>NC_138971.1:45122500-46601250 GCF_055761805.1 Camellia sinensis
TGAAGCAAATAGAGCCAAATTAACATTTGTATCTTCTTCCTCCGAAAGCCTTTCCCCACTTACATAATCTCTCATCCACCCAGGAGGCCTTCGAGCTCTTCTTTCATCAAAACTGGATGATTCTCCTCCATTCTCACCAGTTTGAGGACTACCAACTGGTTCTTCAGTGACTTATTCTTCTTCCCCACTCACTGCTCCATCATTCTTTGTGTTCACTGCCTCACTATCTTCTTCATCATCCCATTTGTGGACTCGTCTTTTTCTGCGCCCCCGCCTTTCTGAAAGGGTTTGAAAAGAATGCCTCATTGTTCGAACTCTCGCAGTTCTGAATCTAGTCTCACAAGTGCAATGTGAAACTGATAAACACCAAAGAGTCCAAATCCAGCAAATCATTTTGGAAAATTGATTTTCAATCAAATAATGTCAAAAATAGACTGCTTTGCCAAATACAGAGTCGCTACATAAATATTTTATTTTTGAAAAATTTAGAAAACCCTGACTCGTGCCAAAGGCCACGTGTCCGTCATCACTAAAGTTGCCTCGGCTCAGGAACTTGGGCACGAGAGGGGAAGGTCCTGAAATGAGCACCCCCACTCGCCCGATCAAAGATTGGCCTCTACTAATCATGATATGTTCTTTTATAAACATTATGTGTTCTTGTTTCGGTTATTAGCTAACATTACTATGTGATGCACACAAGCAAGTATAGACTAGTCACAATATTTGGAACAATTCAACTCATGTTTGTTTGCGAAAGTGGTTTAAATTTGCCACCCTCAAGTGGGCTTAAAAGATGCGGATTTGCCACCAAACATAGTGGACTTAAAATAGGATTTTGCCACAACAAAGTGGGCTTAAAACGCACATTTGTTGAATCATTCCAATTCAAACAACAAAGCCTTCATCTACAGGCATTCATGCAATTGAACAAGTAAGCACATAGTGCGATGCGATGCAAAGTGCACAGGGCAGTGTGAGTAAGGTGCGCAAAATAGCGCGATACAGGGGTAAATGCAAAAGATAGTGAGATGCAAAGTGCACAGGACAGTGCAATACAAAAGGAATGCACAAAACAATGCTATACAAGTGCACAAGACAGTGCGAGTGAAAGTGCACAAGATAGTGCGAATGAAAGTGAATGCACAGAACAGTGTGATGTAGGTGTGCACAAGACAGTGCGGTGCGAGGTGCACAAGACAGTGCGATATAGGGTACACAAAACAGTGCTATATAGGGTGCACAAGACAGTGCGAATTTAATATGAATGCACAAAATAGTATGAACAATGCAAATGCACAAAATAGTGCGATACAATGCACAATCAAGTGCAGGTAAGGTGCACAAAATAACGCGATGCAATGCACAAACAAGTGCAAGTAAGGTGCGCAAAATAGCACGATGCAATGCACAAACAAGTGTAGGTAAGGTGCACAAAATAGCACGATGCAATGCACAAATAAGTGCAAGTATGGTGCGCAAAATAGCGTGATGCATGTTCTATGCAAAAGATACGAGCATTTTCTATGCAAGATGAGAGCATGTAATGAAATGCTCAAGATAGTGCGATGTGCAAGAAAGCGCGAGTGTAAATTGCACAAGAAAGTACGATGCACAAGAAAGCGCGAGTGTAACTTGCACAAAATAGTGCGAGTGTGATACAAAGTGCACAAAATAGTGCGAACAAAACAAATGCACAAAATAGTGCGAGCAAAGTAAATGCACAAAATAGTGCGAGCAAAGTGAGTGATTGTGTGATAAATGTATAGAGTGAGATTATTGTACGATAGATGCACAGAATGATTGATTGGTTCACAATGCAATATAATGACCATACATATTCCATGCGAGAGAGGAGCATATTCTATGCAGAATTGAAGGCATATTTTGCGCATGAATGAAAGCATATTCTATGTGAAATCAAAAGCATGTTCTATGCATGATTGAAAGCATATTCTATGCACAAAACAAGAGCATATTCTATGCAACATTGAAAGCATATTTTGTGCATGATTCATAAACGATGCGTGGCACGCATGCAACAAAAGTGTATCTGAAAATGCATACTCTATGCAATAGAAGGGCATCAAATATGTACTTTGGTGCCTCCGATTTACCTCTCAGAGGACTTTGCAACATGCTCAACTCAAAAAAGATACATCCTATTCATATTGGCAAGGGGTAACATATGTATGTGAAAACCACAGGTGCTGCTTGGATTGCCATTCTGACTTGAAGCAAGCCTAAACTTGGGGTCAAGGTACACTCATACTCTAGAGAAAGGCGAGGCCTGAGAAGGTGCACCTGGAATGCAGTCACGGAATTTTCCGAAGTTGAAACACACTCAGATGCTCCGGATTTCCCTCTTTTTTTTGCTTTGTAGTCCGGAACCTATATAGCTTCAAATAGGTCCTGGTTCTATTGTTCTCACATGACTTGGGTTGAACCCTGCAGTTTTATGAAAGAACGAATTCTGTTTTGCACATATGTGGAGAATGACACAGCACCCTGAGCACAAAACGATCTATTTTTGAAATTGAAATTGAGAATGAATTCTTAACCGGGTATTGAGCCTACGACTTACCACAGTCAAAACGACTCAACAAAGTGAAAGACAAGGTAAAAACAATACAAACACACTAAACAACTCAAAACAAACAAAAATAACAAACACAACACTCAGATGTGTACCACCAGTGGGAGACCTCTCAGTTCACAAGGAGCCTGTTTCTTCGGGTATTGTTTCCCACCCTTTCTTATTTGTGATCCTCACATCACTATGGCACTCAATCTCTTTTTCTCTGAAAATTCATTTTCTCACTTTTTCTCTCAGCGCCCATCTCTCTATTCTTTAATCTCTCTTATTTTTTATCCCTCCCCTGGGTGGTTGATGGATAAACATGAAGTTGTGGGCTCTTGCCCCTAGTATTCTACTAGATTCTCATTCTTTCGCTTATGACTAGTGAGCTCTTCCATAGAGGGGTTGTGATGTGACTGGGTGTGCAGCAGATCTGCAACTGACATCAATTGGCGATGCTCTTGGCTTCACTTAACCGAGATGAGTTGCCACATGTCCTGTCGGCCAAGTATACAATTGATTGGTCTCACACATTGCATTTTCTATGTCCCCATTCTGGGTCAGATGCCAATTTGGGTGTGATCATCCAGCTCTATTTCCAGTTCGTGCTTCGCACTTGGTTTAGTACCTCACTGTTTGGAGGATGTGAGACCTTTCATCCCTTTGCTATTAGCTTCAATTGTGCCCTTTCTGGCGAATATGGTGCCCCTTCCGGAAAGTATGGTGCCTTTTCTAGCAAGTATGATGCCAACGGGAAAAAGACAAAAAACTTGACTCAACTGTGCCCCTAGTTCATCATTTTGACCATTTTTTGTTTTGGCTTTATACTAAAATAATTTTGATCAATATGAGAGTTAGATTAACATATTTGTTCAATTTTTTTGATTTGAAATCATGCAAGTCAGGTTGTGAGCACTGAAAATTTTCCTTTTTTGAGTCCAAGAAATGGTGCAATTTTTTTTTAAAAAAAAATGGAATAATTTTTTAGAAGACTAGTCAACCTCACTAAAAACAATCTTCAAAACTGTTTTTGCAAATGGCCATTGCTTAACCAACGCGGAATCTACTCTTGAGATGCACAACCTCAGATCTGAACTTGAATTGTCTTGTAGCTGAATCTTTCTAATGGAATAGGATAGTCCGAATTTGAACAAAGACAAGCCAATTTGCACATGGATAAGATAGCCGAGTTTGAACATGGAAAAACCAATCAACATGGATGAGCCAAGCAGGCTGAAAATGATTGGGGCCGGACTTTAGGATGAAGTTGCCTATGTATCCCAAACATGGGAATCAGGCCGTTCGTAGTTCCGGGTTGAGGTTCACTCGGGTGTTGACACTCTCCTTTTGCACTCTAACTTTTACCAAGGCCGTCCTTCTGGGTTTTCAACCTTACAAGCTCTATTTTTCTTTTCCTTTCATTTCCTTTCTTTTTTTTTCATTTCTTCTTCTTTTCTTTTTTTCTTTCTATTTTTTATTTTTTTTCTTGCTCTAACTTTTACCTGGGTCGCCCTTCCGGGTTTTCGGCCCAGCAAGCCTCTCAAGGATAGGAAAGTTTAACTTGTCCATGTTGATCGATTTTGAGATCTCGAAGCCATCTGAATCCAGGAGAATGGCTGCTGTTCGCTGATGATGTAGGAGTCCATCCAATCGGGTCTGAATTTGCCCCTAGTGTTGCGGATAGGAACTCGATTGTCCTTCAGCAATAAACTTTTCTTTTTCCAGCTGCTAGAATTTGGCTTTCTTGCCAGTCTTCATTGGTTTGCGGAATGACTCATCTTTTGAATCTTTGAGCATATCTAACATTTTTGCCCCTAGTTCAAGAGCTACTTTTGATCTAGCTTTGCAAGCTTCCTTTGATAACATCTGACCTTCTTGATCTGACCTTTTTGCCCTTAGTTCAAGGGTTGCTTCCAATCCGATCATACAAGCCTTATATTGTGGTTGATTGCTTGAACATTTTGAGTCAAGGTTCAAGGTTTGAAAGCAAAGGGGTCAAGTCTTGAGGTTGAGAGCGATCCTATGCTGCATAATCTCAAGATCAATTCCATACATGTCTTTGTAGGACCACGCAAAATATTTTTTGAAATCTTTTAAGAAAGCAACTAGTCGCTCGCACTAAAGATAATGCAAAACCAATCTTGATCAAGCCAGGATCCTTCTCAGTACTCACATTAACAAACATGATCTCATTCATTAAGGGCTTAGCATGCCTCTTTTTCTCTCAGTTGATCAAATTTTTGCAAATCCCGAGGAATTCCTCCCTCTTTGTTTTCATAATAGTGTTAGAAAAGTTTTGAAAAACTTAAGTCAATGCAATGATTCCAAGGCACCGAAAAGTAGGTGAAAATCTCTACCGTTTCATTCAGATCTTTTAGCATAACTCGCTCAATGGCAGAAACAGACGCAAAAGAAAGAGTGTAAAAGACAAACACAAAACAAGAAAGTGATGCCCAAGGTAACACCCCTGAGATCACCTAACTCTAACACAACAGGACTGACTCGATACAACAAGATAGACTCAATACAGCACAACAGAACTGACTCAAAACAACACAACAGAATGGACTCAATACCCAAGTCAGAAAGTACAATAAACAACATTTTCAAATTGCTCAAAATAGTGTGTGTCACCTACTACATCTGGAGTAAAATGAGCACCATCAGTAGGTTGTTCATCCCCCGATCACAGAATCATATTATCCTCTAAGTTCATCGATCCAGTACCGATAGACTTTGTAGGACCTGGTGTGACGATGACCTTGTTGTCAATCAAATCTTGTATTTCATGGCGAAGACGAAAACAAATGTCAATGTCATGACCGATTTGTTGATAGAATGAGCAGTACTTGGCAGCATTATGCTTGGCCGGAAGGGGATCCGAGAGAGGCCGAGGCTCAAAGGGTTTGAGATGGCCTTGTTCAATAAGGATTTGAAGAGCTTTGGACAAGGTTATGTAAAGCGGGACGAAGACCCTCTGGCCTCGAGGTTGGTGTTTCAAGGTTTGTGGAGTTATATTGGATGTACTAGCAGAGGGGTTGGCAGGTGTTGACTGGGTTTGATGATCTCTTCCGAGTGTAGGATTGGAGCTGAAAGGGGCATTTCTGGTACAACATCCCTTTTCCTGGCTTGCCCCTTGATTCAGAATGCTCTCATCCTGAGTGGCAAAAGTGTCATCCACAATCTTTGCAACAACTGCGAGCACTTGCTATTTATTCAGTCCTTCAGCCTTCAAAGCCTCAACAGCCCACTGAAGGTGTTCATAGGGACCAATGCCTGCCCCTACATTGTTCTTGCCATTTTCCTCCACTTTGCCAAGGGATTGGCTTTCTTCCAATGCAGCGCGTTCCAAAATTGAGGAGCCTTTTGGCGTGAAATTTCTGGTATGTGATGTGGTCGATGACGGAGCCAATATCCCAAAGGCTAGATCTGCCACTGTTCTCTGAAGATCTTCAATCACTCTCATTAACTCAGAAGTAGTGGGTTCACGGGTTTGAGATGATTGGGGTTCGAATGCATTCATCATGCACAAGTCCGTGCTTTCTGGGATAAATACCTCAGGCTTGGGTAGATGGGCCAAGGTGATGTATACGTTGGGGTTGTAGGTGGATGGCAGTATATGGATTAGATTGAGGTGTGGATGAGGTAGTTGGTCATTGGGGTCTTGAGGTGGAGCTATCGTCTGATTGTCGACGAGACTTTGGACCTCATGACGAAGGTGGTAGCAACAATTGGTGCCATGACCGTGCTGCTGATGGTACATACAGTATTTAGTGTGGTTATGTCTAGTAGGGAGTGGGCTAGGAAGTGGTTGGGGATCAAGGGGTTTGAGATACCATTTTTCCATCAGGACTTTTAATGCGCTGGTTAAGCTCATATAGAGTGGGGTGAAAGTTCTGCCCTGAGCTCGGGTTGGGCCAGCTGTTTGTGGGCTAGCATTGGCAAAAGGGTCGGTAGTTTTTGGAGTGGTGACAGTGTTGATTTCAGTGGGTTTGGGAATAGTGCTACTACCAGCATGGGTACTCCCAGCAAAAACCCTCCTTATTGGTTCACTTGTTCTGGGAATAATCCTTCTATTGAACGCACTCTTGATCTGAACCCCCAATTCATGCAAACTTTTGAAAGTGAATAGTGGAGTAACTATTAACTTTTGTAACATATCAGGCTCAAGATTCTGCATAACTATCTGCACTTGATCCCTCTCAGAAGGGCGATCTGTCATATGTGCTGTCTTTGCTCTCCACATTGCAACAAATTCCACAAAAGGCTCTGTTGAGTTCTGGTGGGTTACTTCAAGCTCTTGAGTGGTCATTTCAACTTGGATATTGTAAGAATACTGATCAACAAAGGCCTCAGCCAACAATTCCCAATTCTGCTTCACTTTATCCTCCAACTTGGCATACCAAGTGGCTGCTATGCCTGACAGAGTTCTTCCATACAAAGAGAGTTTCTGAGGATTAGTCAGACCCTTTGGTTTCAAGATGTCCAAGAAAAGTCAGATATGTACCATAGGATCTCCAAACCTGTCGAAATGGTCAATATGTGGCATTTTGAATCTGTCTGGGAGTCATGCGGCAGCCTTGGTATATCTATCCTCAATGTCGGGAATGGAGTTAAGGCCTTATGCCTTTTTGAATTGCTTCTCAAGGTTAGCAATTTTTAATGAGGTCGGGTTGAGCTCATTAATATCAAGGGAATAAAGCCTCTCATTAGGCTGCACCAGAGGTGCGAAAACTCGAGCTTGAGCCAACGCTTCTCGGGGATCCGGACCTTGTGAATCTTCAGCTGGCGAAAGTGGGTCAAAGTTCAGCTGGGATCCCGAGACTGGATGTGTGGTAGGTTCCCTAGATGGGCATTGCATTTTAGCATTGGTCTCATCCTGCAAGGCGATTCCCTGGTTTAATGCCGATATCATGATCACAACTTCTTCCAGACTCTGTGCCATCACTGTCTGCTGAGTTTGAACAAAGGTGATCTAACTGGTGACTGTCGGAATAGTGGAACCGATGAGCCCTGACTGGCCTTTCTTTGCCTTGTCGCTGACGAAGGAAACACTAGTTGCTCTTTTGAATTGAATCTCCGACCTAACGAAGTCTATCAACACAAGTCTAATGTACCCAGGGGATATCGGAGCCTTCTGAAGCTATAGTTCCAAGACTACCTTGCAAAAGAGAAAACAGACAGCACCTCAGCCTGATTCCACTAGAACATATATGAGCATAGCTGAATGACTGTACTCTTTACTGAATTCTGCCCCCAAATCTCTACCTCAAAACTGATACCCTCAAACTGATACCCAAACCTGCGACTGATACATACATTCCTGTAGAGTTTCACTCTAAAAGCACGTATCAAGCAAGCGAGAGCCAAAACACCTCTATGATGGGGGTAGTTACCTTGTTCTAATCTCGTCAGGAGCTAGAGGTTTACTATGCAATCAAGCAGTTTCATACAATCCTATATTCGGGTGAGCAACCTTTCTTTGTTTAGAACAGTCTCTATGGTTTCCGATATGCAACTAGGTCGATTGGTCAAAAAGGGTACCTCAGTAAGACTACCAAATAAACCTCTCACACCTAACACCGAGAAGTGAAAAGAGGAACAAACGGTACAGTGGTAGTCCAGATCCAAGGCTTGTGTTCCCATCGTGGCAAAGCCCACAACCGGTCAGTCTTTTTGTAAGCTTTTCCAAGCAAGCCTCTAGCAAACCGCTCAGGAATAGTAGATGGAAAACACCGTGACTTAGGCACACCAATGCAAATGCAAATGCAAAAATCACATAAGTGTAGATAAAACAACATATCATGAGTTTGAGTCAAATTCTCTAAATCCCCAGCGGAGTCACTAGAAACTGTGGACTCACCTTTTTCCACGCCCTTGCCTTTTGGAAAAGGTTTGAAAAGAAGGCCTCACAGTTCGGACTCCCGTGGTTTTGAATCTAGTCTCATAAGTGCAATGTGAAACTGATAAACACCAAAGAGCCCAAATCCGGCAAATCGTTTTGGAAAATTGATTTTCAATCAAATAATGCCAAAAATGGACTGCTTTGCCAGATACAGAGTTGCCACCTAAATATTTTATTTTTGAAAAATTTAGGAAATCCTGACTCATGCCAAAGGCCACGTGTCCGTCATCACCAAAGTTGCCTCAACTCGGGAACTTGGGAATAAGAGGGGATGGTCCTGAAATGAGCACCCCCGCTCACCTGATCAAAGATCGGCCTCTACTAATCATGATATGTTCTTTTATAAACATTATGTGTTCTTGTTCCGATTATTAGCTAACATTACTATGTGACGCACACAAGCAAGTATAGACTAGTCGCAAGACTTGGAACAATTAACTCATGTTTGTTTACGAAAATGGTTTGAATTTGCCACCCTCAAGTGGGCTTAAAAGATGCGGATTTGCCACCAAACATAGTGGACTTAAAATAGGATTTTGCCACAACAAAGTGGGCTTAAAATGCGCATTTGTTGAATCATTTCAATTCAAACAACAAAGCCTTCATCCACAAGCATTCATGCAGTTAAACAAGTACACACATAGCCTCATGGCAAGCATGCTGAACATGGCAGTATGGCAATCACACTCATGGAAGTATGCTAAAGCATAAAACTTACCGAGTACTCCAAGTCAAAACAAAAACTAGTTAGAAAAATGCATGATCCTAACTATGTCAAATGACTAATGCAACACATGCAATATGAAATTAATAGGCTCGGCTACTAATATGGCATATGATTAAACTTGAACAACATGCGATAAACATGTATTCAAAGAAGTGCATTTGAAATTGCAATGCAGTTTGAATAATATGCCGAGTCTCAGTGCATGCAAGACAAATGAATGGATGCAAAACATGCAAGCATAAGATATGCTAATTGAAATATGTCCCTAATTTGACTATCGAAAGCGATTAAATAAAAGGGAGAAAGACGCGGGATTGGAAGACATGCACACACGCACGCACACTTATTACAACATTTTGCTCTCGCGAAGGAGGGTCCGAATAAATAAGCTAAACTAAACTAAGCTAAGCTAATTATTACAAAGCTTGAAATGAATTAACTAACTTATGCTAAGCTAATTAATTATTACAAAAAGGAGGCAAATTAACTAACTTATTCTAAGCTAATTAAAGCTATTAAATAAGTAACTATCTAAGCTAATTAAATAGTTACAATACTTGCATGAATAAAGCGAATAAATGGCCTCGGGGCGAGGGACGCATGGATGTTCGGTTGGTTTCCACCCAAAAATGCCATCGCCTTGCCATTGAACGCCTCTGTTTGCACATATTTGAACACCAACAGTGCTGCCACTTCCCAAAATACCTCTGGTCTCCTTTAGGAACATACTGAGCAACTTTCTTCATTAATGGTCGGTCGGCTACCAATGGTGGCTGTCGATTACCATTGGTGGCTGGTCAGCTGCTACTAGTGGCCGGTCGACTGCTACTAGTGGCCGGTCGGCTACTGCTGGTGGCCGTCGGCCACTGCTAGTGGCCTGTCGGCTATCCCTTCCCCGAACTTCCTTTTTTGCTGCAACAGAGAGTAAACAGAGGCAAAGTAGTGTATTCTCAAGGAGTGTGTGTACTGTTACCCTCCTTATCATCACACAAGCTCAAAGGAGTGCAACTCTTGGATCCAAAACCACCAATCAAGCAATTTCATTGCATGATGGCCAAAGATCCAAGTTTGTACAATTTCAATAAATGCACAAATAAGACTCAAAGGACCACCACCCTATCATGCATGATCAAAGGCAATGGAGACCAAGGAAAATGGCACATTTCATCACTATTGAGTATGAAACGTCCCATTTGCCTTGTGTTCGAATTAACATCCGATCTAAACACATGCAATGCAACATGAAAGATGCTTTATCTTGCCTCTTTTACTTGTTCGTTTTTGTTTACTCGGTTTAGCTTACTAATCCATTTTTTAATTGATTAGTCCAAAAGTGAGTGTCCTTTAATGGAAGAGGTGTCATCCAAGGGATGGTTTAAGGTAAAAGAGAGGTCATGTCGTTGATTAGTAGAAACCCTCAAAAGAGGATTGAAACCATTAAGTAACAACCTCAATCTCAAGCTTAAACACAACCCTAAGGCTAACCAACCCTCAAAGCAAATGAAAAAGTGAAGAAATGAGGGGGGGTTGCAGATACGATATCTACTGAAAATGAGTGATAAAGGCATAAACAAATGCTATCAACTCAAACAAGAAGGTGTCTAATGCCTAGAACACTAAACTTGTGAGGACTATTACACTAGAGGCATACAAAATAAAGCTCAAATGTAGCCAACAGCTCAAAACAGTTCTAAATTAGTCCAAAATAGGTTCTAAAACATGCTAGAATTAAACTAGAAAAGGCTAGATTAATAGGCTAAGATAAGGAGCATGCTAGACTAGTAAGCAAGGTACAAGGAGGAGAGGCTCACCCCTCCAAATTTGGACTTCAAAACCTGTTTTCCACCACTGAAAAACCTCTGAAATTCAGTGGTTAAAAGGCCAAAAAAAGTTGTTTTGAAAGTGATGAAAATATGGCACAAAAGCTTAACAAGCAAAGAGAATAGAAGGGTGGAACACCCCCTAACTCAAAATAGGCTCAAACCACCATTTTTAGGTCATAAAAACAGGGGTTTTTACAGTTGAAAACCAGGCCAAAAATGGTACAAAAAGATGGCAAAAACAAGTATGAAAAACAAACTTAAAGGGTAAAGGTTATACCTCTTGAAGCCACGCACACTTTAGGCACAAATGAGGCACCAAATCAAGCTAAAATCACCTTCTAAATCTCAAAGAAGGTCCCAAGGAATCTCAGCCCAAAGATAAGCAACTATGGTCAAGGATGTATAGGCAAAGGAGAAATGTATCTCTACTGGTATGCACAAAGGTTCAAGAGAGAGAGAAATGTAGAGAGCGAGACTCCCAAAATATTTCACTCCTAAAATGTTCTAACCTCCAAAACAATAAAGAAGGCCTTCTCTATATATAAATACAAGAGCCTTGGTCGAAAATATCTAAATTAGAGACAGCTGGAGCAGTGTGATACAGCTGGAGAAAAATATCTGCAAAATCTGAGCTTTCTGGACACTTGTGGCCAACCGGCTACCATTGGTGGCCGACCAGCCACCACTGATGGCCGACAAGGGTCACTCCTGGCTGACCTATGGCCGTAAAACTCCATTTGTGGCCGGCACATGGCCGACAAGCTTCACTGGTGACCGGTAAGCAAAAACTAGTTTATGGCCCCGACTTCAAACAGGCATATCTCCTTCATCTGGACTCCTTTGTAGGTCATTCTTGAGCCTAAATTGAAGACCCTGAAGTCTTATTTCCAATGGTGGTAGAATCACATCAAAATTCCAAGTGTGATAATAGATATCTTTCTTTTAGTGAAGACTGCTCAGTTCAGTCCTAATCGGATTGATGCCCAACTTCAACCTGCCATATCTCCCTCATCTGGCCTCGGCTTGAGGAGATTCTTGAATGTAAAATAAAGCCCCGGACGTCCACTTTCCAATGGTGGTGGCCTCATAGCTGAAATCCAAGTGTACTAAAGGACAGGGATGATTTCGCAAGGGCTGTTCAACTCCCTCTTAACGGTTGATGCCCATCTTCTTCCCCAACTTGATTTCTTCCCTCTTCTCCAATTTTCTTCAACTCCAAACCTCTAAAAAAGATGTTTTAAAGATTTTTTCCAAAGATTTCACCTCTCTTTCATTCATTTCCACTTTGTCCTTGCTCGGTTTACCGTAAAGTGTAACATTTAACGAAATGCGAGCCTCGGAACGTCGTAGAAATATTTTTTCAAAAATATTTTGAAAGGGAGGGTTTTAAGGTCTAAAATTGTTTTGGTCAAAATTGTTTTGGTCCAAAAATGGGGTGTGAGGTTGGGATTTTACGCTCTCCTTACCAAAGAAATCGAACCTTTGCACAAGATAGCCTGCACCATCGAGTAAGCAATCAGTGGCACCCAAGTCTTAAGGGCGGTGAAAAATGGGGTGTCTACACCATTCTAGATCAGCCATTATATGTTCTTCATAACTCCTATCCCAGTTCCAAGACTTGTCTTCCTCAAACACTGCATCCCTGCTAATTACAACCTTCTTTGCAACTGGATTATAGAGTCTATATACCTTAGACTCTTCACTTACTCCCAATAACACGCAGGTGAAGCTCTTTGCATCTAGCTTTGTCCTTCTCACATCCGGAATATGCGCATGTGCCACGCATCCGAAAACCTTGAAATGCTCAACTGAGGGTTTGCTTCCACTCCAAGCTTCCTCAAGTGTTTGATTCTTTACAACCAATGTAGGACTCTGATTTAGAACATATGTCATCCAGTTTACTGCCTCTGGCCAGAAAGTCTTGGGAATCTTTTTTTTTTTAGACAGCATGCATCGAACCATGTTCATCACTGTTTAATTTTTCCTTTCAGCTACTCCATTCTGCTGTGGAGTATACGCTGCAGTCAATTGCCTCTTGATGCCATGCTTTGTGCAAAACTCATTAAATTCGAATGATGTGAACTCTCCTCCTCGGCATGTTCTCAAACATTTTGTATACCCTCCTACTTCTTTCTCAACATAACTCTTAAAACGTTTGATCATGCTTAATGCTTTAGATTTTTCTACTAAAAATAAGTCCATGCCTTTCTAGTAAAGTCATCAATAAAGCATATAATGTACCTTTTCTTACTATTGGAGATGGGAGAGATTGGTCCGCAGAGGTCTGCATGAACAAGCTGGAGCTTCTCTATGGCCCTCAAATTGCTCTTCTTTGGGATTGAATCCCTAAGTTGCTTCCCAATCATACAATTATCACACACTGTCGATGGACTCTTGAACTGAGGTATCCCATGTACCATCTTCTTGAACTGGAGTGTCCTCAGTCCTTTGTAACTCAAATGTCCATAGCAATAATGCCATAAGTGTGCCAAATCCTGTGTGGAAGTGTAGAGACAAGCTGGCTTTGGAGACGGTGAATTTGCTAGCAATACAAACATCCGATTTGTTGTCATCTCGGTTTGTATTATGAGCCCTTTCTCTGGATGATAAATTTTGAGCTTTCCATGTTGAATGAAAATCGACAACCGTCTTTTTTGTAGTTGACCAATGCTTAGAAGATTGTTCTTTAGTTCAGGCACAAAAAATACTTCACTAACAACATGTGTAAAGCCACTTACTGTCAATCTCATGTTGCCTTTTCCTAACACAGCCATCCTTGTGTTATTTCCCAATTTTACCCTCTGCTTGAAGTCCTCATTTAGATCATAGAACAGGCTCTTGTCGCCACACATGTGGTTGTTATATCCAGAATCTATGAACCAGACATCTTTCCTTCGAGCACCGGTTATCTCCACATATGGCATGAGCAACATCTCCTCTTCTTCTCCTAATTCAGCGTATTTGGCTTCCTTATCCTAGCTTGGACACTCATATTGAAAGTGTCGAAGCTTCTGACACTTATAGCATTCCACTGTTGTTGTGTTGTAGGACTGGCGGCCTTTCTTCCTCTGCCTCTGTATGAACCTTGACCCCGTCCTCTTGCACCAAACCTGTCATCAGATGTTATCTTGAGTGCTTGCTTTTCTCCTGTATGTTGCTGGAATTTTTGCTCATAAACAATCAGAGAACTCTGCAGTTCATCAATGGAGAGTTGATCGATGCCTTTGGACTCCTCGATCGAACAAACAACATAATTAAACTTCTCACTCAATGATCTCATAATCTTCTCCACCACTGTGACGTCTTGCATCTGCTCTCCATGTGTTCTCATCTTGTTGGCCACTGACAATACTCTTGAAAAATACTCGGAGACTCCTTCTCCAGCCTTCATCTCTAGGATTTCAAACTCTCTGCGGAGAGCTTGTAGATATGACCTCTTAACCCGAGCACTCCCTTCAAACTTCTTCTTCATAGATTCCCAAATTTGTTTAGAAGTATCCTTCACGAGAATGGTCTCCAATATCGTTCGATCTATAGCGACCCCGGTCTTTTTCCATTTGATTATTGTATCCGGACTTAGGTTCCGTAGATTCTGTCATTGTATAATTGTTGTTGTTGTCCCTTATTTTCTCATTTGGAGTTATAGGATGTGTTGGGCAGGTTTGTTTCAGGTTGGTTGGGTTTAGAAACCAAGTGTTGCTGTCCAGAATTTTGGAACTTCGCTCGAGCGAGGAGTTGGTCGCTCGAGCGAGCTGTTGTTTTTGGTTCTTCGCTCGAGCCGGGGTTTGGTCGCTCGAGCGAGAGTTTGCGTCTAGTATAGACCTGAAGTATTGCATTCTTGGCTCGAGCGAGATTTTCTTCGCTCGATCGAGGATTTCTTGTGTCTGGTTGCTCGAGCGACCAAGTATTCGCTCGAGCGAGCCAATCCAGTTTAATTAGACAGCAGCGGGATTTTAATCAGTTTTTCATCCTCTTTTTAGATTCCAAACCCTAAGGTCTGACTTCTCTCTCACCCTGCTCACCTTCTCTCTTAGATTTGATCCACTTAGGGTGTGTTTCTACCCTAGATCCTTCATTAAAAAGAGTGTGTGAGTCGAGGGCTTCGTTTTAATCTGAATTATTGGTAGTTTGGAGCACTTTGGAGTTTGGGTCTTCATCTCCATCTTCTCTTTTGGGGCTATTTCTTCGAGGTAGGGATTTCCTACTCCATTCTATAAGTTTTGTTCTAAGTTTTGGTATTTTGATATGTTGGGGACACTTTGGTAATTTTGGGAAAAACCCTAGTTGTATTGATAAATTAATTGGTATAATTAGTTTAAGGGAATTTGGGAATTTGGTTAAATTCATAAAATTGAGGAATTCATTGATTAAATGGTGTAGTGGGATAGTTTAAACCACTCACCTATTGAATTGTTGTTACATTTATTTTCAGTCTAGAAATAACTGTTTTGGGCTATTGGTGGAGGATAGTCGTGATTGTTGTAGACATTGCATGTGGATTAGGAATAACTGAAACTAATCACATTGGTTAAGTCATTAATTTTGACTATTGCATTAATACAGAAAATACGTGTATTGATTGAGCATTGCATTTGCATACATTGTTTTGTGTGGGAGGAGATAGGGGATGTACTCCACGGTTTAGGGGAAGATAGGGGATGGACCTCTAAACCGGATTTTGTTTGGGAGGAGATAGGGGATGGACTCCATTAGCATCACTTTTATGTGTGCTTATTTATATAGAAGTGTTTTTATTGATACAGCACTAAAATGTGTATCAAATTGGAAGTATGAAGTGTTTTGATTTGAGCTTGAGTCTCATCTGTTTGTTGATATTGGAAGAATGTGAATATGATATATATAGTTCACTATTGTAAGTTTGGCCAAGTTCTGAGCCATATTGATAAAGTTGGAAAGTAAAATGTGTCTTAAACAATAGTGTCATGAGACTGTAAAATGATGTAATTGATTATCTTGGTTAACCATCTATTGAATGCTATTCCTTTAATCAATGCTTATATTTGGTTTAGTATATTTCTACTGGGCTGTGGCTCACCCTTTATGGGAACATCATTTTCAGGTCCAGGTGATAAGCTACCTCCAAGGACTTAGCTTGGAAGGATTTGGATTTTGAAGACTATCTTTAGTTATTTGTTTTTATTTGATAAACATTCAAGCCTAGGGCTTTATTTGTATTTGAGATAGAACTCATATTTTTGTGTCCAAGTGTTGGCTTGGAAAGATGTAAGCCCATAGGGCATTTAATTTGATAGTATATGTAATATTTTCTTTTTGTAATACTCTGATGAATGAGATATGAATTGGTTTCTTTTAATATTGCATGCCAATGATATATATATATATATATATATATATAATGGGTTAATTTTGAGGGCGTTACACGATCTATGACCTGAAAGAGATAATTTTTGACATTCAAATCCTTCGGCTTCAATTTATCTAGCCCCTTTCGCTGTGCTTCTGTCTACGCCACTTCACTCTTTGGCTCAACATAGCCAGTCTCTACAAGCACCCAATATTCCTTAGATCGCAGGAAATTCTCCATCAACATGCTCCAATGGTCATAGTGACCATCGAAGCAAGGGATGGCTGGCTGCACAAAATGCCTTTTGGTTGTCATCTTCTTTGCTGCTGCAAAAACCTCAAAGACTGTTGCTTTGATTTTATTAGGCCAAATGGGGGCTCCGATACCAGAATGTTAGGAATCGAAACACAAAATGAAAGAGTACACAACAATTCTGGGAATTACTTACTTCTTATTGAACAATCTAGGCTTATAAATAGCCTTCTACAATCTTAACAGAATGAGAAAAACTAGCTCACATTTACAACTAATGAACATGATAAGTGCAACTAGGAAAAGTCAAGAAACACTGAACAACTACCCTAAAGACTAGGCCTTATTCAAACTGAATGCAACAACTTATCTGAATCCGTAATAGAAACCTAAACTTTCTCTTCAGGTCCCACTCCCATGTGAGACATTGGTAGAATTTTTAGAATTTCTATCATTACTCAAATAAGGTATTGGGCGTTTCCCAATATGAATATGAGAAAGCTTGAGAGATCCGTGGAGTCTATCAAATGCAAGCTCGTTTCGTTTTCAGCTATCTTACAAATTACATTGATTTATTTATGAAATATTAGTATGTTGTTTCTTAAAAAAAAATCATAAATAAATAAATAACTCGAAATAAAGAAAGAACCAAAAAAAAAGAAAAGAAAAAAGAGTAATTACAAAAGTAGATAACTTGTTAAGAAATGTCACTAACGCACCGTTTGTTTGGGCGAAAAATATTTTCTAACGGAATAATATATACCAAAAAAATTACAAATGTGTAATATATATACCAAAAACAATATCAAAACATTAGGAAAAATATCATTTCAATGGAATTTGGGAAAATAATTGCGTATTAGTGAAAAACTTCGCAACATTAAAAAATAAATCTATAAACTTTTCCATCAAATTGAGATTATTTTAAGAAATTTCCACTAAAATGTTATTTTCTCAAAAAATATATGATATTTATCATAAAATTAGGTAATACATACCAAAATAATACGTAACCAATGTGCATATTGTAAACACCCTATTAGGATATCTACCAAAAGATTCCCGATTTTGTTTGGTAGTTTTTTTCTTTCTTTTAATTTGTTTTTTTTTCGAAACAGAAAATAATGAAAAATAAAAAAACACATATTTTTTCATTTTTATATAAAAATAATTTTTAAAAATTCAAAAAACAATTTATAGTGTTTCTTGAAAGGACGTTTTTCATAAAAGTATTCTAAAATATTTTTTTAATCAACTAAAAATAAATATATTTAAATAGAAAACTTATTTATTTTTATTGGTTGAAAGTCAAAAATTTTATTATTGCCACCATTGCTACAGGTGTTGTCCCACCGCCACCAACACCACTCAACACCACTTCTATGGCAATTAATAGCATACCATATTCAAGTCACTACCAAGCACGGAAATACATTTTTGTGAAAGACAATTTGACCTAAAAAAATGTTTTTTTTTTCTCAAAACAATCAAAGTGTAAATCAAAGCAAGATTAGTTTACAAATAATGAGAATTGAATGGATAAAAGCGAAGTAATTGTTTAGCAAATTCCTAGTTGCTTTACTTCGAATGTGACTAGTGATTTTTTCACTTGTTTCATGACTAAGAATGCTTTCTTTGTCATGTTGGGAGGAACTTTCAGACGAAGCTTCATACTATAGATTGAGAATGACTAAACAACAAATAATTTCATAAAGAAAATGTGGCAGATTCCTAGTTGCTTCACTTTGGAAGTGGCTGGTGTGTTTTTTTTTCCTCTTGCTTCATAACTAAGAATTCTTTCTTCGTCGCGTTGGGAGAAAGTGTCAGACAAAGCTTTGTGCTATAGATTGGGAATGATTGAACAACATATACATTTCATAAAGAAAATGTGGCAAATTCCTAGTTGCTTCACTTTTGGAAGTGACTGGTGATTTTTTTCACTTGATTCATGACTAAGAATTATTTCTTTGTCACATTGGGAGGAAGTTTCAGACAAAGTTTCATGCTATAGATTGGGATCATTGAACAACAGATACATTTCATAAAGAAAATGTGACATCCCAGTGATACATCAGATTGATATAAGTGGTACCACCATCAATGGAATAGTGGGGGTTTTTGTGGGAGATCACAAAGATAAAATTGTTAGGGTATACTGAGTCAAAGCGGATAATATCACGTAGTTGGTGAGGACAAATCGTTACAATTGGTATTAGAGCGAACCTTGGTCCTACTTGTTGGTTTTGTGGTGGTATCGTTAGAGGTGTAGACAGACCAGCTTTGGTCGAAAGCCGGCAAAATTGCTACTTTGGACCTCCAAAAATTGATTAAAAAAAAAAAGCCCCCAAAATATTTTTAGTTATTATATTAGCCCATAAAAAAATCCACCTGTATTAATTAAAAAGCCTCAACAAAGTTCGGTGAAGATTCAAAATTAATAAATGGTTGATGTGGTGAATTATTTAAAACTAATAGATGATTGTTTTATCAGAAAAAATAAAAATAAAAAAAATAATTGATATGATGAGTTATTTGAAATTAATGAATAGTTGTTTCTCAAATGTATGTATTGTGTATAGAATACGATTAATTATATTAGTTACATTTGTTTTGGAGAAAGAAACTTTTCAAATTTAAAGTTGATTTGTTTTGGATATAACTTATAAATCGATTTTTTTACTTATTACGAAAAGACGTGCAAAAAGATAGAGAGATGATGTGACCCAAATAAGCCAACAAACCAAAAGAGGCCTAAGTCTTACTTTTAGTAAACTATGTCACGAGAAAGATTGAATGGACTAGCAATTTTATCCATTGAAAATAATTTAGTTGATAAATTAGATTATGTAAGTTTGATTAGCAATTTTGCAACTAAAAATACGAGAAATGATATTTTATTCCAATTTGTTCAATTTTTATTTGGTACTTGAGTTTGGATTGTTTTGGTCCTTTTTATTATAAATTTTGCAATATATTTAAGTAAATTTTATGTCAAATACCAAAAAATCAAAAAACAAAAACCATGTAATTTTTTATCACAAACTATTACTATTATTTAAATATATGAAACGCCCATATTAAGAGCTTGTTTTGCGCTTAAAAAATGTCAAAGCCGACTCTAGGTTAGAGAGGGTGATTTCCCTGACTATGCTATTTTCAGAACATTAGTCGTACTTTAGGGTGTGTTTTTAACTTTATTCCCATTGTAGGGTAAAACGGCATTAGTAATGCCGTTTTCTAGAAAACGACTTTTCAAAAACCGTGTTTTTCGATTAAAATAATAATAAACTTTGAACACAAAAAACGGCTTTAGAAAAGCCAGTTTTAATTAATTCTGAATTAATTAAAAACGGTTTTGGTAAAACCGGTTTTAAATTAATTTTTTTTTAATTTATATTTTCAACATAAATATTTTTTGACCAAAAATATTTTTAATAGAAAACGGTTTTGGTAAAACCGGTTTTAAATTAAATTTTTTTAATTTATATTTTCAACATAAATATTTTGACCAAAAATATTTTTAATAGAAAACGGTTTTGGTAAAACCGGTTTTAAATTTATTTTTTTTAATTTATATTTTCAACATAAATATTTTTTGACCAAAAATATTTTTAACATAAAACGGTTTTAGAAAAGTCATTTTTTGACCAATAATATTTTTAATTAGAAACGGTTTTATAAAAGTCGTTTTACAAAATGTATTTACAAAAGCCGTTTTCATAAAATTTTTTTTAAAATTTTTTTTTCTCATGTGGGACTTGGGAATCAAAAGATCAAAAAAAAATTTTGTCTTTACTAAAGCCGTTTTCATGTAAAAAAATTTTATTTTTTGTTTTGTCTTTGTTTTGGGTTAGAAGGTGATAATGTAATTCATAATTTTTTTTTGGCTTTACTAAAGGCGTTTTCGTGTTAAATTTTAATTTTTTTTCTTTTGTCTTTGTTTTGGGTTAGAAGGTGTTTTTCAGAAATTTATTTTGGCTTTACTAAAGCCGTTTTCATTTAAATATATATATTTTTTGTTTTGTCTTTGTTTTGGGTTAGAAGGTGATAATGTAATTCAGAAAACCGGTTTAGTAAAACCGTTTTCTAGCCGTTTTCATTAAAAAAAAAAAAATCCTTTTGTCTTTGTTTTGGGTTAGAAGGTGATATACATGCTCTACAGTCCGAAGCACACCCACACACTGTGCAGTTCGATGAACAACGACGAAGGGTGAGACGCGAAGAGCATCGCGGAGTAGGCCAAGAAGACGAAGGCCACCATGAGAGCCGTAGCAAGAAGGAATAAGAGAAAGATCTCAAATTTTGGTGATTTATTTTTTACATACGAATGGTACTTTTTCCGTTTTTTGCTATGTAATGTAACTTATATGTTATTTGAATTCTGATTACGAACAGGAACTTATGTAATGTAAATATTGGGTTGGGGTTGATGTTATTGTGATTCAATTGGTTTCGCTTATTTCATAAGATTGATGTTGTGTAATGAATGAATGAATGTAAAGGTTATTTGTTTTATTCAATTGGTAGTGTAGTTTTTGTAAGAATGAGAACGTTACTTGTTATATTCAATGAATAATGGTTACATTATTGGGTTCTCACGATTGAGAAGATGAACAAGTTAAGAGAATGTGTATTTCTCCTAAAATAAATTTTGTCAATATTTTTGTAATAAAACTTAATACATAATATACGAAGTCACTAATTTATTAAATACTCATACAGGCATGAAAACAACATAACTGAAGTTGCAAATGTAACAATTTTCAATTACATAGGTAGTACAGACATTAGTCTCCCACAAAAATACATTCTGGACACCATGAACTGAACACACAATACATACATCCTAGACACCCTGAACTGAACACACAATACATAAACATAACAGTTAGACAGATAAATATTAGGCAGACAATCTGACAAACTCATTACAGAAACACTTAGTCTAACATAGACATTACATATTAATGCATGACCTAATATTGCCGAAGTGTAGACATTAACACCTAATTCGCGGTTAAATCGGCAGGTGGCTCAGAGTCTGAATAATCCGAAAGCTCAGCGTCAGAGACAAGTTCAGGATCCTCCATGATACCCTTGATAGCCGCAACATTTGGTTCTGTTCTGTTCTTCTGGGCATCCTTCTTAACTATGTATAGCTGCATATCGCGGGCTAACCTACGGTGCATTTGAGAAATCTCACGTTGTAGTCTTTCACATAGTCGATCAACATTATCAGGATCTTCCTTTTGGATCTCAACAGAACGTGTTTTTGGCACCTTCAGTCGATTTTCCTGACATAATCTTTCCATTTGCACTCGCTCTATAAATAGTGCGGGCCACTTGAGATGAGCAGCGTCAGATAAACCATATCCTGTTTGATTGTCAGAAGGCTCCATACATGAACCTCCTTGAACTGGATAATACTTGGGCATCATAAAATGTCGCTTCCCAAACCTATCACGATAACCACAAGCATAATCTAAAACAGGTATTTCCACTCCCTCCCATGAATCGTCTTCAGCATCGCCACGTCCCCTTCCCCCTCCTCGTCGTGAACTTTCACCCCTTTGCAAGTTCCTACCACCTCTGCGATTCCCACTCCCTCCCATGAATCGGGTAGCCATGCTAATTTTTTAAAACAAATGAATGATAATTTCGTAGGGCGAAATGAGTTGTAAGGTTGTGTCTTCACCTTTAGTCGTTTATATGGTTGGTTATGAACGGCTTTATAAAGATGCCTCTGCATGACAATCCCACATATACGAACAAGGTATGAGTTGTCACTAGAATGAAAAAACAGATAAAAACAAATACTGTGTACCATGTTACGTGACTTGACAATCCATCTGCATATACCGACAAAATAAGGGCATGCTCACTGTAAGGTAAATCAGTGAATTCACTGTTGCCATGTGACTTTTTGAATTGAGAATCCCATATTTATCAATAAGAGATGAGTTGTCATTGTAATAAAAAAATCAAGCAAAAAATCGAGAAAACCAAAGCCTGTGCACCAAGTCATATGACTTGACAATCCATCTGCATATACGGACAAAATAAGGGCATGCTCACTGTAAGGTAAATTAGTGAATTCACTGTTGCCATGTGACTTTCTGAATTGAGAATCCCACATATATCAATAAGAGATGAGTTGTCACTGTAATTAAAAAATCGAGCAAAAAATCGAGAAAACCAAAGCCTGTGCACCAAGTCACATGACTTGACAATCCATCTGCATATATGGACAAAATAAGGGCATGCTCACTGTAAGGTAAATTAGTGAATTCACCGTTCCCTTGTGACTTTCTGAATTGAGAATCCCACATTTATCAATAAGAGATGAGTTGTCACTATAATAAAAAAATCGAGCAAAAAATCGAGAAAACCAAAGCCTGTGCACCAAGTCACATGACTTGACAATCCATCTGCATATACGGACAAAAAAAGGGCATGCTCACTGTAAGGTAAATTACTGAATTCACTGTTGCCATGTGACTTTCTGAATTGAGAATCCCACATATATCAATAAGAGATGAGTTGTCATTGTAATAAAAAAATCAAGCAAAAAGTCGATAAAACCAAAGCCTGTGCACCAAGTCACATGACTTGACAATCCATCTGCATATACGGACAAAATAAGGGCATGCTCACTGTAAGGTAAATTACTGAATTCACTGTTGCCATGTGACTTTCTGAATTGAGAATCCCACATATATCAATAAGAGATGAGTTGTCACTGTAATTAAAAAATCGAGCAAAAAATCAAGAAAACCAAAGCCTGTGCACCAAGTCACATGACTTGACAATCCATCTGCATATATGGACAAAATAAGGGCATGCTCACTGTAAGGTAAATTAGTGAATTCACTATTCCCTTGTGACTTTCGGAATTGAGAATCCCACATTTATCAATAAGAGATGAGTTGTCACTGTAATAAAAAAATCGAGCAAAAAATCGAGAAAACCAAAGCCTGTGCACCAAGTCACATGACTTGACAATCCATCTGCATATACGGACAAAAAAAGGGCATGCTCACTGTAAGGTAAATTACTGAATTCACTATTGCCATGTGACTTTCTGAATTGAGAATTCCACATATATCAATAAGAGATGAGTTGTCACTGTAATAAAAAAATCGAGCAAAAAATCGATAAAACCAAAGCCTGTGCACCAAATTACATGACTTGACAATCCATCTGCATATACGGACAAAATAAGGGCATGCTCACTGTAAGGTAAATCAGTGAATTCACTGTTGCCATGTGACTTTCTGAATTGAGAATCCCACATATATCAATAAGAGATGAGTTGTCACTGTAATAAAAAAGGAAGCTTATGTAGGCAATGTTGTGTTTCACTTAGCTATGCATCATTCGTTGTTACGACCAACTATTTGTAGTGAATTGAAAAATATGACTATTTGAATTTTTGTTGTCATTTGGAATTATTTTAAAATCAACTTTTAAAATAATGGTGGATCTTGTGAGTGAAACGTGGGTTTGAGCTTGTTTGTCAAGTAACACCAATTGGGTTTTAAACTTAGTCCCCCAACTGGACTAACCACTTGGCTTTGAGCTTGTTTGTCCAGCCCCCAAAGTTTAGTTTTTGGTCAACCCCCCATTCCTTACTAGAGTCATCATTTTGACTAGACTTCCAGGAATTGGAAGGTAACTCTTTCTTCTTTCCTGATGGAGATTGAAATTCTTTACGTAGAGGATCCCTATTTCACGAGCCCCAATTAAGGGAACCTTTTCACCAACCTACCTGTTCTGTTTTATGTGTTGTTGCAGGCGGTAGTTCGTATGTCTGAACTTTATTAGTCCCCAAACTGGACCAACCACTTGGCTTCGAGCTTGTTAGTCCACCCCCTGAAGTTTAGTTTATTGTCAACACCCCATTCCTTACCAGAGTCATCATTTTGACTGGACTTCCAGGAATTTGAAGGCAATTCTTTCTTCTTTCCTATAGAGATTAAAATTCTTTACGTAGAGGATCCCTATTTCACGAGCCCCAATTAAGGGAAGATTTTCACCGACCTACCGGTTCTATTTTATGTGTTGTTGAAGGCGGTAGTTCGTTTGTCTGAACTTTAGTAGTCCCTCAACTGGACCAACCACTTGGCTTCGAGCTTGTTTGTCCACCCCCGAAGTTTAGTTTTCTATCAACCCTCCATTCCTTACCAGAGTCATCATTTTGACTGGACTTCCAGGAATTGGAAGGCGACTCTTTCTTCTTTCCTAATGGAGATTGAAATTCTTTACGTAGAGGATCCCTATTTCACGAGCCCCAGTTAAGGGAAGCTTTTCACCGACCTACCTGTTCTGTTTTATGTGTTGTTGAAGGCGGTAGTTTGTTTGTCTGAACTTTATTAGTCCCTCAACTGGACCAACCACTTGGCTTGGCTTTGAGCTTGTTTGTCAACCCCCCATTCCTTACCAGAGTCATCATTTCGACTGGACTTCCAGGAATTGGAAGGCGACTCTTTCTTCTTTCCTGATGGAGATTGAAATTCTTTAAGAAGAGGATCACTATTTGAGGAGCCCCAGTTAAGGGAAGCTTTTGACTGAGCTACTTGTTCTGTTTTATGTGTTGTTTAAGGCGGTAGTTCGTTTGTCTGAACTATATTAGTCCCCCAACTAGACCAACCACTTGGCATTGAGCTTTTTTGTCCAGCCCCCAAGTTTAGTTTTTTGTTAACCCCTCATTCCTTACCAGAGTCATCATTTTGACTGGACTACCAAGACTGGGAAGGTGACTCTTTCGTCTTTCCTGATGGAGATTGGAATTCTTTAAGAAGGGGATCACTATTTGAGGAACCCCAGTTAAGGGAAGCTTTTGACTGAGCTACCTGTTCGGTTTTACGTGTTGTTGAAGGTGGTAGTTCGTTTGTCTGAACTTTATTAGTCCCCCAACTGCACTAACCACTTGACTTGGCTTTGAGCTTGTTTGTCCAAGCCCTGAAGTTTAGTTTTCTGTCAACCCCCCATTCCTTACCAGAGTCATCATTTTGACTGGACTTCCAGGAATTGGAAGGCAACTCTTTCTTCTTTCCTGATGGAGATTGAAATTCTTTACGTAGAGGATCCCTATTTCACGAGCCCCAGTTAAGGGAGCTTTTCACCGACCTACCTGTTCTGTTTTATGTGTTGTTGAAGGCGGTAGTTCGTTTGTCTGAACTTTATTAGTCCCCCAACTGGACCAACCACTTGGCTTCGAGCTTGTTTGTCCACCCCCGAAGTTTAGTTTTCTATCAACCCTCCATTCCTTACCAGAGTCATCATTTTGACTGGACTTCCAGGAATTGGAAGGCGACTCTTTCTTCTTTCCTAATGGAGATTGAAATTCTTTACGTAGAGGATCCCTATTTCACGAGCCCCAGTTAAGGGAAGCTTTTCACCGACCTACCTGTTCTGTTTTATGTGTTGTTGAAGGCGGTAGTTTGTTTGTCTGAACTTTATTAGTCCCTCAACTGGACCAACCACTTGGCTTGGCTTTGAGCTTGTTTGTCAACCCCCCATTCCTTACCAGAGTCATCATTTCGACTGGACTTCCAGGAATTGGAAGGCGACTCTTTCTTCTTTCCTGATGGAGATTGAAATTCTTTAAGAAGAGGATCACTATTTGAGGAGCCCCAGTTAAGGGAAGCTTTTGACTGAGCTACTTGTTCTGTTTTATGTGTTGTTTAAGGCGGTAGTTCGTTTGTGTGAACTATATTAGTCCCCCAACTAGACCAACCACTTGGCATTGAGCTTTTTTGTCCAGCCCCCAAGTTTAGTTTTTTGTTAACCCCTCATTCCTTACCAGAGTCATCATTTTGACTGGACTACCAAGACTGGGAAGGTGACTCTTTCGTCTTTCCTGATGGAGATTGGAATTCTTTAAGAAGGGGATCACTATTTGAGGAACCCCAGTTAAGGGAAGCTTTTGACTGAGCCACCTGTTCGGTTTTACGTGTTGTTGAAGGTGGTAGTTCGTTTGTCTGAACTTTATTAGTCCCCCAACTGCACTAACCACTTGACTTGGCTTTGAGCTTGTTTGTCCAAGCCCTGAAGTTTAGTTTTCTGTCAACCCCCCATTCCTTACCAGAGTCATCATTTTGACTGGACTTCCAGGAATTGGAAGGCAACTCTTTCTTCTTTCCTGATGGAGATTGAAATTCTTTACGTAGAGGATCCCTATTTCACGAGCCCCAGTTAAGGGAGCTTTTCACCGACCTACCTGTTCTGTTTTATATGTTGTTGAAGGCGGTAGTTCGTTTGTCTGAACTTTATTAGTCCCCCAACTGGACCAATCACTTGGCTTCGAGCTTGTTTGTCCACCCCCCGAAGTTTAGCTTTCTGTCAACCCCCCATTCCTTACCAGAGTCATCATTTCGACTGGACTTCCAGGAATTGGAAGGCGACTCTTTCTTCTTTCCTGATGGAGATTGAAATTCTTTACGTAGAGGATCCCTATTTCACGAGCCCCAGTTAAGGGAAGCTTTTCATCGACCTACCTGTTTTGTTTTATGTGTTGTTAAGGGCGGTAATTCGTTTGTCTGAACTTTATTAGTCCCCCAACTGGACTAACCACTTGGCTTGGCTTTGAGCTTGTTTGTCAACTCCCCATTCCTTACCAGAGTCATCATTTCGACTGGACTTCCAGGAATTTGAAGGCGACTCTTTCTTCTTTCCTGATGGAGATTGAAATTCTTTAAGAAGAGGATCACTATTTGAGGAGCCCCAGTTAAGGGAAGCTTTTGACTGAGCTACCTGTTCTGTTTTATGTGTTGTTGAAGGCAGTAGTTCGTTTGTCTGAACTTTATTAGTCCCCCAACTAGACCAACCACTTGGCTTTGAGCTTCTTTGTCCAGCCCCCAAGTTTAGTTTTTTGTCAACCCCCCATTCCTTACCAGAGTCATCATTTTGACTAGACTACCAAGACTGGGGAGGTGACTCTTTCGTCTTTCCTGATGGAGATTGAAATTCTTTAAGAAGAGGATCACTATTTGAGGAACCCCAATTAAGGGAAGCTTTTGACTGAGCTACCTGTTCGGTTTTACGTGTTGTTGAAGGCGGTAGTTCGTTTGTCTGAACTTTATTAGTCCCCCAACTGGACCAACCACTTGACTTGGCTTTGAGCTTGTTTGTCCAGGCCCTGAAGTTTAGTTTTCTGTCAACCCCCCATTCCTTACCAGAGTCATCATTTTGACTGGACTTCCAGGAATTGGAAGGCGACTCTTTCTTCTTTCCTGATGGAGATTGAAATTCTTTAAGAAGAGGATCACTATTTGAAGAGCTCCAATTAAGGGAAGCTTTTGATTGAGCTACATGTTCTGTTTTACGTGTTGTTGAAGGCGGTAGTTCGTTTATCTGGACCTTATTAGTCCCCCAACTAGACCAACCACTTGGCTTTGAGCTTCTTTGTCCAGCCCCCAGGTTTAGTTTTTTGTCAGCTCCCCATTTCTTACCAGAGTCATCATTTTGACTGGACTACCAAGAATTAAAAGGCGACTCTTTTGTTTTTCCTGATGGAGATTGAAATTCTTTAAGAAAAGGATCACTATTTGACGAGCCCCAGTTAAGGGAAGCTTTTGACTGAGCTACCTGTTATGTTTTCTGTGCTGTTGAAGGCGGTAGTTCGTCTGTCTGGACTTTATTACTCCACCAACTGTACCAACCACTTGGCTTTGAGATTGTTTCTCCAGCTAACAAATTCTGTTTTATCTGTCAAAATGCATTTGTTTTCCTCACCTAACATTTTCCATGTTCTATTGCAATAGATGGTGTATTAAGTTTTGTATCTTTCTAATGTGAACTTGTACAATATATTATTGTTATGCAATGCAGCATTGTTATGATTTTGTGTTTACTTAGATTCATGATATTATATTTCTATTTTAATTTCATTTTGTGGCATAATTGGTGGGGGTAAATTTTCATGACACTCCTACTGTCTACAAATTTGAAAGCACAAACTTTAATTTTGTTTTCACACTCTATCTCTCTCTCTCTTTGATATTAGATTTTCATGACATGTAACACAAATTATTAACACAAAATTTTTAAAATAAGTTTAAATTTTTTCAAAAGTCTTCGTAATCATCTAACAAGTAAATTTGTTTTTTTATAAAAAAAAATTCATAAACAAAATTTAAAAAACTAAATAAAGTGGGTACAAAAAATTTCTTTACACATCACTGAGTCTATAAAGTGGGTACACAAAATGGAGTTGTATATTAACACAAATTTTTAACACAAACCTTAACTATTTTTTGAATTCAACGTACATTCCTATTATTCATAACAAACATGCCACATAATCTCTAGAAATTTAATAGTTATATATCAAGATACATAACTATACACACTATATTACACTTATTTCTAAACCAAACATTAAAAGCTTAATGTTTAATCTAATGATTGAAAATTCAAAGACCAAACATGAAAATTCCAAAGCATTAAAGAAATTTGAGTGAGTCCATTCATTAATCCAGAACATTCATTAACTCATTGCAATTCAATAAAGAAAGTGATGAACTAATAAAGAATTGAAAGGGAAAGAGCACTGCTCAACAAAGAAAAAATGTATACAAATCTATTTGTATGTTTGGTGAGAAAAAATATTATATTCACCTATAACTTGTGCATATAACAACAACCCAATACAAGTCAACATTAACGCGGAGTTTTTTTTGGAAGCTCAGCCCATTAAGAAAAAACAACACACCTGTTCTAACACCAAATAACACTACAAGAAATTATACTTTTTGTGTCACCTGTAACCTGTGCATATACAAAATTATTCATCCATCCATTCATTCATTCAATTCTCAACCATTCAATAAAAATATTTCTCCACAACCTGTAACATTCAATTTTCAACCATATGCACAACTTAACTATTAACCGTACATATCAAAGAAAATAAGAATCCATAAACATAGTATAATCTAACAAATACATATACTATCCGAACCAACAATTACAATTGAAAAAAAAAAAACAACTTAATAACAAAACATATCAGTTGTACATGTTTTCCGTAAACAAAAAATATAATGTAAATTGCGCCTATGCAATCATCATCAATCTGGCCCAAAAACATCACTGTATCCATGCCAACATTATCAATCTGCAACAAAAACCAGTGAGGTAAGTAAAAAAAAATGCAGAGCTTGATTTTTGTTTAAATAGAATATGGTTCAATTAATTTAACAAGTAATTTAGCTTATGGAGAAGGAAAAAATTAGATAACTAACTCTGTTCAATTTAGATGAATAACATAATGAATATACCAATTGATATAGCAATACTATATAAATAAAAATCAGTCAATCATTCCTTTTAGCTTAACATATTGTTATTTCAACTAAAATAGGCAAATAACGATTTATGAGGATATGACACACAATATCAATTATACAGCAACAAAGTGAGTTTATCAATTAGCTTTTTCGCACCCTTAACGCCCTCTTTGCTTTTTCGCACCCTTAACGCCATTGCTCGATTAAGTTTAATGCATTTTCAGCTCTAACTCCCAACCTACTCGTGCTAATTACATTTCGTCTGTTGTCACAGGTCCTATTTGTCACAAGCAATGTAGCTGTGACATCCGTAACGTGGTTCAGGGGGCTGTTTCGCAGTTTTGCCCCCTTAACGCCATTTTTCGGTTAAGTTTAAGGCGTTTTCAGCTCTAACGCCCTTTTTCGGTTAAGTTTAAGGTGTTTTCGGCTCTAACTCCCAACCTACACGTGCTAATTACAATCCGTTTATTGTCACAGGTCCTATTTGTTATAAGGAAGGTGGCCGTGACATCCGAACGGTGGTTCGGTGGCTGTTTCGTAGATTTGCCCTCTTAACGCCCTTTTTCGGTTAAGTTTAAGGCATTTTTGACTCTAACTCCCAACCTACACGTGCTAATTACAATCCGTCTATTGTCACAGGTCCTATTTATGATGGGAAAGGTGGCCGTGACATCTGAACAGTGGTTCGGGGGCTGTTTTGCAGTTTTGCCCTCTTAACGCCCTTTTTCGGTTAAGTTTAAGGCGTTTTCGACTCTAACTCCCAACCTACACGTGCTAATTACAATCCGTCTATTGTCATAGGTCCTATTTATGATGGGGAAGGTGGCCGTGACATCCGAACCGTGGTTGGGGGCTGTTTTACAGTTTCGCCCTCTTAACGCCCTTTTTCGGTTAAGTTTAAGGCGTTTTCGGCTCTAACTCCCAACCTACAGGTGCTAATTAAATTCCATCTGTTGTCATAGCTCCTATTTATGATGGGAAAGGTGACTGTGACATCCATACTGTAATTCAGGGGCTGTTTCGTATTTGTGCCCCCTTAAGGCCCTTTTTTCGGTTAAGTTTAAGGCGTTTTCGGCTCTAACTCCCAACCTACACGTGCTAATTACAATCCGTTTATTGTCATAGGTCCTATTTGTTATAGGGAAGGTGACTGTGACATCCGAACAGTGGTTCGGTGGTTGTTTCGCAGATTCGCCCTCTTAACGCCCATTTTCGGTTAAGTTTAAGGCGTTTTCGACACTAACTCCCAACCTACACGTGCTAATTACAATCCGTCTGTTGTCACAGGTCCTATTTATGATGGGGAAGGTGGCTGTGACATCTGAATGGTGGTTCGGGGGCTGTTTTGCAGTTTCGCCCTCTTAACGCCCTTTTTCGATTAAGTTTAAGGCGTTTCGGCTCTAACTCCCAACCTACACGTGCTATTTAAATTTTGTCTGTTGTTGCAGCTCCTATTTATGATAGGGAAGGTGGCCGTGACATCTGAATGGTGGTTCGGGGGCTGTTTTGCATTTTCGCCCTCTTAACGCCCTTTTTCGGTTAAGTTTAAGGCGTTTTCGGCTCTAACTCCCAACCTACACGTGCTAATTACAATCCGTCTGTTGTCGCAGCTCCTATTTATGATGGGGAAGGTGACCGTGACATCCATATGGTAGTTCAAGGGCTTTTTCATATTTCGCCCCCTTAACGCCCTTTTTCGGTTAAGTTTAAGGCGTTTTTGGCAAAGTTAATGCATATGAACAGAATCAGAGCAGACGGGGGCTAAAATCATACATCTGTGACCCGAAATAACTAAGCAAGCACTATAATTTATGTAAAGTTTTGCCCAGTTCAATGAATAACTAAGCAAGCACTATAATTTACATTTTAGTGAATGAATGAGACCAAAAAGCTTTGCCCAGTTCAAAAGCTCCCTATTAGATTTAATAAAAAGGTTTCATCATTTATGAATTTAAACTGATTAAATTATAATCATGAAAGGTAACAACACAGTAAGCATTAAGGAACTATATATTGTACTAAATTTTATTTGCTGCAAATAAAAAAGTTGTCCAACTTTAAAAAAATAATATGAAACCATAAAAGTTGGAAGGATCAAAAAGTGCACATAATTGGGAAGGCCAAGCTTTCCTGTAGCAAAAAATAAAAAATAAAAAAGAAGAAAGGGCTACAAATGTCCTACTAGTGGGTTTACAAAGTACTTAAATGGACTCTAGTAAACAAGATTGTAATTTTCCACATTTTGTACTGCACGTGTAATTCAAATGCTATGCAATTTGTCCTTCTGTTTTAAACCCTCAGTCCCTCACCAGATATGTGGTAGAAAAAGTTAGAATGGCCACATTAGGACGGGTTATCTCTTTCTGCAAAATATATATGCTTATAGATTTTGTGCCTTTGACTTAAAGAGGTAAGATATTTTGCCCTCATGGAGAATTTGAGACATGCTCATGACCATAATGAATCGTAAGCCTCAACCTTGAATCCATGTATAAACAGCACAAAACCTTGCTCAAAGCTTAGAATGTCAACTTTTCCATAGAATGTCATCTAGCATTCAATTAGACATCCTAAAATCCAAGAAACCAACCTACTTCACCAAATGAATGTCAATGTGATAACATGACTAACTAGAACAAAACCAAACAAACATAATATATATATGCATACAGAAACCACAACAAAGAGATCATGCAACATAAACTACATATTGTTATGGACAGACTTTATTATTTCTAGCAATAGCCAGTGATGCTACCACCTCTACAGAAAGAACATAGATAGGACCATAAGCATGCAAGACGTATTCACTACCAAACAGATGTCCTGATTTCTCATACCTGGAAATATTTGCAATACAAAAAAAACTCAAAAACTGGGTTGCGAATAGTTATACACACTTCATCAATTATATACATCATTGTATAAACAAAAAAACACAAAAATATATATTTAAAGGAGAGGGAGGGGTAAAAGTTTTCCTATCTACCACTTCAGCTTAGAGTCAGTTATCATAGGTCCTTTCTTTATGCATCCAATGTAAGTCAGTGAATGGCTTCTCTCTTTAGCCAAAAGAGTTGCAAGTCGACCTGTTGGAATTGAGAAAATGGTATTAATAGTAAAAGACCAGCAATAGTTAAATTACTGAACAGCGACAAAAATATTAGTCACCAAAAGTACTATTTGGTGACTAAATTTAAATTTAGTCACCAATAAGTAATATTTATTGACTAAAAAATTTTAGTACCGGTATCTTGAACCAACGCCGACAAATTCGAATTTTAGTCGCCAAAAAATGTACTCTCGGCAACTACAATTTGTTTAGTCGCCAAAAATGCTCGCCACAGGTGCGATTTCTTGTAGTGTAAGCACAGAAGCAGATGGGGAGCAAGAACAAACCTAACACTAAGTACACCCAAATATAAACAAGACCTATTTACAGAATAAACCATGTACATCCCACATGGAAGGCCAAAATTAGGTCCAGGAAATACATATAGTATCACAATAACTATTTCAAACATAATAACAAAGTAAATGTTCCAACTGTATGAACACCATCACGACGCATCCACAACAGCATGAAGCCAGCAGCAGCAACACACAGCCGGCAGTAACCAGAATCAAGAAACAGCAAGCAACCAGCAACCAGCAACACAACAAGTAGCTACCCCTTCCTTCAAAACAGTAACAAAAATAGCAGCAGCAGCAGCAGCATCTAGAATCTTAGAAAATAAGCCACAATTACAAGATAAGATAAGCCAAAAGCCAGAACTATATAATAAAATAAGAACTTAAACAATGTAGACTAATCCAAGTGAAAACACCACCTCAAGATAATGTTTGAATATACTTACCAGTGTCGGTTGTTCCTAATGTCCTAATTTTCCCCCTGTTCCACAACCCCTTCCATGGGTTTGTCTCCTAGGTCTCTTACTATATACTCTCTGTATATCTTGCGCTACTGCACGTACGACTCCCTCGCCCGCTTTTGTAGAAGCTGGCTGCACATCACCAATGGCTGCAGTATAATCATTTGATACCACCTCCGGCAAACCTTCACATACGGCACTAAGCTGTGAAACGCCATCATCCGCTGCATTATTGTCATGGTCTATTGCTTGGCGTCGCCCTCACCCTCGCCCTCGCCCTCGCCCCCGCCCTCGCCCTCAGCCTCTACTTACACCACGACAGCCGCCACAACCTCTACCCCTACCTGTCCCTCTGGTAGGTGCATGGGCCTGGCCCTCCCCCTCCCCGTCAATATGGAAGTCATGGGTAATGAGTGGATCAACATGGTAGGTGAAGGTTATATGTGGTGTAGGAGATGATGGTGGGATAGGAGATGATGGTACTGTGAAAGGGTCGGGTGCAGTCAATGTCGATGCAAAGGGAATCATAGTAGATAGACATGTAGTAGACAGTGGTGCTAAGGAAGTCACCAGGGTACCAACCGCTGTTCTGTATGGGGGTGGTGACCAGGAGGGGTCCAATATATGGCCATGGTGTATGGAAGTATGTTCAGACATTAGAGGATCTACCTCAGGGGCAAACTGGGACGTGTAATTGGTACATTCAGGTGGGGAAGTCTGCGGTGTATGCATTGCTGTATATGGACCATGAGGGGGTAGGCCCATGGAAGGCCCCTCACCAAAGTGTTCCGTATTGAAATAGTCCGATTGATGTGCATGACGTGAGGTAGGATGCGGTGGAGGCATTGATGTCGATGGCTCAATGGATGGCATATTCGGGTGCGGCATTGATGTCACTGTAATATCTACCCCCATATAAGGATCCTCGCCAAAGTGGCCGAAATCTAGTCAGTCACGTCGGTGTGCCTGTTGCAAACCATTGTACAATAACTCTCGTATCTCGGCAATGGCATCCAATCCCTCTCTACCATTGCGTGTAATATGGGCAACGTCTACCATGTGATATGCCCTCGCAACTCTACGAACCTGTAATGTAATGGTAGCTATGTTACATAACCATCAATGCCAAATAACAAACATACACAAACTTAAGCAAATGTTGTTTTGAAGAATATAAAGAACTTACCAATCCTTCTAAACTACACCCGACGCCTTGGTATCCGAAGGCAGCAATGTCACATGGATTACTAAGTACTAGACGTGTATGACGGCGAAACCATAACATGTATGGATCCGAAGATGTAAGCACTTCATTGCTCCTCTCAGCATGGACAATGGTGTTGCGTCGGTTGTTCCACTCACCAATAAATGTCTGGTATTCCTTTGCCCAATCAATGGCCATTTTGCCATGCCTATCTCTAAAATGCATAGCCAAGTGGATCAGGCACACTCTGAACTCATCCAAATTGTCTAAGCACCCGGTCGGGGAGATGCCAGTCAATGATATCGAAGCATCTAAGTGGCACTTGTGCCATCCATATGTCTTGACCAACGGTACAATACGATGGGAAGCTGGTCATGATGTCATCCTCCGTCCCGTAAGGCTCCCATATGAACTGCAATAGCAATGCAATAATTTAGAGATCTATTCGTACAACAGAGGTTGACAAACAAAAAAATGGGTAAATTCACATGAACAAATTACAAACCTCCCCCTTCATCATGCGGTCGAACTGATCCCGGAAGATGACACTGACATTAGTCGATATCACCTCATGGCTGAAGGGAACCCTCCACTTGCAAGCTCACGGGCCATGTGGTAACAGCTGGTCGCCCTCTCCTATGGCACACTCGCCAGCAACAATGTTCGACTTCCGACTAGGGGTGATCCTACTCAATCTCTCCCACGCCCAAACCTACAATGAATGATGCCATTATTAATTTATTACAGTAGGCACTTTAGAAAACATGGCAATTGAGAATATGAGATAAAACTACCAGTCATTGCAACTCACTTGTAACAACACAAGTGGGCCAGCTATCTCCTTTGTATCAGCCTTAGTTGGCCGACACAACATCCTATACAAACATGCCAATGTGGCACCACCCCAGCTGTACTCCTGGATACGGTCAAAGTCTCTAAGTAGTGGCAAAAACATCATCTTCACTATACTTTGTGACTTATCGTGGACGAGCACCCCCCCCCAATAAGCTACATAATATAGGCTCGAGTATAATGATGAACTGTCTCATCGGATGCATCATGTGGAAGGTGGCGGAAATGCTCTGATATCCATTTCAACTTAAGCGGTGATCCTATGAAGTCTTCTTGTGTAGGTGTTGCTCCTAGCAACTCCACACATAGCGTTATCAAATCATCTAACTTATTTCCTGGGTCTTTTCCAGTGACTGCATGTCCGTCAACTGGTAGGCCAAATAGAATAGCCACATCTTGTAATGTAACTGTGGACTCTCCAACAGGAAAATGAAATGTACGCGTCTCTATGTGCCACCTCTCTACGAGAGTTGTAACGAGATGGTGGTCCAATCGAATAGGTCCGATCCGATACACCCCATAGAACCCCGCACGGAGTAGGCAACGTAGGACTCTATGGTCCAAGACGGTGTCCCATATGCCCGAATCAGATCGTCAGCATTTCAATTTCGGCTGATCTTTCGCCTGCACAAGACAACGTTGTGTGTAAGAGACATAATGCTTGTACAAATGACAATTGAATTTTCATAATGAAACCATCTTCTATTAACTGAAATAGTGGGTGAGATAACCAACATTTTAGTGGTGCATAGTGCGTAAGTGGTGCAAATGTACAAAGATAAATACATACAAACACAGAATTGCAGTGTCATGACATAGAAATAAAAGGCTCCATCAAAACTAATATAAGTTTTAGAATGTTTGGTACACCTATTAACGAAGTTGGGTTGTACCCTTCACTATAGACTGCAATGGGGGTTTATGTGGTTTTTAGTTAAATTAGAAGGACATAAAATATATCTAAGCCGTCATTTCATCATTGAGATAAGAATTAAATAAGTTGGGGATCAAATGAATACAATGAAATATTACAGACTAATATAACATATAATGAATATATTTTGAAGAGTTTAAAGTCCTTTATTTTGAAATGAAAAATGTCGCTCGAACTATATTAATGCAAGTTGTTGTAGTATGAAATAAGTTAAAAGTTATTTAAGTAAACGAACAAGCTAAAATAGTCACTTTGTCAATAATTGAAATTGTTTGTGTTCTTATTTTATATAATTTTTAGGACAATAAAAATATAAAATAAGAAATCGCTGGCAAGTAAAAGATTATGTTATTCAGAATTGGCAAAACGCTTCACTGATGAATTAACAAATGAGAAATCATAACATATTAAGTGAATTATTTATTATTTCTTAATTATTTAACAAAAGTGAATCAACATATTTTTCTCCTAGCGTACTACATAATTAGCCAGCTAGCAAGGATAATTATTGAGTCATCCTAGAGTATCATGTGGTGTTATTTATTTAATGTTCCTAACTACTTACGTGATGACAATTTTTACAAGAAATAATGTTCACTCATTTTATTAAGTAGGTAGAAGACAAGAAATGAACAACTGGGCCTTCGTTTGGCATGGCAAAAAGACAAAATAGGCTAAAAAGCCAATAACACAAAATGTTACATCTAAACAATATTCATTTCATTTTTTCTTTTACAAAAGCCAAAAAGCATATCCCAAGTGAGGCTTTTTAGCCCCAGGCTAAAATAGCCAAAAAGTTAAAAAGCCAAAAAGTCAACCCACATCCCAAACGAACCCCTTCATGTGTTTATTTGGTACAGTTTATTGTAAGTTAAAGGTTAGTAATAAAAAACACGCCGAAAGCATTCTTTCTCTAACATTATGGTAATTAACTTTTTCAACTTATTTAAAAAAAAAAGTTGCACCAACAGGCCAATACGCAACTCTGAAATTATAATTAAAAAAAAAAACTACAAACAATTCATGTAAATTATACTGAAAATCGTCTCATAAAAATTGAAAAAGTCAATGTGGGTTAATAGTGTGAAAACAGTTCGTACTGTGAATTCCAAAAACCAACGGGTGGTTCCCGTTGTTACAACACTTAACTATTTTTGAAAGGGAAAACTCCACCTATTTTTAAAATTTTTTATTGAAATTTATCTATTGAAATAATGTTGTTCAAGTAAGGAAGTAGACATATCTAGTTTTCCACACTGCGATGGTACTATGAGTCCCTGAAATTGGATTATTTAATAATTTTTTGAGTAGGTAATGGGTGATGAACTAGGACTTCTTATTTGATGATTATTTAATATTATTTTGTGATATAAGATTGTGAATTCAACCTCTATAAAAAAGAATTTTGTTTATGATATTTATTTCTTCTTTTATTTTAGGAATTGTATTTAAAAGTCCTTTATTTCATCCTAAGCGGGAAGTTGGGGTAATTGTTAAACTTGATGATTATCAACTTTTTAACCATTTTTTTTTTTTTTGGTTAAGCTAGCGGTCCATTTAATATAATCTTCTTCGTTCTCTCTCTATGGACTAACGTTTACACTTGGGGAAATTTGTCTAAACCATGGAAATGTCCAAATAGGATGATCCATGGACTAACATTTACAGTTTCACATTATATTATGTAACAACTACAGTGTTTGTGTAGTATTCAAATATCGATTATGAGTAAATAATTCATACCGACTGACGCCATATCGTATCGGTTCGATGCTGATGAATCAATAATGGGATCTCCTCTGGTAAATGAGTCATAGACCTGCACAAGTTTTCATATATGAAATCAATATCCGATAACAAGAAGTTTGACAATAGTACATACATATGCTGACAAAATTAGAATACGACCTGACAGTATATCACAGGTATACAAACTGCAACAAGTTAGGGAAAACAAAAAGAAAGGGTTGCATGAAATGAAAAAGTAAAAATAATATCACGGAAGTGTAGACATCCCATTTTTGACCGTCCTCAAGACTTGGACGTCATCGTTTGAACACTCCATGATCATCCATGCTCGTGTTTGTTTTGAGTTCCCGGAGGCCTCGGTCGCGAGCCTTGCCTCAAGATCTCTCAACTTGCCTGTTTTGTGCTTGGTTGTGAACCAAACACTTGTGTTTTTGCTTCTAAGGGAAGAGGGTGGTTTGTTGGCCATCCCTACACCCCACCGGCCAAGGCTTGAGGTCACCGGTCCCTTTTTCTTGCCATCGGCCAAAAGTGTTAGCCGATCGGCACTATATTTGGTCGGCCAGCCATTGTGTTAGTCGATTGGCCATTTTTGCTGGCTGAACCCTATTCATCTACTTTATGCAGATATTTTGTGCCAGCTGGTACAGCTGGCATCCACAATGAACCCCTTCCATACGTGTATGGAGGGATTTGAGCCTTGCTTAGCTTCTCTTAGAACCTTTGCAAAATTGAATCTCTATAAAAGGAGTGCCTCCTCTCCCTTTCCAGGGGTTCAGCCAACTGATATACAAGTTAGATAGAGCTCTCTCTCTATATCTCTCTCTCTCTATAGTTGTGTGTGTTACAGTGTTCTAAAGGGTGTTTTTGTTCATATTTTTGCACACAAACACCTAGCATTACACTATCCTTGGTTGCTGAGGCACTAGAGGGTTGATTTCAGAGTTTTTGAGGTGGTTTTGGTCAAAGGGAGTTGCTGGTCTTGTGTTCTTGAAGTTGTTCTTCAAGGATGAGTCAACTTGCTTTAGATACCCCATTTTTGCTTAAGCTTTTACACACACTTCTATTTCATTTTTAGCTTGACTCTAAACTACAAAAAGTTCTGATTTTGTATGCTTGTTATTGTTGCTTAAGGTTACTTTTGGGTTGAGGGTTGTCTCCCCCCTCTTAGGTCTTGTTTGGCCTTGTTTTGTGACCTTCCTTTTAAACTTCGACCCCTTCTTGTTTTGACCTTCTCACCACTGAAATCCAGAGGATTTTCAGTGGTGGAGAAGTGGTTTTGAGGTCTTGAATAGGGGAGGGACACCCCTCTCCCTTTTGTCTCATTTGCTTACATCAAGGGCTCATAATGGTAGCATGTACGCTCAGTTTGTTTTAGCACCATTTCAGTAGGTATTTAGTGTTATTTTAGCATGATACACCTCTGTTTTAAGATGGTTTAGTCAGCTCTTGCATGCATCATACACTTTCCTTGCAATCCTCTTATTTGTCTTAACATACATCATACACTTAGACCATCATGCTTGCATGTTTTGACTTAACTTTGAGAAGTCTTTAGCCTTGTTTTATCATGCTTAAGCTCTATTTGATGTTATTTTAGCCATGTTTTCCATGCTTTGTATAGCCTCCATGCATTCTAGCTTGTTAGCTTCGGGTGTGTGAGTCATTAGCATGCTTCACTTGGGCTATTTCAGTGATTTGGCATCACTTGTCATCATATTTCAGTCCATGTTCCATGCTTGTATGCTTGCATTTGCCATCTTTTCAATGCTTTGGAGAGTTGTTGTTTTATGTTCCATGTTTGGACCATTGTATGTGCCTCCATGATTAGGTCTTTGGGAGGCCTTCTCATTGGGTTTTGAGCTTTAAGTCCATTAGCATGCTATGCTTGTCTTGTTTAGTCGATTTGACGTCATTTCTCATGTGATTTCAGAGCTCATCGCATTGCTACATTCTCATGTTTACCATGCCTTGCTCATGTTTGAGGATTGTGCATTGTTGCATAGTGTTTAGACCAATATGTGTACATGTTTGTTTCGCATGTTGGTGCCTTTTGGTTTAAGTCCATTTGGGCATGCTTGCATTCATGATATTTGCATGCTTGTATTGCATCATGTTTGCGTGTTCGATATATTGCATGATGCCTAGCTAGTTGCATCACATAACATTGTTGCATACTTGGCATGTCCATGTTACATTAGTTTGAATTTCATGCTTAGGTTGCATTGCACTTGACATGTTTGTTACCTTAGCCTTGTGCACATGTTTGAGTCACATTGCATTTTGGAATGCTCATCTTGCATTGCATTACATTTCTATATTGCGTTGTATTTGGCATACATACATTGCATTGTGTTTGGTTTGAGGTGTCAAACCAAACACGAGGAGCGAGGGACGTTCGTACTTAAAGTGACGAAACGGGTCTCAATCCTTAGCCGCCGACACTCTTGATTCAACATGATAGAGTGTGTAGCATTCATTTGTTTTGTGCATTCATTCTATATTGATTTGCACCCTTGGCATCTTTGGCCATCACGCATTGAAATGCGCGATTGATGGCCCGAGGGTCGAGAGTCATACTCCCTTGGGTCTATGACATGATAGGGAGAGTGGCCGTGTACACATTGTCTTGTAAATGCCTTGCCATGCACTGTCTGTCCTCTGCTGCAACAAAAATAGAATTCTGCAGGAAGAGATGGCCGGTCGGCCATCTTCAGTGCCGGCCGGCTATGCATTGTTGGCCGAGAGCCTTACAAATGGTCGATAACCATTTTCCCAATGGCCGGTGGTCTTATCTCTTGGCAGGTGACATCCCACAGTGCTCAGGGAGTGGTTCAGAAACATACTTGGGACTTATGCAGTCTTCAGAGGAGCAAAACAGTGCAAACAGAGGCAACACGTGGCATGGCAACGGATTTCCGAGCGAGGCGATCGAATATGCATCATTCAATCATTCTGAGGTGGAGCTATGGTGGCCTCCTTTTGTAATTAATTTGTTAACTAATTAAGGGTTTGTAATAATTAATTAGCTAGGGTAGTTGATTAATTATTTGGTTTGTATTATTTATTCGGACCCTCCGTCGAGAGGGCTAATTTTGTGATAAGTGTGCGTGCGTGTGTGCATCTCTTCCAACCTCCATTTCTTTCTCCATTTTCCTTACCTGCTTTTGCTGGTTAGTTTTAGGTCATGTTTCAATTAGCATACTTATGCTTTGCATGTTTGCATCCATTCATCTGTCGAGCATCCTTATGCTTTGCATGTTTGCATACATTCATCTATCTTGCATGCACTGGGCTCGGCGCATCATACTAACAGCGTTGTATTTCAAAAGTTGAATACGTGTATCAATTGTTGCATTTCATATGCCATTCTTAGAATAGCCGAGCCTATTCTAGTTGCTTTTTGTATGCGTTGCATTAGCCATCTTAACATGAACTAAGATCATGCATGATTACTAACTAGTTTCCTGTTTTGGCTCGGAGTACACTGTGAGTGTTTATGCTTTAGCATCTTGCATGTATGTGAGTGTTAACATGACAGCATGCTTTCCATGAGGCTAATTGCTTATGTGATATAACTGCCCGAATGCCTGTGGGGTGAAGGTTGGATTACTTGAATTGGGACAATTCATTGAGATCTGTGTTTTAGCCTACTTGCGAGTAGCAAACTCTAAACCATTTCCAAACAAACGGATATGTGATGCTTTGTTCCAAATTAGGCGATCTAGCCTATACTTGTTTTGCTGTGCGCATCACGTAGTAAAGATTAGCTAATTAACTGGAATAAGAATGCATGTGTTTTCAAAAACTCGATATCATGCTTAGTACAGGCCGATCTTCGGACCGGGCGAGCGGGGGTGCTCATAGATGACCTTCCCCAATCGTACCCAAGTTCCCGAGCCGAGGCAACTTTGGTGATGACGGACACGTGGCCTTAGGCAACGAGTCAGGGTTTCCTAAATTCCCCAAAATAAAATATTTAAGTGGCGACTCTGTATCTGGCAAAGCAATCTATGTTTGGCACTTCTTTCTTAAAAATCAGTTTTTCAAAACGATTTGCCAGATTTGGACTCTTTGGTGATTTATCAGTCTTCCATTGCACTTTGCGAGATCAGATTAAGAACCGTAACAAATCGAGTCCGAACTGTAGTAAGCCCAAAATGAACAGAACGGGATTTCTCCCGGGACGTTCGGGACGTCAACAGGAAGTGTGTTCTTCCACAGTAACCCCTAATATCAATTATCAGTACCATTTCATATCCTCTGCGTGTCTATAAATAACAGTACCGCAACTGCGATCATTTTCCAACCCATCTCAATAATTCTTTACAACCCATATATTTATTTTCACTTTACTGTGTACAAGAAATGTCTTCAAGGGGTGCAGGCAGTTCACGCCAACAAAGGCTGCCTAAAGTGTGGCTACTACCTCCATTTAGTTATGACTACATGAGCGAAAAATACTCTAGCCCAAAGGATTATTACGCTGGTATTCGGGCAGATTGGGCATTCCGGGTAACAGATCAGGAGAGCTTGTTTAATGATCTACGTAACTTGGGGGCACCGGTACCTCATCGTCGTTCATTGAGCATGCCTAGACAAAATGTGGGTGACTATGAGGAAGTAGTTAGCATAATTCAAAGGAGAATAACAGAGTGTTGCTGCGGAGATGTCGCCATTTCATGCTTCAACTAGCAACTGAAGTGGCGGAAGCAAGCAACAGAGAATTGACTATAACCGAGCAAAATCACGTCTTACACAATGAAAAATATCTCTCTGATTGCTACATGTCAGATGAGGAATGACAAATCAAACATGTAAGTGTTGTTGTTCAATATGTGTGTATGTCGTACCGAGTCTATTTTCAACATATGTAACCTAGGAGTTCAGTATGTGTGACTGTTTTATGTTGTTGGTGTGTATCGGGTCTATGTTGTGTAACCGTCCACTACATTGTTGTTGTTCAACTACGCTATTAACCGTCTGTTGCACTATGTGTTACTGTTTTATGAAGCTTAAGTTTACGAAAAGTGCACATTTATGTACACTCACCTATAATCATGGCCTACAACATTTGTATTTGCATTGGTAACTTGTGGCTAGCCATTACAATGTATCTTATCTCTTGTCATCATACATCCAACCAAGTTCAGTCATTGTCATCATTATGAATGGGGGATGCCAATGTCAGGTTGGTATATTATTTTCGAAAGAATGTTCAATAATCAATTTCAGGGAAGCAAAAAAAAATTGTTTACAATAAAGGGACCAAACGAATGTGATCAGCTGGACAGCCACATTTTATTTGAAAGTATAGGCCCATTTAATCTGTCAATTATGGATGTAAATCACAAAATAAAATGCTAAACATTAACAAGGGCCATTGGAAGGGGCATCAGCTATATGCTGATCTTGTCAATTATCGCATTTTAAAAATGTTGTGCATTTTCAGTGAAACCATTACACAAGTCATAATTTCACTTTCTAAATTCTCCTTTTATTGATAACTTGTGCATATGCATTACAAAGTCATTGCAAGAGAAATTGTTCCGCCAAACATCGAAACAATTTCATTCATTATCATCATCATCTAACATCTCAATGTCAGATTGATACATAGCGTCCATGCTCCAACTTAAATATTGTTGCGCATCATCCATTAAGCCATCTTCAGTATGCTCATTTGCTGTTTTCCAAAGTTCATACCTTTGCAAACGTTGGGTCATGCGATTAACTTCATCACGAATACGATGCAATGCCTTTTGCAACAACTGTGGAGTGTCAATTGGCATACGCATGGCTAATCGTCGAGGAAATTTAATATGAACATCACGACATAGCTCAACGAGAACGGTTGCTCGTGTTATGCGAATTTCCCACTCAGCTCTCATGGTATTGACGGTGCAATGTGAGTAACGCAAATTTGGATTTAATGGGTATTGAAATTCATCTCCGTCTACAACCCAATGGCGACCCATTGCGGAATATAGATCAACCACCGTATATGTCATGATGATATCTCTCGGTTTTTGTGTAAACATGTGGGTCTACTAGGGTGTGATACTTATAGCGGCGACTGGGAACAGTAGTTCCAACATGCAGAACACATAAAATGGAGATGGACACGATTACTCATGTGTGTGTGTTTATAGTAAGTGGAAGAGCGTTATCACGTCAGCCTTTATGACATGAAAAAAACGTGTTTTAACTTTATGTCATGATGGTATCTATGTGTTTAAAATAATTGGAAGAGCGTTGTCACGTCAACCTGTATGACATGGAAGAACGTGCTTTCACTTTATGTGACGATGGTACCTGTGTGTTTTTAGTAATTGGACGAGTGTTATCATGTCAACCTGTATGACATGAAAAAACATGCTTTCAATTTATGAAATCAAGGTAGTTGTGTATGTAAAGAAATTGGAAGAGCGTTGTCACGTCAACCTTTATGACATGAAAAAACGTGCTTTCAGTTGATATCGTGATGGTACTTGTGTGTCTAAAGTAATTGGACAAGCGTTGTGACGTAAACGTTTATGACATGAAAAAACGTGCTTTCATGTCATTAGGAGATGTCAATTCGACTTGTCAATTCGATAGATTTCAAATCCATACAGCTGACGAAGGTTTTTAGGAGATTTGAAATTCACATATAAAAACTTTTTAAAACTAATCATTTACCAATATGTACTAAATTTAAGAGAAATTTCTTGCTTGGAAAAATGGGCTTCCGTCAGGTAATGAAAAATTTCTTGCCTGGAAAAATATCTTGGCAACTAAAAAACAGTTCACCATCTAACAAAATGTGGCTACGTATTGAATATTACATGCATTTATATTGTTGATTAGTAATTCATTTCACATTATTGTGATAGGAGATAAGGTACACATGGTACCTGTGAGTTTAAAGATATTGTCAGCACATTGTCACGTCAAGCTTTATGACATGAAAACCCATGCTTTAAGTAGATTTCAAATCCACTACTCAAACTTTTTAGAACAACTAAGCATTTACCAATATGTACTAAATTTAAGACACATGATTGAATTGATAAAATGGTCTTCCCTCACGTAATGAATTTTTGGAAACTAAAAAAACAATTCACGGCCTAACAAAATGTGGCAACGCATTAAATATGACATGCATTTATATTGGTGATTAGTAATTCATTTGACATTATTGTCATAGGAGATAAGGTTCACATGGTACCTATGTGATTAAAGTGATTGTCAGTGTGTTGTCACGTCAACCTGTATGACATGAAAAAACGTGCTTTCACTTTAAAGGAGTTGTCATTTGGACAGGAAAGAAGTACTAAGGTTTGAAGAGGGTTTTATGTAGATTTGAAATACATTAGTCAAACTTTTTACAAGAACTAAGCATATACGAATACGTAGTAAATGTCTGAGAAATGATTGAATTCATAAAATGGGCCTTCACCCACGTAATGGATTTTGGGGGAAAAAATTAAAAAAAATAGTTTCCCACATAACAAAATGTGGCAAAACATTGAATATAAACTGCATTTATATTGGTGATTATCAATTCATTCTGTGAATATTTGCATTTTTCTAACATTAGATAAACTGGTGTCCATCGAGGCCAGGACACAATCGACCATCAACGCACCAAAATCTGCACAATCCAGTGCACAAAGGACATTTGCAACAACTAAAGCAATTGAAGAGATTTGCCACATTTGACCAAATCTATGTCATTAGTAATTGAAGTCGTAAATACATTATCAATTTACTGAATACTGATTCATTACATATTACATTGACTCCAATTCAAAGAAAGTAACGTGGAACTAATATGTAAAGAAGACAAAAAACTACTATCGAATTGATCGGATTCTTGCTAGACATTTTCTCTTATCATGCCCTTTTTGCAAACACAAACTACAATGGTGCAATCCACTTTGTCTAGAAGTATCCATTTCGTTTTGGATGCGGGTATGTTGAGGACGACCCGTTTTAACTTCACGTTTGCGAGCTGGAATAACAAGCAAAGTTGGGTAATCATTGTCAGGCCAATATTGCTCGTACGACATGGTCCTAAACTTCTGCGCGAAGATACGCTTGTGGACTTCCAACCTATACTCTGGTGCAACGAAAGGAAAAGGGTCCTCGCCCAAGTCTGCTGTCATAGCAAGCATGTGGGAACATGGCAAGTGAAATAATGTGTACTTCCCACATGAACAACTTGGTGGTTGGAGACTAACTATTTGACGAGCACCACCCCGTATCCCATGTGGTGCTGTCCTCACCTCATATTCCCCTATTCCCCTGCAGGAAAAATGTATGTACGTGGATTAATATGCATATATGTTTAAATATAGACTAACATCAATGATCGACAAGTGCGAAATGTTAATGTGCAGTGAATTCGGTTCTTCCAATAAAAATTACCTATTAATCGGTACCAACATATGCACATTCGCTTTAGCTTGATGCTCGTCAATCCATCGTTGAACATTAGTCGTGTACAAGTGCCCCCGATTACTCGCATTTTCAGCAATGGTCCTGCCCTCGTCAAAATATTTCACGAGCTGATAAAAAGTTATCTGAACTGATGCTGTAATGGGAACACTGTGTGTGCCTTTCAGTACACCATTGAAGCCCTCTATATGGTTTGTCGTCAATATGCCCCAACGACAACCACCATCATGGCATAACGTCCAATGAATAGGGTTCATCCGTCTAAACCACCGTTCAGCATTCTTCTCGAGCTTGTAGATATCGTCTATAATCTTGTTAAACTTCCGCACTTGCCGTGCAGAACCAGCTCTCCACACAAGATCCTTCGCTACTGTATTTCCGAATCTTTCATTGAAATTGCTACATACGTGTCGCAAGCAATACCTATGGTACCCTCTTGGTTGAAATGCTAGATTGTCCCAAATTCTTGACAGGACACTAAGCAAAGTTATGTGTCGATCGGATATCAATGTGACCCCCTCTCGGTCACAGCACACGTGTCGCCTAAGCAGAGTAATGAACCAACCCCAACTCTCGATCATCTCCTTGTCAACAATGGCAAAGGCAAGAGGTACAATCTTGTCCACAGCATCACTGCAATGGCCGCAACAATCTTCCCTTCGTATTTCCCGTACAAGTGTGTGCCGTCAATGCATATCACTGGACGACAATACTTGAAGCCTTCTATTGCAGGTTTAAATGGCCAGAACACATAGTTCATGTACATTTTTGTTCCGATTGAGGTAGAGTGCAAATTCGGAATCATGTCCCACATGACAACTGTGCCTGGATTGAATGCCTGCAATGTAGCCATATATCTCTAGGCAACCTTTGGTACGACTCGTCCCAGTCACCAAACACCATTGCAACTACCTTCGTCCTTGCAAGCCATACTTTCTTATATGATATAGTGAACTGAAACTTCTCTTTCACGACCTCAATTATGGTAGCAAGAGGCAATTCTGGTGATATCTGCAAATATAAATTATATTTGAATACATTACAGTCATAATGAAATCCTAAAAACAATAATCTATCTAGCATGGCACTTACCGCAATTTGTGCCTTGATGAAATGAGCAATGACCTCGGACTTGAGGTTGCAATTGTCCCTATGCATTCTAGGGTACACACACTGATGTCGCGCTTCAATCCTTCTAATTTGAAACAAATCTTTGTCTTTCAACTTTGTAGCCCGAACCCTCCAGTTGCAGCCGTGCTTGCACTCGGCCACCTAATTGTTTCCTTTGGATTCTACAACCTTGCATTCTCGATTGCGCTTCAGGTTATACAACAGAACAGCGTGCACTAGTCTTTTCTTATCAGTAAATATCATTCCTTTCTCCAAATGAGCAGTTTCAAAGTCCCACACTGGCCACCGTTCGACAACATCACGGCTAGTGATGGAACCATCATTGTCGAAATGCAAATTATGATAAAAAGGGATATGGACATTTGGGTGTACCTCCTGCATATCATGATGCCCTCTAACTTCGTCATCACCGGAGTCATTGTCTGCACCTTCCCATGCGCCATCCACATCTTCCACGAAATCTTCATCACTTACTCTAACCTCATCAAACAATGGCACTGTATCATCGGAGGATGCATAATTTTGGACAGCCGTCTCCGTTGTACTTTGAACATTACAAACCGGTGGACATTCTTCATTCCAGTGGGGATATGGGGTTATAAGAACCATCGGATTATACATTGTCGGAGCACTTGGACCTACTCTGGCACTGTAATAACCATCTACGTTCTATGATGCATTTAATTGATTGTAACTCTGAGAATGATTGAATGGAGGGTAATTTTCAGGGAACATGTGTGCAGACTGTATAAGTGTATTGTTAGGGGATTGCGATTGTGTCAACATTTGAGTGAATGTCCCACCCACTGGAATTGGCATCTCTGTGCCACCAAAATTGCTCTCTTTCTCCACATAGATTTCCAAAAAATAATCAGGGCCTAATTTATATAGGAGCTCTAGGACATTACTTAAGGTCTCATTATCTTTGATTGGCAGCAACCTATACTTCCCCCGACATGGGAGTCTACATTTAAACTCTAATCGCATTATTTCCCCATGCGTACCAACCTTCGGCACCATCATAGCCTTCAACTCGCCCAATGTTATCCCCCTATGCACATTATACAACCCCTGAGGTTCGGTGTCGTATGACACACCTTCATCGCGATTGCGCAAAATCTTTCCACCCCAATAGAACATAATGCTCACAACTTCCATACCTACACTTTGCATTCAAAGTAACTCAATTATTTCAAAATAATAAAGTCAGCACATTTGAGAGCAAACACCACATATATTACACAGGAGTGCCTTTAGGCATGGGTCTTTTGGTATTACAAAATATTTAAGTGGCATATCAACATGAACATGGAAATGAAAGTTATTTGCTCCATATATAATAGCATCCTACATGACTTATATTTCTTGTATTATTTAGAAGGATTATCTATTTGTACATTTAAACAAAAAATCATGTGTGGGATCATTTCTCCAATTATCATGAATTAACATTTGAATTCTTTTGTTGTGATTTGTCATGATTTCTTCATCCCTTCTTACAAGCTTATGTTTTCCTTTAGGCATGGGTCTTTGTTTTATGTTGTTATGCTTTCCCTTTGGTATTATTATTATTTTTTTAAATAATTTTTTCAATTAAAAATCTTTTTTTGGGGCTTTCATGGGTGGGTGTTTTCAAATGCTTTGAAAGAACCTTTGCCATATCTTTAATTGACATTTTGTTCAGGTTTATCAAACTCGTTTTCGTCATGTGTTTCGTGTGTAGTTGCTTTCATACTTTAATTTTTTTTAATTTCACATTCTATGAAATAGCATGCACATACTGTAAGAACTCTTCCCACAACCTCACTGTGCGCGCCATAATTTCTCATTTCATCTTCATGTATTGAACCATCCATGTAAGACATTATAACCAATAGGCCTTTGATACAGAAAAACTCTACTAAACTAATTCTTCATACTATAAGAACCTAATTTTACAAGCCCTAATTTTTCATACTGTAACAACCTAAGAACTTCCAATAGGAAAATCCTAAATTGTTCACAAGTTCAAACTCTAAACTACCATGCCCACAATTGATCAGTTTGAAACAATAGTATAAAATATTGAAATTCCAACTTTCCATGAAGAATAAACTAAAAACATAAACACATTAAGCTTTTGGGTCAATCGCTAATCTGATAGATTCATGTAGCTACAACTAATCAATTCACGCATGGAGTTACAACACCTCAGTTTAGAAGAAGCTCTGAGGATTGTTGAATAAAAATTTGTTTTCTTAACTCTGTTTGATTGGGCTAATTACATTGATAAAGATGTTATCTTTGCAACTTGGTAAAGTAAATGCCAGTCAAATAGATGTCAGATCAAGTGCAAATCAATGACACATAGACCCTTTGAGCTTCTTTTGACTAAAAATCACCACAAGAATTAAGACCAACCAAAAAAGATTTTTTGAGACTTTATTGTGATAACAAATTAGTTATCAATTGTGCTCGTAGTCTAGAATCCATTAAGGAGCAATGCACCGATTGTTTATTTTTCCATGCCTACTGTTACAAGAATTTCGCAATTTCTTTTAATATATTTTTCTTAAAATGGGAAACCCTTTATCCAACTAAGCATTCATAACACTCAACATGTTCAAGTAATTAACTATTGAGAATTTATTAACATCAATAAATGTTTTTGTTTTTTTTCCTAAATATTTTCATACACTTTCAAATCCTTTTGTTATTTCTCATGTTTTCAAAAAGTTTGAAAAGTTTCCAATTCTATTTTCATTTCCAACCTAACCGAAAGAACGTACGGAAACGAAATTTTGATCCTAGTAGAGAAGACGGGAAAATTATCACATTTTAATAACAACATTTCATTTCTTTAACATCAATTTATAACACAAGTTTGACATCACATATGCACACCCATATAGTACCACCGAACAAAGTACTAGCCAAAATTAGCAACAAACAAAGAAAAAAAAAAAGCTTACTAAAAATAAAAATAAAAAGAAGAAAAAATAAGCACTTTTTCATATTTTTTATTTTTTAGTGAAATTTTTTTCAAATTTCTCATAAATATTAAAATTTTAAGTATATTCATATTAGGTGCATCAAAATAAATAGATTTTTAATTAAAATCTAAAAAAAAATCAAAAATAGATGAAGACAAAAATAAAAGCTCATTTTTTTATTTTATTTTTTTAAATTTCTAAACTCTATTAGAATTTGTGTATTTCTTAAATTTAAATTTATCACAATAGTACCTGTAACCCCGTGCAAGTCATGGGCATTTTACCCTAGTATCTATATATCTGGCCCTAAAGGGTTGCACTCTATCACAAAAATATGGTTTTACCATAAAATTGTGTAACATCAGTAACAAAATGTATAATCTCGTTACAAATTAGCATAATAAAATGTACAAAATTTTGTGGTTAATGATGTAAAAGTTTTTGGCTTTGTTACGATATTTTTTATTATGCCAATTTGTAGTTAGGTTATGCATGTTGTAAAAGTTTATGGTTTTGTTGCGGCATTTTTTGTTACGTCAATTTGTAATAGGATTACACATTTTGTGGCAGGTGCATATGGTAGCATTTTCCATATATCTAGGCTTGAATAACTCGATTTAGATCTGTCGTTATTGCATACAATGTAATGGGTTGGGCTAGGCTGTGGGCTCATACAAGAAAATTGTGGGCTTATTGTAGGGCTTGGTCCAAACGGGCCAGACTTGTATATCTAGAGGCTCTGAATTATAGGATTTTCCTTTTTTCAAAAAAGGTTTGATTCCCTTATTAGATGTGGGCTTTTTCTTTTTATATTTGTTTTGAGGATCTTTCTTGCACATATTTATAATTTTCTTTTTATGTACTAAAAAAAATGTAATTAAAATACAAGGAAAAATATGTTAAGTTTGTTGTGAAGTTTTCTCAAACCTATTATATTATTATTTGAAGGCATTTGTTATTTCCAAACTTTTAGAATTATGAACTTTTTTATCTTGTTTTTTCTTTTTTTTCTTGCCATTTCTATTGACAAATTTAAAATCCAAATGTAGAAATTAAAATTAAATCTTCTAAAATATGCCCCTCCATTCCTTAGTCATTTGGCATATTAATTCCATGTTGATCATTCGAGAGGTAAAGTCTCAGAAAATTATGAAGTCCAAGTGTCCATCAATGGCCGTAGGGGGTTCGATGACAACAATGTGATGTTGAATCACCAAAAACTCCAAGCAACTCATTGTTGTCCTTTGTTTTTAATCTTTCCTCAACCCACTTACAAAAATATATATATATTTTGATTGGTATCCGGCCGTAATGACTGACTAATATGATCTCAAAAATACATATATATATATATATATATAATATATATTTGGATTGGTATCCGGCCGTATTGACTGACTAATATGAGAGATCAATTCCAACGTAGTGGACAGTGGGACAGTGGGATTAAGGGAAGAAGAAGAACAACAAGAAATCATAGAGTCCACTCTTTTGCTTATGTCTCATCTCTTTACTGACTGACTATAAAGCTAGTGTTTATATGGGTCAATCGTAAATAAGATAGTCTCTTGCTTAAAAATGCTATCTGTATAATTTGCATTTATTGAGAGAAAATTATACTACTAATACGTCTTGAATGTGGAGATTTAAAAGGTTGAATTTGGATATTTTAAAGGTTTGGAATCACTAGGAACTCCAATGATGTGTTAAAAATACCAAGTAAAATAGATGGACTACTTGAAATTGACAAGTTGAGAGTTAGCGAGTTAGCAAAACTCTTGCATCAATTCGAAGAGAAGATCGAAAGCTTTCACGAGGAATTTGCGTTAAGGATGTGGTCGTATTAGGCGGGGAATAATGTTACAACTTGGGAATTTTATCAAATATTTGAGTTACGAATTTGATTTTAGATTTATGTAAAATTTTGTAGAAATCCCTATAATTAGGTAGATAATTGTAGAATTTTTTCATCATAAGGTGGTGGAAGGATGTAGATAGCTTTCATACTACTAGATCATTGAAATTTACACATATCTAGACTATTAATTAAAATATATAATAGGCAATCATTTGGTTATAATGGAAGAATTAGATAGTTTCCACACCATTGGATTGTTGATATTTGTATATATATCTAGACTATTAATTGAAGATTTGAAGGCCAAAGGCATCATTTGGCCAAACTAACAAAGCAATGGTAAACTCTCCGTACTTCCAATTCAAACTTTACTTCTTGTGAACTTGCTATTTTCAATTCAAACTCTCTCTACTTCCAACTCAAACTCTATACCATCCTGAAAGTCCATCAGGGTGACTACCACATGCACACAAACCATGGAACGCCATGGCCTCCCTACCTAGTATATATATATATGTGTGTTCATCTTATGAGACATGAACTACCTTATCTAATTTTCAATTTTATGCTCACAAGACATACGGTTATGCATTTAAAGTTCATTTTCGTAGAGTTCGTTTTCAACTAGATGTTATGTTTATGTAAAAGAAACATTATATGGTTGGATTATAAATTCTTATGCTCTGATTAACATGAAATAGAGGGCGGGGAGTTCATTCGTATAAGGATAGTTCACTTGAATGGGAAACCTCGAGTACTAACATTGAAGCAGGATTTGCATTACAAGCTTAGTGTGTGTTAAAATGTAAATATAAGATTAAGTAGACTCAATTTTGTATTAAAAGTTTGTTAATTTAGTGAAGGACTCGGTACTTTAATGAAAATGTTAGTGTTAAGTACGTGCATAGTCTTTTTATCAAAAGGAAAGAAAAAGTGTAGCCTTCAGCGTTCATTTGGAAAGTGGGTTTTTTTAGTATTTTTTTAGCTTTTTATTAAAAAAAAAAAAACGTGCACAGCATCTCCATTGGAGATGCCCCAAGGATCTGTGTGTATTAATTAAAGAAAATATAATTAAAATTTTGATTTTTTAGGTGTATTAGCTTATGGCCAAACGTGTGGTGTGTATACTTGTATAAATCTATGTGTAGTGTGCTCAGCATCTCCATTGGAGATGCCCCAAGTATCCTAATAATGAGCCAAGGCCAGTTGTAGACATCCCATTTTTGACCGTCCTCAAGACTTGGACGTCATCGTCAGAACACTCGATGATCATCCATAATCGTGTTCGTTTTGAGTTCCAGAAGGACTCGGCTGCGTGCCTTGCCTTTGGATCTCTCAACCTGACTGTTTTGTCTTTGGTTGTGTACCAAGGACTTGTGTTTTGTGCTTCTGAGAGTGGAAAGTGGCTTGTTAGCCCTCCTTGAGACCCATCGGCTAGGACATGCTGCCACTGGCCATGTGTATTTTCTATCGGCTAAGTGTTTGGCCGATCGACCCCCTCTTGTGGTCGACCGGCCTCTGTTTTGGTCGATCGACCCCTTTTGTGGCCGAGGCCTTTTCTTTGTCTTTCTCAAACTTTGTGCATGCTAGTTGTGCCAGTTGGTGAGCACAAACTCTGCCCTCCACACACGTGTATGGAGGGATTTTACCCTTGTTTAGCTTCCCTTGGAAGCTTTACAAATTGGATTTTCTATAAAGGGAGGGCCTCCCCTCCCTTTCTAGGGATTGAAGAACTCTGATATAGAACTCATATATCATTCTCTCTCTCTAGTTGTGTGTGTAATAGTACTCGAAAGTGTGTTTTGTTCTTAGTTTTGCACTAAAACGCCTAGTGTTACACTATACTTCGGTTATTGAGGTATTGAGGGGCTGGTTTCAGAGTTTTTAAGTTGGTTTTGATCAAAAGGAGGGGCTATAGTTGGTGTTCTTGAAGTGTTTTTCAAGGGTGAGCACTATTGCTTTATATTTCCCATTTTTGTACAAGCTTTTAACCCATCTTGCATGCTGTTTTGAGCCTTTTGTATAACTGATAAAAGTTCTTATTTTTCATGTTTAAGATGTTTCATTAAGGTCACTTTTGTGTTTGGGGTTGTCCATCCCCTCTTAGGCCTTGTTTGGCCTCTTTTTGTGCCTTCCTATTTGAGCTTTGTAACTATTTGTTTTGACCTTCTCTACCACTGAAAATCCTCTGGATTTCAGTGGTTTTGAGGTCTTGCATAGGAGAGGGACACCCCTCACCCCTTTTGCCTCATTTACTTGCATTTAGGGCTCATGAAGGTAGTATGTGTGCATAGCTTTATTTGGCTCCATTTCAGGGGGTATTTGGTGTTATTTTGTCAAGATAGACCTCTGTTTCATGTGAGTTTGATGGTCTATTATATGCATCATACACTTGCTTTGTAATCCCCTCTATTGTCATAACATGTGCTTTGCATTTAGGCCATCTTGCTTGCATATTTTGGCTTGACTTCATTAAGCTTTCAGTCATGTTATGACATGTTTAAGCTCTGTTTGGTATTGATTTGGCCATATTTGCCATGTTTGGTATAGCCACCATGCATTTTGGCTTGTTAGCCTTGAGTGTATGAGTCATGAGCATGCTTTGTTTGGGTTATTTCAGTGATTTGGAATCACTTATCATGCTATTTTAGTCCATAATCCATGCTTATATACTTACATTTACCAATCTTGCAATGCTTTAAAGAGTTGCTCTTTTGTGCCTTAAAATGGGTCATTGTACATGCCTATTTGTTTAAGCCTTTGGGCTGCCATGTCAGTGGGTTTTGGGGGTTCTTTTGACATATTATAACTCTGTTTTCCCTTGAATGATCCATGCCATGAGTGGTTGGGGTGGTTGTAGTGGAATGCCCTCTTTGTGGCCTTGAATACTCCTTTGTTTTGCACCCTTTTCTTAGCATGTGTTTGGCCCTGTTCCGTGCATGATCTAGCCTCATTTTGGTCTGCCCTAAGACTGTTCTAAGTCATTTTGGCTCTTTGGGGGCTTGGTTGGTATGGTCGTGGCTTAAACCTTTTTGTTAGCCTTGAGTTTTGGGCTTTGTTGCATGCCTTACTTGCAAGGCTAGGTTGATTTGGCATCATCCTTTACACATTTCCAGAGCTTTTCATGCTTGTGATTAGTCCATGTTTGTCTCTTCTTAATGTGTTTAAGAGTCGACTCTTTTTATGCCTAAGCATTGGATCTTTGCATGTGCATATTTGAGGGTGTTTTGTCCATCATTTCCATGCACTTTGGCCACTGTTTTGGACATGGTTGAGGCCTATCCATCCGTAGTATAAGTCCATGGATCATGTATTAGTGTACCGTTATAGGCGTACCGCATTGCATGTTGTCGCATCCTTGTGGCTAGTGTCATTATTGCATGCCTACACCTTGATATACTCTCATACTTAGGTCGCATTATAGTATTGCATACTCGTTGCACTGCCATGATGTTTGCATGTTAGGTTGCATTATATTGTAGTTGACATACTCATGTAACATTGTCTTACACTTCCATGTTGCATTGCATTGGTTACACACTTGGCATTGTATTTGGCATACACACATTGCATTATGTTTGGTTTGGGGTGTCAAACCAAACACGAGGGGCGAGGGACGTTCGTAGTTAAAGTGACAAAATGTCTCTCGAATCCTTAGTCGCCAATGCTCTTGACCCAAGCATGATAGAGTTCTAGGCATTCATATGTTTTGTTGCATTCATTTTACATTAATATGCACCTTTGACAACTTTGGCCATCATGCATCGAAATGCGTGATTGGTGGCCCGAGGGTCGAGGGCCATACTCTCTTGAGTTCATAACATGATAGGGAGGGTGGTTGTGCATACATTTGGCTTGCAAATTCTATGCCATGCACTGTCTGTCCTCTATTGTAGCAAAACCAATGTTCTGCAGGAAGGGATGGTCGGTCGGCCATATCCGGTGCCGACCGACCATCAGTGGCCAGCCGGTGACCCCATAATTGGTCGATGGCCACATCCCCATGGCCCGTGTTGCTCTATTTTGGCCGGTGGCATCCCAAGGTGTGCAGGGGGTGGTTCCGAAGCAACCCTAGGACTTTCACAATTCTTAGAAGTGCAGAACAGTGTAAACAGAGGCAGCATATGGCATGGCAACAGGTTTCCAAGCGAAGCGATCGAGCATGCATGCATTTGACCCTCTTCCCGAGGCAGCTTTACTGCTTTAATAGCTTAATTAATTCGTTAATTAATTAAGGTTTTGTAATATTTAATTAGCAAGAGTAGTTAATTATTTATTTGGTTTGTATTATTCTTTTGGCCCCTCCGAGAGAGGGCAAATTTTGTAATAAGCATACGTGTGTGTGATGCATGTCTTCCAACCCCACGTCTTTCTCCCTTTTACTTACCTGCTTTCAATGGTTAGCCTTAGGGCACGTTTCAATTAGCATACTTATGATAGCATTTTTGCATACATTCATTCGTATTGCACACACCGGGCTCGGCACATCATACTAATTGCATAGTATTTCAATTCCAACTTGAATACGTGTATCGAGTTGTCGCATTTCACATGTCATTCTTAGGGTAGCCGAGCCTATCTTAGTTGCATTTTGCATGAGTTGCATTAGCCATTGCTAACATGAACTAGGATCATGCATGATTATTAACTAGTTTCTTGTTTTGGTTCGGAGTACACTGTGAGTGTTTATGCTTTAGCATCTTGCATGTATGTGAATGTTAACATAGCAGCATGGTTGCCATGAGGCTAATTGCTTATGTGATATAACTGCTTGAATGCCTGTGGGTGAAGGTTGGATTACTTGAATGGGGATAATTCGTCGAAATCCGTGTTTTAGCCTACTTACGAGTAGCAAACTTCAAATCCATTTTTCAAAACAAACGGATATGCGATGCTTTGTTCCAAATTAGGCGATCTAGTCTATACTTGTATGTTGTGCGCATCACATAGTAATTCTAGGCTAATAACCGGAATAAGAGCACATAATGTTTTCAAAACTCGATATCATGCTTAGTACAGGCCGATCTTCAGATCGGGCGAGCGGGGGTGCTCATAGCTGACCTTCCCAATCGTACCCAAGTTCCCGAGCCGAGACAACTTTGGTGATGACGGACACGTGGCCTTAGGCACGAGTCAGGGTTTCCTAAATTTCCCCAAAATAAAATATTTAGGTGGCGACTCTGTATCTGGCAAAGCAGTCCATGTTTGGCACTTCTTTCTAAAAATCAGTTTTTCAAAAAAACGATTTGCCGGATTTGGACTCTTTGATGATTCATCGGTCTTGCATTGCACTCTGCGAGATTAGATATAGGATCGTGACATTGAGTCCTGAACTGTAGTGAACCCAAAATGAACAGAACGGGATTTTTCCCGGGACGTTTGGGGACGTCTACACCAGTAGTATTGCCCCAACTAGGAATGGTGTAGGAATAGAACACCACAAATCCAATCCCACTCTACTTCATTGCTATTCTTACTTTTGTTCTAAAATTTTGCCCTATATTCCCAATACATTTCCAAACACAAGATTATGTCTCAAGATTTCAATATTTCAAAATTCCACTACATCTTATGGCTAAGAGTGAATTGAAAAAGAGGAAAATAAGGATATTATATGATAAACAAAAAAGGAGTACTAAGAGATACAGAAAAAGTGAACTGAGATACAGAAAATCGTAAACTATATCCTACGAATAACAAAATTTGTAACTTTTCAATGCTCTAGATTCAGCAATCCCTAATTTCAAAATTTAAAATCCCAAATTTGAAATGAAAACCCTCATTTATGCGATACAAACCTGAATGTGGGTGTTTGATGAAGGTGTTCCTCGTTTTCCCGATGGTGTACTGTTGGCCGTTGTTCGTTGCTTCCTCGCCGTTGTTCATTGCTTCCTCTTCGTTGTCGGTCTTCCCTTCGAAGTTCGGCTGAGTGAAGGAGAAGAAGATGGGCTGGATATCAAAAACGGCTTTCGTAAAGGGAGAAGGAGATGGGTTTTGTATATAATGAAACGGCTTTCCAAAAACCGTTTTGTATTTATGATAAATTATTATTTTAGGCAAACAATATTTATAAATTGAAAAAAAAAATTAATAAAAATAAAAGCGGTTTTCCCAAAACCGTTTTCTATTTTGAATAAAATTATTATTTTAGGCAAACAATATTTATAAATTGAAAAAAAAAATTAATAAAAATAAAAACGGTGTTACAAAAACCGTTTTATATAAACTTAAAATTAATTAGGTGTTAAGTAAAAACAATTTTACAAAACCGTTTTTATGAACGAAAATTTTATTATTTTCTTATTCATCAAAAACGGCTTTGCCAATGCCGTTTTAAGGAAAACGGTTTTGGTAAACCCGTTTCACCCTATATTGGGAATAAAGTAGAAAACACAACCTAGAGTCGGACTAAAATATTCAAAATGCCACAATCAAGGAAATTGGCCGGTTAGAGACCTAGTGTATTGTACCTTGTGCACGCTTGTGGGCTCCTAGAAATTGAATTTGTATAGTCTGCCGCGATGTCAACTATGTGAAGCCTTTTGTGGGAGATCATAAAGACTATCACATAGTTGACATGAGGTTATGAGAATTTTCTTGTGCTTCACTTTATGTACATTTTGGAATTAATACTATCTAATCTCTCAATAATCGAGATTAAGATAGTGCAAGTATCTTTATCAGCTATACTTCTGCAACTGAATTATACATTCTCCAATGCTAATGTCAATGATAGGTGGCAGGAGGGTTAGATCAATTACAAACTTTATTTTTTTTAAACTATTCGATATTATTGGGACATTATTTAGCATTGTCTAAACAGAGTTCCTTTCAAATAAGCAATCTAAAATATATTAGATAGGTTGTTTGTTATCACTCTATTACTTAACAAAATTATATGTACAATAATTCAAAGTAATTTTAATTTTTCCAAAAAAAATAAAATAAAATTTGCTTTCAAAACACAACAGTTGAGTTTCTAGAATTTTTTTTTTTTTTTCTGAAATTGATATGCTTATTTGTATTTTTATTGATACATTTTGTAGTGTCCCCAACATTATTAAAAAAGGAAAGGAAAAAAATAAAAAATAAAAAATAAAAGAGAGAGAGAGAGAGAGAGAGAGAGAGAGAGAGAGATGGCAACAATTTTATCCCAATAAGCAAAAAAGTTCAAAAAAAAAAAAACAAGAATTGCAACCTAACCTAAGATTAGTATGTACAACAACAAAACAATTGGAAACACCAATTGAAAGAAAAGTCTCTTTTTGTGGTACAAGGGAAATTGAACAAAACAACCAAAACAAACAACAAACAGAAACTGGGGTTTGATGTACATGACCTCAACAAGATCAACACTTAACAGAGCACCTAACACATGAATCAGTCTGCAATTGAGTCGATTAAGGAGCAATCTACAAATCTTTAATGATGCCTTTGAAGGGATTGGTGTTGCTTCCATGTTCCATAATTAGAATTTAGAGCCACAGCTACCCTAGAGTGAGTTTCCATTTTCACATTTTGAAGGTTCTTGTGCCTTACAATAGTGAGATCCCTCATAATTTCCCAGAGCTCTGCTTCAATGCTGGTGCCAAAAATTTCAATATGTTTTCCAGAAATCTAGACTTCCAAGCAGCTTATTCATCACCAATTAAGCCACCGACTCCAGTTGCTTGGGATTGCCTTTAGCACTTCCATCCACATTCATCATTAGCTCACCTGCAGGAGGAAAATTTCATTTGATTAGTTTAGAAGAAACATAAGCATCAGGAATATAATGTCCTCATGAAAAAGGCTTCTTGCATATCTTTGGCGTAGTGGATGATCCATTTACAGCCAAAAAAAAAAAAAAAAGGTCCGCTTCCAAGTCATTATAGAAATGGTATCCTCCCTCTTTCTTTCTAGTGATGCCAAATAATGCAAGTGAAGAAAGTGGACCAGTCCACAAGTGCCACTAGGGCTTTTAATATTGTCTTTCATCCATTGCCCAATCCATTTGTATCTGTCCCTCTCTTATTCTTGAGGATTAACAAAGTGCACCAAAATATTCCTACTCTCAGGGAAATTTCTAAGGATATGAAGGGTGCCTTCCGCAGTGTGGTGGCACTGTGCATTCAGCATTATCAGTAATGTTTTTCTGGTGCATCTCAAGCAATTGGTTGAGATTCTATCCAGGGAAGCTAGCCAGATGAAAACGTTTAAGCTTTTGGGTAATGTTTCCCTTCTAGATCTAGTCAAATTTCCTATATCTTCGGTACCATCATTAAGTTTCCAAACATGACCAGATACGATATGTGAAATTTCTCCATCTTCAGTTAGATATTCACTGACTTTTTCATTCAGGTTACAATGGGGACCAGGGACAATATCTATTAAAGGCAATCGCTACACCACCAATCACACCAAAAGGAGATGCGACTCCCATCTTCTATCGCCCGTTTGTAACCATTATCCAAAATCTATTTGGTTTTTGTTACGCTCTTCCAAAAGTGAGAAGCTTTCTTGCATTTAGGCCAATTACAATTATTAGCTCTCTCAAGATATTAAACCCAAGGTTTATTGGTTTTTTTGAGGACAGTCCAACCAAGCTTATTGCGAAAAGCCTTTTTTCTTTTTTTTTTTGATTTCAATACCCCCTTTACTCTTGCATCTACAAATCCTATCCCACTTGACTAAGTGAACTTTTTTATTTTCCTTAGTATCTCCCAACATAAAACTTCTATTGATTCTATAGGTAAAACATTAGTTTGCATGTAATAATTGGGAATAATGGTTGTGACACTTAATCGTTGTAGTCTTCCCATCTAGGGACATGAGCATACTTTTACAACCGGTGAGCTTACTTCGAATTTTCTAAATGATGTAGCTTAAAATTGCTTTGTTCACTCTGTAGTGATACACGAACCCTAAGGTATTTGCTAAGGGGGATGTTACTCTTAGTGCTAAGGCCTCTAGCTCTATTGTCATGGACATTAGGCGAGACATGCAAACTAATTTTAAGTCCAGCCAGTGAGCAAAAATCATTCGAGGAAAACTGGAAACATAGCAATTAAAATGCACCACCACATCATAACAAAAGCACAGTATGAGAGGTTCAGATCATGGACTAACAATGACCTTAGATAGCTCCACAGAACATCCTCCAAAGCACCAAGACAAAACACAGAAAATCAGATAAAGCACCAAAACCCAAACCCAAACCCAAACTTTCTCAGTAATCAAACACAATAACCTGTCCATGCACAAGACAAAGAGATGGGGATAGGGGGTCCCCCTGCCTTAAACCTCTACTACGTTCAAAATAGGAAGTGGTTTGGCCAATTCAAAGAGGAGAATATTGCAGTCTTCTCACCCAGTTCATGGTAAGAATGAACCCAATATTAAGAAAAATCAAGGTCCAAAAGGGTTTTTTTTAATGAAGTTCCCATTTAGCCTATCATAGGCTTTCTCAAGATCAATACTTGAAAGAAATTCCATGGCACTTGAACTAGCTTCCTAAGAAATGTGTCAATCCCCTTCTCTTTCATTGCTCATGGTAAACTTGAGATGAAAGAGTTCAGTTGGCAGTAACACTCAAAACAATCTCTAAATTTATAGAGTTGAGATATCATCTGCCCCTTACACCACATAAATAAACACTGATTGCTTCAAGTGAGAAATAAGATATCTTACCATGTATGTTTAGTTCCATTCGTAGCATAAAAGTCACTAAAGATGAGAGTAATGTTACACATAAATAATTCTTTTTATCATATTTTTTTTTACTATTAGGCACAAAGGTACTAGAATTCACATTAACAAATATAGCTGTAACTTGTAAGCTGTCATTTTTGTGTCTAGTGATAAATACAAAAATAAATAAATAATAGAATTACATGACCCAAAAATATGAATATTAAACTAGTCAAGTTAGTGTGAAACCTGCATAATACAAAATTGGTACGGATAATCTGTTAAAGGATTAGTTATACACTTTAATGTTATTTCCACTAAGAGGTGCTATGACTTTTTTAAATTGCTTATGTAAAAAGTATATAAAATAAGATTTTAAGACTAATATAGTTTTTTTTTTTTTTTTTAAATTTTTTTTATTTATTTATTTCATTGAAGATAATATACGTTTTGTCTACTAATTTAAAGTTAATCTAGTAAAAAATAAAATAATAGGAAATTTTTTTTTTCTAAATGAGGGAAATGGGATTGTGTCGAAATCATATATTTTTATGAATAATTTCATTCATGCAAGTTTCACTCTGTTCCAACATTAAGCTTTTTCAAGCAATAATACTCCACTTCATCAATTAGATCTATTAAATTGTCTTGAACCCTTATGGTATATCATTATCATCCAAGTTTTTCTACCCAATTTGCTATATGAGTTCTGTAAACTTGTGTTTGGATCAGCAATTTGAGTAGGGATTTATGAAGAGAAAAGAAAAATAAAGGAAAAAGTGAAAAAATAAAAAGGTGAAAACAAAAATATACTTCCATTTCATACACGTTTCACTTCCTTTATTGTTTTTGTTTTTGTTTTTTTTTTTTTTCCATTTTTTTTCTTCTTTCACAAATGAATCCTGAAATTCTTGATCCAAATAGAGACTAAACAATCCATAATAACCAGATCAACAATCTCTGAATAGATGAACTATCAACTCAAGTAAGCGGTTATAACTCACTGATAGTTTGTTTGTCAGTTTGTCCATATGAACTCACGGTAGTTTTGGCAACTCACCTATTGTGTTTCTCAAGTTTTGCCTTTGCTTGTGTTGTGAAATGTCTAGCTATGGCAACAATTGCAAACTCATTGACAACTCTTCTTTTTAAGGAACCTACATCGAAACAGTCCAAGCCAACTTTTCTCTGGCTGGTATTTCCCTATCCAATCCTTCTCTCTGCTCCAGCTTCCATTGCCCATTACCAGCACAATATTCATCAAGAATAATTTTCTTTACAGCTATGGAAAGTGTAATAGTTCTTACCATTCTAATCTAAGCTGCCTAACCCAACAGTCCAAGGTGCTGGGAGAGTTAGAAATACAAATATGAAGACAATTACGCCAAACTAGACAATCAACTACTAAAAAAGTCTAACAATACTACCAGCAATCAACTATTAAAAAAGCCCAACAATACTACCAGCAAGCCTAACACCAACAACCAACCGCCCCATAATGGGAAAAAAACAAACGACTAAAGAAAGACGCTTTAATATGGATGAAATAATTACTTTTTGCCTTTGACAAAGATTGACACCCTAACCTCTCAGTTGAGAGTATACAAGAGTGGCCAACTGAGCTAGTCCAATTGGTTAAACTCGTTTAACTTAACCTCGGACATATTTGCACAAATTAAATGATTTCCTTCTGCTGCAACTTCACTATGGTCTTTGATTTAAAGCATGCCCTAAACATTACTATGTTGTTAAACTGGAACTCTGCTCGAAAGTTATACCACTTGTTTGAGTCCTGACAAATATATCACTTTCCTTAATCTTTCAGTGCTCATGATGAAACTTATTCCACGAGACTTGAGACGAAAGAGTCAAACAATAATCAAAAACAATCTCTAAAATTGATAAGAGTTCAGATAACGTCTCTTCCATCACAGCTCTCAGTAGGTTTAATCGTTGATTGAATTCAACAAAGAAAAGCTATGGCGATTGAGTGACTTTAGTGCAGTCAAGAATATAAACATTCCTAAAGACTATGGCTCCCAAGGAATATATTGAACTTGCTCTACAGAAATAAACCCAGATTGCTGGGCGTGAGGGGGGGGGGGGGGAAATCTTACCGTGAATAGTTATATTCATACCATACTAGACACTTAAATAAATAAAGAAAGAAAAAAGAGACACAGAGAGCAATTACGATAACTGATGACCTGTTAAGAAATATGTGAGGATAAATGTCATCGAAGTAACATGTTACCTGTCCTGTTCAGAAGAAGAACAATTGTAACAACAACAACAACAACAACAACAATAACAAGAAATTTAAAAGTAGACATTAGTTCAATAAAATGAAGGGAAATCCTATGGTGTGCACCCCTTTAGCACAACAGTCGGAACAAGCAAAAGTACAAATTTATGCAGAAGAAAACAGAATAGTAACTGATTCATATCTTCGTAGTGTCTGCTCTGTTCAACTCTAGCCCTTCATAAAAGATCTCCCCTGATGAAGTGAAAAATGTCAGTCATGAATTTAGTCGATGCATGACCTTGTCAAGTTAAAATGTAAATCATTCGCAGAAAATTAAGTTTGTATGCACTTCGTCACAAAAATGAAGGCATGTTGCGTGACATTTATGTTTACAATTTTCCTTTTATGTTTACAAATGTCAGTCATGAATTTAGTCTTGTGAAGTTAAAATGTAAATCATTTGGAAAATTAAGTTTGAATGCACTTCGTCACAAAAATGCAGGCATGTTGAGTGACATTTATGTTTACAGTTTTCTTTTTATGTTTACAAAAATTTTGAAAACTGTAAACAACCACCTCGTTGCTATCTTTTCATTGTCATTGTCACCCTTTGGTCAAGTGTAGAGGGCTTGGAAAAAGGAAATTTGTTAAATATCATCAATGATAAGAAAATTGTTAGCGAGTAGAACAGAAAAACAAATTTACAAGATTAAAAATTACTAACATTTATTTATGGGAGAATAACACAAAAGTGGAATCAGCAAAAATTATTTACAAAAGATTAAAAAAATCTATGTTTTTAATTATTAATATCTATAACGTTTTTCATTTTTTTGTAAATATTTTTCACTAACACAATGTCAGTGTAATTCCCCCTTTATTTATTTGTCCACAATATATCCATTCTAACCTATGAAACACGGGTACTCCAAAAATAATGTCGTACGAGTACCGGGTACGGGAATGTGTACCGGTACGGCGGTACGCTTACTGGGTACAACAAAAGGGGGTCCAGTACGTTTCGTTCATTCGGGTACGCCGAGGCCTTTTTTTTTTTTTTTTTTTTGCCCTTGTAGATCAGCAATTTTTTTATTTTTTATTTTTATGTATTTTTTGTTTTTTTTATGCCCTTGCAGATCAGCAATTTTGATGTTTCTCTGCTGTCCTGTCTGTCTGTATGAATTGTATAAGCATATCAGCAAATGATTTTGATGTTTTAAAAAGCAATTTGAACAAAAAAAATAACAAGGCCTATAAAGGGTAGTTCTGTGTATGACTATGCATTATGCTTTTGCTTCAGATCCTCTTAGAATTTCTTTATAAAATATTTAATCATAACAAACTTTTAAAGTTTATGCACAAAACATAAAAATTGATACGGTATTAGTTGATTAGTAGTGGTTGGGAATGATACAATTTGATGTATTGGTCTCCTGTTATTTCTTTTGAGCCCTATAAAAATAGCAAATTGATGAGGAAAAACAAAGATTTTAAAAATAAATTATGATCACAAATTCACAGTGTATAACATGTCAAAATGAGAGATTTCACAAATATTATTTTTAACGCTTAATGGTATTAAATTATAGGAAAATGAGTAGTTTTCTTTTTAGTTTTGATATTTAATTTTAATTTGTAAGTTGGACCTTTTAACCATAATTACATAATATATATATATATATATATATATATATTGGCGTACCGCAGCCATACCCATATCATACTTTTTTTGAGTTTTGCCGAATCGGCGAACCCGCACTCGTACCCGTACCCGCACCCGCACCCGCACCCGCACCCGCACCCGCCCCCGCCCCCGCCCCCGCCCCCGCCACCGCACCCGCACCCGCACCCGCACCCGCACCCGTGCTTCCTTGATTCTAATGCCTTTGGCTTAATAGAATTAGAAAATTTTGACTAATTCATTTGCTAAGGCTTTTTCCTAAAACACCAGGATGTGTTTTGATCATGAATTTAGGTAAAAATTTGGAAAGAGAAATTGTGGTTAAAATATAGTTATATTTCATTCATATTTTACTCATCTTTTCCCTTTCCTTATACAAATCCCTATCCAAATCCATGATCCAACACACCTCTAGAGTTTCATGTAAACTATGAATACCAAATGTTGTTAGGTCCCTTGTTTTTTCAATTCCGCAAACAAATGTTATTTGAGTTGTATTGTTGCGTCTTTGTAAGCCTGTCAATTTGCATGGACCACTCAAGCGGTAGCTTGTGCGCTTGAGCACTAAAACGAGGCATCCAGTATCTCAGTCCTTGTTCTTAGATACTGTGAGGCTTCTTTTACCGCTCGAGCGTGCACTCTTGTGCTCGAGCGAAGTGACAAGTGTTCTATTTGTTACAACTGCCTCTTAGACACACCGCTCAAGTGGTATTTCCTGCGCTCGAGCGGTCTTCATGACCCTGTTTGTTTTAAGCTACCTTAGATGTATAATTTAGGATTCATCTTTTCCATATCAGCGACTGGAGACCTAAGAACTATTGGGTATTCGTTTGAAGAGCTTTTGTGATCTTTCCGTTGATGATTTTGTGAGCTAGTTGCCTCACATGGATTGAATAGCATATATCAAGGGGCTTGTTATGAATCTACCTTCATAGAGTGTTCATTGGTGGATTTAGAGGCATTGAAGGTGTTCGAAACGGCTCATCATCGTGGGCTCGACAAGGGTGTGGTGGATTCAACACCCGATTAATCAATTCCGAGACGAAGATGTTGATGAAAGGGGCACACAAGGAGTGAAAGTCAATTTTTGAGCGAGTGTTGGGTAATTGCTCGTACTCTTGTGTAATTTCATTATCTTCATAGTGGATTGTTTTGTGACTTTAAGCCGTGGTTTTTTTTATCACAATTGAAAGTGCTCCAATTGTGATTTTTCCACGTTAAAATCCTTTGTCTCCTATTTGTTGATTGCTTAGAGATAATAACTTTCGTATAGGCCAGACGATTTAGATTATTGTCTAATTTGGAGATTGGTTTTGATTGATGTTTATTAGCTCGTAAATCATGAATCACATAACTTAGGGTTTTTCAGTCCTATTACCTACTTAATGATCATTCTTCTAGATCAGGTACTTATTAAGAGGGGTGGGGGGGAAAAAAGATATAAACAAACAGAAAATTAGTTTATGTAAATAAAAATCATGATTTGATCAAGTTAATGCACTCACTTCAACTAAAGCACATTATTGTTGGACTCAATCATCTGCAGCCAATTGTTTCCAATACTTTCTTGTTCTTCCTTAATTTCCTTGGCAGAATTGGCAAGAGAAGGGTGGCACCAATGTACTTCAATCACCTGGAGTGTGGGTATATCCCCCATTTCAGATGGGATCTTCTTGAGCCCATTACATTGAATTAACACTAATCGCTGAAGCACGGGATAGTGATTACTACAAACTTCCTACTGATCAACTTGTACATGCTTTAATTTTAAGAATTTGAGTCGAGGGAACTCCTCATCACTTGTTTCCCAACGTTTACCAATACAAGCTTTATACAATAATTTGAGACCCTCAAGCTTGGGTAGTGACTTGCCAAGTGTTGACATCTCATCGCACTTTAGATTGATATTCTTCAAAGTTAGCTTTGTTAGATTAAGGGGTAGCTTAATTCTTCCCAGTGTGTCCCGGCTAAATACACCTTCATTCCATAACTTCAACTCTTGGAGGTGGTCTGGGAAGTGTAGATCAGGAAACATCAAGGATTTCTCATGTACACCACAAAGTCCCAGCTTTTTCAGATTAGGAATCCTGACCGAGGATTCTTTTTGACAAAACACCCATGAGACAGTTTGTAGATTATACGACAAGGGAAAGTAAGGAAAACAATTATTAATGATGTATTTCCCATTACCACTAACACAAAGGTGCCTCAGGCTTTGCATGGTCCAAATATTATGTGGTAAATTAACAAAAGGATGTGATGTACAAAGAATAAAGGTTTCTAAATAACAGAGATTGGATGTGGAAGGTGGGAGGATTAATGGCTTAGTATGTTCCCCATCCCAATCGCTATCTTGGTTTTCTCTTTTTTCAAGGATGTCAGGTGTCAAGTACCTCAAGAGAACTAACTGTTACCTCAATTGGGTATTTGAAAATCTGGATGAAACTTGTATCTGACACCTTAAGTAGCTTGAAGCTTGGAGAAAGGAAATGAGGATGCCATGATCCAGCACATCCAGAGTTAAAGAACAATAAAGAGCGGATGTTTTGGCCAGAAGTGGTTGAAACCGAAATCCGCTGATAATCCAAAAACCGTTGGAGAAAAAACTCTTCCTCACCTTGCTTGATGCAAAATTCACGCAACAAATCATGGATGCCACATGCTTTGATTTCACCATCGTACCCTCTTTTGGATACTAATAAGAGACTTCTACCAATTAAATCCATCAAGTATTCTTTTGCCACATCCTCCAATCTTTTTTCACCTGTCTTTGTTATAAATCCCTCAACAACCCATAACCAAATCAATTTCTCCACTCAAATTTGGTAGTCCTTTGGAAATGCTCCAAAATACAGAAGACATGGTTTCAAATGACCAAGAAAGTGATTGTAACTCAGTTCTAGCGTTTTCATCCATAGTTGTGGATTGGCAGCTAAATTTGAATTTATGGTTTCTCCTACTTGCTTCCATCGGCCTTGGCTCTTCTCTTCATTTGTAAAAATTCCAGCTACTAGAACAATTGCCACAGGTAGTCCCGACACTTGTTGGCTATTTGCTTTCCTATCTCCATGAGCTCTGGGGGGCAATTTTTTCTTTTTCCAAACACCTTGTGTTGAAACAGATCCCAACTTTCATTATGGGTTAAAAATTGTAGGGAAAGAGGCAGGCTATTGGTTTTGGCCTGCAAAGCCACATCTTCATATCGACTAGTGAACGTAATTCTACTTCTGTTGTCATTTGGAAAACAATTTTTCAAATCAACCCAGGCCTTAGTATCCCATTTATCATCCATCACAATGATTTTTTTTTTTTTTTTTGGATAAATAACAACACTTTATTGAAAAAGTATCAAGTTGATGCAAAGAATACAAACAATGGAAGCCACAAAGGCTTAACAGATTAACAAATCAAATCGTCCACAAAATCTACAAAAGCCTAAACATCAGGATCAACCGAATCTGTCACCTAACTATACAAAACCGTAAGCAGCCATCATTCTAACCAAGGCACCAGATGAGACACCCCCTGGAAAACGCACCTATTACGCTCCAACCAAACCAACCATACAAGACAATGAGAAGCAAGCATCCATGCCTTCCGATGCCTCCTCCCAACTCGACCCCCAACCCAACTGCGCAAAACTGCCTTAACTAAATCCGACTATGCCCAAGCCATGCCAAAAGTCGCAACAAGAAGCACCCAAAGTTGAGAAGTAACTAAAACAGACTCCGCAGCACCACAACACAAGCAACACCAATTGACCAATATGTGGCCACGACGAATTAAATTATCCAAAGTCAAGATACGTCCCAACATGGCCGTCCATACAAAAAAGGCCACCTTGGATGGTGTACTGGACACCCAAACACATTTCCAAGAGAAAAGAACAGCCTCCTTATGAACAAGCACACCATAATACGAAGATATAAAGAATTTCCCCTTAGTCGCAGGATAATCCCACACCAAAGAATCCTACCCAACCCCCTCAACTCGTAACTCATATAAAAAACCCAACAGCTCCACCAACTGGTCTTGCTCCCAATCTTGTACATTGCGGTGTAAACACACATTCCAAACAATTGAGTCCCCATGCCCAGACCTCACAGCATCCACCAACACCTCACTATCAATGGCTATACCAAAAATCAAAGGGAACCGTGCTTCTAAAGGAAAGTCACCACACCACCTATCCCGTCAAAACCGAACTCTATCCCCCACTTCTACCTTCAGCTTAACCCTCCTCCAAAACTCCTCCAACCCCACCCAAATCCCCTTCCAAAGACCGCGGCCATGCGACTGCCCGACCAAGCCTGAACACCAAAGACGGTCCCTATCCTCCACAAAACACCACAACCACTTCCCCAACAAAGCCACATTAAACAAGACCAACCTTTGAATCCCCAGACCCCCATTGACCTTGGGACTACAAATCCGATCCCAAGCCATCAAATGATAAGAACCCTCCCCCTCATTACCCCATAGGAAATCCCTCTGCAACTTCTCAATCCGCTTTGCCACTGACACCAGGATCACATGAGCGGACATAAAGTAAGTCAAAATGCTGGATAAGACACTCTTAATCAACGTGATTCTGCCTCTTTTTGATAAATACGGCCGCTTCCATCCTGCCAACCGCCGCTGCACACGATCCACCACCCCAACCCATATCCCCTTCGCCTTGAAAGATGTCCCCAGACGTAAACCCAAATATGAAACTAGCAGAGACGTCACCTTATATCCCAAAATGGCTGCCAACACCGGAGTCCTCTCCCCTTGACCCACTGGGATTAGTTCCAACTTTGCTCGATTCACCTGAAGGCCTGAAACTGCCTCAAAGCACAGCAACACACTTTTCAAGTGTCCAATATGATCAACATCCACATCACAAAAAATAAGTGCATCATCCGCATAAAACAGATGGGAAACCGTCAGAACTAATGGGTCCACCCCCACCTCGAACCCCTACAATAGGCCTCCTTGCACCGCTCTAGATAACAAACGCCCCAACGCCTTTGTCACCAGAATGAACAACAAAGGAGATAAAGGATCACCTTACCGTAACCCTCTATAAGTAGAAAAGAATCCCGCTGGAGACCCATTAACAATGACCGACATCCGTACCGTTGATATACAGAATTGAATCCACCTCCTCCTTTTATCCCCAAAACCTAATATGTTCAACATACACACTAAAAACTTCCAATTATGCCTTCTCTATATCAAGTTTGCAAATAAGCCCCTCATTCCCCTGCCGAATTCTGGAATCCACACATTCATTCGCCACTAGAACTGCATCTAGGATTTGCCGCCCACCTACAAAAGCATTATGAGACTCGAAAACCACCCCTTCCAACACACCTTGTAACCGATTCGCCAACACTTTGGCCAATAGCTTATACACACTACCCAAAAGATTGATAGGTCGAAAATCCCGAATATCCTCTGCCCCACCCTTCTTTGGGATCAAAACAATAAACGTGACATTGAGGCTCCACTCAAACTCCCACGTCTGATGAAATAACTCAAACATGGCCATCACATTTGCCTTCACCACCCCCCAACACTGCTAGAAAAAGGCTGTCGAGAAACCGTCCGGTCCCGATGCCTTATCACCACGTATACTCCGCAAAGCCTCAAGCATCTCGTCTTCGACAAATGGCTATTCCAACAGGCAATTGTTTACCTCTGAAATAACATCAAACACAACTCCATCCATGCCTGGTTGCCACACCTCCCCCTCATCCCGAAATAACTGCTCATAGAAGCCCACATTACCCGCCTTGATCTCCTCAGGAGATGCTAGCTCCACACCATTTACTCGCATTCTACCTATCTGATTCACCCTTCGATGGGCATTTGCCATACAATGGAAGAACTTTGTATTTCGGTCCCCATCCTTTAGCCACAAGCATCTAGATTTTTGCCAAAAGCTAATTTCCTCCATATGGGCAACCTGGCCAAACTCCTTTCAAATCTCGACGAACCAAATCCACCGCAGACAAGCCCCTCGCAGTCTCTATCTCATCCAAATTCTGCAACATAGTTAGCACATTGGCCTTCTGGACCTCCAGGCACCCAAACACTTCCTTATTCCACCACTTCAAATCGGCCTTGAGAAGTTTCAGTTTCTGCGCTAGGCGATAACTCGGCAAGCCTAAGATAGTATAACTATCCCACCAACCCTTCACCCGTGCTTTAAAACCCTTAGACAGTAGCCACATATTCTCAAAACAAAACGACACAGGTCCACTCCTAACTCCTCCATTATCAAATAAGACTGGCCAATGATCTGATACTGGATGTTGCAAATGAAGTTAAGTCACCTATGAAAAACGCTCCTCCCACTCCCTTGTTACCAGGAATTGATCAAGCCAAGACATCGCTCCGCCCCTAGACCACGCGTAGCCACCACCCTGCAACGGCAGATCCACCAGCTCCAACTCATCAATGAACGAAGAAAAAGCCTGCATAGAAGCCACCACTGAGCTTGCCCCCAACTTCTCCTCCATACTCCTCACTACATTAAAGTCGCTGCCTGTACACCATGGAACCCCCCATCGAAAGGCAATACATTGTAACTCTTCCCAAAAACTAGGCCGCTTCGCTCCACGTACCGATCCATATGCCCCTGTAAAGGCCCAACGAAAGTCATCCTCGACACACCGAAATAGATAGGAAATCGAGAAAGCTCCCATCTCTTCCTCCTCCTTTTCCACCATTCTCTTATTCCAACAAAGAAGAACCCTCCCTGCCACCCTCAGAGCAGGTAAAAAAGTCCAATCCACATACCAACCACCCCACAACTCCCTAACTATCTCCCCCAATCTATCAAAATCAAATATGTTTGACCCTTTACGCTTTTGTACAACTTTTCACATAATTTCTCATCGCCCATTTGATCAATTCCATTCGTATTCACAACTTAAAAGACGAATTAAAAAATCCTTCTTTCGAAACTCTTGGGAGACAGATGTCCAAGCACGAATATAGAAGTGGTACACGACAAGAGGATCATTATAGAGTTTTCTAGTCAAAGTAGTCTTTACCTAAATGACCTGTAGCTGCATTGGTCCTCCAGTAAGTTGCTCCTTTAAGATCATTGCCTCGTCCTCAAATCCCACCATTATTTCTTCCTCCCCTACACCCCAAGTCTTTGTGATTGTGTTTGACGAATCTGAGTCCCGGAAGAACTTCCAACTTGTAGTATGGCTTCCAAACCCATGTCATAAATTCCCATCATCTCTACTTTGATGGCCTCAATCTCTTCTTTGACATGCTCAAGATTTAATGAGATCTCCTCTATCCAAATATACTTCATCTCTTCTACTATACTAGCCTCCTTCATCTTGTTCTTTGTCGAGAAAATGTTAACTACGAATGAGTCAATCGTTTTTCTGCTTGGTATGCCACATCTCTAATTCGTGCCTCCAAATTTTTCACTTCTTTGTGCTAAAAAACCTTTACCTGCAAATGATTGAAGTTTGTTCTAAGTGAAATGGTTTTAGGTGAGGATTTGGGAAGAGAAAGGAAAAAAGATAAGTGAAATGTGAATTTATTATTATGTTTTACTTACATTTCACATGCATTTTTCTTTTTCCTTTTCCTTTCCAAATCCTTTCTCAAATCCATGAAGGCTGTGTTTGGTTCATAGATTTAGATAGGGAATTGGAAAAGGAAATGTGGGAGCCGAATAATCTTGGATCAACAGGAGTGGAACAGTCCGGTCCAGATCATAACCTCTATTCGGCATTGGCCCTATTCAATTGAAAGGCTGAACAAAGCATCTGGCATTCCTTCCATTGAGATAAGGGCCGAATAAAAGTACATGAAAAGGACTAGGGTTGGGCCAGGCCCCAAGGCCTAAAGAGAATACTATAAATACAAGATCTTCAGTTCTAGAAAGGTATGTGAGAATTATCAAGCTTAACTTAGAATACAAGTAATCTGGAGTGCAGAGACTAACTTGCCCGTCGGAGTGCTAATTCCGGCACCCCCGACCGGAGTGTTTGTTCCTTTTCAGGTGACTAGCAGAGGATCACGAACGCCCCCCAAGATCAGAAGAGTATTTCCAAACCACCTCCCCACAATTGGCGCCGTCTGTGGGAATACTCAAACACATCCATGGCAGTCGTAACAGAAGACCCTCCGATAGTTACTGATGAAACCACGCAGAGAGACGAACTCACTCCAACAAACATGCTTGGACCGGAGACCATTCCCGCAAGACGCACTTTGAACTTCACCTCACCCTTGACTCCAGAGCATGAAGCAATGCAGGCGATCATGGAACAAGCAAAGCAAAACGAACAGAGGTTGGAGAACATGATCGCAGAAAACGCACGTCTTCGTCAGGATTTGGCCTTGGAAGTGGCAAAGTCCAAACAAGCTGTACGCCAAGATCCGGAACGACTAGTGAGGGCAGGTGGTCGACGATCTCGAGCCCGACAACAAGACACTGATAACGACTCCGACTCATTATCCCCGGAGCCCAAGAAGAAGGGACGATCTGAAACTTCCAGTTCTTCTAAAGAGAGTCCCCGTACAAGGCATAAGCGAAGAAGAAACAGTTCAGATGAAGATCAACACGATCCTTTTGTACGACGGATTGCAAAGGCAGTGCTACCCAAGAAATTCAAAGCACCGTCATTCACCTTATACGACGGTAAATCAGACCCCACCGATCACATCTGCCATTACAAGCAAGCCATGACACTGCATGCAGATGATGAGGCTTTGATGTGCAGAATATTTCCGAGCAGTTTGGGACCACTAGCTGTCAGGTGGTGGTATTACAAACTGGAGCCGGCTTCGATTAAAAGCTTCCACCAACTTCTAAAATCCTTCAGGACAAGGTTTATCACTAATGAGGTCCAGCCAAAGCAAGCCGATTCCCTCTGGGCAATGCAGATTCAACCGGGGGAAACCCTTGGTGCCTACTCAGTGCGGTATTGGGAATGTTTCAATCTGGTAGGCGATGCTTGCAACGACTCCATGGCCATCACCGCCTTCAAGATGGGGCTGCATCCTGACAATGCCCTCTATAGCTCTTTGACCAGACGGCCCCCCAAAACAGTTTGGTTGCTAATGAAGAAAGTTGAAGAATACTGTAAAGTGGAAGATGATGCCTTGAGGGTTAAAGCCGGCAATGTAACCAACAAAGCTCCTGCTGAAATCGCTCAGCCAGTAAATTCTGTAGCACCTCAGAGCCCTGAACCACGGCATCGGGCGAAATGAGATAAAAGACGGGATTCCCGCCGATCAAGCGACCACTGCTCCCACCGAGAAAATAAACAACTGCAAGTTGACAGCAGGCGCACAAGGCGCGCTGACAAGAAATGTAAGGAGTTGACAAAGCCGATCAGTGTGGTTATGTCCAAAACCTAACACCTTCCGTTCTTCAAGTGGCCGTCGAAAATGGTAGGACCTCCCGATACAAGAAGACGGGATAAACGGTGTGAATATCACAAGGACCATGGCCATGATACTGAGAGTTGTTATGCACTGAAGGACCACCTGGAGGAATTGGTACAAGATGGCCGCCTACAACAGCACATTCGAAAAAAACAACCCAACCAAAGCAATAGCCTTAAAAAAAGGATTCACCTCCGCTCGGCGTGATCCACATGATATACAGCCTGCCAATGTCATCGGCGGTGCATACGATTCAATCGAATCCCTACCCTCAGGATCAACTCACTCCAGCTAAACGGCCCCATGAAGCCGCAGGCATTACTTTTGATAATTCCGATTTGGCCGGAGTGACACTGCCCCACATTGATCCTTGGTAATTGAGTTATGCGTAAACTGATTCACAGTTGAGCGCGTGCTCATTGATCCAGGGGGCACAACGGAGGTCATGTATTACAAGACATTCACCAAACTCAGCTTCTCCGAATCAGATCTCTCTCCGGCTCCTTATCTACTATTCAGCTTCAACTCCAATCCAGAGTACCCGTTGGCAAAAATCACACTACTTGTTCGAGCGGGTTTCCGAACAGTGGATGTAGAATTCTTGGTCGTCAAGTTGCCATCGCCGTACAATCTCATTATGGGGCGAACTTGGTTGCACACCATATAGGCCGTGCCGAGTACATATCATCAGCTGCTACGCTTCCCGACGGAGCGCAGCATTGAGCAAATCCGTGGCTCCCAGAAATCGGCACAAGCATGTTATCTCCTCGCTGAAAAAACACTAAAGGAGCTGTAGGTGAACTCTATTGAGGTGCCAGATCGAGAGAGCCTCGACGATGTTGGGCGGCTCCCAAATGAAAAAGCCACGGAGGGCTTAGACCGAGTTGAAATCGCCGGCAGCCCAGACAAATTCTTCATGGTCGGCGCATCTCTGAATCAGGTCGACAGAGAGCAGCTAATCTCTTTCCTGCTCAGCAACCTTGATATCTTTGCGTGGACTCCGTATGAGATGCCGGGTATAGATCCGTCTATTTTGCAGCACCATTTGAATGTTGATCCTAAGTGCAAGCCGATCATTCAGGAAAGTCGGCGGTCAACCGCAGAGCACACTGCCGCCGTCGTTGAGGAAGTTGACAGACTGCTTGAAGCCAGAGCAATCAGGGAAGTGACCTACCCTACATGGCTCTCTAATACAGTAGTTGTGAAGAAGAAAAATAGGACTTGGCGAGTGTGCGTCGATTTCATGGATCTAAACAAAGCCTGTCCCAAGGATTGTTTTCCCCTACCCAGAATTGACCAACTTGTAAATGCGACGGCACGCCATCAGCGTATGAGCTTCCTCGATGCTTACAGAGGCTACCATCAGATCGCCATGCATCCTAAGAACCAAAAAAAAACTGCATTCCTCACCCCAAGAGGAACCTACTGCTATAAGGTAATGCCTTTTGGACTGAAGAATGCAGGGGCAACTTACCAAAGACTGGTCACGGCTATGTTCAAGGAGCAACTCGGCCGCACTATGGAAGTGTACATCGATGACATGGTAGTCAAGTCCAGAGAAGAGCAAACCCATCTAGCCGACCAAGAAGAGACGTTCGGCATCTTACGCAAATACAAAATGAAGCTGAATGCTTCCAAATGTGCGTTTGGGATTGGCTCCGGCAAGTTCTTGGGTTACATTGTCAACCACCGGGGAATCGAGGCCAACCCGAGGCAGATCACAGCAATCTTGGAACTCGGCTCTCCTCGTTCAGTAAAAGAGGTTCAAAAGTTAATGGGGATGGCCGCCGTACTCAATAGGTTCATCAGTCGGTCTACAGATCGCTGCCAACAATTCTTCCATACACTACGGCAAGGCAAGGCTTTTGAATGGTCCGCCGAATGCAAAGCCGCTTTTAACGGCCTCAAGACTTACCTCCGCTCAGTACCACTCTTGACAACACTTGTAGCTTGCGACCCGCTCATTTTGTATCTGGCAGTTTCCGACAGGGTCGTCAGCATCGTACTGATAAAGGAAGAGCTGGGGGAGCAGCGGCCAGTGTATTACGTGAGCAAGGCAATGGTGGACGCCGAAACACGCTACCTCCCGCTGGAAAAACTCATCCTAGCCCTAGTCGTGGCGGCAAGAAAACTGATGCATTACTTCTAAGGACACAGAATTGGGGTGCTAACAGATTATCCCCTCCGATCAGTACTGCGAAGTGCAGAAGCATCAGGACATGTTTCAAAGTAGGCTCTTGAACTCGGCCAGTACGACATTCAGTTTCTACCCAGAACTTCAATCAAGGGACAGGTGCTAGCCGACTTTGTTGCCGAATTCACCGGGAGCCTTGCCGATTTCAAGTCCGATGAAATTCGACCGGAGCCGAATTAGAGAATTTACGCTGAGGACATCTGGCAGTTGTACTGTGATGGATCACCCAATCAGCAGGGCAGCGGAGCCGGAGTTGTGATCATGGCTCCAAACGGCGCAATAATTGAACAGGCCGTCAAACTCGGCTTCGACGCATCAAATAACGAAGCCGAATACGAAGCCCTTCTAGCTGGTTTGTGGAATGCACATCTTCTGGGTGCTCGGCGCCTGCTTGTATTTTGCGATTCAAAAATTGTGATCAATTAGTTAAAGGGAGAGTACGCAGCAAGAAACGACCGTATGGTGACTTACATGAAAACGGCCAACTCCTTGCTGACAAAATTTGACCATCATGAATTGAACCAGATAACACGCGATCAGAACACACATGCAGATGCCCTTGCCTGCCTAGCCTCCGCTATTAATTCAAAGATTAAACGGACCATCGAAGTAGGTTTCATCTCGAAGCCGAGCATCGGCCCTTCGGAAGAAGTTCAGGTCAATATTATAGAATTTGGACCAAGTTGGATGGATCCCATTGCTTCATTCCTGTCTTCCGAACAGCTCCCAGAGGACAAGAAAGAAGCACACAAGCTCCGAAACAAAGCCCTGCAATACTACTTGGATCCGTAAGGAAGACTTTATAAAAAATCCCTCTCTGGTCCATATTTGGAATGTGTGCACCCTGACAAAGTCGAAGAGCTTCTTGCTGAAATACATGAAGGCAGTTGTGGTGCCCATTCTGGCAGGCGTTTTTGGGCCCATAGAGCTACAACACAAGGGTATTATTGGCCGACAATGAGATCTGATGCAGAATGCTATGTGAAAAAATGTGAACAGTGCCTGAAGTTCTCCCCATTAACCCATATGCCTGCTGAAGAGTTGAGCTCTATCACCAGTCCCTAGCCGTTTGTCCAGTGGGGGCTTGATATCGTAGTACCGTTGCCGAAGGCCCCAGGGAACAAGCGATACTTGATCGTCGCCAGACACTACTTCACAAAACGGATCGAAGCAGAGGCATTAACGCACATTCGAGATTCTGATGTCAAGCGCTTTGTATGGAGAAATATCATAACGCGATTTGGTATTCCAAGAGCTCTTATCTCAGATAACGGCACCCAGTTTGATTGTGGCGTCTACCGGGACCTGTGCAACAAATATGATATCCGGCCTTACATTTCTACGCCGACTTACCCACAAAGCAATGGTCAAGCCGAAGCCTCTAACAAATCCATCTTGGACGGCATCAAGAAGAGGCTGGAGAGAGCTAAAGGCAAATGGGTCGAAGAATTGCCGAGTGTATTGTGGGCTCATCGAACTACGCCGAGGCGATCTACTAGAGAAACGCCGTTTGCTCTGTGCTTTGGAACCCAGGCGATCATACCCCTGGAGATCGGCCACCCAACCCTGAAAACTCAAGTTTTTGACATGGGCCGAAACGACATGATGCTGGCTTTGGATTTGATTCTGATTGAAGAACGAAAAGACCGTGCCCTTACATCCATGGAGCAGTACCAGCAGCAGCTTGCCAAGTCATATAATCAACGAGTTCAGCTGCACCGCTACATACCAGGAGAGTTGGTCCTGAAGAAGGTACTTCTAGCTGCTAAGAAACCGGCTGATGGAAAATTGGGTCATAACTAGGACGCCCCCTATCAGATTGATTCCATCACAGGCGTAGGGGCATATCGGCTCAAAGACATGTCAGGAAGAAGTCTACCTCGGCCTTGGAATTCCACGCATTTATGCAAATTTTATCATTGACCCGACTTGTGGGCCATGAAAATTATTCTGAACAGTTTGCCATGTACATCTCATTTTCTGTAATGCAAAGATCACTCTTTACTCACCTCACAATCCAGTTCAAAGGATTAAGCCTCCGGATTCGGAGCGCCCTTCGTGGATATCACGTTTGGCCAAATAAATCTCCGGATTTGGAGCCCCATCGGCGCATGACGTCTTTGGGCCAATTAAGCCTCCGGATTTGGAGCGCCCTTCGTGGATATCACGATTGGCCAAATAAGTCTCCGGATTCGGAGCCCCATCGGCACATGACGTCTTTGGGCTGATTAAGCCTCCGAATTCGGAGCGCCCTCCGTGGATATCACGATTGGCCAAATAAGCCTCCAGATTCGGAGCCCCATCGGCGCATGATGTCTTTGGGCCGATTAAGCCTCTGGATTCGGAGCGCCCTTCATGGATATCACGATTGGCCAAATAAGTCTCCGGATTCAGAACCCCATCGGCGCATGACGTCTTTGGGCCGAAAAAGCCTCCGGATTCGAAACCCCGTTGGCGCATGACGTCTTTGGGCCGATTAAGCCTACGGATTCGAAGCCCCGTCGGCGCATAACGTCTTTGGGCCGATTAAGCCTCCAGATTCGAAAAGCCCTTCGTGGATATCACGATTGGCCAAATAAGTCTCCGGATTCGGAGCCCCATCGGCGCATGACGTCTTTGGGCCGATTAAGCCTCCAAATTCGGAGCCCCGTCGGCGCATGACGTCTTTAGGCCGATTAAGCCTCCAGATTCAGAGCGCCCTTCGTGGATATCACGATTGGCCAAATAATCGGCGCATGACACCTTTGGGCCGATTAAGCCTCCGGATTCGGAGCGCCCTTCGTGGTTATCACGATTGGCCAAATAAGTCTCCGAATTCGGAGCCCCATTGGCGCATGACGTCTTTGGGCCGATTGAGCCTCCGAACTCGGAGCACCCTTTGCCGATTGGCCAATTAAAGACTCCCGATTCGGCGCACCCTTGGCGCGTGACGACTTATGCCGGTCAATATTTATACAATTATCTCAATATTTATATAATGTTTATACACTTGTTTAAACGTTCATACAATGAAACAAAGAAAACATGCAAAACACGCGCGTGCCGAATAAAAATTACAACGATACAAACAGTTGAAATAGACAATGTACTGTTATCCAAATTAAAGGCTCCGTAAGCAAAGGCCGAAAAATGCAGCTATTCAACTAAGATTGTTCAAGCCGCATAAACACAATCTAAAACGTTCGCACATTCGAAATAAAATGCATACTAATAAAAACTATAAGGACGCTACGAATTGAGAACTAAGCATTTTATTAAAATAAGCCAACAAATACATAATTTCACTTTCAATCTACGTAATCATTACAAGGTTTTCTTCGGTTCGGCGGCTTCTTCATCACCACTCTTCTCAATTTCGAAAGCGAAGAAGGGGAAATCATTCTGTTGGTACAACGGAAACGTCGAATCCAACCCTGCTGCCTAGAGACTCTCAGCTTGCTGAAGCGCCTTGATCCAACCGTGCCTAAATCCACGATTTTCACATCGGCAAACTTCTTCGATGAGTTTCTCCTTGGTCTTCTGAATTCCGACCTTTCAGCCGTCATGGAAGCCTTTTTCATAGGCCGCAGTCCTCGCAGTCTCGATCGCGAACATGCTGGCCGTGTTCCGATCGGTGATCGCATCACTAATCAGCCTTGCAGTTACCCTCTCTTCCATAACTGGGTTCAGGTGGCTGGCTGATTGGGGCTCGGCAGACTTGATTTTCCTTAGCTCGCACTCGGCCTTCTCGGCGCGAGCTTCTAACTTCCGAATGCGTTCATCTCTCTGTTCTATATCGCGGCGAGCGGCGTGGAGACGCATGCCGATCTCATAAGCGGTGTAGAGTCCCTTCACCGCCCCATGAACGCCTTCGCGAAACACTTCGAAGTCCTGCCAACCTGCCATAGACTGCTGAACTTTGGGTTGAAAAATCTGTCGAGCGAACTCGACTGCCACATTTGGATCTCGAATGATGGAATTCGCCTCTGTCATTGGTCTATTACCCACGAAGACCGCAAAACTCAATGGGCGAGGAGTCGCGTCGGATTCCCTTCCAGGACGGGGTTAAGGAGACTTACGCTGTGGCTGCTTGTCCCTCCTGGGTGACCTACTTCGACGACGAGGAGATTGGTGTCTCTCCTGATCCCTCGAAGTCCTACTGCCCATGCGTGAAGGTTCACCACTTCGACTCATGGCTCCTCCTAGCTCAGCTAGCGTCTTTGCTTCGCCCCTGCTGTTGAAGAAAAGTTTATTTGACATTCGCACTTGTTTAATCTTCCTCAAACAGCTAGACTGAGTTGCGGACTGAGCACATAAATAGGACCCTCGTTCACAAAGTACACGCCCATTTATTTCCTACCAGGGCAACGCCTCCGAGGCAATCTCGTTAATATTGAAACGTTAACAGCCCGACACCGAATGAGTCATGTCCCAATCGAACCAAACACTATTATTCGACGTTATACGATTGTAGACCAGCTGGGGCAAGGGCAGATTCATCAATCTATTCGGCTTGAGTGCCCCAGCCGCTCCACGAATCGATCATCAGGACAATATAAGTAACATGTTATTCGGCGTTATACGATCGTAGACCAACTGGGGCAAGGGCAGATTCTTCAATCTATTCGGCTTGAGTGCCCTAGCTGCTCCACGAATCGATTCATCAGGACAATATAAGTAACGTGTTATTCCGCGTTATACGATCGTAGACCAACTGGGGCAAGGGCAGATTCATCAATCTATTCGGCTTGAGTGCCCTAACCGCTCCACGAATCGATTCGTCAGGACAATATAAGTAACGTGTTATTCGGCGTTATACGATCGTGCACCAGCTAGTACAAGGGCAGATTCATCAATCTATTCGGCTTGAGTGCCCCAGCCGCTCCACGAATCGATTCATCAGGACAATATAAGTAACGTGTTATTCCGCGTTATACGATCGTGGCGTTATACGATCGTGCACCAGCTAGGGCAAGGGCAGATTCATCAATATATTCGACTTGAGTGTCCCAGCCGCTCCACGAATCGATTCATCAGGACAATATAAGTAACGTGTTATTCGGCGTTATACAATCGTGCACCAGTTGGGGCAAGGGCAGATTCATCAATCTATTCGGCTTGAGTGCCCCAGCCGCTCCACGAATCGATTCATCAAGACAATATAAGTAACGTGTTATTCGGCGTTATACGATCGTGGCGTTATACGATCGTGCACCAGCTGGGGCAAGGGCAGATTCATCAATATATTCGGCTTGAGTGCCCCAGCCGCTCCACGAATCGATTTATCAGTGAAACACTAAATGAACTAGTCCTACTCGGCTTTCGGAGTTCATTGGCTAGGGCAAGTGCAGATTTGTTAATCTGATCGGCCAAATACCTAATGGATTTACTTGTTCAGATAAACTAAGGCTAAATTAACGGATTTGTTAAATGGAGTTAAACTGTTATCTAATTGGCGAGTATGCAATGGCATGTTTAATTTACTTATCTCTGATCCTGCTTCCTATCAGATCGATAGTTAGCAAGTGCAACATACAGTAATCATTTTATCCAAAGTAGTGAAAAACTGCGTGCAACGAAGTATAAAATAAAAAGGAAATTTTCATTAATAAATTAAGCGCAGAGAGTAATTAATTTATACATGAAAATCACCTTAAACTAACAGAAACCTACTAAATAAAACCATACATTGAAATTGAGAAAAACCTAACAAAACTAGAATGTCTCCCAAGTCAAGTCTCAGGATCAGACTCCAGCGGCTCAATGTCCACTTGCTCGTATGGAATTGGCATGGCCAATGTAACTCCAGCGGCAGCAAGGGCTTTGAGCCAGTCGTGTTTGAATCCCCAATTCTCGAACTTGGGGACTTCTTCTACATAGTCATTAAAGGCGGCGCTCTTCCCAGATTCGAACGCCGCGGAAGCCTCAGAGTCGGCTTTTTCCTTGGCCTTTTTCAACTCCTCAAACTCGGCCTCCAGCTTGACAAGGGTCTCCTTAGCCAACTTAAGCGATTCCTCACTCGCGTTTGCCCTCTTTTTGACGTCAGATCTGAGTTGATCAGCAGCCCTGGCCCTTTCCTTCTCAGCCTCCGCCCGCGCACTCTCCATTGCGGCCCTCATTGCCTCAAACTCCACCCTGCTCCTTTGGCCATCGACTTCCGATTGTAAACGGCCAATCCTCTCGACAGCGTCATGCTGGCGGCGGCCTAATTCGGCGATCCTTCCAACTGTCTGCAAAACAAAAGATCGTCACACTCCAAGAAACATCAAATGCAAACCAAAAGATCGTCACATTCCAAGGATAAACACATACCAGAAGGGCCGACTGAGCAGCTAATGCTACCGTTACCAAGTCCGGCTCGGCACGAAAGGTCGCCTTGTCAGTCGGCAAGGAGACCGCGGTGGCCAAGCTCAATGCCACAGCTTGATCTTTCAAAGCCAACGCTTCAGAGGAGATCGGCATGTTTTTTATCTTGGGTTCAATGATGAAAGGAGCAACCACAGCCGACTCCTCTAAGCGTGGCCGTTTATCAACAGGGCCCTCTTCGGAGCCATCCTTGTCCTCAGCGCCTCTTTTTTCGCCTCGATCTTCCGAAGTCGGCCGCTCTTCTATAATCGGGCGCTCGACAACCTTTTCTGTCTGGGCGACGACAACCTAAGCCGTTTCTTCTACAACAGTAGGCTGCAAAATAGGTTGAACAGATTCAGCCGGGACAAGTCCGGAACGGATGGCCTCGGCCTTTTTGCGGGCAGCCATGTGTTCGGCGTTCCTCTTTCGTGCCATCTGCGTAAGATTTTCCCCAGCCATATCTTCAGAGTAATCGCCGGGAAGGTCTCCCAAGTTCGAAAAAATATCTTCGAAGGCGTCCCCTCAGCCCGATGTAGACGGAGGGTCAGAAGAGTTTAATCCGGCTTCCTCAAAGGCCGAATTAATCGCTTCATCAACGTCCGCAGCCAACCGGTCCAAATCTTCGGCGATTGGTTCGACTACTTGTTCTTCGGTGAGTTCAGAATCAGATGATTCTAAACCGATCTGCCTCAAGTTTTTGAAGCTAGGAAATATGAGGGCTGTAAGATGATTGTCGCCTCTCGCGATCGGAATGTTGTCTGCCACCGAGAACGTTGTGTAAGTCGGCTCGTACCGAAGGAGAATGTGGGCTACCCTCCCTTGTTTTTGAAGGTCTGGACGGCCGACGAACTGTAGTGCGGTTTTGATTTCTGCGAGCACGACGTCGTCGTCTGAAGCCAACACTATTTTCAAATCGCTGCCTGCATAAACAAAACGACAAGATTAACATAGTGCCGAATACATATACATGCAAATAACAGGAGCAAAGTGATCTAATCGGCCACCTGGTTCGCCTTTTTGCCTTGGCAAAGGGTCTAGGCGATCTTCACCTTCGCCGAATTCCCAATTGTCGCGGACAACGACCATCACGTCGTCGACACGCTTGCCAGAACTGGCAAGCATGGTCACTAAGTGATGATCAGTATCCTTGGCTCTAAGAAAGTAGCATCCTGGCCGCCCAGTAGATTTGGCTAGGACATAATAGTGACGGATGGCGGGAATACCTAAGTTAATTCTAAGATGCCAATTTATCTCTACAATTCCCATTATGATCGAAAGAAGTTCACATTGGGCTGGGAAGGGATGAGACCCTAGTACCGAAGAACGGTCCTCAAAAGTGGGTGAAGAGGAAAGCGGACGCCGCCCTCAGCAATTGATAGGAGGGGAAAGACGATTGTGCTCTCATCTTCCCTCTCCATATCAGTGGTGTTGTCTGCCAAGATTGACAGATGGACGTCGTCGGGGATGGAGAAATGGCGTCGAAAGCCGGAGATTCGATCCGCAGAAAGGAGCTCTTTCAGATGTTTTGCCATTTCAGCCAACCCAAGGGCTGGAAAAAAAACTAAAACAAACAAAGAAGGGGGATCAAAAATGAAGAAGAAAAAAGACTTACAGGAGACGAAGAGAAGAACGAGAAACAAGGGGTTGCAGAAGCCACGGAATGTAGAAGTTGCACTAGAAGGTGAGCCAGATATCCTTGAGTATTCAGAACATACATTCGAAGAGACAAATTCAAATCGCATTAAATGGAGGCAGTGTACGAAGGGCCGGGAAAGCGTTACAGTGACCAAAAAGCTTGTACGCGTTCTGACACGCATCGGGAAGAGGAGTAACCGCCGAATTTTTGACCTCCTGACTAGAAGCCAAACACGCCGACTAACTGATACTAGTGGGGTGTTTAGGGAACAATTGTGGGAGCCGAATAATCTTGGATCAACGGGAGTGGAACAGTCCGGTCCAGATCATAACCTCTATTCGGCATTGGCCCTATTCAATTGAAGGGTTGAACAAAGCAGCCGGCATTTCTTCCATCAAGATAAGGGTAGAGTAGAAGTACATGAAAAGGACTAGGGTTGGCCAGGCCCCAAGGTCCAAAGAGAATACTATAAATACAAGATCTTCGGTTCTAGAAAGGTATGTGAGAATTATTAAGCTTAACTTAGAATACAAATAATCTGGAGTACGGAGACTAACTTGCCCATCGGAGTACTAATTCCGGCACCCCCGACCGGAGTGTTTGTTCCTTTTCAAGTGACTAGCAGAGGATCACGAGCGCCTCCCAGGATCATAAGAGTATTTCCAAACCACCTCCCCACAGGAAAGGAAAAAGGTGAGACAAATGTAAATGAAATATAAGCTCCATTCCCCTTTCCTTTTCCAAATCGTTATCTAAATCATGATCCAAACAAAGCTTTAGAGGTGCTGGGAGAGTTAGACTAGTACAAACTTAACCTTAAGACATATTTGCACAAATTACATGACTTCCTTTAGTTGCAACTTCACTTATATCATCTTTGATTTAAAGCATGCCCTAAACATCGTATATGGTTACACTGGAACTCTGCCTACTTGAAAACTATAACACTTGATTGAGTTCATAAAAATGTATCACTTTCCTCAATCTTTCATTGTTCATTTGTTAAAACGCCATCAATTTTGAGAAAATTGTTAGTGAGAGCATTGCAGAAAAGTATTTGGAACAATAACAAGATTGACTTTCGCGCATATGCGGGTAGCCTTGCAATGGAGTGCGCATATGCTCCAAGTTGACTTTTGCGCTTTTGGAGGATTGAAGAGAGCCAAAATGCTTTGGTCTTGTGCGGTCTTTGCAACCTTTTCGGTTCTATGGCTGGAAAGAAATGCGAGAGTGTTTGAAGATAAATCTCGAGAGATAGACTGTTTGTGGGATAGTGTTTGCCATTTAACTTCTTTTTGGGTTTCGGAAAATCCTCTTTTTAAGGGGGTCCCATTTTTTTTGTTAGTTAGAGATTGGTTGACAGTGTGTGATACGTAGGCCTTTGCTTTGAGTTTTCTTGTTTAGGCTTTTGTTTTTTGTGTTTTTCCTTTTCTTTTTAAGAGGACGCCTCATCCTCACTTTCTTTCTTGATTTATCAATAAAGTTTTTTGTTGTTGTTGATCAAAAAAAATAACTAACATTTCTTTATTTGATTACAATCTTTGATTCTTAATTAATTTCCATTGTCAGGCCTTTCTTGTTATGCCTTTCTTAATTAATTAATTTCAACATTAATGTCTCCTATAAAACTACGAACCTTGAATGTGAACTATTAGGTCCTTTGTTTTGGCAATCCTGAGTGACAAACTCTTTTGATTTGTATTCGTTCTTTTCGTTTGTATTGTTGTGAGGAATAGTTGAGAATCCTATCTTGATTGTTCTTCCATGGACTTCAGCACTCAAGGATTGTGTTGTTGAGTTTCAGAGAAGGATGGTATTTGTCTTTGACCACTTGAGCAAAACAAGTGTCGCTTGAGCAAACTTTTCTACCTCTCAGGATCTCAGTATGTGCTTCAAAGATGCTGCAAGGTTGATTTCACTGTTCAAGCAACCAAAGTTGCACTCGAGCAAAGTTTTAAACCTCTCAGGATCTCAGTCTAACTCTCAGAGATACTGCAAAGGTGTGTTTATTGGCCGAGCGATCAAAGGTGCAATCGAGCGAATTTTGGGTCCTTAAAGGATTTTTTTGTCTGAGATCTCATTTCCTGCAAGCCTTGATTCACTATTAGAGTGACCAAAGTTGCGCTCAAGCGGTCACTTCGAACAGATTTTTTTATAACTACCGCATTACTTCAAATCTGGCTTTTAACTCATTTGGTTCTCTCTTTAGACTTCACAGAAAACAGAGGGTAATATCCACGAATGATTTCCTTATTTCCCCTTGTTAATTCATAGATGTTTTCACACCTCTTGTATTTGATTGAGCACAACAAGGGGGTTATGATGATACTTCTTCTCAAGCAATCTACCGGAGGATTCCGGACCTAGTTGATGGTTGTGGATTCAACATCAACAACGGGAAAATTCAAGAAGAGAATGGGCTGTGAAGATTGACAAGTGTCTCAAAGTCAATCAAGTGTGGATTTACCAGAAGGTAGACTTGGTGAGATGACTTATTGTAATCTTCTGCATTTCTCATAGTGGATTTGCTTTAGCCTCTTGGTTCGTGGTTTTTTGACAATCACAATCGGTGGATTCCAATTGAGATTGTTTTTTCCGTGTTAAAATCATTTGTGCTCAGTTTATTTGATTGGTACATCTAGATCTGAATGAATTCATGTGTCTATGAGAATTGATTTAGATTATTTTGAGCTTGTTGAGAATTGTGGTGTTCATCTTCTTAATCACAATCTCAGAACTTCAGTTTTTCATGAACATGTCCTAGTGCCTACTTAATGATCTTTCTTCTAGATCAAGTACTATAAAGAAAATAGGGAGGGGGGGGGGGGGGTTGAGGGAATTAATAATAACACACACAGAAATAACAGAAATTGACAAGAAATGCATACAACATATATGTAAACCAAAAACATGATTGATTGAGTTAATACACTTACTTCAATTAAAGCACATCATTGTTGGACTCAATCATCTGCAGCCAATTGTTTCCCATACGTTTTTGTTTATCCTTAATTTCCTTGGCAGAATTGGCCAGAGAAGGGTGGCACCAATGTACCTCAATCATCTGGAGTGTGGGTATGTCCCCCATTTCATATGGGATCTTCTTGAGCCCATTACATTGAATTAACACTAATCGCTGGAGTTTGGGAAAATGATTTCTCGAAACTTCCCATTGATCAAATTCCACGGACCTTAATTTTAAGAATTTGAGTTGAGGGAACTCGCCATCACTTGTTTCCCAACGCTTACCCCTACAAGCTCTATATAATAATTTGAGACCCTCAAGTTTGGGTAGTGACTTGCCGAGTGTTGACATCTCATCCCACTTTAGACATGTTTTTTTCAAAGTAAGCTTTCTAAGAGTAGGGGGCAGCTTAGTTCTTTCGAGAATATGTGCGCCCCAGGTAAATATGCCTGTATTCCACAACTTCAACTCTTGAAGGTGCTTTAGGACGTGTAGATCAGGAAACATCAAGGATTTTCCACGTAGCATACGTCCACAAAGTCCCAGCTTTTTGAGATTTGGAATGTTGACGAAGCAATAGCTGTCATATTGGTTTAGTTCTAGCCATGAGAGAGTTCGTAGATTAACGAATGACAAGGAACTGTTGCTTTCTTCTATGTTGTATTTCCCTCCACCACTTACACAAAGATGCCTCAAATTTACCATATTGCAAAGACTATCTGGTAACTTAACCAAAGGACATGATGTGCTAAGAATAAAAGTTTCTAAATTCACGAGTTTGGATATTGAGGGTGGGAGGAAATTCAACGTAGACTCCTGGCCCCAACTGGTACCTGGGTATTTGTTGAAATGGATCTCAAGTGCCAAGTACCTCAAGAGAACTAGTAATTCTACCTCACTGGGGTATTTGAAAATCTGGATGCAACTTATATCCAACACTTTAAGTAGCTTGAAGCTTAGAGAAAGGAAACGAGGATACCATGATCCAGCACATCCAGAGTTAAAGCACAATAAAGAGCGGGGTCTTAGGCCAGAAGTGATTGAACCCGAAATTCGCTGATAGCCAGAAATCCGTTGGAGGAAAAACTCTTCCGTACCTTGTTTGATGCAAAATTCACGCAATAAATCATGGATGCCACATGCTTTGATTTCACCATCGTACCCTCTTCTGGAAACTAATAAGAGATTTCTACTTAATAAATCCATCAAGTATTCATTTCCAACATCCTCCAAGCTTTTTTCACTTGTTTTTATTATAAATCCCTCAGCAATCCATAGCCGAATCAACTTCTGTACACGGATTTCGTAGTCCTCTGGAAATGTTCCAAAATAGAGAAAACATAGTTTCAAGTGATGAGGCAAGTGGTTGTAGCTTAGTGCTAATGTTTTCATCCATAGTTGTGGATCAACAGCCAAATTTGAATTTAAGGTTTCTCCTACTTGCTTCCATCGGCCTGGACTATTATCTTCATTTGTAAAAATTCCAGCTACCACAACAATCGCTAATGGTAGTCCATGACACTTTTTGACTATTTGCTTTCCGATCTCCATGAGCTGCACAGGGCAATTTTCTCTTTTTCCAAACACCTTGTGTTGAAACAGATCCCAACTTTCGTTATGAGTTAAAAATCGAAGGGAAAGAGTAGGGCTATTGGGTTTGGCCTGCAAAGCCACCTCTTCATGTCGACTAGTGAACATAATTCTACTTCCGTTCTTGTCATTTGGAAAATAATTCTTCAAATCAACCCAGGCCTTGGTATCCCATATATCATCCATCACAATGAAATATCTTTGACCCTTTAAGCTTTGGTACAACTTTACACATAATTTCTCATCGCCCATCTGATCAATTCCATTCGTATGCTTCATAACACAACTTAAAAGGCGAGTTAACAAATCCCTCTTTCGATACTCTTGGGAGACAGATGTCCAAGCACGAATATAGAAGTAGTACACGACAAGAGGATCATTATAGAGTTTTGTAGCCAAAGTAGTCTTACCTTGTCCAGCCATCCCAACAATGGAAATAACCTGCAGCTCCTTTGGTCCTCCAGTAAGTTGCTCCTTTAAGCTCATTGCCTCGTCCTCAAATCCCACCATTATTTCTTCCTCCCCTACACCCCAAGTCTTTGTGTTTGTGTTTGTGTTCGTGTTTGATGAGTCTGAGCCTCCACTGCTGGAACAACTTCCAACTTGTAGTATGGCTTCCAAACCTATGTCATAAATTCCCATCATCTCAGTTTTGATGGCCTCAATCTCTTCTTTGACATGCTCAAGATTTAATGAGTGATCATGCTGTATTTCTGGTTTTAATGAGCGATCCTTCTTTATCTCTTCCTCCAAATCATCCATCATTATCTCTTCCAAGGTAGGTAGGTCCCAGTCGATCGACCAGTCGATCGTATTCTTCCTCGATAAAATGTTAACTAGGAACGAGTCGATCGTATTGTCTGCCTCGTACGCCAAATCTCTAATTCGTGCCTCCAGATTTTTCACTTGTTCCTGGTCAAAAAACTTCACCTGCAAATCATTCAGATTTGCTCTCAGCAGTTGTAGATCCTCATAAAGGATTTGAATTTGATCCTTCTCTTCCAAAATCAAATCGATCTTGGAGCTCAGTAACTCCTTCAAGTTCTTCGCTAGTAAATTGACTGCAATTTCAGCCATCTCTCTCTCTCTCTCTCTCTCTCTCTCTCTATGGATGGATGATGGAAAAGAGGACTTACAATTCCAGATCAAGCAATAGCTCTCTGATCTGTTCCTCGATTTTTGTTTAGTTTAGAGTTGACCCACCCACACACACCCCCCGCGCCACAATAATAATAACAATAATAATAATTTGATCATAAACCTCACTTATCTTTCTTTTATTATTAAAAAGGTTTAAAAAAAAATATACTTTCAAATTTTTTTTTATAATTATAAAGTCTTATATAGGTGATAAAATTTATTAATTAAATATTTTATTAGACTATTATACCATCAACTAGATCTTTCCATCTTCTCCGCTCACTTTCTCCCCACCTTCTCTATCTTATAGACCAAGATCGACAACCTTGTCTGAGAAGAGCGGCCACCGCTAACCATTCAGTGACTTTAAGGCCTCAGCTCTGCTCTGCCTCAGATCGGAGTTTGATCTCCTTCGTCGGTCGATTTTTAGGGTTTGAAATCAAAGTTCGTTGCTCGATTGCTACCGTTGTCATCTGATCAAAGATCCTCGCCTAAGATCCATGAGTTCGTCGATTTGCCGAGCCACAGCGATGACTTGGCAGCAGAATATCAATTGGATTTTTTTTAATTATTTTTTTATTTGTTAATAGATCTAAAAATAAAATTTGATTCTGGTTCGTTCATTTAGTATGCATTTTATTTTTTGTTACAGTAAATTTTACTCTGGTTAAAAACATGTTGATTTGCTTAACGATATAAAATCTTACTTTGAATCATAATAAATTTTACTCTGATTCAGAGTAAAATTTTACTCTGAAATACACTGTCAGGATGGCTTTATAGGAGAGCTGATAGATACACACACATATATATATAGGTAGTATAGTAAAAGAAACAAATTTTAAAATATTAGGGGGTTTTGAAAGTATCTATATAATTCTTGTCCCTTTAAAAGACAAATTAGACAGTGAGGGGTCTATCACCAAATCTCCCCCCAAAAAAAGCTAATCTCGATGTCTTCCTAAGCTCAAAAATGTCATTAATAGGGGCTCTATGAATGTGGCTTGTCTTCCTAAGCTCGAAATAGTCTTACTTGTTGACGGCCTTAAAGCTAATCTTTTGAGCATTAGTCAAATGTGTGATTTCCATCATGAAGTATTATTTTCAAAAAATAAATGTGAAATTTTAGATAAAAAGAGAAATATTGTCATGCATAGGGTTTGCATATCTGATAATTGCTATGGGATTGTTACCACTAATGATCTCACATGCCACTCGACCGTCATAAGTAATCTTGACCAGTGGCATAAAAAATTAGGTCACATGAATTTCAAGGACCTAACCTAGAGAGCCAACAAAGAGCTTGTGAAAGAAGTACCCAAAATGGGAAGAATGTGAACCATGTATGTGGACCATGTCAACTTGGAAAGCAAACTCGTACCCCTCATAAAAAGATGAACGTCTTCGCAACCAAACGTCCTCTTGAACTAGTACATATGGATCTTATGGGACCCAGTCGCACTGAAAGCATTGGAGGTAAAAGATACATTTTTTTAACTGTTGATGATTACACTCGTTTTTCATGGGTTAATTTTTTAAAAGAAAAATCGGATACGTTTGATGCTTTTTAGGCTTTAGTTCTTAAAATCCAAAATGAACAGGGTGTTTCTATTGGGTGTATCATAAGAATAACTGATCATGGTTGTGAATTTGAAAATAGTTCGTTTTTAGATTTTTGTGATATGCATGGTATTAAGCATGAGTTTTCTGCACCGATTACTCCACAGCAACATGGAGTTGTTAAGGGGAAGAACATGGTTGTTCAAGAGATGGCTAGGGTCATGCTCCATAGCAAGAAAGTTCCTCCTAAGTTCTGGGCTGAAGCCTTAAATACCGCTGTTTATGTTATGAATCGTGTGTATTTAAGGCCCAGCACTTTACAAACTCCATATAAATTGTGGAAAGGGTTGAAACCTAATGTAAAATATTTCAAAACTTTTGGAAGTAAATGTTACATTTTCAAAGATAGAGAGCCTTTGGGCAAATTTGATTCTCGAAGTAATGAAGGTATTTTTCTAGGGTATTCAACCACTAGTAGAGTTTTTCATGTCTATAACCTGTGTACTTTATCTCTAATGGAATCAATCAATGTGGTTATAGATGACACAGGTTCTCCTATACCAGTGATACATGAGGAAGAATATTGTTAGTCTCCAATCTTGGATACTGAATCACAAAGACAAGGAGAAGCACAAGGTTAAGCCCAAGAAGGTGAGCTGGCACCAACTTCAATGGTAAGTTCGAGTCCAAAGAGTGCATAAAGAGACACCACCTCTGATGCTCTTGTCACTACTAGTCCAGAGTTAAAACCATCAACAAGGGTAAAACTGAATCATCCAGCTCAACAAGTGATTGGAAGTGTCTCAGACCAAATGAAAACCCAAAAACAAATTCGGGAAGAGGTATCTCATATGTGCTATGTGTTGTTAATTAAACCTAAAAATATAAAAGAGGCCTTACTAGATGATAGTTAGGTTAATGATGTGCATGAAGAGTTGGGTCAATTTGAACATAGCAAAGTTTGGACTCTTATCTCTAGACCAAGAGACATGAATGTGATAGGTAAAAAGTGGATATTTAAAAATAAATTTGATGAGAATGGTACTATGGTTAGAAAAAAAGCTAGGCCGGTTGCTTAAGACTATACTCAAGTAGAGGGTGTTAACTATGATGAGGTGTTTGCCCCTGTTGCACGTCTCAAATCTATTCGGATTTTACTTGCTTTTGCATGCTTTCTAGGGTTCAAATTATTTCAAATGGATGTAAAAAGTGCCTTCTTGAATGGATACTTGAAAAAAAAGGCTTATGTTGAGCAACCAAAAGGGTTTGAGGATCCAAAATGTCCACACCATTTCTACAAGTTAGACGAGGCGTTGTATGGGTTGAAACCAGCACCTCAAGCTTGGTATGATAGACTTGCTACATTTCTTCTTAATAATGACTTTCAAAGGGATAGTGTGGACAAAACCTTATTTGTGAAACATACTAAGTCTCATATTCTTGTTGCTTAGATTTATGTTGATGATATTGTGTTTGGATCCACTTCTGATTCTCTTGTGAAATATTTCTCGGATTGCATGACACATGAGTTTGAAATGAGCATGATGGGGGAGTTTTCTTACTTCTTGGGTCTTCAAATTAAATAGTCTTCTTCATGTATGTTTGTCTCTCAGACCAAGTATGCCAAAAACCTTGTGTCTAAGTTCAGTTTAGAGTCGTCCAAAACATGTGCGCACTCTCATGAACACTAGTCTTCACCTATCCAAAGACTCCTCTGGTACTGATGTTGATCTTACCCTTTTATAGGAGTATAATAGAGAGTCTTTTGTACCTCACATCCAGTTGACTTGACATTGCATTTAGTGTAGGTGTTTGTGCCCATTACTAAGCCTGCCTTAAAGAGTCTCATATTCTTGCATTCAAACGCATCATTAAGTAGGTAAATGGGACATTGGGGTATGGGATTTGGTTCTTGACCAACACTATAGCCGAAATCACTGGATTTTCTAATGTCAACTGGACAGGGTGTGCTGATGAATGTAAGAGCACATTTGGAGGGTGTTTTTACCTTGGGAATAATTTGGTTTCCTAGTATAGCAAAAAGCAAAACGTCATCTCTTTTTCGACCGCTGAGGCTGAGTACATTGCTGCAGGGAGTTGTTGTGCACAAATGTTATAAACGAAGCAAATGCTTCATGATTATGGTATAGACTAGGACACTCTTATCCTTTTCTGTGATAATACAAGTGCCATTAGCATTTCTAAAAATCATGTCCAATACTCCCGCACCAAACACATTGACATTCGTCATCATTTCATTCGAGAGTTAGTGGAAGAGGGCTTTGTTTTTCTTGAACATGTACCCACTTAGCATCAAAAGGCTGATATTTTTACAAAACCCCTTGATCTTCTTAGGTTTGAGTTCCTTAGAAAGACCTTGGGTGTAGTGCTCAGTCACTAGGGTGTGACCTGTTTCTTGAGCAGATGAGAGTGATTGGCTTTATGTGTACTTGGATGCTATAATCTCATTGTCATTGATTCTTGTCATCTTTGCATTTATACTCATATGAACACCTCTCATGCTGCTTGCAAGATTTCATCCTTTATTGTTTATAGCTCATTCTGAATGCTCACGCTCACTAACTTCATGATCTCATTTTGTACACATCCTTGAGATAAACTGTTGCAGGGGTTTTCGTACAAGTGATCAAAGTTCTCTATGGACCTCTAACAGTGTCTTTTATACATTTTTAGAGGAATTGACCTATACTGGCATATCATGGGTGATAATGTGTCTTCTAACCATCTACCATATTTTTTCACTTCCTCGATGCCTTCCTCAGTTCTTTGAAGTTCGGGCATTAGGAAAAGGCTACCTCAAAGGCACCAACTAGGCCTTCCTTATTATTTTCATGATTCTCTGGTTTGATCTCCATACTCTTGAGCGTGAAAGCCACCATTGAGTGCCCACACGAAGAAAATTCAAAAAAAAATGAAAAAAAAGGGAACTCATTGAGTGAGGGAGAGCCTCCGCTTTTACTCAACAAATACCTCTTGATTTCTAGTGGTTTGACTTTTCTCAGTGATGTTTAGTTACTCTTGCCGGAGGTCTAGCCATCCGATCACTACGAGGATTAACTGTAGTTCTATGGCCTCTCAAGGATTGCACACACACACACACACACACACACACACACATTCATTACATGAGCTCTTATGTTTGTCTTGAACTATGTATTCTCATGTAGCTTATGCTCATTGATCGATTTTTACCTAATTTGCTCATGATACTGTGCTTTCTTATTGTCAAAATTGCGAGTTTGCGGCTCATGGTTTGTGGATTATCTCATCTTAGCATTACATTCTTGTTTTTATGCTAATTCCCTCTTGTTTCAGGTACTTGACAGTGTGAGTGTTTTTAATCTGCTCAGAAGGGTGCATTTTACCTTTGCTATTTTTTTTACCCCGCTCGAGCGTGCGTTCAAGTAGAAATTTCTCTCTTCCAGTTGTTTTGCAGAGTGTGCGAGATTCTGAGAATAGGTTTTTTGCGCTCGAGCACCACTTTGTTGGCTCAAGCGGTAAGATGCTAGTAAGTAAGTCTGCTCGAGCGTTGAGTCTTCCGCTCAAGCAATAAGCCCTAGTATAAAGTTAGGGTTACCATATGATAGCCATTATTGGTAACAAACAGTTAAGGTTACCATATGGGTGTCTGATCAACCATCTCCTATCCAAACTTGAGGTCTCGGTCTTCAAAGAGAAAGAGTTTTCCACTCCCATTAAACCTTTCACCAAAAAGGCTGTCTCCCAAAGTTAGTTACATGTCAAGGGAGGTCCTTCTAGGGTGGGTGGTTCTAGTGCAGGTGACGATCTTTTGGCCAAAGAAGCAGAGTTTGATGTCTTTACTGCAGGTGAGGGTGAGCAACCTCCTCCGGCTCGATCTATCAAGGGCCAGCTGCGGCAGGTTGAGCATGACCTGGTTTCCCACTTTGGTCGTCTGGAGGGTCAGATGGATATATTTAATGCTCGGCTCACTACTTTAGAGACCTCCATTGATGCCTAACTCACTGCATTGGAGGCATCTTCTAGATGCATTGAGGAGTCTGTTACTCAGTCTTCCCAGCATATTGCTCAGATCTTGTCCCTACTTCAGATGCAGTAGCTTCCACCGCCACCGGATCAGTGATGCATATTTCTCTCTTCTTAGACAGTGTTACTTGGACTGTGTTACTTCGACAGTGTATTTTTTCTTTGCCCAGTTTATTTTCTTATTTCTCTTCTGTTTTTTGTCTGGACTCCCGGCCAAAAAAGGGGAGTATTTTGGGTATTTTTGTTTTAGACTGCTAAACATTGGCTGTTTGTTTTAGACTTTGTTTTAGAACTACTAGACATGTGTTTTTGCTAAAATAGTTTTGGGCATGGATATTGGAATGTATTGGGATAGATAGCTTTGGATATACAGTTTGCTATTTTTGATTATTTCTATTTATTTATCTTTGTTATCTTATTTCGTTCCACGGTTTTGGTTTGTATGGTATTTTGGTATTTTCAACAGGTGGGTTGTTCACAGTGTTTCTAAGTGTTTTTAAATCGAATTAGAGTTTGTGGTTTGAAGTTTTTGTTGGGTTGAAGCATTTAGTTGTGTTTTGTGTGTGTCTAGTACGTGTGTTTGTTTAGGAAAAATTGTTGGAAAGTTTTGTCTGGGAATTGACAAAGGGGGAGATTCTTAGGTCCTTACTTGTTGCCAATTCCATGAACAAGCTTGGGTTAATTGAGTAGTATTTTTCCTTGGTTTTTGGTCTTCTTGCTCGAGCGGGGGAAAGCTGCGCTCGAGTGGATTTTTCACATTCTCAGTAGTTTGGCCTGTCTATAAAAATACTGGGAGACGTGTTTTTGCGCTGAGCGTAAGGTTCAGCGCTCGAGCGTAGACCCTATTTTATCTCATGTGTATTAGTGACACCGCTCGAGCGGCAAGTCCTGCGCTCGAGCTGGGATTGCGGATCTGTTTGCTATAAAAGCTATGATTCAGTCAGGTTTTAGGGCACAGTTTCCAGATCTTCTTTGAGGGTTCTAGGGTTTTCTTCTGGGGCTATTTTGCTAGGTTTCTTTGATGTTTGATTGAGAATTAAACTCAGGATTTGACAAGCATACATTAAAGAGTTGTTTGATTGTTCAACTTCAAGAGTGTTCTTCTTCGGTGGGATTCGAAGATTCAAGCGTGGAGTATTCGATGGAGTTCGAAGCTGTGCGTAGTCATTGATTCGATATGGATGTTGTGGACTCAACTTCAAGCTGATCAATTCTGAGACGAAGACGGTGGCAAAAGAGATACAAATTGTTGAAGGCAAATTGATTGCATTTGGGTAATTTGTTTCAGTAAATTTGTATTCTTTATTTCTTTTATAGTAGATTGATTAGTGGCATTTCGCTCTAATTGTGGTTTTTCCACGTAAAAATAGGTTATGTCGATTTGTTAATTTTGAAGCAACAATCTAAGTCACTTTCATACATGCTAGATGGTATAGATTGTTAGTTTTAATTGTTTGGGAATTGGTACAATTAATCTTGATCTGAATCACGAATCGCTTATGTTTTTCACTTCATCTTGTTCTTTGTCAAGAAAATGTTAACTACGAACGAGTCAATCGCATTTTATGCTTGGTACGCCACATCTCTAATTCGTGTCTCCAGATTTTTCACTTGTTCATGCTCACAAAACTTTACATGCAAATGATCGAGGTTTGTTCTAAGCAATAGTAGATCATCATAAAAGGATTGAATTTGATCCTTCTTTTTAATAACCAAATAGCTCTTGGAAGTTTGTAACTCCTTCAAGTTCTGCGTGAGTAAATTGACTGCAATTTCAGCCATCACACTCTCTCTCACTCTGTCTCTAATGTTTTCTTGGGATGATAGAAAGGGGACTTATAATTCCAAATTGTAGCTGCAAGAGCTTTGTTCCTTGCCTCGGCCATATCCAATTCTTCTATTCTTTTGTTTGTAATTGAGAAAATGATGTATAGAGTGATTCTTTTGTTTTCTTGTGATTCGTCTGAATCAATGGTACCATGAAAATAAACCAAATGAGCGGCGACTATGTTTTAGTCCAAGTATACTAAACTTTTAATTACCTTTTGGTATACAAATATTTATTTTGGATAAAAATAAAAATAAAAATAAAAATAAAAATAAAAAATATGCTTGTATATAAGAATTTTATGAAAGTGGGTGGTAGTAAGAGGTCGTTATAAAAGGTGGTTGTCAGCAGTTGGAGATGGTGGTCAGAGATGGCTGTCAACTACTGAAGGTAGTAGCCAAAAGTGATTGCCACCAGTGAAAGGTGGTTGGTAGTGGTCAGAGATGATTGATGGCCATAAGAAGTGATGATCAAAAGAGATCGTCAATGGTTAGATATGGTAGTCGGTGTTGCTTAAGGTGATATTTAAAGGTGATTTTCAACAAAAGGTAGTGGCCGAAGGTGATTTCCACCGGCAAAAGGTGGTTGATACCGATGGAAGGTGATTGGCGGTTAAGAGAAGTGGTAGTCGTAGGTTGTTGGCAAAGGAGGTCATTAGTGATGGTAGTCTGTAATGATGAGTAATGGGTGGTGGTCGAAAAGAGTAGGAGGAAGAAACAAATGAAAAACAAAATTTTTAAAAAATATACAGCTAACCTTTTTTGTGTTTACAAAATTTAATAAAATTTTTAAACTATTCACAATTTTTTAAAAATCTGTAAATATAAATAGAAAACTATAAATACAAACATTACCGAACAGGTCATTAATTGTTATATATATATATATATATTGTTATGTATTTTTTATGAGAACTATGTGGATGTAATATAATTTTTTTGATATAGTTACAATAATTTATAATTTAAAAATAAAATTATGAATTTTTGTGATAATATTACACAATCTTTATAGAAATATTTATGAATTACAAACTATATAATATTGTCACAAAATGTATAACTTGATTTCTATCATAAATAATCATAACTTTAATAAAAGAAATTATGTAATATTTAACACAAAATAAATAACATATATCATAAGAATATATATTCCTTCCGTCCCAAAATATTAGTCTCTTATTGTTTTTTATTATCCCGAAATATTAGTCTCCTTTCAATAATTAAGGACTAAAATAATAATTTCATATTTTGCCCTTATTTTAAATTCATTCACAACACAACAAGTACAATTATGACAATTGATATTTCCAAATAAATTGTACTATCAAAGAGTAATTTTGAAAAATTATTATTTTTAAATTACAATAATTGTATTATCAAAAAAAGTTAAATTCTCCAAAATGGATTATTATTTTGTATAAACTTGTCTACCGCGGTTGTCACCTTTGTCAATTGCGACAGTCAGCCTTCTTGCCGGATGATCGGCCAGATAACCAGCTGGACGACCGGTAAGATGAATTTCTAGCCATTCGAGCCAAGCTAAAATTCAGGCTACCAAGCAGTACTCTTTTACCTCTTGTTTTTTCCTTATCTTTCTCCTCGTCTTCTTCTTCTTCTTTTACAGAAGCTTAAATTTTTCTATCTACTACAACCACCATGGTTGGCATAACAAAGACAATTGGGAGCAAAAGAGGAGGTGTTGACCACTATTTTTGACCACCGAATTAAGGAACAAAACTAACATAGTGGAGGAAAGTGGAAGCAAAACCATTGTTGGTGATCATTGGAAAACCAATCTGGTGCTCTTTGTGATGACCGGTGCGTAATTTGCCTTGTTCTCTTAAGTTATGTTGGATTACCTTCGTAAAAACGTTGGGTTTCAAAGTGTGGTCCTATCAACAGTTGAGTTCGTTATTTTTTTTAGAATTTCTCCACACAAATTTTCGTTCTTGTTTGTTTCAATTCCGAGTTTTCTTTCATTTCGGAGGGGGACGAAGTCAGCTCTGGAGTGTCGGGAGGTAAGCTGAGGATTTTTCGGATTGGAAGGCCAAGGCCGCACGTGCGGGGCCCTGGCCCGTACGTGCAGGAGGTGAGACCACACGTGCGGGAAACAGAGGAAGGCTGTGTGCGACACTGCAATATATGTAGGTACGGAAGGGGAAGTGCTAGGGAGACTGCACGTGCGGGGGTGAGAGCCGCACGTGCGGGAGGCCGCTCCGCACGTGCTGGAGAGGGCGCCACACGTGCGGCTAGGCGCATGTTTTGACTCTTCTTTCGTGCATTATAGGTATGTATTGCACATGTTGCCTTCTTTCACTCATTTCTGATTATATATCTCTCTCTACAATCTTTCTCTCTTTTTCTCTCATCTCTCTCTATCCAAACCCTCAAAACTTTGTATTTTCTTTTGATCTCAAGAATCCATTGAGATTTTGGTACTAGTTTGTTATACCAAAATGATGAGCATGTTAAGGGTTTCGTTTTGACATGTAGAGATCGAATTCCGGCAAAGTTGATTTTTGGGCTTTTCTCCTCTTCTCTCTTTGAGGTAGGGATTTCTTTGATCTTTTTCAATACTTCGTCTATAGATTGACATGTGGTAAGTTTTTATTGCATAAAAACGATGTTGTTATAGTTTTTTTTTTTTTCGAAAATCATGATATGGGATCTAAGATTTGGTAGTTGAGATTGAAATCTTGTGAACTTGGTTATGGTTTGGGTTAATTGGGGGTTGGCTAACATGTTTATGTTGAGGAAGAGGTGAAACCCTAAATTTTCTTTTTATATAATGCCTAGTAGATAAAAAGGGTTGAAATTGTGAAAAAAAGTCATGTTATGAATTAAGGAATTTGATAAATGATTTGGTGATTGATTTGAGATTAAATTGGGTCTTATGATTTTAACATTTACTATGATTATATTTAACATTTACTATGATTATATTTAAGGAATTATGATTATATTTAAATATAACAAATTGATAATTTGTTAATTGTTAAAAAGGGACTTTAACCATGAGATTAGAATTATTGGGTCACACTTTCGTTAAGTAGAAATTGAGTGGGTTATGATTTAGTTATCCATGGATTGGGTTCTTGGTTAATTGAAGGAAACGAGTTTCATTCTTTATATATATATATATATATATAATTTGTGTGTTGTGAATTGGAAATTTTAGAAATTGGCATTGGAATGTGGAGCAATTATAACTCCTTTGTAAATTGAGATAGAACCTTAGGTAGAAATTGAGAATCTCGTAGCATCATTGTTGTTGTTGGACTTAATGCCTCATAAGAATTGGATGATTGTATTTCGTGCATTTAGTATATACTGCTTAGGGGTTTTGTCTTTGGTCATCAATGGAGGATGACATTGTAATTGTTGAAATGGTTATGTGTCTGTGGTACACTCGAGTTATCTTTGATTGTTGTATAAAGTGATGGTTGGAAAATGTGTAATGCGCTGAGAATGAGAGATATCATTACCTTCTAGCTAGCGCTTGGAGAATTGGCTGCGCTGAGAATGAGAGGTACCATTACCTTCCAGCTAGCGCCTGGAGAATTGGCAGAGGTACCATTACCTTCCAGCGAGTGTCTGGTAAATTGGCATTTCATTGTGGAAAGATGTATCATTGGCTTATCATGCTTGAGGCAGGTAGAGCAGAATTTATTTGCTATTATTGTTTCAGTATATTTGAGTATGTTATGTGTTATGATGGTTGTGGTTTTGGAAGGCCGAATTGCCTAAATTGTAGAAGTAGATAGTTGTTGGATGCTTATTGTGTTCCCTTTTGTACAAAAGGTAAACTTGCATGGGCATGACTGCGTGAGAAGTAGACGTGAGTAACGTGTTGAGATTGTGAAAAAAATGAAGAACATCGAATTCTTAGGAACATGTTTTGAAAAGGCAAAACGAGTGTAAGTCTGGAAAGTGAGAGAGAATGTAATGGGTTTGATGAAAATGTTTTGTTTCGGAAATCTATTATTGTCATAAATTTTGGGAAAAAGTAACAAGAAGGAAGAAAGGTGAATTGCTTACGTTTTTGAACGAAAATGAATGATTTTGAGAAAAGTTTTATATATGTATATTTGTGTATGAATTGTCACATTATTATATAGTATGAGATTAAGTATTCATGATCATAGCTATCTATAAGTTGTTATTGCTGAGGATCATGTTGAGATCCCTATTAGACTTTATGTTCATCCCACATTACTAATCCTTTTCAGGTGAACATGGAGAAGTGTTTCGAGATCATGGATCTTTTTTATCTGGTGGCCACGAGGCCTTTTATTTGTAGGCGGGATGACATTTATGTAGAAGGGTAAAACCCTTTCCCTTGCTTTTAAAGATGTAATCCTTGGGCAATTTATTTAGATATGCTCCTGTTGCATTCATTTTACATTTAAATGAGAGAATTTTATTTATTCCTTCTTGTGATGTAAGGATATTACGCGTGCTGTCTCTGAAAATGACTTAATTTAACGAATTTGGTAATGGATTCCGAGTAATAAAAGTGGGGCGTGACACTCTCTTACCTCTCTATCGCCGGGAGCCCCATCTCTGTCCTCCTCCATCCTCCTCCACCATTGCTATCAATAATCCCCTTCTCTTCTTTGAACCCCTTTTGCATTGCGGCGGTGATTGGTAATAAAATTTGAAGGTTCAAAAGTTTCGCAAGGGTTTCACGCCTTCATTGCCGACGTAGGTATTGGACTTCACAGGTTTTGAGGTTTAATTTGTTAAGCAAATAGTTGGGATTCATAGAAAATTTTGAACATGATTTGCAGATTGATATTTATATACATAAATAAATAATATTTATATATTTGTTGGGATTAATTGATTGAATAACATTGAATTGTTTCCATGGAGCTCTTTGTTCAATAGGAGGGAGATGGTGGTTGTTAGCCTTCTTCCTTTGTTGTTTCCTTTGTCTTCTATGTTTCTTATTTCTTCAGCACATCTCTCTCTCTTAGACACAAGCAATAGAAAAGAATAATGGCACTTTAGTTATTTTAAAAAACTTTAATGGTATTTTAATTTCAAAATATTGTTGTGCTCATGCCCATATTCGAAAGAGGCGTGTGTATTAGAGTATCTCTAACGCTTCATCTTTTGTTTCATTAAATTTAAATTTGATGAAAAACGTATAGTTTTGGTGCTTCAATGTTAACAGCAAACCAATATTAAATTGAGGATATTTCAATTTTTTCATCAAACTGATGATATTGGAACCTTTCACCAAATTATTGTAGATAACCGTTAGATTTACAGGTGGCTGTTGGAGAACGCATGAGCACCAGACGACCGGCCGGTTGTCCCCCGATCGACTACTTCCTTGCAAAATTGAGGGAAAGTCTATTTTAGAATGTGGGAAAGGTACATTGGGCGGTCGACCAGTTAGACATTCCCCTCGTCGTCCTCCAAGTCAACCAGTGATTTGATGAAATCTCCAATTGCTCCATTGGAACGCGCAATATCAGATGAAACTTTTATTCAAAATTTTACTCAAATTTGATGGAAAAAAGTGTAAATGTTGGAGATGCTCTTACACCTTCGGTTAGTTTAAACAGAATTTGTAACGGTGCGTTTTGGTCCATAAAGCATGTAGGGGTTATATAGTTATTTCTAAATGAAAGAGGGTGACCCGCACATGAGTCAAACCACAAGGGGGGTAAAGTGAAGTTTTCCCTATTTAATATGTAGGACTAGAATTAGGATAAAAGACAGTTTTAGTCCTTAAAGTATACGTTCTTTGTCATTTCAGTTCTTTAAGTTTCAATTTTGTCATTTTGGTCCTTAAAGTTGTCAATTTGATCCTATCTATAATGTCTGTTTATATTGATAACGGAAAAAGTATTTTATCCTTGGATAAAAGACAGTTTTAGTTCCTAAAGTATGCGTTTCTTGTCATTTTAGTCTCTCAAGTTTTAAATTTTGCCATTTTGAACATCAAAATTGTCAATTTAAGTTAGGACCAAATTGAGTCAAATTGACAACTTTGAGAATCAAAATGACAAAATTTAAAACTTGAGGGACTAAAATGATAAGAAACGCATACTTTAGGAACCAAAACTATCTTTTATTCATATTCTTGTTATCAATGTAGACAGACGTTAGATTTAGGACCAAATTGATTCAAATTGAGAACTTTGAGGACCAAAATGACAAAATTGAAACTTTATGGACTAAAATAAAAAACAATGCATACTTGAGGGACTAAAATTGTCTTTTATTTACTAGAATTATTTTATCAACAATACTACAAACCCACCTTTATCAACCCAGAATTAGCCAGACAAATAAATCAATGGTTCAAATTTATTTTACTCGTAAACCCCACACTTCATTAATTTAATCTCCACCATACAAACCCATTCGACGTAAATTATGGATTCATAACATTTTTCTTATTTTATATTTATGGGTTGTTCTGCTAAAAAATAAATAAAATAGTTATGGGTTGTTACATGGTTTATGGTTTTCTCCCTCATCAGATAGGTCCATAACACATGCAACGACTTTGATTTCTTAGACTCTGAGATGCATCAATTTTCCTTGGAAAGATTCCAATATTTATTCTGTTTGGGAATTTTGTTTTTTTTAGTAAAAAGTAAAAAAATTGGGTCCTAGAGCTTTTTTATTTTCATTTTTGGAAGAGTTCCTAGAGCTAATTCAATTAAAAAATGGTTTTTATGGCATCCAATCCAAAATCAATAAGGAAATATTCAAAACAAAGTTTTAGAAAATATAAAACAAAGTCCAAGTTTAACTAAATAAGTCTTCTCACAAAGCAAAACACAATAAAAAATGACATATTAAAACCAAATTACAATTTGAGAGTGAACAATGAGCCAAAAACTAACATCATCATCAGCCAGTTTTTTTAACCAGTTCAATCTCTGCATCAGTTAGCTAACATCTTCCATGAGTGATTCACAGATAGAGAAAGCATGCTTTCAAGTAAGAGGCAAGTGGTTGTGACTCAGTGCTAGTTTGTTTGTCCATGTACTCTGCTCACTAAGAACACACATGAACTCATAGATAGTACCTTTGACAACTCCAATCTAGAATAATCACTAACAAGCCTAAGAGGCTAGCCCAGTTCAGAAGAACAACAATAATTGTAACAACAACAACAATAACAAGAAATTTAAAAGTAGACAACACTTCAATGAAATGGAATGAAGCACCACAACACAACAGCTGGAACAAGCAGAAGTACAAATTTATAGGTATTAGAAAAGAGAATGATGGAATAGAAACTGGTTCATATCTTTGGAGTTTCTGCTGCCATCGACTTTAGCCCTCCATAAAAGATCTCCCTTGACAAACACAGAGCTTAATTTTCTGATCATCAATTTAGTTCTTGATGTGTGACCCTATCAAGTTAAAATGTATATCATTCATGAGATTAAGTCCAAATGTACTTCGTGATAATAACACAAAACACCATGTTGGAGTCTCTAATGTTGTGTTTGGTTGGGGGATTTAGAAAGAGATTTGCAAAAGTAAATGGAAAAGGTGTGTGAAACTAGGTAAAATGTAGATATATTTTGTAGCGATCCCGGTTTCGATCCTTCTTTCATGTTTTGCCACTTCGACTGGGTCGGTCGGGGGTCGAGCTACCCGTTCAGCTCGCGGGGGTCTAGGGGGTAGCGCCCTTTAGCGGGTCTAAGGGCAGCACCTTGGCGTGGGTTGAGCTACCCGGTCAGCTCGCGGGGGTCCAAGGGGTAGCGCCCCTTGGCGGGTCCTAGGGCAGCACCCTGGCGGGGTTGAGGGGCAATGCCCCTAAAACAGAAATGCAAAATGCATTCGAAGTTGCTTGTTCGCTCGAGCGGTCGTTTATGCACTCGAGCGGAGAATGTTTGGTTTCAGAAGTTTGACCTGTCTGCAAAAGTACTGGGTTAGTGTATTTGACGCTCGAGCGGGGCATTCCATGCTCGAGCGGACCATGTTATATCAGTTCGTGAATCTGATATTCCATATCACTTTTTTAGTCCTCTTTCTCTCCAAAACTCTCCAGAATTCTAGATCAGGAGCTTCTCTCTCTAAAAGTCATATTCTCTCTTTGATTTCTCCAAATCCATTGGGATTTAAACCTAAGTTCTTCACCAAAGTTGGTTATCATCTCGAGGGCTTCGTTGTGTGCGGTGAAGATCGAGTTTTGACACCGTTGATTTTGGGGGTTTCATCTCATTTCTTCTTCAAAACTTGAGGTAGGGATTTTCTTAGAGTTATATATATGTTTTTGCAGGATCTAGATGATTTTCGAAATCATCCTTTGATTAGCTTTGAGAAATTGATTGTTGATTTCAAGAAGATGAGTGATTTTGAAAGAGTGTTTAATTTCTTTTCCTTTTAAAATAGAAATTGAAGGTTTTGAACCATATTGATTAAAGAAAGATGATTTTGGAGAGATTCTTCTAAATATCTTGGAGATGAATGGTTTTGGTGAGAAAACCTAGAAATTGGGTCTTTTCTTTGAAAGATGTTGAAAATCCTTGGAAGATGTTGTCATATCTATTTTGTGTACCAAAATAAATGGATGTTTTGAAAATTGTTTATTTATATATAAATGACGAATTTTGTGAAAAAAATGAGAAATGTTGTTTATTTTGGAAATTGTTGTCAAAATGTTGATTTAGTCTTGAATTGACTAAATTATTGAGATTGCTCGAAATGTGGGAATTACGTTATTCTCTTAAATGAATTGGATATAAAAGTATATATATATTCATCTTGTGGAATTGTGTTGAAAAGAGGATTGGGAATTTTGATCACAATGGTATATTGTGTGGAACAATTGAATATGAAAGTATTGTTGCATTGCATTATTAAGCATACATTGGCATTTCAATTCATTGGACTATGTTAAGCTTTGGAAATTTGCATTGAGAAAAGAATGTTGGGAAATAGGTTTTCATGAAATGGTTTTGGGTAAATACAGTTTTAAGTCTTGATAGGTGGTGTAGATGAAATTGTTTAAGTTGGCCTGAGTGTCCTTGGTGAAAGACCAGAAAGTCACACGGATAGGTGTCGAGCCTTCCGGTTAATACCAGTAAAAATGACAATTGGTAGTACTCGTATAGTCTACTTGCAGACACCGACCTAGGGATTACCAGAGTTGTATTTACTGGCCCCTTTAATTAAATTGATAAATTTGAACAGTTGAAGTTGCATAACATCATTGAGCATGATGGTTTTCAAAAGATGAAGATGTGCTTTATTTTCAAAAGGCATGGCATGGCATGTGCATTCATCTCTTGAGACTTGTATAAAATGTGTATACTTTGTTAAGGATTTCCTAGTGGGCTTTATGCTCACCCTACCGGATTTTTGTGCAGGAAAGGATGTGGTGAATCCACCTAATTGAGGGCGTGGAAATGTGTGTGTTGAGAGCACTAAAGTTCTCATTTGCTATGATTCTATTTGTAAACCAAGGGCTATGTATGTGTGGGTTTGCATAACCATTTTGTGTACCGGGCTTAAGCCTTGGAAGATTGTAAACCCTTGGGGGTGCTTATTTGGTTATTTACTTGTTGTTGAATCAATGTAATATCGCATGAGGAACTATTATTATTATGTAATGCAAGTATGAGAAGTTATATTTGGTTTTCCTTTAAGAGAGCCATGATTGTTGCATTATCATTTGGGCTAGAAATTTGGGGCGTTATAACTTGATATCAGAGCTACCGGGTTTGAATACTTGGAGCTTGTGGGAAGTGGTTGTTCAACCACAATGGGTTCATCTAGCATGCTTAGGAAGTGTTATGCATTTTGCGACCATGTGATAACATGCTTATGTGACTAAATGGGTATGGGATTGGACTTTTGGGATGTTGTTTGCGCCTGTTAAATTCCTTGAGGTTCATTAGAAGGGTACTTGATCAATACTCATTCTACTAAGAATTCTTGGTTTTTCATGGGACAAATTTCATCATGAAAGAATGATCCGTATGTGTTTACATGACTAAGTGCTTATGTGTAATGAAATTGAATTGTGTATATGGTAGAGAAATATATAGAATTGTTGTAGTAGAACGTGTGAGTCAAGTTACGAGCACATATGAGTTAATATGCTAAATTATTTCTCTTGTGTCCTTTATTAGGATGTCAGGAAGGGGTCAAGTCCGTGGTGGTAAAGGCGGGAGGCGTGGTAGGGCTCGCCGAGGTGTGCATGAGGTACTGGTCCATAGGGTTCCGGTGCAAGAAGAAGGGTTCGGCCAAGCTAATATGGCTGAGCAAGCAGGCCAAGCTAATGTGGCCGAGCAGGTGGGACAAACGGGTCAAACTGCAATAGGGGGGCCCTAGCCCGAGAAATGGTAGGGGCTTTGAGGGAGTCTATGAACTTGTTGAGGGTAGAGAATCAAGCTCGAGACAACACTGTGGAGTCAAGGACGAGTTTCCTTACTAGAGAGTTTTTACAGGCCAAACCAGATGAATTCCAAGGTAGCCCCGAGCCCAAGAAAGCGGATGAGTGGCTCGAACAAACTGTGAAGACGTTCGAGATGCTTCATATAGATGATAGTGAGTTGAGGGTGACTCTAGTGAGTTACTACCTTAAAGGGGATGCGGGTTAATGGTGGAAGTATGCCAAGGGTAGGGTGGAGCCATCATGGGAAGCCTTTGTGATTGCTTTCCAAGATAAGTATTTACCTCCCGTTGCTAGGGAGAGATTGAGGCAGGAGTTCAAAGACCTCAAACAACTCGATATGACCATGGCCGAGTTCGAGGTAGTCTTCTCTAGTTTATCTAGGTTTGCACCAGAGTTGGTGGCAACGGAAGAGCGCCGTTGCATTGAATTCGAGAAAAAATTAAGAACCAAAATTTTCTTTAAGATTGTTAGGAACATGATTCGGAATTATGACCGTCTTGTAGAGTCAGCGGCATACGTTGAGATTTCCGTACAAGCTGAGGAAAAGAGGCTTCAGAGTTCGAGGCCTAGGGGCCAAGAGTCTCAAGGAGACTATAGGCAGAATAAGAAGAGCAGGGGTACTTTTTCATTCCAGCCACAACCACAGCAGTCAAAATCCACTTTTCCTTTGCCTAGTGCGGTTCTGGGAAAAAGTACATCTAGTGGCCTCACGTGTTTCAAGTTCGTGCCCACAGAAGGGTGAAGGACAGTTGATGTTGCCACCACCACCACCTAACCGATCTCAGAGTCAGTCTCAAAATGGAGGCCAGGGATTTACTTGTTATTAGTGTGGTCAGCCGAGGCATATGAAGAGAACTTGCCCTCAGTTGAGAGGCGCATCTGGCACATCAGGGTCGAAGCAGACTCAGAGCCACCAGCAGACTCATTCAGCTCAGGCTTCACGAGCTAATGCAAAAGCCACTTCGGCTCAGTCAGTGCAACAGGCCTATGCTCCAAGAGGGGGGCAAGTTAATCAAGGGCCATAGGGGCGCGTGTATGCTGTTATCGTGCTAGAGCAGTTGCCAGAATCCTCAATTGCGAGAGGAATTTTTGTTGTGTGTAATTCTTTGGCTAATGTATTGATAGACACAGGTACGTCTCATTCATTTATATCTACTGCATTTACTTCTGCATTGGGCTTAGAGGTAGCACAGTTAGTGCCTCCACTCAGAGTAGAGTCACCTATTGGGGTTACAGTTGATTTAGACCGGGGTTGTCGTGATTGTGAAATAGAAGTCGCCAGGCGTCGACTTCCGTTTGGTTTTGTGTTGCTAGATATGTCGAGTTTTGATGTCATTTTAGGCATAGACTGGCTGTGTTCTTATCAAGTTGTGATTAATTGTTACTGTCAAAGAGTTACAGTGTGCACTTCGGGTGGTGATCGTTTCTATTTTCGGGGGAATCGAGTTGATAGAGCCTTGTCGCCAGTTGTTGACCCTCATAGTAGGAGAAAGCTTAGTGGCCTTCTTACAACTCTCTTGGATAGTGAGAGTGACAGGGCTCGTGTTAAGTTACCAAGGGTAGTTTATGAATACCCGGATGTCTTTTTAGAAGATCTTACTAGTTTACCACCTCACTGGGAGATAGAGTTCTCTATTGAATTAGTACTTGGCACGGCACCGATTTCCATGTCACCGTATAGATTTGCACCCGCCGAATTGCATGAGTTAAAGATTCAGCTCCAAGAACTTTTAGACAAGGGCTTCATTCGCCCTAGTACATCGCCTTAGGGAGCGCCGACTTTCTTTGTGAAGAACAAGGATGGGTCATTGCGGTTGTGTATTGATTACCGCAAGTTGAATAGAGTTACAGTTAAGAACAAGTATCCTCTACCCAGAATAGATTGTTTGTTTGACCAACTTAGAGGGTCTCGTTACTTCTCAAAAATAGATTTGAGGTCGAGGTACCATCAGTTGAGAGTCCGGGAGGAGGACATTCAAAAAACGGCCTTTCGTATGCGTTATGGCCACTATGAATTCCTTGTAATGCCTTTTGGGTTAACCAATGCGCCTGCTTCCTTTATGGATTTGATGAACAGAATTTTTTGAAAATACTTGGACCGTTTTGTGGTCGTCTTTGTGGACGACATCTTAATTTATTCAACCTCCGAGGAAGAACATGAGGCTCACTTACGGGTAGTGCTTGAATTGCTTGAAAAATACCGTTTGTATGCCAAGTTTGGGAAATGCGAGTTTTGGTTAATTGAGGTAAAATTTTTGGGGCACGCAATGTCAAGAGAGGGAGTAACAGTAGACTCCTCAAAGATAGATGCCGTACAAGATTGGGAACAACCCAAGAATGTTTTTGAGATCCGGAGTTTCTTGGGGTTAGCGGGGTATTATCGACGTTTTGTTAGGGACTTCTCTAGACTAGCTGCACCTTTGACTAGGTTGACTAGAAAGGGTATCAAATTAGTGTGGAGTGAGGCTTGTGAAAAGTCATTCCAAGAACTAAAGACTAGATTGACCACTGCACCGGTCTTGATAATTCTGGAAAGGGGTTTGAATTACACTGTCTATTGTGATGCGTCCAGGGATGGACTTGGTTGTGTCTTGATGCAAGAGGGAAAAGTTGTGGCCTACGGTTCACTTCAATTGAAAACTCATGAGAAAAATTACCTCACCCATGATCTAGAATTAGCAGCTGTGATTTTTGGTTTGAAAATTTGGAGGCATTACTTGTACGGTGAGAAGTTTGAAGTCTTCTCCGATCATAAGAGTCTAAAGTATTTGTTTTCTCAAAAAGTCTTGAATTTACGACAACGGGGGTGGATGGAATTTATGGAGGATTATGACTTTGAGTTACACTATCATCCAGGGAAGGCCAATGTGGTGGCCGATGCTTTGAGTCGAAAATCTGTGAGTAGTTTGGCAAGTGTGGCCATTCGGGAATGGGATATGCTAGATGTTATTGGCAAGTTTGATTTGCACTTGGGTGAGTCCGGAGAGAGTGCTACCTTGTTTACTTTGAATGCTCAACCTACCTTGGTTAGTAAGGTCATAGAGGCACAACGAGGAGACCGTGATGTAGAATAATCTGTGTTAAGATTTCCAATGGGAAAGAAGAGAAAGGTTTAAACGTTCACTCGGATCTGAGTGTATGTTACCTAGACCGTTTGTTTGTACCAAAATCTTGTAGAGAGGAAGTACTTCGGGAGTTCCATCACTCACGCCTTGCGGTACACCCGGGAGGCACTAAAATGTATCATGATCTTAGTCATCAGTTTTGGTGGATGGGTATGAAACGAGATGTCGCTTTATTTGTATCGAAGTTCCTTACTTGTCAACAAATGACGGCCGAATACCAAAGACCAGCGAGTTTGTTACAACCCTTACCAATAGCCGAGTGGAAATGGGAGCGTATTACCATGGATTTTGTAGTTGGGCTTCCTAGAACCCAACGAGGCAATAACGCCAGTTGGGTGATTGTTGATAGGTTGACTAAGTCTACCCATTTCATTCCGATGTGCACCAGCGACTCAGTTGAACGCTTGGCAAAGTTGTACATTAGAGAGATAGTTCGACTTTATGGAGTCCTTGTGACTATTGTGTCGGATAGGGATCCTCGTTTTACTACCTGGTTATGGCAAAGCCTTCAAGAGGCGTTGGGAACTAAGTTGACTCTTAGCACCGCTTATCATCCTCAAACCGATGGACAGTCGGAACGTACCATTCAGATTTTGGAGGACATGTTTAGAGCTTGTGTCCTTGATTTTAAGGGGCCTTGGGAAAGGCACTTACCATTGATTGAGTTTGCTTACAATAATAATTACCAAGCTAGTATTGGGATGGCACCATTTGAGGCCTTATATGGCCGACCTTGTAGATCACCGGTTTGTTGGGCCGAAGTGGGTGATGCACAGTTACTGGGTCCGAAAATTGTTAGAGAGACAACCGAGAAAGTTGATCTCATTCGGAAGAGGTTAGCTACAGCCCAAAGTCGACATAAGAGTTATGCCGATAAGAGGAGATGACCTTTATCTTTTGAAGATGGTGACCATGTGTTTCTAAAAATCTCACCAAGGCGGGGTTTGATGAGATTTGGTAAGAGTGGTAAATTATCTCCAAGGTTCATTGGGCCTTTTGAGATCTTAGAGCGAATTGGGGAAACGGCATACCGGTTAGCTTTACTGCCACAACTTTCAGGAGTTCACAACGTATTTCATGTATCTATGCTTAGGAAGTACGAACCCGACCCTTCTCATGTTCTTGATTGGGTTGACTTGGAGGTAGATGAGGATGCCTCTTAGGAAGAATGACCGGTTCAAATATTAGATACCCGGGAGCAAGTGCTACAGGGCAAAACTATACCATTGGTAAAGGTGTCGTTGAGACACCATGGGGTTGAAGAAGCGACGTGGGAACGGGAGGCGGAAATCCGCTCCAAATATCCGGATTTATTTGAAAATACTTAAGTTATTTTTCTCTGTAATATTCCCCAGTGTTGAGGGGAAACGTATTTAAAGTTGTAACCACATGTTGATATGTGTGTTGTTGTTTTAAGCATAAGGTTGTTTAGAGTTGCCATTACTTTTTGGGAAATTTCATGTTTATGCATATTTGGGAGGTTGTTGTTAATAAGATAACCATGGTGGAAATGGTGGAATTTGGTTGAGAGTTAGTATTGTGATTTGAAAATGAAATAGCGTGGCTTTGATCGCTAGAAACCCCTTTGTTTGCGTAGTTTGATTTGAAATTTTGGGAACGTAATTCTTTAAGGAGGGGAAGGTTATAGCGATCCTGATTTCGATCCTTCTGCCATGATTTGCCACTTCGACTGGGCCGGTTGGGAGTCGATCTGCCCAGTCAGATCGCGGCGGTCCAAGGGGCAGCGCCTCTTGGCGGGTCCAAGGGCAGCGCCCTGGCGGGGTTGAGGGGCAACGCCCCCAAAACAAAAATGCAAAATGCATTCATAGTTGCTTGTTCGCTCGAGCGGCCGTTTATGTGCTTGAGCGAAAAATGTTTGGTTTCAGAAGTTTGACCTGTCTGCAAAAGTACTGGGTTAGTGTATTCCACGCTCGAGCGGGGCATTCCACGCTCGAGCGGACCATGTTATATCAGTTCGTGAATCTCATATTTCATATCATTTTTTCAGTCCTCTTTCTCTCTAAAACTCTCCAGAATTCCAAATCGGGAGCTTCTCTTTCTAGAAGTCATCTTCTCTCTTTGATTTCTCCAAATCCATTGGGATTTAGACCTAAGTTCTTCACAAAAGTTGGTTATCATCTCGAAGGCTTCGTTGTGTACGGTGAAGATCGAGTTTCGACACCGTTGATTTTGGGGGTTTCATCTCATTTCTTCTTCAAAACTTGAGGTAGAGATTTTCTTAGAGTTATATATATGTTTTTGCAAGATCTAGATGATTTTCGAAATCATCCTTTGATTAACTTTGAGAAATTGATTGTTGATTTCAAGAAGATGAGTGATTTTGAAAGAGTGTTTAATTTCTTTTCCTTTTAAAATAGAAATTGAAGGTTTTGAACCATATTGATTGAAAAAAAGATGATTTTAGGGAGATTCCTTTAAATATCTTGGAGATGAATGGTTTTGGTGAGAAAACTTAGAAATTGGGTCTTTTCTTTGAAAGATATTGAAAATCCTTGGAAGATGTCATATCTATTTTGTGTACCAAAATAAATGGATGTTTTGAAAATTGTTTATTTATATATATAAATGACGAATTTTGTGAAAAAAATGAGAAATGTTGTTTATTTTGGAAATTGTTGTCAAAATGTTGATTTAGTCTTGAATTGACTAAATTGTTGAGATTGCTCGAAATGTGGGAATTACGTTATTCTCTTGAATGAATTGGGTATAAAAGTATATATATATATATATATATTCATCTTGTGGAATTGTGTTGAAAAGATGATTGGGAATTTTGATCACAGTGGTATATTGTGTGGAACAATTGAATATGGAAGTAATGTTGCATTATATTATTAAGCATACATTGGCATTTCAATTCATTAGACTATGTTAAGCTTTGGAAATTTGCATTGAGAAAAGAATGTTGGGAAATGGTTTTCATGAAATGGTTTTGGGGTAAATACGGTGGTAAGTCTTGATAGGTGGTGTAGATGAAATTGTTGGTGAAAGACCAAAAAGTCGCACAGATAGGTGTCGAGCCTTCTGGTTAATACCGGTAAAAATGACAATTGGTAGTACTCGTATAGTTTATTTGCAGACACTGACCTAAAGATTACCAGAGTTGTATTTATTGGCCCCTTTAATTAAATTGATAAATTTTGAACAGTTGAAGTTGCATAACGTCATTGAGGTGAAATGTAGGTATATTTTATTTATATTTTAGCTACATTTTCCCCCTTCCCTTTCCCTTTCTCTTTCCCAATCTCTTCTCAAATCCTTAAACCAAACACAACGCAATTTTTTTTTAATCATTATAGACATTTATTATGTTTAAAAGTAAGTTTTTAAATCACCATTTTTAGCATTTATAAATTTTTATGAATTGTTTTCATAAAATTTTTTAGAAAAAGTTAATTAAAGATGACAAGCAAATGAAAAATTACATTTTAAATAGCTTTTTTTTTTTTGTTTTTAGTGAAAATATATATATTTTTTACTTTATTAGCTAATAATATACGAATTGGATACTAATTTACTTATTTATTTTTTAAGTTTTTTTGGAGCATTAGAAAATAGATTACATTGCCGAAGAAAACGAAAAGGTTTTCCAACAAAAAAAAGATACAATGTTATCAAAGATCAATTAAAAAAATTGTAACAATCAAAATCTCAGAAAGTGTAATATGTTAAAGTTTTATTATGTGGGGGTTTTGACCTCCTTTTCCCCTTCTTGGAAAATTTAGCCAAAATCCTTCCATCGGACCATTGTTTGATGGAAATGACAACTTAATTTTTTTTTTGTTTCATAAACTCTCTACGGGGGAGACACATAATTGAGTGAGGACAGCTGTAGACACCCCATTTTTGACCGTCCTCAAGACTTGGACGTCACCGTTTGAACACTCGGTGATTATCCATGTTTGTGTTTGTTTGGAGTTCCCGGAGGTCTCGGCTCGCGCGCCCTGCCTCAGGATCTCCGAACTCGACCGTTTAGTGTCTGGTTTTGCACCAAACATTTGAATCTTGCCTTGGAGAGGCAGAGTGGGGCTTGTAGACCATCCCCACCCATCACCGGCAGTGGCTAGATGCCACCGGCTGGCTTTTTGCTGCCACCGGCAATATAGTTTGCCGGCCGGCACTCTTTGTTGCCGGTCAGCACTTTTTTGTGCCGGTCGGCACTCTTTTGGGCCAAGATGGCATTTTTGGCCGGCCGATTGCTGTTCATCTGCTTTTGCAGATATTTTTAGACAGCTGTATTGCTTTTGCTCCCCTCCATACACGTGTATGGAGGGATCTCCCTCTTGCAAAGCTTGTCTTGTAAGCTTTACAAGAGGCATATAGAGAGAGGCTCTCTCTAAGGCAAAAGAAGAGGACTCTTAGACATTTTTGGGAGAGAAGACAGAGGAGAGCTCTGGTTTTTCTAGGGTTAGGGTTAGATACATACATCTATCTCTCTTTCCCTCTCATTTTGTACACTAGGTGTTTTGTGTCTCACTATTGCACACAAACACCTAGTGTTTCACCTTCCTCTTGGAGCTGAGGTTCCAAAGAGTTTGTTTTGAAGTTTTGGTGTTGGATTCAAGCTCAAGGAAGCCATTGGAGCACCATTTGTGAAGGGGTCTTCAAGGGTGAGATTTTAGTCCTTTTTTTTCCCCATTCTTGCATTGATTTTATACCTATCTTAGAGCTGTTTTTGTGCTTATTGTATAACATAAAAAAGTTCTGTTTTTAGGCCCTCTTTATTGTTTATTAAGAGTGTTTTGTTGTTTGAGGGTTGTTGACCACCCTTAGGCCTCAAAAGGCCTCATTTTGAGCCATTTTGTGTTAGCTCCGGGATTTTGGTGTTGAGGTCTCTTCACCACTGAAATCTTGAGGGATTTCAGTGGTGAAGATGATGCTTTGAAGTCCCAAGAAGGAGAGGGCCACCCCCTCTCCTTGTTGTCCTTGAAAAGGGCATATTTTTGGCCTCTTAAGGAAGCCTATGCTTGAGTGTGTGTTGAGCATGTTTGGTTTGTTTTTCATGCTTATATATCCATAATATAACATGATTTCAAGTTGGTTTTGGAACTTCATGCATGCTTAGCATAGTTGCCATGTAATGCCTTATTTGTGCCTTAACATGTTCTAGGTTGTTAGCCTTTGTTGGAGCATGTTTTAGGCTTGTATTTGTGAAGATTATGTGCTTATTTTGCCATGTTTTAGCTCTGTCCATAATCGTTTGGGTTGATCTTTGCATGCATTATATAGCTCCTTTGTATTTGGGCTTGTTGGCCTTGAGTATGTGCATGTGTAGCATGCCATCTTTGCATTGTTTTGATGATTTGGGATCATCCTACATGCCATTTCAGTCCCATTTCCATGCTTGTTTGATTGCCTTGCATGCCTCTTTAATGCTTTGAAAGCATGTGTTGCAATGCTCCATGTTTTGGCCATGGTGTATGCCTTTGTATTTGGGCCATTTAGATGTCATCTAAGTAGTCCTTTAGCTTTGTTTTAACATGCTAAACCTCTGATTTTGGTCCCTCTTTGCATGCCTTGTTTGGTCTTGTTAAGTGTAGTTCAATGCCTCATTGATTTGCTTTGAACACTTAGGCCATTTGGTGCATGCTTGGCTTGATTTGTTGCTTGGTTTGGCACCATGTATTAGCATGATTTTAGAGCTTATAATGCATGCTAATTGCTCTTGTTTATCCCTTTCAAGTGTGCTTGAATGTTGCTTGATTTGTGCCCAAGTGTAGGCCTTCCATCATGTGTATGTGTGCATGTGTTTTGGCTTCTTGTTTTGGTCATTATGGCCACTGTTTTGGGCCTTATTAGAGCTGCCTAATTCATGTATAAGTCCATCTTGCCATCCATTTGCATTGCCATATGTATGCTTGCATGATCGCATAAGTGCTTTGCCATGCCATGTTGCATCCTTAGCTTGTATGCCTAGGTTGCATTGCATCTTGCATGCATGCCTTGTTCCTTGAGTTGGTGATAGGAATAGGGCCTAATTTGTTTGATTGGTTTGCATGCATTTGAAATCAAAGTTGCATACTTGGTTCTTTGGGCCATCATGCATGGAAATGCGTGATTGGTGGTCCGAGAACCGAGGCACATGTCCCTTTGAGTCATCACAATGATAAGAGACATGGTTGGTGCATACATGCCTTGAATTATGCTGCCATGCCTTGTTTTGCCCTCTGTTGCTGTGAGTTGCAGGTTCTGCAGGAATACTCTGCCGACCGGCAGTGTAATGTGCCGACCGGCACCATTTTCTCTGCCGACAGATTCAATTTTGTGCCGATGGCCATACCACACTGCCGGTGGAAGTTTCATTCAGCCGGTGGTACTCCCCAGTGTCCAGGGATGCAGTCCTGAGGCTTTGACAGCCTCCAGAGGAGGAAAGGAAGGAAAACAGAGGCAGCTTGCGCATGGTGGCGCGCTTCCCGAGGCGTTTTCCTGCTTTAATTAATTTATTTAATTTGTTAATTAAATTAGTTAATTTGTAATATTAATTAGCTTGCGTAGTTAATTAATTTGTAATATTTATTTGGTCCCTCCGAGCGAGGGCAAATCTGTAATAAGTGTGTGTGGGTGGTGTGTATGTCTTCCAACCTCACTTCTTGCTTCCCTTTTACTTACCCGCTTTAATGGTTAGTATTAGGGCACGTTTAATTTAGCATACCTTATGCTATGCATGTGTGCATCCATGCATTTGTATTGCATGCATTAGGCTCGGTACATCACGCTAACTGCATCAATACTTCAATTCCAAACTGAATACGTGATAATTGTGCATTTTCACATAACATGTTTAGGATAGCCGAGCCTATTCTAGTAACATTTTGTATGCGATGCATTAGGCACTTCACATGGACTTGGATCATGCATGTTTGCTAACAAGTTCTTTGTTTTGGCACGGAGTACTATGTAAGTATTTCCGCTTTAGCATATCACATGAGTGTGAATGTTACCATGACAGCATGCTTAACATGTGGCTAGATGCTTATGTGTTATAATTGCTTGAATGCCTGTGGGTGAAGGTTGGATTGTTTGAGTTGGAAAAACTCGTTGAAATCCGTATTTTAGCCTACTTGCGAGTAGCAAATTCCAAAGCATTTTCAAACCGAACGGATATGCAATGTTTATTTCCAAATTAGGCAATCTAGTCTATACTTGTTTGCTGTGCGCATAACATAGTAATTCTAGGCTAACAATTGGTTTAAGAACACGTAAAGTTTTCAAAAACGGATATCACGGTTAGTAGAGGCTGGTCTTCGGACCGGGCGAAAGGGGGTGCTCATAGCTGACCTTCCCCGATCGTACCCAAGCTCCCGAGCCGAGACAACTCCGGTGATGACGGACATGTGGCCTTCGGCACCGAGTCAGGGTTTCCTAAATTCCCCATTTTAAAAAATATTTAGGTGGCGACTCTGTATCTGGCAAAGCAGTCCATGTTTGGCACTACTTTTTCAAAAATCTGTTTCTCAAAACGATTTGCCAGATTTGGACTCTTTGGTTCAGATTTAGAACCGCGACACAAAAAATCGAGAGTCCGAACTGTAGCGAGGTCCCCTCCCTCCGCGGGCTTGTTACAACAGCATATATTTTTTTTTCTTCAACAATATTGATTACGCATATATATATATATATATACACATCAAACATAACTCTTTTGATGAACACTTTTATTTTATTTTGTACAAGTATAAAAATGTTGTGTATGTGTATTTTTGGTTAGTTCATCTACTATGTATTCTGTTTTTTGTAACAGTAAGATGTTACTGTGAATCAGAGTAATATATTACTATCAAATAAAGAAACATGTTACTATTTACGTCAAATGTTACTGTTTACGTCAAATGGAAAAGATGTGTGAACTAGGTGAAATGTAGATATATTTTATTCACATTTCTGCTACATTTTCACTTTCCCTTTCCCTTTCCCTTTCCATTTCCAAATTCCTTATCAAATCCCCAAACCAAACTCAACGTAAAGTAAATTTTTTAATTATAGACATTTATTATGTTTAAAAGTAACTTTTTAAATAATCATTTTTAGCATTTATAAATTTTTATTAATTAAAGATGACAAGAAAATGAAAAATAACATTTTAAGCAGCTTGTTTGTTTTTAGTGAAACTATATATATATACATATATGTATTTTACTTTAATGGATAATAATATACGAATTGGATACAAATTAATTAATTAATTAATTAATTTTTTTGGAGCATTAGAAAATAGATTACATTGCCGAAGAAAACAAAAAGGTTTTCATACAAAGAAAAGATACAATGTTATCAAAGATCAATTAAAAAAATCATAAGAATCAAAATCTCAAAAAGTGTAATATGTTAAAGTTCTATTATGAGGGCGTATTGACCCTATTCTCCCATTCTTGAAAAATTTAGCCAAAACCCTTCCATTGGACTATTCTTTGATGAAAGTGACAACTTAATTTATTTTGCTTCAGAAACTCACTAAGGAGGAGACACATAATTGAGTAAGGACGGCATAATTTTTTTTTTCTTGAACAATATTGATCATGCATATATATATCGCACATAACTATAGACACCCATTTTTAACCGTCCTCAAGACTTGGGCGTCATCATTTGAACACCCGATGATTGTGCTCGCTCTTGTTCGTTTTGAGTCTCTGAAGGTCTCGGCCGAGCGCCTTGCCTTGGAGCCTCTAATCTTGTCTGTTTTGTGCTTGGTTGTGGACCAAGAGCTTGTTACTTCACTTCTGGAGGAGAGGGTGACCTATCGGCCATCCCCCTAGCTTGCCGGCCATGACTTGTGCCTATGTTGATGGCCGGTGGGCTACATTGATGGTCGGTCGGCCACCTAAAGTGGTTGGCAGCCATTTTTCTCATTTTTTCAGGTATTTATTTGCCAGCTGTGCCAACTGGTGTCCACTGATGCTCATTTCCATACACGTGTATGAAGGGATGAAGACAAGCTTTTAGCTTGTTTTTCTATATAATGGGAGGTCTCTCCCCCAATTGAGGGGTTAGAAAAATTTTGTGCGCAAAATTTCCTCTCTCTTTCTAGAATCCTCTCTCTCTCTCTTTCTCTCCTTATTTTGTGCTTGAAAGTGGGAATTCTCTACATATTTGCATACAAACCCTTGACCAAACACCTTCATCTTGGAGCTGAGGTTCTTGGAGGCCTTGTTTGAACTTCTAAAGTTGGTTGTTGCTCAGAATTTTGGCTGTTTGTTGCTGTGCTTCAAAGGTATAAGGCTTACCTCTTTAAAGCTTTGTTTTAGTTATTTGCTTTACCATCTTTTTACATTATTTTTGGCCTGGTTTTCAACTACAAAAAACTCTGATTTTTCAGCCTTAACATGTTGGTTTGAGATCATTTTATGCTAAGGGGTTGTCTACCCTTCTTGTTGTTTGTTTGAGTGAGCTTTTGTGCCATCTTTTAACATATTAAAGTCAAACTTTTTGGGCCTTTAAACCACTGAAATTCAGAGTTATTTTAGTGGTAAAAAGTGTGTTTTGAAGTCCAAAAATGGAGGGGGTGGCCTCCCCTCATGTTTCACTTCCATTCCTAGTTAGCATCCTATGGTAGCATGTTTTTGCGGCTTGTGTTAGCTTATTCTCAGCATGTTGTAGCTATTGATTTGGCCTACTTTAACTTTGTTTTGAGCCATCTTGGTCATATGAGCCTTGCCTTGCATGGTTGTAGTGCAAATACCCTCACTAGCTTAGTGTTTTGAGGCCTCTAACATGTTTTACTTGAGATGATTGCATGTTGTAGCATCATTTAGCATGTGATTTCAGTGTATATAGCTCTGTCACACTCTCACGTACTTCACTCTTTCATTGCTTTTGAGAGTTGTGCCTTGAGTCTTGTTTGTGAGCCAACATGCGAGCATGTTTTTCTTGCCTTTTATGCTTCAATCTCATCATGTATTAGCCACTGTTTTGGCATGTCTTAGCTCTGTTTTGAGGTGGTTTGGTCATTTGAGCTTGATATTGCATGCCTCTAGTGTAGTGCTCTTCACTAGTTTAATGCTTTTGGCCTTTGAACATGTTGTACATGAGTTGTTTGCATATTGTAGTACCATTTTTTTTCATTCCATTTCAGCACTGAAAAATCTGCCACCTCCCTCATTTCTTCACTTTTCCATTTTCTTTGAGGTTGGTTAGCCTTAAGGTTGTGTTTAAGCTTAAGATTGAGACTTATGCTTAATGGTTTTAATCCTCTTTTGAGTGTTTCTACTAACCAACGACATGATCTCTCTCATGTCTTAAATCAGCCTTTAGTTGAACCCTCTCGCATTAGAGGACAATCACATTGGACTTAATCGGTTAAAGGATTAATCGGTAATGTAAAATGTGTAAATACAATGAACCAAGTTAAACTCGAGCAAGTTAAGCATGTTGTGTTGCATTGCATGTGTTTGAATCAGACGTTAATCCAAACACAAGAAAAATGGGACATTTCATACTCAAAGTGATGAAACGGGCCACTTTTCTTAGTTGCCGACATCCTTGATCATGCGTGATAGGGTGAAGGTTCTTCGAGTCTTATTTGCGCATTCATTAAGCTTGTACAAGCTTGGTTTTCTAGCCATCATGCATTAAAAATGCTTGGTTGGTGGCTTGAGAGCTAAGTGCTACACTCCTTTGAGCTTGAGAAATGATAAGGAGGGTGGCAGTACACATATTTCTTGAAAAATGCATTCCTCTGCCTCTGTTGCTCTCTGTTGCAGCAAAAACAGAAGTTTGGAAAAATCAGTGGTTGACCGGCCACTTAAACTAACCAACCGGCCATTTGGGGTGGCCGACAGCCACTTTTGTGCAAATGTGTTCCTGTGTTGGAGCAGTGGCAATCTGGAAGATGGTACAGTGTTCAGTGATCAAATGAGTGCAAACAGAGGCATCCGATGGCAAGGCAAAAGCATTTTCGGGAGAAGACAACCGAGCATGCATGTCTTCCTCGCCTCCGAGGCCATTTACTTGCTTTATTTAAATTGTTTTACTAGTTAGTTAGCGTAGCTAACCATTCAATTCATTTTGTAATATTTTAATTAGCTTAGCATAGCTAGTTATTCAATTATGTTGTAATAATTAATTAGCTAGAATAGTTAATTAGTCGTTTTATAATAATTAGCTTAGCTTAGTGTAGCTTCACTTATTTATTCGGACCCTCCTTCGAGAGGGCACAATGTTGTAATAAGTGTGCGTGTGTGTCTGCATGTCTTCCAACCCCACGTCTTTCTCCCTTTTATTTATCTGCTTTCGATGGTTAGATTAGGGATCATTTTTAATTAACATACCTTATGTTTGCATCCATTCATTTGTATTGCATGCACCGGGGCTCGGCGCATCATTCAAACTGCATTGTATTTCAATACTTATTTGAATACATGTTTCAAAGCATGTTATCAAATTGTTTCATTCATATGCCATCTTGATAGCCGAGCCTATTAATTACATATTGCATTAGTTGCATTAGGCATCTTACATAGTTAGGATCGTGCATTCTTTCTAACTAGTTTTGCTTTGGCTTGGAGTACACTATAAGTTTTACGTTTTAGCATACTTGCATGAGTGTGAGTGTTTCCATGATAGCATGCTTGCCATGAGGCTATTTGCTTGAGTGATTAACTATATAAATGCCTGTGGATAAAGGCTTTATTACTTGAATTGGGAGAATTCCACGAGTGTGCATTTTAAGCCCACTTTGCGAAGTGGCAAAATCACGTTTTAAGCCCACTTGCGGTGGCAAATCCACATTTCTAAGCCCACTTGAGGGTGGCAACTTCAAACGATTTTTGAAAACAAACACGAGTTGTTTTGTTCCAATTCTTGCGATTGAGTCTATACTTGCTTGTGTGCGTCACATAGTGAAGTTAGCTAAATAATCGAAATAAGAACACATGAGGTTTATAAAACAACATATCATGATTAGTAGAGGCGGATCCTTTGATCGGGCGAGTATGGGTGCTCATTTCAGGACCTTCCCCTCTCGTACCCAAGTTCCCGAGCCAAGGCAACTTTGGTGATGACGGACACGTGGCCTTTGGCATGAGTCAAGGTTTCCTAAATTTCCCAAAAATAAAATATTTAGATGGCGACTCTGTAATCTGGCAAAGCAGTCCATGTTTGGTACTTTTTGATTCAAAATCGATTTTCCAAAACGATTTGCCGGATTTGGAGTCTTTGGTGTTTATCAGTCTCACATTGCACTTTGTGAGATTAGATTCAGAACCGTGGCAGGAGTTCGAACTATAGGACCAATTCGAGCTCTCCAAAAGGGGGCACAAAGAAAGTCGAGCTACAGTTTCTGGCGAATCTGCTGGGGATTTAGAGAACTTGACTCGAACTCTCATGATATGCTGTTTTATCTATAATTACGTGTTTCTTTGCATTGCATTTGCATAAGTGTGCCTAAGTCATAGTGTTTGCCATATGCTATTCCTGAATGGTTTGGAAAAGCGTGCCATAAGGCTGACCGGTTGCGGGCTCTACCACGATGGGAACACAAACCTTGGATCTGGATCAACGCTGTACCTTTTGATCCTCCTTTTACTTCTCGGTGTTAGAAGCGAGAGGTATATTAGGTGGTCTTGCTGAGGCATCCTTTGTGACCATTTGACCTAGTTGCATATCGAAAGCCATAGAGATTGTTCCAAACTAGGACAGGTTGCTCACCGGAATGCAGGATTGTTTGAAACCACATGCGTGCATAGCGAATCCCTAGTTCCTGACGAAACTAGGACAAGGAAACCCTACCCTATCATAGGGGTGTATTGGCTCTTACTTGCTTGATATGTGCTATTAGGGTGTGTCTCTACAGGAATGCATGTATCAGTTGCAAGTCTGGGCATTAGTTTGGAGGTATCAGTTTTGAGGCAGAAAATTTGGTGGCGGAAATCAATATTTGAGTACAAATTGTCCAACTTATGATTTCAACTGTGTGTTATCTCTATCTAAGCTGGGCTGCTGTGCGTTTGCTGATTATTGTTTCTTTTCTTTTGCTTTATTTTTGTTTTTTCAAGGTTGTATTTCACAATTGCTTCCGACGAGGCAGTTACTCCCCAAGCAATCTAGACCAGAGTAAGGTGGCTTTATCGATCTGGGGATCTTGTGAGAGGACAACCAGTGTTTGCTTCATTTTCCCCGGTTACAAGATGAAGAAGAGTTCGGCATAGTTCACCGGTTCGTCAGTCACCTGTGCGCAGTTGGGCCCAGTTTTCTGCTTCCACTTCAGAAACAGAGTATACCCCGGTTCCGACATATCAGTACCTTGTAGGCAGTATGGAGGATATGATGTGCCAACTTCAACAAACCATCGAGGCCATGCAGCGGGACGCTGCTCGCTAAGCGGAAGTTACCATTCGTCAAATAGAGGTTGTAGCCCAGCAGGCTAAACTCATTGCTAGGCTTCAACAACAACAACCACAACAAGCAGCAGCTTCTGCTTCGCACCCACCCCTACCTAGGGTTCCGATACCCGGGGATACAACTGATGTCCTGGAGAATGTGGACATTCGAGTAGGGCCAGTCCCACCTTAGACTTCCAAAGCACCGGCCTACCCAACAGACACACCGTTCGAGTTTGAGGTCGATCCTACTGCCTTGAAAGTGAGCAAGCTTGAGAAGCTTTTCAAACGAGCTCAGGGAGTCAACTCGAGATATAGAGGACGGCTATACAGATTCGGTAGTGACATTGCCGAATAGATTTAAAATGTCTCACATAGATCGCTTCGACGGTTCGGGTGATCCCATGGTCCACTTGAGGCTATTTTCAAATATTTTGCGTCCGATGGGCCTGACTAGACTGCAAAAGCTATCCCTTTTTAGCTGGACCTTGTCGGGTATTGCGGCTATTTGCTATGCTAAACTAGAAGATTCAGTGAAAAGAAGCTAGGAAGAGATGGCCGAGGCCTTTGTCGCCCAATATTCGTATAACACTCAAATCGAGGTCACAACTCGTGATCTCGAGGCAACTCGGCAAGAGTCAAAGGAGGGCTTCTCTGACTTCGTCACTCGGTGGAGGGCCAAGGCCTCCATGATGACCACCAGGCCAGCTGAGAAGGACCGGATAGGAATGGTCATTCGTAATCTACAACCGAAGCTGATGTAGAAGATGATTGTCTTACCCCTCCCCACATTTTCCGACCTTCATGAGATAGGGGTGCAGATAGCGAATGCGATGAAATAGGGTCTGATTGACCATGAAAATGAGCAACCCAAGAGGGCCTTTACACGCAGTTCAAATGCGGCTACGAGTAGCAACGCAGCTACGAGAACCTCTGATGTTGGTATGGTCACCACCACACCAAAAATAGCCACCCCTTTCACCGGCACATCCAAAACCACCTCACAACCTGCAAAGTACCCACCCCAGGGCAAGAGGGTTTTCACCCCACTCTACATGTCTCTATCAGTGGCCTTGAGGGCCCTGATCAAAAAAGGGCATTTGAAGCCCCTAGAACCGCTCCCATTGCCTAATCTCCTCCCTCCTACACACAACCCGGCCAAGTATTGCGCCTTCAATCAGCAGCATGGTCATGATACCGACCAATGCTTTAGACTCCGTCATGAGATTCAGGATCTCATTAACAACAAAGTGATAGCGCCTCCTGAGAAGCCAAACGTCGCTACAAATGCTCTCCCACCACATAATCAACCCCCTCCTCCACCCAGGCAAGTAAACCTTATCCAAACAATGGTCGTCCCATACGACCCCAACACATACATCACCCCCTCCCACCTGCCTAAGCCAGCGTTATTCATCCTAGAAAGCACAGACTTGTGCATGATGAGTGTGTCCATATCCCAACCCGAACCCGTGGTGGTGGCTGTGATAGAAGAAGACATGCTTGAGGGCTTTGCGAGCTTAATTAAGGAAGCATACAACCCTTGCCGCTTGATTGTGCCAACAGATCAGGCCAAGCCAGGGGTGGAATTGCCGAAAGGAATGGAAGTTAATGTAGTCCGGGAGGATGGGCCAAGCCATGGGCTAGATGACTTAGCTGAGCTTGAGGAGGACATCGCTAATTTGTAAATTTTTGACGAGCAGGATCCGGGAGATGTGCGCATCAATTGGTTTGACCTGAATGGATCAACGGATAATGTAATGTGGCTTAGTGATGAGCCGGATGTTGATGAGGTGTCTTAACTAAAGCAGGGACAGTTGGAAACAGGAACTTCTGCAACGGCCGAAACGGTCAATAACAAGGGGAAGTTGCTGGGAAGCACCGGTATTAAGAATTTTGCTTAAGAATTGGGTAGCTTGTGTACAGTTGATACAGAACAGGAGGCCGCGCTGAAGCGGTTCGAACAAGAAAGAGTTGAGACTGATCAGAAGGCTAGAAAGGCCAAGGGTTCTGCAGGGACAGAATGTGTTGTGAGCACGAGAACAATTACAGCGAAACCGGACATGTGCTTGTCGGTTGCCGGAGGAAAGTGGTGGGAAGACGATGATTTGGGTCTTGCCCACACGGATGAGGACTGGGGACAGAATCTACCAGATGATGCATGGTATGCCGAGGAAGTTGATCACATGACTCCGAGTGGGCGGTACTTTAAGTCCCGACACTTGGACTAACCAGAAGCATCAGGGAAAGATAAGGAGGCTGAGAAACAGAAAGAGAAGCTGTTGGAGAAGGAAGTTGTACTGAAACAACTAAAGAAGATTCAAGCGGACATCTCTATTTGGGGTTTGCTGATGGCTTCACGGGTGCATAGACAAGCCGTCCTATCAGCGATGGATAAGGCCAAGCTCTCTATTGACACAACCCCCGAGCCGTTAGTAGGACTGGTGTTCTTGGGAAGCGCCTCGCCGACTTTGACTTTCACAGATAAAGAATTGCCGCCTAAGGGCTCTGAGCACAACAAGCCCCTATATATCTCTATGGAATGTAAAGAGAAGTGGATACCAGTCATCTTGGTTGATACCGGGTCTACAATCATTGTGTGTCCATCACACACGGCCTACGTTATTGGTTTGAAACCTGCAGACTTCGTACCAATAGCCCAGGTAATTCGGGCTTATAACAATATAAGTCGGGAAATGATGGGGACAATTCGGGTTAGAACTCAGGTTGGCCCGGTACAACAGGACATTGAGTTCCATGTTCTGGACGTTTCGGCCACTTTTAACTTACTCCTTGGACGGTCGTGGCTGCACCAAGTGAAAGTTGTCTCTTCCACTCTGCATCAGATGCTGAAATACCCCTATGGGAAGGGGGTAGCTATTGTTTTTGGGAACTCTTCCATACATTCATCGTCGGAGGTTATTACACTGGTCTTGGAAATTGTATACGGCGAGGAAGATGTCTTTTTGTCTGAATTCACCTTGGTCGAGGCCCGGGTAGTGCAAGATATTCAGGCTGCTGATGAAGGACTATACGTCAATGCACAATTGTCTACCTCATGAATAAGCTTCAACATGTACCCGGAATGGGATTGGGAAGGAGCGGCCGGAAGGGCATTGTTGCATTGGCCGAAGTGCCACACAACCCTTATATTTTTGGTTTAGGTTACATGCCTACCAAAGAGGATTGGGTAAGAAAGGGAAAGGAAATGGAAGGAAGGGCCAAGGATAAACAAACTGGGAAAGACTATGAGTTGGTGCATAGACCTATTCAAGGAACCCTGAACGGCTGCTTTGCCCGGGAGGGGGAAAATTTCCCATTTTGTGGCTTTCTGAAGCCATGGATGAATTCTGAGAAACGGCGTTTGCCAAACTTTGAGATCTTTTTCGACCTACAGTTGCAAGGGGATGAAGTTGCAGAAGAGCAGACTGATCCACCAGCTGTGGCTGAACAATGTATAGAGGATGAGTCTGATGGCACAGAACTTGAGCTGGGAGCAACGCTGGCTTGTCTCCTCTCTGATCCTCAGATCACACTAGAGAGCTTGGGAGATGACTTCTCTGTTTCCAGGATTGAAGATCAAACGGCTGTGGGCCCTTCTTCCGGTATTCTGGATGCATCTGTTGCACCCTCTCTCGTTTGGCAGTTCGAAGAGGGCTTTTTGTCTAGCAGTTCTGAATTAGGTAGTGAACTGGAATCTGATTCCATAGGGTCTGTGGAGTTGGAATCAGATTCTAGTTCTTCTGAGTTAGAGTCCGGTATTCCTGGGGTTGATAACCCGAATGCCGTTGTTTTGTCCAGGTCGTCTTTTTCCTTTTCTTTTGAGTCGGTTGTAACTGAGGAATTGGACGAACTGGAAGTTGTGAATGAGAATGGTACCACTACTGTTTCTGAGTACTTTTCTATGCCACTTGTGCATTGCATTAATCAGGACTTTCAAAACTTTGATGAAAACGACAAGGAAGAAATTCCTCCGGTTTTGAAATATTTGATTGATTGAGAGGATGAGAGATTTATAAAGCCTTTGGTTGATGAAATCACTTCAATTAACGTGGGTACTGAGAAGGATCCGTGTCTGGTCTAGATCGGGTCCACGTTGTCTTTGGAGGAATGCAAGCGCTTAGTCGCTTTATTAAAAGATTTCAAAGATGTTTTCGTGTGGTACTACGAAGACATGCCTGGGATCGATCCTGAGATTGTATAGCACCGGATCCCTCTTGACCCTGAGGCCTAACCCGTCAAGTAGAAGCTTCGGAGAATTCACCCGGACTGGGCTCTAAAAATCAAGGAAGAGTTCACCAAACAGATAGATGCAGGGTTCTTGCTAGTATATGAGTATCCTACTTGGTTGGCCAATATTGTTCCGGTGCCAAAGAAAGACGGTAGAATTCGGGTGTGTGTGGATTTCAGAGATCTGAACAAAGCTAGTCCGAAGGACGACTTTCCTCTGCCACATATCGACGAATTGGTGGACTTCACCGCCGGGCATGCGTTGCTCTCCTTCATGGTTGGGTTTTCCGGGTACAACCAAATCATGATGGCACCCAAGGATAGGAAGAAGACTGTCTTCACCACGCCGTGGGGAACCTACTGTTACAGGGTGATGGCGTTCGGTTTGAAAAATTCTGGGGCTACTTATCAACGGGCTGCAACTACGATCTTGCATGATATAATCCACAAAGAGGTTGAGGTGTACGTGGACGACATGATTGTCAAGTCGAAAGAAAGAGAGGGCCACTACACCGCCTTGAAGAAATTTTTCCAACGGATTAGGGAATATCGGTTGCGACTGAATCCTCAGAAATGTACCTTTGGTGTCACAGTAGAGAAAATGCTAAGGTTCTTGATTACACAAAGGGGCGTCGAAGTCGATCCTTCTAAAATCAAGGCCATCTTAGAAATGCTACCACCAAGGACTGAAAAGGAGGTGCGAGGCTTTCTGGGTAAAGTGCAATTCATAAGACGATTTATTGCAAAATTAACCTTAACTTGTGAACCACTATTTGGTCTCCTGAAGAAAGGAAAGAAGTTCCAATGGGATGACTGATGCCAGGTTGCTTTTGAGCAGATCAAGCAATATCTATAGAACCCACCCGTGTTGTCACCACCAGAGCCGGTGAAGCCTTTGATTTTGTATCTATCAGTAACCGACACGACAATGGGCTGCATGCTTGCGCAGGAATCTGAGGATAAAGTGGAGAAGGCCATCTATTATCTAAGTAAGAAGATGCTAGAATATGAGACCCGTTACACTCTGCTGGAAAAGGCTTGCTTAGCCTTGGTATTGGCTACCAGGAAGTTGAGGCACTACCTGTTAGCTCACTCCATAATTCTGGTTTCGAGATTAGATCCCATCAAATATCTCTTCGAGAAACCAACACTTACGAGTAGGCTAGCTCATTGGTTGCTTCTTCTTTCCAAATTTGATTTGAAGTACATAACTCGTAAGTCTGTGAAGGAGAGAGCGGTAACAAAGTTCCTCGCCGATCACCCAGTGGAGGGAGACGAAGCAGTAGAGTATCTATTCCCGGATGAGGCCATTCTGCAGATCGAAGAAGAGATTTGGACTATGTACTTTGACAGAGCGTCTAATCAGTACAGGTATGAGATAGGGGTGTTGCTGATAGTGCCCGACAATTCCCACATACTTTTAGCTTTCAAACTCTGGTTTAAAGTATCAAACAACGAGGCAGAATACAAGGCATATATCACCGGCTTAGAAGCCGCCCTGGAACTAAGGGCAAAACGGTTGGATGTCATTGGAGACTCGAACCTGGTTGTATCTCAAACGAAAGGAGACTGGAAGGTTAAAGAAGAAATTATGAAAATCTATCACCACACCCTGGATGTTCTGATTCCTAGGTTTGAGAAGCTAGCCTTCATGCATTTGTTAAGAGAGAGCAACAGGTTCGTAGACGCTTTATCAACTCTATCTTCCACGATAGACATCCCTCTGGGAGTCCGGTTGCGTCCGATCATTATTGAACAAAGATATGTGCCGGCCTATGAGTTGATTGCCACGATAGATGAAGTACAAGATCAGAACCCCTGGTATCACAATATCTAGAACTTCTTGGAAAAGAAGACTTATCCACTAGGGGCAAATGCCAAAGATAAAAGGGCAATACGATAAATCGCTGCTTAGTTTATCATCTGCGGGGGTAAATTATACAAATGAGGCCATCTGGGAATGCACAAGCTGTGTGTTGATGAAGAAGAGTTGAAGCGCCTAATGGAGGCCATCCACAAAGGAGAGTGCGGATCGCACATGAGCGGAGTGATGCTAGCTCGGAAGATTCTCAGATAGGGTTACTACTGGTCAACCATGGAGGAGGATTGTATTGGTTTTGTTCGGCGATGCCATAAATGTCAGATCCATGCAAATCGCATGAACATCCCGCTGTCAAAGCTATACAACATGGCTTCACCATGGCCGTTTTCAATCTGGGTAATTGATGTTATTGGGGCAGTTACTCCGAAGGGGTCAAACGGGCATGAGTATATCCTGGTGGCAATAGACTAATTTACAAAGTGGGTCGAGGCCCAATCCTATGCAGTGCTAAAAGCGTCACATGTAGCCAAGTTCATCATGAATAACATTATCTGTTGTTATGGGGTCCCGAATGAGATCATTTCGGACAATGGTTCCCACTTCAAGAAGGAGGTGATCGACTTATTGGAGAAATACAACGTGGCTTTTCATAAGTCATCCGCATATCGGCTGCAAACCAATGGAGCTGTTGAGGCCGCTAACAAGAACATCAATCACATTCTACAAAAGATGGTGGAAACCTACAGGGACTGGCCAGATAAGCTGCCATTTGCTCTTTGGGGCTATAGAACATCAATTCGAACTTCTACTAGGGCAACTCCGTATTCCCTGGTTTATGGGATAGAAGCTATTCTGCTGATCGAAGTTGAGGTTCCATTGCTGCAAGTTATGGCTGAGTGCCAGATAGCAGAAGGAGATTGGCAGCAGAGCAGGTTCGAGGAACTTATGATGTTAGATGAGAGGAGGCTGAAAGCACTGTACCATGTCTAAGGTTATCAACGTAGAATTGCCAAGGCTTTCAACAAGAAAGTTAAGTCCAGGAATCTGAAAGAAGGGGATTTGGTGCTCAAAGACAATCGAGCTCCCATCTACGACCCTAGGGGCAAGTTCAGACCTAATTGGATTGGTCCTTACATCATCAAAGCAATTTGGCCGCGTGGAGCTGTCATTCTTATGGACTTAGATGGCCTTGAATTCTCCTAACCAGTCAACATGGACAAGTTGAAGAAATACTACCCCTGAGTGGCTCGCTAGGTCGAAAACCCGAAAGGGTAACCTAGACAAAAGTTAGAGCACAAAAAATTGAAAATAAGAAAAATTGAGCTCGCAAGGTTGAAAACCCAGAAAGGGCGGCCTTGGCAAAAGTTAGAGCGCAAAAGGAGAGTGCTAATACCTGAGTGAACCCGAACCGAACTAGGTAAGGCTTGATTCCCATCTTTGGGATACGTAGGCAACTTCATTCTGAAGTCCAACCATAAACACTTTCAAATCAACCGTGTCCGTGTGATTGTTCTAGTCATCTTTGTCTTTTCTACATCCAAGAGTTCGGTTGTGATCTTCTCTATGAGAGCTGGTTACAGTACAGTGCAGTGCTATTCATACAAGGGGCAACTTTCCAGTTGCTGGATTTGGGGTTATGCATCTCAGCGATAGATTCCGGGTGTGTCCAGTTGTGATCCATTTCGAAAATGGTTTTGAAAAATAAAAGTTGATTTTGTTCAAATTAATCTTTTTACAACTTAGACCACTTTTGGACCAGAAGGAAAATTTTCACTGCTCACAACCTTCAATTTCATTGATTTCAATACAGAGTTTTCCGACTCTTGATACAAATTGAAGTTGTTTTTTTTTACATTCAAAAGGAAAACTCGAAAGTACAGATTAAAGCAATAAACTCGAGGCATGGTTGAGTCAGGTGTTCCTGTGTTCCCTTCCAGAGCTTGTGGAAACTTCAGATGTTAAAGTGGGCCTGGTTTGTGCCTCATCTTCAAGCCAAGCTATGCATTCGTCAGAAAGGACGCAACTAAAATTGGGAGCGGGAGCCAGAAGTTCTCTTGTCCTTCATGCTGTGGAATATCGAGCTAGCTGTGAGCCTCGGATCGAAAATAAAGCTGGGTATTCTATCCCTTCTTTTGGGCAAGTCTGATCGTGTCCGAACTGACACCTGAATCGGAATGGAAAGTAGAAGACACAGTGTGTCAAACCAATCAGTTGAATGTCAGGCTGGCGAGACATGTTATAGCTCATCTCGGCAGATCAAACTAGGGGCAACGCCAAGCAATGTCAACAGCAGATTTATTGCACATCCAGTGGCACCACCATCCCTCGTTCGGGAAATCTACTAGCCGTTGGAGAAAGAAATAGCCGCACACTGAATATGCAGGGCAAGCGTCCACTACTTTTAACCTGTCCGTGAGACATACCTGGGGAGGGATGAAATATAAGAGAGATTAAAGAATAGAGAGGCGTACGTGGAGAGAAAAAGTGAGAAAAGGGTTTTGAAAAAAAAACAGAGCCTGAGGGCCGAGTGATGTGAGAAACACATGTGAGAAGGGTGGGAAACATTACCTGTAAGAGTAGTGGACTTCTTGCGAACTTGGTTATCTCCCGGTGGTGGAAACATCCAAACCCATTAAGGTCTCGGCTAGTGTCAAAGCCAATACAGCTCTTGCCCTCGTTCAAGCCTTGAGCAACTTCTATCAAGCGAATGCTAGACCCTCCGAAATAGAGGCAAGCAGGAAATGAGCCAATATACACCGGCAGAGGGCATGCTGCCGAAAACTTTGCCAGAGACGGTTGCCGCGGTCGCCGGCATCAGGAAACTCATAAATCAAGCTGGGAATATCCAACTCCCCGTTATGAACCAAGGATCGAGCATCATGTAAAGTAAACCCACACATCCTTCCTAAAGCCTGGATGTGGCCAAAGCGAGACTGGGGCAAGATCTCCTCATCACGCCGAGATTTTATCAAAGCTTGGAATTCTTCGATTGTCGGGCGCATCTCTTGCCCCCCAAAACTGAAAACATGTGTAATCGGATTCCAACATCTAGCCGTGGTGTGGAGGAACGGAAAACACAGTGGAGTATGACTCAGCGGGAATAGTGCATTTATCCCAAAACCCTAAAAATTCAGTTTTTCTGAGCCATCTAAAGTTGCAATCCAAGTCGAGAGTTTTTCGGCAAAGAATGGCTCAATTTGTGGCAAAAACAAAGCTGAAATGAAGAAACCACGAAGCTAGAGCTTTTGTAGGAGATAAGGTGTTGAGTGGAAGATAGGTGGCAACAATCTGGAGGTTCCTTACACTGGTGGCCGACCGGCCACCTTTGTAGCTGACCGGCCAGTACTAGTGGCCGACAACCACTTTTGATGGCCGACAGCATTTATTTATGGCCGGTGGACTCCTATTTTGCCCTCTGATCCATCCATGTGTTGAAAGTACTAAGAGCCTATCTTTTGTTCCATTCTTGGTGCGTTTTTTCCGTCTCTCTTTAAGAATTTTGTCAAATTGCTTATCGAGTTGTTGTTTTGTTTATCGAGTTGTATTTGTTTTGATTATTGAGTTGTCATTTTGTCGTTGAGTTGTTTTACTCTGTTTGTTATGTGCTGGTTAGTTCATTACCTGATTAAACAGTTGCCAATACAATTTTCAATTTCTATCAATCCTGGTTTCATGAAAAATGGTGTGGTATGATGCTCAGAATGCTCAGAATGTAAAATACAATACTTTTTAATCAAAAAGTTATTTTCATTCCATCATGGTTTCTTTGTGCAAAGAGTACAAGTTTTGAGAACATAAAACTGCCTAAGGCTATACAATGTGCTAACACTACTAGTAAAAAGAAACCAAAGCAAAAACACATCAATCAGTGCCGGCCATCTCAAGCTCTAGAGGCCCTCTTCGTCATCTTTCTCAGCGGAGTAGACTCAGAGCTATCGCCATCGGCGCCACTATCTGAATCTGAGCCGGAGCCCTCCTCAGCATCTCTGCTCCTCTCCTTGGAGCCATCCTCAACATTGCCACCGCCCTCAGAATTCGAGCCGATGTCGTCGCCTCCACCCTCAGATGACTTTGACTGCAGACTCACTGGCTTCTCGTCCTCATTAGTCTCATCATCATCTGGAATAGGCTCTGATGGACCGTTCTCATAATGAGTACGCCTAGCTCTGCCTTGGCCGTGCGTCAAACTCCGTCGTCTCTCTCTCCCTGCTGTCGGGGGAGGTACTGAAGGTCCTGCTGCAGCTCCCGCTGGGGCGCCCGGTGGAACTGGCATCTGAAAGGGACCTGAAAAGAGCAGTTTGTCAGAATACATTAGTTGTGCAGTATATCAGGTGCAGTATATTAGACTGAATGAAACTTATCAGAATCCTGTAGAGGCTGAGAAGGTTCAGGCTAATCTGAACCATCCCCATCAGAGAAGCCGCCAGCTCAAGAGCCTGTCTGGTGTACTCTATGGAAGCTTGCAAATGTGTTAAAATGATTAGCGGTCTACAAAGCATAACTGAAATGAATTGAATGTGCAAAATGTAAAGTGTAGTACATACCGGGGTCGGGCCTCGAACTCCGACAAGCTCATGACCAGCTAGTGTGGGCTTAAAGGAAATCTGATAAGTCTCCCCAGAACGTCCCCAATAAGTCAGCGTAGTAGGTAACTCTCCCTGCCGTTGGAGCTCTGGTTCTCTCACCTCCACGGGCCCCAGTCAAAGGCGGCATGAGGTATGTCTGAATAAAGGCAGTGTAATCGGCCTCAAGTCTGAAGAAGTCGGCGTCCCAACCTCTGGTGAATTTGATCATCTCCTACACGGTGTACCTCTCTGTAGTCCTCATGTATGTGGGAGGCGGCATCGGAACTACCGGCTCAGGCAAGCTGAGGCTCTGCCGTAGGAATTGCTCCCCTAAGTACCACGCCCGGCAAACTGGGCCCTCGAGCAAGATCCGAAATCGCGAAGCCTCCCGAGCACTGGCAAACTGATCTCTGACCCTGTCAAGCATCGCTACCCAGGGCTGCCAAGTGATCTGCAAATAGTGAAAATACAGGTTATTAGATGCCATTAGAGATTCAATATAAAGTAAAGCTGAAATAACTGTAAGGTTTGAGTTACCTCTGCTGCGGTCACGGTGTCGAAGAATCGACGGAAGAATGAGAATGACTCTCAACGCCCCCGCTGGCATCTCACGTCATATCTATGTGAGTACGGCACCATGAGTGGTATCTCTACCTCTGGCTCTGGGGCGAGCCTCGGGAAATAGGCGTATACCCATAGCTGCAGAAGGTGGAAGGACAATAGTGAGTATATATCAGTGTACAGATAGTGTAGAGAGCAGTGTGCAGTGTGTACACTATACAAATACAGATAAAGCAGAAAGCAGACAGTGTGTGCAGTGTACAGATAATGTAAAGTAGAAAGCAGATTGTGTGCAGTGCAGTGTACAGTGTGTATAGTATACAGGAAATACGAAGAAGAAATGTAAAACAGAAGAGTAGAGTGTACCTCCCAGGCCCTCTAGTAGCCTCCTAGTAGATGCCTGTTCTAGCGGGAGGTGAAGCTCATGTACCCCTATAGTGTGGCCAAGCCTGCGCCGCCCCAGTCGTAGAAACGGATGCGGACAGGTCCACCAAGGCGCTCATGAGGTAGATCCCGACGGTGTTCGCCCGGTCAGTGAACAGGGTAGTGCCAAACAGAAACATGAGAAAACCCCGGGCATAGTACTTGGTCTCCTCGCAGGTCGTCGGCGTCGTCCCTCGGAAATGGTTAGCAAACCATGTATATCGCACTATCCTTGATTGGGAGATAAGTGGGCGAATCCCCAGCAAGTAGATCTGAGCGGCCTTCCACTCGCCCATGTTGGTGTCGTAAGGAATTGGATGATCCCCTACTGCTATGCCAGTGAGCATAGAGAAGTCAAAGGGGGTCATCGTCATCTCCCCTACTGTAGAGAAGTGAAGGGAATCGGTGGTATCCCACCACCTCTTTACTAAAGTGCCCAGTAAAGGTCGGCTCGCAATGAGACATGGGAGCCCCATGCAAAATGCGCCGAAGCCAGCCTCGTCGATGATGTAACGGACGGCGTGGGGAAGCTCCATATACCACTCCCTCATGGAGGTGGTCCTGTATCCGCAAAAGGCATGTGAATCTCCCTGTGAGCAGGACAAGCAGATGCAAGGCAGTGTAAGAAATACAGTGCAAGGGTATGTGCAGGACAAACAGATGCAAGGCAATGTAGGAAATGCAGTGCAAACATATATTTGAGATGAATAGATGAAAGGCAGTGTGAGCTGTATAAGAAATGCAACCTACATTGCGAAAGATAAGAGAAAGTGTATACCTCAGAGGCGCCATGGGATAAATGTGCCTCCGGCTCCCGTAGTAGGAGGTCCTCCGGTGCACCTCGCGCAAACCCCCTGAACTGGCGGATGCTATCGGCAGGTAGCACGTATACCTCTGGATGGTACGTCGCCGGGTCGAACGGTCGAATACTGAGCGGCAATGGCTCGAACTCTGGATCCATCTCCATCCCCGGAGGAGCTCCATCGTGTGGGATGTCGTCCGCCATCTCGAGAAAGGATGAGAGAATGGTCGAAAATGTGGAAAACGGGTGGAAATGCCAAAAGTCACCAAAAAGTCAACTTCGAGGGAGAAAAATGGAAGAAAAAGTCAAAGGCCTGAAAGGGGTACCAAAATCATAGGTAACTCGGGGGAAACAAACCCCAGGTGATGGAAATCAAGAAGAGAGCACCAAAATCACTTTTTAATCGGTTCAAAACATAGTGTGCAAAGAGGTTTTAGCGAATCGGACGTTTGTGGGATGTTCAAAAACACGTTTAAAGCGTGGATCGGAAAGGGAAAATGGCTTAGAGCAAAAAAGGAAATGTTTTTTGGCAAGGGAGAAGGAGCCCCATATTTAAAGACCCATAGTGAAATGTCAAGATTGCCCCGAATCTGTCATCGGTGGCCGATCGGCCACCAATGTTGGCCGACTGGCCATATTTGTGGCCGATGGCATTATTTTGTGGCCGATGGCTTCCCAGAGTGGCCGACAGGCCTCTGATGTTCTTATTGGATGTTGTTTTGCTGTTTTGTGCCTTGATCCCTCAAAGAAAATGCAAGGGAAGTACATTTTTAAGCTCCAGTGGCCTCCACAGAAGCACCGGACTGTGTTTTTAGTATGTGATGCTCAGCGTGTACAAGGTGTATCCTTTTAACTTGTTGCAACTCCTTCGAGAGGTAAATCGGAGGTTACAACTGAATCCGTCTTGCTAAGATGCGCATTTCTTTATTTGGTGTTTTGCATCGAACATGCTATTGATGTTGTATTGAATATGCATTGTTATGGTGTGTAGACACCCCATTTTTGACCGCCCTTAAGACTTGGGCGTTACTGATGGTTTACTTGGTGTTGAAAGTTGTGCAGTGCAAAGGTTCGGTTTCTTTGGCAAGGAGAGTCAAATCCCAACCTTACACCTCATTTTGGACCAAAGCTATTTTGAATGGTTTTTAGATCTTAAAACCCTCTCTTTCAAATTATTTTTGAAATAAAGTTCCTATGATGTTCTGATGCTCACATTTTGTTGAATGTTGTGCTTTTCGGTAAACCGAGCAAGGACAAAGTGGAAATGAATGAAAGAGAGATTAAATCTTTGAAAAATATTTCAAAACACCTTGTTTAGGGATTTGGAGTTGAAGAAAATGAGAGAGGAGAGAAGAAAACTAGTTTGGGAGAAGTTCGGCATGAATCCGGGAACGATCGAAACTGAGCAGCTTCACCAAAACAGGCATAACTTTTTACACAATTGGAATTTTGATGCAAGGCTTCCACCATTGGAAAGCTTACTTCCGGGGCTTCAATTTGGACAAAATAATGACTGGAAAAGGAGTCCAGACGAAGGAGTTATGTCCATTTGAAGTTGGACCTGGAAAGCAAAATTTTCCTGTCGACCAGAAAAATGGGCTGTCGACTAGAAAAGTATCCAGTCGACCCAAAAAGGTGGTCAGTCGACCAGAAAAGTGGTCTATAGGTCCCAAACTTAGACTTTTTGAAGATCTTTTCCCTCCAACTATCTTCCACAACCTCCAGGTGTTCCATAAACAGATATTTCAAACCAACTCTTGCTTTTTGCTATATATGAGCCATATCTCCCATTCTGCAAGGGGAGAACATTGAAGCAATTTTGGGAGCCTCTCTCTCTAAGAAATTTCTCTCTCTCTAAAAATTCCAGAGCTAAATTTCAACTTGTCTCTCTAGTTGGCTCTCCCTCTTGACCTTGTGTGCATGTAAGAGATCTACTTGGAGATATACCTCTCCTTGGCCTAGGCATCCTTGATCAAACTTGTTCACCATTGGGCTGAGATTCCTTGGAGCCTCCTTTGAGTCCTAGAAATTGGTTTTAGCTCAAAATTTTGGCTATTTTGCGGCTGTGCTTCAAGGGTAAGCATCTCCCTCTTTTAAGCTCATTTTTGTACACTATCTTGGCCAACTTTGCATGCTTGTTTTGCCACCCTTTGAAATTGTTTTTGGCTTGGTTTTGAACTGAAAAAAATTCTATTTTTCAGTCCTCAAAGTGGTGGTTTAAACCTTGTTTGGCTAGGGGGTGTTCCCTCCCTTTTGCTCCTTGGCTTGTAAAGCCTTTTGAGCCATCTTTCACCACCTTTCAAACCATCTTTGTTTGGCATTTTAACCACTGAAATCCAATGGATTTTCAGTGGTAGAAATGTGGCTTTGAGGCCCAAATAGGAGGGGGTAGTCCCCCCTTCTCTTCTCTTGTTTGCATGTGTTGATAGCCAACCAAATAAGCATGTGTTTTTATTTCTTTGTGGCTTTGTTTAGGCTCATTTTTGTGACTTTTGGGACCTACCATAACTCTATTTTTGGTTAGATTGGTCACCTCTTGCATGCTTCTTGCACTTGTAGTGCAATCTTGCTCACTAGCCTTGTTAGCCTTACAAAGTAGCATCCTCTTGTGGTTTGAATTAGCTTAGTTCAAGCATGTTTTTGGTGTTATTTTGGCATGTTATAACTCTAATTTTGGTTGGTGGACTCACTTCTTGCATGCTTTATACACTTGTAGTGTAAACCTTGCTCACTAGCTTTGTATGCTTGCTATTTTAGCCTATAATTCTAGCATGTTTTGACTCCACTACAGCACATTTTTGGTCATTATTTAACATTCCTAAGCTCTGTTTTAAGTTACTTTGGTCATGCATGCCTTGCTTTGTATAGCCATAGTTCAATCTTGCTCACTAGCTTTGAGTTTCCGAGTCACTAGCATGCATTGCTTGGGCTATGTGCATGATTTAGCATCATTTGATATGTGATTTCAGTGCATGTAGTGTGGTCGTACTCTCACATGTTTCACTCTTTCAATGTTTTGGGGGGTTAGTGCTTTATGCCTTAAACATGAGCCAATATGTATGCCCTCTTGCCTAAGCTTTTGGGCTACCATTTCAGTGTGTTTTTGGTGTTATTTTGCCATGATACAACTCTGTTTTTGGTTGGTTTGTCCATTGGTTTCTTGTTTCTTACACATGTAGTGTAATCCTTGCAAACTAGCTTTGTATGCTTAAGGTTTTAGCTCATCTTTCTCGCATGTGTTGGTACCATCTCAGTATGTTTTTGGTGTTATTTTGCCATGATACAACTCTGTTTTTGGTTGGTTTGTCCATTGGTTTCTTGTTTCTTACACATGTAGTGTAATCCTTGCAAACTAGCTTTGTATGCTTAAGGTTTTAGCTCATCTTTCTAGCATGTGTTGGTACCATCTCAGTATGTTTTTGTCATTATTTAACATGCCTTAACTTTGATTTTTTTTTGGTGAAGTCATTTTATGCTTGGTTTTTATAGGTGTAGTGTAATCATGCTCATTGGCCTAGCTTACTTGATGTTTTGGCTTACCATGCTAGCTTGTTTTGGCTACACTCTGTGCACATTTTAGCCTTGATTTGACATGCTCTAGGACTGTTTTGGGTTGTCGTGGCCACATGGTTCATGTATTGCATAGCTGTAGTGTGATTGGCCTTGCTAGTCTTGAGTTTTGAGCCTCCTAGCATGCTTCATTTGTGACATGTGCATGATTTGGCATCATTTAACATGTTATTTTAGAGCATATAGCATTGTCATGTTCTCACTTCTTTCACTCTTTGAATGCTTTCAAGAGTTATGCATTTGTGCCTCACTTATGGCCTAACTTGTATGCATGCATGCCTAGACTTTTGAGCTCCCATCTCAGCATGTTTTGGTCTTTGTTTTGACCTATTTGAGCTCTGTTTGTAGCTGGTTCATCCATTTGTGCCATGTATTGCATGCCTCTTGTGTAGTCCCTTTTGGTAGCCTTATGCCTTAGGCTTTCTAGCATGCCATGCTTTGTTTGGATGATTTGGCATCATTTCACACATGATTTCAGAGCATATAGTGTTGTCACACTTCCATGTTTGTCACTTCTTAATCATGTTTGAGAGTTGTGCTCTTATGCTTAGTTGATGAGCCATTGCATGAGCATCACCATCTTGCCTTTCATACCATCCTTTCATAGCATTTTGGCCACTGTTTTGGCATGATTTAGGTTAGTCCATATTCAGTTTAAGTCCATTGAGCATTATATTGCATGCCTCTTGTGAGATGTTCTTTCCTAGCTTTGATGCCTTAGGCTTCTAAACTTACTATGCATGCATTGTTCATATGTTGGAACCTTGTGCATGCCATTCTAGCATTCATAGAAGAGCATGTTGTTTGCATGTTGTTACATCGCATTGTGTTTGCATGTTGTTGCATTGCATGTTCATTGCATATTGTTGCATTGCATTGTGTTTGCATGCCATTAGCATTGATAGGTTGATCATGTTGCATTGCATTGTGTTTGGATAGGGTGTTAGTCTAAACACGAGAAACGAGGGACGTTTCATACTTGAAGTGATGAAACGTGCCTCATTTCTCGGTCGCTGACGCTCTTGATCATGCATGATAGAGTTTAAGGCCCTTATGTGTTATTTGTGCATTTATTAACATTGAATTGTGCAATCTTGGCTTCTCGGCCATTGTGCATTGTGATGCATGGTTGGTAGCCCGAGAGTCGAATACCACACTCTCTTGAGCTTAAGAAATGATAGGGATGATGGTTGTGTACACATACCTTGCAAATACACTGTTGTGCCCCTTCTTGTTCTCTGTTGCAGAAAACTAGGAGTGTGGTAGAATTTCTGGTCGGCAGACCAGTAAAAGTGGCTGGCTGACCACTTTTTCTGGTCTGTAACAAATTTAAGTGGTCTATAGGTGGTCTACAACACCACAAGTGGTCGGCAGCCTTCCTGGAGGTTCTCATGATGAAGTAGAAGCTATCTGGAGGTTTGTGCAGTGTTCTGAAATCAAATGCAAACAGAGGCAAGTTGGGGCATCGTAATGGATTTCCGAACGAGGCGACCGAGCATGCATGCACTTCTCGCCCTGAGGACCTCTTCTTACTGCTTTATTTAGCTTCTTTGCTTAGTTAGCTATTTGGTTCTGTACTTAAGTAGTTAATGCACTTAGCTATTCATTTGTGTTTGTAATTAGTTAACTTGTTAGTTAATTAGTTTTGATTTGTAATAGTTAGTTTAATTAGCTTAGATTAGCTAGTTTAGCTTATTATTTGGACCCTCCATCGAGAGGGCACAACTGTTGTAATAAGTGTGCATGTGTGTGATGCATGTCTTCCAACCCCCGTTTCTTTCTCCCTTTTATTTCCCAGCTTTTGATGGTTAGTTTTAGGGCATTTTCAATTAGCATCCTTATGCTTCGCATGTGTGCATTCATTCATCTGTATTGCATGCACTGGGCTCGGCGCATCATACAAACTGCATTGTATTTCAATACCAATTTGAATACATGTTATCAAGTTGCATTCATATGCCATTTTAGATAGCCGAGCCTATTTTAGTTGCATTTTTGCATGTGTTGCATTAGGCATCATAACATAGCTAGGATCATGCATTGATTACTAACTAGCTTCTTTTTTGGCTCGGAGTACAATGTGAGTGTTTATGCTTTAGTACCCTTGCATGCGTGTAAGTGATTGCCATGACAGCATGCTTGCCATGAGGCTATTTGCTTAACTACTTTAACTGTATGAATGCCTATGGATGAAGGCTTCATTGCTTGAATTGGAACAATTCATCAAAATGTGCATTTTAAGTCCACTTGATTGTGGCAAATCATGTTTTAAGCCCACTTGAGGGTGGCAAATCCGCGTCTTAGCCTACTTGCGAATAGCACTTTCAAACCATTTTCGAAAAACAAACATGAGATGCTTTGTTCCAAATTGAGTGATTTAGTCTATACTTGTATGTTGTGCGTATCACATAGCGAGGTTAGCTAAATAAACCAGAACAAGAACACATGTGTTTTCAAAAACAACATATCATGTTAGTAGAGGCCGATCCTTTGATCGGGTGAGCGGGGGTGCTCATTTCAAGACCTTCCTCTCTCGTACCCAAGTTCTCAAGCAGAGGCAACTTTGGTGATGACGGACACGTGGCCTTAGGCACGAGTCAGGGTTTCCTAAATTTTTCAAAAACAAAACATTTAGGTGGCGACTTTGAAATCTGGCAAAGCAGTCCATGTTTGGTGCTTTTTGATTAAAATCGATTTTCCAAAACGATTTGCCAGATTTGAACTCTTTGGTGACTTATCAGTCTTACATTGCACTTTGTGAGATTACATTCAGAACCGTGATAGGAGTCCGAACTGTAGTAGCTAGAACTACAATTCGTGCCCTCGCGCGCGGAGCAGAGTTCGGGCGAGCTACATGGTGCACAGAATATGTATGCTGCATTGCATTACATTATCTATGTTCTCATGTTTGCATAGAATATGCATGTCGTGCTTTATTGCATTGTGCATGCCCTTACATTCGCATAAAAATTGTCCATACCTGTTGCATTGAACATGCATTCGGTGTTGTATAGAACATGCTCTATGTTTTGTTGCGTAGAATATGCTTCTGTTTCGTTCCTCACATGATGTACATGAAGCATGTGTTTCTAAGCATTGTGTCATGGTTATTCGTCTTGCATAGAACATGCATTCCTATTGTATTGTACTTGTCAAAGTTTCTTTCTTATGCAGGCACGATATTGTATGTACGGTTCATTCAAAGCTGGTGCAACCAGACGATATTGTATGTACAGTTCATTCAAAGCTGGTGCAACCAGACGATATTGCTTGTGCGGTTCATTCAAAGCTGGTGCAACCAGACGATATTGTATGTACGATTTAGTCAGAGGAATTTTGGGTAAGATCATTCCTGCCTTTCGAACACCTTGTTCTGGTTAAAAGCATTTGGGTATGCCCAGTATTTACACCACTCCTTTGTTGGTTAGATACACTCGAGTATGCCCGGTGTTTACACCATTCCTTTGTTGGTTAGAAACACTTGGGTACGCTCGGTGTTTATACCATTCGTTTGTTGGTTAGAAGCATTAGGGTACGCCTGGTGCTTACACCACACCTTGTTTTGGTTAGAAGCATTCGAGTACGCCCGGTGCTTACACCACACCTTGTTTCGGTTAGAAGCATTCGGGTATGCCCGGTGCTTACACCGCACCTTGTTGGTTAGAAACATTGGGTTGTGTGCCCGATGTTTATACCACCCTCCCGATTAGAAGCATTTGGGACGTTTGTCTGACACTTATACCACCTTGTTGGTTAAAAACATTGGGTTGTGTGCCCGATGTTTATACCACTCTCTTGGTTAGAAGCGTTTGAGACGTTTGTCCGATGCTTATACCACCTCGTTGGTTAAAAACATTGGGTTGTGTGCCTAATGTTTATGCCACCCTCTCGGTTAGAAGCGTTAGGGACGTGTGTCTGATACTTACACCACCTTGTTGGTTAAAAACATTGGGTTGTGTGCCCGATGTTTATAACACCCCTTGGTTAGAAACATTGGGACGTGTGCTCGATGTTTATACCACTGTCCGGTTAGAAGCATTTGGACTATGTCCCGACGCTTATACCTCTTGGTTTTGGTTAGAAACATTGGAACGTGCTCTGATGTTTATACCACCCTTCGGTGTTTGCACTGCTTCCTTTTCTCTCTCGCGCGTGGCACGTTAGGACGCTTTGGTTAAGTGTATCTAGATAGGTTCTGATGCTTATACCGCTTTTTGCTTTAATTACATAATAGTTGGATGTGTTTCACCTATTATTATTATTCTCTGTGGCTTGGAACCTTAGGGTGTGTCCTTAGGTTTGCACCACTTCTTTCCTTGCGTGTGCCACGTGTTGGAATCTTGTTTGCCACCTCGAGTGTGCCCGACGGTTGTGCTCTTTATCTTTCCTTCGTGATGCGTAGTTAAGATTGTATAATTTTCTTACATCCTTTCTGCATGAAATGTGGTTTAGTTCGTGTTAACTTGCTTATGTACGAGTTTGCTGTAACGTTTCTCTGCATGACATTTGTATCTAGATGTTTTGTTACAGTCTCATTGCATGATCATAAGTTATGTTCTGCATCATGCATATCATTTGCATCTTGCCCCAGAACTACGCTGGTTTGATTCCTTGCAAAGGGATACGTAGGCAGCCTGTGGGCGCAACCGTTTTATGTTTTAATTGCTTGTTTATCTAAGTCTTTGACCTTGTCAAAAATGGGTCGTCTCTGGGCTTTGACATTCACTCCCGGCATTTCATGACTATCGAGTTCTGTCAAAGAGGGGCAACTGTAGACACCCCATTTTTGACCGTCTTCAAGACTTGGGCATCATCGTTTGAACACCTGATGATTGTGCTCGCTCGTGTTCGTTTTGAGTCTCTGAAGGTCTCAGCCGAGCGCCTTGCCTTGGAGCCTCTAATCTTGTCTGTTTTGTGCTTGATTGTGGACCAAGAGCTTGCTGCTTCACTTCTGGAGGAGAAGGTGACCTGTCGGCCATCTCCCTAGCTTACTGTCCATGACTTGTGCCTGCCAGCCACCAGTGGTGACCGGTTGGCTATGTTGATGGCCGGTCGGCTACATTGATGGCCAGTTGGCCACCTAAAGTGGCTGGCGGCCATTTTTCTCCTTTTCTCAGACATTTATTTGCCAGTTGTGCCAGTTGGTGTCCACTGATGCTCATATCCATACACGCGTATGGAGGGATGAAGACAAGCTTTTAGCTTGTTTTTCTATATAAGGGGAGATCTCTCCCCCATTTGAGGGGTTAGAAAAATTTTGTGAGCAAAATTTCCTCTCTCTCTCTCTAGAATCCTCTATCTCTCTCTCTCTCTCTCTCTCTCCCTATTTTGTGCTTGAAAGTAAGAATTCTCTACATATTTGCATACAACCCCTTGACCAAACACCTTCATCTTGGAGCTGAGGTTCTTGGAGGCCTTGTTTGAGCTTCTAAGGTTGGTTGTAGCTCAGAATTTTGGCTGTTTGTTGCTGTGCTTCAAATGTATAAGGCTTACCTCTTTAAAGCTTTGTTTTAGTTGTTTGCTTTGCCATCTTTTTACACTATTTTTGGCCTGGTTTTCAACTAGAAAAAACTCTATTTTTTTAGCCTTAACATGTTAGTTTGAGATCATTTTATGCTAAGGGGTTGTCTACCCTTCTTGTTGTTTGTTTGAGTGAGCTTTTGTGCCATCTTTTAACATATTAAAGTCAAAATTTTTGGGCCTTTAAACCACTGAAATTTAGAGTTATTTTAGTGGTAAAAAGTGTGTTTTGAGATCCAAAAATGAAGAGGGTGGCCTTCCCTCCTTGTGTTTTACTTCCATGCCTAGTTAGCATCCTATGGTAGCATGTTTTTGCGGCTTGTGTTAGCTTATTCTCAACATGTTGTAGCTACTGATTTGGCCTACTTTAACTCTGTTTTGAGCCATCTTGGTCATATGAGCCTTGCCTTGCATGGTTGTAGTGCAAATACCCTCACTAGCTTAGTGTTTTGAGGCCTCTAACATGTTTCACTTGAGATGATTGCATGTTGTAGCATCATTTAGCATGTGATTTCAGTGTATATAGCTCTATCACACTCTCACTTACTTCACTCTTTCATTGCTTTTGAGAGTTGTGCCTTGAGTCTTGATTGTGAGCCAACTTGCGAGCATGTTTTTCTTGCCTTTTATGCTTCAATCTTAGCATGTTTTAGCCACTTTTTTGGCATGTCTTAGCTCTGTTTTGAGGTGGTTTGGTCATTTGAGCTTGATATTGCATGCCTCTAGTGTAGTGCTCTTCACTAGTTTAATGCTTTTGGCCTTTGAACATGTTGTACACGAGTTGTTTGCATGGTGTAGTACCATTTTTTTTCATTCCATTTCAGCACTGAAAAATCTGCCACCTCCCTCATTTCTTCACTTTTCCATTTTCTTTGAGGTTGGTTAGCCTTAAGGTTGTGTTTAAGTTTGAGATTGAGACTTATGCTTAGTGGTTTTAATCCTCTTTTGAGGGTTTCTACTAACCAACAACATGATCTCTCTCATGTCTTAAATCAACCTTTAGTTGACCCCTCTCGCATTAGAGGACAATCACATTGGACTTAATCAGTTAAAGGATTAATCGGTAATGTAAAATGTGTAAATAAAATAAACCAAGTAAAACTTGAGCAAGTTAAGCATGTTGTGTTGCATTGCATGTGCTTGGATCGGACATTAATCCAAACACAAGAAAAATGGGACGTTTCATACTCAAAGTGATGAAACGTGCCACTTTTCTTGGTCGCCGACACCCTTAATCATGCGTGATAGGGTGGAGGTCCTTCGAGTCTTATTTGCGCATTCATTAAGCTTGTACAAGCTTGGTTTTCTAGCCATTATGCATTGAAAATGCTTGGTTGGTGGCTTGAGAGCCAAGTGCTACACTCCTTTGAGAAATGATAAGGAGCGTGGCAGTACACACATTTCTTGAAAAATGCATTGCTCTGCTTCTGTTGCTCTCTGTTGCAGCAAAAACAAAAGTTTGGAAAAATTAGTGGCCGACCGGCCACTTGTAGAGCCGACCGGCCGGTTGGGGTGGCCGACAACCACTTTTCGTGGCCGACCGGCCACTAGTGAATTTCTGTGCAAATGTGTTCCTGTGTTGGAGCAGTGGCAATCTGGAAGATGGTACAGTGTTCAGTGATCAAATGAATGCAAACAGAGGCATCCGATGGCAAGGCAAGAGCATTTTTGAGGAAGGCAACCAAGCATGCATGTCTCCCTCGCCTCCGAGGCCATTTACTTGCTTTATTTAAATTGCTTTACTAGTTAGTTAGCGTAGTTAACCATTCAATTCGTTTTGTAATATTTTAATTAACTTAGCATAGCTAGTTATTCAATTGTGTTGTAATAATTAATTAGCTAGAATAGTTAATTAGTCATTTTAAAATAATTAGTTTAGCTTAGTGTAGCTTCGCTTATTTATTCGGACCCTCCTTCAAGAGGGCACAATGTTCTAATAATTGTGCACGTGTGTGTGTGCATGTCTTCCAACCCCACGTCTTTCTCCATTTTATTTATCCGCTTTCGATGGTTAGATTATGGATAATTTTCAATTAGCATACCTTATGCTTGCATGTTTGCATCCATTCATTTGTATGCACCGAGGCTCGGCGCATCATTCAAACTGCATTGTATTTCAATACTTATTTGAATACATGTTTCAAAGCATGTTATCAAATTGTTGCATTCATATGCCATCTTGATAGCCGAGCCTATTAATTGCATAATGCATGTGTTGCATTAGGTATCTTACATAGTTAGGATCATGCATTCTTTCTAACTAGTTTTGTTTTGGCTTGGAGTACACTGTAAGTTTTACGCTTTAGCATACTTGCATGAGTGTGAGGGTTGCCATGATAGCATGCTTGCCAAGAGGCTATTTGCTTAAGTGATTAACTGCATGAATGCCTATAGATGAAGGCTTTATTACTTGAATTGGGACAATTCCACGAGTGTGCGTTTTAAGCCCATTTTGCGAAGTGTGGCAAAATCATGTTTTTAGCACACTTGAGGTGGCAAATTCGCATTTCTAAGCCCACTTAAGGGTGGCAACTTCAAACCATTTTCGAAAACAAATACGAGTTGTTTTGTTCCAATTCTTGCGATTGAGTCTATACTTGCTTGTGTGCGTCACATAGTAAAATTAGCTAAATAACTGGAGTAAGAACACATGAGGTTTATAAAACAACATATCATGATTAATAGAGGCCGATCCTTTGATCGGGTGAGCGGGGGTGCTCATTTCAGGACCTTCCCCTCTCGTACCCAAGTTCCTGAGCCAAGACAACTTTGGTGATGACGGAGACGTGGCCTTTGGCTCGAGTCGGGGTTTCCTAAATTTTTCAAAAATAAAATATTTAGGTGGTGACTTTGTAATCTGGCAAAGTAGTCCATGTTTGGCGCTTTTTGATTCAAAATCGATTTTCCAAAATGATTTGCTAGATTTGGACTCTTTGGTGTTTATCAGTCTCACATTGCACTTTGTGAGATTAGATTTAGAACTGTGACAGGTGTCCGAACTGTAGGACCAAGTCAAGCTCTTCAAAAGGGGGCGTGAAGAAAGTCGAGCTACAATAACTCTTTTGACGAACACTTTTATTTTATTTTTTACAAGTATAAAAATGTTGTGTATGTGTATTTTTGGTTAGTTCATCTACTATGTACTCTGTTTTTTGTAATAGTAAAATGTTACTGTGAATTAGAGTAACATATTACTATAAAATAGAGTAACAAGTTATTGTTTACGTCAAATGGAAAAAGTGTGTGAAGTAGGTGAAAAGTAGGTATATTTTATTCTCATTTTCGCTACCTTTTCCCTTTCCGTTTCCCTTTCTAAATCCCTTCTGAAATCCCCAAACCAAACACAACGTAAAGAAATTTTTATCATTATAGGCATTTGTTATGTTTGAAAGTAACTTTTTAAATCATCATTTTTAGCATTTATAAATTTTTATGAATTTTTTTAAATTTTTTTTTTTAAAAAGTTAATTAATGATGACAAGCAAATGAAAAATAACATTTTAAGCAGCTTTTTTGTTTTGAGTGAAAATATATATATATATATATATATTTTAGTTTATTAGATAATAATATACGAATTAGATACTAATTTATTTATTTATTTATTTAGTTTTTGGAGCATTAGAAAATAGATTACATTGCCGAAGAAAACAAAAAGGTTTTCCAACAAAAAAAAAAAAAATACAATGTTATCAAAGGTCAATTAAAAATCATAAGAATCAAAATCTCAAAAAGTGTAATATGTTAAAGTTTTATTATGAGGGGGTTTTGACCCCCTTCTCCCCTCTTGGAAAATTTAGCCAAAACCCTTCCATTAGACCATTGTTTGATAAAAATGACAACTTAATTTATTTTGCTTTAGAAATTCACAAAGGAGGAGACACATAATTGAGTAAGGACAACATTTTTTTTTTCTTGAACAATATTGATAATGCATATATATATATATATATATATAGCACATAACCCTTTTGACGAGCACTTTTATTTTATTTTATACAAGTATAAAAATGTTGTGTATGTATATTTTTTGTTAATTCATCTACTATGTACTCTGTTTTTTTCTAGCTGTAAAATATTACTGTGAATCAGAGTAACATATTACTATCAAACAGAGGAACATGTTGCTATTTACATCAAATGTTATTGTTTACGCCAAATAGAAAGGTACGTGAACTAAGTGAAATGTAAGTATATTTTATTTACATTTCAGCTACATTTTCCCCTTCCATTTATCTTTCCAAATCCTTTATCAAATTCCCAAACCAAACAGAAAGTAAATTTTTTTTTTTATCATTTTAAACAATTATTATGTTTAAAAGTAACTTTTTAAATCATCATTTTTAGTATTTATAATTTTTTATGAATTTTTTAAGAAAAAAGTTAATTAAAGATTACAAGCAAATGAAAAATAACATTTTAAGCAACTTTTTTTTTTTGTTTTTAGTGAAAATATATATTTTTTACTTTATTAGCTAATAATATACGAATTGGATACTAATTTATTTATTTAATTTTTTTGGAGCATTAGAAAATAGAATACATTGCTGAAGAAAACAAAAACGTTTTCCAACAAAAAAAAAGATACAATGTGATCCAAGATCAATTAAAAAAATCGTAACAATCAAAATCTCAGAAAATGTCATATGTTAATGTTTTATTATGTGGGGGGTTTTGACGTCCTTTTCCCCTTCTTGGAATATTTAGTCAAAATCCTTCCATTGGAACATTGTTTGATGAAAATGACAATTTAATTTTTTTTGTTTCATAAATTCCCTAAGGGGGAGACACATAATTGAGTGACGACAGCATAATTTTTTTTTCTTGAACAATATTGATCATGCATATATATATATATACATCACACATAACTCTTTTGATGAACACTTTTATTTTATTTTATTTTATACAAGTATAAAAATGTCGTGTATGTGTATTTTTGGTTAGTTCATCTATTATGTATTCTGTTTTTTGTAACAGTAAACTGTTACTGTGAATCAGATTAACATAATACTATCAAACAAATGAACATGTTACTATTTACGTCGAATGTTACTGTTTACGTCAAATGAAAAAGGTATGTGAACTAGGTGAAATGTAGGTATATTTTATTCACATTTCAACAACATTTTCACTTTCCCTTTCCCTTTCTATTTCCAAATTTCATTCTCAAATCCCCAAACCAACACAACGTAAAGAAATTTTTTTCATTATAGACATATATTATGTTTAAAAGTAACTTTTCAAATAATCATTTTGGCATTTATAAGTTTTTAGGAATTTTTTTTATCAATTTGTTTTTAAAAAAAAAGTTAATTAAAGATGACAAGCAAATGAAAAATAACATTTTAAGTAGCTTGTTTGTTTTTAGTGAAAAAATATATATATTTTTTACTTTAATGGATAATAATATACGAATTGGATACTAATTTTTTTATTTATTTATTTTTTTGGAGCATTAGAAAATAGATTACAATGCCGAAAAAAACAAAAAGGTTTTCCTTAAAAAAAAAAATGCAATGTTATCAAAGATCAATTAAAAAAATCATAAGAATCAAAATCTCAAAAAGTGTAATATGTTAAAGTTTTGTTATGAGGGCGTTTTGTCCCCCTTCTCCCCTTCTTGGAAAATTTAGTCAAAACCCTTCCATTGGACCATTGTTTGATGAAAATGACAACTTAATTTATTTTGCTTCAGAAACTCACTAAGGAGGAGACACATAATTGAGTAAGGACGGCATAGTTTTTTTTTTTCTTGAACAATATTGATCATGCATATATATACATATCGCACATAACTCTTTCGACGAACACTTTTATTTTATTTTATGTAAGTATAAAAATGTTGTGTATGTGTATTTTTGGTTAGCTCATCTACTATGTACTCTGTTTTTTGTAACAGTAAAATCTTACTGTGAATCAGAGTAACATATTACTATCAAATAGAGGAACATATGTTACTGTTTGTTGGAAAATTGGTTTATGTAAGGCATATTTTGGGCCGACTTTGAGCCTAAAATTGAGTGGGCCCCGAACGTCTTTTTATAGCGATCCCGGGTTTACCCTTGTTATATAGTAATCCGGACATGTGTCCGTGGATGTTGGTAGTTGTTTATTATCTTGTTTGCATCCTTTCTTACTTTGTATTTGAGTTATAGGATGTGTTGAGCGGGTTTGTTACAGGTTGGTTGAGTTTAGAAACCAAAACTAGTCGCCCAGATTTTTGGCCTGTACGCTCGAGCGGAGGTGTTGGCGCTCGAGCGTAGATTACACCCATTCAGTATTTTCCTGTGCAGCGTTGTACGCTCGAGCGTGGTATTGGCCGCTCGAGCGGGGTTGTCTGAGTGCCGCTCGAGCGTAGGGTTGGGAGCTCGAGCGGAGGCCTGGTTCTGCAAAAGTGCTGGGCGAGTGCATTCTGCGCTCGAGCGGGAGGTTGGCCGCTCGAGCGGAAGTCTGTGAGTGGCCGCTCGAGCGGGGTGTTTTACGCTCGAGCGGAGACCTGGGTTAAAGTCCCGAATTGGTGACTCTTTAAATCACTTCTTCACTTTCTCTTCTCTCTCTTACTTTTCCAAAATCACCATTGTTGAGCCTCTCACTCTAGACTCTACCTTCTCTCTAGGTTTTGATCTAGTAGGAGTGATTTACTCACCTTTGGCCTTTACAAAAAAGTTGTTGATCGTCGAGGGCTTCATTTTAATATGAAAATCTCGGGTTTTGGAGCACGTTGGGTTTTGTCGTCTTCTCCTTTGGGACTCCGAATTTGAGGTAGGGATAACCTACTCCTCTCTATGGGTTTTGTCTTTAAATTTTGGTATTTTGAGATGTTGGGCTTGGTTTGGTAATTTTGTGAAAGTTTGGGGCTTTTGTGTAATTTTACAAAAGTTGGGGTTTTATTCATAATAAACCTAGATGCATGTTTGGCATAGAAAAAAATGGAATGATTGTTGAATCATTGATGAAAATGGGACCTAAGGGTTGAAATAGTAATTATGGAAAATGGCCTAATTACATTGTTTAATTAATTGGGATAATTAATTGGTGAGAAATGAGGAAATGAAATGTTGATTGAATATCCATTTGTGCATTTATTTTCTGTTTTAGAAATAACTGCTTTGGGCTATCGGTGGAGGATAGTCGAGATTGTTGTAGACAATGCATGAGGATTAGGTAAACGGAAACTAATCAATGGAATGTGTCATGGAACTTGACGGTTGATAGAATACATTAATTGTGTATTGTGTGATTGTATATAGAACCAATGTGTTTATATACGTTATGTGTAGAGGAGGAGATAGGGGATGTACTCCGCGGTTTAGGGGAAGATAGGGGATGTACCTCTAAACCGGATAGGTATTGGGAGGAGATAGGGGATGAACTCCGTAGACAGAGCTCATATGCTTGTCTAGAGAAGTGAAGATAGAGCTCATATGCTTATCTTTGTGAAGTGTGGATACAGCTTGTATGCTTATCTGTGGATATTGTTGATATACATATCTGTTGTAGAATGTGGATACAGCTTGTATGCTTATCTGTGGATATTGTTGATATACATACCTGTTGAGAATGTGGATATAGCTTTTATGCTTATCTGAATGTGAGATATAGTTTTTATACATATCTGTGGAAATGATGATAGAGCTAGCGTGCTTATCTGTTGAAAAAGGGAAAATGAAAAGTAAATGGGACTTGTAAGTCGTTGACATAAATATGTAATTTATGTGATTGTATCAGTGTTGACCAACTATCAATTGCTAATGTTTTAGTCATTGTCCATGGTTGGTTTAGTGTATTTCTACTGGGCTGTGGCTCACCCTATATGGGAATATCATTTTCAGGTACAGGAAGCATGCCACCTCCAAGGACATAGCTGGGAGGCTAGTGGCGGGCATAGTTTTGTCGTTTTACTTTTGATGTATTATATGTAACTTCAAGCCAAGGGCTTAATGTGTAAACGAGTTAGAACTCTTTGTTGTAACCAAGTGTTAACTTGGAAAGCTGTAAGCCCGTAGGGCATTTTGTTATGAGGTTAACATGTAATATTTAATTAACGGAACTCTAATGAATATAAGAGTGTGGTTAATTTATATGTAAATGCATGTCTTATCTGATGGGTTTATTGTTATTATTTTGAGGGCGTTACACTTTTGGGGTGGGTCCGAAGAGGTGTAGTGTTCCTTGCCGCGTGGCAAGTCACACGGTGAAGACGATTCGTCAAAACCATTTATGAGTGAATGGTAAGTTGACGTCGTTTTCGGGTCTAACATTAATTTTTTTTAGATAAAATTCATTTGAATTTTTTCAATCAAAATTATTGTGGGAATTTAATTTAATTCTAAATTCAAATTTTGAGTTCTTAAGTGGTTTCCTAAAGTTTGTAATTTTGGGAATTTAATTTAATTCTAAATTCAAATAGTGGTTTCCTAAAGTTTGTCAAATAGATTAATATTTATATTCCAAACAAGTTTTAATAAATCTATTCAAGGTTTTAATAAATCTATTCAACTTTTGGCTTTATTTGATTAAAATTTTCTACTAGTTTAATGATATATATATTCCAACTGTTTTGAATTTAGTCCACCTACGGTTCTTCTTCAAATTGTTTTGAAGAAAAATAACCGTTCATGTTCAACGGGCAGAAATCTGTTCAAACAGTTCAGATCTGTTTGAATTTTGCATCAAACCTGTTCACTTCCAGATTGCACCTGTTCGGGTCAGGTGAAGTTGACTATATATATTAATCCATTTCCAACAGTCCGGATATAGACAGAACAGTCTGAAAAAACACCCTCTTTGCTGTCCAGATTTTATTTGCATTTTAATCTTCATTCTAGTTTAAGGAAAATTAAAAGAGAGTATAGAACACAAGGTTTGGTTCGCCGTACAAATTTGTTTGGTGTGCTACAACAATTTTGTGAAGATCATTGTATCCTGGGAGATAGACGCCATTCAACCGTAAGCACCGTAGCGGGGCGAATCTGTCTTAAGAACAGAGTGTCACACACTCGACTTGGTCTTTAATTATTGATTTGGTTCAACAAAATAATTTCTGTAAGTTTATTTTATTTTGTTTGAATTATTTTCAGTTTATTTTATATACACAGAAGATTGTTCCAACAATCTTAAGACAGATTCGAGTTTATTCTGTTTACAGAATTTTTTTGTTTGTTTCCTTTTCTCTTTCTTCTTTTAAGGAAATTATTTTCTGTGAATTTACAAAATAATATTCTGGTTGGAAAAACAAATAGTGATTATATGCTATTTGACAGATAGTAGTAATATACTGTCTCTGTTCTTTGACAACTAGTAGTACGATACTAGTGTCATTAACAATTCAGAATATATTTTTGTGGAATTCTGTCAGAAAATTAATTTTGGCTTTTTAGAAATTATTTTCTGAGTTTTCATTAATTAAAATTTTGTTTCAGTATTTTAATTATTGAAGTGTTACTAAAATAAATTTTCTGTGTGGAATTAATTTGGTTAAATAAAATTTTATTTTATTTCCAAATTAACTAAAAAATAAAAGTTATTTTCTTATTTCTTTTATTTTACAGAATTTAATTTCTTATGTGAAATTAATTTGGTTAAATAAAATTTTATTTTATTTCCAAATTAATTAAAAAAATAAAAGTTACATTCTTGTTTCTTTTATTTTTACAGAATTTAATTTTCTGTGTAGAATTATTTTGGTTAAATAAAATTTTATTTTATTTCCAAATTAATTGAAAAATAAAAGTTATATTCTTATTTCTTTTATTTTACAGAATTTAATTTTCTGTGTGGAATTAATTTGTTTAAATAAAATTTATTTTATTTTCAAATTAATTAGCAAATAAAAGTCACATTCTTGTTTCTTTTATTTTTACAGAATTTAATTCTGTGAATTTGGTTTAATTTTTTGTGTAGTGTAAATTCTAATTATAATTTTGTTTTATATATTAGAATTGATGGCTACTGAAACTAATGCCCAAACAAGTACTACTGTGGTGGCTGCGATTGCACCAACCTCCTCTCCTGTGATGACAGTACCAATAAATCATGGAGAGAAGCAAGAGAAGTTCTCAGGAACTGACTTTAAAAGATGGCAACAGAAAATGCTGTTCTATCTTACAACTCTGAACCTGGTTCGTTTCCTCCGTGAAGATGCTCCTATCCTGAAAGAGGATGAAACCGACAGGCAAGTGGTTGCTGCGGTTGATGCTTGGAAACATGCCGATTTCCTTTGCCGGAACTACATCTTGAACGGACTTGACAACACATTATACAACGTCTACAGTCCAATCAAGACAGCAAAGGAACTTTGGGAATCGTTGGAGAAAAAGTACAAAACGGAAGATGCCGGCTCAAAGAAATTTGTGGTTGGCAGATTCTTGGATTTTGTAATGGCTGATTCAAAAACTATGATCAACCAAGCTCAAGACAACTCATTCTGCATGACATTCACGCAGAAGGCATGTCTCTCAGTGAATCCTTCCAAGTTGCAGCCTTAATTGAAAAATTACCAAAAGGCTAGAAGGAATTCAAGAGCTACCTCAAACACAAGCGCAAAGAAATTTCTATGGACGAGTTAATTGTGCGTTTAAGGATTGAGGAGGACAACCGCAATTCTGAAAAGTAGGCTGGTAAGCATCCTATGGAGTCTAAGGCAAATGTGGTGGAACATGCTTCAAAAACCAAGAAACGAAAGTCTTCTGGAGAAAGTTCATCACAAGGCTCTAAAGGGGGGGAAAATAAAAAGTACAAGTTTAATGGCAAATGTTACATCTGTGACAAAGAGGGACATCGGGCCAAATATTGTCGTAGCAAAGGCAAAAGCAAAAGGAGAACAAGCAAGAAGGCTGCTCAGGCCCATATGACCGACGTGAACAATATTTCCAATGGTGGCGATGACATCAATCTTTCTGCAGTTGTTTCTGAGGCAAATCTTGTCGGAAATCCTAAAGAATGGTGGGTGGACACTGGTGCTACTCGTCATATTTGTGCCGACAAAAAGATGTTCACATCTTATTCTTCAGTGGACAATGGTGAAAATTTTTTTATGGACAACTCCTTAACTTCCAAAGTTGAAGGACAAGGAAAGATTGTACTCAAGATGACATCTGGAAAGGAACTCACTCTCAACAATGTGCTGCATGTACCGGACATTCGCAAAAATCTTGTTTCCGGATCTTTGTTGAGTAAGAATAGGTTTAGGCTAGTATTTGAGAGTAATAAATTTGTATTTACTAAGAATAGGATGTATGTAGGAAAATGTTACATGTCTGATGGCCTTTTCAAGTTAAATGTAATGACCGTTATACCCTCAGTTATTAATAATACTACATCTTCTTCTTACTTGCTTGAGTCTTCAAATTTATGGCATGGTAGACTAGGATATGTTAATTATGGATCTTTGTGTAGATTAATTAATATGGAATGTTTACCTAAATTTAACATTGATTCAAATCATAAATGTGAAATTTGCGTTGAGGCAAAATTATCTAAAACTCCTTTTCATTCAATTGAAAGAAGTACGGAACCACTTGAATTAATTCATAGTGACATTTGTGATTTTAAATCAATTCAAACTAGGGGTGGGAAAACGTATTTTATCACTTTTATAGATGACTATACTAGATATAGTTATGTTTATTAATTCGAACCAAGGATGAAGCTTTGGAAACTTTCATTCAATATAAGAATGAAGTTGAAAATCAACTTGGTAAGAAAATCAAGAAACTTAGAAGTGATAGAGGTGGTGAATATAAATCACCTTTTGGTGAGTTTTGTAAAGAACATGAAATAATTCATCAAACCACCGCTCCCTACTCACCTCAGCAAAATGGAATTGCTGAAAGGAAAAATAGGACTTTAAAAGAAATGATGAATGCCATGTTAATCAGTTCTGGATTACCTCAGAACTTGTGGGGGGAAGCAATACTTTCTGCTAATTATATACTTAACAAAGTACCCCGAAAGAAAGTAAATCAAACACCTTATGAATTGTGGCATGGAAGAGTACCATCCTACAAATACTTAAAAGTTTGGGGGTGTTTGGTTAAAGTGGCTATTCCTAGTTCTAAAAAGACTAAGATAGGTAAATACTATTATTGAGAGTGCATATCGGTTTTTGATTCATAAATAAGAACATTCCGAAATGCATGTAAATACTATTATTGAATCTTGGAATGCATCATTCTTTGAACATGTATTTCCAAAGAAGACTGGACAATAGACTAGTACTAATAAAAGATCTTTTGATGCTATTACTAGTTAGGATCAAGAACATGATCAAGAATAAGAGTTAGATCAAAATGAGGAAGAGGAACTTAGGCGTAGTAAACGTGCTAAAACCTCAAAATCGTTTGGTCCAGATTTTCTAACATATTTGTTAGAAAATGAGCCTTTAACTTTTAAAGAGGCTATGTCCAGTCCTGAAGCTCCTTTATGGAAAGAAGCTGTCAACAGTGAAGTTGAATCCATCTTGCAAAATCACACTTGGGAATTAGTGGACTTGCCACCAGGTTGTAAACCTCTTGGGTACAAGTGGATTTTCAAAAGGAAAATGAAAGCGGATGGATCAATTGACAAATACAAGGCAAGCCTTGTGGTCAAAGGATTTAGATAAAAAGAATGTCTAGACTATTTTGACACATACTCACCGGTTACTAGAATAACATCCATTAGAATGCTAATTGCCATTGCATCTCTATAAAATGTAGAAATTCATCAAATGGATGTGAAAACCGCTTTCTTAAATGGTGAGTTAAATGAAGAAATTTACATAGAACAACCAGAAGGTTTTTCTGTTCCAGGAAAAGAAAAGAAAGTGTGTAAATTGGTTAAATTATTATATGGTTTAAAACAAGCGCCAAAGCAATGCATGAGAAATTTGACAAAGCAATGATGTCAAATGGATTTAAAATTAACGAGTGTGACAAATGCGTTTATATTAAAATCACAGACAAATGTTATGTCATTGTATGTCTTTATGTGGATGATATGCTCATCATTGGTAGTAATAATGATATGATTAAAACTACTAAGAAAATGTTGAATAAACATTTTGACATGAAAGACATGGGCATTGTTGTTGTAATTCTTGGTATGAAAATTACCAAAACATCAGAATGATATGCTTTGTCACAATCTCATTACATTGAGAAAATACTTGACAAATTCAGTAAAGATGATGATCATCTTGCTAGAACACCTGTAGATGTTAATTTGTATCTTTCTAAAAATGTACAGGAAAGTAGTTCTCAATTAGAGTATGCCCAAATTATTGGAAGCTTAATGTACTTGATGAACTACACTCGCCCAGATATAGCTTATGCAGTAAGTAAATTAAGTAAATATACGAGTAATCCGAGAGTAGAACACTGGAAAGCAATTATAAGGGTTCTAAGGTATCTCCGATGTACTCGTAATATTGGGCTGAATTATACTAGATATCCAGCAGTACTTGAAGGATATTGTGATGCAAATTAGATATCGGATACAAGAGACTCAAAGTCCACTAGTGGGTATGTCTTTACTCTTGGTGGGACGGCTGTATCTTGGAAATCTTCCAAACAAACTTGTATTGCTAGGTCTACTATGGAATCTGAATTCATAGCTTTAGACAAAGCAGGGGAAGAGGCAGAATGGCTTCGCCACTTCCTTGAAGATATTCCAATATGGCCAAAACTGGTGCTGGCTATATGCATACATTGCGATAGTTAATCAGCAATAGGTAGAGCACAGAGTCATATGTATAACGGTAAGTCATGACACATTCGTCGTCGACATAACACCGTAAGACAACTACTCTCTAATGGAATTATTTCCATAGAATATGTTAAGTCTAAAGACAACATAGCGGATCCACTAACCAAAGGGTTAGCAAGAGAGTTAGTTGAGAATTCATCGAGGGGAATGGGACTTAAGCCTATTAAATAAGAGTTATCACAACGGCAACCTAACCTAGTTGACTGGAGATCCCAAGATCTAGGTTCAAAGGGACAACCGAGTTGTGATTGACTCAGAAGGATCACTAGGGAGTCAAACTCCTACCCATTTCTATGATGAAATAGTGATGACTGCAGCGTTTGAGGTTAAGTAAAATTTTAATGATTCTTATATCTAGGTAACCCTAGTGGAGTATGGTAGGTTACTCTTCATAAGCATCACCTATGTGAGTGTGAACTGGGCCGATTCTGTGAGATTTGTGAAGGGCTACAATTCTCTAGAGCACTCATGAAGACCAGGTTGTTCAGGGCCAAAATGAACACAATAGTGAGAACTAAACTGTGTCTGGGAATATATTGTGTGAGTTCTATTGTCTTGGTTTACACAAACGGCTGAACAGTTCAAGACATCATGTTCACTGGTTAGCTAGTAAATCCGATAATGTCTCACAAGGGAAGGTTCAAAGCCAAAAGCTACCTATCCTTTGCAGAATATTTCCAATTTCTGTATTCTCTGTAATTAGATCATGTTGTTGCATTTTCTCTTCATCAAATTCCATTCATGTGGGGGATGGTTGGAAAATTGGTTTATATAAGGCATATTTTGGGCCGACTTTGAGCCTAAAATTGAGCGGGCCCCGAACGTCTTTTGGGGTGGGTCCGAAGAGGTGTAGTGTTCCTTGCCGCGTGGCAAGTCACACGGTGAAGACAGTTCGTCAAAACCATTTATGAGTGAATGGTAAGTTGACGTCGTTTTCGGGCCTAACATTAATTTTTTTTAGATAAAATTCATTTGAATTTTTTCAATCAAAATTATTGTGGGAATTTAATTTAATTCTAAATTCAAATTTTGAGTTCCTAAGTGGTTTCCTAAAGTTTGTAATTTTGGGAATTTAATTTAATTCTAAATTTAATTTAATTCTAAATTTAATTTAATTTAATTTAATTTAATTTCAAATATTTCAAAATATGTTAATCAAAACATTTTTAATAACAGAAAATAACTTACAATTACAATTGTAGCAACTGCAAGGATCTTAACTAGGTGCAAAGGGAAAATCTGAAGGAGCACTCAGCACACTCTGGTTTTTTCTTACTACAATGAAGGGGAAGAAAATTTTCGAATGCCTGAATCCTTCCAATTGATTACAATATAAAGGAATAAAAAGTAGAACAATGAGCATGTGATTTCTGAAAGCAGCTGGCAGATTATGCAGCAAAGGAGATGCTGTCGGATGCTTTCGGTGGAGTGATTGCACAGCTGAGCAGCCTTTAGCAAAAGTTGATTAGGTGAATAGTGACGGTGAACAGTAAAAGTGAACAGTAACTTTTACTATTCACTACTTTCGGTGGAACATGTGAATAAAGGAATCAATATAAATATAAATTAGCAGCTTTTCTCAAAAGAGTATTGATTGAAGCTAATTTGTATTTATAGGGAATCCTATGTTGATTAGGCAAATGGGTCCTGCGCATCTTGAAACTCTGGGCCTGAATACTGATTAGTTGATTCTTCAGAAGAATGTATGCTGACTGAACCTTCTTCTGACTGGTCTGAACTGGAAGCAGATTGGGCTTCAGCTTGATCTGTAATTTGTCTTGCTAATTGGAGCAGTTCATCTCTGGATAACTTGGGCTTGACCATTGATTTAGCTTTGGGCTGAGCAGGAGGTGAATTGGGCTTAGCCATAGCCTTGGATTTTGATTTGGATTTGGACTGGTCTTTGGGCTGGGCCGGAGCTGTAGAAGCTTTGATCTTAGCCTTTGATGTTGATTGAACTGTTTTGGATTTGGGCTTGGAACCACTGGATGAGGGGCTTCCAAGACTGATTGGAGGAAGGCTGGTCTGATTTCTTTGACTGATTGCAGCAGTTGGGATCTGCTGGGCCTTGACCATTGCAGGGGTTGGAGCACAAGGAAATTCTTCATGAACAATTTCAAATATGCGGGGCAAATTGAATTTAGCCCACCATTTAACTGAGTGATGTCGGATGATTATGTTACCATCAATCCCATAATGCCATTTAAATATCCAAGGGATTTTATACTTGGCTATAAAAATTAACAATAGTGGGAATGATCTCTGATGAGTGGTGAATGGGTAAACAACAACAAAATAGTTGATTAATTCAAGCAGATTATCAGGGAGGATATCTGAAATGGCACCATAGTGACTCCACCATCTCAGAAACCAGGAAGGTAATTCAGACTTGAATTTCTGATCAAATGAAATGAACCAAGAATGGCTAAAAGTTTCATTCTGGTACAAGAAAATCTTGAACCAGGCATCAATGTAATCATGGTAATTATACTGAATAAAATGACCAGGCAAATCACGAAGCTGGTATGGAGGACCCCATTCAGCTAAGGAAACAATGTTGTGAATGTAAATGGAATGGTACAGAATCTTATAAGCATAAGTGCGATCTTGGATTGGTTTGATCAGGATTGATTGATGATGAAGCAAAATATCTTTGTAATAGGAGAGTGTTTTCTCTGGATGTGAAAGGGTGAAATGGCATCCAGGACCAAAATAGGATTTAGCAATGTCATTAAGGATTTGGCTCTTTGGGTGACTGGGTTCTTTATAGAATAAGTTAGTAATATGTGATTTGGTGTATTCAGTTTTGGATGACCGAACTGGGTTAGCTGGGAATGGAGTGACTGAAACTGATTGACTAGGAGCAAAAGGATCAGAAGCCAATGCAGTAGAGTAATCAGGACGACAAAGGTTACCAAGAGCTTGGTAACGATTAGCCATATCAAGTGAATAGGATGGGGTGATTGACTCCAAAGGAGGAGGGACAATAAGTTGATTTGGTTTGCTGGAAGATGGGACCAAAGCCTTGGAAGGAGGCTTTGGACGAGACATCTGTGAAATAATAAACAGTGATTAGCAACCAGAAAGAAGATCTAAATAATCTTGATGATGATGTAAACAATTGTAGTTGTGAGCAAGTAAATTGCGGCGAGCTTGAATCTGTTGGTAATTGATGTATTGGGCTCTTTTGGTAGTTGGTCGAGCTGATTTGAGGCGGTGAATGCGATGAGTAAGTTGTTTAATGAGGGTTTTGAAATAGGTAATTCGGGATTTATGGTAAGCAGTAAATGGTGTAGTCATCCCTTACCCCCCTGTAAAAATTCCCGGGTAAGAAAATCAGGGAGGGAATTTTGACAACCAGGTATATAAGTAATATCAAAATCAAAAATACTTAAAATAGCTTGCCAACGAGCAAAAATTTGTTTACTAGCAAGATTTTGAACATCTTTTTCAAGAACATATTTAGCAGATTTGCAATCAACACGAAGTAAGAATTTTTGGTTTAAAATATCATCTTGAAATTTTTGAATACATAAAACAGTAGATAAAATTTCTTTTTTAATAGTACTATAATTGAATTGTGCTTTATTCCAGACACCAGAATGATAGCGAACAATTTGTTCAGATGATTGAGGAGTAAGTTGCTGAAGTAGAATGCCACCATAACCAATATCGGAGGCATCAGTTTGAATAATTTTGAATGAATTTTCAGTGGGAATACCAAGACAAGGAAGGGACTTGACATATTGTTTGACTTGTTGGACAATAGAAGTATGAACAGAAGACCAAGGAGGAGGATTATCCTTTAACCTATCAAATAAAGGTTGACAAGTTTTCCTAAGGTCTTTATAAAATTCAGCAATGTAATTGAGGGAACCCAAGAACCTTTGTAATTGAGTTTTATCAAGAATTTCATCAGGAAATTTGGATGCAAATTCAATGGATCGACTAATGGGTAAGATAGTATTATGATGAATATCATATCCTAAAAAGCGAACTTTAGTTTGAAATAATTTAATTTTAGGAGCAGAAATAACAAGACCATGACTTTTAATTGTGTAAAAGAATGCAGTTAAATGTTTCCAATGTTCACTAAGTGATTTTGAAAAAATTAGTATATCGTCAATGTAAACAATGGAAAAATGACTAAAAGGGTTGAATATGTCATTCATAATATGCTGGAATTCACTAGGAGCATTTTTTAAACCAAATGGCATGACATTCCATTCATATTGACCAAAGGGTGTATTAAATGCAGTTTTATATCTATCTTTAGGATGAATTTGTATTTGCCAAAAACCACTTTTTAAATCGAATTTACTACAAATAACAGCTTGACTAAGTCGTTTAATTAAATCTTTTTTATTAGGAATAGGATATCGAATCCATTCTAAAACATCATTCAAAGGTTTATAGTTGATAACTAGGCGAGGAACACCGCGTTCTAATTCAGCATTTTTATTAACATAAAAAGCAGAGCAAGACCACGGTGATTTACTTGGACTAATGATTCGATTACGTAGTAAGTCATTAATTTCGTTTTTGCACATTTCAAGTAATTCATGATTCATTTGAATTGGTCGAGATTTAGTAGGGATATGTCGTTCATCAAAGTTTTTAATATATGGTAAGGTAACTACATGTTTTTTCCTATGCCAAAATGCAGTAGGTAAAGTGGAGCAAACAGTTGACTCAAGTTTTAATTTAAAATCATTGATGTGAGAAACAAGAACTGGATTAGTTAATTGTTGGTCAATGTGTTTGTGGTTTATTTCTTCTTTAAGAAATTTCAAATGTCGAGTCAGGCGGCTAATTTGATGAGAAATAGAACAATCTTTTAATTGGTTTAAGTGTAATAGTTCAGGAGGAGATAAAAATTTGAACGTAACAGGTTGTCCTAAAACATGTGTAGTTATTCCTGTACTAGATGTAGTAAAAGGATATAATAAATAGATAAATGGAGATCCTAAAATAATTTTATCAGTCATATTGGTAACCAGAACAAAAGAGGTTTTAAAACATACATTATCTTGGCAAACATGTACTTTTGGTAATTTATATTTGATATGCATTTTAGTGCCATTAGCAGAGGTTAATTTTTCTTGACATTTCTCATAATATGTAGTAGGAAGTAATCCTTCTTGTATGCAATTTAAATCAGCACCAGTATCAATTAAAGCAATTAATTCTAATTCAAAATCATTAATAATTATTTTGATTTTAGAATACCATTTTTGAATGTAAAGTTTGTTGATTAAACTTAATCGTTTTTCGTCAGGATTATTGGATTGAGATGGACGTGATTGGTTATCAAATATTTCCGGATTAGGATCAGAATCATGTTCAGATTCATGTGGAGAATCCTGATTATTAGGTTGGAAATTATCTAAACTTTTATCAAGTTTTAAGGCAATAATTGCATCTTCGAGTGTTTTATCTTTACATTGCAATTCTTTGACTGTTTGTTTAATCTGATTGATCTCGTGTTGTAAATCTTGTAATGTAACTTCTTTTTGTTTAGTTTTAAATCGTTCTAAAGTTTTGGATAGACTGATTATGGGTTTATCAAACTTTGGTTTGGTATCCGAATGGATTAATAAGGATTTTAATTTATCAGTATATTTTTGTTTTAACTTGGGATCGTCTAATTTACTAATTAGGTCAATTAGAGCGGATTCTTCTTGAGTACTTTTGGTGAGAACAGTAATTTGTTTAATTGGATTACAACAAACATCATTACATCCTATATTAACATTGTTATCAGAATCACTGCTAGGTGAATGGTATTCGGATGAAGTATCAGGATGATCGGAAGAAGAAGTACTACTAATAGTTTGATTTAATTGAAAGATTTCAAATAATTGATTTTTAGAATTATCATCAATTTGAAGTTGATTTACTTGGTCTTTTAATTTTTGTTTTTCTTTACATTTATTTGAATAATGACCCTTTTGACCACAATTATAGCAAGTAATATCTTTGGTAGATTTTGATTTTGGATGGGATTTGGATTTATAATATTTCTTTTTGGGTTTAGTATAGAATTTATCATTGGATTGGGAAGGTGTATAATTCTTCTTATATTTATATTTATTGGAGTGTTTGTATGATGATTTATGTTTGGAGTATTTGTGGGATTTCCTACGAGAGGGTGCAACAGGAGGTAAACCATATTGTTCACAGAAATTGCCTAATTCATATTTAGCTTTATGTTTATCTTTGCTACCTTTTTGGGTAAGCTTAAGATCAATACACATTTTTAAACCTTCTTTTTGAATTGTGCTAATTATATCACCATATGTTAAATTATCATGTTCAATAATACCAGTAGGTTGACTAAGAACATCTCTAATTTTATGAGCAAATAAGCTAGGTAATCCATTAATAAATTTTTCTTTCCAAAATGGTTTAGTACAGTCGTCTCTTAACATAACTCTAGAGGTAAATACATCTTTATACCATCTAAAATCACTTAAGGTTGGACAGTTAAGATTACTTAATTGATCATGGATGCGAGAATAAATATTTGTAGGGGTACCAATAAAGTGCCGAACTATTGTATATATTAATTGATTAATGCCATCAGGGTGACAACATCCTATAGATTCATCAAAAAGAGGGAGACCATTTTCATCAGTTTGATTGGCATAAATAACAGAGTCACGATCGGTTTCAGTGAGATATTTTTCCCACCAGGATTTGAGCATACCAGTAAAGCCAGAGGTAAGTAAGGAAACAATTTCAGGTTGAGAGTATTGGGGATAATTACTGAGATAACTATTGGCGACCATAGATAAATGGTTTAATTTTTGAAGGATTTGATCTTCACTGAGACCATCAATATTCCATTCGTATAATCTTTTAGCAGAAACAGAAAATTGATTACTAATATTTGTTTCTTCAAATTGGAGATCAGGAGGAGTAGGTCGAGAATACCAGTTTTTGGTAGTTTGAGGATTAACTTTGGGATAATGAATTTTATTAAGATTAGAAGGTTGAAACTGTTGGGCTAATTGATTGATTTCATTATCAGTAGATTGATCAGATACAGGACTGGTAATAGGTTGTTGATTCAAGACAGTAAGACCTTTATCTTGAGATGTAGAAGTATCATTAGGAGTTAATTTAGTAAATAATTGTTCAATAGCTTTGACAGTAGATTGATCATTAGTCACTAAACTAGTTCGTTTAGAACGATGACTAGGGAGATTAAGTAAAGGTTGATCTAAAGGTTTATTAGACTTAGTAGACTGGTCATCTAAATTAAGTTCTATTTTATCCAATTGTTTACCAATTGTTTTCAAACATTGATTAGTATAATTATTTTGTTCAATAACTTTTTTAATTTCAGGATCAGTACCAGGTAACTTAAAGGGAGAGGCTGGAACTTCAGAACCATGGTGATCAATAATTATATTTTCTAATGGAGGATGATTAGAACTAACAGAAGTGGTTGGAGAAGTTTTCCATTTATGTTTGGTAATTGTGTTAATCTTTTTGTAATATTGATCTATATAATCAAAGAAGGATAATTCAAAACCATATTGAACCATAAAATCATACCATTCTCTAGTTATTTTGGATTGCTGAGTAGAATTATATTTAGCACGATAAGCATGTCGTTTAGTCCTATTTTCTTTGGATCTAAAGTCAATAAGTAATTTATCTAAATCAGGAGTAAAAGCTTTTTTGATTGTCATTAGTTGAGGATTGACAGGTGGTATAAATTCTTCGAAATCAGTTTGAGTTGGGGAATTATTTGAAGCTATTTCTTCTTCGGGGAAATGTGTGGTAGTAGTATAAACAGGTTTACTGATTTGAGAAGTTGTAGAATTATCAATTCCTTTTAATTTATTTTTGGAAGTTGGATTAGTTGGACCAAGATGGATTTGACTATTTTTTCTAAATAGCGGAGTGTTAAATATTTCATCTTCAGTTGATATTTCAGAAGGGACACTAGATGTACTATGTCGAGAAGACTGACTTCGATTAAATTTAATGTTAACTGAACCATCATTATTTTGCTGGATATGTTTAATGTCTTGGATGGAGGATTGTTGTTGATTATGTTTGTAATTTTCATTGACAGTAATCCATTATTCAGGTAAATTGATATCTTTCCATTCAATCATATGAGGAATATTAATATTGGATTCATTAGTACTACTGCTTTGAATTAATAAAGTTTTATCCTTAGGGCTTTTATGTAAAGCATGAACATTTAAATTAGTTTGCATACATTTATAATGAACACGATAAATCAAAGCAATATTATGAGAAGAATCTAACATTTCAGTATATTCACCATGTAATTGAATGTTTAATGTTAATGCTTTGAGAATATGTGGATCTCGTAAACTTAATGTGAAATCAGGAAAACAGTTAAAATGTACGGGACCTTTATTAAGACCAGTTTCCATCATTCCCATTAAACTAGCATTGTAATTAAGAAAACGAGCATCGCGTAAACATAATAAAACAGAAGTATTTTGGCCAATCATAGTTAATGGATTGATACCTATTTGAATTAAACCAATATGCATAAAATTGTAACCATGATCTAAATGTCGTTTGATTAATTTTTTATCAAATAACTGACAGGTTTCTCGAGGTTTTTTGAGAGCATAAACTTGTTCAATAGTTTTAACATGGAGAGTAACTTTAAAACCATTCTGTAACAAAGAAGTTTGATAAATTTCTTTAATAGGCAGTTTTGGGATATTCCATCCTGAATTAATTGAATCATTTTGTATTTCAACATCTTCTTCATTAATTAAAATTCCTGGATTAGGTATAGAGGGCAAAGTTGTTGACCTAGAACTGACTGATGAGTTACTTCTAAATAATCGATTCATTGTTTTGTTTGAATTAACCAGTTTTACAGATATCTTAATACATACCATATTCTTGTCAATTTTATCACAGACCTAGTATACATACATACCCTATCTTGAAACCCCAAAGTCTGACTCTGCCTAAACCGAAGGACTTACGCAAGACTGGGAAGAAGTGGGTGACTTAAACTAGGTGGAGAAAACAGACTGATCTTGTGGGTGATTAAGATGAACTGAAAACAGGATTAATTAAACAAACAACAAAGACGATTAAACAGAAGTAGCTAAACAGTTAGAAACAGGAAGTAACACCACTTGGCTCTGATTCAGTTAGCTAAAGTTTTAATAAATCTATTCAAGGTTTTAATAAATCTATTCAACTTTTGGCTTTATTTGATTAAACTTTTCTAATAGTTTAATAATATATATATTCCAACTGTTTTGAATTTAGTCCACCTACGGTTCTTCTTCAAATTGTTTTGAAGAAAAATAACCGTTCCTGTTCAATGGGCAGAAATCTGTTCAAACAGTTCAGATCTGTTTGAATTTTGGATCAAACCTGTTCACTTCCAGATTGCACCTGTTCGGGTCAGGTGAAGTTGCCTATATATATTAATCCATTTCCAACAGTCCGGATATAGACAGAACAGTCTGAAAAAACACCCTCTTTGCTGTCCAGATTTTATTTTGCATTTTAATCTTCATTCTAGTTTAAGGAAAATTAAAAGAGAGTATAGAACACAAGGTTTGGTTCGCCGTACAAATTTGTTTGGTGTGCTACAACAATTTTGTGAAGATCATTGTATCTTGGGAGATAGACGCCACTCAACCGTAAGCACCGTAGCGGGGCGAATCTGTCTTAAGGACAGAGTGTCACACGCTCGACTTGGTCTTTAATTATTGATTCGGTTCAACAAAATAATTTCTGTAAGTTTATTTTATTTTGTTTGATTTATTTTCAGTTTATTTTATATACACAAAAGATTGTTCCAACACTGTTTACGTCAGATGTTACTGTTACGTCAAATGGAAAAAGTGTGTGAACTAGGTAAAATGTAGGTATATTTTATTCACATTTTCGCTATCATTTCCCTTTCCGTTTCCCTTTTCAAATCCCTTCTCAAATCCCCAAACCAAAACACTTTGTACATAAATTTTTATCATTATAGACATTTATTATGTTTAAATGTAACTTTGAAATCATCGTTTTTAGCATTTATAAATTTTTATGAATTTTTTTAATAATTTTTTTTAGAAAAAAGTTAATTAAAGATGACAAGCAAATGAAAAATAACATTTTAAGCAGCTTTTTTTTGTTTTTAGTTTTTAATAGATATATTTTTTTACTTTATTAGATAATAATATTCGAATTGGATACGAATTTATTTATTTATTTATTTTGGAGCATTAGAAAATTGATTACATTGCCAAAGAAAACATAAAGGTTTTCCAACAAAAAAAAGATATAATGTTATCAAAGATCAATTAAAAATCGTAAGAATCAAAATCTCAAAAAGTGTAATATGTTAAAGTTTTTTTTATGTGGGGGGTTTTGACGCCCTTCTCCCCTTCTTGAAAAATTTAGCCAAAACCCTTCCATTGGACCATTGTTTGATGAAAATGACAACTTAATTTATTTTGCTTCATAAACTCCCTAAGGAGGAGAAATATAATTGAGTAAGGACAACATAATTTTTTTTTCTTGAACAATATTCATAATGCATATGTATATATATATATATACGCACATTACTTTCTTGATGAACACTTTTATTTTATTTTATACAAGTATAAAAATGTTGTGTATGTATATTTTTGGTTATTTCATCTACTATGTACTCTGTTTTTTGTATCAATAAAATATTACTGTGAATCAGAGTCATATATTACTATCAAACAGCGGAACATGTTACTGTGAACGTCAAACGTTACTGTTTACGTCAAATGGAAAAGGTATATGTACTAGGTGAAATGTAGATGTGTTTTATTCACATTTTCGCTACCTTTTCCCTTTCGCTTTCCCTTCCAAATCCCTTCTCAAATCCCAAACCAAACCGAACGCAAATTTTTTTTTTTTTTTTTTTCATTATAGACATTTATTATGTTTAAAAGTAACTATTTAAATCATTATTTTTAGCATTTATAAATTTTTATGAATTTTTTTTATAAAATTTTTCAGAAAAAAGTTAACTAAAGATGACAAGCAAATGAAAAATAACATTTTAAGCTGCTTTTTTGCTTTTAGTTAAAATATATATATTTTTTACTTTATTAGATAATAACATACGAATTGGATACTAATTTTTTATTTATTTATTGGAGGATTAGAAAATAGATTACATTGCCGAAGAAAACAAAAAGGTTTTCCAACAAAAAAAGATGCAATGTTATCAAAGATCAATTAAAAGAATCGTAAGAATCAAAATCTCAAAAAGTGTAATATGTTAAAGTTTTATTATAAGGGGGTTTTGACCTCCTTTTCCCCTTCTTGGAAAATTTAGCCAAAATCCTTTCATTGGACCATTGTTTGATGAAAATGACAACTTAATTTATTCATAAACTCCCGAAGTGGGAGACACATAATTGAGTGAGGACAACATATTTCTTTTTTTCCAGAACAGTATTGATCATGCATATATATATACATCGCATATAACTCTTTTGACGAACATTTTTATTTGATTTTATACAAGTATAAAAATGTTGTGTATGTGTATTTTTTGTTAGTTCATGTACTATGTATTTTGTTTTTTGTAACTGTAAAATGTTACTGTGAATTAGAGTAACATATTACTATTAAACAAAGGAACATGTTACTATTTACGTCAAATGTTACTGTCTATGTCAAATAGGAAAGGTGTGTGAACTAAGAGAAACATAGGTATATTTTAGTCACATTTCAACTACATTTTCACTTTCCCTTTTGCTTTCCATTTCCAAATTCCTTCTCAAATCCCCAAATCAGACACAACGTAAAGAAAAAATTTTCATTATAGACATTTATTATGTTTAAAAGTAACTTTTGAAATAATCATTTTTAGCATTTATAAATTTTTAAGAATTTTTTTTTATAATTTTTTTTTTAAAAAAAAAGTTAATTAAAGATAACAAGCAAATGAAAAATAACATTTTAAGCAGCTTGTTTGTTTTTAGTGAAAATATATATTTATTTTTTACTTTAATGGATAATAATATACGAATTGGATACTAATTTATTTTATTTTTTTTTTTGAGCATTAGAAAATAGATTACATTGCCGAAGAAAACAAAAAGGTTTTCCTACCAAAAAAAAAAGATACAATGTTATCAAAGATCAATTAAAAAAATCATAAGAATCAAAATCTCAAAAAGTATAATATGTTAAAGTTTTATTATGAGGGGGTTTTGACCCCCTTCTACCCTTATTGGAAAATTTAGCTAAAACCCTTCCATTGGACCATTGTTTGATGAAAACGACAACTTAATTTATTTTGTTTCCGAAACTCACAAAGGAGGAGACACATAATTGAGTAAGGACGGCATAATTTTTTTTTTCCTAGAACAAAATTGATCATGCATATATATATATATATATATATCGTACATAACTCTTTTGATGAACACTTTTATTTTATTTTATACAAGTATAAAAATGTTGTGTATGTGTATTTTTGGTTAGTTCATCTACTATGTACTATATTTTTTGTAACAGTAAAATGTTACTGTTATTGTTTACGTCAAATGGAAAAGGTGTGTGAACTAGGTGAAATGTAGTTATATGTTATTAACATTTCAGTTACATTTTTCGTTTCCCTTTCCCTTTTCAATTCGTTCTCAGATTCCCAAACCGAACACAATGTAAATAATTTTTTATGATTACAGACATTTATTATGTTTAAAAGTAACTTTTTAAATCATCATTTTTAGCATTTATAAATTTTTATGAATTGTTTTTATGAAAAATTTTAACAAAAAGTTAATTGAAGATGACAACAATTGAAAAATAACATTTTATGCAGCTTTTTTTGTTTTTATTGAAAATATATATATATTTTTACTTTATTAGATAATAATATAAGAATTGGATACTAATTTATTTATTTATTTTTGTTTGGAGCATTGGAAAATAGACAACATTGGCGAAGAAAACAAAAAGGTTTTCCAACAAAAACAAGATATCAAAGATCATTTAAAAAAAGCATAAGTGAGAGGGTAATTTTTGGTGAAAATTGGGCCGAGCTATGAGATGGACTTTATGGCCCAAAGTACGAAGGACTGGGTGAAAAGGGCCGAGAAGTTACTCCGGCCCAAGAGAGATAAAGTTACTCTGGCCAAAAGAGATGAAGTTACTTCGGCTCAGGAATTGTAAAGCTACTTCGGTCCGGAAGCAACTTGAAGTTAGACCGGTTTTGGAGTTGTACCGGTCTTGGAATTATACCGGTCGCGAATCGTTGGTTCGGTCTAAACCGTACCATGAGTTCTACATGGAAAGCCGAGATAGGAAAGAGTAAACGGAAGAACCGAACTAAGGATAGTTCGGCCTACACTGTGGCTCGGCATAGCCAGGTTTATCTCGGTCGTATGGTAGTTCGGCCATGATGAAAACCATCCCACTTGGTTTAAGCAGTTGGGGGGGGTGTAAAAGGATAAGCATTATCCTTTGGGAGTATGAATCCTAGCAGGACTCTGCATGGAGGAATAAAAGTCCTACTAGGATTGTGCCACTCAAAACCTATAAGAAGCTCACAAACATCACCTTGGAGGAGGTAACACAACATACAATTTTTACTTCCTGAATACATTGAGCTTTGTCTATTTGTCAAGTTTGCTGACTTAGGCATCGGAGAGGTTTCCGGCACACACCCGCCGGCTAGCTCACGTTTCAGTTTTCAGGTAACGAAGCGACGTTGTACGGAGGAGCGTGGACTTAGTCAACAGGATTATACGAGGAGAATTATTTCTTTCCCGTACAATTGGCGCCGTTTGTGGGAATAACAGACAGAACAAAATCTCTTGATTAAAGCTTCTCCCCTTTACATTCAATGGCACACATTGAAGAATTGCCGCAGTCCGCCGTCGACGAACTAACTCCAGATGAGGGCGCAAGGCGTGAAGGATTACCTTCTGTCCCTCCCATGGCGGACTTGGAGCCCCAACGACATAACTCCAGAAGGGATGCTAGGGGAAGGCGAAATAACAGCCCCCATCGCTCTCGTTCACAAAGTCCTGATAGGCAAAGACGGAGGATTGACCCTCAAGCTCTGGAAGACCGCGTGAAAGAGCAAGATGAATTGATAAGAAAGATGGCGGCAGACATGGAGGCCTTGAAACGCCAGATGAAGAAAAAAGAAGTGGCGACAGGAGAGGAGCGCAAAAACAAGACGCCCCCTCGCCACTCAGAAAATCGTAGTAGGAATACTACACCCTCACAAGGAGAGAGTAGAAGCCTCAGGACAGGCGATACTCAATCATGGTCTTCCAGAACTCGTCACTCCAGGTCTGAGAGGACGAAGTCTGAAAGATCATACACTGAAGGAAGCACATACTGGCCCTCTCATTCGCATCAAACTAGATCTAGACAGACGGAATTACCCAGATCATCCGACTTACGAACCGTGCTCGATGAGAAAGCACGATGCAAGGAGGATGCCAGGGCGCGGGATCCGCACAGAGTTTCTGCCTTACAGTGGTTGGCTCCTCGGACGCATGGAAGCGTCGAGGCTGGAATGCCAATACCGCGCCCAGCCTACGAACCAACGGACAAAGCATTGGCAAGACTACAGACTTCGCCGTTTGTTCCAGCGATCGAAAACGCGCCCCTACCATCAGGCTTCCTTCAGCCGAAATTCACCACATATGAAGGGAAGACGGACCCGTACTCACACTTAAGCCACTTTCGCCAAGTCATGGCCGTTTACAGACGAAACGAGGCCTTAATATGCATACTCTTCCCGTCTAGCCTTGGCGACCTAGGCTTGACTTGGTTCGAGAAACTTCCTGAGGGCAGCATAGCCTCTTGGGCGCAATTGGCAGAAGCGTTCGTAACAAGGTTCCGAACGAACACTAAAACCCCGGTAGAGATCGACCAGCTACTCTCCATCGACATGGGTGATAAAGAGACCCTAAGATCCTACAACAGTCGCTACTGGGAGACATTCAATCAGATTGGGGACTACCCCACCAATCTCGCCATTGCACAGTATAAAAGAGGCCTTCCAGTTGGGAACAGACTGAGGGACTCGATCACCATGACGCCACCCCTCACTATGGAAGCCCTGATGGAAAGAGTGCATCAGCACATCAGAGTAGAAGAGGATGACGCACGAGCCAAAGCAAAATCTAGTGCGACCGCAGTACCAGAAAAGAAGACCTCAGTAAAGGTCAATACAGTAGATCGTCAGAGCAAAAACGGACGTGGCAAACGAGATAACGGAGAAGACCCGGATAAAAGATGGTTGAGAATCCGCACTGCCATAACCACGGTGTTCAAGAAACCGATATATCGGATTCTTAGCGAAATAAGAGATGAGCCTTTCGTCAAGTGGCTAGCCAAGCTAGGAGAAGCCCAGAAAGACTATGACGAAAGATCGCGGTGCACCTTCCACAAAGAAAAGGGACACCGCACGGAGAATTGCACACCATTGAGGCAACACCTGGAAGAGTTGGTGGCAGCAGGCCACTTGGACAAATACATTGAGGGAGGGATGCAACCAGCCCCCCAGGATCACAATAACCCCAACGGAATGCCAATCGACGCCCCACCTCAAGGCATTATCAATGTAATACATGGAGTCTTTGAACCTGAGCGTGTATGCGAGCTTAGGGGATCAATCAAGAAGGCTGAGCACTTTAGAGAGGTGTTAAGTGCCCAACCTGCCATCCAGAAGGGAAAGACAGAGGCAACAAACGTCATGTCTTTTTCGGATAAGGACTTGGATCGAATATACTGTCCTCACAATGATGCTCTGGTCGTCACTCTCCGAGTCAAGGATTTTGACGTCAAGCGGATTCTGATTGACCGGGGTAGTTCATGTGAGATCATGTACTACGACACATTTAAACAACTAAAGCTACAAGACAAAGACTTGGCGCCTGCAGTATCTCCCCTAATTGGATTCAACTCCATGCTAAAGTGGCTCGTCGGCAAAATAATTCTTCCAGTCAGAGCAGGAAGCGTAACAAAACAAGTGGAGTTCTGGGTATTGAAGGTCCCCTCCACTTACAACATCATCTTGGGCAGAACATGGCTGCACGCCATGCGTTCGGTGGCGTCATCCTACCACCAGGTAATGCGGTTCCCCAACGACACCGGTATAATTGAAGAAGTCTATGGAGATCAGATCATGTCAAAACAATGTTTCGCCACGGTAAATGGCAGCCGCGCTGCCAAAGGACACGTTCATTCGGTGGAGGAACCTGAAAGCAATGAACTATTCGCGGACGTCGGCAAAGAGGCTGATCAAAAAGCGGTGGAGGACTTGGTGGAGGTAAAAATAGATGAGAAGAACCCGGATAAGTTCTTCTTGCTCGGCTCGTCGTTGTCCAGCACTGAGAGATTAGAGGTCTTGGGATTCTTGACCTCTAACATCGAAGTGTTTGCCTGGACACCCTACAACATGCCAGGCATTGATCCAAACTTCATCAGTCACCAACTCAATGTCCACCCATCCGCCAGACCAGTCATTCAGCGCACACGCAGATCGGCACTCCACCACGCCGAAATAGTGGCGGAAGAAGTAGGCAACCTGCTGGAGGCAGGAGCAATTAGAGAAGTGCACTACCCAAGATGGATCTCCAACACAGTCGTAGTGCCAAAGAAAAATGGCAAATGGCGAGTCTGCGTCGACTACAAAACGGTCAACAAGGCGTGCCCAAAAGACAGCTTTCCTCTACCACGTATAGACCAACTGGTAGACCTAACGGCGGGGCACAACCGACTTAGCTTCCTAGATGCATACAGAGGCTACCACCAGATCGCCATGCATGAACCAGACCAGGAGGTCACGTCCTTTACGACTTCAAGAGGACTATACTGTTACAAGGTCATGCCCTTTGGCCTGAAGAACGCAGGGGCAACATTCCAACGGATGGTCACCAAGATGTTTGAACCATTGTTAGGCAGAACAATGGAAGCTTACATCGACGACATGGTGGTCAAAAGCAAGGATGAGAATGACCATCTTAAGGACCTAGGCGAGATGTTTGGGATCCTGAAGAAGCACAAGTTGCGCCTCAATGCGTCCAAGTGTGCATTCGGAGTAGGATCTGGCAAATTCCTGGGCTTCCTCGTGACCAACCGAGGTATAGAGGCAGACCCCTCTCAAATCAAGGCAATCCAAGATCTGGAAAGACCAAACTCAGTAAAAGAAGTGCAGCATCTCACCGGCATGGCGGCTGCACTCAACCGATTTATCAGCCGGTCGTCAAACAGACTACGACCATTTTTTCATACCTTAAAGGCCAAGTTTGAATGGGATGAAGAATGCGACCAAGCTCTGGAAAGCTTGAAGGAGTATATGTCTTCCCCAGCACTGCTTGTTACCCCAGTACCTGGTGAAGAACTCTTCTTATACCTGGCAGTCTCTCAGCACGCAGTTAGCGCAGTGTTGGTTCGTGCAGAAGGAATCCAACACTTGCCCATCTATTATGTCAGCAAGACATTGCTGGGAGCCGAAACCAGGTATTTGCCACTGGAAAAACTGGCATTAGCCTTGATGATGGCCTCCAGGAAATTGGCACACTACTTTCACGCCCACACCATAGTCGTCCTCACAGCTTTCCCATTAAAAGCTCTGTTTGGGAGGGCGAACTTTTCTGGGCGAATTTTGAAGTGGGCAGTAGAGTTGGGACAATTCGACATCAAGTTCCAACCCAGGACCGCAATAAAAGCCCAATCTTTGGCAGACTTCGTCGCAGAGTTTACCCCTGGAAGTCATCATATCTGCCTAGTCGACCTAACTGACACAACCGAACTAGGGACGGAAGTTGACGCCGGAATAGCGCAACCCCTAGTAGAAGGTACTCAGTCAGACCCCAAGACAGACCAGACTAAAGACAACAAGGCAGAAGCTACACCAAACCAAAGCTCTCTGACAAAAAAAGACTTGGTACAATCAGATGGCGAGGGGCGGACAGCAAGCATGGACCTTGAAGAAAACACCATTCTTGACCCCACGACATCATCTGACCCCTCCACGTGCTGGAAGTTGTTCATTGGTGAGATGTGGAAGCTCTTTGTGGATGGAGCATCCAACCGGCATGGTGCAGGACTCGGCATAGTCCTCATCTCGCCAGACGGCCTGGTTATAGAGCAAGCAATCAACCTTGGCTTCCCAGCATCAAACAACGAAGCGGAGTATGAAGCGCTTCTCGCAGGACTCAAATCAGCATACTACATGAAGGCCACCGAACTAATGGTCTACAGCGACTCACAGCTGGTAGTAAACCAAATTTCTGGCGACTATGAAGCAAAGGATGATAGGATGGCCAAGTACCAAGAGTTGGTCAAAACAGAAATCAAGAAATTTGAAGTAGTAAGGATAGAACAAATCGGCAGGGAAGAAAACAGCAGAGCTGACGAATTAGCAGGCTTCGCCTCAATAACAGACTCCTCCATACCTTATCCACTACTAATCGACTACCTACCTAGACCAAGCATAGAAGACCCCGAAGCAGAAGAGGTATGTTACACAGAACTAGGCCCCTCTTGGATGGATCCCATCATCCTGTTCTTGAAAGACGGCATCCTACCAGAAGAGAAAAAAGAAGCAAATAGAATAAGAGCGAAATCGCAGCGATTCTGGCTCTCCCCATCCTTAGCATTATACAAGAAGTCATTCTCAGGACCCTACCTAAAGTGTGTACATCCTAGCAAAGTAGAAGCATTCTTGTACGAGATACACGAAGGGGTGTGCGGAAGCCATCAAGGAGGAAGATCGCTAGCTTACAGGGCCATTTCACAAGGATACTGGTGGCCATACATGCAGGCAGACTCAGAAAAATATGTGAAGAAGTGTGAGAAATGCCAAAAATTCGCGCACCAAATACATCAACCAGCAAGAGAACTCCTACCATTAACTAGCCCATGGCCCTTCGCAATGTGGGGCTTGGACATAGTAGGACCACTTCCAACAGCACCCGGCAACAGGAAGTTCTTTCTCACAGCAACAGACTACTTCATAAAATGGGTAGAAGCAGAAGCATTGGCATCAATCAAAGAAAAAGATGTGAAGAAGTTCGTTTGGCAAAATATCATCACTCGGTTTGGCATACCAAAAGCCCTAATCTCAGACAATGGCACTCAGTTTGACGGCAGAATCTTTAGAGGCTTTTGTGAAGAATACAAGATAGAGTTCTACAATTCTACGCCGGCATATCCTCAAGCAAATGGCCAAGCAGAAGCATCAAATAAAGTTGTCTTGGATGGACTGAAGAAAAGGTTAGAAAAGGCAAAAGGCAAATGGGCGGACGAACTCCCTCATGTTTTATGGGCTTACCGCACCACACCTCGACGATCAACAGGAGAGACACCATTTTCCTTAGCCTATGGAATGGAAGCAGTAATCCCACTGGAAGTTGGCCTCCCCACAATTCGAAGCGAAAATTTCGATCCAGACTTAAATGGAGAAGCCATAACATTAGAACTCGACCTTGCAGAAGAAAGAAGAGAAAGAGCACTGGTTCATATTGCTTCATACCAACGAGAGTTAATTAGAAAATACAATAAAAAGGTGCATCCAAGACAATTCAAGATCGGCGATTGGGTGCTGCGCAAAGTAATGGGAAACACCTTGGTACCAGGAGATGGCAAGTTAGGGCCAAACTGGGAAGGTCCTTACAAAGTGGTCGGGTTAGCAGGCAAAGGGGCATACCGCCTAGAAGACAAGGACGGCAAAGCAATCCCTAGGCCATGGAACTAGGCCAATCTCAAGTTATTTTATTTTTAGCTTTTTCTCTTTCAAACATATGTAATTTTCTCTTTCCTCAATAAGATAATCAATTCTTTTCAGCATGCATTGTTCTCTGTAAAAGTTAGCTTTAGTAAAGTTAGGAATATTGCAAACCTTTTGTTCTAAGTTAGCTGAAAAAAAAAAACAAACTTAGAGGTTGGCTCCTGTACTCTTCAGCCGAAGTAAGGGTATGGCTGAAGAGTGGTTGGCTGGAATAAACCAACACCCTTCCTAAGCCCAGGATAAGGATCCAGGTTGCAGGACGTTTGGTCAGAATAACCAAACATTATTCTAAGTTAGCTGGAAAAAACTAATTTAGAGGTTGGCTGGAATAAACCAACTCCTGTTACTCTTCAGCCGAAGTATGGGTATGACTGAAGAGTGGTTGGCTGGATAAAACCAACTCTTTGTACTTTTCAGCCGAAGTATGGGTATGGTTGAAGTGGTTGGCTGAAATAAACCAACTGCTAAAACTCTTCAACCGAAGTATGGGTATGGCTGAAGAGTGGTTGGCTGGATTAAACCAACTCTTTGTACTCTTCAAACCGAAGTATGGGTATGACTGAAGAGTGGTTGGCTGGATTAAACCAACTCTTTGTACTCTTCAGCCCAAGTATGGGTATGACTGAAGAGTGGTTGGCTGGATTAAACCAACTCCTGTTACTCTTCAGGCGAAGTATGGGTATGGCTGACGAGTGGTTGGCTGGATGAAACCAACTCTTTGTACTTTTCAGCCGAAGTATGGGTATGGCTGAAGTGGTTGGCTGAAATAAACCAACTCCTGAAACTCTTCAACCGAAGTATGGGTATGGCTGAAGAGTGGTTGGCTGGATTAAACCAACTCTTTGTACTCTTCAGACCGAAGTATAGGTATGACTGAAGAGTGGTTGGCTGGATTAAACCAACTCTTTGTACTCTTCAGCCGAAGTATGGGAATAGCTGAAGAGTGGTTGGCTGGATTAAACCAACTCTTTGAACTCTTCAGCCGAAGTATGGGTATGGCATCATCAGGTATGTTATAGTCCTTCCCGAATTCGGCTAGGCCACCTAGAGTGTCTACTAGGTACCTATACTTCCCCATTTAAGGTATAAATTATGAATAAGTTATATCGGTGCAAAAGTTGTGCTCAGTAGCTCGGTTGAGCGCACGCAGGAGTGCCTGGGCAACCTAAGTCTGCAAAGTAGAAAACACAGGGGTTAAGCACAGATCATTGGACCGTGCTACAAATTAAAAGCAAGGTAAAAGAGCCCTACTTCGGCTTTATGGACAGGTTCTATCTCGGTTCAGTAAAATGCTTCGTAGATCGGTTTGAGCAGAGTTCTTATTAGCCAGATCTTGGCAAGCATCTCGGCGTACTGGCTTTGGAAACAATTTTGTTAGACCGGTTCATCGTCTAGGGGCAGCTTTCTAAGTTCGGTCTAACAAACTAAGAAAGCTGATTTAGCCCCAAGGCCTAAATCGGTTAAACTATGAGTTTTGTTACTTCGGTTGAGCCTCTAGGGGTAGCTTTCTGAGTTTGGTTTAGAAACTAGGAAAGCTAGCTTAGCCCCAAAGGCTTAGCTCGATTGAAGACCGAGGTTCCTAATTTAAGGAGTTCAAACTCCAGTGGACTTATCTCGGCTAGAGTGATTCAAGAGTTGATAACTTACTGAAACTACTGATTTTTTCTAGAAGTTCTAGTTCGGTTATTTTCTAAAGTGATCTACCTATATAGGACAAACAGTATCCTAGTTCGGTTGCTACATGACTTTGGATCTAAGACTAGTTTTCTACAGAATATTTCATACACACGAGTTCTGCTAAGGTTTTTCCATGAAAGTATAGAAGCGAAGCAGAAATGGAAGAAAATGTTTTGCGAAAATATAGTAAACAAAATGCATAGAACAAATACGAAAGCAAAAACAAGTAAGGAAAATAGATTTGCTTACCAGATTGAAGAAAAGGGGACTGGAGATGGAAACAGTAGCAGCAAATGAAGAACACAAACTCAGGATTGGAAAAGCAGAGGCACGAAGAGAGAAGAGGGTGAAAAGTGTGGGTGAATGATTCAAAGATGGAGGATTGTTTTGTGAAAAGGGAGAGAGAAAAAGCGGGAAACCGTTCAAAATTTTCATAGTACGAGGGCGGCGTGACAGCTGCCCACAGCCTATCAGAGCCTACCACGTGTCATTGGAAAGTGAAGCGTTACAGTCACAGTGATTGAAGAGACGTTTTGACCAGACAATCGGAACCTAGGGTAAATTAAGCTCAGCTGGAGAGGTTAATGGGTTTTTTAGCTCGGCTGGAGAGGCTAAAGGGGTTTTTTTAGCCCGGCTGGAAAGGCTTAAAAACGTTAGCTCGGCTGGTCACCAGGTAATCCCAATCATGCTGTACAGATGGAATTAAGGGGCAATTGAGAGGGTAATTTTTGGTGAAAATTGGGCCGAGCTATGAGATGGACTTTATGGCCCAAAGTACGAAGGACTGGGTGAAAAGGGCCGAGAAGTTACTCCGGCCCAAGAGAGATAAAGTTACTCCGGCCAAAAGAGATGAAGTTACTTCGGCTCAGGAATTGTAAAGCTACTTCGGTCCGGAAGCAACTTGAAGTTAGACCGGTCTTGGAGTTGTACCAGTCTTGGAATTATACCGGTCGCGAATCGTTGGTTCGGTCTAAACCGTACCATGAGTTCTACATGGAAAGCCGAGATAGGAAAGAGTAAACGGAAGAACCGAACTAAGGATAGTTCGGCCTACACTGTGGCTCGGCATAGCCAGGTTTATCTCGGTCGTATGGTAGTTCGGCCATGATGAAAACCATCCCACTTGGTTTAAGCAGTTGGGGGGGGTGTAAAAGGATAAGCATTATCCTTTGGGAGTATGAATCCTAGTAGGACTCTGCATGGAGGAATAAAAGTCCTACTAGGATTGTGCCACTCAAAACCTATAAGAAGCTCACAAACATCACCTTGGAGGAGGTAACACAACATACAATTTTTACTTCCTGAATACATTGAGCTTTGTCTATTTGTCAAGTTTGCTGACTTAGGCATCGGAGAGGTTTCCGGCACACACCCGCCGGCTAGCTCACGTTTCAGTTTTCAGGTAACGAAGCGACGTTGTACGGAGGAGCGTGGACTTAGTCAACAGGATTATACGAGGAGAATTATTTCTTTCCCGTACAATTGGCGCCGTTTGTGGGAATAACAGACAGAACAAAATCTCTTGATTAAAGCTTCTCCCCTTTACATTCAATGGCACACATTGAAGAATTGCCGCAGTCCGCCGTCGACGAACTAACTCCAGATGAGGGCGCAAGGCGTGAAGGATTACCTTCTGTCCCTCCCATGGCGGACTTGGAGCCCCAACGACATAACTCCAGAAGGGATGCTAGGGGAAGGCGAAATAACAGCCCCCATCGCTCTCGTTCACAAAGTCCTGATAGGCAAAGACGGAGGATTGACCCTCAAGCTCTGGAAGACCGCGTGAAAGAGCAAGATGAATTGATAAGAAAGATGGCGGCAGACATGGAGGCCTTGAAACGCCAGATGAAGAAAAAAGAAGTGGCGACAGGAGAGGAGCGCAAAAACAAGACGCCCCCTCGCCACTCAGAAAATCGTAGTAGGAATACTACACCCTCACAAGGAGAGAGTAGAAGCCTCAGGACAGGCGATACTCAATCATGGTCTTCCAGAACTCGTCACTCCAGGTCTGAGAGGATGAAGTCTGAAAGATCATACACTGAAGGAAGCACATACTGGCCCTCTCATTCGCATCAAACTAGATCTAGACAGACGGAATTACCCAGATCATCCGACTTACGAACCGTGCTCGATGAGAAAGCACGATGCAAGGAGGATGCCAGGGCGCGGGATCCGCACAGAGTTTCTGCCTTACAGTGGTTGGCTCCTCGGACGCATGGAAGCGTCGAGGCTGGAATGCCAATACCGCGCCCAACCTACGAACCAACGGACAAAGCATTGGCAAGACTACAGACTTCGCCGTTTGTTCCAGCGATCGAAAACGCGCCCCTACCATCAGGCTTCCTTCAGCCGAAATTCACCACATATGAAGGGAAGACGGACCCGTACTCACACTTAAGCCACTTTCGCCAAGTCATGGCCGTTTACAGACGAAACGAGGCCTTAATATGCATACTCTTCCCGTCTAGCCTTGGCGACCTAGGCTTGACTTGGTTCGAGAAACTTCCTGAGGGCAGCATAGCCTCTTGGGCGCAATTGGCAGAAGCGTTCGTAACAAGGTTCCGAACGAACACTAAAACCCCGGTAGAGATCGACCAGCTACTCTCCATCGACATGGGTGATAAAGAGACCCTAAGATCCTACAACAGTCGCTACTGGGAGACATTCAATCAGATTGGGGACTACCCCACCAATCTCGCCATTGCACAGTATAAAAGAGGCCTTCCAGTTGGGAACAGACTGAGGGACTCGATCACCATGACGCCACCCCTCACTATGGAAGCCCTGATGGAAAGAGTGCATCAGCACATCAGAGTAGAAGAGGATGACGCACGAGCCAAAGCAAAATCTAGTGCGACCGCAGTACCAGAAAAGAAGACCTCAGCAAAGGTCAATACAGTAGATCGTCAGAGCAAAAACGGACGTGGCAAACGAGATAACGGAGAAGACCCGGATAAAAGATGGTTGAGAATCCGCACTGCCATAACCACGGTGTTCAAGAAACCGATATATCGGATTCTTAGCGAAATAAGAGATGAGCCTTTCGTCAAGTGGCTAGCCAAGCTAGGAGAAGCCCAGAAAGACTATGACGAAAGATCGCGGTGCACCTTCCACAAAGAAAAGGGACACCGCACGGAGAATTGCACACCATTGAGGCAACACCTGGAAGAGTTGGTGGCAGCAGGCCACTTGGACAAATACATTGAGGGAGGGATGCAACCAGCCCCCCAGGATCACAATAACCCCAACGGAATGCCAATCGACGCCCCACCTCAAGGCATTATCAATGTAATACATGGAGTCTTTGAACCTGAGCGTGTATGCGAGCTTAGGGGATCAATCAAGAAGGCTGAGCACTTTAGAGAGGTGTTAAGTGCCCAACCTGCCATCCAGAAGGGAAAGACAGAGGCAACAAACGTCATGTCTTTTTCGGATAAGGACTTGGATCGAATATACTGTCCTCACAATGATGCTCTGGTCGTCACTCTCCGAGTCAAGGATTTTGACGTCAAGCGGATTCTGATTGACCGGGGTAGTTCATGTGAGATCATGTACTACGACACATTTAAACAACTAAAGCTACAAGACAAAGACTTGGCGCCTGCAGTATCTCCCCTAATTGGATTCAACTCCATGCTAAAGTGGCTCGTCGGCAAAATAATTCTTCCAGTCAGAGCAGGAAGCGTAACAAAACAAGTGGAGTTCTGGGTATTGAAGGTCCCCTCCACTTACAACATCATCTTGGGCAGAACATGGCTGCACGCCATGCGTTCGGTGGCGTCATCCTACCACCAGGTAATGCGGTTCCCCAACGACACCGGTATAATTGAAGAAGTCTATGGAGATCAGATCATGTCAAAACAATGTTTCGCCACGGTAAATGGCAGCCGCGCTGCCAAAGGACACGTTCATTCGGTGGAGGAACCTGAAAGCAATGAACTATTCGCGGACGTCGGCAAAGAGGCTGATCAAAAAGCGGTGGAGGACTTGGTGGAGGTAAAAATAGATGAGAAGAACCCGGATAAGTTCTTCTTGCTCGGCTCGTCGTTGTCCAGCACTGAGAGATTAGAGGTCTTGGGATTCTTGACCTCTAACATCGAAGTGTTTGCCTGGACACCCTACAACATGCCAGGCATTGATCCAAACTTCATCAGTCACCAACTCAATGTCCACCCATCCGCCAGACCAGTCATTCAGCGCACACGCAGATCGGCACTCCACCACGCCGAAATAGTGGCGGAAGAAGTAGGCAACCTGCTGGAGGCAGGAGCAATTAGAGAAGTGCACTACCCAAGATGGATCTCCAACACAGTCGTAGTGCCAAAGAAAAATGGCAAATGGCGAGTCTGCGTCGACTACAAAACGGTCAACAAGGCGTGCCCAAAAGACAGCTTTCCTCTACCACGTATAGACCAACTGGTAGACCTAACGGCGGGGCACAACCGACTTAGCTTCCTAGATGCATACAGAGGCTACCACCAGATCGCCATGCATGAACCAGACCAGGAGGTCACGTCCTTTACGACTTCAAGAGGACTATACTGTTACAAGGTCATGCCCTTTGGCCTGAAGAACGCAGGGGCAACATTCCAACGGATGGTCACCAAGATGTTTGAACCATTGTTAGGCAGAACAATGGAAGCTTACATCGACGACATGGTGGTCAAAAGCAAGGATGAGAATGACCATCTTAAGGACCTAGGCGAGATGTTTGGGATCCTGAAGAAGCACAAGTTGCGCCTCAATGCGTCCAAGTGTGCATTCGGAGTAGGATCTGGCAAATTCCTGGGCTTCCTCGTGACCAACCGAGGTATAGAGGCAGACCCCTCTCAAATCAAGGCAATCCAAGATCTGGAAAGACCAAACTCAGTAAAAGAAGTGCAGCATCTCACCGGCATGGCGGCTGCACTCAACCGATTTATCAGCCGGTCGTCAAACAGACTACGACCATTTTTTCATACCTTAAAGGCCAAGTTTGAATGGGATGAAGAATGCGACCAAGCTCTGGAAAGCTTGAAGGAGTATATGTCTTCCCCACCACTGCTTGTTACCCCAGTACCTGGTGAAGAACTCTTCTTATACCTGGCAGTCTCTCAGCACGCAGTTAGCGCAGTGTTGGTTCGTGCAGAAGGAATCCAACACTTGCCCATCTATTATGTCAGCAAGACATTGCTGGGAGCCGAAACCAGGTATTTGCCACTGGAAAAACTGGCATTAGCCTTGATGATGGCCTCCAGGAAATTGGCACACTACTTTCACGCCCACACCATAGTCGTCCTCACAGCTTTCCCATTAAAAGCTCTGTTTGGGAGGGCGAACTTTTCTGGGCGAATTTTGAAGTGGGCAGTAGAGTTGGGACAATTCGACATCAAGTTCCAACCCAGGACCGCAATAAAAGCCCAATCTTTGGCAGACTTCGTCGCAGAGTTTACCCCTGGAAGTCATCATATCTGCCTAGTCGACCTAACTGACACAACCGAACTAGGGACGGAAGTTGACGCCGGAATAGCGCAACCCCTAGTAGAAGGTACTCAGTCAGACCCCAAGACAGACCAGACTAAAGACAACAAGGCAGAAGCTACACCAAACCAAAGCTCTCTGACAAAAAAAGACTTGGTACAATCAGATGGCGAGGGGCGGACAGCAAGCATGGACCTTGAAGAAAACACCATTCTTGACCCCACGACATCATCTGACCCCTCCACGTGCTGGAAGTTGTTCATTGGTGAGATGTGGAAGCTCTTTGTGGATGGAGCATCCAACCGGCATGGTGCAGGACTCGGCATAGTCCTCATCTCGCCAGACGGCCTGGTTATAGAGCAAGCAATCAACCTTGGCTTCCCAGCATCAAACAACGAAGCGGAGTATGAAGCGCTTCTCGCAGGACTCAAATCAGCATACTACATGAAGGCCACCGAACTAATGGTCTACAGCGACTCACAGCTGGTAGTAAACCAAATTTCTGGCGACTATGAAGCAAAGGATGATAGGATGGCCAAGTACCAAGAGTTGGTCAAAACAGAAATCAAGAAATTTGAAGTAGTAAGGATAGAACAAATCGGCAGGGAAGAAAACAGCAGAGCTGACGAATTAGCAGGCTTCGCCTCAATAACAGACTCCTCCATACCTTATCCACTACTAATCGACTACCTACCTAGACCAAGCATAGAAGACCCCGAAGCAGAAGAGGTATGTTACACAGAACTAGGCCCCTCTTGGATGGATCCCATCATCCTGTTCTTGAAAGACGGCATCCTACCAGAAGAGAAAAAAGAAGCAAATAGAATAAGAGCGAAATCGCAGCGATTCTGGCTCTCCCCATCCTTAGCATTATACAAGAAGTCATTCTCAGGACCCTACCTAAAGTGTGTACATCCTAGCAAAGTAGAAGCATTCTTGTACGAGATACACGAAGGGGTGTGCGGAAGCCATCAAGGAGGAAGATCGCTAGCTTACAGGGCCATTTCACAAGGATACTGGTGGCCATACATGCAGGCAGACTCAGAAAAATATGTGAAGAAGTGTGAGAAATGCCAAAAATTCGCGCACCAAATACATCAACCAGCAAGAGAACTCCTACCATTAACTAGCCCATGGCCCTTCGCAATGTGGGGCTTGGACATAGTAGGACCACTTCCAACAGCACCCGGCAACAGGAAGTTCTTTCTCACAGCAACAGACTACTTCATAAAATGGGTAGAAGCAGAAGCATTGGCATCAATCAAAGAAAAAGATGTGAAGAAGTTCGTTTGGCAAAATATCATCACTCGGTTTGGCATACCAAAAGCCCTAATCTCAGACAATGGCACTCAGTTTGACGGCAGAATCTTTAGAGGCTTTTGTGAAGAATACAAGATAGAGTTCTACAATTCTACGCCGGCATATCCTCAAGCAAATGGCCAAGCAGAAGCATCAAATAAAGTTGTCTTGGATGGACTGAAGAAAAGGTTAGAAAAGGCAAAAGGCAAATGGGCGGACGAACTCCCTCATGTTTTATGGGCTTACCGCACCACACCTCGACGATCAACAGGAGAGACACCATTTTCCTTAGCCTATGGAATGGAAGCAGTAATCCCACTGGAAGTTGGCCTCCCCACAATTCGAAGCGAAAATTTCGATCCAGACTTAAATGGAGAAGCCATAACATTAGAACTCGACCTTGCAGAAGAAAGAAGAGAAAGAGCACTGGTTCATATTGCTTCATACCAACGAGAGTTAATTAGAAAATACAACAAAAAGGTGCATCCAAGACAATTCAAGATCGGCGATTGGGTGCTGCGCAAAGTAATGGGAAACACCTTGGTACCAGGAGATGGCAAGTTAGGGCCAAACTGGGAAGGTCCTTACAAAGTGGTCGGGTTAGCAGGCAAAGGGGCATACCGCCTAGAAGACAAGGACGGCAAAGCAATCCCTAGGCCATGAAACTAGGCCAATCTCAAGTTATTTTATTTTTAGCTTTTTCTCTTTCAAACATATGTAATTTTCTCTTTCCTCAATAAGATAATCAATTCTTTTCAGCATGCATTGTTCTCTGTAAAAGTTAGCTTTAGTAAAGTTAGGAATATTGCAAACCTTTTGTTCTAAGTTAGCTGAAAAAAAAAAACAAACTTAGAGGTTGGCTCCTGTACTCTTCAGCCGAAGTAAGGGTATGCTGAAGAGTGGTTGGCTGGAATAAACCAACACCCTTCCTAAGCCCAGGATAAGGATCCAGGTTGCAGGACGTTTGGTCAGAATAACCAAACATTATTCTAAGTTAGCTGGAAAAAACTAATTTAGAGGTTGGCTGGAATAAACCAACTCCTGTTACTCTTCAGCCGAAGTATGGGTATGACTGAAGAGTGGTTGGCTGGATAAAACCAACTCTTTGTACTTTTCAGCCGAAGTATGGGTATGGTTGAAGTGGTTGGCTGAAATAAACCAACTGCTAAAACTCTTCAACCGAAGTATGGGTATGGCTGAAGAGTGGTTGGCTGGATTAAACCAACTCTTTGTACTCTTCAAACCGAAGTATGGGTATGACTGAAGAGTGGTTGGCTGGATTAAACCAACTCTTTGTACTCTTCAGCCCAAGTATGGGTATGACTGAAGAGTGGTTGGCTGGATTAAACCAACTCCTGTTACTCTTCAGGCGAAGTATGGGTATGGCTGACGAGTGGTTGGCTGGATGAAACCAACTCTTTGTACTTTTCAGCCGAAGTATGGGTATGGCTGAAGTGGTTGGCTGAAATAAACCAACTCCTGAAACTCTTCAACCGAAGTATGGGTATGGCTGAAGAGTGGTTGGCTGGATTAAACCAACTCTTTGTACTCTTCAGACCGAAGTATAGGTATGACTGAAGAGTGGTTGGCTGGATTAAACCAACTCTTTGTACTCTTCAGCCGAAGTATGGGAATAGCTGAAGAGTGGTTGGCTGGATTAAACCAACTCTTTGAACTCTTCAGCCGAAGTATGGGTATGGCATCATCAGGTATGTTATAGTCCTTCCCGAATTCAGCTAGGCCACCTAGAGTGTCTACTAGGTACCTATACTTCCCCATTTAAGGTATAAATTATGAATAAGTTATATCGGTGCAAAAGTTGTGCTCAGTAGCTCGGTTGAGCGCACGCAGGAGTGCCTGGGCAACCTAAGTCTGCAAAGTAGAAAACACAGGGGTTAAGCACAGATCATTGGACCGTGCTACAAATTAAAAGCAAGGTAAAAGAGCCCTACTTCGGCTTTATGGACAGGTTCTATCTCGGTTCAGTAAAATGCTTCGTAGATCGGTTTGAGCAGAGTTCTTATTAGCCAGATCTTGGCAAGCATCTCGGCGTACTGGCTTTGGAAACAATTTTGTTAGACCGGTTCATCGTCTAGGGGCAGCTTTCTAAGTTCGGTCTAACAAACTAAGAAAGCTGATTTAGCCCCAAGGCCTAAATCGGTTAAACTATGAGTTTTGTTACTTCGGTTGAGCCTCTAGGGGTAGCTTTCTGAGTTTGGTTTAGAAACTAGGAAAGCTAGCTTAGCCCCAAAGGCTTAGCTCGATTGAAGACCGAGGTTCCTAATTTAAGGAGTTCAAACTCCAGTGGACTTATCTCGGCTAGAGTGATTCAAGAGTTGATAACTTACTGAAACTACTGATTTTTTCTAGAAGTTCTAGTTCGGTTATTTTCTAAAGTGATCTACCTATATAGGACAAACAGTATCCTAGTTCGGTTGCTACATGACTTTGGATCTAAGACTAGTTTTCTACAGAATATTTCATACACACGAGTTCTGCTAAGGTTTTTCCATGAAAGTATAGAAGCGAAGCAGAAATGGAAGAAAATGTTTTGCGAAAATATAGTAAACAAAATGCATAGAACAAATACGAAAGCAAAAACAAGTAAGGAAAATAGATTTGCTTACCAGATTGAAGAAAAGGGGACTGGAGATGGAAACAGTAGCAGCAAATGAAGAACACAAACTCAGGATTGGAAAAGCAGAGGCACGAAGAGAGAAGAGGGTGAAAAGTGTGGGTGAATGATTCAAAGATGGAGGATTGTTTTGTGAAAAGGGAGAGAGAAAAAGCGGGAAACCGTTCAAAATTTTCATAGTACGAGGGCGGCGTGACAGCTGCCCACAGCCTATCAGAGCCTACCACGTGTCATTGGAAAGTGAAGCGTTACAGTCACAGTGATTGAAGAGACGTTTTGACCGGACAATCGGAACCTAGGGTAAATTAAGCTCAGCTGGAGAGGTTAATGGGTTTTTTAGCTCGGCTGGAGAGGCTAAAGGGGTTTTTTTAGCCCGGCTGGAAAGGCTTAAAAACGTTAGCTCGGCTGGTCACCAGGTAATCCCAATCATGCTGTACAGATGGAATTAAGGGGGAATTGAGAGGGTAATTTTTGGTGAAAATTGGGCCGAGCTATGAGATGGACTTTATGGCCCAAAGTACGAAGGACTGGGTGAAAAGGGCCGAGAAGTTACTCCGGCCCAAGAGAGATAAAGTTACTCCGGCCAAAAGAGATGAAGTTACTTCGGCTCAGGAATTGTAAAGCTACTTCGGTCCGGAAGCAACTTGAAGTTAGACCGGTCTTGGAGTTGTACCAGTCTTGGAATTATACCGGTCGCGAATCGTTGGTTCGGTCTAAACCGTACCATGAGTTCTACATGGAAAGCCGAGATAGGAAAGAGTAAACGGAAGAACCGAACTAAGGATAGTTCGGCCTACACTGTGGCTCGGCATAGCCAGGTTTATCTCGGTCGTATGGTAGTTCGGCCATGATGAAAACCATCCCACTTGGTTTAAGCAGTTGGGGGGGGTGTAAAAGGATAAGCATTATCCTTTAGGAGTATGAATCCTAGCAGGACTCTGCATGGAGGAATAAAAGTCCTACTAGGATTGTGCCACTCAAAACCTATAAGAAGCTCACAAACATCACCTTGGAGGAGGTAACACAACATACAATTTTTACTTCCTGAATACATTGAGCTTTGTCTATTTGTCAAGTTTGCTGACTTAGGCATCGGAGAGGTTTCCGGCACACACCCGCCGGCTAGCTCACGTTTGAGTTTTCAGGTAACGAAGCGATGTCGTACGGAGGAGCGCGGACTTAGTCAACAGGATTATACGAGGAGAATTATTTCTTTCCCGTACAATAAGAATCAAATTCTCAAAAAGTGGAATATGTTAAAGTTTTATTATGAAGGGGTTTTGACTCCCTTCTCCCCTTCTTGGAAAATTTAGCCAAAACCCTTCCATTGGACCAGTGTTTGATGCAAATGACAACTTAATTTATTTTGTTTCATAAACTCCTTAAGAAGGAGATACATAATTGAAGAAGGATAACATAATTTTTTTTTTCCTTGAACAATATTGACCATGCATATATATATATATATATATATATTGCACGTAACTCTTTTGATGAATAGTTTTATTTTATTTTATACAAGTATAAAAATGTTGTGTATGTGTATTTTTGGTTAGTTCATCTACTATGTTCTCTGCTTTTGCAAAAGTAAAATGTTACTATGAATCAAAGTAATATATTATTATCAAACAGATGAACATATTATTGTTTACGTCAAATGGAAAAGGTCTGTGAATTAGGTGAAATGTAGGTATATTTTACTCATTTTTTCGCTACCTTTTCCCTTTCGCTTTCCCTTTCCAAATCTTTTCTCAAATTCCCAAACCAAACACAACGTAAAGAAACTTTTTTATCATTATAGACATTTATTAATGTTTAAAAGTAAATTTTTAAATCATCATTGCTAGCATATATACATTTTTATAATTTTTTTAAAAAAAAGTTAATTAAAGATGACAAGCAAATGAATAATAACATTTTAAGCAACTTTTTAGGTTTTAGTGAAAAAATATATATTTTTTACTTTATTAGATAATAATATTCGAATTGGATAATAATTAATTAATTAATTTTTTGGAGCATTAGAAAATAGATTACATTGCCGAAGAAAACAAAAAGGTTTTCCAACAAAAATATTCAATGTTATCACAGATCAATTAAAAAAATCATAAGAATAAAAATTTCAAAAAGTGTAATATGTTAAAGTTTTATTATGAGGGGGTTTTGACCCCCTTTTTTCCCTTCTTGGAAAATTTAGCCAAAACCCTTCCATTGGACCATTGTTTGATGAAAATGACAATTTAATTTATTTTGTTTCATAAACTCCCTAAGAAGGAGACACATAATTGATTAAGGACAGCATAAATTTTTTTCTTGAACAATATTGATCATGCATATATTTATATATATATATATATATATCACAACTCTTTTGACGAACACTTTTATTTTATTTTATACAAGTACAAAAATGTTGTGTATGTGTATTTTTGGTTAGTTCATCTACTATATACTCTGTTTTTTGTAATAGTAAATCGTTATTATAAATCAGAGTAACATATTACTATCAAACAGAGGAACATGTTACTTGTAGACACCCCATTTTTTACCACCCTTAAGACTTGGGCGTCTGTAGACACCCCATTTTTGACCGACCTTGAGACTCAGACGTCACCAATTGAGCGCTTGGTGATACTGCATATTGTTCTCGTCCAGAAGTTTCAGAGTCTCGGCTGCGGGCCTTGCCTCCGGACTTCCGGACTCTTTTGTACCTTGCCTCGGTTTGCAAACCAGACTCGGTTTTCTCTGTTTTCTCTTCGCGAAGGGAGGGAGAGGTCCCGTAGACCATCTCTCAGTGGCCGTGGGCTACATTTTGTGGCTGTAGGCCATTTTGTCCATTTCGGAGCCCGGTTTCCGGTTTTCGGAGCCGTCAGGCCGTGTGCCTCAGTTCGGGACCGCCTAACCATCTCCATTTGCTCTGATTTTTGGCATGCATCTTATTTTCTCCCTTTTAAGGGACACTGAGGTCTGAGAGACCCACTTCGGGGCCGAATGCCACTTTCGGTGCTTAACAGGCAGTTTTCAGGACCCCGAACTACGCGTTTTGGCCCCCGAATATTCGTTTTGCATCGGTTTTCGTTCATTTTCGGCAAGTACCTCTGTTTCATCACCAGGAAGGCCGTAGAAGGGTGGGAGGCCAGCAATTGTTTCAGCAACCAGTTACATATCCTCCGGCGCCCTCCGACGCCCGTTTTTCTCACTTCCGAGCCAATGTTGAACACCCTTGGGCCATTTTCTTGAACTTTTAACCACATATTTGTGAGGTACACACATGGGAGGACCCTAAAAGTTGGTGGCCGGCCAGTAATTCCACCTGACCCTTTTGAACCCCTCCTAAAAATGGCCTATTCTCTCTCCTGTTTTACAGTTGACAATTTTGAACCATAGGGTTGTGTTGAGGGCACCTGGGAGGACAGCAATCTGTGGTGGCCGGCCATTAAATCACCTTGACCCTTTTGACCCCTGGCCGGCCGGCCATGGGAGGTGGCCGGCCGGCCACCTGATGCTCCAAAAACTGGCCGGCCATAATCCTTACAGTGTGTACTTTACAGCTGTATAGCTGTTTTCCCCCAAAAATATCTGTATCCGGGGGACAGCTAGTGAGGGAAAGTTGGTCCTTTTTTCCCCACTCTTTCCCTCCTTGCCCTCCCTCTCCTTGGTCCATATAACTGGCCTCCAGCTTTGGTCCAAGGGTTGGGAAATTTTTGGCTTCAAGACTTGTATCCATATCTCCCTCTATCTCTCTTTTTTCAACCAAAAACAACCAGTTCTACCACCTTTTCTTCATCACCACCAAGCACCACCACCACTACTCCATTTCCAGCAACTTGGGGAGTTTTCCAGCAGCTAAGAGGCACCACTTCTCAAGCCAAGAAGCAACCAAAGACTTGTCTTCAAGGGTGAGTAGCATTTCCCTCCTTTTGGTCCATATCTTGTGTCATTTATAAGCCATATATGCTTGCTGTTTTGAGCTCCGGCCCTAACTGAAAGTGGCCTTCTTTTGAGCTCTTTTTCACTTTTTCTTAAGGGCTCAACACTGTTTGAGCCCCCCATATTGCACTTGCTTCAATATCCTTCTTAAATACCGTTATCTTGCGTAGTATTTTTAGCCTATGTGTGATATTTTTTGGAGCATGATGTAAACTGTAAATAGGCTTATTTTGAGCCCCTCTTCAACATTTAAGAAGGGCTCATCACTTTTTGGGACCTCCATCTGCCACTTCATGTTATATCCCTTTTTGGTCCCCATTTTTGCATGACTTGGAAGCCCCTTGTGCTTCTGTTTTTGGTCTTTTTACAGAACTAAAAATAGTCTTATTTTGGCCCATTATTCATGTTTCATTAAGGGCCTTTCATGGTTTGAGACCTCCATGTGCCACTTCATGTTATATCCCTCTTTGGTCCCCTTTTCTTGCATGATTTGGCAGCCTATTATGCTTCGGTTTTTGGTCATTTTACAGCACTTAAAATAGTCTTATTTTGGCCCATTCTTCATGTTTCATTAAGGGTCTTTGGCTATTTGATGGATGTTTTGTATACTTTGTGCTTTGGCCATCTTTTGGCCCATTTCCTGCATGAGAGTTTAGCTATACTTGTGCTGGTTTTTGTGGTTTGCCATAAACTGTAAAAGATCATATTTTTGGCCCCTATTCAATATTGTAGAAGGCCCCTAATCTGTTTGGGGTCAGAAGCTGTGAGTTGCTTCATTATCTCATATTTAGGGCCATTTTTGCATGCTATTTTTTCCCTATTTGTGTTTGCTGTTTGGCCATGCTTTAAACTGTAAAAATACTTTTCTAGGGTCTGCCTTGCTTCTGTCTTTTCATCTCATGTTCAAATTATGCATGTATTGCATAGCTATAGGCCATTTCATGCGCTAAAATTCATGTTTCGGGAGAGATTCCATGCATCGGGTGTCATTTCGCCTTATTTCGGGGCTGTTTTCCCCCTCATTTTGCTACTGATTTTTGCATGTTTGCATGTCATATTCCATGTCCTTGCCATGTCTCATTAGAGTGGCATTTCGGTGCCTGAGGGTCGGTCCTCGGTTTGCGTGCACGCGTGCACGCATTTTGAGTTGTCTTGTTTTCATCTGACGGCCTCCTATGTGAGTGTGGCTGAGGCTCTCTCATGTTGGTGTAAGCCCATTATTGCATTGCGTATGCCATTTCATCCATAGCATTGTACATGCTCGGTTGTGTATTACCTCGTGCAGCGTGTATGCCATTCCATAACATTGTGTATGTTAGGATTGTATCTTAGTTGCATTTCGTGCATGTCATGCATATTGCATCATGTTCGGGATAGGAGTTAGCCCGGGCACGGGAAACGAGGTGCATTTCGTACTCCAAGTGACGGAATGTGTCTCAATTCCCCAGTCACCGACACTCCGGATTATCCATGATGGGGTTAGGTTTCAGTTTTACTTTCATGTGCATTCATTCTATATTGAGTTGCACATTTCGATTCCTCGGCCATCATGCATCGATATGCGTGATTGGTGGCACGAGGATCGAGGCATGCATACATTTGTGAAAATACATTGCTATGCCCCTTTCCTGCTCTCTGTTGCAGCAAATTAAGAATCAGCAAACTTCCGGAGTTTGGCGCGCTTTCCAAGAAAAATCACAAAACAGAGGCTAATCGGGGCATCCCAATGGATTTCCGCGCAAGGCAGCCCAGACATGCATCATTCATCAGAAACAAGGCAGTCCCTGGCTTGCACGCCAGTTTTACAGCTTTCTTAGTTAATTTGATTAATTAATTAGGAATTTGTATATTATTTGGACTGTATTTATTTGGACTGTACTATTCTTTTATTCGGGACTGTATATTTATTTAGACCCTCTGCGCGAGGGCATAATTGTAATAAGTGTGCGTGAGTGTGATGTATGTCTTCCAACCTCACGTCTTTCTTCCCTTTTATTTACCTGCTTATGATGGTTAGATTAGGGCATATTTCAATTAGCATACAGTATGACAACATGTTTGCATCATTCATCTGTTTTGCATGCACCGGGCTCGGCACATCATACTAACTGCATTGTATTTCAATTTCAAAGTTGAATACGTGTTAGTTGTAGCATTCCATATGCCATGTTTAGAATAGCCGAGCCTGCTATAGTTGCATTTTTGCATGTGTTGCATTAGGCATTTCTGTATACTTAGGATTCATGCATGACTTCTAATGAGTTTCTGTTTTGGCTTGGAGTACCCGGTGAGTTTTATGCTTTAGCATCCTTGCATGCGTGTGAGTGACTGCCATGAATAGCATGCTTACCATGAGACTATTTGTTTATGTGACATAACTGCCTGAATGCCTGTGGGTGAAGGTTGGGTTATTTGGATTGGGACAATTCATCAAATGTTTGTTTTAAGCCCACTAGATAGTGGCAAAACCATCTTTTCTAAGCCCACCCGAGGGTGGCAAAATCTGCATTTTAAGCCTACTTGCGAGTAGCAAACCATCTTTCAAAAACAAACATGAAATGTTTTGTTCCAATTCAAGCGATCCAGTCTATACTTGTATCACATAGTAACCTAGGCTAATAACCGGAATAAGAACGCACAATGTTTTCAAAAATAGATATCACGGTTAGTAGAGGCCGATCTTTGATCGGGCGAGCGGGGGTGCTCACGAAGTGACCTTCCCCAATCGTACCCAAGTTCCCGAGCCGAGGCAACTTTGGTGATGACGGACATGTGGCCTTTGGCACCGAGTCAGGGTTTCCTAAATTTCCCATTTTAAAAAAACATTTAGGTGGCGACTCTGTATCTGGCAAAGCAGTCCATGTTTGGCACTTCTTTCAAAAATCTGTTTTTTTTTTCTCAAAACGATTTGCCAGATTTGGACTCTTTGGTTCAGACTTAGAACGGTGACAAATTTTAGAGTCCTGAGCTGTAGTGACCCCAAATGAACAGAACGGGAGCTCGTTCCTCCCGGGGCATTCGGGGACGTCTACAGCGTCTCAAGTTGAACACTTGACGATGAAATAACACGCTGTACAAACGTTCAATTTCTTCAACAAGAAGCTTCAGTTTTGAGCTTCAAACCCACACCTTGCACCCCATTTTGACCCAATCCTATTTTTCTAGCCTGACCACTCAAAAAGCAGAAAAAGCAAAAATGATCAGTAGGCCACTTCTTATTGGCCGGCCAGCCCTCCTCTTGGTCGGCCGTCCACTTCATGGCTAGTCGGCCATGTTCAGCAGCCAGTAGATATTTTGCTGCCAACTGTCCCCCCATATGCATGCCTTGCACCAGATGGCTCAATACAGATATTTCTGATAGAGGAACCTGTTTTTCTATAAATAGATGACCATCTCTCATGGTTTTAGGTTACAAAAAATTGCCAAGAGTCAAAAACTTGCTCAACACTCTCCCTCTCTATCTTGCAATATACATACACTATACATACACTTCCTAAACCAAAAATTTGAGATTTTTTGCTGAGATTATTGAGTCAAAATTTCAGCTCTTGAGGATGAACACTTTGTGATTTGTGAGCGAAAGAGTATCCTCTCTTCAAGAGGTATAGCTTTTGTCATCTTCTCTATTATTTGTACTACTCTTTTCTTCTCTTTTATACACTGTTTTGGACTGTTTTCAAGTGCTGAAATTTGGGATTAAAAAGATACCAAAGGTGGAGAGGTTAACCACCATTTCTTGAACCTTATTCCATAGCTTGAATCCTTGTTTTTTTTTCCACTTGTTTCTTTGCTTTTAGCTACTAATTTTTAGAGTTTTCAGAGGCTAAAACATGTGATTTTAAGGTCCAAAAAGTGGAGGGGTTAGCCACCCTTCTTTAGGCTTACTTACTAGCTTTGTTATCTTCTTTTTTTGCTTACTTTTTCTAGCTTTTCAAACTAATTTCCAGCATTGTTTTTTAGTTTTTGGGGCTATTTTAATTCTTTACTTAGCTATGCTTTGAATACCATGCTTGCATTGTTCTAAGTCTTCATAGATTTGGTAATCTAGGCCATAGACACCAATCTATTCGAGTGGATAGCTTTCTTTATTTAATTTCCATGTAAATATTTATATTTGTCATCATTACCTTTGCACCCTCCCTCCTTTCTTTACTTTCTTTGCTTAAGAGTTGTCTTAAACACTAGTTTGTTGCTCAAGGCATGAGAAAGAGACTTTTCATGCTTAATGGTTTAAACTCTTCGGAGGTTCATTACTAAGGCATTACATCTCTCTCCCATGTTAAGCACAACTTCTTGTTTGACACTTCTCTTTATCGCTTTTTTTGCACTTAGTGGACGTAGTCATCACTTTTGGACACAAATGAATAAAGGATGGCAAGGTAATGTAAAATGGGTTAAAATTGGAGTAAAAAAGGTAAAAAGGGTAATAAAATTGAGTTAGGTTCAATCGGCTATTATATTGAACCTATTGCGTCTCGAGTCATTGCATACTCTTAGTGATGTTAATGATTCAAGAAGCAATGTCTACTATTTCCCTTAAGGTAACTCCATGATAGGGGAGCGATTTTGTTGGTCTTTCATTTTCATTTATTGAGCCTTTGTCCTATCGGTTCATAGATCATCATGCAACAACTTTGCAACAATTGATGGTTTGTGAATCGAGTCTACTCCTCCCTTGATCAGTTTCATGATAGGGAGAGGCAGAAAAGATAAACATCCCCTGGAAATGCTCTTCATGTTTGCTCTATTTCAATTCTATAGCAGCAGGGCAATACCCAAAAACAGTGGCCGGCCAGCCACCTTTCAGTCCGGCCGACCACTTTCCAAGGCCGACCGGCCGGCCACCCTATTTTATATAAGCAGTGTCATTTTCATGACAAAACAGAGCAGAAGCTAAGGCAAAACTAGAATAATTTTCTGACTGCGAAAAGAACAATGACAGCAAAAGATAGATGTTTCTAGGAGGATGTTCTTGGTTGAGCGCTTGCGGCTCCTTGACTCTCGTCCCATTAATTTAGTGTTTTAATATTAGTATGTAGTAATTAAGTAGTTAGCTTAATTCGGATTTGTAATAATTAGTTAATTTAGCTTATTCATTTATTCGATGTTGTAATATTTAGCAAAATATGATATTCATTCGGACCCTTTTGTATGAGGGCATACTTGTAATATTGTGTATGTCTTCCAACCCCTATCCTTTCTTCCTTTTATTTACTTGCTTACGATGGTTACATATAGTATCATATTTTTGGTCTCATATCATTACAATGACTTGTATCCATTTTTACATGCATTAGGTTCGGTTCATCATTCAAACCTTCTTGTCATTTCCTACTTAATTGAATACGTGCGCTATCGCATGCTTTGAGTTGAGCCATGTGCCATGTTAATAAACCGAACCTAATAGTTGCATTTTGTATGTGTTGCATTAGTTACTTGTATATTAGAGCATGCATTTTTCTAACTATTTTCTTCTATTTTGGCTTGCCTCGGTTAAGCACTAGGTGAGCATTTTTGGCTTGTGTAACGCCCCCAAAATAATACAATAAGGATAACTCATATGCGGAATAAATATGAGAAACAACATACTTTCATATATCAGAGTTCACTGTTTAACAACCAGTTAAATGTGATGTAGGCTTACATCTTTCCAAGTCATTACTTGGTTACACAAATTGAGTCTTGCTCATTACATCTTAAGTCCTCAGCTTTACAAATAACAAACATACACACATAAGGCATAAATAAGAAGCTCTTGCTTCCGAAAGTCCATCTATGCTATTGCCTTGGAGGAAACATCTCACCTGCACCTGAAAATGATATTCTCGTATAGGGTGAGCCAACAGCCCAGTAGAAATAACCTAACACAATATATGAGGTTTAGCAAAGGTATAAATACCACGTATATAAACAATACCAATACGGAAGTATCCACAAGGCCTGCATATCCATATGCCACTAAGACCAATCTTAATCCATTTTCCCTCAATTCATTTCCAGTCCATATATGCTACTCACTTCATGAGTTAAATTCATTACCTTTCAACAACCAAAATAAGACTACAACTCAATGGTTTTCCATTTATGCAAAACACACATAAACACTTCAAACTTGCCATTTTACGAATATTTCGTCCGAATATAAAATTTCGGGTCTTTCACCTAGGACACTTCGGCCAACTTGCTTTAAATAGAGTCCATCCCCTTTCTCCTCCCAAACAAATGTACATATGCAATTTATTTATAAACATAATCACATATGGAGTACATCCCCTTTCTTCTCCCAATAAATATACATATACAATGTATTTATAAACATAATTACATATGGAGTACATCCCCTTTCTTCTCCCAATAAACATACATATATAATGTATTCATAACATGGTCATATTCAATGACACCAACAATGGATTAGCATTAATTCGCCTAATCCTCATATAATTTCTACAACAATCATCACTATCCTCCACCGATAGCCCAATACATTTATCTCTAGCCATATATTAAATCTCAAGATAAATAATTTATTTAAAACCTCCAAAGGTGTGAGATAATACATATCCAATTTCACCACCTATATCAATAACTATCCAATTCAACATATTCAATGTTAATTTCAATTATTTATACAAAATAATCATTTTATCAAATTAGGGCAAAAATCAACATTTTTCCAATATTGACCCAAACACCCAAAATCAACTATTTTGGTACACCAAGATCTTATATTCAAATCTTATACTCATTTATCTCTTATACATCAAAAACCCCTCTTTTCATTTCACACCCAAATCTTAGATTTGTCCAAACCACAACCAAATCTCATTATCTATACACAATAGCAAATAACTAAGCTAAAAATCATATTAGAGTGTATAAAATCCCTACCTCAAGAAGAAAAGACGAGTAAAGCAAGGTTGAACTCCAAAAATGACGAAACCCACTTTTACTTAGATCAATACGAAGCTCTTGAAGCCCTCTACCTTATTCTCAATGACACTAGGGTCAAGAACTCAATGGATTTAGATGAAATCTTAGAGAGAAGGTGAGTTTCTAGAGAGAGAAGCTCAAGATCTGGAAATTGGAGATTTTTAGAGAGAGAGAAAGCAGAAAAATGACCTGAAATGTCACTTTTACGATCTGATAAAGCGCGGTCCGCTCGAGCGGAGAGTTTGACGCTAGAGTGTTAGACACATAAATTTTATCCGCTCGAGCGCGATAACGGTCACTCGAGCGCCAAGACACAACAGCAAGGCACTACCCGCTCGAGCACAATGAGACCCGCTCGAGCGTAGAATACACTCATCTAATATTTTTGCAGACACAGTCCCTGCTCGAGCGCCCGAATGCCCGCTCGAGCGTAGAGCAAAATTTCAAAATCCTACTCGACTGCAAGAATGCCCGCTCGAGCGGAAGAGCAAAATTCTGGGCGACAAAGGCTTGGAAAAACAAGCAACCAACCTGTTTCAAACACACAACTACAACCCAATAACCAACATTAAGGGGAAGACAAGGGAAGCAAGACATGAACCACCATCCAAACCATACAAACCCGAGTCCGGAACACCACAAGAGACGGCCCAAAACCAAGGTCGCTATAGCTTGAGCATATTGCATGTATGTTTGTGTTGCCATATTGAGCATATTTACCAAGAGACTAAGAGCTTATTTGATATATCTCTTGAATGACGATGGATGAAGACTATTTCGCTTAAATTGCGATACTTTTGATCAATGTACGTATGAGCTCATTTTTTCAAGTGACACATATTCAAAACACTTTTCAAAACAAACATAAAATTAAAACATTCCAAAGTGGATGAAATAGACTATACTTGTGTGCCTCACGTAGTAAGTTAGCATAATAAATCGGAACTAGAGCATATAATGTACATAAAAAACACATCATGATTAGTAGAAGGCGATCATTGATTGGGTGAGTGGGGTGCTCAATTCATGACCTTCCCCTCTCATACCTAAGTTCCTGAGTCAAGACACTTTGGTTATGATGGACAAATGGCCTTTGGCATGAGTCATGGGTTTCCTAAATTTCTCAAAAATATTTAGGTGGCGACATTGAAATCTGGCAATGCAGTCCTTTTTCGGCATCTCCGATGATAAATGGATTTTCTAAAGATTTGCCGAATTTGGACTCATTTGTGTTCTTTCTGTTTCATATTGCACTTGTGAAACCAGATTTAGAACCACAGGAGTCCGAACTGTAGGGCTATCGTATCTGAGGAGACTAAACCCCTTCGAGGAGCACGAAAAGCAAGCTACATTACTATTTACATCAATTTCGACGGTATTTTTTTATTTTATTTTTTAAGAATTTCATAGTCAACATGGATCTTATTTGATAAATCTAGATGAGAGGATTCTAAAAATACTAATTTATTGAAAACCGACATTTAGATCAAAAAATATATTATTTTAAAATTTAAAATATTAAATTACTCACTAAAAGTCGACATCTGAATATTTTTGTTTTTCTTTTTTGACAATCTGTTGGAGCGAAATATGGGAAGGAAAGTTGAACTTGCAAGTAATTTCCATTAATTGTTGGTTATTGCTCTAAAACTGGTATTGCAGCTATAATTATTCTGGCGCTGGTCAAAATACAACAATTAATTTTGAAATCCATCAATATATCATCTCAATTACCATTAAACTTTGCAAATGAATAAATTAATAAATTTCTACAACCGTAGGTACTGATTTGATTCTTGATTTACCATAGAATTGAACCAAACCGGTCCATGAACACCCCTAAAAAATTGCATGAACCATCTGTGTCCCCCTGTTCTCACACTCACACACAGTCATGAGTAATGCAAATCATAATTTTCTATGATTTATTTCTCCGTATTTTTCTCATTCATTAGTTATTTTCTTAGTTTAAACCCTAAAATTAGTTCAATTCAGAAATATATGATATAGCAAGTTGTTTTGGAATTGGCTATTGCTTTGGCTTTGTGCAAAAAAGTAGAGAAGAAGTTGACTTTTTTGTAGCGACTTTTTGGCTATTTTAGCCAATTGCCAAAACAATCTGAGCCTCAAAGCATTGTCATCTAATGACTAATTACCTATCCAATCCTTGTCTTTCTCCAATCTCAAATTTTTTTGCTTCAAGTATGATTTGTCCTCTATATCATCGCAAACATTCTTTTCTTTCTCTTGCTAGTTCCTAATAAATGGGTATCAATCAATCTGCACTTGGCACTTTCAAGAGCTTTAGCTAGCTAACTGTGCTCGACATAGCTCAATTTTTCTTTTTCTTTTTAAATTACTTCAATTCAATTACATTCCCAGTGCTAATCGCCAATAATTAAATATTCTCAAAGAAATAGATAGACTAGTGCAAACTTAACCTCTCTTTTCTTTTCTTTTTTTCATAAGTCAATACACACTTAACCTTTTGTTTGGGTAGTAAACACCCAATCTGAATTTGGAATAAAGAATTAACCTTCTAATCCTAGTCAAAAATTGCAGTAGTTGTAGACGTAACCCTAGTTTTGGAGTAAACCATGTAAACCTTGTGCTTTTCTGTGTGTGTATGTGTAATTTATCTTTCTTGTGTGTTTGTTCTTCTGTTTTAGGCATTATGGATTGCTAATGTAAGAAATGGTTTTTGGAAAAACATATTTTTTCTCAATTTTGGTCTATTTTTTAGGTGGGACCCATGCGCCAAAGTTGGCGGGTCTGAGTGGTAATGCATTCTATGCCACATTGTGATTCACGTAATATATTTGGTTGTTCAAAACCATTATCGGGTGAATTGGAAATTGATGCTGAAATTTGCTCCATGAAAATGGTGTGTTTGATAGAATTTCCTCAAAGGTTTGAGTTAAAGTTTATCCCACATTGATTTAGTGGGCAAACTTTGTGTGGGTTTATAAAGCCTGGGTTTGGAACTTGAGGTAGGCCCCAAGGGGCACTCAAGTTTTGTAGAGGGGGAGGTTATGGGCAATGTGGGCTAGACCCAAAACAAACACATGTGCGCGCCGTTCGATCGGTCGGCCTGGGATTGGGCGTGGATGCGTGGTGTGAGGTTGGGTTGGGCTTATCCGGCCCAATGCTTATCTTTTTGGGCTAAAAACATTTGAATTTAATTTTATTTTTTGGTAAAATAAAATCGGTCCAGTTTAATTTCAAATTTTGGTTGGAAAAATTCAAATTTTACTTGCACCTCTTCAGACCTTTTGTATAGATTCATACTTATTCGAGCAGGTTCAAGTTCAAACCCATATCTATTTAAATTCAAATCAAAGAGGTTCATACCTGTTGAGTTCAAAACCGAACTGATTTTATATTTGTTCAACACTGTCCCAACGGGTACCATACCTGTTAGATTCAAATCTGAACAGCCATAATTTCTCCTATAAATAAATAGACCCTCATTTGGATTTTGTATTTAGAAAATTCATTCTTGCCTCTGCTATTACTCTCTGTATTTTGCTGCATTAATTTTTCCTGTGAGAAAGACTATAAACACGAAGGGTGTGTTTGATTGGACGGATTGGATAAGGGGGGATTAGAATCCATCGGACTTGAGTCCTGGGACTGTGAATCCCCCGGACTATTTGGTTGGATTGGATATGTATCCTGTGTTTGTTTTTTCATGGGATTTGATGTCTGGAAAAGACTATTTTTAATGAATCCAACGTTTGGTTGGACGGACTGGATAGGATAAATCAACAAAAGACTATTTTACCCTTTTTCAATTGTTTACTAAGTAATAGCAATATTAAACATATCTTTAATATTTTAATTATTTTTAGCTAGATTAAATAAAAATTTATTTTATTTTATTTTTTACACAATTAAATAAATTTATTTTTTTAAATTAAATAAATAAATAAATAAAAAGGGTAAAATTTGATTACTGTGTAACCATTACTGTGTAACCATTACTTTTATTAAAATTTGATTACTGTGTAAGCATTACTATGTTAAAATTTTTTACACCATTACTGTTTTAAAATTTTACACAATGATTTATTAAATAAATTTGTTTTAATAAAATACAGAGGACATTATTTTTTTATATTATTTAATAAATCATTAAAATTTCATTTAATACTGTATAACCTGTATAAAAAATTTATATTATTTTTTTAATTAAAATTTTAAATAAATTTTAAATAAAACACCTATTAAAATTTAAATAATGAAATTAAATAAACTACAAACAAAATTTTAAAATAAAACATCAATAAAATATCTATAAAAAATTATTTTAAAAAATTAAATAAATAAAACATCAATAAAAAGTTAAATAAAATTATTTTATTTTTAAATTGAGACATTTAAATTTTATTGAATTTTAGTAAATATAATACATAATTAAATAGTAGAGAGTCAAAATGGTCATTTTAGAGTTAACATATCATCCCTTCTTTCACACCTCTAAGTAGGATTTATCATTGATTGGATTCACCACAGAACTGTTATGGTTCTTAAATAAACACAGTTAAGAACACAATCCCAAGCTTACTCAACTCAAGGAAGTGCAAATGAGTTTCCTTTTCGTCCCAGTACTCACCAAATGATTTTTCAACCAGATCAAGTGCATGTAAGGAATAGCGAAAAAACAAATAACAATAATAACAAAATAAAACATTAAAAAAATAAAAAAATAAATGAACAAACAAAACATAACATATGTAAGCAAAAAACATGATTTGATCGAGTTAATGCACTTACTTCAAGATTGTTTGTACAAATCAATACTCTGCAGAAATTTTTTTCCCATATTCTCCTGCTCTTCCTTAATTTCCTTGGTAGAATTGATCAGGCAAGGATTACACTGATATAGCTCAATCATCTGCAGCGTGGGTGTATCCCCTATTTCAGATGGGATATTCTGAAGTCCATGACAATTAACCAATTGTAATCGCTGAAGGCTAGGGAAATGATTACTGCAAACATCCCACTGCATAATTTCCAGGGATTCCAATTTTAACAATTTGAGTTGTGGGAACTCCCCATCACATGTTTCCCAATGTCGTCCTGTGCAGGCATGAAGTAATAATTTGAGAACCTCATGGTTGGGTAGTAACTTGACGAGGGTTGGCATCTCGTCCCACTTTAGATGGGTTTCCTTCAAATTTACCTTTTTAAGATTTGGGGGAAACTTATAATGCTCTCGAGATTATTTGAAGGTACAGCATGTTGTATAAAAATAAATAAATTGTGTATAAAAGGAAATACAGATTCACTAAAGAAGAAAAGTAGAACATGTAGGACAATCTTCACTGTATTTAAAAGATTTAATTCTATTGTGTACACAACAACAAATAGAATTTAAAGAAATAAAGAAAAGGAGAGAATTTGTTTGATTACAAAAATCAAACTCGAAATAAAAATAAATAAATAAAAACAGATTTTATTTTGTTACAAAAACAAAATTAAAATCTGATTTAAATAAATAAAAACAACACTGAAAATAAATTAAATAACTTACTTGATTTAATTTCTTTGAATTATTTTCTGATCAAGTCCAGTGTTTGACACTGTGTCCTTAAGACAGATTCGTCCTCTCCACGGTGCTTTCAGAATTCGGACGTCTATCTCCCAGGATGAAATGATCTACCACAAACAATAGCAGCACTACTAATTGTTTGCCTTACGAACACACTAAGTGTTTACACTCTTTCTTTCGGAAATAAAATGCAGCAAGATGAAGAATATAAATAGCAGAAGTGAAATACGAAATTTCTGAATGGAAAACATCAAATGAGGGTGGTCCTATTTATAGATGTGAAGGTGGCTCTTGGATTTGAATTGAACAAGTATGTGGCTCTTGGTTTTGAATTGAACAGGTATGATACCTGTTGGGTTTTGAATTTCAAACAGATTCAACAATTCAAACAGATAGCAATTACGGGAAGGGCCCTGTTTGGGTGTGCACTAATTCAAAAACAGTTTATTTCTGTTTGAAAACGGGAAGGGCCCTGTTTGGATGAACAAAAAATCCAAACCAATTTAATTTTAATAAAAAATTAAATTAAATTCAAATGTTTTTGGCCCAAAAAGATTAGAAGCCCAACCCAACCACGCACCCGCGCCCAGCCCAGCCCGCCCGACCGACCGGCGGCGGCGGCGCGCGCGCGCGTGTGTGATGATTTTTTGGGTCCAATGGGTCTAGCCCATTTTGCCCATAACCTCTCCCTCTAAAACACTTGGGTACCCCTTGGGGCACACCCCAAGTATCTCACCCTAAGCCTTATAAACCCTTTCAAAACTTCCTACCAAATCAATGTGGGACAAACCAATTTACAACCTTAAGGAATTTCCACCAAAACTCCATTTCCATGGAGCACACTTTGGTTTCAATTTCCCATTCACTCGGTAATGGTTTTGAGCAACCAAATATACCACGTGAATCACAACGCGGCATAGAACGCGTTACCACTTTGACCCGAGTAAATCGACACTCGGGGCCCACCTAAAAAATAGACCGAACTTAGGAAAAAATTCTGGTTTTATCCAGAATTTTATAACCATTTCCAACAATCCCCCACATGAATGGAATTTGATGACAACGGAAATGCAACAATATGCAGACTTTAACGAAAGAGTATAAGTCGAAAATATCTTGCATCAGGATAGGTAGTTTTCGGCTTTGAACCTTCCCTAGTGATAACCTATCGGACTTACTGGCTAACCAATGGACGCGATGCCTTGAATTGTTCAGCCGTTTGTGTAAGCCAAGACAATAGATTTCACACAAAATATCTTCTAACACATCGTGGTTCTCACTGTTGTGTTCATTTTGGCCTTGAACGCGCCTGGTTTGCATAAGTGTTTCTAGAGAATTTAGCCTTTTCATTCTCATAGAACCGGCCCCAGTTCAACACTCATATAGGTGATTCTTATTTTGAGTATCTTCTTATACTCATCTTGATTTTATGTCTTAATCAAAATATAAGTAATCATTAAAAGCAAAGCTTATCCTTATACCCCTGCAGACAACATATGTTGCAGATATCACTCTCACCATAGGAATGGGTAAGAATTTTAATCCCTTGGTGATTTCTGGCGAGCCATACATAACTTAGTTGTCCCTTTGAACTTAGTTCTTGGGATCTCCAGTCATATAAGTAGGGTTACCATTATGACAACTCTTATGTAATAGGCTTTAATCCCATCCCCTTCGATGAACTATACACTAGCTCTTTTGTCAAACCTTTTGTTAACGGATCCGCAATATTCTCTTTAGATTTTATATAATCTATTGAGATTATTCCATTTGACAACAATTGCCTTACGGTATTATGTCGACGACGAATATGTCGTGACTTACCGTTATACATGTGATTCTGTGCCCTGCCTATTGCAGATTGACTATCACAATGAATGCAAATAGCTGGCACAGGTTTTGGCCACATTGGAATGTCTTCTAAGAAGTGACGAAGCCATTCTGCTTCTTCACCTGCTTTGTCTAAAGCAATGAACTCGGATTCCATTGTGGATCGTGCGATGCAAGTTTGTTTCGTGGACTTCCAAGAAACAGCAGCGCCTCCTAGAGTAAAGACATATCCACTAGTGGATTTTGAATCTTTAGTATCCAATATCCAATTGGCATCACAATAACCTTCGAGTACTGCTGGATATCGAGTAAAGTTCAAACCATGATCACGAGTAAATCTTAGATATCTAAGAACTCGAATGATCGCTTTCCAATGGTCTTCTCCAGGGTTACTAGTGTACCTACTCAATTTACTGATAGCATAAGCTATATCAGGACGAGTACAATTCATTAGGTACATTAGGCTTCTAATGATTTGGGAGTATTTTAACTGAGACACTGCATCACCTTTATTTTTTGATAAATAAAGACTGATGTCTACAAGTGTTCTAGCTAAATTCAAATCATCCTTGATAAATTTATCAAGAATTTTCTCAATATAATGAGATTGAGATAATGCATATCCGTCAGATGTTTTAGTAATTTTCATTCCTAATATAACATCTGCGACCCCTATATCTTTCATATCAAATCTTTTGTTAAGCATCTGCTTAGTTGATTTGATCATGTTTTGACTGCTTCCAATGATAAGCATGTCATCCACATAAAGACAAACTATGACATATCCTTGGTCAGTGTTTTTAACATAGACGCATTTGTCACATTCGTTTATCTTAAACCCATTAGTAAGCATTGCATGATCAAATTTTTCATGCCATTGCTTAGGTGCTTGTTTTAATCCATAAAGGGATTTTACAAGTCGACAAACTTTCTTTTCTTGCCCTGATACTACAAACCCTTCGGGTTGTTCCATATAGATCTCTTCATTTAGATCACCGTTTAAGAAAGCTGTCTTGACATCCATTTGATGTATTTCTAAATTAAACAACGCTGCTATAGCAATAAGCATGCGAATAGATGTTATTCTTGTCACAGGGGAATATGTGTCAAAATAATCCAGACCTTCCTTTTGTCTGTAACCTTTAACAACAAGTCTTGCTTTATACTTGTCAATTGAACCATCTGCTTTCATTTTTCTCTTGAATATCCATTTATATCCAAGAGGTTTAGAACCTGGTGGAAGATCCACCAATTCCCAAGTATGATTTTGCATAATGGATTCAATTTCATTATTAACAGCCTCTTTCCACAAAGGTGCTTCAGGACCTATCATTGCTGCCTTAAAGCTTTGAGGTTCATTTTCTAACAAGTATGTCAGAAAATCTGGACCAAAGGATTTTGATGTTCTTGCTCTCTTACTTCGTCTAGGTTCATCATTAGTTAAATCATGTTGGTCAAGACTATTACTAGTCTCTTGTGTTTGATTGTCATTAGTCTCTTGACTTTGTGTACAATCATAAGTTCTTTTCTGTGAACTTAATTCCTGTCCTTTCTTGTAAGGAAAGACATGTTCAAAAAACACAGCATTCCTTGACTCTATAATAGTGTTCACATTTATATCAGGTATATCTGATTTATAAGTCAGAAACCGATATGCACTACTATTCTGAGCATAACCAATAAACACACAATCTACTGTTTTTGGTCCAATCTTAGTCTTTTTAGGAACAGGTACTTCAACTTTTGCCAAACACCCCCACACTTTTAAGTATTTGTAGGAAGGTGGTCGACCTTTCCACAATTCATAAGGAATGCTTTTGGTTTTCTTGTGGGGTATTCTATTAAGAATATAATTAGCAGACAATATTGCTTCCCCCCACAAGTTCTGTGGTAAGCCTGAACTTAGTAACATGGCATTCATCATTTCTTTTAGGGTTCTATTCTTCCTTTCAGCAATTCCATTTTGCTGTGGAGAATAAGGGGCTGTAGTTTGGTGAATAATGCCATGTTGTGCACAAAATTCATTTAATGGTGCATCATATTCACCACCCCTATCACTTCTAACCATTTTAATGGTTTTACCAAGTTGATTTTCAACTTCTGTTTTGTAGAGTTTAAACATTTCTAAGGCTTCATCTTTACTTCTAAGTAAATAAACATAACAATATCTTGTGCAATCATCGATAAATGTTATGAAATACTTTTTGCCTCCTCTAGTTTGAATAAATTTTAAATCACATACATCAGTATGAATTAATTCTAGAGGTTCGGTTTTTCTTTCAACCGATTTAAATGGAGCCTTAGTTAGTTTCGCTTCTACACAAATTTCACATTTATGATTAGGATTAATTTCAAACTTTGGTATATAATCTAAACCAATTAATCTACGCAAAGCATCAAAATTCACATGTCCTAATCTACCATGCCATAAATTTGACTCAAGAATATAAACAAAAGATGTGTTATTCTTATTCATAGCAACTTTCGGTACAACTGTCATTACATTCAACTTAAAGAGACCATCACTCATGTATCCCTTACCAACATACATACCACTCTTTGTTAATACAAATTTATCAGACTCAAATACAAGCCTAAAACCATTTTTACTTAACAAAGACCCAGAAACTAAATTCTTCCGGATGTCAGGTACATGCAGTACGTTGTTGAGGGTTAGTTCTTTCCCTGATGTCATCTTCAAGATTACTTTCCCTTGTCCAGCCACAGTAGAAGTAGAAGAATTTCCCATGAAAAGTTGTTCACCATTTGCAGCCTCATTGTAGGTAGTGAACATCTTCTTGTCCGCACATATGTGACGAGTTGCTCCAGTGTCAACCCACCACTCTTTGGGATTTCCAACCAAGTTAGCCTCAGACACCACAGCAGAGAGGTTGATGTCATTCACTCCGTCAGAGATGTAATCCAATTCTGTTACATTGGCCTGATTGGTGGTCTTCTTACTTGTACTTCCATGATTCTTTTTAGGGCGGCGGCAGTCAGAAGCTCGATGTCCAGTTTTGCCACAGTTATAGCATTTTCCTTTGAACTTCTTGCTACTATCGCCTTGTTTAGGACCATCTCCAGTAAACTTTCTCTTTTTGTTATGTGGTTTATGAACTTGTTCAACCACATTTGCCTTGGACTCAATGGGGTTTTTCCCATTCCTCTTTTCAGCCTTTCGGTTATCTTCCTCAATTCTTAATCTTACAATTAATTCATCCATAGTCATCTCTTTGCGTTTATGTTTTAAATAATTTTTGAAATCTTTCCAAGCCGGTGGTAACTTTTCCACTAAAGCAGCGACTTGGAATGACTCGCTAAAAGACATACCTTCTGAATGAATATCATGCAAAATTATTTGAAAGCTTTGAACTTGAGATATTACCGTTTGGGAGTCTACCATAACAAAGTCCAGAAATTTACCAACGACAAATTTCTTCGTGCCGGCATCTTCTGTCTTGTATTTCTTCTCCAAAGAATCCCACAATTCTTTTGCTGTTTTCAGAGGACTGTATACATTATACAGCATATTGTCAAGGCCATTTAGGATGTAGTTTCTGCACAGGAAATCTGAATGTTTCCAAGCATCTACAGCGGCAACAACTTGCCGATTACTTTCACCCTCTTTAAGTGCTGGAGCCTCTTCATGGAGAAACCGGGCCAAATTAAGAGTTGTAAGATAGAACAGCATCTTCTGCTGCCATCTCTTAAACTCGGTACCGTTAAATTTTTCCTGTTTTTCTCCATGATTGATTGGTACATGAACATGGTTCTGGATAGGGACCGATGTAGGTGTAACAATAGGAGTACCACTGCCAGATGCAGTTTCAGTTGTAGTAGCCATAATCTCTGATTACAAAAATCAGAAAATATTAAAACACAAAATAATTTTCTAGTTACTAAAACCAGAAAATAATTATAACAACAAAATAATTTTATTTTCCTTGTTACTAAAACTAGAAAAATAAAATATCATAAGAATTTTCTGTAATACGAAATAATATTCTGAATTGTTAATGACACCAGTATCGTACTACTAGTTGTTGTCAAAGAAAAGAGACAGTATATTACTACTATCTGTCAAATAGCATAAATCACTATTTGTTTTTCCAACCAGAATATGAATTTGAAAACACAGAAAATTAAATACAATGAAGATACCAAAAAAGGATTCTGTCTTAAGATTGTAGGACAATCTTCACTGTATTTAAAAGATTTAATTCTATTGTGTACACAACAACAAATAGAATTTAAAGAAATAAAGAAAAGGAGAGAATTTGTTTGATTACAAAAATCAAACTCGAAATAAAAATAAATAAATAAAAACAGATTTTATTTTGTTACAAAAACAAAATTAAAATCTGATTTAAATAAATAAAAACAACACTGAAAATAAATTAAATAACTTACTTGATTTAATTTCTTTGAATTATTTTCTGATCAAGTCCAGTGTTTGACACTGTGTCCTTAAGACAGATTCGTCCTCTCCACAGTGCTTTCAGAATTCGGACGTCTATCTCCCAGGATGAAATGATCTACCACAAACAATAGCAGCACTACTAATTGTTTGCCTTACGAAGACACTAAGTGTTTACACTCTTTCTTTCGGAAATAAAATGCAGCAAGATGAAGAATATAAATAGCAGAAGTGAAATACGAAATTTCTGAATGGAAAACATCAAATGAGGGTGGTCCTATTCATAGATGTGAAGGTGGCTCTTGGATTTGAATTGAACAGGTATGTGGCTCTTGGTTTTGAATTGAACAGGTATGATACCTGTTGGGTTTTGAATTTCAAACAGATTCAACAATTCAAACAGATAGTAATTACGGGAAGGGCCCTGTTTGGGTGTGCACTAATTAAAAAACAGTTTATTTCTGTTTGAAAACGGGAAGGGCCCTGTTTGGATGAACAAAAAATCCAAACCAATTTAATTTTAATAAAAAATAAAATTAAATTCAAATGTTTTTGGCCCAAAAAGATTAGAAGCCCAACCACACACCACGCACCCGCGCCCAAGCCCAGCCCAGCCGACCGGACGGACGGCGGCGGCGGCGCGCGCGCGTGTGTGATGATTTTTTGGGTCCAATGGGCCTAGCCCATTTTGCCCATAACCTCTCCCTCTAAAACACTTGGGTACCCCTTGGGGCACACCCCAAGTATCTCACCCTAAGCCTTATAAACCCTTTCAAAACTTCCCACCAAATCAATGTGGGACAAGCCAATTTACAACCTTAAGGAATTTCCACCAAAACTCCATTTCCATGGAGCACACTTTGGCTTCAATTTCCCATTCACTCGGTAATGGTTTTGAGCAACCAAATATACCACGTGAATCACAACGCGGCATAGAACGCGTTACCACTTTGACCCGAGTAAATCGACACTCGGGGCCCACCTAAAAAATAGACCGAACTTAGGAAAAAATTCTGGTTTTATCCAGAATTTTATAACCATTTCCAACAGAACACTCCACATCCATGATGCTTTCTTTAAGATAATAATTTTTCCTCTATTATACAGAAAGGTCTACACTGATTTTTTCAAATGGTCTCAAACTATTTGTTTGAATATTTGATTTATTTATTCATTTATTTATTTCTATATATATATATATATACATAAAAGAACTAGAAGTTTCATCTTATGTATATCTTCTTTGGAAAACCTCCAATGAAAACTTGAAGGATTATGGAAAGTTCTATGTAGGAACCAAGCTAAACAATTTAAATTCCAAATAAATGGAGGGAAAACGAAATATTGAATTTCCTCCAAGTGAAAGTGTAGAGATTCCTTTAGATTTCAATATGGGAATCAAGAAAGGAAACAAAACAAATAAAAACATGGGGATTATTATTGTTATTAGTAAATAATATATAACAATCCCCCACTAATTTACCAATAAAATAGGGAAAATAAAAATAAAGGTAAACTCATTAGTATTGTATAGCACATACTCTTAAGTGGACAAGCCTTGAACTTAGAGTTCAATACGATCTTTGAGATTCAAACAACTAAGAGAACTCAAGTCTTGATCTTAGTGAATTCAAATATCAAAACAACCATATTTGCACCATACATAGGTTTATAGCTCACCATGGCAGCGCATTAATTCGGCTTGCGCAAATCCTGATTAGCAAGTACTCTAGGATTAAACCGACAATCCGTAAGAAGTTGCCCTTACTTTTATATTTGCAAAGGTAAACTCATCTAGAACATTGCATGTAACAACCCTCACTCCAACTTAGTCATACTTGCATACATTTATGGGTAACCTTGTCTTGTCACGTTGCATTTGCACAATCTTGCCTTGCTTTGCTTGAGTGTTGCTTGCATACTTTGTTCTTGCCTGGTGTGTTGCCAAGGTCATCCTTAGTCTAGTCACCTTTGGACCCCTTTTTACACTTGGAATTATCTTGGAATCATTTTGGTTGATCTCCATCTTCGCCCTGGCATATTGGCCGAGATGTCACTATCTAGGCCGAGGTGTGCAGCACCAAGGCCAAGATGTGTATTATCTAGGCCGAGATGTTGCCCTTGCACCTAAGTGATTTTGTTCATGGATTGGTATGACCTAGATCGAGGTGTGGCACATCTAGGCCGAGGTGTGGCACAGCTTAGTCAAGTGTTGTCCTTCCAAGCCGATGTCTTTGTTGCCTACTTGCTGAAGCTTTGTCCTTAATCGAGATCACCACTTGCCGGAGTACTCTTACCGTCTAAGCTTGTTGAGCACGCTTTGTCATAGTCTTGTCTTGTCAAGCCAGTCACCTTTTTGAAGAGAGCCAATCAGCCGATGCCACGTGTCCCAGCAGAGGGTTAAGTCAGTGACTATCGAGAAAACATATCATTTTTGTATCAAATCTTGCCTTTTAGAGAGAGAGAGGCTCTAGGAAGTAGAAGGAGAAGCCTTTGAGTGAGAAAGTGGACTTCCAAGCTTGATTGTTAGAGTTTGAACCGTTAGATTCGAGTTTTGAGGTTAGAATCTTAATTTACTCTTGTTGTTCTTATTGATCATCCAGTTGCATTGCACGATCGAACCTATTCTGCATGCCATGCATTGATTTAAAGTTGGTTTTAGAAAGAGAAAATGGTGTTCATGTGTTCTTGGATAGAAGTCTTGTTTTGATCCGAAAGTTCGCATCAAGAACCATGTTTTTGTGTTTGTTTTCTTAAGATCTCTAAGCATGGGTATCCAGGTCCATGTTTTCGAACTCATAGCATGAAATCTCAGATTTTGTAATAACAAGTTATGATTTAAGCATGCGTGTTCTTCATCTTCTTCATCTTCCTGTTCGCCATGTTCTTCAAAGGGAAACCCAGATTTTTCCGACTTCGCTTTTGACTGTGGCCGTCGAGACCACACCTTGGCGAGAAGGTGTGGGACCTCGGCCAAAACCTGGTTGGTGCCCAGCTTGTTTTTCCGAGATGAGAAACAGTGTTTTGTTTCGATTTAACTTAATTTTGAAGAATGCCGAGATCATCCGTTTGCATGTGAAACTTGTTTGAAAGTGCGTCCAATAGACTTTGCCATGTGTTTGTAGGACTTGGACTTTCACCTTGACCCCGACGTTTGAAGAACTATGTGAGTGGTATTTTTAATAAAGTTATGTTATAAAGTTTTGATAATGCCTTGCTTTGTTTTGAAAAGTATTTGATCAAGCATGAATGATTATCCCTATTTTGTGTACCAATTATTAGCTTTGTTTTGAATGACATTCTTGGAAAGTCCCTTGTGCTGGAGGACTCTAAACTTTCGCAGCACAAGTCCTTTTCGTGTTAGAGGACTTTAAGCCTTTGTAACATAGGTCCTTTGTGCTAGAGGACTCTAAACTCTTTGTAGCACTCTTGTTTGAGATATCTCCCTTGCCACCGACGACCTTGTGCGAGTGGGTTTGCTTAATCGATTTCGGGTCGATTATTCCCTTGTTTTGCCACTGATGGTTTACCGCGAGGGTTTGTTGTTCGGTATGTCATCATTTTTTAATATGTTGATACTAGTAAGCATCCTTTGGAGCCTCGAAGATTTGTTAGATAAACGTGGTTCATTCCCTGATTTGTAATGTTTGATATGTTTTGTTTGAAAGACTTCGACTATTATTCATGCAAATCCTTTATTACTTGTACCATTCACTGAGTATCCAAGCTCACCCTCTCTCTACCTAGATGTATTTTTTTCAAGCTTGTTTTGGATTGATGTTATGTCGGCTTGACTTGCATTCATGTCGGCAATCTTGAAGATTATGCTTCTCAACCTGTAATACTTGTGTTTTGCATACGTCGGCTTGAGAAGCCTTTTGATCAAGATGTAACATGTATTTTGTTTTATTAAGCAACCGATTGAAAAATCATATTATGTATGCCATTCCATTTGATGTATGCACAGCTCTTATGGACCACTTGGATTTTAATTTACTGCTTCCGCATTTGTAAGCCCCTTATTTATACTCTGTGTGTGTGTGAATCCTCGTAAGAGGCCTTGGTAATCTCGGATTACCAGCCATCATGACACCATCCTAATAGGGGCGGTTTGGGGTCGTGACAGAATGGTATCAGAACACAAGTTCCTTAGTATACGTTATTTACACACTTTGGGTCCCAAAAAAGCATAGGATTTCCCTTAGAAGGATATTAGGATTGCATCATATTGCTTGCTATTTGAATAAGGTGCGCATCGTCTCGGCATGTTTAGCTGTTACTTGTCTACGTGTTAATTTGCTTATTCTGTTTTAAAGTCACACTTTTCATACTCATAGCATCATGAGGAGAGGTAGACCTCCAGTTGGCCGGGAGCAGTCCGAGGACAAATTAGACAGGCTGGAAAGGTTAGTTGAAGGTTTGGCCCGCGAGTTAAGGCAAACAAGACAACAATACGCCAGTGCTACTTCGACTCAGGCCGAACAGACAAACAGCCGAAATGCAGTTCCACCTCCACCTCCACCTCCACCTCCACCTCCTCTAGTACCACAAGTGCTCCCACAGCCAGCTTTATACGGGGACGGCACGATAGCTTTGATCAGGGAGTTCAAGAAGATGAAGCCACCGAGATTCCAAGAGGGTATAGAGCCGATGAAAGCCGAAGCGTGGGTTTTGGAAACGGAAACGCTGTTCGAGATCTTCCCCAGCACCGACGCTCAGAAGGTTTCATTGGCAGCCTTTACATTAGATGACGACGCACGCAGATGATGGATGATGGTTCGAGAAGGCAATCCAGACTTGACTTGGACCCGATTTTTGGAGTTATTCTACAACAAGCATTTTCCCCTAAGTGTTCGAGATCGCAAGACTACCGAATTTCAGACTATGACGCATGGCAGTAGAACAGTGGCTGAGTACAACCGTGCCTTTACCGAGTTGGCGAGGTATGCACCCCACATGGTCAACGATGAATATGTGAAGGCTAGAAAGTTTGAAAGTGAGCTTCGTGGACCGATACAAGACCGAGTTAATATGCTCAACATGCCGACTTACGCCGGAGTGTTGGACAAAGCCATCCTGGCCGAAGCTAACTTGAACAGATACCAGAGTTCAGGAGAGAGCCAGAGAAAGAGGCAGAGCTATGACAGTCGCCAAGCACAATTTGACACCAAGAAGAAAGTGAATGTGGGCAGTTCGAGCAACCCAAGGCAGGAAAGTGGTACTAAGCCGACATGTTCAAGTTGTGGGAAGTTGCATTTCGGGGTCTGTCGTCGGGCGTCTGGAGCTTGTTATGAATGTGGTGAAACAGGTCATTATGTGAGAGACTATCCTAAGACAAAGACTGATGATAGCAAGAAAGACGAGAATACCTCGGGTTTCGTACAGAAAGGTAGCGTTGGGAAAGCACAGATGAGGCAGGGCAGAGTTTTTGCACTAGTACCAGGAGACACTCAGAATGCTGAGACAGTGGTGTCAGGTATACTCCCAATTTGCTCCCAAGATGCATATACATTGATTGATTCGAGTTCTACGCATTCATTCGTTTCTGCTAAGTTTGCCGAGAAGATTAATAGGAAACTAGAACCCCTTGATTATGTGTTATCTGTGTCTACTCCATCTAGAAGATCTATGATTGAGAATGTTGAATTGTTAGTTGATTTAATGCCATTGGACATGACCCATTTTGATGTCATATTGGGAATGGATTGGTTAGTAGCAAATCATGCATCCATAAACTGTGTTTCTAAAAGTGTCACGTTGAAACCCCCAAACCTAGCCGAGGTTACATTTCGGGGTGAAGGAGTAGTATCTCCACCTTACTTAATCTCATCCATGAAAGCCTATAAGTTGATACAAAAAGGGTATCAAGGTTATTTGTGTAGTGTACTAAGTAATTTGAATGGAAGTGTTGAGTTAGCCGACGTCCCGGTTGTTAATGAATTCCCCGACATCTTTCCAAATGACTTGCCTGGTCACTTAGCTGATAGAGAGGTAGAATTTACTGTGGACTTCATGTCGGGAACCCAGCCTATCTCTAAAGTACCCTATAGGATGGCCCCCGCCGAGCTTAAGGAATTGAAACTCCAACTACAAGAGTTGCTAGATAAGGGTTTTGTTAGGCCGAGCACTTCACCTTGGGGAGCACCCGTCTTGTTTGTTAAGAAGAAGGATGGTACACTTCGTCTTTGTGTTGATTACCGGGAACTAAATAAGGTAACCATTAAGAATAAGTACCCATTGCCGAGGATAGATGATTTGTTTGATCAGCTGCAAGGAGCACGGGTCTTTTCTAAAATTGACCTTAGGTCGGGTTACCATCAACTTAAGGTTAAAGCTGAGGATGTTGAGAAGACCGCTTTTCGGACGAGATACGGCCACTACGAATTTTTAATAATGCCTTTTGGAGTGACCAATGCCCCTGCAGCATTTATGGATTTGATGAACAGAGTCTTTAAGCCATATCTAGATGAGTTTGTGGTTGTCTTTATTGATGATATATTGATCTATTCTAAGGGTAAAGCGGAGCATGAGGACCATTTGAGACTTACCTTACAAACTCTGAGAGATTGAAAATTGTATGCTAAGTTTAACAAGTGTGAGTTTTGGCTTTCCACTATTTCATTTTTGGGCCATGTGATTGATAAGGAGGGTATTTCGGTCGATCCTAGTAAAATTGAAGCCATTGTGAATTGGCCGAGGCCGACTAATGTGTTCGAGGTTCGTAGTTTTCTGGGGTTGGCAGGTTATTACAGGAAGTTTGTGAAGGATTTCTCAAGGATTGCAATTCCATTGACCCAACTGACTAAGAAGGGAGCGGCTTACGAATGGACTGAGGATAGCGAATCAGCTTTCCAAGAGTTGAAAATGAGGTTAGTCACCGCACCAGTTCTTGTACTTCCATTGGGTAACGAAGAGTTCCATGTTTATAGTGATGCTTCGCATAAGTGTTTGGGTTGTGTATTAATGCAAGGAGGTAAGGTCATAGCTTATGCATCTCGCCAGTTGAAGCCGCATTAAAAGAACTATCCTACCCATGACTTAGAACTAGCAGCCGTAGTGTTTGCTTTGAAGATTTGGCATCACCATTTGTATGGAGCTTCTTGTTAGGTTTTTACAGATCATAAGAGTTTAAAATACTTGTTCACTCAGAAAGAATTGAATATGAGACAGAGAAGAGGGCTTGAGTTGTTGAAAGACTACGACATGCAAATTCAATATCACCCAGGTAAAGCTAATACCATAGCCGACGCTTTGAGCAGAAAGATGACTAGAAATTTGGCCTACCTAACCGTGATTTCAGTAGAGCCGACTATTGTTGAGGAAGTAAAGACGAGACAGATGGAGGATGAATTCTTCAAGAGGGTGGCCGATGAGATCATCACAAAGCCGAGATCAGGGTACACCATTGAAAATCAAGTGCTGAAGTTCGAAGGAAAATTGTGTGTAGCCGACGTCCCAGAGTTGAAAAGGAAAATTTTGCAGGAAGCTCATGGCTCCAAGTTTGCTGTTCATCCAAGGAACACCAAGATGTATCAGGATGTGAAGCAGACATATCGGTGGCTGAATATGAAGGGAGAAATAGCCGAGTTCATGTCCTAGTGTTTGCATTGTCAACAAGTAAAAACAGAGCATCAGAGGCCAGCAGGACTTCTTCAACCTTTGCCGATTCCTGAGTGGAAGTGGGAACACATCTCCATGGATTTTGTGGTTGGTTTTCCAAAGACACAAAAGGGTATGGATTCGATTTGGGTTATCGTGGATAGACTAACTAAGTCAGCACACTTCTTGCCTGTTAAGACCACCTTCAACGCCGAGCAACTTGCTCTACTGTACGTGAATGAGACTGTTAGACTTCATGGAGTGCCGATGTCCATTGTGTCAGATTGAGATCCGAAGTTTGTTTCCAGGTTTTGGCAGAGTCTACAAAGAGCTTTCGGAGACGAGTTGAGGTTTAGCACAACTTTTCATCCCCAGACTGATGGGCAGACAGAGAGAACGGCTCAGACGCTTGAAGATATGCTTAGACTATGTGTATTGGACCTCCAAGGAAGTTGGGGAGTACATCTGCCATTGGTGGAATTTACCTACAACAACAGTTATCAAGCTAGCATTGGCATGGCGCCGTATGAAGCATTGTATGGAAGAAAGTGCAGGTCGCCTATATGCTGGACCGAGGTAGGAGACAAAGCTCTGCTTGGTCCCGAGTTAATTCAAGCGACAACCGAGAAGATTAAGCTCATTCAGCAAAGAATCAAAACCGCTCAGAGGAGAAGAGAGTTAGAATTTGAAGTCGGGGATCATGTATTCCTCAAGATTTCGCCGATGAAAGGAGTTACAAGATTTGGGAAGAAGGGTAAGTTAGCACCCCGTTACATCGGACCTTTTGAAATTCTTGAGAAGGTTAACCTCGCTGCCTACAGACTTGCTTTGCCACCAGAGTTGAGCCAAGTCCATAATGTGTTTCATATTTCGATGTTGAGAAAGTATATTCGGGATCCACTGCATGTGATCGACTATTTCAGAATTGTAGTTAATGAGGATTTATGCTATGAAGAGAAGCCGATACGGATCATCGATAGGCAGGTGAAGTAGTTGAGAAGTAAGTCGATACCAATGGTGAAAGTTAACTGGAAGGAGCATTACGGTGAGGATGCTACCTGGGAAATGGAAGAGGAAATCAAAGTCCGACATCCGGAATTGTTTTTGGAACAATGTAACTTAAGTTTGGGGACCAAACTTCTTTAAGGGGGGTAAGATGTAACAACCCTCACTCCAACTTAGTCATACTTGCATACATTTATGTGTAACCTTGTCTTGTCACGTTGCATTTGCACAATCTTGCCTTGCTTTGCTTGAGTGTTGCTTGCATACTTTGTTCTTGCCTGGTGTGTTGCCAAGGTCATCCTTAGTCTAGTCACCTTTGGACCCCTTTTTATACTTGGAATTATCTTGGAATCATTTTTGTTGATCTCCATCTTCGCCCTGGCATATTGGCCGAGATGTCACTATCTAGGCCGAGGTGTGCAGCACCAAGGCCAAGATGTGTATTATCTAGGTCGAGATGTTGCCCTTGCACCTAAGTGATTTTGTTCATGGATTGGTATGACCTAGATCGAGGTGTGGCACATCTAGGCCGAGGTGTGGCACAACTTAGTCAAGTGTTGTCCTTCCAAGCCGATGTCTTTGTTGTCTACTTGCCGAAGCTTTGTCCTTAGTCGAGATCACCACTTGCCGGAGTACTCTTACCGCCTAAGCTTGTTGAGCATGCTTTGTCATAGTCTTGTCTTGTCAAGCCAGTCACCTTTTTGAAGAGAGCCAATCAGCCGATGCCACGTGTCCCAGCAGAGGGTTAAGTCAGTGACTGTTGAGAAAACATATCATTTTTGTATCAAATCTTGCCTTTTAGAGAGAGAGGCTCTAGGAAGTAGAAGGAGAAGCCTTTGAGTGAGAAAGTGGACTTCCAAGCTTGATTGTTAGAGTTTGAACCGTTAGATTCGAGTTTTGAGGTTAGAATCTTAATCTACTCTTGTTGTTCTTATTGATCATCCAGTTGCATTGCACGATCGAACCTATTCTGCATGCCATGCATTGATTTAAAGTTGGTTTTAGAAAGAGAAAATGGTGTTCATGTGTTCTTGGATAGAAGTCTTGTTTTGATCCGAAAGTTCGCATCAAGAACCATGTTTTTGTGTTTGTTTTCTTAAGATCTCCAAGCATGGGTACCCAGGTCCATGTTTTCGAACTCATAGCATGAAATCTCAGATTTTGTAATAACAAGTTATGATTTAAGCATGCGTGTTCTTCATCTTCTTCATCTTCCTGTTCGCCATGTTCTTCAAAGGGAAACCCAGATTTTTCCGACTTCGCTTTTGACTGTGGCCGTCGAGACCACACCTCGGCGAGAAGGTGTGGGACCTCGGCCAAAACCTGGTTGGTGCCCAGCTTGTTTTTCCGAGATGAGAAACAGTGTTTTGTTTCGATTTAACTTAATTTTGAAGAATGCCGAGATCATCCGTTTGCATGTGAAACTTGTTTGAAAGTGCGTCCAATAGACTTTGCCATGTGTTTGTAGGACTTGGACTTTCGCCTTGACCCCGACGTTTGAAGAACTATGTGAGTGGTATTTTTAATAAAGTTATGTTATAAAGTTTTGATAATGCCTTGCTTTGTTTTGAAAAGTATTTGATCAAGCATGAATGATTATCCCTATTTTGTGTACCAATTATTAGCTTTGTTTTGAATGACATTCTTGGAAAGTCCCTTGTGCTGGAGGACTCTAAACTTTCGCAGCACAAGTCCTTTTCGTGTTAGAGGACTTTAAGCCTTTGTAACATAGGTCCTTTGTGCTAGAGGACTCTAAACTCTTTGTAGCACTCTTGTTTGAGATATCTCCCTTGCCACCGACGGCCTTGTGCGGGTGGGTTTGCTTAATCGATTCCGGGTCGATTATTCCCTTGTTTTGACACTGACGGTTTACCACGTGGGTTTGTTGTTCGGTATGTCATTATTTTGTAATATGTTGATACTAGTAAGCATCCTTTGGAGCCTCGAAGATTTGTTAGATGAACGTGGTTCATTCCTTGATTTGTAAACTTTGATATGTTTTGTTTGAAAGACTTCGGCTATTATTCATGCAAATCCTTTATTACTTGTACCATTCACTGAGTATCCAAGCTCACCCTCTCTCTACCTAGATGTATTTTTTTCAAGCTTGTTTTGGATTGATGTTATGTCGGCTTGACTTGCATTCATGTCGGCAATCTTGAAGATTATGCTTCTCGACCTGTAATACTTGTGTTTTGCATACATTGGCTTGAGAAGCCTTTTGATCAAGATGTAACATGTATTTTGTTTTATTAAGAAACCGATTGAAAAATCATATTATGTATGCCATTCCATTTGATGTATGCACAGCTCTTATGGACCACTTGGATTTTAATTTACTGCTTCCACATTTGTAAGCCCCTTATTTATACTATGTGTGTGTGTGAATCCTCGTAAGAGGCCTTGGTAATCTCGGTGTAATACCCCTGTTCCGTAGTATGCTAATTGGTTCGTAATACGTATGTGACTATATGTTTTGATATGATTTTTGTGTGCCATCATGTGAATATATGCGACTTTGGAATTCTACCTGTTCACCGTAGGAATATCTGTTTGAATAATCCGCTTTGGAATTAAATTGAGGGCCTTATCGGCCATAGAACCCGAAATTGATTACGCCATTGTGATTGGCATAATTTTTAGAGCCTACGGTGAAATTTAATTGAAAATTGATTCTGGTCAATTTAAACTGATTTAATTGATAAATTAAGTGCCCCATTATTTTATATTAAAATATTTGTTAGTGGGGCTTGTTGTATATTTGCATTGCACTCTCCTTTAGCTCTCTCAAAAACTCAAAATCTGAGTTAGACACTTGAGAGTGAGAGAGAGGCCGACTATAGAGAGAGAAAGGAAGAGACTTGAGCAATTTTTTTGGCTCTAGCTTGGGGATTTGAAGATTTAACTCAAGAATTGACTAGAATTTGGAAGATTAAAGCTCCTAGGTGAGTAACCAACCCCTAACTCATGAATTTGAGTTGTGATTTCGGGAATTGAAGATTAATTTGTGATCTAGAACATGAAAGGAGTTAGTTTTGATGAATTTGAAGACTATATGTGCATGCATGTAAAGAACTCCTATGGAATCACAAAATCTAGCATGTAATTTGTGAAATTGTGAAAGATTGGTAGTGTAATCCCACATGCAAGCATATCTTTGTTAAATTTTATGGGAATGAGCACTAATTACATTATTTGAAGTGAATATGAAGTCAAATGGGCATGCATGTCTGAATAATTGAAGATGGGAGCTTTGAATGCATGGATATGTATGATAGAATTGAGTTTGGTGTCAATTTGAGACATGCAAGTGTTTAATCCTTGAAATTGAGCTCCATAATAAGGTGTTTTGGTGTTTATACCTTGTTAGTATACTTATATGTGATATTTGAGCTACAACATGCATGATTTGTTGGTTAAAAGTCGGAATGGAGCTCAAGAACTCAACCTGGGATTCCCAGATTTTCGTCGTCCGCTCGAGCGGGTGAAGTGACGCTCGAGCGGAGAAATCGAGCTCCCAGCATTTTCTGCAGACATGGTTCCCGCTCGAGCGGGGAAGTTGACGCTCGAGCGGGGAGCTATGTAGACAGGCAGTCTGCTCGAGCGGCCGAGTTCACGCTCGAGCTGGAATGGAAGGCAACCAGCACTTTCGCAGACCTAAGGGTCCGCTCGAGCGGGGAAGTCCACGCTCGAGCGGGGACCCTATTTCTGAAATCCTGTTTTTGCATTTTGTGTTCTGTTTTCCGTTCTCTTTCACTTGCAAGCACTCTTAGGCATATGTTAAGCATTGTAAATGAGTTAATGAGATGATAATAAAGCCTAAAGAGGAATATGTGAATTAAAGAACGGATTGAACTGTTAATGACCCTTTTGTGTTCATGAAACGTGTAGGGTCAAGCTCCAGGGCAAATCCACAAGCCGATCACTGTGAGTAATATCGATATTTGAATGCTTGTAAATGTCCAATTGTTTACTCCCTTTGAAGCTTTATGAATTGCTAATTGGGATTGTGGGATTGTGGACGTGAGTTTGATATGAACGCATAAATGGACCCAAGGTCGTTTCGATAAGCATAAATGGGCCAAAGGCCCTTTTGAAATGAATAAATGGGCCAAAGGCCGTTTTGACATGAACGAGTAGGCCGAAGGTCGTTTTGACATGAACGAGTAGGCCGAAGGTCGTTTTGACATGAACGAGAAGGCCGAAGGCCGTTTTGACATGAACGAGTAGGCCGAAGGTCGTTTTGACATGAACGAGTAGGCCGAAGGCCGTTTTGACATGAACGAGTAGGCGGAAGGTCGTTTTGACATGAACGAGTAGGCCGAAGGCCGTTTTGACATGAACGAGTAGGCGGAAGGTCGTTTTGACATGAACGAGTAGGCCGAAGGCCGTTTTGACATGAACGAGTAGGCCGAAGGTCGTTTTGACATGAACGAGTAGGTCGAAGGCCGTTTTGACATACATGAATGGGCCGAAGGCCATTTTGACAGAAATGAATGGGCCGAAGGCCGTTTCGATATAAGTGAATGGGCCGAAGGCCGTTTTGCCATGAATAGGAGTATGAATTGGGCCCAAGGCCGTTTGGAACGTGTTGTTCTACATTGTCATGTAACTTCTGTATTTGATTTGATATTATTCACTGGGCTTTCGCTCACGCTCATTCATGTGTTTGTAGGTGAGCCAAGAGAAGTCCAGACCCAGCCTCAGTGAAGTCTGTATGGAACAACTAAGGTTTTGAGAGAGAGTCAGCCCTTGTGTCTCACGCACGAGACTCGTCTTCGCCTTTTGTTATGTATTTACATTTTGTCAGGTTGGCGAAGTTTTGTATATGTCTGCTTATAGTTTTTATGGGTTGACTTAGTTTGGGATGATCCTGTCTGTACAGAACCTATGTCACTATGTTTCTGTTGTGAGTTATTAACGTACATATGTATGGTTTGTTTTGATGTGCCATGTAAGCACAGCTCTATGGACAAAGTTTTAAATTTTGCTTCCCTTTTAGCCCCTTACTCTGATGTGTTACGTCTGTTTTGGTTTGAGGCCGTAGGTAATCTGAGGATTGCTGGCCGGTTACATCCTTAACCCATGGGGGCGGGTTCGGGTCGTGACAGAGTGGTATCAGAGCACGAGTTAATAACTCACGCACTTGTCCAAAAGAGCAATAAGCGTCTAGAAAAGATATAGGATGCATTCATGAGATAAGTATGAATTCGAAAGCATCGAGAATATGCTTAAGTGTTTTGATTTGGGCAATTATGTGCTATAAGTTGTGCTGTACTTGCATTACAAACTGTTTGGTTACATATGCTCTCTAGTATATGCATATTTGTAGAATCCTTTGTATATTGTATAATGCAAGTTTAATCAGACGGTGAATAAGAACTCCGTAAAGTTATGTTTAACTTTGAATATTTGTTAATGATATGAAATGAATGAATGATTTCTTAAATTCTCCTTAAACATAATTGTGGTATCCTTAGCGGAGGCCCTCGCCCAGGGGATATAGTACTGTGGCTTATGGTCATGAAGCCCTAGCTCGGGGGAAATAATGCCGTGGCACAGGCCCTCGCCCGGGGGAAATAATACCGTGGCCTATGTATGAGATATGTTGATATGCTTGACCAACATGATATGTCACGCTAAAAGAAATACCACACATGATTCGAATATGAGATATAAATTGTTACACTAATGTGTACAATAAGTTTGTTTTGTTATAATGCATATCATGAAAAGTTGTCTATGTGCATTCAATTCTGCTTACGGGTGTCTATATGAAACATGAACATGATTTGAGTATATAATTACTTAGTAAATGTTCAGCATGCGATATTTGATAAATATGCAATTACCTGTTACGTAAGTGATTAATTGCGTACGATATGTGAAAGGAGAATATAACAATGTGCCTATGTGCGAATGTACTCATGTGATTTTGTGTTTAATTTCGTATTGGGCATCCCAGTATTTGGTAAAGTTTGATAAGAATTTGTGTAGAGTATGGGCAAATTAAGGGCATATGGACTGGAAGGTTCTTCCACAGCCCGACTTGATAGTCCGGAAAGAGTAGTACAAGAATTGGCAGAGATCTTGAGACAACAGCGTCAGTTGCCGCTACGGCAAGAACCTTTGCCACCACCAGTGTGAGAAACACCGAGGAGTTTGTTATCAGACTTCTGGGGCTCGTTATAGATATGGTAAAATGGACCATACGGCAAGGAATTGTCCCCGGATTGAACGAAATGTGAATGAATCCTCTGCCTTGGCTAAATCCGTACCAGTGGTAGAAATTGCTACTCAGGATGGAGTAATCACACTCATCCCAGAAAGCACTCAGAATGTTGTAACCATTATCCCAGGTATCTATACTGTTTACAAATGAATGCTTATGTGTTGATTGATTCTGAATTAGTACGTTTGTACATCTTCGCTTGGGATATTGTTTGATTCGGATCGGCATATATTTCATATCTGCTGCATGTGTATCTAGATTGGTTAAACCCACATGATCGAGACGGTATTCATTGGAGGTCTATGCCCCGTTTGGGAGATTTGTGATATGTTTTGGGATATTGATTGACTCTGCACATGCACATATATAACTACACCTACGCTCAGGGTGATTTATTATGTTACCGTCTTCAATGACTAAACCACTGGAATTATGATTCTGTAATCGTGTGACCAAGTTGAGCGCCCTAAATGATGAACTCTATAATTGTGAGACCATATATTTTGATTGGTAGAAAGTTGACTGGGTGATGTGACTAATTTGGAACTTTTGCTTAACAATCCCATACTATGTGTACCCGAGGAACTTTGTATAATGTATTACTGTGCACCATGTTCTTGCATATAAGGCTTATTTGGGAACTGCTATACTGATTATGATACGTACCTCCTAATATGAACACTCGCATGCTTATGTAACTATACCTGAACTTATGTGGACAATACCCGTATTGTACGTGATTTGAAACACTTTGATATGAACAGTTGTGATGAATGATCCTGATACGACCTTGAGAACTGATAAATTTAGGGCAGTTGTGAAACTATCAGCCATGTGCCTAAACAAACGAAGTGAGCCTTACAGAATCAAATGTACCATATTTGAAAAAAAAAAAAAAAAAAACTTCTATCTGACTTGATCCAATAGAACCTTTGCCTGATATTGTTCCGATGGAACCCTCATTTGATATAATTTGATGGCACCTTTGTTCGATCTAATCTGACAAAACCGTTGCTTGGATCGACCGATAAGACCCTCTATCTAATTTGATTTTGAAAAAAAAAAAAAAAAAAAAAAAAAGGGGATTAAGAATGGCTTGTGAATAAATAGCCAGATTATTCTTGGCAGAAAAACTGATAGATCCAAAACTTGAATCCATTTGGGATACTTGATTTATTTGAAAGACCTTTTGTGGGCTATCAATAGATTGATCTACCTATGAACACTATTGAGAACCAACCTTTAACTATTGAGGACATATGTGTTATAGATGAACCGAATTGTACAAATCCCGTGATTGGGTGTCTTAAGGAACGATGCTTGTGTATTGTCCCATCCTGGTTGGTTTGATGCTATGGGGACTGATGATGGCGGATTGATTTGACTATAAGTAGTGCTGAACAGTTGTCCTTGACTGATCGGAATATGTTGTGTATGGGAGGGTGGTTGCTTTAGTGTTATCGGATTTTGGAAGATCAGGTTACGGTGAGTGGTATTATGTTTGTTTTGATGACATTCTTGGGGCGTCCTTTCGTGCTAGGGGACGTTAAGCCTATGTAGCACCTTGATACCTTTTGCCACCGACGGTTTCGTACAGGTGGGTTTGACTAATCGATCTCGAGTCGGCCACCGACGGTCGTGAACGGGTGTGCTTGATTCCGAGACGATTATTCCTCTGTTTTGTCCAGAATGTCATCCTTTGGTATTATACAGATGTTACAGACATCCAAGAAGCTTTGAAAAAAAAAAAAATTCCTGATTATCCATAAGTGTGCGAATTCAGTACACCTTGTGAACGCCTGCCCAGCGCCATTATATTCTGTAATTGGGGCCTTGAGGATGTGTAAATTGTGCTTAACATGTGATTGACTCCTTTGATACTACTTTTGCCATTATGGAGGTTTATATATGAATTGCCTTATGCTTTTGATGACTATCAGATAATGTGGAAAGACTCGATAGAACAGGGAATTGAATATTGAACTGAATTGTGAACTGTAAACTGTTGAATGAATTGAGAACACGTGTATTATGTCAGAAATTGCCTGCTTCGATGTTATTGTACTTTACAATCAGTATTATGGGGATGTCTGGACTATGTGTATTGTGTGGGTAATTGCTTCGATGTTACCTTTGTTGTTTCGGGAATCAGTATCTGGATCCACCTTATATTCCTGAAGACTTTTAATTGACCTTGGATAATTGTGATGAGTCACTGGACTAAATACAGAATCAGATCGTGAATTGGGGAATTATTGAAGAATGAATTGAACTTTTGTGACACGGAATAGACCGAACTTCTGTGATAAAGTCAGCTGACATTGAAATAAATATGTTGGTGACCTACCTTGAAGAGGTCAGTTGGTGAATATGTCTAAATATTTTTCGGTGCCAACAGGTCGAAGTTGAATTTCAGATAGTGGCGGGACTACTTCAACCTCCCTCCATTTTGGAATGGAAATGGAAATATGTGGCTACGAATTTCGTTGTGGGGCTACCTTGAGCACCCAAGGTATAAGTCCCATTTGGGCTATTGTAGGTAAAGTTATTGAAGTTGCCCATTTCTCCCTATAAAATTTGTATGATGCTTGTAGACTAGCCACTGTTTACATCGATAAGATCGCTCGTTACATGGGGTCCCAGTATCTATTGTTTAGACAGGAATTCTAAGATGTGTTTGAATTCTGAAAAGCCTCCAAGAGGAATGGGGGCTCAGCTTCTGTTCTGTTATGTTACCCGGACCCGGAGGTTCCCTTATGGAACTGGTTATTTGTAACCTCACGTGTATATGTTCTGTTCTATTCTGTTCCGTTCTGTTCTGTTAATGCTAATGGATGTGTCACGTAAACTTAATCATGAATTATGATTCGGCGCTGTTTTCCATCCGCAAATTGATGTATGATCAGAAAGAACTTGTTAGAGTTTTGGGAGGAATGCTCCAAAGATATGCATTAGATTTTTCAGGGGAGTTGGAAAGATCTATCCATCGTTGGCAAACTTTGCTTCCAACAACAGCTCTCACTCTAGTTTTGGCGTGGCACCGTACAAGCCTTGTATGGCGGAAAAAGGGAAATCTATGACTGATTGAGAATAGAGCGTTGCTTGATTTTGAGACTAAGTGGATGGCTATAAGAATGATTGGAACCGTTGAATAAAAAGTGTTCCGAATTGTTTCGACTAAAGGTAAAATAAGTTTGGAGGACCAAACTTCCTAAAGGGGAGAAGACTGTAATACCCCTGTTCCGTAGTATGCTAATTGGTCCGTAATACGTATGTGACTATATGTTTTGATATGATTTTTGTGTGCCATCATGTGAATATATGCGACTTTGGAATTCTACCTGTTCACCGTAGGAATATCTGTTTGAATAATCCGCTTTGGAATTAAATTGAGGGCCTTATCGGCCATAGAACCCGAAATTGATTACGCCATTGTGATTGGCATAATTTTTAGAGCCTACGGTGAAATTTAATTGAAAATTGATTCTGGTCAATTTAAACTGATTTAATTGATAAATTAAGTGCCCCATTATTTTATATTAAAATATTTGTTAGTGGGGCTTGTTGTATATTTGCATTGCACTCTCCTTTAGCTCTCTCAAAAACTCAAAATCTGAGTTAGACACTTGAGAGTGAGAGAGAGGCCGACTATAGAGAGAGAAAGGAAGAGACTTGAGCAATTTTTTTGGCTCTAGCTTGGGGATTTGAAGATTTAACTCAAGAATTGACTAGAATTTGGAAGATTAAAGCTCCTAGGTGAGTAACCAACCCCTAACTCATGAATTTGAGTTGTGATTTCGGGAATTGAAGATTAATTTGTGATCTAGAACATGAAAGGAGTTAGTTTTGATGAATTTGAAGACTATATGTGCATGCATGTAAAGAACTCCTATGGAATCACAAAATCTAGCATGTAATTTGTGAAATTGTGAAAGATTGGTAGTGTAATCCCACATGCAAGCATGTCTTTGTTAAATTTTATGGGAATGAGCACTAATTACATTATTTGAAGTGAATATGAAGTCAAATGGGCATGAATGTCTGAATAATTGAAGATGGGAGCTTTGAATGCATGGATATGTATGATAGAATTGAGTTTGGTGTCAATTTGAGACATGCAAGTGTTTAATCCTTGAAATTGAGCTCCATAATAAGGTGTTTTGGTGTTTATACCTTGTTAGTATACTTATATGTGATATTTGAGCTACAACATGCATGATTTGTTGGTTAAAAGTCGGAATGGAGCTCAAGAACTCAACCTGGGATTCCCAGATTTTCGTCGTCCGCTCGAGCGGGTGAAGTGACGCTCGAGCGGAGAAATCGAGCTCCCAGCATTTTCTGCAGACATGGTTCCCGCTCGAGCGGGGAAGTTGATGCTCGAGTGGGGCGCTATGTAGACAGGCAGTCTGCTCGAGCGGCCGAGTTCACGCTCGAGCTGGAATGGAAGGCAACCAGCACTTTCGCAGACCTAATGGTCCGCTCGAGCGGGGAAGTCCACGCTCGAGCGGGGACCCTATTTCTGAAATCCTGTTTTTGCATTTTGTGTTCTGTTTTCCGTTCTCTTTCACTTGCAAGCACTCTTAGGCATATGTTAAGCATTGTAAATGAGTTAATGAGATGATAATAAAGCCTAAAGAGGAATATGTGAATTAAAGAACGGATTGAACTGTTAATGACCCTTTTGTGTTCATGAAACGTGTAGGGTCAAGCTCCAGGGCAAATCCACAAGCCGATCACTGTGAGTAATATCGATATTTGAATGCTTGTAAATGTCCAATTGTTTACTCCCTTTGAAGCTTTATGAATTGCTAATTGGGATTGTGGGATTGTGGACGTGAGTTTGATATGAACGCATAAATGGACCCAAGGTCGTTTCGATAAGCATAAATGGGCCAAAGGCCCTTTTGAAATGAATAAATGGGCCAAAGGCCGTTTTGACATGAACGAGTAGGCCGAAGGTCGTTTTGACATGAACGAGTAGGCCGAAGGTCGTTTTGACATGAACGAGAAGGCCGAAGGCCGTTTTGACATGAACGAGTAGGCCGAAGGCCGTTTTGACATGAATGAGTAGGCCGAAGGCCGTTTTGACATGAACGAGTAGGCCGAAGGCCGTTTTGACATGAACGAGTAGGCTAAAGGTCGTTTTGACATGAACTTGACATGAACGAGTAGGCCGAAGGCCGTTTTGACATGAACGAGTAGGCCGAAGGTCGTTTTGACATGAACGAGTAGGTCGAAGGCCGTTTTGACATACATGAATGGGCCGAAGGCCATTTTGACAGAAATGAATGGGCCGAAGGCCGTTTCGACATAAGTGAATGGGCCGAAGGCCGTTTTGCCATGAATAGGAGTATGAATTGGGCCCAAGGCCGTTTGGAACGTGTTGTTCTACATTGTCATGTAACTTCTGTATTTGATTTGATATTATTCACTGGGCTTTCGCTCACGCTCATTCATGTGTTTGTAGGTGAGCCAAGAGAAGTCCAGACCCAGCCTCAGTGAAGTCTGTATGGAACAACTAAGGTTTTGAGAGAGAGTCAGCCCTTGTGTCTCACGCACGAGACCCGTCTTCGCCTTTTGTTATGTATTTACATTTTGTCAGGTTGGCGAAGTTTTGTATATGTCTGCTTATAGTTTTTATGGGTTGACTTAGTTTGGGATGATCCTGTCTGTACAGAACCTATGTCACTATGTTTCTGTTGTGAGTTATTAACGTACATATGTATGGTTTGTTTTGATGTGCCATGTAAGCACAGCTCTATGGACAAAGTTTTAAATTTTGCTTCCCTTTTAGCCCCTTACTCTGATGTGTTACGTCTGTTTTGGTTTGAGGCCGTAGGTAATCTGAGGATTGCTGGCCGGTTACGTCCTTAACCCATGGGGGCGGGTTCGGGTCGTGACACTCGGATTACCGGTCATCATGACACCATCCTACTAGGGGCGGTTTGGGGTCGTGACATTGCACAACCTCTCTATCGTCCCACCGAAGCTAGTAATTATGTTAAGGATTTTTAAAAAATCCAACCTTCTAATTGTGGAATATTGAGTGCATTAATTAATTATGGAACTTTGTTTGGAATAGCATTAACCCCCACTATACACAAGTTTATAAATGCATTTTGAAATATAATCTCTCATTATCTTCCATTAAGTCCAATGTGATTTACAAAAGAAGAACATATGCGGTAGACATTCACAATGCCTAGCCCTGAATCTATAGCATATGTTGCAAGTTAAGATAAAGAATGGAAGATAAACATATAGGAATCCCCTGAGGGCTTACATATTTCCAAGACGATGCATGGTTACAATAAAAGTGGACTTAAGTCCAATACAGTTAAAGCCCTTGTGTAGCTTGCTTTTCGTGCTCTTCGGAGGGGGTTTAGTCTCCTCGGATACGATAACCCTACAGTTCGGACTCCCATGGTTCTGAATTTGATTTCACAAGTGCAATGTGAAATAGAAGAACACAAAAGAATCTAAATCCGATAAATCTTTGGAAAATTGATTTTTAATCAAAATAAGATGCCAAAAATGGACTGCATTGCCAAATTTCAAAGTCTTTACCTAAATATTTTTGGAAAATTTAGGAAACCCGTGACTCATGCCAAAGGCGACTTGTCCGTCATCACCAAAGTGTCTTGGCTCGAGAACTTCGGTATGAGAGGGAAATGTCATGAATTGAGCACCCCACTCACCCGATCAAAGATTGACCTTTACTAATCATGATGTGATTTTATGTACATTATATACTCTTATTCCAATTTTTATGCTAACTTACTATGTGAGGCACACAAGTATAGACCAATTCACTCACTTTGGAACGTTTTGATTTCATTTTTGTTTGAAAAGATTTTTGAATATGTGCTACTTGAAAAAGTAAGCTCATATGTACATTAATCAAATCATCCCAATTTAAACAAATTAGCTTTCATCCACAGGCATTCAAGAGATATATCAACTAAGCACTTAACCTCATGGTAAATATGCTTGATATGACAACATTAACACACATGTAATATGCTAAAACAAGAAATGCTCACCTAATACTCAATCGAAGCAAGCCAAGAATAAGGAAATAATTAGAAAAAAAATGCATGCTCTAATATGCGAGTGACTAATGTAACACATACAAAATGCAACTATGAGGCTTGGTTTGTTTTAACATGGCATATGAGTCAATTTGATAGCATACAGTGAAGCACGTATTCAAATAAGTAAGAAACGACCATTAAGTTAGAATGATGCGCTGAACCAAATGCATGAAAAATGGATAATTAAGCATGGTAATGACATGGAAAATGCAAAATATGATGCTACCATTATAAGCAAGTAAATAAAAGGGAGAAAGAATGGGGGTTGGAAGACATACACAAATTATTACATATTTACCCTTCCGCAAGAAGGTCCGAATGAACGTCCTAATTAACTAACTATTACAACACCAAAATGAATTAACTATGCTACTAATTATTACAAGTTAGAATTAGACTAACTAATTAGTTACAACATGAAATTACTTAACTAAGTAACTAGCTATTACAAATTGAAAGCTAATTAATTACAATACACTAATTGATCAATCTACAAGCTACTCGAACAAGAGCCGAAGAACCATGCGTGCGACCAAGGACATCCTCCCAGAAACTCCTCTGTTCTGCTACCTGAACTATTCTGTTCGTAGTCAGAAAATTAAGTTGTTTTCACCCCAGCCTCTACTCTGTTCTGTTATGAAAATGGCACTGTTTGGTTGAAATGAGGTAGCCGGCTGGCCACTATTTTTAGGTGTTGCCTTGTTACAGCAGAAAAGAAACAAAGCAAAAACAAAGTGTTTCTAGAGAATGTTTATCCTCTCTGCCCCTCCCTATCATGAAACTAATCAAGGGAGAAGTAGAATTGATTCACAAACCATCAATTGTCGCAAAATTGTTGCGTGATGATCTATGAATCAATAGGACAAAAGGTCAATGAATGGAAATAAATACCAACAAAACCTCCTCCCTATCATGGAGTTACCTCAGGGGAAGTGGTAGACATTGATTCTTGACTCATTAACATCACTAGGAGTATGTAATGACTAAAGACTTAATGGGTTCAATTAACGTCGAATTGAACCCAACTTGATTTCATTATCTTGTACCGCTTTTAATCCATTTTATTATCCATTTTTTAATTACTTTTCCATTCTTTAATCATTTTGTACAAAAGTGAGAGTTATGTCCACTAATGAAGCAAAGTGTCAAACAAGAGTTGTTCTTGGCATGAGAGAGATGTAATGCCTTGGTAATGAACCTCCGAAGAGATTAAACCATTAAGCATGGAAGGTCTCTTTCGCATGCCTTAAACAACAATTGATTGTTTGAAACAACGCTTACATGAAAAGAAAGAAAACCAAGAAAGGAGGGAGATTGCAGAGGTGATTATTACAAGTATGAAACTATGAAATTAAAGCTATCAACTCAAATAGGTTGGTGTCTAAGGCCTAAATCACCAAACCTATGAGGACTTACAACAACATAAGCCTAATATTCAAAGCATAAACTAAATAAACACACTAAAACAATCCTTAAACATCAAAACAGTGCTGAAATTACTTTAACAAAAGCTAAAAAGGTAAGCAAAAATGAGAGAGAATTAAAGCTAGTAAACAAGCCTAAGGAGGGGTGGCTAACCCCTCCATTTTTTGAACCTCAAAACCACATGTTTAACCTCTGAAAAACTCTGAAAATCAATGGCCAAAAATATAAAATAAGTGGGAAATACAAGGATAAAAGCTTATGGAATAAGGTTCAAAGAAGGGTGGTTAACCCCTCCACATTTGGTAGCTTTAAATCAAAAGTTTCAGCCCACCAAAACAGTCAAAAAATAGTATGAAAACAGCAAGAAAAGAGAGAGAAGAAGTAGTGTAAAGATGGCCAAAGTTATACCTCTTGAAGAGGAGTTACTCATTTGTTCTCAAACCACAAGATATCCACTCTTAAGGGCTGAGATTTTAGCTCAAGAACCTCAGCAAGGAGCCTCAAATTTTTGGTTTAGGAAGTATATATAGAGTGTATGTGTATTTCAAGATAGAGAGGGAGAGTGCTTAGCAAGATTTTGGCTTTTCACAAATTTTTCTAACTTAAAATCAAGAGGGGTGGGCTTGTATTTATAGAAAGACAATTTCTCCTGTCGGAAATATTTGTATAGAGACAACTAGTGCAAGGCATGCACATGGGAAGGGACAACTAGCTGTAAATATCTGCCTATCAGGACACTTGGCCAGCCGGCCAACGACTTGTACAGCCCGCCACAAAAAGTGGCCAGGCAGTCCGAAAAAACTGTCTCAAGTCCGATTTCAAATGGGCATATCTCCCTCATCCAAACTCGATTTTAGATGATTCTTGAGTCTAAATTGAAGCCCCAGAAGTCTACTTTCCAATGGTGGTGGCCTCACATCTATATTCTATGTGTAAAAAGAGATATGGCTAATTTAGTGAAGGCTGCTAATTTCTTTCTTAACGATTTGATGCTCGACTTTAAACGGGCTTATCTTTCTCATTCAGGCTCGGTTTTAGGTGATTCTTGAGTCTAAATTGAATCCTCAAAAGTCTACTTTCCAATAGTGGTTGCCTCACATCTAAATTCTAACTATATAAAGAGATATTTCTAAATTAGTGAAAGCTGCTCATTTTCTTTTTAATGGTTTGATGCTCAACCTTTTCCTAAACTAGTTTTCTTTCCATCCCCTCCTATTTTCTTCAACTCCAAACCCATAAATAAAATGTTTTTAAATATTTTTCAAAGAGTTCACCTCCCTTCCATTTATTTCTACTTTATCCTTACTCAGTTTACCGAAAAGTGTAATATTCTAAACGAAATGCGAGCCTCGAAATATCGTAGAAACATTTGAAAAAAATATTTTGAAAAAGAGAGTTTTAAGGTCTAAAATAGTTTTGATCAAAATGGGGTGTAAAGTCGGGATTAGATGCTCAAAAATTGAAGCCTTCTACTGAAGAATTTGAACGATTATATAGCGTAACTTTTCATCATCGAGTGTTCAAAGTGCGGCGCCCAAGTCCTAAGAGCTGTCAAAAATGGGGTGTCTACACCTTGGCTATACAAAAATGAATACAAGAAAAGAAGCTCTTGCTCTATATCCTCCTAAGCTACCGCCTTGGTGGAGGCATATCATCAGCACCTGAAACGTTTTTCCCACATCGGGTGAGCCAAAACTCAGTAGAAATAATCCAACATAATTTATGAATCTTAACAAAGCTATAAGGTGAATGCATATGCCATGTTCTTGCCAAAACATATGTATACCTCTTTTCAAAACTATGTAATGCCAAGTTAATATCTTGATTTACAATTCATTTCCACTCCAATAGAAAATAGGGTGGTGATTCACACTTTGAGAATTTCAAAATAATACAACCTTCCCCGGAAATTTCGTCCGGAGGAAACCATAAATTGGGACCCATGTAAACGTAGGCTATTTAAGTACTACTATTGCCATTTCACAGAAATTTCATCTGCGGGATCGGTATCTATATATATACACGATTTTCGAGACTTTCATCTAAGACACTCAGGCTGACTTAGTTCAACAATACAATTTATGTTTCCCAAATTCACACTTTCTCTAAAAACGATAAACATTTTCAATGTGTAAGTGTGAAATAATGCTCAATGCAAATGAATGAGAAACTAATTTCAATTCTCCTAATTTACATACAATTTCTACAACAATAATAGTTATCCTCCACCGATAGCCCAAAATAGATATTTCTAAACAGATAATTTACATTTCATAAAGATAAACTTTTCAAATCTCAAGGGGTGAGTGATAGTACATATCTAACTCCAACATTCTCATCAACATTAATCCAATTTCACAATTCCAATATCAAATCTCAAAATTTATACAAAATTAATATTTGAGGTATTTAGGGCAAAATCCTTTTTCTTCCCAAAATCAACTCCAACATTCAAAAATCCACAATTTAATCCTAACTCAACATCATTTTCATATCAAAATGATTTTGAAGGATCCATTTGAAAAACCCCTACTTTAATTTATTTTACCCAAAACCCTAGTTTGTTCCAAATCCTCCAAAACTCAATGTTACTTAGAAATGACAAATAGCTAAGTTAAAGCTTATAAAAAGAGTGGAAATATCCCTACCTCACGCTAGAACACGAGAGAGAGAGAGAGAGTGAGGGAAATCCAAAGATATCAAAAACCAACTTTGCTCCGGTTAGAACGAAGCCCACGTCGAGCTCTATCTTTTTAATGAACAAACATGGGTGAAAAGATCGACGGATCTAGGTGTATTTGAGGGAAATAGGTGAGTTTTAGAGAAAGAGTGAGAGAAAATAGGGTTTTGAAATGTTTAGAGAGAGAGAGATATGAAAAAGTGACTTAAAATGGGCTATTTACGAACTAATATATGCATAGCTCGTTCAAGTGCAAGAGTTGTCACTCGAGCGACCAGACACAATAAGTTGTTTCGTTTGAGCGCAAGAAGCTTCGCTCGAGTGCAGAATACACATTTCCAAAAGTTTTGCAAACAGAGGTCGTCGTTCAATCGCAAGAAGCTTCGCTCGAGTGAAGGGACAAAAATCTAGGCAATAAAAGTTTGAAAAACAAGCTACCAACCTGTTCCAAAGACAACTAACGCAACCCAATAGCTCAACTCAAAGAGAGAATAGTGGAAAATAGAGCAAGAACAACTATACAGGGAAAGAAACCTGAATCCAAAAGTCAAATAGGTCGAGTTTAAACTTGGAACGCCATAACCTCCTCTCTTTAAGGAATTTCGTCCCCAAAATTTAAACTAAACATTTAAAACCATGTTTAAATCAATTAAAACAATGATAGTCATCCAAATTCATCATCGTGATCCATTCACCGATCACCCATTCTCATCAACAAGATAATTATCTGTTCATTACTGAATATACAATTCATATTTTCAAAACATATACAATGTCTATATTACATTAACATAACAAAGTTTCCATACATGTTCAAACATCAATAAACAAGTCTGGATGTTTCTTACGGACTTCTGCTTCACACTCCCAAGTGGCCTCTTCAACCCTATGGTATAGCCACAACACTTTTACTATAGGAATCGTCTTGCCTCACACAACTTGGTCCCGAGTATCTAGAACTCTAATAGGTCTCTCCTCATACGAGGCATCCTCATCAACCTCTAACTCAGTTCAATCCAACACGTGTGAAGGATCCGGCACAAACTTCCGAAGCATATAGTTATGGAACATGTCATGTACCTCGGAAAGTTATGGCAGCAAAGCCAAACGGTAAACTACCTCCCCAATCCGTTCCAAGATCTCAAAAGGTCGAATAAACCTAGGGGACAACTTCCCACTCTTTCCAAACCTCATCAAATCCCATCTAGGTGATATCTTCAGGAAGACGTGATCTCCCACCTCAAAGGACAATGGTCTCTCGTTCTTCTGATGACTTTGAGCAGTGACCAACCTCTTACGGATAAGTGCAACCTTCTCTGTCGTTTTCCGGACTAACTCTCCCAACATAGGTGCATCGCCCACCTCGGCCCAACACACAGAAGACCTACACGGTCGGCCATACAAGGCCTTAAACGGCGCCATATCAATACTCGACTAGAAGCTATTGTTGTAGGCAAACTCCACTAATGAGAAGTGTCTCTCCCACGACCCCTTAAAGTCAAGAACACAATCACAAAGCATATCCTCTAAAATCTGAATGGTGTTCTCTGACCACCTATCAGTCTGAAGATGGTACGCGGTGCTAAAAGTCAATCTCATGTCCAAGGCATTCTACAGGCTTTGCCACAAATGAGCCGTAAACGTGGATCTATATCCGAAACAATAGTCACAGGGACCTCATGACGTCTCACTATGTCCCTAATATAGAGGTCGGCTAGATAATCTACTAAGTCACTTACACGCATAGGTATAAAGTGTGTTGACTTGGTCAACCGGTCAACTATCACCCAAATCGTATCACTATTCCGTTGAGTCCTTGGAAGACCCACAACAAAATCCATCGTGACATGCTCCCGCTTTCACTCGGCTATAGGTGAGGGTTGCAACAAACCCGCTAGCCTTTGATGGTCGGATTTCACTTGTTGACAAGTAAGGCACCTCAAAACGAATAAAGCTACATTTTTCTTCATACCCCTCTACCAAAATTGGCGACTAAGATCACGATACATCTTTGTGCCTCCCGGGTGCACCGCAAGGCGTGAGTGGTGAAACTCTCGGAATACTTCCTATCGACAAGACTGTGGCATAAAAAGACGATCAAGGTATCTAACACTCGAGTCAGGATATACGTTGAAGCCCTATTCTATCTTCCTACTGAAATCTTCTCCTGGAGGGATTCTAACTCAAGTTCACCCCTCTATGCTTCTATCACTCGGCTCACAATTATAGGTTGTGAAACTATCGAAAACAAGGCAGCAGACTCAACGGACTTGCCAAGATACAAGTCAAACTCACCAATAGCACCCAACATCTCCCATTCTCAGATGGCAATATAAGCTACACTGCTAATAGATTTTCTACTCAAAGCATCGGCCACTATGTTGGCCTTCCCGAGATGATAATGCAACTCAAAGTCATAATCTTCTATAAACTCCATCCAACTCCTCTACTTCAGATTCAAATCCTTCTATGTAAACAGATATTTCAAACTCTTGTGATTAGAAAACACCTCAAACTTCTCACCATACAAACAATGCCTCCAAATCTTTAAGGCAAACATCACAATTGCTAACTCTAGGTCATGAGTAGGGTAGTTCCTCTCATGTGTTTTCAACTGACGTGAGCCGTAGGCTACTACATTTCCCTCTTGCATCAAAACACAACCTAAACCATCCCATGAAGCATCACATTACACTGAATAGCCCAAACCCCTCTCTGGAATAATCAATACTGAAGCAGTGGTAAGTCTAACCTTAAGCTCTTGAAACGACTTCTCACAAGTCTCACTCCACACAAACTTGATTCCCATCCTCGTCAGTCTAGTTAGCAGTGAGGCTAACCTAGAGAAATCTTTCATAAACTGATGGTAATACTCGTCTAATCCCAAGAAACTACGAATCTCAAAAGCATTCTTAGGTTACTCCCGATCTTATATTACTTCTATCTTGGATGAATCTATAGTCATCCTACTACATGGCCTAAGAACTTTACTTTTCTTAACCAAAATTCACACTTCCCAAACTTAGCATACAGTTTGTGGGCTCTAAGCAGCTCCAGCACCACTCGCAAGTGTTCCTCGTGCTCATTCTTAAAGGGTGAGTTAATAAAAATGTCATCCACAAAGATGACTACAAAAGCGATCTAGGAACTCACAGAAAATTTGATTAATCAAATCCATAAACATGGTTGGGGCATTGGTTAGCCCAAAAGGCATCACTAGGAAATCATAATGGCCATATCGCATATGAAATGTAGTTTTCTAGATATCTTCCTCTCTTACCCTCAACTAGTGATAACTCGATCTCAAGTCTATCTTAGAGAAACAACAAGACCCCATCAAATGGTCAAACAAATCATCTATGTGAGGCATTGGGTACTTGTTCTTAATAGTTATCTGGTTCAACTTTCGGAAATCAATACAAAGTCGCAAGGCACCATTTTTCTTCTTAGCAAAGAGAGACGGTGCTCCCTAAGGTGAAGTATTAGGGTGGATAAAACCCTTATCTGGCAGTTCTTGGAGTTGAATCTTTAACTCACTCAACTCGGCAGGTACAAATCTATAAGGTGCCATAGAGATCGGTGTCGTGCTAGGCACTAAGTCAATAGAGAATTCAATCTCACAATGAGGTGGCAAACTAGTGAGATCCTTAGGAAAAACATCCGGGTATTCACAAACTACCCCAGGTAACTCAACTCGAACCCCATCACATTCATTACCCAAAACGTTTGCAAGTAGACAACTAAGCTCACTCTGACCACACAGACCATATACCGGTGATAAAACTGGTAGACACCCCATTTTTGACCGTCCTCAAGACTTGGATGTCACCGTTTGAACACTCGGTGATCATCCATGTTTGTGTTCGTTTGGAGTTCCCGGAGGTCTCGGCTCGCGTGCCCTGCCTTAGGATCTCCGAACTTGATCGTTTAGTGTCTGGTTTTGCACCGAACACTCTTGTTTTGCCTTGGAGGGGCAGGGAATGCCTTGTGAGACATCCCCACACACCACCGGCAGTGGCTAGAGGCCACCGGTTGGTTTTTGATGCCATCGGCACTTTTGTTTGCCGGTCGGCACACTTTATTGCCGGTCGGCATGATTTGTTGCCGGTCGGCACTGTTTTTTGTCGAAATGACATTTTTGGGCAGCCGACCACTGTTCATCCACTTTATGGAGATATTTTGTGCCAGCTGTGATAGCTGGCACCAACTCTTCCCCCCTCCATACACGTGTATGGAGGGATCTCCCTCTAGCCAAGCTTGTTGTATAAGCTTTGCAAGAGGGAGTCCTATAAGAGAGGGACTTTCCTCTTGGATCTAGGTTAGACTTTGGCAACCAAAAACCAGAGCCTAGAAATATAGATACATATTATCTCTATATCTCCCTCTCTCCCCTCCTTTGTGTGTGTTTCCTTGGCCTAAAGGTGGTTTTTACCTTACTTTTGCACCATTACACACACTATTACACCTTATTCCGAGATTGAGGAACTTGGGGGGTTGTTTCTTGAGTTTTTGGACTGGTTTTGATCGAAAGAAGGAGGCTAGATCATTTGTTCTTCAAAGGTTCTTCAAGGGTGAGCATCTTGATTTATATTCCCCAAACTTGCAATAGTTTTTTACCTATCTTGCTTGCTGTTTTAGCTCTTGTGTATAGCATAAAAAGGGCTTGTATTTTCCTGCTCTACCACTTTCATTAAGGTCATTTTGTGGTTTGAGTGCAAACTCACCCTTCTAGGCCTTGTTTGGTCCATTTTGGTGCCTCTTTGATAAGGCTTTGTTCACTTCAGCATTTTGGTCTTTTCACCACTAAAAACCAGTTCATTTTTGGTGTGTAAAAAGATGGTTTGAAGTGTTGCATAGGGGAGGGACACCCCTCTCCCTTCATGGTTTTGTTTCCTTGCTTTTTGGGCTCAAAAGGGTAGCATGTGTGCTTGATGATTCTTGGCCTCATTTCAGAAGTTTTTTAGGTGTTTTAGATCATATGTAACCTCTGTTTTTGGTCGTATTTGTGCCCCCTTGTATGCTTGTAATACTTGCTTTGTATTGCTCCATTTTGCTTAGAAGTGCATCTCATGTTTAGGCCATGATTCTTGTGTGTGTTGGCTTAGTTCCATGAAGCTTTTAGTGTTGTTTTTCCATGCTTAAAGTCTGTTGGCTATCCGTTTGGTCATGCTTGACATGTTTGTTAGGGTTGCTTTGCATTTTGGCTTAAAAGCTTTGAGCATGTTGACCTCTAGCACGCATGGTTGTAATCATCCTCATGAGTTGACATCATCTAGGATCACATTTTAGTCCAAGAATCATGTTTGTATGTGTGCATGCATGGCCTCTTTTATGCCTTGAGGGTGTACCCTCTTATGCTTAGGAATGAGCCTTAGTGCATATGCCTCTTGGGAGTCATCTTTAGCTGCCATACTAGGAGGTTTTTGGGGTCCCATTTTGCATAAAAAAATCTGTCCTTACTTGTCTTAATCATGCCATAGCTTGGTCTTGTTGTTGGAAGTAAAGTGGTCCTTTTGGCGCCTTAGCCTCGGGTCTATTAGCTTGCATGTTGGCATGAGTTGTTTGTCCATCATTTTGAGCACTCTTGGTGCTGTTTTGAGGTGAATAAAGGTCTGCACCTTTATCACTTTGAGGCCCCCTTTGCATGCTTATCTCATGTTGGTTGCATGATTGTCCCATTAATGTGCTTTTCCATGCTAACTTTATGACCAAATTGGTCCATGTTTGTATCATATTTGTGCCTTGTATGCTTGGCATTACACATTTGTCATGTTGATTGCATAGTGCTTCTTGTGCTTTTATTTCTTGGTATCATGTTGCATTTTGAGCCTTATGAGCATAACATGCATTGCATTTACTTGGTTTGGGGTGTCAAACCAAGTGTGGGAATCAAGGAACATTCATACTTCAAGTGATGTAATGTGCCTCGATTCCCGGTCACCGGGGCCTTTGACTTCAACTTGATAAGGCTTCGGATCCCATTTTGTTCGTTGCATGCATCTTTATATCAAATGGCAAATTTGATTCTTTGAGCCACCATCCTCCATTGATGGTTCAAAGATCGAAGGGCATGCTTCCTTGAGTTCAAAACATGATAGGAAGCATAACCATGCTCACATATACCTGAAAACCCCATGCCATGCCCTGTCTGTTCTCTGTTTGCTGTCAATTTGTCTTCTGCAGGAGGTTTCTGCCGACCGGCAGAATTTAGTGCCGACCGGCAATCTCTGGAGTGCCGACGAATCCAATAAATGCCGATGGAAACTCTGGAGTGCCGGTGGGAATTCTGTCTGGCCGGTGGCGCTCTGCAGCATGAAAGGAACCTGCTCCAGGACTTGGGCAATTTTCAGAGAGACAAGGCAGTACAAACAGAGGTGGCAGGGGTACAGTACGGGTTTTTCGGGCGAGCCAATTTTCGAGCATGCATCATCTGCGCACTCCGAGGCAGAGGCTGTGGCCACCCTCCTTTTCTTTTACATCCTTTTTTAATTAATTAGAGAATTCTGTAATAATTTTATTTGTTTATTATTTGGGACTGTAATATTTATTTGGGTCCTCCGAGTGAGGGCGTGTCTGTAATAAGTGTGTGTGCGTGGTGTGCATGTCTTCCAACCTCCACTTCTTTCTTCCCTTTTATTTACCTGCTTATGATGGTAGATTAGGGCACATTTATTTTAGCATACCTTATGCTATGCATACGTGCATTCATGCATTTGTTGACATGCACCGGGCTCGGTACATCATACAAACTACATTGTACTTTTCAATTCCAAATTGAATACATGTTACTTGTAGCATTTCATATGCCATTTTAGGGTTAGCCGAGCCTGTTTAGATTGCATCTTTGCATGTGTTGCATTAGCCATTTTTAACATGAACTAGGATCATGCATATGATTACTGACTAGTTTCTGTTTTGGCTCGGAGTACTAGGTAAGCTTTTATGCTTTAGCATATCGCATGCGTGTGAGTGTTGCCATGACAGTATGATTACCATGAGGCTAGCTGCTTATGTGATATAACTGCTTGAATGCCTGTGGATGGAGGTTGAATTACCTAAATTGGAATAATGCATTAAAACTGTGAGTTTTAAGCCCACTAGATAGTGGCAAAATCATCTTTTCTAAAAGCCCACTTGAGGGTGGCAAAATCTGCATTTTAGCCTACTTGCGAGTAGCAAACCATTTTCAAAACAAACATGAAATGTTTTGTTCCAATTTGGGCGATTTGGTCTATACTTGTTTGCTGCGCGCATAACATAGTAATTCTAGGCTAACAATTGGTTTAAGAATACATAAAGTTTTCAAAAACGGATATCACAGTTAGTAGAGGCCGGTCTTCGGACCGGGCGAAAGGGGGTGCTCATAGCTGACCTTCCCCGATCGTACCCAAGCTCCCGAGCCGAGACAACTCTGGTGATGACGGACATGTGGCCTTCGGCACCGAGTCAGGGTTTCCTAAATTCTCCCATAAAAAAATATTTAGGTGGCGACTCTGTATCTGGCAAAGCAGTCCATGTTTGGCACTACTTTTTCAAAAATCTGTTTCTCAAAACGATTTGCCAGATTTGGACTCTTTGGTTCAGATTAAGAACCGTGACACAAATCGAGTCCGAACTGTAGCATGAGGCCCGCGGGCGCGTCTACAGTTTCTGACAACTCTGCTGGGGAGTTTTAGAGAGCTTGACTCGAACTCATGATATCCTGTTTTGATCTCATTTATGTGTTGCTTTGCATTGCATGTGCATTGGTGCGCCTAGGAACACAGTGTTTGCCATCTGCCATTCCTGAACGGTTTGCCGGAGGCTTGTCTTGTCAAGGCATGTCCATAAGGCTGACCGGCTATGGGCTCTGACAGTATGGGAACACAAACCCCGGTTTACCGGGGTACCCTTTTTGACCATTCGACCTAGTGCATATTCGGAATCCATAGTGACCATTCCAAGTTAGGACAGGTTGCTTACCCGATGTTGGGTTGTTTGAAACCGCTGCGTGCGTAGTGAAACCTTAGCTCCTGACAAAATAGGACAGGGAAACCCTACCCCAATATAGGGGTGTTTTGGCTCTCTTTACTTGCTATGTGTTTTTTTTTTTAGAGTGTGGTTCTACAGGAACGCGCATGTCAGTTTGCAGGACTGAGTAGTAGGCCTGAGGGTATCAGTATCAGTTTATGAATCAGTTATCTGCGGGTATCAGGTTCAGTTTTGGGAACAGAGATTTTGGGGAACAGTGATCAGTATCGAGGAACAGTGTGTTCGGCTTACCGACTATGTATTTTGAATATCCAACTGTATATTATTTGTTTATTTTACGCCGTTGTGCTGTCCAGTTGGTGGTTTATTTATTGCTTTATTTATCTTTTTGCTATGTAGTTTAGCATCATTGCGTCCAACCCAGTAGACATTCCCCAAGCACTCTGGATCAGAGGTCGTCGGCTCCATCGATCTGAGGATCTGATAGAAGGACAACCAGTGTACCGTTCTCTACCCCCGGTTACTAAACGGAAGGCAACTAGGCAGAGGACGTCGGTTCAACAGTCAGTGCAGAGGGCTTCGTCTACCCCACCTGTGTACAGTAGGGATCAGGATCCCGTTTCACCCACAGAAAGGGAACGTATACCAGTAATTCAACCAGAGCAGAACAGTATGGCTAGCTTAGAGGAGATGGTGCGCCAACTTCAGGAAAGCATGAAAATGATGCAGCAGGATGCTGTCCGACAGGCAGAATTCGCCAGGCAACAAGCCACAGTTATGAATGAGCAAGCGGAGTTAATTGGGAGATTGCAACAGCAAACTGGGGCGTCAGCTTCGCAGCTGTAACAAGCCCGCGGGGGGACCTCGCTACAGCTCGGACTCGACTTTGTAGTCACGGTTCTAAGTCTGAACCAAAGAGTCCAAATCCGGCAAATCGTTTTGAGAAAACAGATTTTGAAAGAAGTGCCAAACATGGACTGCTTTGCCAGATACAGAGTCGCCACCTAAATATTTTATTTTGGGAAATTTAGGAAACCCTGACTCGGTGCCAAAAGGCCACGTGTTCGTCATCACCAAAGTTGCCTCGGCTCGGGAACTTGGGTACGATTGGGGAAGGTCACTTCGTGAGCACCCCCGCTCGCCCGATCAAAGATCGGCCTCTACTAACCATGATATCAATTTTTGAAAAACTTTGTGTGTCCTTATTCCGGTTATTAGCCTAGGTTACTATGTGATGCACACAGCATATAAGTATAGACCGGGTTGCCTGAATTGGAACAAAACATTTCATGTTTGTTTATTTGAAAGATGGTTTTGCTACTCGCAAGTAGGCTTGAGACATTTGATGATTTATTCCAATTTAAGTAACCCAACCTTCACCCACAGGCATTCAGGCAGTTATATCAGATAAGCACATAGTCTCATGGTAAGCATGCTATCATGGCATTCACTCACACGCATGCAAGGATGCTAAAGCATAAAACTCACTGAGTACTCCAAGCCAAGATAGACACTTATTAGAAATCATGCATGAATCCTAAGTATACAGAAATGCCTAATGCAACACATGCAAAATGCAGCTATAGCAGGCTCGGCTATTCTAAGATGGCATATGAAATGCTACAGCTAATCATGTACTCAATTTGGAATTGAAATACAAATGCAGTTAGTATGATGCGCCGAGCCCGGTGCATGCAATACAGATGAATGAATGCAAACATGCTGTCATACTGTATGCTAATTGAAATATGCCCTAATCTAACCATCATAAGCGGATAAATAAAAGGGAGAAAGACGTGGGGTTGGAAGACATACAACACACACACGCACACTTATTACAGTTGTGCCCTCGCGCGGAGGGTCCGAATAAATATACAGTCCAAATATTACAGTCCCGAATAAAAGAATATTACAGTCCAAAATATTACAAAATCCTAATTAATTAACAAATTAACTAAGAAAAACTGTAGACTGGCGTGCAAGCCAGGGACTGCCTTGCTTCTGATGGATGATGCATGCCCGGGTTGTCTTGCGCGGAAATCCACTGGAATGCCCCAATTAGCCTCTGTTTACACCTATTCTTGAAATGCGTGCCAAGTCCCAAAAAGTAGCTGATTCCTGATTTTGCTGCAACAGAGAGCAGGAAAGGGGCATAGCAATGTATTTGCGCAGATATATGCATGTCTTCGATCCTCGTGCCACCAATCACGCATACCGAGGCATGATGGCCGAGGAGTCGAAATGCACAACTCAATATAGGATGAATGCACATGAAACTACAGCTAAAACCTAACTCCATCATGGATAATCCGGAGTGTCGGTGACTGGGGAATTGAGACACATTCCGTCACTCGGAGTACGAAATGTACCTCGTTTCTCGTGCCCGGGCTAACTCCTATTCCGGACACGATGCAATATGCAAGATATGCATGAAATGCAACTAAGACACAATCCTAACATGCACAATGCTATGAAAAAGATATGCCTCGAAATGCGTGCACTCGGGCACGCGAACCGAGAAAATGGCAGAATGCAATCTAAGATACAACCTAGTATGCACAATGCTGTGAAAAAGATATGCCTCGAAATGCGTGCACTCGGGCACGCAAACCGAGAAAATGGCAGAATGCAATCTAAGATACAACCTAGTATGCACTATGCTGTGAAAAAGAGATGCCTCGAAGTGCGTGCACACGGGCACGCAAACCGAGACGATGGTATATGCAATTCAAGTGACTAAAATGGCATGGAAAATGTAACATGGACTTACACTAACATGAGAGAGCCTCAGCCACACTCACATAAGAAGCTGGTTGATGAAAATGAAGTACCTCGAAATGCGTGCACACGGGCACGCAAACCGAGGCAATGGTAGAATGCGATGCAATGGCATGAAAACATGATATGGACTTATACCAACATGAGTGAGCCTCAGCCACACTCACATAGGATGCCGGCGGATAAAAATGAGGTGCCTCGAAATGCGTGCACACGGGCACGCAAACCGAGGCGATGACAGAATGTGATGAAATGACATGGAAACATGATATGGGCTTATACCAACATGAGTGAGCCTCAGCCACACTCACATAGGATGCCGGCGGATAAAAATGAAGTGCCTCGAAATGCGTGCACACGGGCACGCAAACCGAGGTGATGACAAAATGCGATGAAATGACATGGAAACATGATATGGGCTTATACCAACATGAGTGAGCCTCAGCCACACTCACATAGGATGCCGAATGATGAAAAATGAAGCGCCTCGAAATGCGTGCACACGGGCACGCAAACCGAGGCGATGGCAAAACGCGATGCAATGGCATGGAAATGATATGCAAGCATGCTAATGGGGTTTAAGCACTGAAATGTGGGGAAAACAGCCCCAAAATGAGGCGAAATCACACCCGATGCATGGAATCTCTCCCGAAATGCAAAATTAGGCACCCGAAATGGCCTATAGCTATACCAAACATGCACAATTGGTATATGGAATGAAAAGACAGAAGAAAGGCAGCCCAAAAATAAGCATTTTTCAAGTACAAAACATGGCCAAACAGCAAGCAAAGATAGGGCAAAATTAGCATGCGAAAATGGCCCTAAACATGAGATTATGAAGCAACTCACAACTGCTAAATCCAAATGGGTTAGGACCCTTCAACAACATTGAAGAGGGACCAAAAATAAGCACTTTCACAGAACTGTAAAAACCCCAAAAATGAACATAGATAAGGCTAAGCTCTTATGCGAGAAAAAGGACCAAAAGGTGGCCAAAGAGGCAAGTGGTATATGCAATGCCCAAACTGGAAAATTCCCTTCTACAACATTGAAGAGAGACAAAAAATAAGCACATTTGCAGAACTGTAAAAACTCCAAAACAATATACAAACATGCTAGAAATGCAATGCAAAATGAGGCTCAAAAGAGGCTATAACATGAAGTATACAAAATAATCCACAAATGGCCAAAGACCCTTAATGAAACATGTTAAGAAGGTCAAAATAAGGCCATCTCTAGGCCTGTAAAAAGACCAAAAATAGAAGCATGATAGGCTGCCAAAGCATGTAAGAAAACGGTATTTAAGGAGGATATTGAAGCAAGTGCAATATGGAGGGCTCAAACAGGGTTGAGCCCTTAATGAAACAAGAAAATGAGCTCAAAAAAATGACCTTTTCAGTTTTGGTCGGAGCTCAAATTAATAAGCATGTATGGCCTAGAAATGTTACAAAAATAAGCTCAAAAAAGGAAGAACACTACTTACCCTTGAAGGCTTGACTTTGGTTGCCTCTTGGCTTGAGTTTGTGGCTCCTTAAGCCTTGGAGAACACCTCCTTGCTGCTGGAAATGGAGTGGTGGTGGTGGAGCTTGGTGGTGATGAAGAAAACAAGGTGTAGGACTTAAGGTTTTTTAGGGAAATGAGAAGGATGGAGGGAGATATGGATCTTGAGGCTTGAAGAACAAATTTTCTAACCCTTAATTGTGATGCCATCAGCTGGTTATATGGACAAAAAGAGGGTGTAAAGGTGGGGCAAAAAGGAGGTAAGCTTTCCCCCACAAAATATCCCCCGGATTGGGATATTTTCTGGGGGAAAGGGCTGCACAGCTGTAAAGTACCAATCATGAGGAAGATGGCCGGCCCTTTACTTTTTCTGCAGGTGGCCGGCCGGCCACCCCCCCCTAGCCGGCCAGCTAGGGGTCAAAAGGGTCAAGTATAATTAGTGGCCGGCCACCACATATTGGTGGCCTCCCAGGTCTCCTCTTCACAACCCCGTGGTTCGAATTTGGAAATTCTAAAACAGGAGAGAGAACAAGCCATTTTGAGGAGGGGTTCAAAAGGGTCAAAAGGAATTAATGGCCGGCCATATGATATTAGGATCCTCCCATGTGTGTACAACACAAATATGTGGTTCAAAGTTCAAGAAAGTGGGTCCAAGGTGTTCAACATTAGCCCGGAAGGAGGGGTTCAAAAGGGTCAAATTGAATTAATGGCCGGCCACCACTTTTTAGGATCCTCCCAAGTGTGTACATCACAAATATGTGGTTTGGGTTTGAAGAAAATGGCTCCAAGGTGTTCAACATTAGCCCGGAAGTGCGAAAAACGGGCGTCGGAGGGCGCCGGAGGAGTAAAAAGCTGGTTGCTGCAACAGTTGCTAGCCTCCCACCCTTCTACGGCCTTCCTAGTGATAAAATAGAGGTACCTGCCAAAAATGAACGAAAACCGATGCAAAACGAATGTTCGGGGGCCAAAACACGCAGTTCGGGGCCCTGGAAATTGCCCGTTAAATACCGAAAATTGTATTCGACCACGAAGTGGGTTTCTCAGACCCCAGTGTCCCTTGAAAGGGAGTAAAAAGGATGTATGCCAAAAATCAGAACAAACGGAGATGGTTAGGCGGTCCCGAACCAAGGCACACGGCCAACGGTCCCGAAAAACCGGAAACTGGACTCCGAAATGGGCAAAATGACCTACGGCCACCAAATGTAGCCCATGGCCACTGAGAGATGGTCTACGGGACCTCTCCCTCCCCTCAGGAAAAGAAATAGAGAAAACCGAGCCTGGTTCGCAAACCGAGGCAAAGTACAAAAGAGGGTTCGGAAGTCCGGAGGCAGGGCTCGCAGCCAAGACTCTGAAACTTCTGAACGAGCACATTATGCAATATCACCAAGTGCTCAACTGGTGACGTCTGAGTCTTAAGGTCGGTCAAAAATGGGGTGTCTACAGCAGCAAGTCCCTCCTCCACTAAGGGTTCCGATACCCGAGGAGACGCCAAATGCCCGGAATGTCCAAGAAGATACGAACATCCCAACGGGGCCAGCTCCACCCCCGATTCCGCCTCAACAATCCAAGGCGCCTACTCCTGTCAATTTATCGGATTCCCCCTTCGAGTCCGAGGTGGACCCCGTGACATTGAAAATGCACAAGCCTGAAAAGCTGTTCAAGAAATCTCAAGGTGCGAAGTCCATTCCGGACATTGGAGACGGATACATCGACACAGCCGTGACGCTGCCAGATCGGTTTAAGATGCCACAAATTGATCGTTTTGACGAATCTGAGGATCCCATGGTACACCTGCGACTATTTTCAGACGTCCTAAGGCCAATGGGCCTCACCAGATTACAGAAGCTGTCTTTGTTTGGCCGGACCCTGTCAGGTGTAGCGGCCGCATGGTATGCCAAGTTAGAGGACGACGTCAAGAGAAGTTGGGACGAGATGGCTGAGGCCTTCATCCTGCAGTACTCATACAATACGCAAATCGAGATCACGACCCGGGATCTCGAGACAACGAGGCAAGAACCCAAGGAAAGCTTCTCAGAATTTGTAACTAGATGGCGGGCTAAGGCTTCAATGATGACCTTGAGACCCACAGACAAAGACCAGATTCGGATGATTGTGCGTAATCTTCAGCCGAAGCTAATGCAAAAGATGATTGTAGTCCCCTTTCCCACCTTTGCTGATCTGCACGAAATGGGGGTGCAGATCGAGGACGCCTTAAGACAAGGTTGGATTGATAATGACCGGGAGCAACCCCGCAGAAATTTCAGTCGTAATACTAATACAGGCCCGAGTGGCGCTACAACTACCAGGACTTCTGAAGTGAGTATGGTCACCACTAACCCTTCCCCAAGAAATACGGTAGCCACACCATTCTCCGGTGCGTCCGGAAGCAACTCACAAACAGCCAAATACCCTCCCAGAAACACCAGAACCTTCGCTCCACTTTATATGCCCCTGTCCAAAGCTTTGGGGGTTTTGATCAGAAAAGGGCATCTGAAGCCCCTAGAGCCGCGGCCCTTACCTGAAAGACTGCCGCCACCCACAATCCGGCCAAGTATTGTGCGTTTCACCAGCAGCACGGTCACGACACCGACCTATGCTTTCGTTTACGTCATGAGATTCAAGATCTCATTGATAATGGGGTGATTTTACCCCCTGAGAAACCCAATGTTACTACAAATCCTCTCCCCACACATAACCAAGTTCCACCACCCAAAAGAATCAACTTCATCCACACTGGGGTCGCATCCTACGATCCTAGTATCTATATTACGCCCTCCTACTTGCCTAAGCCGAAAATTTTCCTCCCTGATTGCACCGATTTGTGCATGATGGACGTCTCTATAACCCAACCCAAACCAGTGGTGGTGACCATCGAGAACAGGAAAGAGATTGTCGAACCAGAGTCTGCGGAATCCGAGAGTGATGTTGGGAACACTTACAGTCCGAGTGACTTCATTTCACCAGTGGGCCAGAATGGACCGAATGTCGAATTTCCAGTCGGGGGAGAGCTGTGTGTAATCCGAGGGAACAGCCCAAGACAGGGAATGGATGATTTGGCAGCCGTGGAAGAGGATCTTGCCAAGTTCCAATTTTGCGATAACCAAGATCTAGAAGATTCAGCCATCAACTGGTACGATAATGAAGGATCGGCGGAGGCCATGGGATGGTTAGACGATCAGCCAGATGTAATAGGGGAGTTCCAGTCAGAACAAGGCCCGGCAGGGGCAGGAATGTCAACAACAGCCGGGGTGGTTGAAAAGCAGAATACATCACCGGAGAGCGCCGGTGTCAAGAATTTCGCTCAGGAATGGAGCATTTTGAATACAGGGATCATTGAACAATCTACGACGTTGACACAGTCAGAACAGGAAAGATTTGAAGATTCTGAGAAGGTCAGGAAGGCAAAAGGTCACGTGGGGATTGAGACTGCCACAAGTACAGAAACGGAGAATGCTGCAAGCATAGGGATAAAAGGTACTGCGAGTATCGGGACAGTTGTGACAGAACCAGACAGATGCCTGTCAGCTGCAGATGGTATGTGGTGGGAAGACGACGATCTATGCCTTGCCCACACGGACGAGGATTGGGAAGGTAACCAACCGGATGATACCTGGTATATCGGCGAAGTCGATCACATGACTAGGAGTGGACGGTATTTCAAGCCCCCACACCTAGATCAACCAGAGGCATCTGGAAAAGATAAGGAAGCAGAGAAACAAAAGGAGAAGCAACTCGAAGACGAGGCCGTATTGAGACAATTGAAAAAGATACAAACAGACATCTCCATCTGGGGACTACTTATGACTTCTCGAGTACATAGGCAGGCTGTCCTTTCAGCCATGGACAAGGCCAAGCTTTCCATAGATACCACGCCCGAACAACTGGTGGGCTTAGTCTTTTCGGGAGGAAGTTCCCCAGCATTGAGTTTTTCTGACAAAGAACTGCCACCCGAGGGTGCGAACCATAATAAGCCACTCTACATCTCTGTGGAGTGCAGGGATAAATGGATACCTGTGGTGCTTGTCGACACGGGGTCCGCCATCAACGTCTGCCCGGCAAGAACAGCTTATGCGATTGGTTTGAAAGTCGCGGATTTTGTGCCAACGGCCCAAGTGATTCGGGCGTATGACAACACAAGCCGGGAAGTGATGGGGACAGTTAAGATTCAAACAAAGGTTGGACCGGGACAGCACGAGGTAGATTTCCACGTCTTAGAGGTTCCTGCAACGTTCAACCTGCTTTTGGGGCGGCCGTGGCTGCATCAGGTAAAGGCGGTCTCCTCTACCCTACATCAAGTGGTGAAATACCCCTATGGGAAGGGAGTAGCCATTGTTTTTGGAAACTCATCAATTCATCCACCACCGGAGGTATCTACGCCTGTTCTAGAAATCGAGCACGGTATGGAAGATGTGTTCATATCAGGTTTTACCTTGGCCGAGGCTCGGGTTGTACAGAACATCATGGCAGCTAATGAAGGGGTGTATGTCAGTGCCCAAGCAGTCTATCTCATGAACAAACTCCAGCACATCCCCGGGATGGGATTGGGCAAGAGCGGCAGGAAAGGTGCCGCAGCATCGGCCGAAGTGCCACATAACCCCCATACCTTTGGTTTGGGCTATCTACCCACCAAAGAGGATTGGATAAGGAAAGGAAAGGAAATGGCCGGCAGGGCCAGGGCGAAACAGATGGGGAAGCCCTTTGACTTAATGCACCAACCCATTCGGGGGACCCTAAACGGACGCTTCGTCCGGGAGGGGGAGGACTTTCCGTTCTGCGGCTTCCCAGAGCCGTGGCTCAACGCGGAGAAGAAGCGCATGCCGGGATTTGAGATCTTCTTTGATTTACAGTTACCTGAGGATGACATCGCCGAAGGGCAGGCAGAACTATCGGCTGAGGCTGAGCAAAGTAAGGAAGTACAGTCTGAGGACGCTGAAAATGAAATGGGGGCAGCGCTGGCGTGTCTGCTTTCAGATCCTCCGATCGAACAGAAGTGCTTGGGGGATAGCTCCTCGGTATGTGTGATTGAGAATGAAGCGGCTGCGGGCCTACCATCAGCTATTTTGGATGCGTCCATCGCACCTTCTCTCATCTGGCAATATGAAGAAGGCTTTTTATCAAGCAGCACCGGGTCAGGTAGTGAGCCGGAATCTGATTCTACCGAATCTTGTGCGTCGGAATCAGATTCCAGCTCAGCTGAGTCTGAGTCCGGTATTCCCGGGGGTGATAACCCGGATACCACAGTCCTGTCTAGGTCGTCTTTTTCATTTTCTTTTGAGTCTGTTGTAACAGAGGAATCCGACGACTCGGAAGTATTTAATGAGAACGACGTGGATGTGGTTTCGGAGTATTTTTCTGTGCCTTTGATTTATTGCTTGAATCAGGATTTTCAAAATTTTGATGAAAACGACGAGGAAGAAATTCCTCCGGTTTTGCAACGGTTAATTGATCAAGAGCAGGAAAGATTTGTTAAACCTTTAATGGATGAAATCACTACTGTGAATGTTGGTACTGAGAAGGACCCGCGGCTGGTCCAGATCGGGTCCACGTTGTCTTCTGAGGAACGCGAGCGCTTAGTCGCTTTATTAAAAGATTTCAAAGATGTTTTCGCGTGGTCCTACGAAGACATGCTTGGAATCGATCCTGAGATTGTACAGCACCGGATCCCTCTTGATCCCGAGGCCCGACCTGTCAAACAGAAGCTCAGAAGAATCCGCCCTGATTGGGCCATTAAGATCAAGGAAGAAGTCACCAAGCAGATTGATGCAGGCTTCCTGTTGGTATCTGAATACCCTACTTGGTTGGCCAACATTGTTCCGGTGCCGAAGAAGGACGGCAGAATTCGGGTCTGTGTAGACTTCAGAGATTTGAACAGGGCCAGTCCGAAGGACGACTTTCCCTTGCCGCACATTGATGAATTGGTAGATTTCACGGCAGGACATGCCTTGCTTTCGTTTATGGATGGCTTCTCAGGCTATAATCAGATAGTAATGGCGCCCGAAGACCGGGAGAAGACTGCGTTCACTACCCCGTGGGGTACATATTGTTATAGAGTGATGCCATTTAGGCTGAAAAACGCTGGAGCTACCTATCAACGGGCAGCAACTACAATATTGCATGATATGATCCATAAAGAGGTCGAGGTGTATGTGGACGACATGATTGTCAAGTCCAAAGAAAGAGAAGGCCACTACACCGCCTTACAAAAATTCTTTCAAAGGATCAGAGAGTTTCGGCTGCGATTGAATCCCCAGAAGTGCACGTTTGGTGTTACAGCAGGGAAGATGCTAGGGTTTCTGATTACACAAAGGGGCATCGAGGTCGACCCTTCCAAAATCAAGGCAATCTTAGAAATGCCACCACCAAGGACTGAAAAGGAGGTGCGAGGCTTTCTGGGTAAAGTGCAATTCATAAGACGGTTTATTTCTAAATTAACCTTGACTTGTGAACCACTTTTTGGTCTCCTGAAGAAAGGAAAGAAATTCCAATGGGACGGCCGATGTCAAGCAGCTTTTGAGCAGATCAAAGAATATCTACAGAACCCGCCCGTGTTGTCACCGCTAGAGCCGGGGAGACCGTTGATATTGTATCTTTCAGTAACTGAGACCATCATGGGCTGCATGCTTGCGCAAGAGTCAGAAGACAGAGTGGAAAGGGCCATCTATTATCTGAGCAAGAAGATGCTGGATTACGAGACCCGCTACACACCGCTAGAGAAGGCTTGTTTGGCCTTGGTATGGGCAACCAGGAAGCTGCGGCACTACCTGTTAGCTCACTCTGTAATGTTGGTTTCACGTTTGGATCCTATCAAATATCTTTTTGAGAAACCAGCACTTACGGGTAGGCTAGCCCGTTGGCTGCTATTGCTTTCTGAATTCGACTTGAAGTATGTAACACGCAAGTCAGTGAAGGGAAGAGCAGTAGCGGAGTTCCTTGCCGACCACCCGGTTGAGGGGGATGAAGTGGTTGAGTACCTATTCCTGGATGAAGCCATTCTGCACCTCGAGGATGAAACTTGGACGATGTACTTTGACGGGGCGTCAAACCAGTATGGGTATGGGATAGGGGTGTTGCTGATAGCGCCTAACGATTCCCGTATCCCTTTAGCATTCAAGCTCCAGTTCAAAGTCTCGAACAATGAGGCAGAGTATGAGGCATGTATTGCTGGTCTGGAAGCAGCCCTAGAACTAGAGGCAAGACGGTTGGACGTCATAGGGGACTCAAACCTTGTTGTGTCTCAAGCGAAAGGAGACTGGAAAGTCAAGGAGGAAAGGATGATAATCTACCACCAAACCCTGGATTTGTTAATTCCTCGGTTTGAGAAGCTAAATTTCACCCACCTCGTAAGAGAGAACAACAGGTTCGCGGATTCACTAGCAACTCTATCTTCCATGATAGACATCCCGTCTGGAGTCCGGATGCGTCCAGTCATCATCGATCAGAAGTTTGTGCCAGCATACGAGTCAATTTTCGCCATAAATGAGGCCCAAGACGACAACCCCTGGTATTACGATATTTGGAACTTCTTGGAAAAGGAGACGTATCCACTAGGGACAAGTGCCAAGGATAAGAGGGCCATTGGAAGAATGGCTATTCAGTTCATCATTTGCGGAGGTAAGCTGTACAAAAGGGGTCATCTGGGAATGCATAAGCTCTGTGTAGAAGCTGAAGAGTCGAAGCGCCTAATGGAGGCCATCCATGGAGGGGAGTGCGGTGCACACATGAATGGAGTAATGCTGGCCAAAAAGATCCTCAGACAGGGCTACTACTGGTCAACCATGGAGGAGGATTGTATCAGCTTTGTTCGACGATGCCACAAATGCCAGATCCATGCAAACCGTATGAACATCCCACCATCCAAGTTGTACAACATGACATCCCCGTGGCCATTTTCCGTGTGGGGGATTGATGTGATCGGAGCTGTTACCCCGAAGGGGTCGAACGGACATGAGTATATCCTGGTAGCGATAGATTATTTCACAAAGTGGGTCGAGGCCCAATCATACGCGGTGTTGAAGGCGTCGCACGTCGCCAAGTTCATCAGAAACAACATCATTTGCCGCTACGGGGTGCCAAACGAGATTATTTCGGATAATGGATCCCACTTTAAGAAAGAAGTGGTCGACTTGTTGGAAAAGTATAACGTGGCTTTTCATAAGTCATCTACGTACCGGCCGCAAACCAACGGAGCAGTTGAGGCCGCCAACAAGAACATCAAGCATATACTGCGGAAAATGGTGGAGACCTACCGAGATTGGCCAGATAAGTTGCCGTTTGCTCTATGGGGCTACAGGACTTCAATTAGAACTTCAACCGGAGCAACTCCGTATTCGTTAGTTTATGGAATGGAGGCTGTTCTACCTATTGAAATTGAAGTTCCGTCGTTACGGGTATTGGCTGAGTGTCAGATAGCTGAGGCAGATTGGCAGCAGAGCAGGTTCGAGGAACTTATGCTCTTTGACGAAAGAAGGCTGAAAGCACTGTATCACGTTCAGAGTTATCAGCGCAGGATTGCTCGGGCTTTTAACAAGAAGGTTAAGTCCAGGAATCTGAAAGAAGGAGATTTGGTGCTCAAAGACAACCGAGCACCCATCCACGACCCGAGGGGCAAGTTCAGACCCAATTGGACTGGTCCCTACATCATCAAAGCTATCTGGTCAGGCGGAGCTGTGGTTCTGATGGATTTAGATGGCTTAGAATTCTCTCAACCGATCAACATGGACAAGTTGAAGAAATACTATCCTTGAGAGGCTCGCTAGGCCGAAAACCCGAAAGGGCGACCTAGGCAAAAGTTAGAGCACAAAAAAAATTAGAAAATATAAAAACTGAGCTCGCAAGGCTGAAAACCCGCAAAGGGCGGCCTTGGCAAAAGTTAGAGCGCAAAAGGAGAGTGAAAATACTCGAGCGAACCTAAGCCGGAACTACGTAAGGCTTGATTCCCATGTTTGGGATACGTAGGTAGCTTCACATTGAAGTTCAGCCATAAACTTTTCCCCGATCAACTCTGTCCATTTGATCATCTCAGCCATCTTTGTTCATCAGCATTCGTTGGAATCTCCGGTGCAGTGCCACTCAGACTAGGGGCAACTTTCCGTTGCTATGCAGTGCTGCGGCGCTTTTCAGACTAGGGGCAACTTTTCAGTTGCAGGGATCTGGGGTTGTGCATCTCAAGTGACAGATCTCAGGCGTGTCCAGTTCTGATCCACATCAAAAATGTTTTTGAGAAGTTTTAATAAAAGCTGACTTTGTTCAAATAAATCTTTTTACAACATTGACCATTTTTGGACCAAAGCGGAAAATTTTCAGTGCCACAACTTTCAATTTCTTTGATTTCAAAACAGAGTTCTCCTGCTCTTGCATACAATCGAAGTTGCTTTTTATTACATTCATAAAGAAAACTTGAAAGTACTAATAAAGCAATAAATCTGGGGCATAGTCAAGTCAGGTGTTCCTGCGCCCCCTCCCAGAGCTGGTCGAAGCCTCTGATGCCAAGCTGGGCCCAATCTGTGCTTCTTCGTTGAGCCAATCCACGCACTCGTCAGACAAAGTGCAACTGAAAGTAAGAGCGGGGGCCAGGAGTCCTTTCATCCTCCACGTGGTGGCCTGCCAAACAAGCTGTGCGCCTCGGGCTGGGAATGCAGCAGGATACTCTATCTCCTCTGGCGGGCAAGTCTGATCATGGCCAAATTGGCGTCGAATCCGAAATGGGAAGTAGAATACACAGTGAGTGAGACCAACCAATTGAATCCCAGTCTGCCGGGGCATATTGTAACTCATTGCCGGAAGGTTCAGCTAAGGGCACCGCCAAGCAATACGTTCTGCGGACAAGCAGCATATCCAAGCGAACCACCATCCCTCATCCAAGGCATTGACTAGACGGTGCCGGAAGAAGTAGCCGCGAGCTGAATATGCTGGGCAAGAGTCCACAACCTGTAGTTTGTCCATCAACCATACCTGGGGAGGGATGAAAAATGAGAGAATAAAGAATAGGGAGATGTACGAAGAGAGAAAAGTGAGAATAGGGTTTTGTGAAAAAAAAAAAAAAAAGGAGCTTGAGGGCCGAGTGATGTGAGCAATACATAAGTGCGAGATTGGGTGGGAAACATTACCTGTAGTAGTAGTGGACTCCCTGCTAATCTGGTCGTCTCATGACGATAAAAGGCGTCTAAGCCCATTAGCGTCTCGGCCAGAGTCATGACAATACAGCTCTTGCCCTCCCTCAAGCCTTGGGCAACCTCAATCAGCTGGACACTAGCCCCTCCAGAGCCCGAGACAAATAAAAAATGAGATAGCATGCACAAACAGAGGGCATGTTGCCGGAAGCCTTGCCAGTGATGGTTGTTGCGATCACCAGCATCAGAAAATCGATTGGCCAAACTCGGAATGTCCAACATCCCGTCACAAATCAGAGACCGAGCATCGCGCATGCTGAGTCCACACATGCGCCCTAAGGATTGGGCATGACCAAAATTAAGTTGGGGCAGGAGCTCCTCGTCGCGCTCGGACTCCATTAAAGCTCGGAAATCTTCAAAGGTAGGACATATCTCTTGCCCGGCGAAGCTGAAGACATGTGTCACCGGATTCCAAAACTTTGCCGCGGCATGAAGAAATAGGAGGTACAATGAGGTGCGACCCAGAGTGAATAGTGCATTTATGCCAAAACCCCGGAAATTCACTTTTTCCGAGCCATCCAAGCTAGCAATCCAAGCTGTGAGATTTTGAGCAAGAAACTCTTCCATTGGAGCAAATCAGTGTGAAAATGAGAAAAACTACGAAGTTGGGATCTTTTGTAGGAGATAAGGTTGAGTGGAGGGACAGGTGTCAACATTCTGCTGATCCCCTCATTTAGTGCCGGCCGGCCAAACTGTTTGCCGACCGGCCATAATAGTTTGCCGACAAGGAAATTTTATGGCCGGTAGCCATTCTTTGTAGCCGATGGTCTCTCTCCCATGCCGATGGGCTTCCTTCTGGTTTCCCAAGCTGTTTATGCTAGGCATCGGGGAATTTCACCACCTCCAACCCCTCCCCGGTGATCGATCCTTGCGGGGGCACGCCGGTCCGATTGACAACTTGTTGTGCATTTGCTTATCGAGTTGTATTTTCGCTCTCTTTGAGCTCTTGATTTGTTTATCGAGTTGTACTCACATTTGTTTGGTTGCATCGTGTCTTTGTTTTGCTTATCGAGTTGTAAGTCGGTTCACTACCTGATTATTACGATTGTAAATTTCCAAAATGAGTTCAATTTCGTTCACATTTGTGGTGTGATACCCTGCGATGCGATGCACAGAAAATTCACAAATGCAACATCTTTTGAACAAAATGGATTGTTTCATTCCCATCACGTGTTTTGAAAAATGTGTAACTTTGAAAAAGAATAAAACCTGCCCGAGGCAGTGCAATGTGCTTAAATTACTAGTAAAAAAAGGAAAGTAAAGCGCAGAGTGGTAAGGTAACAAAGTATCAGAATTGATACCAGTGAAACTCCCCTTTGCGGTTAACGCACCTTCCGCACCTTTGTTCGAGACAAACACGTCGTTGGACGCCTTCACAATACGGGAAAGCACGCCTTTGAAACGTAAACCTTCGAGTTGACCTCAGGCCACAACTTCTGCAAGCGATGCTCGACGCGTGCGAAGAATGTCCTGCCCTGTATCCTTTTCATGCCTTGTGAATTCCACAAATTGTTTCAATCATGCTGTGTAACAATACCTTTCATTGATTGCATAGACCGCATGTTTAATTTCATTACCTGCGTAGACCGCATGTTTTGATGGCGTAGACCGCATGTTTAATTTCATTACCTGCGTAGACCGCATGTTTTGATTGCGTAGACCGCATGTTTAATTTCATTACCTGCGTAGACCGTATGTTTTGCTTGCGTGGACCGCATGATTTATCAATTTCATTACCTGCGTAGACCGCATGTTTTGCTTGCGTAGACCGCATGATTTATCAATTTCATTACCTGCGTAGATCGCATGTTTTGATGGCGTAGACCGCATGTTTAATTTCATTACCTGCGTAGACCGCATGTTTTGATTGCGTAGACCGCATGTTTAATTTCATTACCTGCGTAGACCGCATGTTTTGCTTGCGTAGACCGCATGATTTATCAATTTCATTACCTGCGTAGACCGCATGTTTTGCTTGCGTAGACCGCATGATTTATCAATTTCATTACCTGCGTAGACCGCATGTTTTGCTTGCGTAGACCGCATGTTTTGATGGCGTAGACCGCATGTTTAATTTCATTACCTGCGTAGACCGCATGTTTTGATTGCGTAGACCGCATGTTTAATTTCATTACCTGCGTAGACCGCGTGTTTTGCTTGCGTAGACCGCACGATTTATCAATTTCATTACCTGCGTAGACCGCATGTTTTGATTGCGTAGACCGCATGTTTAATCTCATTACCCGCGTAAACCGCATGTTTTGATTGCGTAGACCGCATATTTAATTTCATTACCTGCGTAGACCGCATGTTTTGCTTGCGTAGACCACATACTTGTCAATTCCATTACCTGCGTAGGCCGCATGCTTATGATCAATTTCGTCGCCCGCGTAGACCGCTTGCTCCACTTACCTAGTTGTATTTCCATATGCATTGTCATGCTCCCCACTTACTTTGCGCTGTCACGCATTTCAAGTACACTACTTTGCATGTTGCTAACGATATTGTACCTGCTAAGTTTGTTTTCTTTTCAGGCACGATATTGTATGTACGGTTCATTTGAGGGTGGTGCAACCAGACGAGCCGCACAGGTATTGTATCTCCGAGTGAGACGTATTGAGAATTGCATAATTCTCTTACATCCTTTCTGCATTGTAGTGTAGTTTGGTGTATGCTAGCTTAAAACTGTCGCATGTATGCTTCGTTACAGCTTTCTTTGCATGATCATAAGTTATGCTCGGCTCTGCGCATTGTCTTGCATTTCGCTCCTGCCTTCGGGCGCGTATCTTGTTTGTCTTGCATGTTTGTCTGAGTCTTCGGCCTTGTCAAAAATGGGTCGTCTCTAGGCTTTGACATTCACTCCCGTCATTGTTATGACTTTCGAGTTCTGTCAAAGAGGGGCAACTGTAGACACCCCATTTTTGACCGTCCTCAAGACTTGGACGTCACCGTTTGAACACTCGGTGATCATCCATGTTTGTGTTCGTTTGGAGTTCCCGGAGGTCTCGGCTCGCGTGCCCTGCCTTAGGATCTCCGAACTTGATCGTTTAGTGTCTGGTTTTGCACCGAACACTCTTGTTTTGCCTTGGAGGGGCAGGGAATGCCTTGTGAGACATCCCCACACACCACCGGCAGTGGCTAGAGGCCACCGGTTGGTTTTTGATGCCATCGGCACTTTTGTTTGCCGGTCGGCACACTTTATTGCCGGTCGGCATGATTTGTTGCCGGTCGGCACTGTTTTTTGTCGAAATGACATTTTTGGGCAGCCGACCACTGTTCATCCACTTTATGGAGATATTTTGTGCCAGCTGTGATAGCTGGCACCAACTCTTCCCCCCTCCATACACGTGTATGGAGGGATCTCCCTCTAGCCAAGCTTGTTGTATAAGCTTTGCAAGAGGGAGTCCTATAAGAGAGGGACTTTCCTCTTGGATCTAGGTTAGACTTTGGCAACCAAAAACCAGAGCCTAGAAATATAGATACATATTATCTCTATATCTCCCTCTCTCCCCTCCTTTGTGTGTGTTTCCTTGGCCTAAAGGTGGTTTTTACCTTACTTTTGCACCATTACACACACTGTTACACCTTATTCCGAGATTGAGGAACTTGGGGGGTTGTTTCTTGAGTTTTTGGACTGGTTTTGATCAAAAGAAGGAGGCTAGATCATTTGTTCTTCAAAGGTTCTTCAAGGGTGAGCATCTTGATTTATATTCCCCAAACTTGCAATAGTTTTTTACCTATCTTGCTTGCTGTTTTAGCTCTTGTGTATAGCATAAAAAGGGCTTGTATTTTCTTGCTCTACCACTTTCATTAAGGTCATTTTGTGGTTTGAGTGCAAACTCACCCTTCTAGGCCTTGTTTGGTCCATTTTGGTGCCTCTTTGATAAGGCTTTGTTCACTTCAGCATTTTGGTCTTTTCACCACTAAAAACCAATTCATTTTTGGTGTGTAAAAAGATGGTTTGAAGTCTTGCATAGGGGAGGGACACCCCTCTCCCTTCATGGTTTTGTTTCCTTGCTTTTTGGGCTCAAAAGGGTAGCATGTGTGCTTGATGATTCTTGGCCTCATTTCAGAAGTTTTTTAGGTGTTTTAGATCATATGTAACCTCTGTTTTTGGTCGGATTTGTGCCCCCTTGTATGCTTGTAATACTTGCTTTGTATTGCTCCATTTTGCTTAGAAGTGCATCTCATGTTTAGGCCATGATTCTTGTGTGTGTTGGCTTAGTTCCATGAAGCTTTTAGTGTTGTTTTTCCATGCTTAAAGTCTGTTGGCTATCCGTTTGGTCATGCTTGACATGTTTGTTAGGGTTGCTTTGCATTTTGGCTTAAAAGCTTTGAGCATGTTGACCTCTAGCACGCATGGTTGTAATCATCCTCATGAGTTGACATCATCTAGGATCACATTTTAGTCCAAGAATCATGTTTGTATGTGTGCATGCATGGCCTCTTTTATGCCTTGAGGGTGTACCCTCTTATGCTTAGGAATGAGCCTTAGTGCATATGCCTCTTGGGAGTCATCTTTAGCTGCCATACTAGGAGGTTTTTGGGGTCCCATTTTGCATAAAAAAATCTGTCCTTACTTGTCTTAATCATGCCATAGCTTGGTCTTGTTGTTGGAAGTAAAGTGGTCCTTTTGGCGCCTTAGCCTCGGGTCTATTAGCTTGCATGTTGGCATGAGTTGTTTGTCCATCATTTTGAGCACTCTTGGTGCTGTTTTGAGGTGAATAAAGGTCTGCACCTTTATCACTTTGAGGCCCCCTTTGCATGCTTATCTCATGTTGGTTGCATGATTGTCCCATTAATGTGCTTTTCCATGCTAACTTTATGACCAAATTGGTCCATGTTTGTATCATATTTGTGCCTTGTATGCTTGGCATTACACATTTGTCATGTTGATTGCATAGTGCTTCTTGTGCTTTTATTTCTTGGTATCATGTTGCATTTTGAGCCTTATGAGCATAACATGCATTGCATTTACTTGGTTTGGGGTGTCAAACCAAGTGTGGGAATCAAGGAACATTCATACTTCAAGTGATGTAATGTGCCTCGATTCCCGGTCACCGGGGCCTTTGACTTCAACTTGATAAGGCTTCGGATCCCATTTTGTTTGTTGCATGCATCTTTATATCAAATGGCAAATTTGATTCTTTGAGCCACCATCCTCCATTGATGGTTCAAAGATCGAAGGGCATGCTTCCTTGAGTTCAAAACATGATAGGAAGCATAACCATGCTCACATATACCTGAAAACCCCATGCCATGCCCTGTCTATTCTCTGTTTGCTGTCAATTTGTCTTCTGCAGGAGGTTTCTGCCGACCGGCAGAATTTAGTGCCGACCGGCAATCTCTGGAGTGCCGACGAATCCAATAAATGCCGATGGAAACTCTGGAGTGCGGGTGGGAATTCTGTCTGGCAGGTGGCGCTCTGCAACATGAAAGGAACCTGCTCCAGGACTTGGGCAATTTTCAGAGAGACAAGGCAGTACAAACAGAGGTGGCAGGGGTACAGTACGGGTTTTTCAGGCGAGCCAATTTTCGAGCATGCATCATCTGCGCACTCCGAGGCAGAGGCTGTGGCCACCCTCCTTTTCTTTTACATCCTTTTTTAATTAATTAGAGAATTCTGTAATAATTTTATTTGTTTATTATTTGGGACTGTAATATTTATTTGGGTCCTCCGAGTGAGGGCGTGTCTGTAATAAGTGTGTGTGCGTGGTGTGCATGTCTTCCAACCTCCACTTCTTTCTTCCCTTTTATTTACCTGCTTATGATGGTAGATTAGGGCACATTTATTTTAGCATACCTTATGCTATGCATACGTGCATTCATGCATTTGTTGACATGCACCGGGCTCGGTACATCATACAAACTACATTGTACTTTTCAATTCCAAATTGAATACATGTTACTTGTAGCATTTCATATGCCATTTTAGGGTTAGCCGAGCCTGTTTAGATTGCATCTTTGCATGTGTTGCATTAGCCATTTTTAACATGAGCTAGGATCATGCATATGATTACTGACTAGTTTCTGTTTTGGCTCGGAGTACTAGGTAAGCTTTTATGCTTTAGCATATCGCATGCGTGTGAGTGTTGCCATGACAGTATGATTACCATGAGGCTAGCTGCTTATGTGATATAACTGCTTGAATGCCTGTGGATGGAGGTTGAATTACCTAAATTGGAATAATGCATTAAAACTGTGAGTTTTAAGCCCACTAGATAGTGACAAAATCATCTTTTCTAAAAGCCCACTTGAGGGTGGCAAAATCTGCATTTTAGCCTACTTGCGAGTAGCAAACCATTTTCAAAACAAACATGAAATGTTTTGTTCCAATTTGGGCGATTTGGTCTATACTTGTTTGCTGCGCGCATAACATAGTAATTCTAGGCTAACAATTGGTTTAAGAATACATAAAGTTTTCAAAAACGGATATCACAGTTAGTAGAGGCCGGTCTTCGGACCGGGCGAAAGGGGGTGCTCATAGCTGACCTTCCCCGATCGTACCCAAGCTCCCGAGCCGAGACAACTCCGGTGATGACGGACATGTGGCCTTCGGCACCGAGTCAGGGTTTCCTAAATTCTCCCATAAAAAAATATTTAGGTGGCGACTCTGTATCTGGCAAAGCAGTCCATGTTTGGCACTACTTTTTCAAAAATCTGTTTCTCAAAACGATTTGCCAGATTTGGACTCTTTGGTTCAGATTAAGAACCGTGACACAAATCGAGTCCGAACTGTAGCATGAGGCCCGCGGGCGCGTCTACAAAACTCTATCGGCCTTTTCCCCCATGAAGTAAAAGCAATCATCGCTTAAGGTACATATAGTAGCCCTCTGACGGTAACAATCTATGACACCCCGATACGATGACAACCAGACCATTCCCAGTATAGCATCAAAACTCAGCATGCCGATCAACACAAAAGCAAAAGGAAGTCGACGACTGGCAACCTCTATGTCACAACCCCGACACCCTTGTTCTAAAACAATCTCACCACCAATAGGTGACTCTACATTAAGTGGAGATGCCAATCGAGCCAATTCTAACCCCAAACCCGATGCAAATGCAGATGTGATAAATGAATGTGATGCACCCATGTCCATCAATACATTAGCAACAGAATTGCATAATAAGAAAGTACCTCTCACAACTGAAGGTGCAGGCATTAGGTCTGGCATGGTAACAGCATATACACGCCTTGTAAGTCTCTACTCCACCTACTCACCCCTCAAAGCATAAGCCTGATGCACAGACTGAGCCGAAGAGGCTCCCTGATTGGCCCTCGAGGCCTGTGTTGATCGTGCAGGCTGGTGGCTCCCTGTTTGCCTCGAACCAAACGCACCAGGTGTGCTACCCATCTGAGGGCAAAACCTCTTCATGTGCCCTGATTGTCCACACTAATAACAAGTAGGTAGCTACTCTCTTCCCTGACTCTAGCTTTGAGAATGAGTCGCAGGGGGTGCAGACTGTTACCCTCATCCTCTCTACGGGCAAGTTGGAGATTTGAGACCTAACTAGCCACACTTGTAACAAGAGAAACCTCCCTGATTACCTCTCTCTAAACCCGAACTCAGCATTGGAAAAGTGGATCTAGACTGTACAGCCTAGGACTACTGTGGAGTGGGGGCCTCTCTGCCTCTTATTGTCTCGACTCTCCCCCTGAACTTCCTGACTCCTCCTAGGGCCCCTCATCCATTCCTCCTCTACTTAAACTACGGTCATAGGATGAGCCGCCGCCTCTACAAGGCATCTGTAGTCCTTGATCATCGACCCAGCTACTTTGAAAAGAAGCCTGGTCCTCAGTCTCTTTTTGAACTCAATACAACGGAGTTCCTCCGTCGCCATGAGTTCCGATGCAAATCTAGAGAGGCTTGCGAAAGCTGTCTCAAACTTTACTACTGGCAAACTGAGTTGCTTGAGCTTTAAAAACTGATCTCTCAACTTCTCCCTAGCAGTGGGAGGCAAGAGCTTGTCTTGGAAGACATTGATAAAGGCCTCCTAAGTCACCCTAATGCGCCCACGCGCATACTTCCACCATCGACCCGCATCTCCCTTCAGCTGGAAGGATGCCAAGGTCATTCTCAAACCATTGTCCTTGATGCCAAGTATCTTGAACGTCTTCATGATCTATTCTAGCCACTCATCCGTCTTCAGGGGCTCCTTCAGATCACCCAAAAACTCATCCGGATTAGACCGGAAGAACTCCCTCTTTAAGAAAGATGACCCTACTTCAGCAATTTGGGTTTGGACTTGATTCTCAGCTCTGAGAATGTCCATGGATTCTTGCAAAGCTCCGGCTATTTCACGAGCTAAGGTGTCCATGGCTTGCTAACCAACTGGCTCGGCCACATTGGCCTGACCAACACCTTCCTTTTGCGCCGAAATCTCATCCGATAAAGGCATTTCATGTCTTCTAGTCCCACCACGCCTACCGCCACCATGTTCACGTCTTGACATCCTAATGAAGGTAGCGAAATAGATTAGCACATTTACAAATGTGCTGAAGCTAACTCACTCGCGTCCTAGTGCAATGGACAACAGTAATTCAATCCACATAAACACATAATCACATAAACACATATGAATCTCCTTCCTAGATAATGATCGTCCCATGGCATTACCAGAGTTCCAATTACAAACAGCAGTGATCAAATGCTTTTCTAATAGGACTTCTAGAAACCCATGGACCTAATCAATATCTTAGGAATTAAATCTCATACCCATATAACCACATAAGCATGTTATCACATAAGTATACTGTACATATAAATATCTCTGTCAAGCCAGACAAACCCATTGTGGCAATAACCACTTCCCACGTACCCAAATTATTCAAACCCGGTACACTCTGATACCAAGTTGTAACGCCCCAAAATAAATACGATAATCCATCCACAATATTCACTTATGACAACAATAATAAAAGAAGTATCTTCCATTAAGTCCAATGTGATTTACAAAAGAGAAACATATGTGGTATACATTCACAATACCTAGCCCTAAATCTATAGCATATGTTGCAAGTTAAAAGAAAGAATGTAAGATAAACAGATAGGAATTCCTTGAGGGGTTACATATTTCCAAGACAATGCTTGGTTACAACAAAAGTGGACTTAAGTCCAATACAGTTAAAGCCCTTGGCTATACAAAAATGAATACAATAAAAGAAGCTCTTGCTCCATATCCTCCCAAACGACTGTCTCAGTGGAGGCATATCATCAGCACCAGAAATGTTTTTCCCACATAGGTTGAGCCAAGGCTCAGTAGAAATAATCCAACACAATATACGAATCTTAACAAAACTATAAGGTGAATGCATATGCCATGTTCTTGCCAAAACATATTTATACCTCTTTTTAAAACTATGCAATGCTAAGTTAATATCTTGATTTAGAATTCATTTCCACTCCAATAAAAAATAGGGTGGTGATTCACACTTTAAGAATCTCAAAATAATACAACCTTTCTCAGAAATTTCCTCTGGAGGAAACCGTTAACCGAGATCCATGCAAACGTAAGTTATACAAGCACTACTATTGCTATTTCACGAAAATTTTGTCTGCGGGATCAGCACCCATATATACGCACGGTTTTTAGGACTTTTACCTAGGATACTTAGGCCAACTTAGTTCAACATTACAATTCATGTTTACCAAATTCACCCTTTCTCTCAAAACGATAAACATTTTCAATGTGTAAGTATGAAATAATGCTCAATGCAAATGAATGAGAAACTAATTTCAATTCTCCTAATTCACATGCAATTCCAACAACAATCATAGTTATCCTCCACCAATAGCCCAAAACAGATATTTCTAAACAGATAATTTACATTTCATAAAGATAAACTTTCCAAATCTCAAGGGGTGAGTGATAGTACATATCTAACTCCACCATTCTCATCAACATCAATCCAATTTCACAATTCCAATATCAAATCTCAAAATTTATACAAAATTAATATTTGAGGCATTTAGGGCAAAATCTCTTTTCTTCCCAAAATCAACTCCAACATTCAAAATCCACAAATTAATCCCAACTCAACATTATTTTTCATATCAAAATGATTTTGAAGGATCCATTTGAAAAACCCCTCTTTTAATTTATTTTACCCAAATCCCTAGTTTGTTCCAAATCCTCCAAAACTCAATGTTGCTTAGAAATGACAAATAGCTAAGTTAAAGCTCATAAAAAGAGTGGAAATATCCTTACCTTAAGCTAGAACACGAGAGAGAGAGTGAGGGAAATCCAAAGATATCAAAAACCAACTTTGCTTCCGTTAGAACGAAGCCCACGTTGAGGGAAATATGTGAGTTTTAGAGAAAGAGTGAGAGAAAATAGGGTTTTGAAATGTTTTGAGAGAGAAATATGAAAAAGTGACTTAATATGGGCTGTTTATGAACTGATATATGCATAGCTCGCTCAAGCGACCAGACAAAATAAGTTGTTCCGCTCGAGCACAGAATACATATTCCTAGAAGTTTTGCAGATAGAGGTTGCCGCTCGAGCGCAAGAAGCTTCACTCGAGCAAAGAATAGAAATCCTCTGTAGTTTTGCAGACCTGCAAAAATACTAGATGTTCACAAAGACCGCTCGAGCGCAAAAAGCTTCACTCGAGCGAAAAGACAAAAATCTGGGCAACAAAAGTTTGAAAACAAGCTACCAACCTATTCCAAACAGCCCCAATGCTACACAATAGCTCAACTCAAAGAGAGAATAGCGGAAAACAGAGCAAGAACAATTATACAGGGAAAGAAACCTGAATCCAAAAGTCAAATGGGTCGAGTTTAAATCAAGAATGATATACAAATGTTCATAATAAATTGCATGAGTTGCTTCAAATACACTATTCAAATTTAAATTCAAAAATCTAGAAGGTTTACTATTCATAGAATATCCAATAAAAACAAAATTTATATCGTTACTTCCTAACTTAGGCCTTTTATATGAAACATCTAAAACATAAGCAATGCAACCCCAAAACATAAAATAATTAATATTTGGTTTATGATTTTTCCACAATTCATAAAGAGAATTAATTTTATTTTTATGTATGATTCTATCAGATATATGACAAGCTGTATATAAAGCCTCACCCTAAAAACTATTAGGCAATTTTGAGTGAATTAACATAGCACTAACCATTTCTAACAAGGTTTCATTTTCGTTCTGCTCTAGTAATTATATCCTTATTATCACAATGTCACTATGAATTAATTCTAACAAAGTATTAGATCTATTAATAGATTTACAAGGTTTCTTAACAATTTTTGCTTGAGCACAACATTCACAATTTTGTGTAGTTAAAACATGACTATTTTTAGGAACATAACCATGTGAAATCATGCGAGTCACAGAATTGCTACCAATATGTCCTAATCTATAATGTCAAACAGACTTAACATGTGAATCAAGCATGTAAGCAAAAATAGAAATGTCTTTATTAAGACTAATAGAATACATGTTGTCTTTAGTATAACCCTTCCCAACTAAGGATCCCTTCTTAGAGATGATCACTTTTTGGGAATCAAATATAACTCTAAAATCATGCTCATCAGCCTCTTAACAGACACAAGACTCTTCCTAAGTCCCAGAACATGATACACATCTTGCAAAGTAAGGACTTTGCCAGAAGAGAGAGGAAGTTTCACGACTCCTTTGCCCAAGATAGCACTTGTAGAAGAATTTTGCATGAAGATGACTTTTTCACCACTAACTTCATTATAAGAATGAAAAACATCCTAATAGGGAGTAGCATGACAAGTTGCATCAGAATCAATCTATCAACCATCTTCCATGTTGACTGTGTTGCTTTCAGTAAGCATGGCTATCATGTCTTCATTAGTGCTCATCATGTTGATCTTATTTTTGTGTCCCTTGCGGTGGCGATAGTCTTTAGCATAATGTCCCTTTTTACCACACACAAAACAAGAACTAAAACTTTTCTTTTTGACAAATTCCTTTTTAGTGAAGTTGTCTTTCTTCCTCTTAAACTATTTTTTTCTTGTTAGGAAACTTGACAATATTTTTATTAGAGGTAGATGCTGGTTCTTCAACATTATGAACTTTTTCAATCTTCCCCAGATTTTCAAGATTATCACGTAATCTTGCTTCACTTTCTATTTGAATGTGTTGGAGCAACTCATCCAAATTCAGAGATTTTTTTCTTGTGTTATAAAATTCTTTGGTAATCTTTCCACATATATAGAAGTTTACCAATAATAGTTGAAACTTAAAAAGTCTCTGAAATTGGTTCTCTAGCATTAGGACATTCAGTAGCAATGTCATTTAAATCATTAACTTGATCTATAATAGACCGAGTATCATCCATTTTAAAATGAATATATTTTGAAAATAGGAAAGACCGATTACCGGCATCTGCATTAACATACCTGTGTTGTATCGCATGCCAGAGTTCTAATGCTGCTGTATATTTGTGGAAGACATTAAACAATGCATTTGTCATTGCATTGAGAATGGTAAAATGCCACACATAATCATCATCTATCCATTTCTTCTGAGTTTCTGTCAAGGCTCCTTCAGATGTACTAGTACCATCAGTAGCATTGTTTCCATCAGTTGTAGGAGATACTTATGTTTGAGGGTAGGCAACTGAAAGCACATAAGTAACCTTTGCAACAGTAAGTTGGAAAAAGATCTTCATACTCCAACGTTTGTAGTTAAGTTCATTGAAACGTTCAAGCCTTTCAACTTCATGAATCTGTGTCTTGATCACCGTTGTATGATTCATAGTTACTATCTTAAAATTGTTGTATAAAAACAAATGAACTACATATAAAAGGAAATACAGATTCACTAAAGAAGAAAAGTAGAACACTCAAAGGCAAGGCACATCTAGGATGCTTTCTTTAAGATAGTAATTTCCTCTCTATTATACAGAAAGGTCTCTTGGAAATTATATCTCCAGGATACAATGTCTTATTCTATAAAACAATACTAAGGCTGTATTCCTTAGTTGTTTTCTAATCCAGAACCTTAACTCATAAAACTCAGAATGAAAACAGTGAAGAAAACTTGTAAGGAAAAACTAAGTATGACTGTTGAAAAGAGGTCTGTATATGGAACTCGAACAAACACCAACTTAAGGAATTCAAAAGTTGAAACTGGTTCCTAACATCCATAAACCAACTAGTGGTTAGAATCTCCAAATTTGAAATCTTAAACTGATTTATTCAAATGGTCTCAAACTGTTTGTTTGAATATCTGATTTATTTATTTATTTCTATATATATATATATATACACACATAAAAAGAACTAGAAGTTCCACCTCATGGATATCTTCAATGGAAGACCTTCAATGAAAACTTGAAGGACTATGGAAAGTCCTTCCTCTATTTATAGTAGATGAGAGTACACTTATTTGCTCAAGATTTCTATGTGGGAACAAAGCTAAAAAATGAATGGAGGGAAAACAAAATATTGAATTCCCTCCAAGTGAAAGTGTAGAGACTCCATTAGATTCCAATGTGGGAATCAAGAAAGGAAACATAACAAATAAAAACATGGAGACTATTATTGTTATTAGTAAATAATATATAACACAACGAACATCTTTATGGCTTGTATTAAACAATTTCAACTCTTGGAGGTCCTTTAGGAAGTCTAAATGAGGAAATGACAAACATCCCCCATATAGCAATTGCCTACAAAATCCCAACTTTCTGATAGTTGTAGTCCCAACTAACAAATCTTGGAAAGACCATGGATCGACCCATGAGACAGTTTGTAGGTTGTCCAACAAGAAGGGATATTGATCATGGGGATATTGCATTCTAATTTTTTGTATCCTGTCCCCAGTGAGATGGATATGCCCCAGCTTTTCCATCTTCCTAATACAATGTGGTAGAGTAATAGATGAACTTGTTCCAAAAAATTTATGCATCTCTTGTCTGGTCAAAGACAAATTCATCAAATGCTCAGCACACATAACTAAAGTATGTGTATTGAGAATAAGGGTTTCCAAATTCCAGAGGTTGGATATTGATTCTAGAAGGTAAGTTTGTGGGTACAATGGCAACAAACAAAGTGCTAAGGGCATCTCCAACGGTTCATCCTTTTATTTAAATTTTTATTTTCCCCTTCAAATTTAAGTAAAAGCTTCCTTTGATATTAGGTGCTCCAACAGAGCTTCATCAAACCATTGGTCGACCGCGCGCGAGTGTCCAGCTAGTTGATCAGCCAGCGTAAATTTTTTACAAAATTTTGCCTTGAGGTGGTTATCCGAGGGAACATTCGGGGGTGAAAATCCCATGGCAATGAACAGAACAGTGATTTAATGAAAGGCACATCTGTCCTTAGTTTGATGAAAGATTTGAGAAATCTTGAATTTGATGATCTATTTGATGAATGGTTGGAGCAACAAAAAGTAAACGTTTTCATGAAATTTAAATTTGATGAACCATTGGAGATGGTCTAAGTACCTCAAGAGAACAAGTTGTTCTATCTCACTAGGGTACGTAGCAAAATCTACGGAACCCAGATCCAACACCTTAAGTTTGAACCATGGAGGAGAGAAATTCATTGGAGATTCTTAATACTCTTCCTTTGCTTTTTGAGGTAAAAACCACATAACAAATCATGGATACTGCATGCTTTGATTCCATCGTCGTATGCTCTCCTAGAAACTATTATAAGACTTCTACCAATTAAATCCATCAAGTGTTCCTTTGCTACGTCTTCCAACCTTTTTTCCCCACTATTTCGTATAAATCCCTCAGCAATCTACAACCAAACCAACTTCCACACAAGAATTTGAAAGTCCTCTGGAAGCGCTCCAAAATAGAGAAAGCATGGTTTCAAGTGATCAGGCAAGTGGTTGTAACTCAATGCTAGTGCTTTCCTCCATAGATGTGGATTGGAATCCATCTGCGAATTTAAATTTTCCCTAACTTGCTTCCACTGGTCTTTCCTTTTCTCTTCATTTGCTAGAATTCCAACTGCCACAACAATTGCCAGTGGTAGTCCCCCATACTTTTTAACATATGATGAAAGCTGGAATTATTCCAACTAACACTGTGTTTGGTTGAGAAATTTAGAAAGGGATTTGAAAAGGAAAAGAGAAAAGGTGTGCGAAATTAGATGGAATATAGGCATATATTATTAATATTTCACCTATCTTTTTCTATTCCTTTTCCAAATCTCCCAACTAAACACAACATTAATTGTAACAGTTCCCAACTTTCATCATACGTTAAAAAAGGAACAAAAAGTAGAGGGCTACTGGGTTTGGCATGCAAACCCATAGCCATGTACCGACTAGTGAACATAATTCTACTTCCATTATTGTCGTTTGGAAAGTAATTTTTCAGATCATCCCATGCTCTGCTATCCCACAATGAAATATACCATGCCCTTAAACCGTTTGTACAAATGATATAAAACAAGAGGATCATTATCTCTAATTCGAGCCTCTAAATTTTTCACTTGTTTATGCTCAGTAAAGATGTCATGAAATTCCTTAACGAAGAATCTCAGCAATCGTAGATGATGGTAAAGACTTTCAATTTGTTCCTCCTCTTCTAATAAGAAATAAAGAAGGTGAGATAGGAAAAAGAAAAAAGAAAATAAAAAGAAAAAAGAAAATAAAGTGTTTAGTTTGTTTTTTTATGTTATACACACTATTAGTTTGACTAATGGTTGATTAATAGAGATGATCATTTATTATGTGATCGAAAACCTTGAATGATAGGTTGCAATTTAGCAAATGTTTACATATATATATATATATATATATATTTTTATAAATATCAAAAAATATATTTATAATGTACTCTTACAATTATTTTATGGTTGGGTCTATGTGGTTAGATTTATCGATGGTTGCACAATTTTAGTTTTTACACTTTGCAATGCTTACAATTTTTCTTGGTAATATATTACTATTAAGATTAAAGATGACCTGTTAAATCATTTGTATTTTAGATTTTTTTTTTGGATAAAATAGTATTAGTATGTTAATATAGTTAGATTACAACTGAAAGGGTTCATCGTTGTTCCATCAGCTCGAGCCATTTTTGGGTATTTTTATGAGATGACATAACACTATCAATCATATATTCAGTACATATAGTATACACCCTTTACTGAGGTGTGTTGTGTATTATAAAATTAGTGCTACTATAAATTCAAAAAGTTTATTTAGAAATTAGTCAAACATAGTATTATGCAATTCAAATTTATTTTATATGAACCCTACAATTAGGGGTGTAGCGGTGCAGTTTGGATGGTTTGTGAGTAAAATTATAAACCGAATGACAAATTGATGGATTGGCGGATTGGCAAATCCCGGTATGAGCGGTTTTGGATGGATTGGCGAATTGAAAAATATTCTAACAAATTATCAAACATTTGCATAATATATAATACTAATTTGCATACTATTTTTCATATATATAATACAAACTAAATTTGCATAATATTTTTCATATATATAACTACTAATTTATAACAAATTTCAAATATTAAATCTCTCTCACACTCATATTTACTTTGATATTTCATTAGAGGTTTAAAAATATGTGTATTAACTATAGTGGAGCTGTTTCGAATGGGGATTATAAAATTTAAAATTTAATCCACGGTTAGCAGATAAAACGGTATCGATTGATACAGATCGATGTCGTTTAAGCGAATTAGGCAATATTTTGCACAACCCGACCTACAAAACACATTTTCAATCTGTATTATACATTCCTATTCTTGAAATAAATCTAAAACTAAAATTCTAGATCCCAAAATTTTTTGTTATATTATCCCATTAAAAGCGTCTCCAATGACTTGTTATTTGGCATGTTATTGCTATTAAATAGCATGGAGTTCAAATTTTTGCTTTCCAATGATTTGTTGTTTGGCTTACTATATTTTAGCATAGCTATACTTGTGTCAAATTTGACACAATGTTTACCTATAAGTAGGGTTGTGCAAAATACTGCACAATCCGCTAAAATCACACTGATCTGTACCGTTTTATCCGCTAACAACGGATTAAATTTTTAAATTTATAATCCGCCTTCAAAACGGTTCTGCTCCTTTATAGTTAATACATTTTTTTTTAAAATTTCTAATGAAATATCAAAATAAAAATGAATGTAAAATTTGTTATAAATTAGTAGTTATATATATTAAAAATATTATGTAAAATTATTTTGTATTATATATATAAAAAATATTATGCAAATTAGTATTATATATTATGCAAATTCTTGATAATCGTTTAAAAATATTCTTCAATCAACTAGGAAATTGAAACCGCCCAAAACTATCTAAATCGAGATTTGGCTATTTGCCAATCCCTCATTCACAGGTTGATTTATAATTTTATGGTTAAACCGCCCGAACCACCCTGCACACACCTTGAGGTAAATCTACCAACCTACCACTATTGTCAAAAACTACTTGGTTTTGTGTTTAGTTTTTAAAAATTATTTTTAATTTTTTAAATTTTAGTACTTTTTGTCTTTAATAAAAAAAAATTATAGTTTAATAATTTTAAATTTTTTTAAATGTATCTAAAAAGTAAAATATTTATTAAAAATTTTAAAAAATTATTAAACACAAAAAATTAAAAATATTGTTTTAAATTTAAAAACAGGATTCAATTAAAAGTGATTAAATAATGGTGGTTTGTAATTGAAAAAATAGCGGGAGAATTGATGGAGAGAAATTGATTGAGCTAAAAAATATAAAATGAATCATTAGAACAACATTGCTATAATATGAAATTTTGATACTATTCATTACTAAGAAGAAAATGATATAAAATGAAAAATGCTAGAAGCCCTAATGTTTCTATCAAATATTTTACTAAATATGTCTTATATGTGTGTGGGTCTTACATGGGTGTGGGTCCACACCCATGTGAGACATTTGAAAAAATTGTTGGTAGAAATGTTGAGACCTCTACCATTATTTCATACAAATTTACTTTTTAAAGTTTGTAATGTATAAGAGCGATGATTGGCAGAGAGAAAGTTGCTTTGAATATTCTAATTAATTACCACATCATTCAATTTAAAAAGTAAATCTAAGATATATTTTAGGTATAATTTATGTTTTGACTTTTTTACGACGCACAAAAAATTAGGGTGATAATGAACCCAAATAAACTTTAGGCCTCGTTTGGGAAGCGGTGGGTTTACATAAAAAGTCAAAAAGTTATTAAAAATGTTAAAAAGTCAATAACCCATACCAAAAAGTCAAAGATTCTCTTTTCTCTCTACTTTTTGCACATCTTTCCATAAAAAGTTAAAAAATCATCTCAAATATACTAATTTTTTTAGCTCATATTTTAGTTAAATAACTAAAAAAATTACTAAATTAGCTTGTTACAAACGAGGCCATAAACTGCTTATTTTTTATGGAAAATGATCCAGAGCTCGAAACTCTGTGGCTCGAAACATCTCGAAACTATTAATTTTAATACTTTTTTCCTTTTCAAGCAAAGGAGCTCTGCACTCTCACATCTCTCTCTCGCTCTCATCCCTCTCATCCCTATCATCTCTGGTCGAAGGAGGAATCACTCTCACCTCTTGAGCCAACTCATTCCTCTCATTCGACAGATCTCTGACGAAGGACGATGGACGACGGACTCTGACGAAGGACGAACGATGACGGACTCTGACGTAGGACGAACGACGACGGACTCTGACGAAGGACGAACGACGACGGACTCTGACGAAGAACGAATGACGACGGACTCTGACGAAGGACGGCCTACGACAACGAACGACAGACGAAAAGGAACCTGAGGTAAACCTAAAATCGCAAAGCTAAGGTTTACGTTTGGCTTCAATTTGTGTAGAGAAATTAGTCGATTTGGCTTGCAAATTGTGATAAGGTTCAATTTGTATAGAAATTAGGCGATTTGGCTTGCAATTTGTGATAGGGCTTGGGATTTGAAATTAACTTGTGATGTGTTAGGGTTTGGTTTTGCTTTCAAATACACATCTGTTTTACGTTTGGCCTTGAATTTGGTTTTGTTTCAAATACACATCTGTTTAGCTAGCTTTCCTTGATCTCCTTGGAAGGAAAAGAATCAATGAAGGCTCTTTATGAATACATATGTTTAGATACTAATACATGTAATCAATTGAATCAATGAAGTAATCCCTTGTGTGTGTAATCGATATCTTAATCAACCGTTCTCACTCCATATCTATCTCTATGAAGGCTTTAATTTGGTTGTGTTTCAATAGTCACACATCTGTTTTCAGATTTGCTTCAATAGTTACACATCTGCTTTCAAATTTGCTTCAGATATGTGAAATTATAAACAATCAAATCAATTGTTCATGTTCAAATGTAATCTGTCTTCTTCAATCTAATCTGTCTTCTTCATGTTGAAATCTAAAATCTGTGTTCAAATCAAATGTTTGAATACTTGTATAAATCTGTCTTCAACTGATGGCTTCTTCTTCTACTTCTAATAATAGCAAATTACAGAACTATGGCTTCTTCTTCTACGAATAATAGTAACATAAGATTAAAAGCAAGATTATGTCATTGCGACCGAACTGCGGCGATGTATATTGTACGCACGAATGACAACGGAAACCAAGGACGTTTGTTCTTTGTTTGCCCTTTGAAATATGTAAGTATCGATTATACGATTTGATGTTTTACTGTGTACAAAGTTATTTATGTGATTTGATTAACTAATTTTTGTGCATATTAGAGTCATAAAGAACACTGTAACTACTTCAAATTCGTGGATGAGGATGATGACGACAGTAGCTCCACAATCCATTCCACTGTTCGACCTCGGAACGCTATAAGAACAGAAGAATTCAACGCTATAAGGACAAAGCTTTGTGAGATGGACAATGAATATGGTGCAAGGCTGCAAAGAATGGAGAAGAACTTCAAAATTATGATTTATGTCATTGTTTTTTTGGTTTTTTTGCACTTTATCATGTAAATTTCATGAATGTAACCAAAAACTTTTGCCGTATTTTGTATGTTTTTGTACTTAATGATGTAAATTACCCAAAAATCTTCATTCGTATTTTGTATCTTCTTGTACTTAATGGTGTAAATTTCTTAGTCCACAAAAATCTTCAGAGTATGTAACCTAAACTTGGTTTTTATAACATGAATTGATTTCTGTTGTCTTAGTGCTGTAATGTGAGGATACAAGTTGTCCATTGACATAAATTTCCAATTCCATCTGTTCCTAAGCAGCCAATGCTAAGAAAGAATGGAGGTTCTGGTGACCAATATAGTACTGGTGAGGCCCATCAAATGTCCAAGGCCAAAAGGGATGTTCAAATTTTGGCATTGGATTGAATTCTCCTCATCACATGTTTAATCTTAAAATTGGCATTGGTTTTGAATAGGGGTGCAACTCGGGCGGGTTCGGTCGGGTTGGGGGTCTGCCCAAGCCCGACCCGAATTGTATTTGGCAGTGCCCAAGCCCGCCCAAGCCCGACCATGAACCCGAGCATTGTTGCCCAAGCCCGGCCCGAGCTTTGTATTTTGAGCTCGGGTTAGCCCGAATTGCCCGAATTACCCGAATTGCCTGAGTCCAGAAACCTGTAGGTAGATCTAAGGGTAGACATAAAAGATGCTAATCTAATGGTAGAAGACTAACAAAAAATAAATAAAAAATAAAAAGCAAGACTAACTCTTTTACTTAATAGAAGACTAACCAAAAAAAAATAAAAAATAAAAATTAAGACTAACTCTTTTACTTAATTTATATATATTATATAATTTATTAAATTATATATATATTATATATTATATAATTTATATAATATATTAAATTCAATTCGGGTTCGGGTTGCTCGGGTTGGCCATTGGTTCTGTCCAAGCCCGGCCCGAATTGCAATTCGGGCATCAAAATTTTGCCCAAGCCCGTCCAGATTGCAAGATATAGTTGCCCAAGCCCTAAAAAAACTCGGGCTGGGCTCGGGTTACTCGGGTTGAGCCCGCCCGAGTTGCACCCCTAGTTTTGAATGTACTATTATGTGGTACTGCACCAAATCAACACTGGTTATCACATTCAGCATCAGCTGAACCATCCCAGTGCTAATGAAAGAACTGATTAGGAGATCTCCAATTCTTCAAATAACCTTTTCAATAAATCAAAATAGGAGGCAACATGATTCTGCAGCCTTGTAAGACCAACGCCATGTAAAAATATTTCAAAATTGGCAAGGTTAACATCAAAAAATGGCACATAATTTAGAAGCGATCAACAAAATAGGTCATGTGGCTAGTAGGATCGGATAACAACTGTTAAGCATATGAACACAACTATATAATAAAAATAAAAGCACATACTCCAAATACTTAAAGATGCATGCAAGAGTGATATATTCCCGTATTAATAACATCAGATCTGTTCTTTGTGATGCAAATAATTTTAGGATGATCTGTCCTCAAATGGGTCCCCAGCTGTCTCAATTAGGCAATTTGGGAATTGGCATCAACCCACAATTCACACAACAGTAGGCAGGAAAACCATATGCACAGTCATCTCGACAGCATCAAAAGTAGAAGCATACAACACTTGCTCAAGTAAATGAAAATCAAACCAGACCCACAATAGCGTAGCATAATTTCACCTAAGACAAGCCCATCATAAAATTAAGAGAATATCATAAAATTAATGAAACCAACACCAACAGTGCACAGCTGCATAGAATCTGAGTTACACCTTGGTTTTTACAAATCAAAATCAAGTCATACAATTACTAGTGCAAAACTAAAACAAAAATTGGGCATTTGAATCCGCATCTATATTGTTCGCTTGAGTATGAGAGGTGCTTCCAATATTGTCCGCCATTTGCATTGTGCTAACCCGTGCCTATAAAAACAAAGTACATATTACAAATAGTAACCACAAACATATTGACCAATCTAAAATTTAATTCATCGTTATAATATTTGTACTCAGTAGCTGTTTACATACTGTGAAAATGATTAAAATTACTATTATACTGTTAAGGTATCTGTGAAAAGGTTTACATACTGTGAAAATGATTGAAATACTAGAAGGTGAACAAATTCAGTAGCTATTAGGTTGGCATTAGGCAATCCAGATGTTGAAATTTCTCATTAATTTCTCTAGCAGCTTGAGCATGATCAAAGATCACATTATAAGGAACAAAAATTATACTGTTAAGGTATATGTGGATGATTAACTTGAATAAATAAATCTGAATCTCAGACAATGCATGTGAAAGAATAAATAAATCCAAATTTTTTTTAAAAATAATAGTAGATAGTGTGAAGGTATCACATTATAAGGCACAAATTTTTTTTTTTTAATAATCTCAGACAATGTGTTCTTTAGAAAGATTCAGGGTACATAAAGATTTGTTTGCCATAACAGATTTATTTATTTATTTCTTTAGAAAGATTCGGGGTACATAAAGATTTTTTAATAATCTGGCAAATTAATCAGATAGTGTGAGTTTATTTATTTATTTATTTTTTAGACAATGAATCTGAAAAAAAATCCTCAACTAATACAGCAATGGAAGACATGGCAGTAAATCCAATCTGCTAATTTGTTTTTGGGTACCTCTTATTTTCACAATAATGTTATTTTCATTGTGAATCACATCTGTTATTGAATGAAAATTTTCGAGCAGATTGGATTTATGATAGACCAATGGATGTGATTCACAGAGTAACCAATGGAAGAGCAACCACAGAGTTTTGAGCTCCAAATCATTTTCCTAATTTTATGATAGACCAATGGAAGAGCAACCATGGCAGCCACAATCATCTTAGGTAGCTGTCATGGCATCCACAATGACAGAGCAATGTTTGAAGGGGAAATACCTTATCCATAACTCAAGCAAACTTCCTCCTCGTCCACTCCGATGAAACAGCAGTGGCGGCGGCACAAGCTAGGTCGTAGACGTTGCTCCTGTATCTCTTCTCAACTCTGTTCTTTGCTTTTTGCTTCTCTTTTTTTTTGGTTTTGTTTTTGAAATGAAATGAAAGGGGTGTATGTACCCAGTGGCTACAGCAGCGCAACAGGTGAGTAAAACGCAATTTCGAGCCCTTTCGAGCCAAGCACTTTCGAGCTACGTAGTGGTTCCGATTTTTTATATGGAAAATGTTTGGTGGCCCGAATCTGCTTGCCCCGAATGGCCCGAATGCCCAAAACGACGTCGTTTTGGGCATTCCGTTTTTTTTTTTTTTTCTTTTTTTCGGCCATTTTCGACCTCTGTAATGCAGAGGAAGAGGGAGAGAAAGAGAGGGAGAGGGAGAGAAAGAGAGAGAGGTCGCGTCGACTGCACCGATCGCCGCCGATCGCGTCGCCTCCGCTGAGCGCGTCTGCCTCGTCTCAGCCCCTCCTCCTCCATTTTTTAGGCCCCTCCAGTCCTTTCTCCCCCTCCCCCTCCCCTCCCCTCCCCCTCCTTCCCTTCTTCGTCTTCCTCCTTTTTTCTGTTGAAAAGAAAAAAAAAAAAAAAATTAGGGGGGCATTCGGGGCGTCCGTTTTCGGCCCCCAATCTCTACGGTTTTTATATACCCAAAACAGGCCTAAGTTTTGGGCTTGAATAATGTCCTCATTCAAATGTAGCAATAATCATCTATAGAGCGACAGCGAAGAAGAGCTTTGGCTTGAACCCTAGAGAAAGAGAGACAGACAGGGAGAGAGAGAGAGATGTGAGAGAGAGTCTAGGCGTATTGAATGATAGTAGCCACAACGGTTACGATGGCTTCGCTGGCTCAGTAAAGAATTGAGTGTGAATTGTGTTGTCTATTTTGGAATGTCATTATGGTTTCGATTCCTCGTTCCAAATTCCAAACCATTCTGATTATAAGAATCCCTACCCACCCAAATCAATCTCTTCACTGGGTTAGAGAGAGAAACACACAGACACGGAGAGAGCAAGGCAGAGAGAACTCCAACTCGAAGTGCGTACTCAAACTGGCTTTTGTATAAACAATCTCTTCTCCCTGCGATTCTATTCTATTCTTTCTAATGTAATCTCTTATACCCATCTATTTTATCTTGATTTTGTGTGAAGCTTTTGGATTATTAATCTAGTTTGATTACTTAATTTCACATTTCAGTGATCCTTTCAATTTGTTTGATTTTTAACCCATTTGTTTTAATTGAAAACTCGTATATGTGATTGTTTAGTTAGTGCTTTTTTTTTTTATTTTTATCTATGATTGTTCATTTTCAATCAATCTATTTAAATATGCCCCTTTTTGGGTTTCTATTTTTTGCTTGTTGATGATTTGTGTGTTAACAGTGTTATTGGCCTAAATTGATTAAAACATGAATTGTAAATGATATCTTTCTATCTCTAATGGAGAAGTAATTTTTGATCTTACAATATTTTTTCCTCTTAGCATTTTTCTTAATGATCGATTATCTGTAGGCATTCTTCTATTAAAAATCTGAAGGAAAAAAAAAAAAAAAAAAACCAGAGTTTCCCCATCCCCTCCCTCCTAATTACTGCGAACTTGTGTCATGTGCAGACTTCTCGTTTACCTGACTCGAATCCTCTTTATATATATATTATGTATGCATGTGTCGACCTTCAAGCTTTTTAATTGAAAATCACATATATAAACTTGATTTGATGATTTAGTGTTTGTGGACCCATATAGTCTTATGTTCATTGATGTGCGTCCCTTAAGGCTGCAGTTTTAGAACTCCTAAGGGGTTGAGATGATTCTGTGATCTATTGGCCCTAGATTCCATAGCCCCCCAACGCCTTTCCGTTTCAAAGACACTAATGTTTGGGTAAGTGAGACAAAGCATTTTCACCCTTAGGATTGCATGATGAAAGTACCTCATCAATTGCTAAAGGGAGGACTTCACAATCATTCTCACCCTTAGAATTGCATGATGAAAGTACCTCAAAAAAACTAAAGGTGAAACTATTATCTCCTTATTTACTTCCTTTATGAATTGGCTCCCTAATAGTAGTATTATTAACAATAATAATTAGCATGACCTAACTAGCGTTATACTTATCTCGTTTGTTGTCTTGTGAAGCCTTTCCCTTATTGTTGTCATTTACGTTATTCCTTTCATTTTTATGGTTGTCCTTTTATTTATTTAACCAAACTTGTAATGAATGTGTCAATCTTTAAATTTGTAACAAGAATGATGGGTGCTTAGCCCTGTATGTATAAATGATTGGTTGTTTGCATTGGTGTGTCCTTGTATTTGTGCATGCATAATGGTTAAGTTGCTGATTTTTCAGAGTAACTAGGTGACCTGGTGATCTAGTGAGACTATGACAGTCCATTGGTTTTTGTGTAATGTTTCCTTTAAAACTTTTAATTTGTTTCACGAATCTTTTCCTTGAAGATTCTATGATTTATACAATGGTTCTTATGGATAAATCTTTGGCATCATTCAAGAAAGACGATTAAAACTTTTAATTTGTTTCACGAATCTTTTCCTTGAAGATTCTATGATTTATACAATGGTTCTTATGGATAAATCTTTGGCATCATTCAAGAAAGACGATTCTCAATATACACATTAGATGGTTCATTCATTCATTCATTCATTGATGTTTTAGCAATTCTAAATCTATGCATGATGATTCTTGAAAAATTTGAAGTACTTGGGGAAGCTGAAACTTGTTATTTTTTTCTAGTTCAACGAATGATTTTTGACAATCATGGAGTTGTTCTTCATTTCTCATTTTCCTCTTTTTCTTTGGTTTTGTAGTCATTTCACATGTGTTCCAATGTCTAAGTTTCAGTTTTGTAAATGGTGGATGGTTTCACATTTGTAATTGATAGTTAGAAGGCCATGCATAGATATTGATGTTGGTTGTAAAGTCTTTCAAATTAGATGGTTGATATTTGTGTTATATTAAAATTTTTTCCTTTCATCTTAACCCTTTGTCTCTTTCCTCTCCCTCTTCTTTTGTGTAGATCTTACTTGTTTCATTTATTTATTTTTCAATGTTAAATGATGCATGTTGTTCATTGTTATTATATTCTTGGTAACTAAAAGATTTTTTTGGAAACTCATAGTTGATTAATATACTTTGTATATATTTCAATATGTAATCATTATTATTCTTGCACATTGCTTAACATGTTACATGCTACTGAAGAAAATTAATATAGATCCATTACTAATTCTGGTGGCTTGATTTAAACTTCAGTGAAAACATAAATTAGCCTTGATGGAACGTAGAAGCCACTTCAATTTTTCTATTCCCTTAACCCTGGTTCTAATGTTGATAACCTTGGGTTGGTCCAACAGAATTTAGATTTTGTGAATGCTTCAACTTATGGCAATTGTTGATCTATCAAGAGCTTCCTTAATCAGGCTGAGGAATTTAATGTTGTCGCTCCTAACATTGGCCTAGAAATAGTGGCTAGTTATTTGAATTAGACTTCAAGGTTGGAAGGAAATGCAGGAACCTTTAAAAATAATCGTTGGAGAACAAATCCGGCAACGGAACAAAGCTTTTTTGTTCTTGAGCATGCCTTCATCCCTATATGTTAGTGGCACTTCTCAGATCTTGCATACTTCCTATTGGACGTCTTCAAGCTCTGGCAATGCTTCATCCATTTTTCTTGCCATTCCTCCAAGTGGAAGTGATGCACTGTGGCATGAAGAGAAGTCAGAATATATTACTAGAAGCATCTCTGTGTAGAGTGTGCTTGTTCCTAGTCTTGATATGGGGATTTCAAGCCAAAACGTAATGTCTTCAAGCCCCTTCCCTACAGTTGTCAGAATGGTGCCCATCTGAGGAATTTGGTCAAAGAATAGGAAGAGAGGGTGTTTTGTGTTTGCTTTTTTTTTTTTCCTCGTAAATTTGACAGCCTCTGTTCATATTCTTCAACCAAATTCCTCAAAGGAAACCTAGGAGTAGAAGATAGATGGACACCATTTTGAGAACTGTAGTTTATAGGGAAGGGACTTGAAGGCATTACATTTTGGCTTGCAATCCCTATCTCAAGATTAGGACCTAGCACACTTTGCACAAAGGTGCTTTTATCATGACTTCTCTTCATGCCACAGTGCGCCACTTCCACTTGGAGGAATGGCAGGAGGAATAGATGAAGCACTGCTAGAGTTTGAAGACATCCAATAAGAAGTATGCAAGATTTGAGAAGTACTACCAACATGTGGGGAGAAGGCATGCTTGAGAACATGAACTTTTGTTCAGTTGTTAGATTTGTTACAATTATTTTTGAAGGTTCCCACTTTTCCTTCCAACCTTGAAGTCTGATTTAGATAACTAGCCCCTATTTCCATGCCAATGTTAGGAGCGACAACATTAAATTCCTCAGCTGATCAAGGGAGCTCCTGATAGATCTACAATTGCCATAACCTGAAGCATTCACAGAATCTAAATTCAGTTGTACCAATCCAGGGTTATCAACATTGGAACTAGGGTTGAGGGAATAGAAAAATTGGAGTGGCTTCTATGTTCCATTAAGGCTAATTTATGTTTTCACTGAAGTTTAAATCAAACCACTAGAATTAGTAATGGATCTATATTAATTTTCTTCAGTAGCATGTAACATGTTAAGCAATGTGCAAGAATAATAATGATTACGTATTGAAATATATACAAGTATATTAATCAACTATGAGTTTCAAAAAAAATCTTTTAGTTACCAAGAATATAATAACAATGAACAACATGCATCATTTAACGTTAAAAAATAAATAAATGAAACAAGTAAGATCTACACAAAAGAAGAGGGAGAGAATGAGATAGACAAAGGGTTAAGATGAAAGGCAAAACTTTTAATATAACACAAGTATCAACCATCTAATTTGAAAGGCTTTACAACCAACATCAATATCTATGCATGGCCTTTTAACTAACGATTAAGAGAGGGAGAAGAGAAAGGGTTAGAATGGGAGAGACTAGTTCGGCAGTGGTGAGACTTTGACCTAGAATGGTGCTATCTCTTCAGTGACAAGATTGGTTCGGCGGCGGTGACGATCAACAATTCAAAGGGGAAGGGTTTCATTCTTCTCTTTTTTTCGCTTTGATCTGGAAAAAATCTCAGTTCGTCTCTTGAGGTATGTTCAGATTCCCCCCTCCTCTCTCTCTCTCTCTCTCTCTCTCTCTCTCTCTCTCTCATGGTTCTGCGATAGCGGAGGGGCTAGGAAGGGGTAGGTAGATTGTCTGAGTGGAGGATAGGCGAGGGGATTGCTGAGTTTGGTCCTGGAGAGTGGTTGCCAGAGGGGATTGCTGGAGAGAGGGGAGGGGAAGGGGAAGGGGAAAAGGGGAAGGATTTTTTGTCTTCGCATTGAGATCCAATATGAACTCAACCGCTCTCCTTCTTCTCAAGTACTCCTCTAGTCACTCCAATTTTTTGTTTGTTTACCTAGAAATTGCATAAAGGTTTTTTTTTTTTTTTTTGGCTAAGAAAATGAAGCAAATAGTCAATGTTCTTTTCTCTGTTTGGTTGCTGAGAATTGGAGCAATAAATATTCCATTGAATCTTGAATGTTATATGAACTGAATTTTTGTGTGCAAAATTTCTAATGCATGAAATATATCAATAGCACTCTTTAAGTCTTGAAATCAAAGGCAAAAATGCTGGTATTTTGTTTTGAAATATTGTGGTAATGTGACTGGCCATCACATTACACAGGGAATGATATATATACATATATATATATATATATATATTATGGAGAACATAGTTCTTTTTAATCATAAGTGATCAGTAACCCCTCTAAACTAAATGTAATTCAAATTTGACTAGTTGGCCTTGCCTAGTTGATCGTTTTCTGAAAACATAGGAAAACCAGTTTTGTAAGTCAGTATGAAATGGGTCTGTAGTTTCTTTTTCCATTTTAGATTGTGTAGCTGCTACACTGAGGACAATGGCTTAGAAGAATGCTCTTGGTCGGAAATTGCCTAGTGTTGAAATTCTTGGCTGCACAACCATGATTTGTTCTGATAAAACAGGTACCCTGACTATGAATCAGATGGCGGCAACAAAGCTTGTGGCTATAGTTCCCAGGGAAAATGCTGTCCGGATTTTTAATGTGGAAGGGACCACATATAATCCTTTGGATAGAAAAATTCAAGACTGGCCTGTGGGTAGAACTGATGCTAATCTCCAAATGATTGCAAAGATTGCTGCTGTGTGCAATGACGTTGGCATTGAACAATTATGTAGCTACTGGAATGCCTACTGAGGCCACTTTGAAGGTTAGATTTTCTGATTTTGTTTCTTGTGGTTTAAAATCGAGTTCGCCTTTATAGTTAAATTTACAGAAAAAAGAAGAAGAAAGAAATAAAAAGCACTGGAATCTAGTGTCATATTCCCCAAATTGCTAAGAGTATTGAGGCTAAATTTACCCTTTAAAACATTAGTATCATCCATTTGTTTCAATAATCCATGCTTTGCTATGTTATAAACATGAGACACCATACTACATAAATTGTTTGCAGAGAGTGCTAAGTTGAAGTTGCTGCAAAGCAATAAATATTGAGCTGAAGCAATTTTCTCATCATGATTGTTTATGTTTTTTCAGGTTATGGTCGAGAAAATGGGACTTCCTAATGGATTGGATTCTGGTACATCTAAAGGTTATGGTGATGTTCTACGTAAGTTACAATTATAACTTATGTTGATGTTGTTTACTAAACATGTTTACATGGCTACTAATGTGTTCCATTTAATTTTATGTAATTGAAGGTTGTTGTCGGACGTGGAGTAAGATTGAAAAACAGATTGCCACTCTTGAGTTTGACCGTGATAGGAAATTGATGGGAGTTATAGTGAGTTCCAGCTCAGGAAGAAGTCGTTGCTTGTAAAGGTGCATACACCACCTTTTCCCTCCCTCACGCTTCTTTCATTCAACCATGTGGAGTTTTATAGTTTTTAATTCGATATATTGTCACACAGGAGAAACTGATTTTCTGATAAGAATTGCAAAACTATAAAATGCGGTTCCACCATTTTAATCCTTGTTTCAATTTTTTTAGTCTCTTTGCTAGTATTTTTTGCTACTTCAACTTGCGTGCAAGATAGATTGTGAACAAATTTACTTAGAACTTTAATGGAGAAGAGTATGATGAATGGGTGCCCAATGAACAAACAGAAAAAGGGTTGATAGACCATGGGATCTTGCTACAATTTCTACACTTCTAACACTAATATGGAAGCACTAAGTTATTTACTTTTAAAAGGATTCACACAGTGGTCTAATTTTTGACTTGCAATCATTTTCCAACTGTTTGCACTCTTGCTTAGTGGAGTATTTGTTATAGTCTTTTACTAGGTAACATACGGTGGTAGTTAAATTTCTTGTTTGGCTACAAGACCTGGTAATTTTAATCTCTGTTTAGAATGCCTTTGCAGTATGAGAGTAGCAATGATGTGATATTTATTGGACATTACATGCAGACAGATAGAGACAGTGTCTATATATAATTAAATAATTCAACACAGCTACACTTCTTCAAGTATAGGCTACAATATCATCAATACAATACCCAAAGCAGAGTAATTAGATTAATTATTTGATCATACTCTGTTTATGACTTACTTGAGAATGTTAATATCTTGATGAAGTATATAGAATTTCAAATAACAAACAGTTTCTTTAGTAAATATATAATTGCTAGATAACGTTGGTTTGTATTAGGCCACATGTTCCTTGCATTAAGTCGGCATACATGAATTTTTATGTACCTAACATTGGACATATTAGCATAATTTCAACAGAAAATTAATTTCTTGGCCATACAAGGAATAATGTCATTTAAATATGAAAATTGTTACTTGGATACACCTGAGGTTATGGACTATAGGAATCAGAGACCTTATTTGAATGTTTTTTTTTTTTTTGAAATTTTATAAAAAGTAAGTCTATCCATGTGGTAGAGCTCATGGTTTGTCACGCACTCTCCTTTTGATTAGTTCACCTTGGCCACTAAAGAACACACATGGCACGTGTGTCTTTCTCTAACACACTCCCACATGTAAAGATCAGAACAAAACATCTAGAAGTAAATGCACTGGTTGAATGGCATATATCAAATACGATGAATTTGGGTCAAGTAGAGTGCTTATCTTTGACTGGCATGATTGATTCTATCTAATGGAATTTTGATGTGAAAAATTAACTGTTAGATTACCATGCAGTGCTTGATCAAATGTAGCCATCCTATAGGGCTTGTATGCATGATCAGAATTGAAAATAAACATAAGTTTTTTCCTGTGGGATGTGTTAGAGAAAGACACACGCAGCATGTGTGTTCTTTAGATTACCATGATAGCTTTTTCCCTTTTTTAAACATAAGTTTAACTGTAGCAAAATTTTCTCTCTTGATTTGTAACTACTATCAAGACCAATTAATATCTTCATCGTTTCATCAGAATCAATGAAGATCCTCCACATGTAGGGTTTGCTTGTAGTTGGTTTTTGGTGCCATTCTGCATATGTATGTGCGTTTTAGTCATGTTTTGAGATTATGAATTGCATGTTACAAGTGATCCTTCGGAGTGGTTATATTAATGGAGTATACATTCAATGACTTATCACCTGATCGATCTCATTAAATTTTTCCAGAAGTTCAGCTCTGTAAGTGATTAAATTATATAGGGGTGTTTCGTTCAATGCTTATTTCCCTCATGCATTAATTGTCTACCATAATGAGTACAGTTGACCCTAATCTGTTTTGTTGGCAATTCTACTTGACAGTCTGCATGAATCAGTTGTCAATGGAAATCCTTTTATTTTCCTTGGTTGTTTTATGGAGGCATTTGGGACTTAAAAACAGCTGCTTCATTGTGGCAGGGTGCAGTAGAAAATGTGTTGGAACAAAGCTCATTTGTTCAATTGCTTGATGGTTCAATTGTGGGACAATATAGGTCAGTATGAGACCCTTTTTTCATTAATCCTAGTTACTGTTTTCATTCTTTTGCATGAATTATATTTTTTGGTTGTGTTATTGCTTCTGTTTGTTTTAATTTTTTCTAAAGCAGTGATTTACTTCTATGGCATTTGATGCAACCAGTTATCGCAATTTCTTGAGCAACCTAATGATCAAAATATTACATTCTCTTCTAATACAACTTTGTAGTATAGTTTACTAGTTGTTCTTTACTTCACTGTGACAGTCTCACAGAGAAGGTAAATGGAGAAACCTCCCAAAGAGAGCTAGATTTTTTTTTTTTTTACTCATTCTTCAATTATTGTTTTACTTAGGTCTCTGCTTTTGCTCTTTTATTTTTTTATTTTTATTTTTATTTTATTTTTTTGTTTTGATAAATGCAGGCTTGAAGCAATGTGGTAAGAATTGCAAGCTTAGATGGTTGAATTATCTTAGACCATACATCAAAAGAGATAAGAGCATCTCCAATCGTTTATCAAATTTTTCACCAAATTTCAATTAAAAAAGACCCATTTTCTCATTTTGATACAGACTGCTCCAATGGTGGCATCAAAATAGGGATCGACCGGCCATATATTTTTTTTTTACCTCTTTGAACCTTTTGACCTGTTTGAACCAAAATTTTTGTAAAGGAACCGGTGGACCGGTTGGTCAACCGACCGATCAACTGGCTGGTCGACCCGTTGGTCTCCCCAACGGTCACGCACAGTGAAATGGTGAAAGCTGCTGCCTGTTCTCACTTTGATGAATTTTTTGGTGAATTCTCAATTTGATACCGATTTGGTACAACCGTTGGAGCACCAAACAGTGACTTTTTCACCAAAATTCAAATTTGATGTCAAGGTTGGTGAATCGTTGGAGATGGTCTAACATATCCCCACTACAACAAAAAAACATTTTTAATAACATTTTTTAATAGCATTCTTCTTAAAAATCTTATCAAATATAATGCATTTGGTATCAGATGACATGAGTTTTTTTTCCAATGAATTCATATTTTATTGACAACAGGGTTAGTTGCTTCAGCTATTGCTGCGGATTTAGGTGCCGTAGCACATATATTGGGCACCCTCATCCCTGTGATAGGAGCAAGTGGGTTTGTTGCAGTTGCAGTTGCAACTGCTATAGGAACTGTTGCTGGTAGTTTTAGATAATCTCTGAATAGTTTTGGATATGTTTAGAAACTTAGATATGTATAGTTGTGGATGGTTTAAACTTTTTGGATAGTTTAGAACTTAAGGATATAGTTTTCGAACGTTCGGAATGTATAGACAATGGTTGAATGTTTATAATTTATGGATATAGTTTCTTTTTGATGCTTCAAACAATATTTTTGGTAATTGATTGATGTTTTGTGAGGCTTGTTTGTAATGTTTGTTAGCTTGTACAGAATTTGTCAAATAAAACATACTGAATTTAAAAAAAAAAAAAAAACTGCATATTCTACGACAGATACAATAAGTTGTATTACATATTTTACGACGAGCAAGGAGTGTTGTGATTTGTCCCAAGAATTAACGGCGTGCAAAAGTTGTAGAAAAATCAAACACGACACACAAGATCCGTTGTTAAAGGGTTTTAACGGCGTACAAGAATAGTTGTAGAAAAATAAAACACGACTCACAAGATCCGCTGTTAAAGGACTTTTTACAACATACTACGGCATGCCGTTGAAAATGAAAGATTTTCCATGATTGTTCATAGTATGACGTTACCTTGCGCACCGTAGAATCGTATCCACGATGTGCATTTGGTGCTGTAAAAATTCTTTTTTGTTGTAGTGAATGCTTTGTCTCACTCACCCAAACATTAGTATCTTTGAAACGAAGAAGTGTTGTAGGCTATGGAATCTAGGGCCAATAGATCACAGGATCACCTTAACCCCCTTAGGCGTTCTCAAGTTGCAGTCCCAAGGGACGCACATCAATGAACACAAGACTAAATTGGTATACAAATCTGTTTGGTAACGTTTACGTTTTCAGTTTATATTTACAAAAATTTTATAAACTGATTTTTGTTTATTTTTAGAAAAGCATAAACTATAAATGCGTTTGGTAATTGATAAAATGTTTAAAAAATTTTAAAAATATAAAAAAGAGTGAGAAATGGCAAGTGGCGGCGGAAGACGGTGGTGGAAAGTGGTGACGGTGGGTGGTGGTGGTGGGTGGGTGGGTGATGATGGTGGGTGGTGGGTGGTAACGAGTGGGTGGGGGTGGCGGTGGCGGCAGGTGGGTGGCGGATGGTGAGTGGCAGTGCGTGGTGGTGGGTGGTGGTGGTGGGTAGGTGGCGGGTGGTAGTGGTGGTGGGTGGGTGGGTGACGGTGGTGGGTGGTGGGTGGTAGTGAGTGGGTGGTGGCAGGTGGGTGGCGAATGGCGGGTGGCGGTGGGTGGTGGTGGCGGGTAGGTGGTGATGGTGGGTGACGGTGGCGGGTGGTGGGTGGTGGCGGCGGGTGGTGGCGGCAGGTGGGTGGCGGATAGTGGGTGGTGGCGGGTGGTGGTGGTGGGTGGGTGGGTGACGGTGGCGGGTAGTGGTGGTGGTGGTGGCGGTGGCGGTGGCGGTGGCGGTGGCTGGTGGAGGCGGGTGGGTGACAGGTGGCTGGTGGTGGTGGGTGGTTGATGGTGGTGGCAGGTGGGTGGTGAGTGGTGGCGGCGGGTGGCGGGTGGATGGCAGGTGTGTGGTGGGTGGTGGTGGCGAGTGGATGGCAGGTGGGTGGTGGCCGGTGGGTGGCAGGTGGGTGGTAGTGGCGGGTGGTAGGTGGTGGTGGCAGGTGGGTGGTGAGTGGTGGTGGCAGGTGGTGGTGGGGGGTGGGTGGTGGTGGCGGAAGACGGTGGTGGAAAATGGTGGTGGGTGGTGGCTAGTGTTGGGTGATAAAAAAAAAAAAAAAAAAAACAAAAAATTCAAAACGGAAACACATTTTTTGAATTTATATTTTTTGGCAAAATTTATAAACTGAGATCACTGATTTATATATCAAAAATTTATCAAACAAGTTTTTATTTAAATTTTTAAAATTTTTATAAATATAAACAGAAAGCTGAAAACGTAAGTATTACCAAACGGAACCATCAAATTGAGTTTATATGTGTGGTTTTCAATTAAAAAGTTTGAAGGGCGATGTATGCATATCTATATAATAAGGGAGGAAGGATTTTGAAAATGTGTAAAATATATGTGAGATACATTTAGATTTAAAGGCTGAGATCAATTTTGATAAAGATCAATGGTTCGGATGATGATTTATTCCCGCCCAAACCCTATCCCTCCCCCACCTACCCACGTCTCCTCCCCCATTCCCTCTTTATCTCTCTCTGCCTCCCCACTCTCCCCCCTTTTCTCTCAGTGCTCGCTGCGCCCAAGGTAGGGTTTCAGATTGAGAACTCTCTCCCCCTCTCCCCCCTTCTCTTTCAGTGTTCGATGCTCGCAAGATAGGGTTCCGATTGAGAACTGGGTCACCGAGTTGGCTCCTCTGTTCCACGACCAACTTCACCACCACCACAGATTCTTTCTCTGTTCGACGCCATCGTCTTCTCTTTCTCTCTCTGCTTCGAACCCCCTGGTGCCTCTCTCGGTGAGCCAATTGTTGTTTGTTGGTGGAAATTAATGGTTTAAATTAATGTTTTTGTTTATCATCATCAAAACATCATCTGAACCTCCATTGGAAACAGTAGGTGATGCTTTGAACTATCAAGTTAATACAGTTATTTTTTAAAAAAATTTAATACAGTAGGTGTTTTTGTTTATCATCATCAAAGCATCATCTTAACCTCCATTGAAAACCATAGATTATAGGATTTTTTTGGTTGTGTTATTATATACATAAGTTTGAAAATGGGTATGTCTTGGTACATTGGTTCTGCTCTTATCTGCTCTAAGGCGGCAATTGAATATGGGTATACTCTTAATAAGGATTGCAGATGCTCTAAGACAAAAATGGGTATACTCTCAATGGTATGTACAATTCCATGCCTTTTGCTGTCTTCTATTGCTAAAATTTTGTGTTACCTAATTATCTAATCTAAAGTCAGCAATAACTTGATATATTCGTAGTTCACTGTTTGGTTTTGATTGAGACAGTTAAATCAAATGGAGATGATATAGATATGCTTGGACAGTTAAAGCCCTAAATATTAAGGAATGAGGAACTCAGTTTATAAATATGCTTGGACATATAATCATCCACTGGGAAACACTTTTCTTGGTGTTAAAAGAAATGGTCATGTGGAGCCAAGATGGGCCCAATATCATGATTAACTGTTGAATGCTGATTCAGAATGTGTTTGATACTGTACGATAATTATCTATATATCTATATATCATGATTAACTTTTCCAAATGATGAACCCTGTGGAAGGATTTTAACACAAAATATACTTCTTTTTTTTTTTTGTATTCATTTTTTCTTCTTCTTTTGATTCAATCAAATATATACATATATGTGCAATATATGTGTATCTCTGTGTGAATGTATGTTTTTATTTATTGAAATGTATTTTTTTTTTTTTGTAATTTCAATTATTTGGGATCTTTGGCTCTAAAGAACAACAAGTATGTTTAATTGTCCAATATCAATTTTTTTTTATATTTTTATATTTATAATCTGTGTCGTACTCTACTGGATGCCAATACTTCTCTGTAGTTGCGGATAAATGTATCCAATGTTAATTTTGTGAAGTATCAGATATTTTTCGGAAAGTCTTGGTCACTATTAAATTAAAATTATAATAAATTTTGCATACTATTAGAGTATAATCATTAAAATAAATTCAAGAATATTTTTCGGAAAGTCTTGGTATTCTATTTGTCTTTTTTTTTTTCTTTTTTCTTTTTGATTTTGTCGTATCGCCTTATCTATATCTCATATTTGTATCCATGCTTCACAGTAAGCAAGGAAGGCTCCGACGCTACTGTAATTTTCGCTTGCAATAATGTTATAGTGACCAACTTTCATAGTTATTAGGTCTGTGTTGTTTTAAGCAAATTGGAAGAGTATTGGGCCTGTGTTGTTTGTTACCAATGCAATTATTATTATCTTAATAAAAGGTCAAATTTCATGGTAATGGTTTGCGTTTATTGCTTATCAATTGAATGAGAAATGATGTCGCTATTTGGGGAATTATAGCAAGAATATTGGTTGACCAATGAGAGAGTCCCCACATGACGTGTTAACATGTCCAAGGAACTGCAGGGGTAATCTCCTCATTGAATCTATATGATTTCTGAATTTAGTTGGAGATTGGCAACAACCGTGCCAATATTTATTTCTATAGATACTAAGTTTTGAAAGTCAATAAATTTAGAGAAAAAATAAAAGAGAAATGGAGATGGACTTTCAAGCGTTATCTAGGATTTGGTTTCACATCAAAGATTTATTTGACATAATTTGAACAGACTCCAAAAACTGGTTTAGAAACCTTGATAGTCATTCAAAATGGTGGTTTCACTTGATGTAATAATGTAAAATGTGCCATTCTAGGTATCTCTGTGTGAAGAAGTATAGTGGTGGTTTCTCCTGATGGAAGGATGTTGGCAGCTACTCATGGCTCAACATTGCAGTGGTAAAGTGCTGAAACTGGGCAGGTTTTGGACACAGCTGACAAGGTTCATGATCCACTGATTTTCTTTTTCTTTGTTTCTTTATCCTTTTCCCTACAGTTAGTATTTTTTTGGGTGAATACCTACAGTTAGTATTTTATTCTGCTTTATGATGGAAAATCAGTCATGACAGTCAGGCTTTCACTTCCATTCCACATTGTTTTTATTTTATTCCCAAGTTATTTTCCTGGAAAGATTTGTACATACCATTGAGAGTATACCCATTTTCAAATTTGATCAAACCATTTCATCAAATCTAAATCAAATCAAGGGATTTGTAAAAAAAATTCACCAAATATTCAACAGTCATATTTTTAATGAAATTTCAAAAAGAGTAATTATTGGATATGCGTTTCTTTCATTAAAAATGGTTAAAACAGATCTTTAGGATAGGTTTGGATTTTTTTAGAAAGATTTGATGAAATAAAAGAGAGTAAGGTTTGAGTGTTCCATATTAGATCAAGCTTTTAACCAAAATTTCTCTAAAATTTGATGAAAAAAAGAGACTAGGGTTGGAGATGCTCTTAGTATAGTGATCCTGCTCTTATTTGTATCTCAGTTATGTTGCATCAAATCTAGGCAGCAATTGCAAATAACACTTCCTTTTATTCTTTTTTAAATAGAAGAGGATACTATTCGTAACTGATTGCATCAAATACTAAATTACACAAATACTAAATTCAAATACATGATTGCAATCACCAAATACTAAATCTAGGCAGCAATTGCATATAACACTTCCTTTTATTTGTTTTATTCTTTTTCAAATACTAAATTCACCAAATACATGATTGCATCAAATTCTCCAAATAGAAGAACTGATATTTGAAATTGTGTATCCAGGAACCTTTCGTAAACATTCCAGAGGATATTATTCGTGAAGCACTAAAAGTTGTTCTTGGTATCATAAGTTCTTAATACTTTACACTTTATTTCTGCCAATATAGAATGTAACTAATTGTCTTTGCTTATTTTCTCTCTTTGCCTGCAATGCAGATGAAAAGAATCACCCCATTTTGATCCATTGCAAGCGAGGAAAGGTATGTGCTGTACTCTGGTTTTTCTGCGACTCAATAACTGATTTTTAAGTATCAAAAAGAACTATAATTTGCAGAAAATAGAATTCAGAAGAAAATCAGAGTTTCACAACTCTGCCATGGAACTTCTGATTCAAAGAAAAAGAAAAAAGTGATTTCCAAATAAAATACATCAGATTACAGCCCTTTTTTCCTCTTCTTTTATAAACTTCATAACCTAATATAACTTCCTGACAAACTCTTCTTAAAGATTTAATCTCTGTTTAACTGGTTATAGTTTCCTTCTCTTCAGCTTCACTTCCATTTGTCTCTTATAAATTGTGTGTGTTTGAAATAAAGACACTTGCCACCATAGAAATATTCATAAACTTAATTTTCTTGCTGAGGAAACGGGAAGAATGAAATACTGTTATTATTTTTGAGAAAAGGTTGTATGTGGTGCTACGGTTTTGGGGTTTCTATGTGACAACATTAGATGCATACCTTTTGCCTTTAATGTCTAATTTGGTACCTTTCTTTTCTTTTTTTTCCTTTTTAATTGGATTTAGCCTGATTGCAAATGGTATGCTGGTAGAAATAGTTGGTCAAAAAAATGAGGTTAAAAAAAAAATGTAAAAATAATGGTTAAATCAATTTATGATTGCATTTGGATTCGTGGATTTCAAATCAAGGGAAATGGTGTTGATCATTTAAATATTTTGTATCCAATTTAGATATATAATATTAAGTTATAGATTTTAATAATGATTTAAAAGCTTCATATGAATGGTTTTGAAATAATACTGTAATAATAGTTATTTGGATTTCTCCCCAACAAAGATTTTAGTAGCACAAGGATCCTTATGGGATATAGATTATAGATTTGTCTATCTTGACCTCAAATCCCCTAATTTCAAATTCATCCATCCAAATGCAACATAAGGTTTTAAAATTTTTATCATCTAATGCTTATGAAGCCTTCAAAGTTGCCACTTATGTTAGACATTAAGTCTCAAGCAATCAAGCTACAGTTACGGAGGGTTTCTTATGTTGGTGGCCGTTTTAAAGCAATGTTCTGGCCTATAATATCAATAATAACCTTGGAAACCCCCTTCCAGAGGGTTTACAGTATTGCCAAATTTGCTTATATGTCATGCAAAAATAGTTGGAAGGGAAATGCAGCTGAGTAGGTTTTCTATAACTTTTTTATTCTTTCATTTTCAATGATCTGTTGTAGCTTCAATATGTGGAATTATCACTTCCTTTTTTCCGATGGGATGAATCATCTGGATAAATACTCTCACATGCAAATACTTCAATTGTTGATAATTTAAGTTATAATTTTAGTTTGGCCCTCAAAATTTATATATCTGGGTTTATACACTTTGGTTAGCCTCCATCGCTGCGTCGCCTCCATTAGCTTGCTGTGTTTTTTATTTTGAAAAAATTTGAAAGAGGATAACTCCAAAAAAAAAAAAAAAAAAATCCTTATTTTTCAACTATCAAACTAAGGGTTTGGAAATCTGCGCAGATAGGGTGCTTCTTTTGGAAATTTAATTGTAGTAGAGCTGAGGTTTAAAGAGTAATGAGATTTGTTGTTGTGCTTATGTTATTATATGAACCAGAAGCACGCAGATTTAAAGATGCCTTTCTTCTGTATTTGTAACTGTTTTTTCTTACTTTGTTAATTGCAATGTAGTTTTGTTGTTTCTTATTTGTGGCAGACATTCGATTTGAGTTTTTGTTTATGATAGGCATGCTGTAAAAGAGATGGAAGAAAGTCCCTCATCAACAGTTTGGGGTGGGAAAATAACTGGAATCAAGTTTGGTTTGGATTTGTGTGTGTTTGGATTTGTTAAAATAATCAATTGGTTTTGAATTGGACATGGGGGGTTTGCTTTTGGTTCAAAAATATTGGAAGATTTGGCATTTGTTTTCAAAATTCTCACCAAAGGTCTTTACTATATTTAATAAGGCCATGATTTTTGTTGTGGATTGATTTTTAATTTTTTTTTTTTTTGGTTATTTTGGTATGAGCTAAAAGCCTCTTTTGGTACCCCATAGAGCATGGATGTTTGGGAATTTTGGTTTTAGGGATGTTTGGGTTTGTGTTTTCTAAACCTTAATCCATATATTCAATGGAATCACAGTTGATATATACGTCAATTTGGTTTGTTTCTAAGATTTGGGGTTCTATTTGTTTCTAAGATTTGGGGTTCTATTTGTTTTCTAAGATTTGTTTTTTTAAACATTCAAATTGGAAAAGAGAGGAGAGAATGAGAAAGAGAGAATGGGTGTTGATTTCCTATGAGGGGAGAGAATGAGAAAGATAGCCCTTTGTGGAGAGATTAGAGAGAGAAAGTGGGAAAGATGGAGAGGGAGAATGAGTGGGAGACAGTGTAGAGAGGTTAGGGGGTCACTCAGCATAACAGTGGGTTTAAATTTTTGTTTTTTTTCAATCCACTCTTTTTGAAAAATGTTTGTAGAAAATGTTGATTTTTTTTTTTTTTTTTTTTGTGGATAAATTACTCAAAGTTTAAATTGAGTTCTGTTAAAAAAAATGGTGAATTTAAATTTGTATGAAAATTGAGTTTAAATTGAATTTATGAGTTATGTTTATGTAGAAAATGTTTTTTGTTTGTTTTTTTTTTTTTTTTTTTTTTTTTTTTTGTGTGTAGATAAATTTAAACTCCAAATTTAAATTAGGTTTAGATTGGGTTATGTTAAAAAAACGATCATAAAAGTGAATTTTGAGAAAGAGAGGAGAAATAATGGGAGTTGTGTGATTTGTGAAAAAACTAAAAAGAAGAGTTTTTTTATTAATGGAATTTTGACTTCAAATTCTTATAATAAATTATATTTTTTAATTTTTATTTTAATTTTATTGGGGTGTATTTATGTTTGAGTACTTTTACAAAATTCATTTCAAACTCAATAAATTTGATAAATTACATTTTAAATCAGTATTTTTAAATTTAATTATATTTTAATCTTATAATTAATTTAGAAATGGATATACACTAGGTGACACATTATTTTTATGAGTAATACATTTTTAAACTTCCAAACCAACCCTGGGGACTTACTTGGTTCGAATCTATTGGGAAATCACAATACTGTATTTATTATTATTTTTATTTTTAGAATCTTAATTTATTTAGTTTTTATTGTTTGTTGAACAAACTACAAAATTTAAATTCTGAAACAACATAATAATTATTTATTTGGTAGTATTTTATATATCAATGGGTATGAACAACAGAATAATTATTTGTTTGTTGGCAGTGGGAGTATTTCAGTGCTTCTCTGTGAGCTGCTTCACTGGAGTTTTGGGTTATTTCGTCGTTATTTTATTCGAGTTTTATAAAGCGTATGATACAAGTAAAATTGTTACAATTTTTTAAAAAGAATACTATTTCTTTATTTTTTTTAATATTTTTGTCATCAAATATTACAAACTTCATAAATTTTAAATTATAAAATGATACGTATGAATTACAATTGTATTTTGATCACAACATTATTTACACCGTGTCTTTAGACACGGACATACGCTAGTATATATATAAATAAAGAGGATTCAAAAAGTAAACAAGGAATCTATACATGACACAAGTTTGTAATAATTAGGAGAGAAGGGAGGGGAAACTCGGGAGTTTTTTTTTCTTCACATTTTTATATAAGAATGCTTACAGATAATCAATCATCAAGAAAAATGGCAAGAGGAATAAATATTGTAAGATAAAAAATTACTCCGTTAGAGATCGAAAGAAATCATCTACAATTCATCTTTTAATCAATTCAGGCCAATAACACTATGAAGATGCCAACACCTTAATACAAATTATCAAGAAGTAAAAAATAGAAACCCAAAAGAGGCAGATTTAAATAGATTGATTGAAATGAACAATCATACATATAAAAAAAAAAAAAAAAGCACTAAGCCTCCGTTTGAGAAGCGGGTTGGCTTTTTGACTTTTTAATTTTTTTGGCTATGAACCAAACAATCAAACTAGATTAATAATCCGAAAGCTTCACACAAAATCAAGATAAAACAGATGGGTATAACAGATTATACCAGATATAATAGAAAAGAATCGAAGTGAGAAAACATTGTTTATTTGGGAGGTAAAAATAAGAGCCTCATTCCAAGCAAAAATGAGGCAGAATTCGAGCAGGAATTGTATACAACAACATTAGAACCAGCGAGACACATTTTGATAAGCAGAACAGCAGGTCTACGAGACAAAGGGATCAAGACTAGAGGTCTAGCTCTAGACAGGTAGGTCTAGAAAATCTGGGCCAAAAGTTCAGGTCCAGAAGACCAGAACCAAGGGTCTAGGATTAAGATATCAAGATCAGGAGTTATGGTCTTAACGGACAAACTTGGTCAAAGGCGTGGTCCACATTCTTTAGGCCAACCACTCCTAGCAATCTGTACCTGGTGGAACACGATCCCATAAGAAGTGGGGTTGACATGAGGAGTGTCAGGGGATACTAAGGGTTAGTTTGGGGTATTCTAAAAAAGTGTACTTTTGATTTATTGGCTTATATAGGTTGTGTTTGGATTGGGTTTGATGTGATGTGTTAGAGAAGTGATGTGATTTAAATAAGATGATGTAATTTACATAGGATAGTGACTTTTGACTTTTGTATTATTTAGTGTACCCCAAACCAAGCCTAACAGTCCACAACGGCTAGTGGAGGCAAGGTATAAATAAAGGGGATATCCAAAGGTTCAGGTACACAACCATTCCTAACTATACTTGCACTCATCTTCCTCCATTACTTATAAGTTTACTAACTTTAGCATCAGAGAGACCGTTGCCTGCTCCCCAGCCAGACCTTTCATCTTCTTTGAGTGCTTTCAGGTTCATTCTAGTTCAGACACTGCCAGAGCACCACCACAGAATTAGTGGTCCAGTTTTTACCCACCATGGTTTATATAAAGGCCAGTTCGTGTCTTTAAGTTCGAGTTCTCTCTGCCTCACTCTCTCTGTGTTTGTGTGCTTCTCTCTGGGTGTCTCTGTGTCCGTGTGCTTCTCTTTCTAGGCCAGTGAAGAGATTGATTTGGGTGGGTAGGGATTCTTATAATCTGAATGGTTTGGAATTTGCAAAGAGGAATCGAAACCATAATTTTATTCCAAAACAGACAACCCCATCTACACCCACTTCTATACTTAGCCACCGAAACCATTGTTGTGGCTACTTCTATTCAATACGCCTAGACCGTCTCTCTCTCTCTCTCTGTGGCTCAAGCCAAAACACTTCTTCGTCGTGACTATGCTTTGGCTATAATTAGACGATGTTCTGATTATACTAGTCATCATGCTAACATATTATAAAGACTATTTACATTGGACTTCTACAATTCTTCATATTAATAGTGTTTGTCAACAAAGACCCACAATCATTACAAAACTTAGTTAGTAAGAGCATCTCCAATCGTTCATCAAAGTTTTCATCAAATTTGAGTAAAAATTTGATAAAAAAATCTGATCTGATATAATGCACTCTAATTATTTTCATCAATTTTGTCGGTTGTTCGACTGGTCTTCCTGCTAGTCATCTGGCATGAGTAAATTTTGATCAAAATCCAGTCTTCCACCCAGTTGTCCACACGGTCATCCACTTGATCGTCCACCAACAGTCAATTTCGAAATTTGATGAAAGGTTAAACGCTTTCTCGATTTAATGAAAAATCTAACGCTTCCTTCATTTAATATCCCTTTGATGACAGGATTGGAGTTCCATTTTCACCAAATTTTCATCAAATTTAAATTTAATAAAAGATATGAGTAAATGTCAGTGAATAATCTAAAAAAATTTCGAGATATTGATTCGTGATTATGTTTCAATTTAAAACAATGAATATCGATCCCAATCAAACAATCAATGATATATCGACACAATGGTTTAACATGGAAAAAACGACAATTAGAGCACCTCCAATTGTCATAAAAAAAAAATACAGGCCAAAGCCACAAAACAATCCACTAAGAAGATATAAAGGAATTACACATGAGCGAATCCACACCCGAATTGAACCAAACCTGATGTGTCTTTTCCACTACCATCTTTACCTTAGAACTACTTTTCCCAACGTTGAATCCACAACGCCGATATCGAATCCATGATGATGAGCCACTCCAGAATTCACCAAAACTTTAGACCCAAGTTCCTCGGAATCCACCAAAGAATACCTCTCTCTTTATGTGAATAAACAAACAAAATTAACCCTTGATGTTTGACACTCTGCTGTTCATTGATCAACTGATCACCTTCTATACATCAAGGAAACTCATATAAAAACACCCTCCAATGTAGAAAACTTTGCATTTTTCTCCTCTATGAGAATCTAGATACGTTCTCCGCTAAAACGAGCAAAACGAAGTACTTAATAACAAACAGAGTCGCGCTGACCGCTCGAGCCACCACTTGCCCACTTGAGCATTGTGAGTAAAAGCAGTGCAAAACATGTAGGCTAACTGCTTGAGCGCACACTTCATCGCTCGAGCAGTAAAACAAGTTTGCCAGAAGTTTTGAATGTAGGCTGAAATACTAAAAACTCAATTTCACTGCTCGAATGCACAAATGGCCGCTTGAGCGGTCAAACCACTTTAACTTCTTTTTGGCTTTGGGGGCGTTGCCCCTTGAACCTGCTAGGGCGTTGCTTTGTACCCACCAACTCGATCCTTATACATAATTAATGAAGTGACAAACAAGAAAGGTTCGAGATACAAAATGTTAGCACAAACTACTTTGCACAGTCATAATTCAATTTGAATTCGCATCTAAACACTCACCGCCTCACTAAAACAAAAAAAACAAATAAAATTACAATTAATTTTTTTTTTTTTACAAACTAAATTGCCTGGTCTAAGTAACCTAAACTTTAGTAAAAAGTTGAATAGGACCTGTTAACTGCTAAGCTACACAGCATGTTTGGTGGGAACGTGGGGGTAGTCAGAGGATTGTCGGCCACCATTCACATCTATCTGACTATGCAAGTGTTGAACTTTGTCCCTGTTTGACCATGTGAAAGCATTTAACATGGTTACATTTATACATAGCCCACCCTGTATCCTAGCTCAATTTAAATTCATAAGTCGAGATAATTGAATTATGAAAGTTTTTGTATTTATAAAATGACGCCAATCCCTTCTATAATTAAAAATTAAGTGTTTGGAACTTCAATTATGAATAAGGATTTGATTTTTTAAATTCAACAGAAACAGAGAAGTCTTAGAAAATTATAGAGAATCAGTACATACAAAAATATATAGTGAGTTTGTTGTATAGAGAATTGGGTATACAAGGGCTTGAGCATATATTTAGGTGTACTGAATTTGAGGGTGTGAATGACAATTGAGTCTGGGTTGGTTTGGGAAGTGGGTTGGTTTTTTAGCTTTTTAGTTTTTTTGGCTATTTTAGCTTGGGTTAAAAAACTTGGTTTGGAAATGATTTTTTGACTTTTTTGACTTTTTTTTGTGAGAGAAGAGTGTAATGATTATGAGTTGGATGTGATATTTTGTTTGTTGTGACTAAAATAGCCTATTTTGTCTTTTGTAGCTATTTTAGCCACAAACCATCTTGCCAAATGAACCTACCTGTAAACTTGTTTTCCCATAATAATATTCCCACTGCTTTGTTTGTGGACATAAGCTTTTAACCAGACTACGTGAATCACTTGTCTTGATATTTTTCTTATTTTATTTTCTATTCTTTATTTATGCTTGTTTTGATATTCAAATCACCAATGTTTCATAATTGCAAGGCAACATCTCATGTCTGGAAAATTAAGGAAAATTTTATACTACGCACTTTAAAAAAAAGATATAACATATGTCCAATTATTACTTTTTATGATCTTTGGTTGTGACATATGGTGATGTAGATCATAACTTTGTTATAATTTATTATGATATTAGTTATAACTTAATTATGACGTATTGTGTTATTATTTTGATTATGTCCGAAGATGTTTTTAATTATGATTCATTATGATGTTGATTATAACTCATTGTAATTGTTATTTTAGTTATAACTAATAACAATTCAACCACTCAAACTCAATTTATGTTTAGCTTGTTAAAAACTCATTTAAAACATCTCATTAAATGAATAAGTCAAATTTAAATATAATTTTAAAATTATTTAATTATTAAATTAAATTTAAACAACTTCTTACTTAATTCGATTCAACTCATTTCAACCCAATGTCAGAATAAGTTATTTCCTATCTTCGCGGCAAATCGATTTGGTTCTGCGAGAAAGTGAGCGGAAAAGGAAGAATGACAAGGAAAATGAAACGGAAGAAAGAATCCAACTTGTGAAAATTTGGGTATTTCTTTTCTTTCAAGAAAATTTTTGTATTATATGCATCTTATACATATTTTTGTGATAGATATTATATATTTTTGGGATAAATATTTTTTGAGAAAATTATTTTGCTTTGACATTAAATTTGAGAAAATTATTTTTCGAGAATAAAATTGGAAAGACATACACAACAAGCAAAACAAGAAAAACAATCATATCATTCTAGCTAGAAACAGGCCCAAGGTAGTATAAAGAATATAGGGTGAATTATACTAACAGTACTTGTAGTTTGGGACTTGTGTTATTTTGATCTATGAATTTTCAATTGTGATATATTTGGCCATATATTTTGAATTTTGTTCCAAACAAGGACAATCAAAGATATTTCCTTTGTAAACGGTCTATTTCAAGGGTAAAGTTGTTATACAATTTATTTTGTGTTGGTTAACTTGTATGTTGTTTGAAATGCAATGGTCTTTTTTTCAATGAATAATATTGAAACTTTCTTAATTTTAAAGTTCTGTTTGCTTTGATTTTCAGAATTTATTTTTAGAAAAACAATTCTAAGAAACTAAAAATTAGATGAGTGAAAAAAAAATTAAAAACACATTATTTTTATATAATTTTATCTTTTGAAAGAGGTCATTAATTGGCCCACGGGCAAAGAACCCAATATTACCCAACCCGTCCCATGGTGCATCCCAGCCCGCTTGACTACCCAACCTGTCCTAGCCCATAGAAGATGATTGGGGGAACTACATGCAAATGAAAGGATGTGGAGGTTCAAGTGACATGCGTTGGTAATTATTTTTCCCTTCTCCTACCTACATGTAATTCCTCCAAGATGATTTAGGGCTTTGGACAAATGTTTGAAACCTAAGCCTATCCATGAACCCGACCCGTACAAGTCCGCATGGGTAAATCTAGCCCGATTACCCCATTAGCTCAAATCAAACTATCCTGTCTAAAAAAATAATATTATCCTAAAAAATAACACTGTTAAATTCAATTTTAATCCCTAAGAATCAATTGTTCCATTAATTTGACAACCCATATTATCCTTACAAATTGTACTTTAAAACAATTACACAAAACACAATTTGTTAAAATTAAATTTGACTTTGATTGGTGATATCTTCCTAACCCTCAATTTTTTACATATAACATTGTCATTATCATAATTTGTTAATTTGGTGAATTTATAATTTAATTTGATTGTTTTAATAGTATTAATTAATTTGATCATATGAATTATTAAAAAAGAAAAAATAAATGCGTAGAACTTAACAATATAAGTCTAATAAAAAAAATGTGCATCCTAGTTTAATTTGATTTTGACTCGTAAGATTTGGGTTTACGATTGGGACGTGGTTTTAATTTTTTTAAATAAGTCCGGCTTGTATCAAGGGCTGAAAAACTCATTAATATATGGGACGTGAACACAATAATTGCGGGCTGGGTAAGCCCGTCTCGTCCCATTGATGATCCCTATTGGGAGGGTAGAAATAAAATTTTAAAATAATTTTTTATATTTATTTTCATTAAATTAGTTTCTATTTTATCAAAAGTCAAATATGGTGACAACTTTGATATTATTATTAAACCAATTTATTAAATCAAAAAATCCAAATCTAAAAACATTTTATATATTAAACATATCGATTATACATTAAAAGTCTAATAACCATCCATTAAATGATAGCCATCCAAAAATATTTGTTAATAACAAATACAACCATCTATTACATAATAACCATCCAAAATTATCGACAAAAATAACCATCCATTACATGATCATTATCCAAACACATACTAAAAATTAATTTGGTAAAAAAATAAAAAAATTAAAATGTAAAAAATTTATCATTTTTATATAATTTTATCTTCGGTGGATAGAAATAATTTTTAAAATTTGAAAAATAATTTTTTGACATTTATTTTTGTTAAACTAGTTTATATTTTATTTGATCGGAGTCTAACACTATGTTTGGATTGAGTGATTTGGAGAGAAAATAAAAGAAATGGAGAGATATGTATTTTTCTTATTTGTTTGGATAACTTAAGTAGAGAGAAGTGGAGAGAAATAGAGAGAAATTCATTTCTCTTATAACTCTCATTTTCAATCTTCTTAAAAGTGGAGAGATGAGAGAGAAAATAAACCAATATTTTTATAATACCAATTTTGTCCCTGTAAAGTTAAAAGAAATAAAATGATTGAAAATATAAAAATATTATTTTGGTAATATAAAATATAATAATTTTTTTTCTTTTCTCTTATAAAATCTAACTAAATAAGAAGGAAAGAAATCATAATTATTTTTTATTTTTTACTTATCCAAATAAGAAGAGAAATTATAATCATTTTTTTTATTTTCTTTTCTCTTATAACTTAAGTAATTCTTTATTTTCTTTTCTTTTTTACGTTCCCAAACACAGTATAACTGTTACACATTTAGCCTTTCTAACATACCTTTTATTAGTCAATTTATTTGTCTTATTTTATAATTTTATATAATATTATGTGTTTTCATATATTTTAAGTGTTTATATATAAATTATTGTATATATTATATTTTAATATAATTGATGTTGTATTATATTGTATTATATAAATAATAAAATGAAAAATAAATAAGAAAAAGGTCCCGTTACACCAGCACCGGAATTGTGTATATTCATATATGTATTATATAATTATATATATTATTATAATAATAAAAGTAAAAAAAAAAATAGAAGAAAAATAAAGGGGAATAAAAAAAGCAGACAAAGTAATAAATGGGGTTGAAAATTTCTAACTACCCTGACAATCCCTATATTTATATATTATAATATTATATTATATTTATTTATTTTATTTACCTTCTTTTACAGATTTTTCATCTATAAAAAGGGGAAGCTCGGAGCGAAGGACGAGAGAGGAGGAAGCTCAGAGGAAGCTCAGAAAAGAAAGGAAAGAAAGAGAGAGTGGGAGAATTTAGAATGTATATGTTTTTTAAAGTGGTAGTTTCATGATTGAGATGAAATCCTTATTTTAGGGTTGAGATGAAATCCTTATCAAGTAATTAGCGTGAGTTGTATTTAATTATGCAGTTTTGATTTAATTTGGATATTTTGTATAACGTTAGAAGATTTGTTTGTACAATAACTATTTTAATGTAGTATTCGTTATACAAATGGTTTTTAGTGTTTGTATAGTAAAATTGTTAGACGAATCATGCCAAGTAAGATGGGTCATGCTTCAAAATAGTTTAGTGTAACTTAGGAAGACGGTCCGTGCTAAGCAAAGATGGTTCGTGCTTTCGAATTTTATTGTGTAAAAATTATTTCAATAATGCTTGAGACCACTAAAAGTGGTGCTCTAAAAGCACCACTAGTGATGTGGCAGTGGACGGAACCCACTGCTTGTGTCTTGTGTTTTTTTTTTTTTTTAGTTAAAGTGCTTGCCAACTCATTAGGGGTTGAAAATTTCTAACTACCCTGACAATCCCTATATTTATATATTATAATATTATATTATATTTATTTACCTTCTTTTACAGATTTTTCATCTATAAAAAGCAGACAAAGTAATAAATGGTTTTATACCCCTTTTTATTTTATCGCACTTTAATTTATTGCAATTTTTTTTTAGGGACGGTTGAACCTCCCGATCTATTGTGCTAGTTGTTTTTCTTTCGCAGGTTTTAGTTTCTATTGTAAGTTTCAATTAAAAAAAGAAAAAAGAAAAAAAAAAGTGAATGAGTGTCTTGTATGCATGGTTGTCGTTTTTGTTTTTCTAAATTGGTGTCATACGATCCTGAGTTAGAGTGGACCCTTTGGAATCTTTGAAAACCTAAGTTGACTCTAGCAATGATGAAACAATTGAAGACCAACCCATATCACTGGCGCATTTTACGCCTACTGCACACATTTCACCATCTTGCATCTAACTCCCAACAACCACAGACACTCATGAGATTAAGCCTAGTACCATCCAGATGCTTCCATCTTTTCATGGGCTTCGTAATGAGGATCCCTACAAACACCTGAATGAATTTTTGGAGATATGCTCTATAATAAAACTCCAAAACTTCACTGATGATGCCCTTAGGTTGAGACTTTTTCCTTATTCACTCAAGGACTTTTTCCCTTTTCACTCAAGGACAAGGCCAAGCACTGGCTAAATTCCTTGTATGAAAATACCATTACAACCTGGGAGCAAATGCGGAAAAGATTTCTGGAAAAATACTTTCCCATTGGCAAGACCAATCAAATTAGGCGAGCCATCACCAATTTCTCTCAAATTGATAGTGAGCAAATCCATGGGACTTGGGAAAGATTTCGGGATTTACTTCACCAGTGTCTCCAGCATCAAGTGCCAAAATGGCAACTTGTTCACATTTTCTACTCTGGTTTGACTGAGCCACATTGGCAAATGGTCGATGCATCTTGTGGAGGGACTTTTATGACCAAAAGTGACACGACAACTAGGGAATTGTTTGAAACTCTAGGTGACAATTCCCTACACCATGCCTCTGCTTCTTGTCATGAGATGTCACGTCCCGGATTTATGAGGTCTGGCCCACGTGAGTAAACCACCCAACGATAGACAATAACTAACAACACTTATGCAGATGTATATAATATAGGCACACAGTACATGTGTCATTCCAATTTTATACATTCTTAGATACAATATCTAAGTCGAATGGATACTCTGTAACTAAAACATACAAAGATGTTATAATCAAATTAAGACGCCTAAAGTCTTACATCATATACAAAGGGTGCAATCCTTACAAAAATAGCACACGGCCAACAAATACATAAATGGCCCTTCGTCGACAAATAAATGAACCACCCTACATGGTTCCAAACACAACTTCAACGTCTCAGTCAACATCTACATAAACATACCTGAAAAACATTTTCAGCCACGTAGGGTGAGCATAAAGCCCAGTGGGAAATATTTCAAAAGCTAAATATGCTTCACCAGTATAAATGATTATGAATGTAATACGTACATATATAATATGCTTAACGCATTCTCAAATCCATTTACTTTCTCAATGAAAACTCTTTCTTTCCAGTTTTCAAAACCTTTCGTTCATTTAAAATGCTTTCCGAATTCAATGCATTAGTTTGATATAGAATCCATTTCCACAAGTCAATCCAGGTATCTCAATACCAACTAGCAATTTCATTGCCAATTCCAATATGAATACATCGTTAACCAACAACAATTACATTGCTAAAACTGTTTTAAAATCATTTCTTTCCAAAACCAAAATGATAATAAGTAAAATGGTTAAATCTCCAAAACCAATACAACCTTTCACGGAAATCTTGTCCGTGAGAAACCGTCAAATGGGACCCATGTAAATTTAGGCTATACAAGCACTGCCATTGCCATTTTACGAAAATTTCATCCGCGGGAACCGGCACCAATGTATACGTGCATTTTTCGGGACTTTCACCCTAAACACACAGGCCAACTTAATTCAATGGAGTCCATCCCTTTCTTCTCCCAAACATTATACATTTACAATGTATTAAAACATAACCATATTCAATGACAACAGGTAAGAGATTAGTTTCATTTTCCCAGATTTACCATTTTATTTACCCTTTCCAAATAGCACAATACATGTGATCCAAAATATGATTTTCAAAATAAAACAAATGCTCTTAAACATAACACAAGAATTTCCAAAATCTCTTTCCAAAACATATAGTTTTAATTTCCAAAATCCGCTACATGCTCCATGATATGCATGATTGATAAACAGTCCAGTTTGTCTAGTTCACATGCAATTTCTACAATAATCATAGTTATCCTCTACCGATAGCCCAAAACAAATATATCTAAACAGGTAAATAAATTCTATTAAAGATGCACTTTTCTAAAATCTCAAATGGGAGTGATAATACATATCCAACTCTACCATCATCATTAATCATCACTTCAATTTCACATTTCTCAATATTTATTCCATTTCCTCTTTATAATCTCAAAAATTATATTTTAGGGCATAACTCCCTTCCACTTTGAAAATTCATTTCAATGCAAGAAATAACCCATTTCAACATATATCAACTCCTATTTCATAGTCACAACCTTTTTCAAGAAAATATTTAGAAACCCCTCTTTTACATTTTGATTTGATAATCCAACAATTTCCTAAAAAGGCCAACATTTTAGGGTTTTTTCAAATTAGGGCTTTTTACGCTTAAAACTCATATACATTCTTTATACGTGGAAAATAAACTTTTGTAGCTAAACCATAACTTAACAATCCCATTTGGAACAAACCCTAACTTACAAACAAATTATCAAAAAATAATGGAATCTATATATTTAAAATATGCCACAAATATATTACCGAACTCATATTGAGTTTAAGAAATAGACCATACCTCTTGAAGCAAGAAGGAAACAAGTCAAAAAAATCACTGGTGGTGAAACGATGATCCGTTGAGATTAAATGGAAGCCCTCGTCGTGCTCTATGTTTTGGTATATGGAACTAGGGTGAAAGATGTATAGAAATAGATGAAATCAAGCCTAAAAAGCTTGAGAAAGCATAAATGGAGGAATGAGAGAGAGAGAGAGAGGAGTGAAAAGTGAAAAGGTTTGATCCAAAAAGTGACTTTTAAAGATCTGATTCTGCATTTCATGCTCGAGCGTTTAAAGTTACGCCCGAGCGCACTATGCTCACAACACATATTTACAAATTTCAAATAGGTATATCTCTCTCATCTGAACTTTGTTTTGGATCGTTCTTGTGTCCAAATTGAAGCCCCGGAAGTAAGCTTTTCAATGGTCCTAGACTCACATAAAGATTCAAAGTTTGGAGAGAGAAAATGATAAAAGACTGAAGACTACTCAATAACAACAATTCTAATATGGAGTTTTTGATTCAATCTCACCCAACCATTATGGAAACACCTCAACCAAGGCTCAAATATTGACCAAGAAGGTTCCAAATCAAGATAATCAAAGAGTCAAATATAATTCCATTATAACAGGAAGTACATAGTGCTACATGAGAAACAACTAATCTCTAGTAGTGCAAAGCGAGGAGGCTTGTATGAGGTTGCTCGTAATGTTGATGTTGCTCAACAAGTTGAGAAATTGTCTCAAAAAGTGGACCAACTGTTAGCAGTAGGACACATTTCTTCACAGCCAGCACAATTTTCATATAGCGATTATGGTTTACACTCGACCCATTTGATGTTCTGTATCCGGGTTTCATTGTTGTATATAGTTGTTCACGTCTTATTCTCCTTGTTCCTTATTTAGTTGGGTTATTGGAGTGTCTTGGTTGCATTTGGAATATGTTGGTAACTTGTTTTTCAAAATTGTTGATGCCCAGAATTTTGCCACTTCGCTCGAGCGGCACTTCTTGTGCTTAAGCGATCTTTGTGAACTTTCAGTACTTTTGCAGGTCTGCAGATACTGAGAGTTGGCATTCTTCGCTTGAGCGGTCCTTCTTGTGCTTGAGCGGTGGTCTTATGTCTGCAAAACTTCTGAGAGTTTGCATTCTTTGCTCTTGCGGTCACTTTGTATGCTCAAGCGGTCACACCTTTTGTGTCTGGACACTCGAGCGATATTTCCTACTCTCGAGCAGTCTGTGCGTATATCAGATCGTAGAATCACCTTTTTGAGTCTCTTGTTCATTTCTCTCTTTAAACATTTCAAAACCCTAAGTTGAGACCCTCTCTCTCTAATACTCACATTTTTCACTCAAACACACCTAGATCCATTGATTTCTCCACCTTAGTCCCCTAGAAAAAAGGTAGAGCTCGATAAGGGCTTCATTCTAATCGAAGCAAAGTTGATTTTTGGCGTCTTTGAGGTTCCTCCACTCTCTCTCTCTCATCTTCTAAGCTTGAGGTAGGGATTCTCTATATTTTCTTATGATTTTTAACTTGGTCATTTGCTGTTTCTAAAATAATATTGTGATTTGGTGAATTTTTGGACAAATTTAGGGTTTTGGGTTAAAAATCAAAAGAGGGATTTTCAAGTGGATTCTTGGAAATGATTGTGGAATTGAAAATGAAGTTGAGTTGTGATAATGGTTGACTTTGATATATTGGAATTGATTTTGGAAGAAAATTGGATTTTGCCTTAAATTTCTCAAATGTTGATTTTGTATAAATAAAATGGAATTGATGTTGGAAATGTGGAATTTGATATGTATTATCACTCACATCTTAAATTTGGAAAGTTTATCTTTACGGAATTTATTTATCTGTTTAGAGATATTTGTTTTGGGCTATCGGTGGAGGATAGCTATGGTTGTTGTAAAAATTGCATGAGAATTAGGTGAATTGAAACTATCTTCTCATCCATTTGCATTGGGCATTGTTGCAAATTTAACACATTGTAAATGTTTATTGCTTTGAGAAAAAGAAGTGAATACTTGGTAAATCTGGGTAGGGGGTGTGGTTACGATATTAAGTTGGCATGTGTGTCCTTGGTGAAAGACCGGAAGCCTGTGTGGATAAGTGTCGAGCCTTCTAGTTAATACCGGTATAAATGACAAATTGGTTGTACTTGTATAGTCTACTTACAGACACGTACCTAGAGATTCACAGAGTTGTATTCACAGTCTTGTTTTTCTATTGAAAATGAAATGTTTTATGAATTATGTTATAAACCTGGCATTGCATGGTTTTGAAAGAGATGAAAAATGTTTTGGCACAAGCATTGCATATGCATTCACTTTATAACTATGTTAAGATTCATATACTGTGTTGGATTATTTCTACTGGGGTTTGGCTCACCCTATGTGGGAAAACCATTTCAGGTGCTGATGATAAGCCTCCGCCAAGGCAATAGTTTGGGAGGACTTGGAGCAAGACCTTCATTTTGTTTATTTGTTGTATTTATTTTAGTACAAGCCAAGGGCTTTAACTGTATTGGATTTAAATCCATTTTTGTTGTAACCAAACACTATCTTGGAAAGATGTAAGCTTTTAGGGCATTTCTTATTTGTTTTAACTCTTATTTTATATCTTTAACTCGCAACACATGCTATAGATTCCGGATTAGGACTTGTGAATGTATAACTTCATGTGGCATCTTTTGTACATTCTGATTATATGAAATGGAAGGGATATTGTATTCAGAATGGTATTGTCAGTTATTAATATTGTGGGTGGTTTTATTGTAATTATTTCGGGTTGTTACAACTTGGTATTAGAGCGTACTGGGTTTGAATACTTTGGGTACGTGGGAAGTGGTTCTTACCACAATGGATTTATCTTGCTTGATAGAGATATTTGTCTGTATGGTATGCTACGTGATAACATGCTTAAGTGATTAAGTGGGTATGGGATTTAATTTCTAAGATATTGATTGGGTCTACGAGTTTCTAGAAGTCCTATTAGAAGAGCACTTGATCACTGGTATTTTTAACTAGAACTCTGGCAACGTCGCGAAATGATCTTTATCTAGAAAGAAAAATTCGTATATGTTTAAGTGATTATGCGCTTATGTGGAGTGAATTATTTGTTGTCCATTGCATTAGAATGCGAGTGAGTTAGCTTCGGCACATTTGTAACTGTGCTAATCTTTTGTGTTTCCTTCATTAGGATGTCAGGACATGGACGTGGTGGTGGTAGGCATGGCAGGCCTAGACGGCAAGAAGTGCCATTACCAGATGAAATTTCAGTGCAGGAGGAAGGACTTGGCCATGCCAATGTGGCCGAACCAATTGGCTAGTAGGCCATAACCTGTGAGCTGAGAATTAAGTCCAGGCCTATACAGCAGAGATAGGGCCATCTTTTCTGAAGAGGGATTTCTTTCGGTCTAATCTGGATGAGTTTTTGGAGGATCCGAAAGAGCTTTTGAAAGCAAATGAATGGCTCGAGCAGATGGTGAAGACATTCAAGATGCTTGGCATTGAGGACGATGGGTTGAGAGTGACCTTGGCATCCTTCCAGCTGAAGGGAGATGAGGGTCAGTGGTGGAAATATGCACGTGGGTGCATTTGAGTGACTTGGGAGGCCTTTGTCAATGCCTTCCAGGACAAGTTCTTACCTCTCACTGCTAGGGAGAAGTTGAGGGAACAATTTCTGAAGCTCATGCAGCTTAGCTTGCCAGTAGCTGAATTTGAGGCAGCTTTCACCAGCCTCTCTAGGTTTGCACCGAAACTTGTGATGACAAAAGAATGCCGTTGCATTGAGTTGGAGAAGAGGTTGGGGGACCGGACCCATGTTTAAAGTGGCCGGTTCAATGATTAGGGACTACAGACGCCTTGTGGAGGTGGCAACTCATCTTGAGACCGTGGTTCAGATGGAAGAGAAGCGGATGAGGGGCTCCAGGAGGAGTCAGGAGGTTCATGGAGAGACTCGGGACAGTAAAAGGCAGAGGGGTTCTGTAGACCGCCTGAACTCTGCTCCACGCGCGAGTGCGCGAATCGTGGTTCTTAGTTACTACGTTCGGACTCTTGTCACGGTTCTGAATCTAATCTCACAAAGTGCAATGTAAGACTGATAAATCACCAAAGAGTCCAAATCCGGCAAATTGTTTTGGAAAATCGATTTTAATCAAAAAGCGCCAAACACGGACTGCTTTGCCAGATTACAGAGTCGCCACCTAAATATTTTGTTTTGAGAAATTTAGGAAACCCTGAATCGTGTTTAAGGCCACGTGTCCATCATCACCAAAGTTGCCTCGGCTCGGGAACTTGGGTACGAGAGGGGAAGGTCCTGAAATGAGCACCCCCGCTCGCCTGATCAAAGATCGGCCTCTACTAACATGATATGTTGTTTTTGAAAAACATGTGTTCTTATTCCGGTTTCTTAGCTAACCTTACTATGTGATGCGCACATCATACAAGTATAGACTCAATCACGCGGATTGGAACAAAACAACTCATGTTTGTTTTTGAAAGTGGTTTGAAAGTGTTACTCGCAAGTAGGCTAAAGCGCGGATTTGCCACACTGAAGTGGGCTTTAGAAAAAAACATGATTTTTGCCACTTCAAGTGGGCTTATAACTCACAATCATCGAGTTGTTCTAATTCAAGCAATCAAACCTTCATCCACAGGCATTCAAACAGTTATAGCAGTTAAACACATAGCCTCACGGCAAGCATGCTGAACATGGCAACACTTACACGCATGCAAGGATGCAAAAGCAAACACTCACCGAGTACTCCGAGCCAAAACAAAGCTAGCTAAAAATCAATGCATGATCCTAGCAATGTCAATAATGTCTAATGCAGCACATGCAAAAATGCAACTAAGATAGGCTCGACTATTCTAAGATGGCATATGAATGCTACACTTGATAACATGCTTTGAAACACGTATTCAAGAAAGTGTATTGAAATACAATGCAGTTTGAATGATGCGCTAAGCCCGGTGCATGCAATACAGATGAATGATGCAAACATGTGAGCATAAGGATGCTAATTGAAACATGCCTTAAAACTAACCATCGAAAACTAGTAAATAAAAGGGAGAAAGAAATGGGGGTTGGAAGACATGCATCACACACGCGCACACTTATTACAATAGTTGTGCCCTCTCGACGGAGGGTTCGAATAATAAGCTAACTAGCTAATCTAAGATAATTAAACTAATTATTACAAGCCAAATCTAATTAACTAATCCTAGCTAATTAAGTATTACAATTCAAATTGAAACAAATAGCTATGCTAAGCTAATTAGAATATTACAAAACAAATCAAATGACTACTTTACACGAACTAATTATAAGTAATGAAATGGCCTCGCGGGCAAGGAAGCGATGCATGCTCGGTTGGCTTTGCTCGGAAATCCATTACCATGCCCCAACTTGCGTTTGTTTGCATTTGATTTGAGAACACTGCACAAGCCTCCAGATAGCTTCTACTACAAAATGGGAACCTCCAGGAAGGCTACCGACCACTTATTGGTGTTGTAGACCACCTGTAGACCACTTACATTTGTTGTAGACCAGAAAAAGTGGTCGGCCAGCTACTTTTACTGGTCGGCCGACTAGAAAATGCTGTCCAACTCCAGTTTGCTGCAACAGAGAACAAGAAGGGACACGGCAATGTATTTGCAAGATATGTGTGCACAACCACCCTCCCTATCATTTCTTAAGCTCAAAGGAGTGTAGTTCTCGACTCTCAGGCCACCAACCGAGCATCGCAATGCACAATGGCCGAGAAGCCAAGTTTACATAATTCAATGTAAATGAATGCACAAATAACACATAAGGGCCTTAACCTCTATCATGCATGATTAAGAGGGTCGGCGACTGAGAAATGAGGCACGTTTCATCACTTCAAGTATGAAATGTCCCTCGTTTCTCGTGTTTGGACTAACACCCTTTCCAAACACCATGCAATGAAACATGATCAACTTAACAAAGCTAATGGCATGCAAACTCAATGCAATGCATGCACATGCAAACAACATGCAAACACAATGCAAACAACAACATTCAAACAACATGCTCAATGGACTTAAACCGAATATAGACAGACCTCAATCATGCCCAAAACAGGGGCCATAATGTTATGAAAGGATGGTATGAAAGGCAAGATGATGTATGCACATGAATTGGCTCACCAATTAAGCATAAGAGCACAACTCTCAACATGAGCAAGGAGTGACAAATATGGAAGTGTGACAACACTACAAGCTCTAAAAAACATGTATGAAATGATGCCAAACCATTCAAACAACCCAAGTATGTCATGCAAGAGGGCCTAAGGCACAAGGCTACTCAAGGAGATTACACAAGAGGCATGCAATACATGACACAAATGATTGAACCAATCATGGACAAAGCTCAAATAGGTCAAAACAAGAACTAACACATGCTGATATGAGAGTTCACAAGTCTAGACAAGCATGCATACGCATCGGTCCCCTAACAAGGCAATAATGCACAACCCTTGAAGGCATTCAAAGAGTGAAAAGTTGGAACATGGCAATGCTATATGCTCTGAAATAACATGGTAGATGATGCCAAATCATGCACGTGTCACAAATGAAGCATGCTATGGTGCTCAAAACTCAAAGCTAGCAAGACCAATTGCACTACAACTATGCAATACATGAACCATATGGCCAAGGCAACCCAAAACAGTCATAAAGCATGTCAAAATGATGCTAAAACATGTATGGACTAGAGCTAACACATGCTAGCATGAAGGGCATGAAGCATGAAGTATGCAAGGTCAATAAGAAGGAGTACACTACACCTACCAAAACCAAGCATGAGATGACTTCACCAACAAAAATCAGTGTTGTATTATGGGAAAACAAGACAAAAAACACACTGAAATGGTGGCCCAAAAGCCTAGGCAAGATGGCATACACAATGGCTCATTTTTAAGGCATAAAGCACCAACCCTCCAAAGCATTGAAAGAGTGAAAGATGTGAAGACATGGCAGTGAAACATGCTTTGAAATCACATACTAAATGATGCCAAATCATGCAAATAGCCCAAGCAATGCATGCTAGTGACTTGGGAACTCAAGGCTAGTGAGCAAGAATGCACCATGGCTATACAAAGCAAGGCATGCATGACCAAAACAACAAGAAATAGAGCTCAATCATGGTGAAGCATGAACGAAAGCTTCTTTGAGTAGAGCCAAAAACATGCTAGAATGATGGTCCAAAGCATGATGCATGTTAGGCTAGTGAATGGAAATGCACTACAAGTGCAAGGAGCATGCAAGATGCTATCAAACCAACCTAAAAAAGAGCTAAGGCAGGCTAAAACAACACCAAAAACATGCTGAGATAGAGCCAAAATGGGCTAGCAAGACATGCTAAAGCATGAGGCGTACAAGGCTAGTTTGCAAGGATTACATTACAAGTGTATAAAGCATGCAAGAGTGGCCTAAACTAAGCCAAAGCAAAGGTATGCCATACTGAAATAAGGCCAAAAATACGCTGAGATGGGTCCAACATATGCTAGATAAACATGCTCAAACATGAGGCCAACAAGGCAAGCAACCAAGATACAAGGAGAGGGGATGACTCTCTCTTATTTGGGACCTCAAAACACCCTTTCTACCACTGAAATTCCTCTAAGTTTCAGTGGTGAGAAGGTCAAAAAGAGATGGTCCCAATAGCTTAAAAGGATGGTACAAAACAAAGCCAAACAAGGCACAAGAGGGGGTAGACCACCCCAATCACCAAAGAGGCCTTAAACAAACATTTCAAAAACTAGAAAATAAAGATTTTTACAATTGGAAACTAAACCAAAAAAAAGCATGCAAAGATGGCTACAAGAGTAACCAAAACAAAGCTTAAAAAGGGAAAAAGTGGTTACCCTCGAAGCACTGTAACAACAGCACCTTCTTCAGCCCAAAACCAGCTTTTATGACCCAAATACCACCTCCAAGAATCTCATCTCAGAGATGATGGTGTGTGGCTAGGAGTTGTAGTGCAAAAGTGAAGAAACAACACACTTTAAGGCACAAATATAGAGAGAGAGAGGAATATAGAGAGGGAGATATATGTATAGCTCTAATGAAATTTTTCTAAACCTGGAAAAGGGAGAGAGAGCCTCTCTCTTATAGAACTCCAAGCTTCAAGCTTCTTGGAGAAGCTAGAGGCTTGGTTAAATCCCTCCATATGGAGGATACAATCTGTGCTCACCAACTGACACAGTTGGCATCCACAACACCTACAGAAAATGCAGGAAAGCGGCCAGCTACATACACTGGTCGGCCGACCAGTGAAAGTGGTCTCTAAGGAGACAAAGTGGTTGACAGCAGGGGAGAGGTGGTCTTCACCAAGAAAGCAAAGTGGTGGCATGGCTGCCGACCACTTTTGGTGGTCCAAAGGCCACCAAGACCAGTTGGCTGACCAGAAAACTGGCTGGTGGGGAAGAAAAGTGATTTTCAAGGAGAGAAACTGGTCTCCAACCCTCATTCCACCCTCCAAGCAAGGAAAACAAGGTTTGTGCCAAAAACCAACCAAAAAGGATGCAAGACAAGAGTTCGACGGTCGAGGCGTGCAACCAGAAGCCTCGAAAACTAGTCTATGAGCACAAAAAGTGGTCTACGGGAGGGAAAAGTGGTCTACAAGACCTTTGTGTCCCTTTAGACCAAGACAACAAGGCATGGTCCAAAAACCAAGCCAAGAGGAGAACGGTAAGCGGTCCCGAGACAAGGCGTGCGACCAAAGGCTCCGAAAATTGAAAACTAGCCTACAGGAGAGAAAGGTGGTCTACAACCACAAAAAAGTGATTTATAGACCCCTCTCTCCCTCCAGGCAAAGTCAACAAGGCTTGGTCCACAAACCGAGCCAAAGCACAAAGAGTTTAGAGGCCCAGAGGCAAGGCACTCAGCTGAAAACTCCGGAAACTCGAAATGAGCACAAACATGCACGATCACCGAGCGCTCAATCGATGACGTCTGAGTCTTAAAGTCGGTCAAAAATGGGGTGTCTACAGGTTCCAACCCACAATAGTCCCAGAGAGCATAATCTAGGTCCACTTTTCCTGTACCGAGTTTTGGGTCAGGGAGAGGTGGTCAGGGAGGGATCACCTGTTTCAAGTATGGCTGGCTTGGTCACAAATTTATAGTTTGCCTACAAAAGGGAGGAGGGCAACAGTCTGCACCGTTGACGGGTCGTCCTCAGAGCTAGAGTTAAGGGAGAGGGTAGCCGCCTGGTTGTTATAAGTATGGGCAGTCGGGGCACATGATGAGGTTTTTCCTTCAGTCGGGTGGCACATCAGATGTGTTTGGTCAGAGTAGACACAAAGCCATCAGCTTACATCGTTAGCACAGGCCTTAAGGGCTAATTAAGGAGCCTTTTCGGCTCAATCAATGTATTATACTCCGAGGGGTGAGCAGGTAAAGCAGAGACCTACAGGGTGTGTGTATGCTATTACCACGCTAGACTTAGTGCCATCGCCTTCGGTAGTGAGAGGTAACTTCTTATTGTATAATTCTATTGCCAATGTGTTGATTGATATGGGTGCATCTCATTCTTTTATCTCATCTACATTTGCATCGGCTTTGGGGTTAAAAGTGGCTCGGTTAGCATCTCCATTCAGCGTAGAGTCACCTATTGGTGGTGAGGTTATGTTGCATCAAGGGTGTCGGGGTTTTGAAATAGAGGTTATCGGTCGTTGACTTCCTTCTACATTTGCATTGATTGATAGGTCGAGTTTCGATGTCATCTTGGGTATGGATTGGTTATCATCCTATCGGGTTGTTATAGACTGTTACCATCAGAGGGTTACTATATGTACCTCGAGTGGTGATTGTTTTTATTTCTTAGGGGATCGAGTTAATAGAACCTTGTTGCCAGTGTGTGATCCGCATGGTCGGGGCGAGCTTAGTCTCCTTCTTGCTTCTTTCTTAGGTGTTGAGAGTGATACGGTCCGAGTTGAGTTGCCAAGGGTAGTTTGTGAATACTCGGACATTTTTCCCGAGGATCTCACTAGTTTGCCGCCACACCATGAGATAGAGTTCTCTATTGACTTAGTGCATAGCACGACACTGATTTCTATGGCACCGTATAGATGAGCACCGAGTTGAGTGAGTTGAAGATTCAACTCTAGGAATTATTACATAAAGGTTTTATCCGCCCTAGTACTTTGCCTTGGGGAGCACTGGCTCTCTTTGCTAAGAAGAAGGATGGTACATTGTGACTCTGTATCGATTACTGGAAGTTAAACCGGGTAACTATTATGAACAAGTACCCATTTCCTCGTATAGATGATTTGTTTGACCAGTTGAAGGGGTCTTGTTGTTTTCCAAAATAGATTTGGGATTGGTTTATCACTAGTTGAGGGTAAGGGAGAAGGATATCCAGAAAATGGCATTCCGTACGCGGTATGGTCATTATGAGTTCCTAGTGATGCCTTTTGGGTTAACCAATACACCTGCTTTGTTTATAGACTTAATGAATCGAATCCTTCGTGAGTTCTTAAACCGTTTTATGGTTGTCTTTGTTGATGATATCTTGATTTATGCACCATCTGAGGAGGAACACGGGGAACACCTACGAGTTGTGATTGAGTTGCTTGGAGCCCACAAATTGTATGCTAAGTTTGAGAAGTGTGAATTCTGGTTGAAAGATGTGAAGTTCTTATCTTAGGCCATGTGGTATTCGGGGAAAGGGTGATCATAGATTCTTCTAAGATAGAAGCAGTGCAAGATTGGGAACAACCTAGGAATGCCTTTGAAATTCGTAGTTTCTTGGGGTTTGCCGGGTATTACCGTCGGTTCGTAAAGGATTTCTCCAGATTGGCCTCACCTTAGACTAGACTAATGTGGAAATGAATCAAGTTCGTGTGGGGTAAGACTAGTGAGAAGTCATTCTAAGAACTTAAGGTTAGACTTACAGCTGCTCTAGTGTTGATTATTCCGAAGAGAGTTTTGGGCTATTATGTATATTGTGATGCATCACGGAAAGGTTTGGGTTTTTTTTTAATGCAAGAGGGGAAGCTAGTAGCATATGACTCACGTCAGTTGAAAACACACGAGAGAAACTATCCTACGCATGACCTAGAGCTAGCGGCAGTGATCTTTGCCTTGAAGGTTTGGAGACATTATCTGTACGGTGAGAGGTTTGAGGTATTCTCCGATTACAAGAGTTTGAAGTATTTGTTTTCATAAAAAGATTTGAATTTGAGGCAGAGAAGGTGGATGGAGTTTCTAGAGGATTATGGTTTTGAGTTGCACTACCATTCGGGGAAAGCCAATGTAATGGCCAATGCCTTGAGTAGAAGGTCCATCAGCAGTGTAGCGACTATTGCTATCCGGGAATGGGGGATGTTAGGTACTATTGGTGAGTTTGACTTATAGCTTGGCGAGTTTGTTGAGTCGGCTGCTTTGTTTACTATAGTTGCACAACCTACACTTGTGAACCGGGTTATAGAGGCATAGTGGGGTGATCTTGAGGTAGAAACCCTTTGGGGGAAGATCTCCAGTGGGAAGGTAGAGAAGGGCCTGAATGTGTATTTTGACTTGAGTGTTAGATAACTTGACCATCTTTTCGTACCGGAGTCTTGTGAAGAGGAGGTACCCTGAGAGTTTCACCATTCAAACCTTGCGGTACACTCAGGAGGCACACAAATGTATTGCAACCTTAGTCGCCAGTTTTGGTGGAAGGGGATAAAGAAGGACGTAGCCATGTTCGTATCAAGGTGCCTTGTCAACAAGTGATGACTGAACATCAGAGGCCAATGGGTTTGTTGCAACCCTTGCCTATAGCCAAGTGGAAGTGGAAGCATGTCACGATGGATTTTGTTGTGGGTCTTCTGAGGACTCAATGGGGTAATGATGCCATTAGGGTGATAGTGGATCGGTTGACTAAGTCAGCACACTTTGTACCTATGGGCACGAGTGACTTGGTAGATTATCTTACCGACCTTTATATTAGGGACATAGTTCAACTTCACAGGGTCCCTGTCACTATTGTTTCAGATAGAGATCCGCGTTTTATGGCTCGGTTATGGCAGAGCCTATAGAATGCCTTGGGCACTAGATTGACGTTTAGTACTGTCTATCATCCTCAGACTGATAGATAGTTAGAGTGTACCATCCAGATCTTAGAGGATATGCTTCGAGGTTGTGTTTTTGAATTTAAGTGGTCGTGGGAGAGACACCTACCTTTAGTAGAGTTTGCCTATAACAATAGCTTCTAGTTGAGTATTGGCATGGCACCGTTTGAGGCCTTGTATGGCCGACCGTGTAGATCTCTTGTGTGTTAGGCCGAAGTGGATAATGCACCTATGGTAGGCCCAGAGCTAGTTCAGGAAATGACAGAGAAAGTTGCACTTATCCGTAAGAGGTTGGTTGCGGCTTAGAGTTGTCAGAAGAGCTATGCCGATTGTAGGAGAAGACCGTTGTTGTTTGAGGTAGAAGATCATGTCTTCTTGAAGCTATCGCCTAGACGGGGTCTAATGAGATTTGGGAAGAGTGGGAAGTTGTCTCCTAGATTTATTAGGCCTTTTTAAGATCCTAGAGTGGATTGGAGAGGTAGCTTATCACTTGGCCTTGCCGCCACAGCTTTTCGGGATTCATGAAGTGTTTCATATTTGCATGCTCCGGAAGTACGAGCCGGACCCATCACACATGTTCGATTAGACTGAGTTAGAGGTACATGAGGATGCCTTATATGAGGAGAGACCGGTTAGAGTGTTGGATACTCGAGACCAAGTCTTACGTGGCAAGACAATTTCATTGGTAAAGGTGTTGTGAAGATATTATGGGGTTGAGGAAGCAAATTGGGAACGTGAGTTGGAAGTCCATGAGAAGTATCCGGACCTATTTCTTGATATTTGTGCTTATATTGAAAATCTTGTCATGTTAATGTAATATAAACAATGTATATGTTTGGCAATGTGAATTATATATTCGGTGTCAGGAACTTATTTGTTACTGTTGTGAGAATGAATGATCGGTGAATGGGTCATGGTGATGAATTTGATTTAATGTCATTGTTGTAATTGATTTAAACATGGTTTTGTTGTTGGATTTAAAATTTCGGAGACAAAATTCCTTAAGGGGAGAGGTTATAGCGATTCTGGTTTAGACTTGACTCATTTAATGTTCTGGATCCAGGTTTCATTGTTGTATATAGTTGTTCATGTCCTATTCTTCTTGTTCCTTATTTAGTTGGGTTACCGGAGTCTCTTGGTTGCATTTGGAACAGGTTGGTAGTTTGTTTTTCAAAACTGTTAATGTCTAGAATTTTGCCTCTTTGCTCGAACGACATTTCTTGCGCTCTAGTGGTCTTTGTGAATTTCCAGTACTTTTGCAGGTCTGCAAAGATACAGGGAGTTGGCATTCTTCGCTCAAGAGATCTTTCTTGCGCTCGAGCTCAGTTCGCTCGAGCGGTCCTTCTTGTGCTCGAGCGGTGGTCTTCTGTTTGCAAAACTTCTAAACGTTTGCATTCTTAGTTATTTACTATTTCTAAAACAATATTGTGATTTGGGAGATTTTTGGACAAATCTAGGGTTTTGGGTTAAAAATCAAAAGAGGGATTTTCAAATGGATTCTTGGAAATGATTGCGGAATTGAAAATGAAGTTGAGTTGTGATAAAAAGGTTGATTTTGATAATGGGAATTGATTTTGGAAGAAAATTAGATTTTTTTCCTAAATATCTCAAATGCTGATTTTGTATAAATAAAATGGAATTGATGTTAGAAATGTGGAATTGGATTGGTATTGATGGGGATGGTGAAGTTGGATATGTTTTATCACTCAGAACTTCAAATTTGGAAAGTTTATCTTTATGGAATTTATTTATCTGTCTAGAGATATCTGCTTTGGGCTATCGGTGGAGGATAGCTATGATTTTTGTAGAAATTGCATGAGAATTAGATGAATTGAAACTATATTCTCATCCATTTGCATTGGGCATTGTTGCATATTTAACACATTGTAGATGTTTATTGTTTTGAGAAAAAGATGTGAATACTTGGTGAATATGGGTAAGGGGTGTGGTTATGATATTCAGTTGGCTTGTGTGTCCTTGGTGAGAGACCAAAAACCTATGCGGATAGGTGTCGAGCCTTCTGGTTAATACCGGTAAAAATGGCAAATTGGTCGTACTTGTATGTCTACTTGCAGACACGTACCTAGAGATTCACAGAGTTCTATTCACAGTCTTGTTTTCTATTGAAAAGGAAATGTTTTATGAATTATGTTATAAAGCTAGCATTGCATGGTTTTGAAAGAGATGAAAAATGTTTTGGCATGAGCATTGCATATGCATTCATCTTATAACTCTGTTAAGATTCATATACTGTGTTGGATTATTTCTACTGGGTTTTGGCTCACCCTATGTGGGAAAACCATTTTAGGTGCTGTTGATATGCCTCTTCCAAGGCAATAGTTTGGAAGGACTTAGAGCAAGACCTTCATTTTGTTTATTTGTTGTATTTATTTTGGTACAAGCCAAGGGCTTCAAGTGTATTGAATTTAAATCCAATTTTGTTGTAACCAAACAATATCTTGGAAAGATGTAAGCCTTTAGGGCATTTCTTATTTGTTTCAACTCTTATTTTGTATCTTTAACTTGTAACACATATTATAGATTTAGGGCTAGGACTTGTGAATGTATAACCGTATGTGGCATATTTTGTACACTCTGATTATATGAAATAGAAAGGATATTGTATTTAGAATGGTATTTGTTATTTATTAATATTGTGGGTGGTTTTATTGTAATTATTTCGGGGCGTTACACTTCATATCAAGAGGCTTGTTCAATCTGTTTTAGTCCTGTATAGTGTAAGTGAATGTCCGTCAACACCTCAATGTCCCAAGTCACTCCAAGAGCATGTAAACGCAGTTGAGGGGTTTTCTAAACCGGATAATGATCCATTTTCCAACACTTATAACCTTGGATGGAGAAATCATCCAAATTTCTCTTGGCACTTGCAACCATAAAGAAATTCCCACATTCCAGCTCCAGCAAGGCAGAATTTTCATAACTTTGACAATTCACCTCCATATGGAACAATAGCCATACCAACACCTTTCTCCTTCGAGAAATTCAAGTTTTGAGGAAAAAGTGTTGCAAATCTTGCAAGGGATTGAGGCCACGACTCACTTTATCCATTCTCATTCCCAATCCATAGCAAAGCTTGAGACCCAAATTGGGTAAATAGCTACCACTGTTAATAAAAGGGAAGAAAGAAAATTGCCCACTCAGCCCGTTAATAATCCAAAAGGACAATATGGAGTTGAAACAACAAATGCGAATGGTTAATACCATGAGCAAGTCCAAGCTGTCATGACCCTTAAGAGTGGTTTAGAAATTCCAAATTGAACTGAAGGAACCACAGGAAAATAGGGTAGTCAATCCCAAAATCCAAAACAGAAAAATGATGAGCCTACAGAAAAGAATCCTCCGAGCCCTCCATATGAGCTTAGGGCACCCTTTCTGCCAAAGGCACCATATCCCCAGTGTTTAGATGGACCTTCTCCTTTCAGTAAGAAGAAGTCATCTACAAAGGCAATGATGGATCTCTTTAAACAAGTGAAAATCAACCTCTCCTTGTTGGAGGTGATTCAACAAGTACCCTCCTATGCCAAATTTCTTAAGGACTTGTGCACGTAAAAGTGTAAATCCAAGACCCATGTAACAAAAAAGATCTTTCTCACTGAACAGGTGAGCTCCATTTTGACCAATAACATCGCCCCTAATCTTAAGGATCCAAGTGCACCTACCATATATTGTATCGTTGGCAAACACCTTATTGATAGGGCACTCCTTGACTTAGGTGCAAGTGTTAATCTTCTCATTTATTCAATGTATAAGGAATTTGAGCTTGGTGAGTTGAAGCCCACACTAGTGACTTTGCAATTAGCTGATTATTCCCTCAAAGTCCCTCGTGGTATGCTTGAAGATGTCTTAGTTAAGGTCGATAGGTTCTACTTTCCCGTTGACTTCTTTGTTCTTGACATGGAACCGATCACAATTGATAAGAAACATATCCCGGTCATTTTAGGGCGACCTTTCTTGGCCACAACCAATGCATGCATTAACTGTAAGATGGGAGTGATGGAAGTATCACTTAGAAATATGCAAGTCAGGATAAATGTATTTCATACATCCCAACACCCTTTCCAATGATGGTGAATGTTATACAATTGATGTGGTTGATGAGTTGGTGGAGAACATTCTTCCATCTATCCTCTCAACAAACCCTTTAAAGGCATGTCTTACTCATTTCGGGATTGAGAATTTTGACATTGAAGGATCCATTGAGGAGGCCAACTCTTTGTTTGACTCTCGCATGAACTTTTAACCATGGAAACCCTGATTTAAGCCCCTTCCTACCTTCTCTATTGAGCCTATAGTACCTTCCACAGTGACCGCACCACAACTTGAGTTGAAACCCCTTCCAACTTCACTTAAATACTCATTTTTAGGGTCTAACAACACTCTTCCTGTGATTATTGCATCTAACATGTCTAATGAACAAGAGTGGTCCCCTTTAAAAGTGCTCAAGGAACATAAGAGTGCTATAGGCTGGTCAGTGGCTGATTTGAAAGGAATTGACCCTTATGTTTGCATGTGCCGCATTCATTTTGAAGAGAATGCCAAACCTTCACGCGAAATGCAATGAAAATTAAATCCTAATATGAAAGAGGTAGTAAAAATGGAAGTGGTGAAAATGCTAGATGTAGGTATCATTTACCCCATCTCTGATAGCAAATGGGTGAGTCCCACACAGGTTGTACCCAAGAAATCAGGAATTGTAATGGTTGAAAATGAGAGTGGTGATCTAATTCCTACACGTACCACTCCTGGGTGGTGCGTCTGTATTGATTATAGAAAACTCAACTCCATGTCTAGGAAATATCACTTTCCATTGCCCTTTATTGATCAAATCCTAGAACGGTTAGCGGGTTAAAGTTTTTATTGTTTCTTAGATGGCTATTCAAGATACAATCAAGTGCTTGTCTTTTTGGATGATCAAGAGAAAACAACTTTCACTTGTCCTTTCAGTACATTTTGTTATCAGTGTATGTAACGCCCTCAAAAAAATAACATTAAACCCATCAATATAAACATGCATTTATATATAAAAGATCCACATTCTTCAATTCATCAGAGTATTTCATTACAAAAGTATTACATGTTAACAACAAAAGCAAATGCCCTACGGGCTTACAGCTTTCCAAGTTAACACTTGGTTACAAAAGAGAGTACTAACTCAATTACACATTAAACCCTTGGCTTGAATTTACATGTAATACATCAAAACGAAATAAGACAACAAAAGTCTGTCCGCCTCTGGCCTCCCAAGCTATGTCCTCGGAGGTGGCATGCTACCTGTACCTGAAAATGATGTTCCCATATAGGGTGAGCCACAACCCAGCAGAAATATACTAAACCAACTATGAACAATGACTAAAAGATTAGCAGTTGATAGATGGCCAACACTGATACGTCCACATATATCACATCACAATTTCATGACATACAAGTCTATGTCACTTTTCATTCTCCACCTTTATTTAATAGATAAGCATATTAGCTATATCAACACATCAACAGATAAGCATATTAGCTGTATCCACACTTCACTAGACAAGCATATGAGCTCTATCTACACTTCTCAAAGATAAGCCTATGAGCTGTATCTTCACTTCTCTAGACAAGCATATGAGCTGTATCTACGGAGTTCATCCCCCATCTCCTCCCAACACTATCCGGTTTAGAGGTCCATCCCCCATCTTCCCCTAAACCACGGAGTACATCCCCCATCTCCTCCTCTACACACAATGCATATAAACACAAAGGTTCTATACACAATCAATCAATACATAAAATTAATGTATTCTATCTACCGTCATACTCTATGACACATTCAATCGATTAGTTTTAGTTTGCCTAATCATCATGCAATGTCTACAACAATCAAGACTATCCTCCACCGATAGCCCAAAGCAATTATTTCTAAACAGAAAATAAATGCACAAAATGGATATTAAATCAACATTTCAATTAGGTGAGCGATAAATGATCCAACTACACCCTCTAATCCCTTTCCTTTCCAATTTCCACATTCTCAATTCAATCCCTTATTTCCAACAATTAATTGTACAAATCAATCAATCAATGTAATTAGGGCATTTTCCATAATTAACATTTCAACCCCCACGGTTTCATTTTCATCAATGTTTCAACATTAATTTCATTCCTTCATGCCAAACATGCATTTAGGTTTTATATAATTAAAAATCCAAACTTTTGTAAAATTACACAAAGGCCCAAACTCCCTCAAAATTACCCCACAACCCCTAACATATCGAAATGCTAAAATTTAAAGACAAAGCTCATAAAGAGGAGTAGGATATCCCAACCTCGAAGTTAGAGCTCGGATGGAGAAGAGACCAAAACCAAAGTGCTCCAAAAACCAAGATTTTCGGATCAAAACGACGCCCTCGACGATCAACAGAACGTTTACAAAGGCCGAAGAGAAGGAGGACACTCTAACTAGATCAAACCCTAGAGAGAAAGGAGTTTCTAGAGAGAGGGGCTCTCAAAATGGGTTTTAGAAAAAGTAGGAGAGAGAAGGAAAAGTAAAAAGTGATTTAAAATCATCCAGCGGATAACTCATGTACGCATGACCCGCTCGAGCGGAAAATAGAGCGCTCGAGCGTAAAGCACAAACATCTGGTCCCGTTCGAGCGCATAGATGACCGCTCGAGCGCTAAGAAACAAAAGCAAAACACATCCGCTCAAGCGTGAAAAACCAGTCCGCTCGAGCGCAGATTTTCATTTCCCAGAACTTTTCAGGAAAAGAACTACCCGCTCGAGCGCCAACAATCCCGCTAGAGCGCGACCCGCTCGAGCGCAAGAAACCCGCTCGAGCGTAGAAAACACACCTGCAGAAGTTTTGCAGGGCCACGAAATACTGGAAGTGTGTAAATCCCGCTCGAGCGCAAAAAGACCCGCTCGAGCGGGCAACCAAAAACCAAACTCCGCTCGAGCTCAGAATGACCCGCTCGAGCGTAACACCAAAAACCTCGACAACTAGATGTGAGACTAAGGTTCAACCAACCTGCAATCCACCTGCCCAAAACATCCTAAAACTCACACTTGTGGAAACAAAGGATAACAACAAGGTACACAACCACCAACTTCACGGAACCGAGTCCGGAATACAACAGAACAGTAGAGGGACAACTGGGATCGCTATAGTGTATGCCATTTGGGTTCTGTAATGCACCAGTAACCTTTCAAAGGTGCATGATGGCTGTTTTTCCGAACATGGTAGAAAAGTTTCTTGAGGTCTTCAAGGATGACTTCTCAATTTTTGGGCCATCTTTTGAGAAGTGTCTCCAAAATTTAACCAAGGTTCTTAGGCATTGCATAGAGACCAATCTTGTTCTAAGTTGGGCAAAAGTCATTTTATGGTTTAAGAATGCATTGTGTTAGGTCACATCATGTCTAAGCATGGAATAGAAGTTGATAAAGCAAAAGTTAACCAATTTCTAGCCTTCCCCCACTTACTTCTGTGTATCAAGTACGTTCCTTTCTTGGACACACGAGTTTTTACCATAGATCATCAAAGATTTTAGTAAGATTTCACGTCCTTTGTGCAATTTTCTAGCTAAGGACACTCCTTTTGTCTTTGATGAAGCATGTCTGGCGGCATTTGAAAAATTGCGAGTTTCCTTTTCTATAGCCCCGATCATGCAGTCACCTAATTGGTCCTTACCACTTGAGATCAGGTGCGATGCATCTGACTATGCAGTTAGTGCAGTTTTAGGCCAAAGAGTGAACAAAAAGTTTGATGTCATTTACTATGCTAGCAGGACTCTTAATGATGCCCAATTGAACTACACCACTACTGAGAAAGAGATGTTAGCTGTAGTCTTTGCCTTAGACAAATTCTGGTCATATCTGCTTGGTTCTACAGTTATAGTGTTCGCTGATCACACTACTTTGCGACATTTACTTTCCAAGAAAGAGACTAAACCAAGGTTGATTAAGTGGATTCTTTTGCTACAAGAATTTGATCTTGAAATTCGAGACAAGAAGGGCTCCGAGAATGTCGTAGCAGACCACCTTTCTCCCATTGCAGTTGAGCATACTAATGACCCACTAGCTTTGCAGGACTCATTCCTTGACGAGCAACTTTTAGTAGTGTCACAAGTAAAACCTCTGTGGTTTGCTCACATAGTGAATTACCTGGCCATTATTCAAATCCCTTCCCATTGGTCCAAGCAAGATAGAGGCCGTTTCTTTGCCCAGGTTAAGTTTTATTTTTGGGAGGATCCGTAATTATTCAAATATTGCCCGGATCAAGTGATTTGATAGTGTGTGCCAGAGAGTGAAATCCATAGCATTCTTACCTTTTGTCAATCTCATGCATGTGGCGGCCACTTTAGTGGGCAAAAGACAGCCGCCAAGGTTTTACAAAGCGAGTTTTATTGGCCAACCATTTTTAAAGATACCTATGCTTTTTGTCGAGATAGTTTGCGATGTCAGCAAATGGGTTCCATTTCCCGTCGAGATATGATGCCAATATCTCCTATCCTTGTTGTTGAGATATTTGATGTTTGGGGCATCGATTTCATGGGCCCATTTTTGCCTTCTTTTGGGTATCAGTACATTCTTATAGCAGTGGATTATGTATCAAAGTGGGTTGAAGTGGTAGCTACTAGGACAAACCATCACAAAGTTGTGGTTAAGCTCCTTCATGATAACATATTTTGTCATTTTGGCTTTCTACGAGCAATTATTAGTGATGGTGGGAAACATTTAACTTTTGGTCTGAAAATATTCCAACAGTCACAAAGTCGGTACTCCATATCATCCCCAAACTAGGGGTTAGGTAGAAGTGTCTAATAAGGAGATCAAACACATCCTTGGGAAGACAGTGAGGCCAGATAAGAAGGATTAGTCAATTTGTTTGATTGATGCTCTTTGGGCATACTGTACAACCTATAAGACCCCTATAGGAATGTCCCTATACAGGATAGTGTTTGGCAAGGCATGCCATTTGCATGTTAAGTTAGAGCACCAGGCGTTATGGGATATAAAACAGTTTAACTTTGATATGGCCACTACAGGACTAACCTGAAAACTTCAGCTTATTGAGTTAGAAGAGATACACAGTGATGCCTATGAAAATGCAATGATTTACAAAGCCAAAACCAAAGCATTTCATGATAACCACATCAATCATAAGACCTTTGAACCTAACCAGAAGGTGTCGCTTTTTAATTCTAAATTGTGTCTCTTTCCTGGTAAGCTTCGGTTTCGTTGGGTGGTTCCTTCTGTGGTCATTGAAGTATTCTCAAATGGTGAGATAGAAATTCAAAACCCTTATGATCATCAGTCATTCAAAGTTAATGGTCAGTGTTTAAAACCATACATAGAAGGTATTTATGATAGAAAGTCAATAAAGTCCATTGCTTTGGTGGAACCTGTTTATCAAACCAATTGATATGTCTCTTAGTTTGGCTGAAGATGTTAAACTTAGCACTGCATTAGAGGCAATTAGTGGTCCAATCTTGTGTTCAAGCAATTTGGTGTGTGAGAAATCTTGGCTTACCACTTGATGTCAAGTTCATTATATTGATGAAAGTTAAAGAGGCCTTCGAGCAGGAAACGAAGGATAAACAATCACTGTCATTTAATGGTAATAGCCTTTTTGCTATTAAACGTAGAGCTAAAAGGATTGGTTGTTATTATAAATGTGGAAGGTTTACTTGTAATTCGATCAGAAGGGAAAATGGAAAACCTTGTAAGGGTCTACAACTACCATCACTAGGGCAAATGAAAAGGGTTAACCTTATTAGGGAACCACTGAGTAGGACCAAAGAAATTTGGTCTGAGACGAGTTACTTAAGAGATGAACAATCTAATGCCCAAAACATTCTTGGAATCTGACATTAAAAGACCATTTTCAAACACACTAACACATGTTCCATTGTGTAGATATTTTGGATTAAAAGGATATACTTGAGCTCCTACTTCAAATATGCTTGGTTCTTATTCCATTGGGGAAGTGTCTCTCTCAGCTTAATGTAGATTGGTGTTGTAGGACTTGTCAGCGGCATTGCGGAACCGGTATACCGGAGAGACGAAATGTTTGGCACTATAAGACCAACCTAGCATAGTTCATACACCTAGGGAATGTTACTAGGGCACTGTTCAACTGATTGGAAACCTTTGAAGTGCATGCCTCCCTATGACCGAGTAGCATAAGATTAGATTCTTTTACTAATTGTTTTCTTTGTATTTCTTCCCTTTAACTAATTTTGTTGTTACTTTTTAGTGTATGCCATTGAGGACAATGTCATTTAAGTTAGGGGGTAAGAGATTGTTTTTATTTTTATATACAAATTTATATACAAAACCACAAACCAAAAAAAAAAAAAAAAAAAAACAGAAACAAAAACAAACAAACGAACAACAAAAATAAATAAATACATTAATTTTTTTTGATTCTATTACACAAAATCTGCTTTCTTTCTCCCATTTAATAACGTCACATTTGCATCACTACAGATTGCTGCCTGCAGTCTTTCACTCTGATCATGGACTTCATCCATTTCCTCTTCAAACTTGAGGAGGCGTGTTTTGCAAAATATCGATAAAAGTTTAATCGAGTCTGCACCTCTGCCCCCTGTCATGTTAAAGTGCACACCTCAATCTTCAGTTCTCTGTTCTTTCGTCTCAGTGTGTTCACTTGATGATGGTAGGTAGCTAGTTGATTGCTTAGAGTTCGTACTTCCAAACTCTGCGATTGCAATCATCATGCCACATTCGACAGAGATATAGTGGCTATCAGATTCTCAGATTAAGAATCAATGCTTCATCAATTTCCTCTGCATCTGTCACTGTTGCAACCATCTGCTGATCCCGTGGAAAGATGATGTTTCTGGCCACGGCCAGCATGGCTACATCATTCTACATGATAGAAGCCTGTGTGGAAAGGAGATGGCCTTGAACCTCGAATTGTGGCTACCATGGTTTCGGTTGAACCTATGGTGGGGCATTCAAGTTTAAAGGACCTTGAACTGATGATGGAGACAACATTGTGTGTTAGAAAAGATTGGAAATTTGATACTCTTGTAATTTTTTGAATGCAAACATCTATGAAATACACTGATATATATCGCAACCAGGGATGTAATAAGACAAAACACACAAATCGGAGCAATCTCAATTTTGTCAGATGCATTTCTTTCAAAGAACGCTTTGATCGGAGCGCACATTATTTGACATTTTAGCCCACCAAACATTGCCATATCTTCGCCACAATCTTCCTAGTTAATATATGTGCTTTTACGTTGTTATTTTTAATAATAAAAAAAGAAGGTATATTTGTGTTCATTGTCTAACCCTTTTGCAGGTACTTCAGGTTGGAGGCATCTCTCTCCTACATCTTGGTGATGTATATTTTATCGTGTTTTAATTTTCTTCTCTTTACAATTTTTATTAGATCTTTGTGGTATGTGCCATTGAGGAGAATGTCATTTAAATTGGAGAGGGGGGCAGGGGGAAAGGATTTTGTTTTTCTTGTTGTTTTTGTCTTTTGTGTGTGTGTGTGTGTGTGTTTTTGTGCTGTTGTGTAAAAAAAAAAAAAAAAGAAAAAAAAATGTGTCCTAGTTCGTTGCACTATTTTTCATTATAATACTCATTTGTTTCATACTCGGTCTGATCACATGCATGTAACTACACAAATATTACTTGATTGATATGGGGACACAACCTTGGAAATCTTGAAATCTAATGCAGAGACTATAACCCGTGTGAGAATTTGAGCCTATCATTCTTTTTGGAGGGTAGTTTAACATTTACTCTTAATTTTTCTTTGACATGTAACACCCCAAAATAATTAGACATTCTACTCCAGTAATATCACTAAACATGCGGTACACATCAACAATATAGCTATACAACATCATTTCCAATAGATGCCTCAATACATCCCTTTAGTTCTACAATAAGAATTCTTACTATAATGAATAAATATTACAAGTTAATGCCTTAAAGGCTACAAATTTCCAGGGCCTTGTCCGGTTACAACAAATGAGTCACAACTCAACACAAAGAAGCCCATGGCTTAGATTACAATCAAATAACAAGAAAAAAATAATTACGAGCCTCAAGCTTCAAGATCCTCCCAAGTCATCGCCTTGGCGGAGGCACGCCATGTCACCTGAAAGTGGTTTCCCTCGTAGGGTGAGTATAAAGCCTAGTAGAAATAAACTTAATGACATATATGAAGCTTAACAATGTCATAACATGTATGCACATGAAATGTCATGATAAAACATGCATTTTTCTCTCTTTGAAACAATGTAAAGCGCTTTCCAAAACATCTTTCCAAATCAACAATATTCTTTTAAAACCATCAAGTGGTAAATATAATGAATAAATCTCCAGAGCTAGTGTTCATAATAGTAACTATACAAGTCACTATGCCATTTTTACCGGTACTAACTAGAAGGCTCAGCACCTATCGCATGGGTTTTAGGTCTTACACCATGGACACACAGGCCAACTTAATTCTGCTTTAACACCTCCTTACAGCTTTACCATTTTATTTACCCTTTCAGTAATACAATACATGCATCTCAAAACAATAATACATTTTCAGAACAAGAAATCTCTAGTTACAAATCCATGATATACACAATGTGATGTATGATTTGTAAACATTTTCATTTCCCTAATCTACATGCAATTTCTATAACAATCAATACAACCCTTCACTGGTTGGCAAAAACAATTATCTCAAATTAAAGACAACAACAATAATAATGTTCCAAGATCTTAACCAAATCGAAATCCCAATGATTTATACATAATCTCATGATTTCCAACGAGTCTTGTGAATCTCAACCAAAAATATACAATTTTCCCGAAATCGCTCATATCATTTCCAACCAAATTACCATTTCAAAAGAGTACATAATACTCGGTATTTTCTAGTAATTCAAAGCATTTCTCAACCGAACCTTATTTCAATCAAAATCTCACAACCATTCCAATTCCTTCTTTTTCCATAAAAACACCCAAAACCCTAGTTTTTTATTAACCTTTGGAAACCCATTAAAATTAAATTTTTCTACAAAAATTCATAACATAGCAACCACTAGGTTACCAATCCTAAACCATAATCGAAAACAAGTCTTTTTCCCTAAATTTGTGCATTAATATATATATATATATATATATATCCAAAACTATTTTTCAAAAACGCATAACTAACAAAATAACATATAACGAAGCTAAACAACATGTACACCGTTAAGAAAATCTCTACCTCAACTCTGGAAGAGGAGAAAGCCCCAAAGCCCAAAACTCAACGTCGGTGAAAACACAAACTTCTCAGATTAAAACGAAACTCTCATTGTAACCAATCTTTTCTCCAAAGGACAAAGGTATAGAGATCAAGGGTGAGGGTGTATTTGAGGTTTAAAGGTGAGTTTTAGAGAGAGAGAGAGAGTAGATCTAGGTTTTTGAGATGTTTAGAAAGAGAGAATTGAAAAAATGATCCAAAAAGTGACTTTTACGGACTGGTATACGCGCAGACTGCTTGAGCGAACAAAACAGTGCTCGAGCGACCAGACACAATAAGTGAGACTACTCAAGCAAACAAAGTGACCACCCGAGCGCACAATGGCACCCTCCCAGAAGTTTTGCCGATAGAGGCTAACCGCTCGAGTGCAAGAATGACCACTCGAGCGCAAGAAACACCGCTCAAGCAAAAAACACCACACTCCCAGAAGTTTTGCAGACCTACAAAAATAATGGAAGGTCTCAAAGACCGCTCAAGCGCAAGAAAGTTCACTCGAGCGAACAAGCCAAATTATGGACAATAACTGTTTTGAAAAACTAACTCCCAACCTATTCCAAACACAACAACGACTCTCCAACAACCAAACTCAACAAGGAATAAAATGAATAAAGATATGAACAACCATTCGAGTTAAGGAATCCTAGATCCAAAATAATAAACAGGTTGGGTCTAAACCAGAATCGTTATATGATAGCTCGTTGTGTCGTTGACAAGTCTCATTATTCCTGCAAGTTGGCTAGAAACTTTGAAATCATCATTTACATGCCATTTTGTCCTGATAGCATATGGATAATGCCATATTTTGAAAAATAATTTTAGGCCATCTTTGTTTGTTTGATCCTTTAAAAACATATATATATATATATATATATATATTCTTTCTTCAATTATCACTAGTTAGCCCATTGAGCCTAAAATAAAAAAAAATAAATAATAAATAAAAATAATAATTAATAACATGGAGAGTATTTATTGCAGTTGCAAATCACATGTAAGAAAGTGGTTAAAAAGGCAAGATGAGTGATGCAGTGTTTCACATATGCTACATTTGTTTAATTTATTTTTTGGGCACCTGTTTTTCACCTTACACCCAAATTTGCAAATAATTCCCTTTGATCCAATATCACAACTGAAAATAAAGGGCTATTTGATCTCGGGATTAGCATGATTTTTCAGATGACAAAGCGGCATAATTTTCATTATTTTTAGCTTTCCTATCATGAGACTATACATAATTTTTTTTTTCATATAGTGTTTTTCATTTCTATATGTGAGAAATTTTTGTTTTGATAAATATAAGTTCTCTTCCACATATATATATACTGGTGAGCCAAGACATTTCAGAGTGCTTCATTTGTTGAGAGTATACTGGAGAGATTTTGTTAAGTCCCTACTTGTTGCCAATTCTGCGAACAAGCTTAGTTTAATTAAGTTGTAATTTTTCCTCTATTTTGGTCTTCCCACTCGAGCAGGGAAAGTTGCGCTCGAGCGGAGTTTTCACCTTCTCAGTACTTTGGCTTATCTGCAAAAATACTATTAGGTGTGATTTTACACTCGAGTGTAAGTTTCATCGCTCGAGCGTGGGCCCTAGTTTGGAACACGCGTGTTAGTGTCACCGCTCGAGCGGCCATTCCTGCGCTCAAGCGGAGATCGCGATTTTAACTACGACAAAGCTGCAGTTTGCTCCTAATCTAGGGTACGGCTTCCAGATCTTCTTTAAGGGTTCTAGGGTTTTCTTCTGGGGCTATTTTGCTAGTTTTCTTTGATGTTTGATTGAGTATTAAACTCATCGTTTGACCAGCATACATCAAAAAGTTGTTTGATTGTTCAACTTCAAGAGTGTTCTTCTTCAGTGGAATTCGGAGATTCAAGCATGGAGCATTTGAAGAAGTTCGAAGCTATGCGCAGTTGTTGATTCTACATGGATGTTGTGGATTCAACATCAAGCTGATCAATTCCGACACGAAGACAAATTGGTTGTGTTTGGGTAATTTGTTTCGGTAATTTTGTATTCTTTCTTTCTTTCTTTCTCAGTGGATTGATTTGTGGCATTTTGCCTGTGGTTTTTGAATCACAATTGGAGGTGCTTCAATTGTGGTTTTTTCACGTAAAAATTGGTTGTGTCGATTTATTGATTTTGAAGCAATAATCTAAATCACTTTCGTACGTGCTAGATGATTTAGATTGTTAGTTTTAATTGTTTGGGAATTAGTACAATTAATCTTGTTCCGAATCACAAATCACTTAGGTTTTTCATTTGGTATCAGACCAAGTCACTCTTTGTTTTTATTAAAAAGTATAGGAGTGTGATTTTGTGTGATTTGTGATATGGATTCAATTCATGGAGGTAACTTGTAATGCCCCCAAAATAAATATGACAACCCATCTCATATGCGGAAATAGAATTTAAACAATGTGCTTTCATTCATCAAAATTTGATATACAAAAGGTGACACATGCGGTATACATTCATAAGCTCTTCCTTGAGTCTATAGCATGCGATAACAACATAATGATCAATAAAATAATGCCCTACAAGCTTACAGCTTTCCAAGACTATGCTTGGTTACAACAAAAGAGGGAGTCTTAAGCTCCATACATATATAGCCCTAGGTTTGTACAAAGAGTAAATACAAAAAAAAAACAATAACGAAACAGAGCCTTCAGCTCCCAGGCCCTACCAAGCTAAGTCCATAGAGGAGGCATGTCACCAACACCTGAAAATGATTTTCCCAAGTAGGGTGAGTAAAAGTCCAGTAGAAATAATCTAACACAATATATGAATCTTAACAAAGATATAAGCATAAATGTGCATGTACAATGTCTGTAGTAAAATCATTCTTATTTGACATAATTATGGTAAGCCAAGTTCAATATCTCAATCCATTTTATCTCAATTCCATTAATCATTTTCATTCTATCTCAATTCATTTTACTACAATTCATGAGTCATGTTCATCATTATCCATACAACCCTGGTGAGACTACAACTCAGTGGTTCTATAACATATACAACTATCACACAAACACTTCACGTTGCCATTTTATGAAAATTTCGTCCCCGGGAATCGGTACCCACGTACACGTGCGATTTTCGGGACTTTCACCCTGGACACACAGTCCAACTTAATTTAATAGAGTCCATCTCCTTTCTTCTCCAAAACATGGAGTACATCCCTTTTCTCCTCCCAAATATTGTACATACACAATGTATTAAAATACAATCATATTCAATGACAACGAACAAGAGATTAGTTTCAATTCACCTAATCCTCATGCAATTTTTACAACAATCATAGCTATCTTCAATCGATAGCCCAAAACAGATATTTCTAAACATATATACAATCTTCACAGTAGATAAATTGCTAGACTTATTTATTTTGATAATTTATTTAATTATGTTTTAATTTATTTGAAAGAGAAAAATAGAATCCAAAATTTATTTTAATGATTTATTTAATTATATTTTAATCAAAATTTATTTTGATGATTTATTTGAAAGAGAAAAATAGAATCAAAATTTATTTTGTCCCATTATTTCTCACCTAAACCTTTATCCTAAATGTTGTTAGAATGTATTTAATATTTGATTAAATCAGGAGTTCAAACAACCCAAAATGAAGGTTCAAAAGGTTCAAGTGGAAGATATTCAAATTTGGAATGATGAAGTGAAAGATATTCAAATTGGTAATGATGGAAGTACAACGACTATAAACAGCTATAAATTCAAATGACTATAACGGCTATAAACGGCTATAAATTCAAATGAATACAACGGTTATAAACGGCTATAATTTTCATTATATACACCAAAGCCTCGAATGTAAACAAGTTACAAATAAAAAATCTGAAAATATTCTTTGATCTACAATCACTCACATCTATTCTAAAAAATTATACGCTGAGCCTTATAGCATTAAGCTCATGTTTCCTGTGTGAGATTTACAGAAAAATCAAAGTTTCATTTTATATATCTATCTTTGAGAGATATTTATTGCAAGCTTTCTTTGAAAGCAAAAATACAATTTCATCTTGTAAAAGTGTTACAAACACTGTGTTCTTGAAATCTTGAGAGTGATTGTGAATCACCTAAGATTTGCAAGGGTTTGGACTAGTGAAGTTTGTGTAAAATCTGTGGAGGATTGTTCTATTTGTAAAGAGGTTGCTAGCACTCCTGTGAAGCTAGAAGATAGTGAAAAATCTCAAGTGAAGCTTGAGGAGTGGACGTAGGCCGAGTTGAAGCCGAACCACTATAAATTTGTTTGCCTCTCTCTCTCCCTTATCTCTTTATTTTATTTTAAATTGCCATAGCTATATTTTACATTTTTACTGTGCTAAAATCATTAAATGACATAGTTGTTAAGACACTTGTTTTAATTATTTTTATTTCATTAATTATATTTATCTATTGTGCTAGTCATAATTTTTATTAGGGTATTATTAATTTTAATTGTAAAAACCTAATTCACCCCCTCTTAGGTTGTCTTTTTGGTAACAATTGGTATCAGAGCCTAGACTCTTGCTTTAGATTTAACCATCTAAGAGTTTTGATCAATGGCAACCTTAACTAGCACTAGCACTACTGAAGGACGAGCTACAAATAGGCCACCATTATTTGACGGAAACAACTATAGCCATTGGAAAGATAAGATGACTCCATACCTACAAGCCACTGATTATACTATGTGGATTATTGTCACCAAAGGTCCAAAAATTCCTCCCAAATTAGTAAACAATATTAGTGTACCTAAAACTGAAGATGAATGTGATAAGAGGGATCACAAATTATTGCAAGCCAATGCTAAAGCCAAACTCACCCTTGTTTGTGGATTAGACTCTAAGGAGTATAATAGAATTTCAAGTTGTGATTCGGCAAAACAAATTTGGGACAAACTTGAAGTAACTTATGAAGGTACAAACCAAGTAAAGGAATCTCGTATTGATATGCTTGTTCATAGTTATGAATTGTTTAAAATGAACTCTGATGAATCTATTTCAAGTATTTTTCCTAGATTTACTGAAATTGTAAACTCTTTGAAATCTCTTGGCAAACTTATACTAACAGTGAGTTGGTAAGAAAAATTCTTAGGTGTTTACCAAAGAATTGGGAAGCAAAGGTCACCAACATTATAGAAGCCAAAGATCTCTCCACACTTGGATTGGATGAGCTTATGGGTTTCCTTATGACTCATGAGATCACCATGAAAGGACATGAGGATGTTGAAAACAAAAAGAAAAGTGGAATTGCATTCAAAGCCTCATCAAATGAATAAGAACATGAAAACTCTAGTGAGGATGAAAGCTATGCCAAGTTTAGTAGAAATCTCAAATAGCATTTCAAGAAAAACAATTATGGAGGAAGAAGACCTTTCAAGAAAGAGTACAACAAAGATGACAAGAAAGAGTCTATTATTTTCTATGAGTGCAAAAATCCTGAACATATGAAGATGGATTGTCCAAAATTGAAGAATCATGGAAAAGACTACAAAAGAAACAAAAAGGCCATGGTAGCAGCTTAGGGAGAAAGTGAAAATGAAAATCACCAAGATAAACAATAGAGGTAATGTATGGGTGAAGATTCCAAAGATGTAAATGAAGGTATAACTCCTAACACACCTTTAAGCTTAAAGTTCTATATTCTTTAAGGTGTGATTTATGTATAATTGGTTGCGTCTAATCATTGCTTCCATGTAACCTAATTGTACTAAGTTTGCTAAGTCATGTTCTGCTAGTTTCTTTCAAACATTCATTGAACTAAAAAATGAGAATTATATTATTTTGATGAATGCCTATTAGAATATAAATGATTCATGCATTCATTAACATTTTATATCATGTCATCTATGGCTATGTAAAAGAGATAAGAAGTGATAAATTTTTTTGTGAGCATACTTTTCACATCTTATATATGACTTCATTACTAATATGTTAATTCCTTTTTGAGTCATATCTTTGTAGAATCATTTTTGATGTCACAGCATGTTTTTGAGATGTATACTATCTATATTTTGAATTGTGCATTTATGATCTCAAGAATATGCTCAATATGAAAATTTCATGCTTATATGCTTTACATTGGAATATTTGAATGAGTTACAAAATTCGTTGATTATGATCCATCAACAATATCTAAATGAAAAGAAGTATCATACGTTTGTAGAGACATTGCATCTATCCTATTGAATATCTTTTGAAAATGGATTATATTGGCATACATCTCATGAAATGCTTTTGATTGATAAATTATTGAATTAATTGTTTATAGCATTCATGTTGTGTTCCACATTAAATAAAATGTTTTATCACACTTGAGTATGTGGATTGAATTGATGAAAATGCCTCTTGATAATGTTATGTGATTAAATGAGATTGTTGCATCATTTTTTAATAAAACAAAGAGCATAACACTATTTTCTTATGCATATTATGCTATGTGCTACATCTTGAAAATTCTGAAAAATAGCATTCCAAACTCTTGTTTGATCATTGAATTATTTTTCACTTTTTGAGTTTGTGATAAGAAGTGATTTGTACTGTATTTTTATTGAGTAATAGTGTTTGTTCTATGAATGCTATATTTACACAAATCACATTAGAAAAGGGTAGCACCAACTTAGGGGGATAAATCATTTTGCTAACATACTTGTTAAATCCTTTTGAGATGAACTTCTCATGAAAGAAAATTGAAGATTGAAAAGCTTCCATCTCTTGAATCTAATGTATGCCTCATATACTCTCTTAAGCTTTTGAGTTAAAAATTCTATCTTATATCCTTTGAGCTAATACTGTTATTACTTTGATATGAAAAAAATTAATTATGCTTCATATGATTTGCAATGTATACTCTTTGATGATGCTCTTGCCTAAAAATCATGCATATGGTTAAAATGTGTGCTATATATTGAAATTCATGATTTTTCTTAGCATATGGATTGCTATACCTTGAACATGCTTCATTTTTTGGATTTACATTAGCTCCATGAGATTATATTGAGTTTAACCTATTATGAGCAATATTTGGTATTCTACATAATGCTTGAACTATGATTATTAAATCTTCTAGATTGCATATTGGTATCCTTGGTAGATTGCATGTTGGTATCATTTTGGCATCCTTATTGGTAACATTTGGCATCTTGTTTGATATTATTGAAAAGAACATTTCAGTTATGAGCTTTCATTGTTCATATCTCCTATTGATTTTTCCAAATGAAACAAGGGAAAGAATTTAAACTTGATTAGTTTTAAATTGTGTAATTTTTTTTGGGTTCTGCATCTTGAGGTAAAATTAACTTTGCATACATTGATTTTTTTTAAACCCTCATGGTTTTTTTTTTTTGCATTACCATTCCAGCACCACCAACGTCCCATTAAGTTTAATTTCTGCTGGTATTATTTTATTTTATTTTACTTTATTTTTATTTTTTGCTATTAGGCTTCATTTCTTTTATTTTTATTTTTTTTCATTATTATCTTTTTGTTTGGGTTTAATTTTCTTATTTTTTTTCTGCTTTTTAATTTCATTTTTCAGTACTTAAACATAAAAACAAAAACAAATCACAATACAAATATTTACATAAAAAAAAACATGCTTCATTTTTTATTTTATTTTATTTTTTTTACGGCCATACGTCGATCAAACTAAACATATTTCAAAAAAAAAAAAAACAAAACAACCCTTTATTTTTTTCCGGCCATATGCCGACCTCACTTACTCGCCTCTTCCACCGTTTTTCTTCTTCTTTTTATCACCTTGGGTGATCCTTGAAGGCCGAAAATAAAATTGGCTCACCGATTGCAGAGCAGGACGAGTGGTCTTCCGTTTAAGCTCTTTATTTTCGGCCTTCAGTGTGCCTATTTTTGCTCGCGCATCCTTGTACATGCACTGGAGTAGAGAGAGTTGGGCGTTGACCTGATGAAGCTCACTCGTCCTGCTCTGCAATCGGTGAGCCAATTTTGTGACTGCCGTTACCGTCTCCATACAGGACGTCAGCGTGAAATGATTGGCTTCTATGTCAGATTGAGCTGCCATGATTTGCTCAATCGACATCATAGGAAGGTTAGGAAGAGGAATGACAAGAAGAGTAGGAGTAGAGGCACTCGGTCCAGCAGAGATTATGGGATCGTTTAGGTCCGAAAATAGAGTGAGGGGATGGGATGAGGAAGCCATGGTTTAGAGGTGAGAGCTGTAAAAGAAATGAGTTGTAGCGAAATAGAAGAGAACAGATTGAAGAGAGTGGTGAAGAAGAGATAGAAGAAGAGATAAAAGAGCGTGAGGTGACGAAGAAGAAGCAGGTGAGTGTGATTAAGAAGAAGGCTGAAGAGAAGAGGCTGAAGAGAAGAAGACAAAGAAGAAGAGATAGCCGAGGGAAGCGGCAATTGAGGAGAGTTGCTTTTGTCAGTCGGCTGACGCAAAAGCGAGGCCGCGTGTCAAATGCGTTTTGTGAAAAATGAGAGAGACGCGGGAGAGTTGTTTGTATATGCATATTTGTATATATATTGTATATCCATGTAATATATATTTTGCTATATAAATATATATTTTTTTGATGCCATTTATCACTATCATTTTCCTCCTCCTCCTCCAGATTTTGACCCATGATTTCCTTTTGATAATGTCACAGGGGGAGAAAATTATATGACGTTATATATTATGGTATTATTTGAAAATTAATCTGATGATTATGTATTTATAGTTTGATATCTTAGTCTCATATCATGTCTCCAATTAAAGCTTATTTATTACAAATGTGCTAACATATGTATTTAGAAATGAATTCAGGGAGCATGACTTGAGGGGGAACTTTTCTTACTCCCAAATCAAATCAAAACATCATTGTGTGTCATCATCAAAAAGGGGGAGATTGTTAGACTTATTTATTTTGATGATTTATTTAATTATGTTTTAATTTATTTGAAAGAGAAAGATAGAATCCAAAATTTATTTTGATGATTTATTTAATTATATTTTAATCAAAATTTATTTTGATGATTTATTTGAAAGAGAAAAATAGAATCAAAATTTATTTTGGTGATTTATTTGAAAGAGAATAATAGAATCAAAATTTATTTTGTCTCATTATTTTTCACCTAAACCTTTATCCTAAATGTTGTTAGAATGTATTTAATATTTGATTAAATCAAGAGTTCAAACAGCCCAAAACAAATGTTCAAATAGCCTAGCACAGCAGCAGGCCAAAAGGTTCAAGTGGAAGATATTAAAATTTGTAATGATGGAGTGGAAGATATTCAAATTGGTAATGATGGAAGTACAACGGCTATAAACAGCTATAAATTCAAATGACTATAACGGCTATAAATTCAAATGAATATAACGGCTATAAACGGCTATAAACGACTATAATTTTCATTATATATACCAAAGCTTCGAATGTAAACAAGTTACAAACAAAAAATTTGAAAATATTCTTTGATCTATAATCACTCACATCTATTCTCAGAAATTATACACTGAGTCTTATAGCATTAAGCTCATGTTTCCTATGTGAGATTTACAGAAAAATCAAAGTTTCATTTTATATATCTATCTTTGAGAGATATTTATTGTAAGCTTTCTTTGAAAACAAAAATACCATTTAATCTTGTAAAAGTATTGCAAACACTGTGTTCTTGAAATCTTAGGAGTGATTGTGAATCACCTAAGATTTGCAAGGGTTTGGACTTGTGAAGTTTGTGTAAAATCCATGGAGGATTACTCCATTTGTAATGAGGTTGCTAGCACTCCTATGAAGCTAGAAGATAGTGGAAAATCTCAAGTGAAGCTTGAGGAGTGGACGTAGGCCGAGTTGAAACCGAACCACTATAAATTTGTTTGCCTCTCTCTCTCTCTCTCCCTTATCTCTTTATTTTATTTTAAATTGCCATAGCTATATTTTTCATTTTTACTGTGCTAAAATCATTAACGGACATAGTTGTTAAGACACTTGTTTTAATTATTTTTTTGTCATTAATTATATTTATCTATTGTGCTAGTCATAATTTTTATTAGGGTATTATTAATTTTAATTGTAAAAACCTAATTCATCCCCCTCTTAGGTTGTCTTTTGGGTAACATAAATTATTCCAATTTCTATAGGTGAGAGATAACACGTGCCCAACTACACCATTTATATAAACATCTATCCAATTTCACTTTTCTTACACAAATGCCATTATTTTATACAAAATAATTATTCAAGGTATTTTAGGGCAAAATTTCCCTTTTTCCCAATCTCATCCCAAAACTCCAATATCACCCATTTTAACACAACACAAGCTCATATTCATTCCTATAACCATTTCCAAGACCTCCATTCGAGAACCCCTCTTTCGAATTTAAACCCAAAACCCTAAGTTTGTTCAAAATCACCTCAAATCCCAATGTTTCTTACACAACAACAAATATTTAAGTTAAAATTCATAAAAGAGTGTAGAAAATCCCTACCTCAAGTTTAGAAGACCAAGGAAGAGATGGAGAGACTTCAAAGATGCCAAACCAAGTTTTATTCGGATCAAAATGTAGCCCTTGAGACGCTCTACCTTTTTATCAAAGGTACACGGGTAGAGAGATCACTAGATCTAGGTGAAAATGTTAAGAGAATGTGAGTTTTAGAGAGAGAGAGACTCTAGATCTAGGGTTTTGGGACAAAAAGATATGAAAAAGTGATGTAAAAAGTGCTGCTGCAAATTAATATACGCACAGTCCGCTCGAGAGTAAGAAGTGATGCTCAAGTGCAGAATGCACACATCTAGTAGTTTTGCAGACAACAGACCAATGCTCGAGCGCGAGAAAATGCCGCTGGAGCACCCATCTGCTCGAGCGTAGGAAATGCCTCTCAAGCATAGAATACACTTTCCTAGTAGTTTTGCAAACCTGCAAAATTACTAAGAGTTTGCAAATCCCGCTCGAGCGCAAGAAGTGTCGCTCGAGCAAAGGACCGAAATCCTAGGCAACAAAAGTTGGAAAGCCAAGCAACCAACCTGTTCTAAACATAACCACCACAATCCAATAATCAAATTTAAGGAAGAATAAGAGGGAAAGACATGATCAACCATACGAGGCTATGAAACCCGAGTCTAGAATACAAAATGGGTCTAGTATAAACCAGAAACGCTATAACGTAACTCAACCCATAGACCTCTGTTACTTGACGGTACAAACTATTCTTATTGGAAAGCTCATATGAGAACGTTTTTAAAATCTATTGATGAGAAAGTTTGGCATTGTGTGATCTATGGGTGGAGTGAACCTATTGTCACCATTGATGGTGTTGATATCCCCTAACCTCTTGATAAATGAGGCTCATTCGATTATCAAAACTCGAGTTGCAATAGTAAGGCTCTCAATTCCCTCTTTTGCTCCATCACACCTGAAGAGTTTCGTTATATTTGCACGTGTGAGGTAGCAAAAGAGGCTTAGGACATTCTTGAAATATTCACGAGGGTACTACTGCTATTAAAGGATCAAAACTTCAACGTCTCACCTCTTCTTTTGAAACTCTTTTTATGCTAAACTTAGTGACATTGTGAATTCTTGTTTCACTCTCGATGAAAAAATCCCTGAATCAAAGGTTGGTGGAAAATTTTTGAAGTCATTACCCGAGAGGTTCCAATCAAAAGTGATAGCTATTGAGGAGGCTTAGGATGTTAAGAACCTCAAGCTTGATCAGTTGGTTGGAAATTTACAGACTTATGAAGCCCACCAAATTTCTAAGAAAAAACAAAAAGATAATATGGCTTTTACCAGTGCTCATGAGACTGCCAAGACCCCTGAGGTCAAGTTTGACCTAGAGTTCGAAATGACGGCGATGTTTACCCAACAGTTTAAAAAAAATTTAAAGAAAAAGAATCCTAATTTCAAGGACTCTAGCTCAAAAAATAAGGGTAATGAAAAAATCAAAAATTTTCCATCTAAAGTTGCTCTCAAAACTGAGAAGAAGGTTGTGAAAGGGCAAGGTGTCAAATGTTACCAATGTCCAGGGTTTGGTCATGTTGCTCTTGAATGCCAATCGAAAAAGAACCGAAAGAAAGTCTATACAGTGACTTGGGATGATGAAAGTGGGTTAGAGCAAGAACCCAAAGAAATCGAATTCGTGAAGACGGAGATAGTACCTACATGGCATCCTGGTCTACTATAACTCAACCCACTCCAAAGCCAGCTGAGTTTGCTCATGGTCAGAGTCTGCACCATCCTCCTACCTTTGATGGGAGCAATTACTTATTTTGGAAGATCCGAATAAGGGTGTTTCTTAGAGCTCATGACCTTGAAGGTTGGCAAGCAATTGAAGAGGATGTTGAAAGTGCTGACAATCCGAGCAATCGCAGAGTCCTGACTACCATCTGTGAAGCAATTTTTGAAGAAGAACAACAACAGATTGCTCACTGCACAAAGGCCAAAGATGCATGGGACATTCTGAGTCAAGTCCATGAAAGAAGAGAATCATCTTCACAACCATCCATCAACTTTCATGCCTTAGTTGCTCGATTGGATGAGATCAAGAATGAAGAGAAGAAAAAAGAAGATGATGAAACCTCGGAAGACAATGATGAGATTGATGGTGATGACCTACAACAAGCCTATGAAAAGCTTTACAATGAATCTCTGAATCTGTCTAAGATCAATGACAAACTTACTCTTAAGTTTAAAGCATGTGAAAGCGAGAATGTCAAGCTAAATGGAGAGATTGCAGCAACAAAAAAGGATGCCATCAAGATCTCCAATGACAGGCAAGACCTCTGTGGAAAACTTCTATCTTTTGAAACCGAAAGGAATGAACTTCTGAGAATCTATGCCACTTATGAAGAGAAGATTGGAATCCTTGAGATGTCACAAGCCACTTTAGAAGAGTTGATTGGTCAGAAAGAGGAAGAACTCAAAGTTGCTAGAGCCACGATTGATATGCGGAACAAAGAGTCAAAGACACTTGAAGATATCATCGGGTCTCAACAAATGAGTTGTGAAAAAAGTGGGATAGGCTATGGCGATGCAACATTCCAAAAGGGACAGGCCTCTACATCACATGACCCGAAGACTCAAGCAAAGCGAAAGCTGAAGGTTCAACAGGGTGATCCCTCTCTTCATCAACCAAAAGGTGGTAATATCAACAAAAGGAAGGTAAAACATGTTTTTGTGTGTCATCATTGTGGTAGGTATGGCCACATTCGTCCTTATTATTATGAATTGTTTGGTAAGGTGTCTCAAAAAATCAGAAATTCTAACATTTCATGGGTTAGAAGACAACCTTACATGTCTAGGCGGAACACCAAGATTCATGAGGGTGTTCACAATGCTAAGACATTTACCAAGATTGCCAGTCCTACTTCTGTTAAGACCAAAAAGATATGGGTGAGAAAGAGTGACTTAACTTGTTTCGTTGTTCACACTGCACTGAAAGCACGTAATTCACACATGTGGTATCTCGATAGTGGGTGCTCTCGTCACATGTCTGGTGACAAATCCTACTTCACATCTCTTGACAAATATAAAGGAGGAATTGTTACCTTTGGAGATTGTGGCACTTCTAGGGTCATTGGTAAGGGCTCTATAAGTGTGGTTGGTCTTCCTAAGCTCGAAAATGCCTTATTTGTTGATGGCCTTAAAGCTAATCTTTTGAGCACTAATAAAATGTGTGATTCGTATCATAAAGTATTATTTTCAAAAAATAAATGTGAAATTTTAGATAAGAAGGGAAATACTGTCATGCATGGGATTCGCACATTTGATAACTGCTATGAGATTGTTACCACTAATGATCTTACTTGCCACTCGGCCATCATAAATAACCTTGACCTGTGGCATCAAAGATTAGGTCACATGAATTTCAAAGACCTAACCAAGATAGCCAACAAAGAGCTTGTGAGAGGAGTACCCAAAATGGGTAAGAATGTGAACCATGTGTGTGGACCATGTCAACCTGGGAAGCAAAGTCGTGCCCCTCATAAAAAGGTGAACAACTTCGCAACCAAACGTCCTCTTGAACTGGTTTATATGGGTCTTATAGGACCCACTCGCACTAAAAGCATTGGAGGAAAAAGATACATTTTTTTTAGCTGCTGATGATTACACTCGTTTTTCATGGGTTCATTTTTTAAGAGAAAAATCTAATACATTTGATGCTTTCCAGGCCTTAGTCCTTAAAATCCAAAATGAACAGGGTGTTTCTATTGGGTGTATCATAAGAATTCGAACTAATCATGGTCGTGAATTTGAAAATAGTTTGTTCTGAAATTTTTGTGATATGCATGGTATTAAGCATGAGTTTTCTATACCGATTACTCCACAGAAAAATGGAGGTGTTGAGAAGAAAAACAGGGTAGTTTAAGAGATGGCTAAGGTCATGCTCCTTAGCAAGAAAGCTTTTCCTAAGTTATGGGCTGAAGCCTTAAATATCGCTATTTATGTTGTGAATCGTGTGTATTTAAGGCCCGGCTCTTTACAAACTCCATATGAATTGTTGAAAGGGTTGAAACCTAATGTAAAATGTTTCAAAACGTATGGGAGTAAATGTTACATTTTCAAAGATAGAGAGCCCTTGGGCAAATTTGACTCCCGAAGTGATGAAAGTATTTTTCTAGGGTATTCAACCACTAATAGAGCTTTTCGTGTCTGTAACCTGCGTACTTTATCTTTAATGGAATCGATCAATGTGGTTATAGATGACACAGGTTCTCTTACTCCAGCGATACATGGGGAAGAAAATGGTGAGTCTCCAATCTTGGATACTGAACCACAAAGTCAAGGAGGAGCAGAACGTCAAGCTCAAGAAGGTGAGCCAACACTAACTTCAATGGTAAGTCCGAGTCCCAAGAGTGCACAGAGAGACACTACCTCTGATGCTCCTGTCACTACCAGTCCATAGTTCAAACCATTTGCAAGGGTAAAACTGAATCATCCAGCTCAATAGGTGAATGGTAGTATCTCAGACGGAATGAAAATCTGAAAACAAATTCGGGAAAAGGTATCTCATATGTGCTATGTTTCATTAATTGAACCTAAGAATATAAAAGAGGCCTTACTAGATGATAGTTGGGTCAATGCTATGCATGAAGAGTTAGGTCAATTTGAATGTAACAAAGTTTGGACTCTTGTTTCTAGACCTAGAGACATGAATGTGATAGGTACCAAGTGGATATTTAAAAATAAATCTGATGAGAATGGTATTGTGGTTAGAAATAAAGCTAGGTTGGTTGCTCAAGGCTATACACAAGTAGAGGGTGTTGACTATGATGAGACATTTTCCCCTGTTGTACGTCTTGAATCTATTTGGATTTTACTTGGTGTTGCATGCTTTCTAAGGTTCAAATTGTTCCAAATGGATGTGAAAAGTGCCTTTTTGAATGGGTACTTGAAAGAAGAGGCTTATGTTGAGCAACCAAAAGGGTTTGAGGACCTAAAATGTCCACACCATGTCTACAAGTTAGACAAGGCATTAAACAAGCCCCTCGAGCTTGGTATGATAGACTTACTACCTTTCTCTTGATAATGATTTTCAAAGGGGTAGTGTGGACAAGAACTTATTTGTGAAACATACTATGTCTTATATTCTTGTTGCTCAGATTTATGTTGATGATATTGTGTTTGGATCCACTTCTGATTCTCTTATGAAATATTTCTCGGATTGCATGACATATGAGTTTGAAATGAGCATGATGAGGGCGTTGTCTTATTTCTTGGGTCTTAAAATTACACAGCCTCCTTTGGGTATGTTTTGTTTCTCAGACTAAGTATGCCAAAAACTACGTCTAAGTTCGGTCTAGAGTCGATGAAACATGCACGCACTTCTATGAGCATGAGTCTTCACCTCTCCAAAGATTCCTTTGGTACTGATGTTGATACCCATTATAGAAGTATGATAGGGAGTCTTTTGTACCTTACTGCCAGTCGACCTGATATTTGCATTTAGTGTAGGTGTTTGTGCTCGTTACCAAGCCTGTCCTAAAGAGTCTCACATTATTGCGGTCAAATACATCATTAAGTATGTTAATGGGACATTGGGGTATGGGATTTGGTTCTCGACCGACACTATAGCTGAAATCACTGGTTTTTTTTTATGCCGACGACTGGGTGTGCTGATGATCGGAAGAGCACATCTGGAGGGTGTTTTTACCTTAGGAATAATTTGGTTGCCTGGCATTGCAAAAAGCAAAATGCCATCTCTCTTTTGACCGATGAGGCTGAGTACATTGCTACGGGAAAATGTTGTGAAAAAATGTTATAGATGAAGCAAATGCTTCGTGATTATGGTATACACCAGGACACTCTCACCCTTTTCTGTGATAATACAAGTGCCATTAACATTTCTAAAAATCCAATCTAGCACTCTCACACCAAACACATTGACATTCGTCATCATTTCATTCGAGAGTTAGTGGAAGAGGGCCTTGTTGTTCTTGAACATGTACCCACTAAGCATCAAAACGCTGATATTTTTACAAAACCCCTTGATCTTATTAGGTTTGAGTTCCTTAGAAAGACCTTGGGTGTAGTGCTCAGTCACTAGGGTGTGATGCTTAGTCACTAGGTTGTGATCTATTAATTGAGTAGGTGAGAGCGATTGGCTTTATGTGTACTTGGATGCTATAATTTCATTGACATTGATTCTTGTCATCTCTGTATTTAGACTCATATGAACACCTCTCATATTGCTCGCAAGATTTCATTCTTCATTGTTCATAGCTCATTCTGAATGCTCATGCTCATTGACTTCATGATATAATTCTGTACACATCCTTGAGATAAACTGTTGTAGGGGTTTTCCGCACAAGTGATCAAAGTTCTCTATGGACCTCTAACAATGTTTCTTATACATTTTTAGAGGAATTGACCTATACTGTCATATCATGGGTGATGTTGAGTCTCTTAACCATCTACCATCATTTTTTCACCTTCACAGTTCCTCTCTCAGTTCTTTGAAGTCCAGGCATTAGGAAAAGGCTACCTCAGAGGCACCAACCAAGCCTTCCTTATTGTTTTCATGCTTCTCTGGTTTGGTCTCCATAATCTTGATTGTGAAAGCCACCAGTGAGTGCCCATAAGAAAGAAAAGTAAAAAATCTAATGAAAAAAAAGAAACTCATTGAGTGAGGGGGAGCCCCCGCTTTTACTTAACAAATACCCCTTGATTTCTAGTGGTTGGAATTTTCTTAGTGATATTTAATAACACTTGCTGGAGGTCCAGCCATTCGATCACTACGACGATTAACTCTAGCTTTGTGGCCTCTTAAGGATTGCACACACACACACACACACATTAATTATGAGAGCTCTCATGTTTGTCTTTGAGTTGTGTATTCCCATGTAGCTTATGCTCATTGATCGATGTTTACCTGATTTGCTCATGCTATTGTGCTTTATATTGTTAAAATTGTGAGCTTGCAGGTTTCATGATTTGTGGATTATCTCATCTTAGTGTCACATTCTTGCTATTGTGCTCACCTCCTTTTGTTTCAGGTCCCACTTGACAGTGTGAGTGGTTTTGATCTGCTCAAAAGGGTGTTTTTTCTCTTTGTTGTTGGTTCCACCCAGCTCGAGCGTCAACTTTAGCACTCGAGCGCATATTTCATTCATCCAATACTTTTGCAGAGGAACCAAACTTCTGGGAGGTTAGTTTTTGCACTCGAGCGCATGAGTCATTGCTTGAGTGATGCCACGCGCATTTGCGTGTCCGTTCGAGCGTTAAGTCTGTCGCTCGAGTGGTAAGCCCTAGTTTAAATACCCATCCCTTGCCCTTTCAGTCCATTTTCCCCAAATATTCGTCTCCTCTCTCCTAGGGCTTCCTTGGCGATCACTCGTCCTGTCTTACCTTCTTCCTGTGCTCCATCTTTGTCTCAGGTATGTTCTTCTTCCTTTCCTTCTTTTTGTTTTTTTTTCATTTTTTGTCTCGCTCTCGGGTTGTCCTCTGTTATTAAGTCGTGGCAGTGTTAGTTGTCTCTGTGTTATTTCTTTTGGCTTCACTTGTTCACACACTTCCACAATGGTTTTGCCCCTATTTTGGCTTATCTTACTCATTTTGATTTTACTTGGTGTTGTCATAGTTTATCACATTGGCTCTGTCATGTTCTAGTTTTCTCTTGTGACCATTAACGCTATTGACATGTTTGGGCTTTTGATTACTACTGGCTTGGGCTTTGTTAAATTCCTGATTTTTGGTTCTAGTCAAATGTGCATTGTGTCTAATTGGGTTTTGCTACTCATATTTAATTGATTACTAATGTTTTTGGTTTTGTTGATTTTGGTCTCTATTGCTATGTGTGTTTTTTTTTTTTTGGTTGTAAGGGTGTTTTTGGCCCTGTCTCATTGTGGGTTGTTTCTCTGTCCATTAGTGCAATTGATTTTTGTTTCTGCTTGGTATTTGCTATCTGTAGCTTTGAGTTACTAATGGGTTTGGTTTTGGATTTGTTAATAATCTTTTATGTTCCTTGTGTTTTGGTTTTTTCCTTGGTTTTGGGGGGGTGTTTTGTTTGGTTGGTATTGTTGTGGTGTTGGGTTTAGACATGTCTATCTCCAAACGTAGGAAGTCCACTGCCTCCCGCCCAAATTATAACCCCGACTGGTTTCCATCTGCCGAAAAATCCAAGTCCTTTTGGAAATCTTACACCTCTAGGACTGTCCACTTAGAGCGGAATGTCCAGCCCAATACATTTGAGTCCATTCCTATTCGACCGTTATTTGATCCTTTGGAAGGTGGCTTGGTTCTATCCTTTTCTGATCATTAAAACCTTGACTGGGTCTAGGAGTTTTATTGTAACATTGAAGGTATCGATGATATTGGTCCTTCTTTCAAAACCTTGGTTCGGTCTAAGTCCATCACTATTACCCCCGATCTTATCCGTGAACTTTTAGGCAAAGGCCGTGTCTTTCCGTGTCACTATCCCTTCCCAGTCCGCCCTACTTGTGACTTTAACGAGGTGGCCACTGCATTTTGTAGTACACCCCGTACTTGGATCAAGGGTGCCTTGATAAAACAAAATGAGCTCCTTCCCCAGTTTTGTTTGCTCAACCTAATTGACTGTGCCATTATCATAGTCACCACCCATAGTTCCGAAATCAATCACGACCAAGGCTTCATTCTCTTTTGCATTGATCAACAACTTTCTATCAACCTTGCCACCCTTGTTATCCAAAAAATGATAGCCGCATTTGAGAGAAAATCCTTAGGTCTTCCTTACAGTTGCCTTCTTAACCGTTTTCTCACCAAACTAGAGGTTCCTACCTTTGAGGACAATGAGTGTAACACTTGTATCCTTTAATCTATTGGAGGGTGTATTTAATTCCTTTATTTTCTTTTTGGAGTCTTTTGAGTTGTTGTATCTCAGTTTTGGAGGAGTACAATTTGATTTAAACATGTTAGGGTTGTTCATTCACGCTTATTTACGTTGAAAAGTTCTTTGGAAACTTGGAAAATTTGTTCTGGGGTCGACACCAGCCTTGGAGGTGTTGACACCATCTCACTGTTGTGTTCCTAGATCGCTGCTGAAATTTAATGTCGACACCAGCCCTTGGTGGTGTCGGCATTTTCCTTTTCTTGTTGGCCCTTGGGGTTGACATCAGTCTAGGAGGTGTTGACCCTTGTCTATTGCAAAACCTAGGGTTTGGTTGCTGAAATTTAGTGTCTACACCAATCTGGGAGGTGTCGACACCTTGTCCTCTACACACATTAGTGTCTTGGCTTTTCTTTCTAAGGGTCGACACCTCCGTCGGAAGGGTCGACACCTATGTGTAATTTTCAGATTTTTGGGTTGGTTTTGGGCCCTACTTTTTAGGGATTTTTGACTTGTTCTTTTCATTTGACTTTGGGGCTATTGTCCTATTATTACCTTGCTATTATAAATAGACTCCAAACACTTATTCATTTTACTTTTCCTCCACTTTTCTCTCTCTACATCGTGAGTTTCTCTCCTCTCTCTCTAAACTCAAGCTTTTTCACTTAGATCTTCAGATCTACTCACCTAGAGTGATCTTTTCACTTTGGTCCTTTAAGAAATATTGTAGATCTCATCAAGGGCTTCCTTTTGGTCCGAATTGTTCGTGGTTTCGTCACCGGTGATTTTTGGGTTGTTTTCTCCTCACTACAAGAGGCAGGGGTTTCTACTTCTCCTTCAATATTCTCATTTATAGATAGATTTGTGATATTTTCTTATATAAATACAAAATTTATATTTTTAATCATATTGTGATAAATCATGAGACTTGGGGGTTTAGGGTTTGAAGTGTTGGGTGATGGTTTTGGGGTTATGAATTTGGGTGTAAAATTAATAGAAGAGTTGTAATAAAAAGTGTTTTGGGGAAAAGCTTTAATTTCTCTAAAAAATCCTAGTTTGGTTCATGAAGATAGATGATGGTTTTGCTTAAATTGAAAATAGTATCATGAAATTGAGGTGTTAAATTACACATCTACAAGTTTAATTGAAATTTTAAAGAATTTGAAAATTTATGTAAAAGTTGCGATCGAACTCTTAATGTTGATATTTTAAATTATGTTATGATATGAAACCAAACTTGACGGAAAGAAATTACTACTGGTATGGATGATATGAGCTTTGTGATGAAATGATGATATGGAGGTTTAAGAGTTTGTATGGAATTATGTCGAATTGTATTGAATGGTGTTGGATTCGGTTGTGATTGAATTGTGTTGAATTTTATTGTGCTATGTTGAATTGCATTGAGTTATGTTGAGATGTGTTGAGTTGAGTTGAGTGTTGTTGAGTTGAGATGTGTTGAGTTGGGTTGATTTGTGTTGTGTTGAGTTGGGTTGAGTTGTGTTGGGTTGTGTTGTAGTTCGTACCCGCATGGGGAGTCAAAAATGTCTTTTTGTGCCCATGTCTGTCCGTGTAAGAGCCAGTAAATGTGGGGGTGATTTTGAATTCAAGGTGTCCAAATGCCCTGTCTAGGCTTATCGCTGGACGAATATGAGAAAAATGATTTTTGGGTGTTCACAAAGTCCTGCCGTATAATAGCCAACAAAAGTGGAAAAATGATCTTTGGGTGTCAACAAAGTCCCACCGTATAATAGCCGGCAAAAGTGAAAAAATGATTTTTTGGTGTCCACAAAGTCCTACCGTATTGTAGCCGGCTAAAGTGGAAAACGGATGGTTTTGAAAATGTTTTTGGGTGCCCACTTCCTACTGTATAATAGCCGGCAAATGTGGGGATGGTTTTAAAGTTAAAAATGTTTTTGGCGGTCTATGTCCTACCGTATGACAGTCAGTAAATGTGTGAAAACATGGTTTTCGGAAACATATGGTTTTTGAGAAAATAACTTTTGGGAGTTCACTTCCCGCTGTATAATAGCCGGCAAAAGATGGAAAGTGTCATGAATTGGGTGCCCGCTATCTCGCCGTATCAAGTCGGCAAAAGGTGGGAGGTATTATGAGTTAGGTGCCCACTATCCCACCATATCAAGTCAGCAAAAGGTGGAATGTGTTGAGAAATGTGTTGAGTCGATGATAATATGTGTGAATTGAGATGAACTTATGAAATTACAATTTGATTGGTAATTTGGCATGGAAGAGGAGTGCATGCAGAAATTATTTGAAAAGAAGGGATAATGAAATAGTAACTGGATTAGGGGTTGGTGATAACGAATTCATTGGGTTGTTTGTAACTATAAGGAAAGATTAAGAGTTTTGTTTTGTAATTAATGGAGAAATTGAATTAAAAAGGTTTATTGTCCTTGTGAGATGATGAATTATAATTGAAAATGCAAGTGTGGATGTGATGTAATTGTTAGAAAAGTAGGAGTTGAGTGTAGGAGAATTGTTATTAAATATAAAGGAGATTTGGATTTCTACATTAAGGAGTTACAGTAAATATGAATAGACAGGTAGGAATGGAGTGTATGAGGGCTGTTTTTGAGTATTAAGGGAACTTGAACTTGAGATTATGGAGTTTTAATAAATGTAATTAGTAAAAAGGGGAAAATGGAAATAAAAAGAGGAATATTAAAATGGAAATTATATGTGGAATATTTTAGAATTGGTTAATAAATTTAAAATTATGGTGTTCCTTAAACATATTTATTTTTAAAAAGGATTTATGGTTTTCTGATGATAAGGGATAATTTTCATGGAACCTTAAATGCTCAAATAAATTTTAAGAAAAAGATACCCTACGTATAATATTTTGAACTTACAAAATGTTACATTATTATATGGTATCACCCTGCATGCATGATCATTTCTATCTATGTGATCGTTATTGCTTTAGAACTACGAGATCCCTATTGGGCAATTGTGCTCATCCCTTGTTGTTTCATTTTTTTAATTTTTTTTTTATAGGAAGAGAATGCATATTTATTGATTGGAGAGTTAAGAAGCCCATGAGTCTCGTTTGTGTAATTTCGTTGTGGATGTGAAGGAAATAAATATTATATATTGATAATTGTAATTATTTAATGGTACCCTGCAGTGGAAGTTGACATGTATTATTGTTATTGTTGTATCCATTGCGAGAGAGAACATGTGTTATGATATTTCTATTACTCAAGGGTAATAGATATTTGTTTAAAAAAAAAAAAGGACCTAATTTAAAGGCTTTTGGTAATGTTTCCGAGTAATTAAAATTTGGGGCGTGATAATGAGTTTGCCGTCCCCGTCAAACCCCTTCACGAAAAAGACCGTCTCCCAGAGTCAGTCACATGCCAAGGGGGGTCCTTTTGGGGTGGGTAGTTCTGGTGCAAGAGAAGATCCTCTGGCCAAGGAGGCAGAGTATGAAGCCACTGCTGCAGGTGAGGGGGAGCAACTTCCTCCGGCTCGTTCTATCATAAGCCAGCTGCGACAGTTTGAGCTTGTGATGGTGTCTCATTTTGATCGGTTAAAAGGTCGGATGGATATATTTGATACTCGGCTCACTGATCTAGAGACCACCACCGATGCTCAGCTCACTGCCTTAGAGGTCTCTTCTGGCCGCATTGAGGAGTTTGTTGCTCAGTCTTCCCAGCATATTGCTCAGATCTTGTCTCTACTTCAACTGCAGCAACCTCCACCGCCGCTGGATCCTTGATGCTTATTTCTCTCTACTTGGACAGTGTATTTTTTCCTTTGCACAATTTATTTTCTTGTTTCCCTTCTATTTTTTTTTATTTTTTATTTTTTATTTTTTTGTCTCCCGAACAAAAAAAGGGAGTGTTTTGGGTATTTTTGTTTAGACTCCTAAACATTGCTAACATTGGTTATTAGTTTCAGAACTTCCAGACATTTGTGTTTGCTAAAACAGTTTTGGGCATGAATATTGGAATGTAGTGGAATAGATAACTTTGGATATACAGTTGGCTATTTTGCTTAATTCTATCTATTTATCTTCGTTATCTTATTTCGTTCCACAGTTTTGGTTTGTATGGTATTTTGCTATTTTCCACAGGTGGATTGTTCAAAATGTTTCTAAGTGTTTTTCAATCAAATCAGCATTTGTGGTTTTGCAGTTTTTGTTTTTGTTTGGTCGGAGCTTTTGATTGTGTTGGTTAGTGTGTCTAGTGCGTGTGTTTGTTAGAAAAGTTTTGTCCGAGAATTGACAAAGGAGGAGATTGTTAAGTCCTTACTTGTTGCCAATTCTGCGAACAAGCTTAGTTTAATTGAGTTGTAATTTTTCCTGTGTTTTCGTCTTCCTGCTCTAGCAGAGAAAGTTGCGCTTGAGCGGAGTTTTCACCTTCTCAGTACTTTGGTTTGTCTGCCAAAATACTGTGAGGTATGATTATACGCTCGAGCGTAAGTTTCAACACTCGAGTGTGGATCCTAGTTTGGAACACGCGTGTTAGTGTCACCGCTCGAGCGGCCATTCCTGCGCTCGAGTGGAGATCGTGATTCCAACCACTATAAAGCTGCAGTTTGCTCCAAATCTAGGGTACGGCTTCCAGATCTTCTTTAAAGTTCTAGGGTTTTGTTTTGGAGCTATTTTGCTAGTTTTCTTTGATGTTTGATTTAGTATTAAACTGATGGTTTGACAAGCACACATCAAAGAGTTATTTGATTGTTCAACTTCAAGAGTGTTCTTCTTTGGTGGAATCCGGAGATTCAAGCGTGGAGTATTCCAAGGAGTTCGAAGTTGTGCATAGTCGTTGATTCGACATGGATGTTGTGAATTCAACATCAAGTTGATCAATTTTGAGATGAAGGTAGTGGTGAAAGAGTTTCAAATTGTTGAAGGCAAATTGGTTGCGTTTGGGTAATTTGTTTCGGTAATTTTGTATTCTTTCTTTCTTTCTTAATGGATTGATTTGTGACATTTCGCTTGTGGTTTTTTAATCACAATTGGATTTGCTCCAATTTTGGTTTGTCCACGTAAAAATTGGTTATGTCGATTTATTGATATTGAAGCAACAATCTAAATCACTTTCATACATTCTAGATGATTTAGATTGTAAGTTTTAATTGTTTGGGAATTCGTACAATTAATCTTGATCCGAATCACGAATTGCTTAGGTTTTTCAGATTTGAGTCAAAGCATGCTTCTGATAGAAATTTTGGTGCTATGCTTCATTTTGAAGTTGAGGACGTATTTGTGTAAATTACAAAAAAAATATATATATAGAAGCACACACACTGAGTTTAAAAATGAATGTAGTATTACTAATGATTGTTGGTGTTTTGTATTCTGACTAATTATATTTCTAAAGTAGGGAAGTTATGATTTTCTTTTTGAAGCTTCCAGCATTTGGATTGTAGAGATTCTCTCTCTCTCTCTCTCTCTCTCTCTCTCTCTCTCTATGTATATATATATATATAAAGACGAAGAATTTTGTGCGTATATTTACTATAAACTCTCACGAGACTATAACTCGTCCACTAGGGATAACCTAGGAGTTCAAAGGCTAGTTACATATGCTAAATGCAATCGTGTTCCCTACGAAAATGGCATAGATAGATTTTATTTTAGTTTAGTTTAGTTTGTTTTGCTCGAGGACCAGCAAAATGTAAGTTGGGGGTGTAATTCAGAGCCTAAATGTTACACATTTGGCCCGCTAACATACACTTTATTAGTCCATTTATTTGTATTATTTTATAATTTTATATAATATTATATGTTCTCATATATTTTAGGGAAATTTATTAGAAGTCCCATCTGGCTAAATTGTGTTCCGTTTGGTCCCACAAATATTTTGTTTGATTGGCCAGTCCATGTTAGGAGGGATATCTTACTGATAACTCCTTTTTTGAATTTACTTTGTTATGTGGTGACGAATATGCCGTCACATAAATTGTGGGATGTATGTTTTATTTTGGGTATGTATAATCCCACGTTTAGTGGGGGGGGGGGGGGTTGGAGGTGTGAAATCTTTTTGGGAATGTATATATAATCTATTTAGGGTTTGTGTTTTGCGGCCAACATCTTCTGTGATAGTCCACCATTGCTGATTCTAACGTGAACACAATCGGCTTTGCACAGGTATGTTCCACATTTGACTTGTGTAGACATTATTCACGTTGTTCACGTTCACGTCGCAGAATATAGTTCACTACCACTTTGACCTGCCAAACATATGACCTGTGCAAACATTGTTCACGTTGTTCATGTTCATGTTCACATCGCAAAATTGTTCACGTTCACGTCGCAGAATATAGTTCACTACCACTTTCACCTGCCGAATATATGACCTGTGCAGACATTGTTCACGTTGTTCACGTTCATGTTCACATCACAAAATATAGTTCACTACCACTTTGACCTGCTGGTTCCACAGTCCCCAACTCCGTCCGACCAATTGAACTAGGGTTCTTCACGCCATAGCACTCAACGACAAGTATAACCACATCAATTCTGATATGCACAAACCCTAGGTCAATAATTCTGTCAATATCTTCCGTTTGTTTTGGGATTAGATTGATTTGAATTTGCAAATTGTGAGTGGGCTATCGTAACAAATGCTAGGGTTCACGTCGCCCCTCACCACCGATTTGGTTTCCCGAATTGGGGATGATTCCTACTTCCAAAACAGTTAGTTGGGTCAAACTAATTCAGTGTACTGGGTCTGTACATTTGGACACATAATACCCGATTCACGCACCCACATGTGGTCCCAGTCCCACATAACGCAGTATCACAAACCCCATACAAAAAACCACTAGTACACTTTTCATGGAAACGTGAACCACAAACACCATCATTCCCATAAACAATCACGTGTCCATAAATTCAAATTTACACATCAATGACAAAATAGTAAATAATCAGTCCTAAGGACTAAGCAATTTAAAAGAAATAACTTAGGACCACATGGGGTACAAGATGACAAATTGCGATTTACTAGTCAATTAGTGTTTATATATAAATTATTATATATATATATATATATATTATATTTTAATATGATTGATGTTATATTATATTATATAAATAATAAAATGAAAGATAAATAAGAAAAAGGTGCGGGTTTCACTGACACCAGAATTGTGTGTATATATATATATACAACAGTGCTACAGAGCACTAGTAGAGCTGCTCTAAAAGCAGCTCTACTGAGATGGCATCCCATTTTAAAAATAAAAAATAAAAACTAAGTAACAGACAAAACAAGAAGAAGAAAAAGACAAATTAATGCTCATTTAGAGCTCCTCTCTTAGAGGTCTAAATCATTTTTGATATATATATATATATATATTATATAATTATATATATTGTTATAATACTAAAAGTAAAAAATAAAAATTAAAGAAAAATAAAGAAAACAAACAAAAAGAAGCACACAAAGTAATAAATGGGGTTGAAAATTTTTAACTAACCTGACAACCCCTATATTTATATATTATAATATTATATTATATTTATTTATTTTATTTACCTTCTTTTACAGATTTTTCATCTATAAAAGGGGAAGCTCAAAGCAAAGGAAAAGAGGAGAGGAAGTTCATAGAAGAAAGGAAAGAAAGAGAGAGTGCGAGAGTTTAGAACGCACATTTTTCATAGTGGTAGTTCCATGAGTACGTGGAACTAACTTCCTTATCTTAGGATTGAGATGAAATTCTGATCAAGTAATTGGAATGAGTTATATTTAATTCGATAGTTTTGATTTAATTTGGATACTTTGCGTAACGTTAGAAGATTTGTTTGTATAAGAAATGTTTATATTCGTTATACAAATGGTTTTCAGTATTTGTGTAGTAAAATTATTAGACGAGTCATGTCAAGTAAGACGGGTCGTACTTCAAAATAGTTTAGTGTAATTTAGGGAGACAGTTCATGATAAGCGAAGATAGTTCGTGCTTTCGGATTTTATTATGCAAAAATTATTTTTACAAAGTATCTAGGCCAAGATACATCATAGTATCCAAATTAAAGATTTTTTTACAAATTAATACAACAACTCTCAATTACATGGGCAGTGGTGGATTCAAAATCCTAAAATATTTTTCTCATTTCATTTCACTTAATTAATAGTTTAATTTTCACTCCAGAAATTCACAACAACTCCGTTATACTTCTAAATTTCTAAATTAAATTTATTTCTTATCTTTAATCCTTCTGGATTGACAGCTAATCTTGATCGCTATTCTACGGAGTAGTGGTTACTCCTTGATTTTTAAATAAAATATTTTAGTACGTAAACGACCACATCATTAGCAAATTGATGGAGTAACAATGTCTTTAATTGTCATTTGGAATGAGATTCAAAATTTAAGGTCAAATATATTATAATTGAAATGTCAGATACCAAAGTGATAGAAACGTCAAACTACTGGGACTATTAATGTAATTTGTCCAAGAGTAAAAATAGACTAGAAGTGTAGGGAAGGCAAATCACTCAAAAAGTATAGTAAAAGTTGCATTATATCTGAAAGGGAAAATTGCACTAGTAATCCATATACTTTTATTCTTGTGTCATTTTAGTCCCTGCAATTTTATTTGGCTCGACTTTGACCCTGAATTTATGATTTTGTTTCAATTTGGTCCAATTGATTACAACTATTAGTATTTTCTTTGAAAAATATGCATATAAGTGACATGTGTAATATTTTTTAAAATAAAATTATAAATTTACTATATTCAATGAGTTAACCTCAACCAAGTCAGTGATTATTTTTTGTCAAAAACACCAACGCCATTATTAATTGGACCAAATTGACACAATGTAAAATTAAGGATCAAGATTGAGTCAATTGAAAGTGGAGGGACCAAAATAATGCAAGGGACAACATGTAGGGACCACCAATGTAATTAGCCCAATCTTAAATCTAATTTCTTGACATACTCTTTCTCCACATGCTGATTTAATAGTTCTTCTTCTACTTTCAGCCTTCGAAAATCCAATTGACACTTAACCCTTTGCTGCACACCTCAGAGATAAGGCGCTACGGCTGTGTATATCCCTCCATATCCCCTCCCTGCATCTCAAAATAGCCGAATTACACCATGACAAGGAGCATTCAGTTTGAACAAAATCAAATATTATAACAAAAAGAAAAAATTCATCTATAAAAATAAAACTGCATGATATTTATGTCCTTATTGCCAATGCTTGAAATAGTTTTAAAGATTGTAGTGAAATTCAACCTTCACTGATCAATCGCCATTGCCACATGATCGAACTCAATTCTCGCACGATCCATGAAAGTTTATTGCGAAAGACTTTATACATTAAAAACTGTTAAGGGATGTCTTCTTCACTATAAAAAAAATTAAAATTAAAAAAAACAAACCATGTTAAGAACAAATACCATTAGAACAACTAGAAATTTAGAAGTAGATATTACTTTAACGCTGTGTTTGGTTGGGGGATTTGGGAAGGGAAATGGAAAGGGAAATGGAAAGGGAAATGGAAATGAAAGGAAAAGGAGAAAGAATTAATAGAATTTCAAATCCCAACTATGTTTGGTTGTGTTGGGAATCCAAGGAGGAAAAGAAATAATTTCTCATGAACTCTCTCATTGTCCTTCACACACAGAATTGTAGTCATGAATTGCAATAACAAAAAATAAGGTTGCACATGATCAAAGTGCTATTTGTTTTTTAGAAAAAAAAAAAACAAAATTAATTAATTTTTTTTAAAAAAATAAAAAATCAATCAAAATAAAAAATTAATTTATTATATTTTGATAAATATATATATATATATATATATATATATATTAATTTGATAAAAAATTAATCAATCAAAATAAAAAATAAAAAATCATAACTAAACAAAACTTTATTATATTTTCTCGACAAATATATATATATATATATATATATATATGTTATTTTCTTCTAATTTTTCTAATCCAACCAAAAATGTACGAGAACATAACAACCACATCAATCACTAGAGTACAGAACAAGTGAAAACATATAGTCAAACACTAAAATTACATAGCTCATCTTTTTCTTTTTTTTCTTTTTCTGTTTTTGAGAACACTGAAGATGCATATATGATTGAATTTCCCAGCAAACAAAAGCATATGTGATAGAGAGAAAAATTATGCTCATGCAAAGAATAATTCCACAGAGAGGGGATTTACATATATTTATATATGATATTATTATATTGTTGGTTGCAACCATGAAAAAATGCTATGCTGCTTACAGACAGACACAAACCAGCATCATTGGTGTGTAAATAAAACAGCATTGATGTGGAATTCTGAACCAACAAACACCAACTTTTGACATATTGTAAGTAGCAAACCAGCCCAAACACATGTAAAACTACAATAGTATACTGATATATTGACAATAATATAAAAGCATTTATATATTAGTGGAAGAGCTTCCTCTCCAAAATTGATAAAGTTTGAATTGCAGATTCAACAGACAGACACCAATTTAAATTGAACATAATGATGATTCCAAGAGTTCTATTATGATGATCAGAATAATCTCACAAGCATTACCAAAAAAAAAAAAAAAAACAAAGAAATAACATCAATGTATCATAGTGCAGCAATGCATTACAACCACCTACAGACAGCTAGCATCAGCAACAGCATAAGTGCAGAACACCAAACCAAAGCATAAGACAGCATCAGCAGCAGAACATCAAAACCAAGACACCAGACTCATCCACCAATATAGAAAACATAACATCCATGTATCATAGTGCAGCAATGCATCACAATCAGAATAACAGATTCATCTACCAAAATAGACTCACCACCAACTAACAGAGTCTACATACAAAAAATCCAAGCCTAATGATATTTTCATAGATTCACCAAATCCCTGAAATATTCAAATAAAAAAGTACCAACGAAAGAAAAATAGTACTACGCATCAAAGATTGAAGATCCGAATTTAACAGACAACCAAAGACCTCGGCGTTCAATAGGGCATTCTAGGTATGCTCGAGCATCACTCACTTCTTTAGCAAGAACTTGATACACCTTCATTCGAGAAGCATCACTCATGCCACTAACCTTCTCAATCTCCTCAAATAATTGTCCATTTGTGTAGTTCCGAAGGTTACCACGATCAAGCGCTGCTGCAACTGCATCTAGACCTTTCTTAATTGACCTTATTTCTTCACTCAGAGTGTCACCTAATTTATTCTTTCTCTTCTTTGAGTTAGAGGAACAAGATACTTCAGCAGTTTGGTCATCTTGAGTTCCAATCCCATCAAAATTCTCTGAGAGTGACTTAGTATGATCAGTATTTTCATCATCCAAAAGAATTTGTTGCCCAGCCCAACGAAGTCGCTTTTCTTTTGGACCTATAGCAAGACTCCCAGTTGCTCGATCCTTTTCAAAGAGTTGACATAACTTTTGAAAGTTTTGAATCGGAGCATGTCGAAATTGAGAAGCTTTAGGCTTTGCCTATAGAGAATATCATATATAATATTATATTAAATAATGATGAACAAATATTGTAATTTTCTAGTACAGAACTGCATCAATCTGACAATTAGATATACCTTGAGATAAGCTGCCCATACACCTGCTGTAGCTTCAATCAGTTGTGTTGAATGATTATATCCAAATCCACTATCAGTTGTTAACATATCTTTAGCCATTGCAAGATTCCTTTTTAAAGTCTTCAACCGATTCCTTACATGACTGGAATCACAATGTACACTAAACTTGGTACTCACCGCATTGCTTGTAACTCTATAAGCAAATGATGTAAAACTACCACCAATTTTTTGTCCTTTGAGCATTTGGTCCAAGAGTGAGTCAATAAGAACAACATCCATTTGATTATTCCATTTCAAATGTTTCTTGTCAATTTCTACTGAACATTCTTGGTCACCTTCCACCTACACTCAAAAATGCCATAAAACATATTGGAAGAAGAGCATAGCTAGTAGCAAATTATCACCCAAACAAACGCAATGTTTCACATAATACAATAACAAATTAAAATATAATTCATTCCAAGATAACATTCAAATAATAATAATTAACTTGTCAATTTTTTGTTTTATCAGCAAAAGAAAAATATTATATTGATGTAAAGCAAATGAGTACATAATGGGTACATCACAAGAACAAGAACAAGAACAAGAACAAGAACATCAAATAACCCTTCTAGCCCCTCTATGTTTTCCAAAATCCATATTATAATTTGATTGTCATTAAAGATTTATATCATAATCTCTCCACATGTCAGTAGCTATTCGCTCCCTTAACAATTCTCCTTCCCTACATTCTTCAGCTAAACTTGATCTAGCCACGTTAGATTGCACTTGTGCTCTTCTAAGCTCTGTATCAACCTCCTCAATAAGACTTTCATTGGGATCAACACCCATGAGGTAGTTGTGCAAAATACAACAGGCCAAAACAATATCTGCTTGAGTGTCAACATCATAATATGGCTCTGTCCCACTTCCTAAAATTGGAAACCTTTTCTTTAGGACACCAAAGGCTCTTTCAATTGCATTTCACAAAGATGCATGACGAAGGTTGAAAAGCTCTCGAGAAATTTCTGGTTGATGAACACTATACTCCTTCAAATGGTAACGAGTACTTCTATATGGAGCAAGGAACCCAGTTTTTAGTTGAAATCCTGCATCTACTAAGTAATATTTCCCTAGGACCAACAAGTAACTAAATGATGTTAGTTTGAAAGAAAACAAAAATAGATTTATATTCATCAGCATATATACACGTTCAGTGATCACCTTGAGAAACGATCAATTTATCCATTTCTCTTGTTAATGCATTATCTAATATTCTCGAGTCTGAAGTAGATCCTTCCCATCCCGGAAGGATATATGTAAACTTTAAATCAAAAGAACATGCAGCCAAAGCATTTTGAGTGGGATAGCATTTTCGTCCTCAGTAGCTTTGTGCATCCTTGTTTGGCACTCTTACATGAAAATGTGTACCATCAATCGCACCAACACAATCCTGTAAAAATTCATTATTTGTATCCAAACATATAATATTATATACCCTAATTGCATTCATGTAACTACCTTAAAATAAGGCCAATACTTGGGATTGTTTCTAATCTCTGGAGGGCAGTTGAATCCATCAGGTTGCTTTAAAAAGATATCTTCCAATGATATAATGGCTTTAAGAACTTGATGAAAATGTCGACTAACAGTCTCACCTGATCGTCTATAAAAGAACTTGATCGTACGGTTCCTCAAATTATGGCCAATTATATGAAGGAATTTTGCAACTTGTTCTTCTACTTTACTTTGAGGATTGTCTCTAAGAAACTAAGTTCTTTTAAGCATGCTAACTAGTGTGGCAAACGCATCTTTGCTCATGCGTAACTGGCTACGACAATCTGCATCTTCCAAAGTCGTTAGCCATTTAATTAGGGCATATCTTTCATAATCTCCTTGTTCTGAAATTGACTTCCTTATATGATCACGACAATGAAGAATTGAGACAAGGCTGACAGCATATGAAGCATACATAGCTACACAAGTGGCTGCCCACTTTCTATACTTTTCCCACTCCTCTTGATCATTTATCTACAATTTTTTAATATAAAAAATCACATCCACTGGTTAATAATGTTCCAGAATTGAAATGATACTTCAAAAAGTTCATAGACTAGGCAACACTCAAAATGACAACCCATTTGATTGGTTAACTTGAAGCATGTAAAAATGAATAGGAGACAACAAGTTGATGCAAAAATATGAATTAATAGGCCTACTTTATCTTTTTTATATGGTGTTACATTTGAATTCTTCCTTGGTCAAATGGTAAACTATTTGGATGTTAATCAGGAAAAAACTCCAAGTGCTAATCAGGTAACAGGTCTTATGTATTAAGTTGCTAAACTATATTATTCCAAAATAAATCCAAGAATCAACCGTAGCATTAAGTTTAAAAAAATCTACCATGAACTCATAGAACTATTAATTTGTTTGTGCAGGAAATCGTGATTGAATCAGCAGTAGCAGAACCAAAGACAAATTGAAGCACAAACTCAGAAATAAATAAGAAGCTTGTCCTATTCAAATCAGAGTTTTATAGTTCCAGTTTATGTATTGATATTGTATTGTTTCTACTTTAATGCTGGAAAAAACTCAAAAAGATTGGAATAGTAAAAGGCTAAATTGTGTACAGGTATTGAGCTGTCTTAGTGGGCACATCTGTCACTCTTGTAAAACTGAATTAATGTAGAAGTGTAATTTTCATTAGTTGTCATCCATCTATTGCTTAAGCTATGATTAGACTTATAATGAATTAAACAAGATGTGTTTATCCCTCCTCCCAACAGAAAAGGAGAAACAACAAACATATGGATCCAAACAGAAAATAGCATTGGCAGTGAAATACATGAGCCAAACATTGAAATTTCCATCTTATAAAGAAGAGTAAAATAAAGGATACAAATGTCATACAAAGGCAGCACAATAATGAACCCCACTTATTGTCGTAGTATCACTGCCATCTCTATCTTGGCAGTCTTCTCAAGCATTCTAAGCAAGAAAGGAAGCTAATGGATTTAATCCTAATAAAGGCTTCATAAATGCCTAATTCAGGATCACTTGTGAAGATGAAAACTGCACAGAGTGCTACAACTAGTGGTGGACCCAGAAATCATGAGTAGAGGTGCCATGTTAACTCAAAATTAAAACAGTGAATTTGTTACGAAATGAAAACAGAACCATCTAATAGTAATGACATTAGCAAATTCTCCAATATGACAATAGTCATTTATCAAAAATGAGGCATTCAAATGCTTGCAATCAACGAAAAAGGTCCAGTTAGACTGTTAAAGGAACGTGTGTGGTGAGAACACAAAATAACCTCAAACTCATTAAGGAAAAAAAAAAAAAACTAAAAAGAATACAACTTCTAAGTCTTGAGGAACCCTAATGTCACGACCCCAAACCGCCCCTAGTAGTTTGGTGCCGTGATGGCCAGTAATCCGAGATTACCGAAGGCCAACTTTCAAAAGCTTAACACAATCAGAGTATAGTATGCGGGGCTCACAAATGCGGAAACAATAAGTCACAATACAAGCGGTCCATAAGAGCAGTGCATAAGTTCAATGAAATGGCATACATCTTTACAACTTGAATACAACAAAGCAAAATACGTATTACATCTTGATCAAAAGGCTTCTCGAGCCGACATATACAAAATACAGTGAATACAAGCCAAGAAGCATGATTTTCAAGATTCGCCGGCGTAAAAGAAATGATATCGCCGACGTGAATACAAAACAAAGCCGACCAAAAATCAAGGATCCAAAACAGTCTTTCAAAAACACATCTAGGCGTCGCCGCCGTCCTGCTCATCACCTACATATATATAGAGAGGGGTGAGCTTGGATACTCAATGAATGGTGCAAATAATAAAGGTTTTTGCATGAATTTAGCCGAAGTGTTTCAAAACAAAACATGCCAAAACCATACGAATTTAGCTGAGGTCCTTACAGAACCAAAACACGTCAAAACTTTATCAAAACAAGGGATGAACCATATTCATCTATCAAGTCTTACAAGTCTCAAAGGATGCTTACTGGCATCGGCAAAACACAGATCAAGCTTATCAAAACAAGGGATGAACCGTACTCATCTATCAAGTCTTACAAGTCTCAAGGGATGCTTACTAGCATTGGCAAAACACAGATCAAGCTTTCCGAACAAACAAACCCACGCGGTAAACCGTCAGTGGCAAAACAAAGACTGCACGATCCGTAATTGATTAGTCACAGGTACTGCGAAAGTTTATAGTCCTCCAGCACAAGGGACTTGTGTTACTTAAGCCCGTAGCTCTTTTTAACACGATGGTCTTGTGTTACTTAGGCCCGTAGCCCGCTTTAACACGATAGTCTTGTGTTACTTAGGCCCGTAGCCCGCTTTAACACGATAGTCTTTCCAAGAAAGGACCGTATCCTTTTATACTTAGTGCTGCGAAAGTTTAGAGTCCTCCAGCACAAGGGACTTCTCAAGAATGACATCAAAACAAGGCTTATACTTGATACGTCAAAACAGGGCTATTCATCCATGCCTAACAAATACTTTCGTCAAAACAAAGCAAAGCAAGATTTATCAAAACAGTATAACATAGCTTTATTAAAAACACCACTCACCTAGTTCTTCAGGTGTAGGCTCAAAGCAAAGATCAAGGTCCTACAATCACACGGCAATCACATTCTCAAAATAGGCTTTATTCATGCAAATGATCTCGGCATTCTTACCAAATCCAAGTCAATAACAAAGCAAAACATGATGGGAGTTTAAACACTGCTTCTGTCTCATGGAAACACACTGGGTACCAACCAGGTCTTTGCCGAGGTCCTACACCTCCTTGCCGAGGTGTGGTCCCGATGGCCTCATTCAAAAGCAAAGTCGGGAAAACCTGGGTTTCCCTTTGAAGAACATGATCATGAAGAAGATGAATGCAAAGATCATAACTTGTTACAAAAATCCGAGATTTCATGCCCTGAGTTCAAAACATGGACCTGGGTACCCATACAAGAAGGTCATGCAAGAACAAACACAAAAACATGGTTCTGGTTCCAAACTTTCAGATCAAAACGAGACTTTTCTTCAAGAACACATGAATACTATTTTTCTCTTCCAAAACCTACTTCAAATCGATGCATGACATGCAAAACAGATCCGATCATGCAATGCAGCTAGATGATCAATGAGAACAACAAGAGTAGGTTAAGATTCTAACCTCAAAACTCAGACCCAACGGTTCAAACCTCGAAGATCAAGCTTGGAAGATCTATTCTCACTCAAGAACTTTCTCCTCCTTCCTCTAGAGCTTCTCTCTCTCTAAAGACAAGGATTTGAGACAAAATGATTTGTTTCTAGGTCTGCCGGCTGTCTTAACCTTCAGCTCGGACACGTGGTGCTATCGGGTTGGTTCAACTCAAAAGGTGATTGATTGATAAGACAAGTCTATGACAAAGCGTACACAACAAGCTAAGGCAAGACACATCGGCAAGTAATGACATCGGCTAAGGTAAAAGCTCGGCAACAAGGTAACAAAGACATCGGCTAGGGAGGACGACACTTGACTAAGCTGTGCCACACCTTGGCCGGGGTGTGCCACACCTCGGTCTAGGCCATACCTGCCCAAGGACAAGGATTACTAAGTGCAAAACATCTCGGCAAACATGCCCGGGGTGAAGATGGGTCGACCAAGTGGTTCCAAGACAATTCTAAGTACAAAGATTCAGACGTGAACTAAGCTCAAGATGACCTCGGCTACACACCAAGCAAGGAACAAAATCATGCAAGCAATACTTCAACAAAACAAGGCAAGGCAAAACTTGCAAAACAACATAACAAGACAAGATCATGCATGAATGTATGCAAGTATGACAAGAGTAAGGTGAGGGTTGCTACACCTAAGCACGTTTGGTTGGAAAAGCCAAAAAAACTTGTATGGTAGGCTGCTTGAATTGATTATCATGAAAACAGAAATAGGTCACAAAATATTCTATTTTGCAATTTTTTGCATAATGAAGCATTAAAGAAAGAAAAAACAATAACCATACAAACTGCAGACACAAGATAACGAAACCAACCACGATGGCAATGACAACAATGGAGACAATGATATTAACCTGTTCTGAGGCATATGCTAACCTATTGAATATACTATTGGTTCACAGATTCAAATTTGAGCAAAAAATAGTTAACTATACAACACAGCTTGTCATTGTTTCAACTCTGCTGTCAAGGCCCAGTTGCATGTTGCTCAAATCTGAGAATCTTGAGCAGTGAGGGTCCATAGTAGCTTTCTTGTGGAATAAAATATACAACACAAAGCTCTCATACAAAAGTTGAAAACCCAAACAAAATCTCCCTCCCATCATCACCGCTTTGTGGGCTCCATATGATCTAATAACGGCTGATTCAAGTTCATTGGTAGTCCACACATTTTGTGTGGAGTGTGGGATTGAAAACAACCATTTATGAAATGTCTCTTCCTGTTTAATACACTATATGGCTCTGGATAATCATGTGGCTTGAAACTGTAGGCTGTTTTTGAGAGCCACTCAAAATTTCAAGGTCTTCTTTGAAACATCTACAAGGCCTTGTCTTGTTTTTACTTACAAACGAAACAGGGTACAGAAATATTGGTCTGATAATATTATGGTGGACGAATTTATTATTATATAAATTTGTTACTAGAACTTGATATACTTGAGTTGATTTTTGTGTCAGTCAACTAAACTACCACTCTGAAGAACATAAAAATAAAATGAGAGAGAGGGGCAAATTCCATTTTATTACTAAACTGTGCATATAATCTATGGGTAATTCTATTTCTATGCATTAATTCCTGATCGAAAACGAAACTGTGTATGCATATTACTAAACTGTGCATATAATCTATGGGTAATTCTATTACTATGAACAAATCCATGTATCTATAATCTCTAATTCGTAATAATATATATATATATATATATATAGGTGTGTGTATGTATGGAATTTTCAATACAGATCTGAGTTTGATGAGAGGAGAAGAGAAAACGAAAGAGGGACACCAATACCTGATCGAAACTTTCAGGCAATGAATTATCAATCGAGTTCAATGATTGAAGATCACCAATTGAAGCAGATGATGATCCCCGATTGGAGCGATTTTCTGAATGATGCTGCGAATCAGAAATTCCTACCAGAGTTAGATCTGCAATTTCACTTCGAAGCAAAATTGTAAAGCAGCTTGAACATAAATAAACAAATTGGTGGAAATCAATAGAGATCTGAGTTTGATGAGAAGGTAAGAGAAAATGAAAGAGGAGCACAAATACCTGATCGAAAAATCCAGGCAATGAATCTTCAATCGAGTTCATTGATTGAAGATTACCAATTGAAGCAAATGATGATCCCTGATTGGAAGGGTTTGCTGAATGATTCTGTGAATCAGAGTTTGCTACCGGAGTTAGATCTTCAAAACTCGTCAATGGTGGTTTTTTGAAGCTACTCATGAATGGTTTCCTGCGAGAAGCCATGAACAATGAAACTCTCTCTCCCCGATAAATTTTTCCCCTCAGTTTTCCCGGTCTTTTCTCAAAGATATAAAATAGAATTGATGTCCTAAAAGGTCTCGTATTTCTTTATTTATTTCTCACTCCCTTTCTTTTCCCATATATTTTTTATTATAACCAAACATAAATAGGATTACATTTCTCATTCGTTTTCCAAATCCCACCCCAAATCCCCCAACCAAACACAACATAAGGAAATAAAAACCAGCACACTAGTTGAAATAAGCTGAACAGCAACTGATGCATATATTTGTAGGGTCAGCTTTGTTCAACTTTAACCACATAGCCCCCTGCTCCTATATAGTATCACCCCTGACAAAATGAAAAATGTTATACATGGCACTTGATAACTCAATTCAGTATTATAAAAAATTTGAAGGATAATCGCTACCAGGTCTTATAGACCAAACCTATTTACACAAGTTTTGAGTGAGTTTTTTTTTTTTTTTTTAATGTATTTGCTACTTCTTGTGATAATGAGATTATTTTGAGACTTTTTAGATGTATGTTTTGTTTTTGTGGAATGATTATTTGATACTCGTAATGATACTAAGAAATTTATCGAAGTGATAAATGGTTGGAAAATTTTGATTTTTGTTTGTAAGTTTTGATTGTAGTGCCAATTTCATCACCATTGCCATCTTCACTATTGACATATACTATCATCATTTATTATTTTCATATAAATTTTATTTTTTAGTTTATTTTTGTCAGATTGATTTTTATTTTTTCAAACAATTTTAATCAAATATAGTTCCAAAAAAAAAAAAAAATTAACCAAATAGGGTGATTTTGTTTAGAAAAATCTGATAGTAAATGCTCAAGATTAACATGTTACACATCCTAATGAGAACAACATCAACAACAATCATATTAACAAATCTTATTGTTTTAATGAAATGAGATCTACCACAATTTTTGATAACTCTCTTAGGATTTTTTGTCAATGTTAAGTGATCAAATAAATATTTAATTAAAGTTTATTTTTCTTGAGAGTGAGAGAGTAGGAGCTATGGATGCTAAAATGGGTGTGTGCTGGAGAGCAGTGTAGATGTAAAATAACCATGAGCAGGAGGGATTTAGGGCTACTCAGTTACTCTTGAGCGGATGTCTCAAATATTGAGTGTATTTTCATCTAGTCACTGTACTCTCTGTTATACACCACGGATTTACCTCTCTGCCCCGTAAATTTTGTCACATGGATTTATATTTCAACATGGGTATAAGAGTTTGTAAGGTGCTATTTATCCCTAACAAAATCAAAAGTTACAAATTTAGGTTTTAACAAAGAATGAATATATAGCAAAGCCATAGGGCTATGTTTAGATTATGAATTTGAGTAGAGATTTAAAAAATGAAGGAAAAAATATGTGAAGCGTGAATATGAAATATACTACATTTTACTTACTTTTCTCTTTTCCAATCCAAATTCCTACCAAAATCTATAATCCAAATTCAACTTAAGTGATTCATACATGTGAGTTTGTCTGCTCCGCTCTGTTCAGCTACAACCCTCTATGCAGTATCTTTGCCCATGAAGTGAAAAATAGCAGTAACGAATAGGAAGTGCCTCAAGTAGTTTCATATTATTTCCTCGAACCCATATATAATCTGTAAAATAAAAATGAAATTCACATGTAAAATTAGGTGCAGCAACATCAATTTGGTGGCCCATAAAAAATAAAAACATATCCTCTATTTATTTCGGCATAAAATATTTCCTATAATTTTTTTTTCTTATATTTGATTGTGTTCTTAAAATTAATGTACTAAAAGTTACATTAGTGGTACTGGTAGTGTTGGCAGTAGGGTGGAGGTAGAAGTGGAAGTTATAGGGGTTGTGGTGGCAGTAGTGGTGGTGGTGGTGGCAGTAGCGGTAGTGTTATGGTGGTGATGGTAGTAATAAGGTAGAGATGGTAGTGGCGGGGGTTGTGGTGGCAGTAGTGGTGTGGCAGTGGTAATGGTGGCGGCGGCGGCGGCAGTGGTAGTGGTGTGGTGGTGATGGTAGTAATGAGGTAGAGATGGTAGTGGCAGTGGTTGTGGGGCGATGGAGGTGGTGGTGACAGCGGCGATGATGGTGATGGTGGTTGTGGCAGTGGTGGTGATGGTAGTGATGGTAATACAGTAGCACTGATAAAATTTTGATTTAGAAAACGTTTTTTGCCTTTTAAACTTAGAAAACATTTTCCGCCCAAATATGTTTTTTTTTCTATTAACCACCGAAAATATTTTCCGTTGATTTTTACTTTCTATTATATCAATTGAAAAAAAATATAAAAAATATTTTCTGCGTAAACCAAAGGCTGAAAAGTGCTTGCTTTCTTCCAAAGAAGTAATTCTTTGTGCTGTGTTTATAGCCATTTAAATGTGGGCAAGTTCATAAGCTTGTTTCAAATTTTTTTAAAGATTATGGTTCTTAAAAATCTCCCACTATTTGGGTTGTGAGGGGTCTTGGATTTTTTTTTTTTGGTGGTTTGTGAGAAAATAAATAAATAAAAGAATAACAAAATAAATTAGAAAATTAAAGGACAAGCGGATAAATTTGTTGTGTTATTAAGCCTACCACTCCGGCACATTGTCAGATTCAATAATTTGCAACCAATTATTTCCCATGCTGTTTTGCTCTTCCTTAATTTTCCTTCCGGATTTCACAACAGAATGGTAGCACCGAAGCACCTCGATTATCTGAAGTGTGGGTATATCCCCTATTTCAAATGGGATATCAAGGTCTTGAAATCCAGAAAGCAGTAATCGCCGAAGGCTAGGAAAGTAATTTCCAGAAACTTGCCAACTCCCAATCATCTAGCCCTCTCATTTTAAAATTTTAAGTCGAGGAAAAAACTCGCTTGCATCACAAGCCCATTCCCACTCATAAATTCTAGATAATTTGTGAACCTCAAGATTGGGCAGTAACTTTCCCAAGATTGAAACCTCATTGCACTCTATATATGCTCCCTTCAAAGTTAGTTGTTTAAGATTTGGTGGGAACTTCATACTTCTAAGATCATTGAATTCAATCCATCATCTTTGGAACACAATTTCAACTTTTGGAGATAGTTTAGGCAGCTTATATCAGGAAACTTAACATTTCCAAACATTTAAAAATAGCTCCATGAAAATCCAACTTCTTGAGATTGAGAGTCCCAGCCAAGAAAATATCCTTGCAAGACCAAGGATCTACACACGAGAGAGTTTGTAGGTTATCCAATGATAAGGGAAAGTGATCATTAAGACATAAGCTCTGAATTACAAATATATCCCTCGTCCACCAACTAAAATATGCCTCAATTTTACCATCTTCCAAATACTCCACGTAAACTAACATATGCAACTGATGTACGAAGAATCAGGGTTTCCAAATTCCTTAGATTGGATATTGAAGTTGGTAAGTAGTGTCGAGAATGTTCACTAGTGAAGCGATTCCATAGAATATGAAGTGCTAAGTACCTCAAGAGAACAAGTTGTTCTATCTCACTGGGGTATGCAGTAAAATCTATATAAATTATATCCAACACCCTAAGAAGTTTGAAGTAGTGAGAAAGAAATAGATGGGGATCAAAGCGAATGTAGTTAGAGAGAAAGCACAAGCAATAGCGGATGACTAAGCCAGCGATGGGATTAGGTATGTATTTCGCTAAGTGTTTGAACCAAAGCATAGACAACGCATGTGTGAACAATGCTTTGATGTTGAAGAAGAAGAGAAGAAAAAAAAAATTAGACTTAAAAATTCGCAGTAAAAAATACTCTTCCTCCTTAACCTTTTTGAGGCAAAAATTGTGCAACAGATCATGGATACTGCAAGCTTTGATTCTACCATCAGACCTTTTTGAAACTAATATGAGATTTCTAAATATTAGATCCATCAAGTATTCCTCTGCTACATCCTCCAAGCTCCTTTCCCAAATATTTCACATGAATCCCTCAGCAACCCATAATTGTGTCAACTTCCACATAGGGATTTCAAAGTCCTGGGGAAAAGCTGCAAAATAAAGGAAGCTTGATTTCAAGTGATGAGGTAAGTGGTTATAACTCAATGCAAAAGTTTCCATGCATAGTTTTAGATCACTAGCAGAACATGAATCTATGATTTCTCCAACTTGCTTCCATTGGTCTTGACTCATCTCTATATTTGCTAAAATTCCACTTACCACAACAATCGCAAGGGGCAGTCCTTGACATTTTATTGCCACTTTTTTTTCCAATAGACATTAACTCTGGAGGGCACCAATCTGTTCGAAACACCTTCTTCTTTAAGAGATCCCAACTTTCATCTTCAGTTAAGAAACTTAAAAAATGAGGGGGAGTATTGGTGTTAGCCTGCAAAGCCACATTTGTGAACCAACTAGTGAACATAATTCTGCTTACATTGTTGTCATTTGGAAATAAACTTTTCAAATCAACCCAAGCCCTAGTATCCCAAATATCATCCATCATAATGAGATACCTCTTACCTTTTAAGCTTGTTCTTAGCTTGTCAACTAATTCCTCATCACTCATTTCTTTTACTTCTTTTTTTCCCTTTAGCACATCGAAGGCCAGAGTCTGGGATTGGAGAGTTTTGCATGTCACCAGACTCGAAACCCTTGACCACCTAATTAAGTGCAAGAATTTTGGCCAACTGAATTAACCCTACTTGTATGGGGGCTAATAGAATAAAATAGACTGAGTAACACATCTCGTTTTCGATATTCTTGGGAAACATTGATCCATGCACGAATATGAAAGTGATATATCATCAAAGGATCATTATACATGTTTTTGGCTAGAGTTGTTTTACCTTGTCCCGGCATCCCCACAATTGAGATAGTATCTAGCTGCTTTTGATCTCTAGTAAGTCGATCTTTTATCATCAAGGCCTCATCCTCAAAACCCACCACTATTTCTTCCTCCTCCACAATGCTCTTTGCTCTCGAGAAATCTCTGCGGGAAGGCTTCCTTTCTTGTATGGCCTCAATGTCATGACTCGTCTTGCCATAAATCTCTGTCAACTCTGTTTTAATGGCCTCAATCTCTTCTTTGAAATTGCCAAGATTCAAAGAGAGATCACATACATGATTGACTTTGCATGATATATAAGTATCCTTCAAGATAGCCTCAACAACTAAGAAATCAATGTTATCTTCTACCTCGTTTGCCAAATCTCTAATTTGTCTCACCATGTTACTCACTTCCTTAGCCTCACAGAGTTTGTCCTCCCAGTCCTTGAGGAAGCTTCTCAAGAACCCAAACTCTGGGTAAAGAGATTCAATTTGATCCTTCTCATCAACAATCAAATCAATCTTGCTCTTCATTAGCTCCTTCAAATTCTCCATGAGAAAATTGTTGGGTATACCTCCTTAGTGGAGTATGGGCCATAATTGGTTTATTAAAATATTTAGTTTGATTTGGTGTTGGTTATAATATATTATACTTAACTTTTGGAGGCCGAATAGGTATTTAATAATCTGTTTAGTAGCAACTAGTGTTTTGATAAAAAGCCCAAGAGGTCACAATTGGTATTATATATACTTGCTAGGTGGTCGACGACATGAAGATTAATTCGGTGGTATAGTGTTTTTGGATCAAAAAGTTGAGTACTTGTTGTTGATATCACATGTGTTGATTTGTGCGTTTGTATTGCTTGGGCAAACAAGCAATAGTGTTGTTCTGCTTCGTTCTCGATTTTGATTTGGGTCTATTATTTTGGGTCTTCTACAACTCTGTTTCGAAGACTTTTGTTCATCTACTTGGTGAGGTTTTTCCTCTTGATGATTTGTGATTATTTGGAATTCACCTAAGGGTGGTTTGTAAGACCATTCGTGTCTCGTTTGTAATCGTTTGGAAACTTTTTGGTTGATAGTGGAATCGGATTTTGATCTCGTGAATGTACTTCACATTGAGGGAACCACGTAAAAATTCTTGTGTCACTGTTGATTTAATTTTTCCGCATTAGTTTTTATTCCGATTGATTGATTTACTTGTGAGAAATCATCTATTTTCCCTAATAACTGGTATTAGAGCTTATAGTTTATTTGGGCTTATTTATTTGTGTAAATCAATAGAGGGGAATGTAGGTCGTATGTCTAGCTTCAATAGAAGCAATTGGATAACTTGGAAAACTAAAATAGAGAACTTATTATTTTGTAAAGATTTGTATGGACCCATTGAGGGTGATAGTGACAAACCCGAGGGTATGAAAGACGATGATTGGAATAGGCTTAATCAAAAAGTCGTTGGTGTTATCCGTCAATGGATTGATCACAATATGTTTCATTATGTTGCTACTGAAACTTTGGCACATGATTTATGGAAAAAAATTATAAGGTCATTATGACAAAAAATCAGCCACAAATAAAGCTTTTCTGTTTCGTAAGTTGGGTAATTTAAAATATAAAGATGTCAGCCCCATTCCGGAACACTTGAATGAAATAAAGAGTATTGTTAACCAACTTGCTTCTATGAAAATTATTTTTGATGATGAGTTGCAGGCTTTGATGCTACTTAGTTCTTTGCTTGAAAGTTCGGAGACTTTGGTTGTGACGGTTAGTAATTCCGCGCCCGATGAAGTTGTCACAATGAGCCAAGTCACTAGTAGCTTGTTGAATGAAGAAACTAGAAGAAAATCAGCGGGTTCCTTTCATTCGGAAGCATTTGTTGTGAGAGACTGAAGCAAAACAAGAGGGGAGGAGTAAGACTCCTTATGGTCGTGATCAAAACCGTGACAAATCAAGAGATGGTTGTTTTTCAAAGAATGACATTGAGTGCTATTATTGCCATGAGAAAGGGCACAAGAAGCGGGAATACCGAAAGCTCAAGAACAAAGAGAAAATATATGACAAAAGTGTGGATAAGAAGCAAGAAGACACAACGGCGGTTACTACCAATGATCTTATGATCGTTTGTGAAGATAATTGTATAAATTTTGTGGGCCAAGAGAGCAAATGGGTGATTGATTCCAATGCTTCTTTTCATGTGACTTCTAGCGTTGATTTCTTCACTACCTACATTAAAGGAGATTATGGTTTTGTTCGAATGGATAATGAAGGTTTGTTCAAGATTATTAGCATGGGTGGTGTTTGCTTGGAAACAAATTTGGGCTGCAAGTTGTTGCTTAAAGATATGAGGCATGTTCTCGACATTCTCTTCAATTTGATCTCTACCAGGAAGCTAGATGATGAAGGCTGCAACAAATTTGGTGACAGAATATAGAAAGCTCACAAAGGGTTCTTTGGTGGTGGCTAACTGCAAGAAGACTCATACACTTTATTCGATGCCAGGAAAAATTTGTAAAAGTATTGTAAATGCACTTGAAGATGATACTTCTACCGAATTGTGGCACAAGTGGCTTGGGCACATGAGTGAAAAGGGGCTGCAAGTTTTGTTCATGAAAGAGCTTCTACCCGGTTTGAAAGGTACACATTTTAAAACTTGTGTTCATTGTTTGGCGGGTAAACAACATAGAGTTTCTTTTCATAAAAATGTTGCTTCTAAAAAAGAAAATGTTTTGGAGTTAATTCATTCGGATGTTTGTGGTCCTTTAAAAGTTAGAGTACATAGTGGTGCACTTTATTTTGTTACTTTCATTGATGATTAATCAAGGAAAGTTTGAGATTTTATACTAAAAACTAAATATCAAGTTCTAGATGTATTTAAGCATTTTTAGGCCATGGTTGAAAGAGAAACATGGCATAAATTGAAGTGCATCCGAACAATAGTGGTGAATACATTGGACCATTTGATGAATATTGTCACAACCAAGGTATTCGGCATCAAAAGACAGTTAAGAAGATTCCTCAACAAAATGGTGTTGTCGAGAGGATGAACCGCACCATTTTGGAAAAAACAAGGTGCCTGCTTTCACATGCTAAATTGCCAAGATCCTTTTGGGGTAAGGCAATGAGGATAGTGGTTGACATGATCAATTTGTCTCCTTCTTATCCTTTGAATGGTGATATTCCTAAAAGAGTTTGGACCAGCAAAGATGTGTCTTATGAACACTTGAGAGTGTTTGGTTGCCGAGCCTTTGTTCACATTCCAAAGGATGAAAGGTCCAAGCTTGATAGTAAGTCAAGATAATGTATTTCTTGGCTATAGGCGTGATGAATTTGGTTATAGATTGTGGGATCCGGTCGACAAGAAAGTTATTCGAAGCCGTGATGTTGTGTTTCTTGAAGACCAAACAATTGAAGACTTTGGCAAATGTGATCAACCAGAGCCAAAAACTAGTTATCTCATTGCTATGGATCGATCTCCTTCATCTTCAGTTGATGATGAAAATGGGGAAGATGTGCAACCACCTATTGAAGATGTAGAGGATGATGCTAATCCTAATGAAGTTGAGCCCAAAATTGAGGAAGAGCATCCAATTCAAGAACCGTCACCACAAGTTGAGTTGAAGAAATCTACAAGGGACCGGCAACCTTCGAAAAAGTATTCTTCCATTGAATTTGTGTTGATTTATGATCAAGGGGAGCCCGAGAGCAACCAAGAAGCAATTGAGCATGCAAAGAAAGATGATTGGAAAAAGGTCATGGACGAGGAGATGAATTCCTTGCTGGAAAAACACACTTATGATTTGGTGAAGTTTTCTAAGGGGAGGAAAATTCAAAAAAATAAGTGGGTCTTCAAGTTGAAGAATGATGGCAAGAATCTAAGGTACAATGCACGTCTTGTTGTGAAAGGTTTTGAGCAAAAGAAAGGTATTGACTTTGATGAGATTTTCTCGCCGGTTGTGAAGATGTCTCTATTTGAGTTGTACTTGAGTATGAACCTTGAAGTTGAGCAACTTGATGTGAAGACCGCATTTCTTCATGATGACCTTGAAGAAGAAATTTACATGAAGCAACCAGAAGGTTTTGTAGAGAAAGGGAAAGAGAAATTTGTTTGCAAATTGAAAAAAAGTTTGTATGGCCTCAAGCAAGCCCCACGGCAATGGTACAAAAAATTTGACTCTTTCTTGATAAATAATGATTTTTCTAAAACCACTTTGGATCATTGTGCTTTTGTGAAACAAATTTCGGATGGCAAATTTATTATTCTTTTGCTTTATGTTGATGACATGTTAATTGTGGGTCAAGATTATACTATGATTAATAGGTTGAAATTAGAGTTATGCAAGTCTTTTTCTATGAAAGATTTGGGACCGAAAAAGCAAATACTTGGTATGAAAATGGTTCGTGATTGCAAAAAGGGGCTGATTTGGTTGTCTTAAGAAAGCTACATTGAGAAAGTTCTTGAGAGGTTCAACATGGATAAAGCAAAGCTGATTGGTTGTCCACTTGTGGATCACTTCAAGCTTAGTTCAAATCAATGTCCTACAAGTGAGAAAGACAAGGAAGAGATGCAGAAAATTCCTTATGCTTTAACAGTTGGTTCTTTAATGTACGCCATGGTTTGTACAAGGCCGGATATTGCTCACTCCGTTGGTGTGGTGAGTTGTTTTCTCTCTAATCTGGGTAAAGAACATTGGGCAGTGGTACAATGAATTCTAAGGTATCTTCAAAGGACTTCGAAGGTGAGTTTGTGTTCTTGTAGATGCGCTCTAAGGAACTCCCCGACATCCGCACGCGCGACGAGGCGGCGCGAATTTCGCTTTGTTCTCTGAGCTACTACAGTTCGGACTCAAAGTCACAGTTTTGAATCTAATCTTACAGTGTGCGATGTAAGACCGATAAATCACCAAAGAGTCCAAATCCAACAAATCGTTTTGGAAAACTGATTTTTAGAAAGAAGTGCCAACATGGACTGCTTTGCCAGATATAGAGTCGCTGCCTAAATATTTTATTTTGGGGGAATTTAAGAAACCCTAACTCGTGCCTAAGGCTATGTGTCCGTCATCACCAAAGTTGCCTCGGCTCGGGAACTTGAGTACGAGAGGGGAAGGTCATGTAATGAGCACCCCCACTCGCCCGATCAAAGATCAGCCTGTACTAAACATGATATTTTGTTTTTGAAAACACATGAGTTCTTATTCCGATTAATTAGCTAGAATTACTATGTTATGCGCATAGCAAACAAGTATAGACTAGATCGCCTAAGTTGGAACAAAACATTGCATATTCATTTGTTTTGAAAAAGGTTTGAAGTTTGCTACTCGCAAGTAGGCTAAATTGAGGATTTCAATGAATTGTTCCAATTCAAGCAATCCAACCTTCACCCATAGGCATTCAGGCAGTTATATCAAATAAGCAGTTAGCCTCATGGCAAGCATGCTTTTATGGCCATCAATAACACACATGCAGTATTCTAAAACATAAACAATCACAGTGTACTCCGAGCCAAAACAAAGAACTAGTTAGAAATCATGCATGATCCTAGTTCATGTTAAGATGGCTAATGCAATACATGCAAAATGCAGCTAAGATAGGCTCGGCTATTCTAAGATGGCATGTGAAATGCAACTTGATACATGTATTCAAATTGGAATTGAAATACAATGCAGTTAGTATGATACGCCGAGCCCGGTGCATGTAATAAAGATGAATGGATGCACGCATGCAAGCTTAAGGTATGCTAAATGAATATGCCCTAAAACTAACCGTCGTAAGCGGTTAAGTAAAAGGGAGAAAGAAATGGGGGTTGGAAGACATGCATCACACACTCGCACGCTTATTACAACATTGTGCCCACTTGAGGGAGGGACCAAATAGGAAGCTAACTAGCTAGTCTAAGCTAATTAAACTAATAATTATAACACAATTAATTAACTAATCCTAGTTGACTAATTATTACAAAACAAATTAAAATAGCTAAACGCATTAACTATTAAAGTACAAAACAAAGCATAAGCTAGCTATCTAAGCATGGCAGCTAAGGAAAGCAATAAAAGCAGGAGGTCCTCAGAGGGAGAAGACTGGATGCATGCTCGGTCGCTTCGTTCGGAAATCCAATGCGATGCCTCGATTTGCCTCTATTTGCAATTGTCCTCAGAATCTTGCACAAAGCTCCAGAAAGCTGAAACTCCACCTTGGGAACCTGTGGGAGGGTGGCTGACTAGTTGTTGGTGTCTGCAGCCATGGCTGACCACCTATCTTTGTTGAAAGCTAGAAAAAGTGGTCGGCCAGCTAGGTTTTCTGGCTGGCCGACTAGTTGTTGCTGCTGAACTGCAATTTACTACAACAGAGAGCAAGAAAGGGCATGGCAATGTATTTACAAGATATGTGTGCACAACCACCCTCCCTATCATGTCATGAACTCAAGGGAGTGTAGTTCTCAACCCTCGGGCCATCAATCGCGCATTTCAATGCATGATGGCCGAGAGGTGAAGTTATACAATTCAATATGAAAATGAATGCACAAGTAAACACATAAGGCCTAGAACTCTATCATGTAGGAGCAAGAGCATCGGCGACCGAGAATTGAGGCACGTTTCATCACTCTATGTATGAAACGTCCCTCGTTTCTTGTGTTTGGACTAACACATATTCCAAACACAATGCAACACATAACATGGCATACACAATGCGACTCGAGCATGCAAACATGCAATATGACTTAAGCATGCAAACAATATGAACAACAACTAGCATGCATAATGCAAATGAACAAAGCATACACAAATGCAATGAACCTCATGGCATACTCAATGCAATGACTATCATGACATACTCAATCAATATGATCATGGCATATACGATCCAAATCAAGAGCATGGCATGCACAATGCAAACAATAACATAACATGCGCGATGCGATGTAACATGGCATACACAATGCTCAATGGACATAAACCAAAATGGATAGACCTCAGCCATGTCCAAAATAGAGGCCATTGGTGATGAATTAAGGCACATGAAGCATATACAAGCATGCATATGCAATGGCCCATTAAAGAGACCTAAGAGCACAACTCTCAAGAGTGCTCAAAAAGTGATAAATGTGCAAGTGTGACAACACTAAGTGCACTGAAATTAGACAAGAAATGATGCCAAATCACTTAAACAATGCAAGTAAAGCATGATAGGGTCCTAAAGCATGAAAGCTAATAAAGAGGACTACGAAGAAGGCATGCAATACATAGCAAATAAGCATGAACTAAGCATGGACAGAGCTCAAGTAGGTCAAAACAAAAACCTAAACATGCTGAGATGAGGACTCAAAGACCTAGGCATGCAAGCATACAAGCTAAGCCATAAACTAGGCAACAATGCACAACACTCAAAGACACTTAAAGAGTGAATGGAGTGGGAACATGGCAATGCTAAAAGCTCTGAAATGTCATGTTAGATGATGCCAAATCATGTACACAACACAAATGAAGCATGCTATGGTGCTCAAAGCTTGAAGCAAGCAAGAGCACTTGTACTACAAGTATGCAAAACATGAAGCATGTGATCAAGGCAACCCAAAATAGTCCTAGAACATGTTAAAATAAGTCTAAAACATGCTGTAGACACCCCATTTTTGACCGTCCTCAAAACTTGGACGTCACCGCTTGAACACTCGGTGATCATCCATGTTTTGTGTTCGTCTTGAGTTCCCGGAGGCCTCGGCTACGCGCTTTGCCTCAGGATCTCTTGACTCGACCGTTTTGTGTCTGGTTTTGCACCAAACACTTGTGTTTTTGCTTCGGAGGGCAGGGAATGGCTTTTGGGACATCCCCACACTCCACCAGCCATGGCTTGAGGCCACCGGCTGTGTTATGTTGCCATCGGCCAAATGTGATGGCCGGCCGGCCAATTTGACTGCTGGTCGGCCACTTTGATGGCCGGCCAGCCAAATGTGGTTTTCAACAGATATTTCTGCAGACAGCTGGCAGCTGTCATTCCAGGCCATACCCCAGCCCATGCCTGGACGTGGGAGCTCTGAGGAGCTGCAGATTGATATATCTCTATATCAATCGAGCTTCTTGACCAAAAAAAAAGAGGACACAAGGAGAGAAGGAAAGAGAGATACAACTTGGAGGAAGAAGAATTTCCTCTCTCTCTAAACAATTCTCAGCTCTCTCCCTATCTCTCTCTCCCAAACCCTTCAAATCCCAAGGTTCTTGCACCATTTACCCTACACCTCATAGCACAAGGCCTCCATCCTTTATTCCAGAACTTTGGGATTGCTTTGGAGAGGTTAAAGGCTCAGAAATTTGGTCCAAGAGCTGCTGGTTCATTGGTCTTCAAGGGTAAGTCCTCTTCTCCTCTTTTCTTGCCTTATTTTGCTTTGTATCTAAGCCATACTTGCTAGCTTTTTTGGGCTCCGACCCAAATTGTAAATAGTCATATTTTGAGCCCCTTTTTATGTTTGATCCAAGACCTCCTACTGTTTGAGGTCTCCTACTACCACTTGCCTCTTTGTCTCTCTTTTAGGCCAATCTTTGCATAGTATTTTAGGCTTACTTGTGAGCTGTTTTGGACTTTTCCATAAACTGTGAAATATCTTGTTTTGAGCCCCTCTTCAACATTGTTGAAGGGCTCTCCTCTGTTTGAGAATAGAAGCTACCACTTGTCTCTTTACCCCTCTTTTAGGCCTTTTTTTGCATGATAGTTTGGCCTTATTTGTGACTATTTTAGTGGCTTGATGTAAACTGTAAAGTGTCTTGTTTTGAGCCCCTCTTGAACTTTGTTAAAGGGCTCTTTGCCATTTGGAGCCAGCTGCTGTCCCTTTGTGTTTAATCTCTCTTTTAGGGCCATTTTTGCATGATAGGTTAGCCCTATTTGTGTTCATTTTTGAGACTTGTTATAAACTAGAAATATGCATGTTTTGGGACTGTATTGCATCTCTCTTCATGCTTCATGATCAAATAATGCATGCTTTGTATAGCTGTAAGTCATTCCGTGTGCCTAGTTTCGAGTTGCGGGTTTCATCTCATGCATCGGGTGCCATTTTTCCATGTTTTGGGGCTGTTTAGCATCATACTTCAGTGCTGGAATTTTCATGTTCATATGCCATGTTTCATCATTTTCCATGCTTAGTTAGAGTTGCGTGTTGTATCTTAGGATCGGTCCATGCATTGGACATGTTTGTGTGCATTTCGATTGCCTCATTTCCATCTTATTGGCCACTGATGTGAGTGTGGCTGAGGTCCACTCACATTGGTATAAGTCCATCCTGCATTGTGTATGCCATGTTTCAATGCGTTGTGCATGTTATGTTGTTAGCATTGTGTGTGCCATGTAGTTGCGTTGCGTGTTCGTATGTTTGTTTGCATGCTTAGGTCGCATGTGCATCGTTGTGCATTCCATTGCCTCTTGATCAACCATGATAGGGGTTGGGGCCCTTTGATGTGTTTTGTGCTTGCATTTCATTTGATATCAAAGTTACACACTTGGCTTTTGGGCCATCATGCATTGAAGTACGTGATTGATAGCCCGAGGGTCGAAGGCCATGCTCCCTTGAGTCCATTGCATGATAGGGAGAATGGCCATGCATACATTGCTTTGAATTTCCTTGCCATGCACTGTCTGCCCTCTGCTACAGTCAAAAACAGGTTCTGCAGGAATATTTGGTTGGCCGGCCACCTATACTGCCGACCGGCCATTAATTATTTGTCGATGGATTTAAAAATGGTCGATAACCATCCGGACATGGCCGGTGAAAATTCCACTTGGTCGGTGATGCTCCCCAGTGTCCAGAGAGTTCACCTTGGGAGTTGCACAATTTTTGGAGGAGCAAGGCAGTGTAAACAGAGGCAACAGTGGCATGGTACGAATTTTTAGGCAAGACGAGTCAAGCATGCATCATCCACGCATTTCGAGGCAGGGGCTATGGCCACTTTAATTCTTCATTTAAATTGTTAATTAATTGGAACTTCTGTAATAATTAATTTAGCACTATTCATTCGGATTGTAATATTTATTCGGACCCTCCGAGCGAGGGCAATTGTGTAATAAGTGTGCGTGAGTGTGTGTATGTCTTCCAATCCCACGCCTTTCTTTCCTTTTATTTACCCGCTTATGATGGTAGATTAGGGCATATTTAAATTAGCATACCTTATGCTATGCATGCGTGCATTCATACATTTGTCTTGCATACACCAGGCTCGGCACATCATGCTAACTGCATTGTGTTTCAATTCCAAATTGAATACGTGTTAGTTGTAGCATTTCACATGCCATGTTTAGAATAGCCGAGCCCATTTCTAGTTGCATTTTGCATGTGTTGCATTAGCCATCTTAAACTAGGATCATGCATATGATTACTAACTAGTTTCTGTTTTGGCTTGGAGTACTCTGTAAGCATTTATGCTTTAGCATACCGCATGCGTGTGAGTGTTGCCATAACAGCATGATTACCATGAGGCTAGCTGCTTATATGATATAACTGCTTGAATGCCTGTGGATGGAGGTTGAATTACCTAAATTGGGATAATGCATTAAAACTGTGAGTTTTAAGCCCACTAGATAGTGGCAAAACCATCTTTTCTAAAGCCCACTTGAGGGTGGCAAAACCTACATTTCAGCCTACTTGCGAGTAGCAAACCATTTTCAAAACAAGCATGAAATGTTTTGTTCCAATTTAGGTGATTTGGTCTATACTTGTTTGCTGTGCGCATAACATAGTAATTCTAGGCTAATAACCGGAATAAGAACACATAACGTTTTTAAAAACGGATATCACGGTTAGTAGAGGCCGATCTTAGGATCGGGCGAGAGGGGGTGCTCATAGCTGACCTTCCCCAATCGTACCTAAGCTCCCAAGCCGAGGCAACTTTGGTGATGACGGACACGTGGCCTTTGGCACCGAGTTAGGGTTTCCTAAATTCCCCAAAATAAAATATTTAGGTGGCGACTCTATATCTGGCAAAGCAGTCCATGTTTGGCACTTCTTTTCAAAAATCTGTTTCTCAAAGCGATTTGCCGGATTTGGACTCTTTGGTTCAGACTAAGGACCGTGACACAAATTGAGTCCGAACTGTAGCGAGGCCCACGGGCGCGTCTACAGTTTCTGGCGACTTGCTGGGGATTTAGAGAGCTTGACTCGAACTCGTGATATCCTATTTTGATTTCATTATGTGTCCCTTTTGCATTGCATGTGCATTGGTGCGCTTAAGACACCGTGTTTGCCATCTGCCATTCCTGAACGGTTTGCCGGAGGCTTGACTTTGTCAAAGTATGCCATAAGGTTGACTGGTTGTGGGCTCTAACAGTATGGGAACACAAACCCCGATTTTTACCGGGGCACCCTTTTCGACCATTCGACCTAGTGCATATCGAAATCCATAGTGACCATTCCAAACTAGGACAGGTTGCTTACCCGATGTTAGGTTGTTTGAAAACTGCTGCATGCATAGTAAAACCCTAGCTCCTAACAAAATAGGACAGGGAAATCCTACCCCTCCATAGGGGTGTTTTGGCTCTCTTTACTTGCTATGTGTTTTTAGAGTGTATCTATGCAGGGGAACACACATATCAGTTCGCAAGTCTGAGTGTCAGGCCTGCGGGCATCAGTGTTTTTGGGAATCAGTCATCTATGGGTATCAGATTTAGACTTTGGGACAGCGATTTGGAAACGGTGATCAGTGATTAAGGAACAATACATTCAGCTTGTGGGCAATTTGTTGTGATACCCAACTGCGTGTTGTGTTTATTTTACGTTGTTACGTTGTCTAATTGCCCATTTATTTATTTGCTTTATTTATCTTTTTACTAGGTAGTCAAGCACAATTGCTTCTGACCCAGTAGATATTCCCCAAGCACTCTGGATTAGAGGTCGTCGGCTCCATCGATCTGAGGATCTGGTAGATGGACAACCAGTGTACCACTCTCTACCCCCGGTTACTAGACGGAGGACAGCTAGGCAGAGGGCATCAGTTCAACAGTCGGTACAGAGGGCTTTATCTACCCCACCAGTGTACGGTAGGGATCAGGATTCTGCTTCTCCCACAGAAAGGGAACATGTACCGATAATTCAGTCAGAGTAGAACAGTATGGCCAATTTAGAGGAGATGGTGCGCCAGCTCCAAGAGAGTATGAAAATGATGCAGCAGGATGCTGTCCGACAGGCAGAGTTCGCCAAGCAGCAGGCCACGGTTATGAATGAACAAGCAGAGTTAATCGTAAGGTTACAGCAGCAAACAGGAGCATCTGCTTCACAACAAGTTCCTCCCCTGCCAAGAATTCCCACCCCCGGGGAGACAGCTAATGTTCAGAATGATACGGACATTCCCACGGGACCACCTCTACCCCCAATCCTACCCCAAATCCAACCCCAGTTATCCAAAACACCCACCAACCCACCGGACTCTCCCTTTGAGTTCGAGACAGATCCCACAGCATTGAAGTTAAGCAAGCTCGAAAAGCTGTTCAAAAGATCCCAGGGAATCAAGATCATCCCTGACATCGAAGATGGATATAACAACGCAGCTGTGACGCTACCTGACAAATTCAAAATGCCGCACATTGATCGATTTGATGGGTCCGGGGACCCCATGGTGCACCTGAGATTGTTTTCAGACATCTTAAGGCCAATGGGTCTCAGCAGACTTTAGAAGTTGTCTCTGTTCGGCTGAACCCTGTCGGGTGTGGCGGCCATATGGTATGCCAAATTAGAAGATGATGTCAAGAGAAACTGGGACGAGATGGCCGGGGCCTTCATTACGCAATACTCATACAATACACAAATCGAGATTACAACTCGTGATCTCGAGACAACGAGGCAAGAGCCTAAAGAGAGCTTCTCAGAATTCGTGACTAGATGGAGGGCCAAGGCTTCGATGATGATCCTAAGGCCTACAGACAAAGACCAGATTCGGATGATTGTGCGCAATCTTCAGCCGAAGTTGATGCAAAAGATGATTGTACTTCCCTTCCCTACCTTTTCTGATCTACATGAAATGGGGGTGCAAATTGAGGATGCCTTAAAGCAAGGCTTAATTGATAATGACTGGGAACAACCCCGAAGAACTTTCAACCGCAACACTAATACAGGCCCGAGCGGAACTACAACAACAAGAGCCTCCGATGTGAACATGGTCACCACCAACCCCCTTCCAAGAACCATGGCAGCTGCGCCATTCTCCGGCGCGTCCGGAAGCCATACCCAAACAGCCAAATACCCACCCAAAAACACAAGAACCTTCGCTCCACTGTATATGCCCTTATCCAAAGCTCTGGGGGTTTTAATCAAAAAAGGGCATTTGAAGCCCCTAGAACCGTGGCCCCTACCAAAAAGACTTCCCCCTACCCACAACCCAGCCAAATATTGCGCATTTCACCAACAGCACGGTCATGACACCGATCTGTGCTTCCGATTACGTCATGAGATTCAAGATCTCATCGATAGCGGGGTGATTCTGCCTCCCGAGAAACCCAATGTTACAACAAACCCTCTCCCCACACATAACCAAGCTCCACCGCCTAAAAGGATCAACTTCATCCAAACCGGGGTCGTGCCTTACGATCCTAGCATCTATATCACTCCTTCCCACCTGCCTAAGCCGGAGGTATTCCTTCCCGAGTGCACCAACTTGTGCATGATGGACATCTCCATGACCCGACCTAAGCCAACGGTGGTGACTGTCGAGAACAAGAGAGAGGAGATCCCAAAGGAGAAGAAGGTTATTGAGTCAGAGTCTGCAGAATCTGGGAGTCGTGTTGAGAAGACATATAGTCCGGGTGACTACGTTTCATCAATAGGCCAGGACGGGCCAGATGTGGAATTACCAACAGGGGGAGAACTGTGTGTGATCCAAGGGGATAGTATGGGACAGGGAACAGATGATTTAAAGGCTGTGAAAGAAGACCTTGCCAATCTCCAGTTTTACAGTGACCAAGATTCAGGGGGCGCAGCAGTCAACTGGTTTAACTACGAGGAATCAGCAGAGGCTACTGGGTGGTTAGATGATCAACCAGATGTGATGGAAGAGTTCCAACCAGGACAGAATCCGGCAAGGGCACGAATGTCGATGATAGTCGAAAGAGTCAGAGAACAAAATACATCGCCGGAGAGCGCCGGTGTTAAGAATTCTGCTCGGGATTGGAGCATTCTGAATGCAGGAATTATTGAGCAGCCAGCTGTGTTGATACGGTCGGAACAAGAAAGATTTGAAGATCCCGCGAGAATCAGAAAGGCAAAGGCCCGTGTAGGGACTGAAATTGCTGTGTGCGCAGGAACAGAGAATGCCGCAAGCATAGGGGTGGAAGGTACCGCGAGTACGAGAACAATCATACCAGAACCGGACAGGTGTCTATCGGCTGCTGATGGAATGTGGTGGAAAGATGAGGATTTATGTCTTGCCCATACGGACGAAGATTGGGGGAACAACCAACCCGATGACACCTGGTACCTTGGAGAAGTCGACCACTTGACGAGAAGCGGACGGTATTTCAAGCCCCCGCACCTAGACCAGCCGGAGGCATCTGGGAAAGATAAGGAAGCTGAGAGACAGAAAGAGAAGCAAGTCGAAGAAGAGGCTGTATTAAAACAGTTAAAAAAGATACAAGCAGACATCTCCATCTGGGGACTGCTTATGGCATCACGAGTGCACAGACAGGCTGTCCTATCAGCCATGGACAAGGCAAAGCTTTCGATAGAAACTACGCCAGAACAGCTTGTAGGCTTAGTTTTTCCGGGAGGAGCTACCCCGATATTGACCTTTTTTGACAAAGAACTGCCACCTGAGGGTGTGAACCACAACAAGCCACTCTACATCTCCGTGGAGTGCAGAAACAAATGGATACCCGTGGTGCTTGTCGACATAGGGTCCGCCATCAATGTATGTCCAGCAAGGACTGCCTATGCAATTGGCTTGAAGACCGCGGACTTCGTACCAACAGCCCAGGTGATTCGGGCATACGACAATACAAGCCGAGAAGTCATGGGTGCAGTGAAGATCCAGACCAAGGTTGGGCCAGGACAGCATGAAATTGACTTTCACATCCTAGATGTTCCCGCCACTTTCAATCTACTCTTGGGGCGGCCGTGGCTGCATCAAGTCAAGGCAGTTTCTTCTACCTTGCATCAAATGGTGAAATACCCCTATGGAAATGGAGTAGCCATTGTTTTTGGGAGTTCATCGATCCATCCACTGCCGGAAGTATCTACACCAGTTTTGGAAATTGAGCACGGCATGGAGGACGTGTTTATTTCAGGTTTCACCCTTGCTGAGGCTCGGGTTGTACAAAACGTCATGGCTGCTAATGAGGGGGTATATGTCAGTGCTCAAGCGGTATACCTCATGAACAAGCTTCAGCATATCCCCGGGATGGGATTGGGAAAGAGCGGCCGGAAGGGCGTCGCAGCATTGGCCGAGGTGCCACATAACCCACATACCTTTGGCTTGGGTTATCTGCCCACCAAAGAGGATTGGGTAAGGAAATGAAAGGAAATGGCCGGAAGAGCCTGAGCGAAACAGATGGGGAAGCCTTTTGACTTAATGCACCGGCCCATTCAGGGTACCCTAAATGGACGCTTCGTCCGGGAGGGGGAGGACTTTCCTTTCTGTGGCTTCCCAAAGCCGTGGCTGAACGCAGAGAGGAAGCGCGTGCCGGGGTTTGAGATTTTCTTTGACCTGCAGTTGCCTGGGGATCACGTTGCCGAAAAGCAGACAGACTCATTAGCTGAGGCTGAGCAGAGTAAGGAAGTGCAGTCTGAGGATGCTGAAAATGAAATGGGGGTAGCGCTGGCATGTCTACTTTCAGATCCTCCGATCGAACAGAAGTGCATGGGGGATAACTTCTCGGTATGCATGATCGGGAATGGAATGGCTGCGGGCCTACCAGCAACTATTTTGGATGCATCCATCGCACCCTCTCTCGTTTGGCAATACGAATAGGGATTTTTATCAAGCAGCACTGGGTCAGGTAGTGAGCCGGAATCTGATTCCACCGAGTCTTGTGAGTCAGAATCAGGTTCCAGCTCAACTGAGTCTGAGTCCGGTATTCCTGGGGGTGATAACCCGGATGCCACAGTCCTGTCCAGGTCGTCTTTTCTTTCTCCTTTGAGTCTGTTGTAACAGAAGAATCAGACGGTTTGGAAGTACTTAATAAGAACAATGTGGATGTGGTTTCCGAGTACTTTTCTGTGCCTTTGATATATTGCTTAAATCAGGACTTTCAAAATTTTGACGAAAACGACGAGGAAGAAATTCCTCCGATTTTGCAACGATTAATTGATCAAGATCAGGAAAGATTTGTTAAACCTTTAGTTGATGAAATCACTACTATGAATATTGGTACTGAGAAGGACCCGCGGCTGGTCCAGATCGGGTCCGTGTTGTCTTCGGAGGAACGCGAGCGCTTAGTCGCTTTATTAAAAGATTTCAAAGATGTTTTCGCGTGGTCCTACAAAGACATGCCTGGAATCGATCCTGAGATTGTGCAGCATCGGATCCCTCTTGACCCCAAGGCCTGACCTGTCAAACAGAACCTCAGAAGGATTCGTCCGGACTGGGCCATCAAGATTAAGAAAGAGGTCACCAAACAAATCGATGCAGGCTTCCTGTTGGTATCCGAATACCCGACTTGGTTGGCCAACATTGTTCCAGTGCCGAAGAAAGATGGCAGGATCCGAGTATGCGTGGATTTCAGGGATTTGAACAGAGCTAGTCCAAAGGACGACTTCCCCTTGCCACATATTGATGAGTTGGTGGATTTTACGGCAGGGCATGCTTTGCTTTCGTTTATGGATGGCTTCTCAGGTTACAATCAGATAGTGATGGCACCCGAAGACCGGGAGAAGACTGCTTTCACCACCCCATGGGGGACATACTGTTATAGAGTGATGCCATTTGGGCTGAAGAATGCTGGAGCTACATATCAACGGGCCGCAAGCACAATATTGCATGACATGATCCACAAAGAGGTGGAGGTGTATGTGGACGACATGATTGTCAAGTCTAAAGAAAGAAAAGGCCACTACACCGCCTTGCAAAAGTTCTTCCAAAGGATCAGAGAATTCCGGCTGCAGCTGAATCCTCAGAAGTGTACGTTCGATGTTACGGCGGGAAAAATGCTAGGGTTTCTGATTACACAAATGGGCATCGAAGTCGACCCTTCCAAAATCAAGGCCATCCTAGAAATGCCACCACCAAGGACTGAAAAGGAGGTGCGAGGCTTTCTGGGTAAAGTGCAATTCATAAGACGGTTTATTTCAAAATTAACCTTGACTTGTGAATTCCAATGGGACGACCGATGCCAAGCTGCCTTTGAACAGATCAAGGAATACTTACAGAACCTGCCTGTGTTGTCACCACCAGAGCCGGGGAGACCGTTGATATTGTATCTTTCAGTAACCGAGACCACAATGGGTTGCATGCTCGCGCAAGAATCAGAGGACAAAGTGGAAAGAGCCATCTACTATCTGAGCAAGAAGATGCTAGAGTATGAGACTCGCTACACACCATTGGAGAAGGCTTGCTTAGCTTTGGTATGGGCTACCAGGAAGCTGCGGCACTACCTGTTAGCTTACTCCGTAATGTTGGTTTCACGACTCGATCCCATCAAATATCTTTTCGAGAAACCGGCACTTACGGGTAGGCTAGCTCGTTGGTTGCTGTTGCTTTTGCTTTCCGAATTCGATCTAAAATATGTGACACGCAAGTCAGTCAAGGAAAGAGCAGTGGCAGAGTTCTTAGCCGACCATCCAGTGGAAGGGGGTGAAGCAGTTGAGTACTCATTCCCAGATGAGGCCATTTTCCATATCGACGACGAGTTTTGGACGATGTATTTTGACGGAGCATCCAACCAGTACGGGTATGGGATAGGGGTGTTGCTAATAGCGCCTGACAACTCCCGTATCCCTCTAGCATTCAAGCTCCGATTCAAAGTCTCGAACAACGAAGCAGAATATGAGGCATGCATTGCCGGTCTAGAAACAGCCCTGGAGCTAGGGGTAAGACGGTTGGACGTCATCGGGGATTCAAACCTTGTTGTGCCTCAAGCAAAAGGAGACTGGAAAGTCAAAAAAGAAAAGATGATGATGTATCACCGGACCCTGGACTTGTTAATTCCTTGGTTTGAGAAGCTAAATTTTGCTCATCTACTAAGAGAGAACAACAGGTTCGCAGATTCTTTAGCAACTCTATCTTCCATGATAGACATCCCGTCCGGAGTCCGGATGCGTCCCGTCATCATTGACCAGAAATTCGCGCCAGCATACGTGTCAATTGCTGCTATAGATAAGGTTCAAGACGAAAACCCCTGGTATTACGACATTTGGAATTTCTTGGAGAAGGAAGCATACCCGCCAGGGGTAAATGCGAAGGATAAAAGGGCAACTAGAAGAATGGCCGTTCAGTTCATCATCTGCGGAGGTAAATTGTACAAGAGAGGTCATCTGGGAATGCATAAGCTGTGTGTTGAAGCCGAAGAATCGAAGCGCCTGATGGAGGCCATCCATGGAGGAGAATGCGGTGCGCATATGAACGGAGTAATGCTAGCACGGAAGATCCTCAGGCAGGGTTACTACTGGTCCACCATGGAGGAGGATTGTATCGGCTTTGTTCGGCGATGCCACAAGTGTCAGATTCATGCAAACGACATGAACATCCCGCCGTCGAAGCTGTACAACATGACTTCGCCATGGCCATTTTTAGTTTGGGGAATCGATGTGATCGGGGCTGTCACTCCGAAGGGGTCGAATGGGCATGAGTTCATCCTAGTCGCGATAGATTACTTTACAAAGTGGGTCGAGGCCCAATCATATGCCGTGTTGAAGGCGTCGCACGTTGCAAAGTTTATTAGAAATAACATCATCTGCCGCTATGGGGTCCCAAACGAGGTCATTTCAGATAATGGTTCCCACTTTAAGAAGGAAGTGATTGACTTGTTGGAAAAATACAACGTGGCTTTTCATAAGTCATCCACATACCGGCCGCAAACCAACGGAGCGGTTGAGGCCGCCAACAAGAATATCAAACACATACTGCAGAAGATGGTGGAAACCTACCGGAATTGGCCAGATAAGCTGCCGTTTGCTCTGTGGGGCTACAAGACTTCAATTAGAACTTCTACCGGAGCGACTCCGTATTCATTGGTTTATGGGATGGAGGCCGTTCTACCTATCGAGATTGAGGTTCCGTCATTGCGAGTATTGGCTGAGTGTCAAATAGCCGAAGCAGATTGGCAACAGAGCAGATTTGAGGAACTCATGCTCTTTGGTGAGAGAAGACTGAAAGCACTGTACCATGTTCAAGGCTATCAGCGCAGAATTGCCCGGGCTTTCAACAAGAAAGTTAAGTCCAGAAATCTAAAAGAAGGAGATTTGGTACTCAAGGACAACCGAGCTCCCATCCACGACCCAAGGGGCAAGTTCAGACCCAATTGGACTGGTCCCTACATTATCAAGTCTATCTGGTCAGGTGGAGCTGTGGTTCTAATGGACCTAGATGGCCTAGAATTTTTACAACCGATCAACATGGACAAGTTGAAGAAATATTATCCCTGAGAGGCTCGCTAGGCCGAAAATCCGAAAGGGCGACCTAGGCAAAAGTTAGAGCATAAAAAATTGGAAAAATATAAAAACTGAGCTCGCAAGGTTGAAAACCCGCAAAGGGCGGCCTTGGCAAAAGTTAGAGCATAAAAGGAGAGTGAAAATACTCGAGTGAACCTAAGCCTGAACTACGTAAGGCTTGATTCCCATCTTTGGGATACGTAGGCAGCTTCATCCTGAAGTTCATCCATAAACTTTTCCCCGATCAGCTTTGTCCATTTGATCATCTCGGTCATCTTTGTCTATTCAACATTCAAGAGTCCGGTTATGATCTCCAGTATAGTGTTTTTCAGACTATGGGCAACTTTCCGTTGCCATGCAGTGCTACGGTGCTATTCAGACTAGGGGCAACTTTCCAGTTGCAGGGTGTAACAGGGCCGCGGGGGACCTCGCTACATTTCGGACTCGATTTGTGTCACGGTTCTTAATCTTGAACCAAAGAGTCCAAATCTGGCAAATCGTTTTGAGAAACAGATTTTTGAAAAAGTAGTGCCAAACATGGACTGCTTTGCCAGATACAGAGTCGCCACCTAAATATTTTTTTAATGGGGAAATTTAGGAAACCCTGACTCGGTGCCGAAGGCCACATGTCCGTCATCACCGGAGTTGTCTCGGCTCGGGAGCTTGGGTACGATCGGGGAAGGTCAGCTATGCGCACCCCCTTTCGCCCGGTCCGAAGACCGGCCTCTACTAACCATGATATTCGTTTTTGAAAACGTTATGTGTTCTTATTCCGGTTATTAGCCTAGAATTACTATGTTATGCGTGCAGCAAACAAGTATAGACTAGATTGCCTAATTTGGAAATAAGCATTGCATATCCGTTTGTTTTGGAAAGATGTTTCGAAATTTGCTACTCGCAAGTAGGCTAAAACACGGATTTCAATGAGTTTTCCCAACTCAAACAATCCAACCTTCACCCACAGGCATTCAAACAGTTTAACACATAAGCATTTAGCCGCATGGCAAGCATACTGTCATGGCAACACTCACACGCATGCGGGATGCTAAAACATAAATACTTACATCGTACTCCGTGCCAAAACAGTAAACTAGTTAGCAAACATGCGTGTCCTAGTTCATGTTAAATTGCCTAATGCAACGCATACAGGATGCAATTAGATAGGCTCGGCTAACCTAAGCATGGCATATGAAATGCAATCAACTATCACATATTCAATTTGTGAATTGAAGTACAAATGCAGTTAGCGTGATGTACCGAGCCTAATGCGTGCAATACAAATGCATGGATGCACGCATGCATAGCATAAGGTATGCTAAATTAAACGTGCCCTAATACTAACCAACAAAGCAGGTAAGTAAAAGGGAAGAAAGAAGTGGGGATTGGAAGACATACACACCACTCACGCACGCTTATTACAGATTTGCCCTCACTCGGAGGGACCAAATAAATATTACAAATTAATTAACTATGCAAGCTAATTAAATATTACAAATTAATTAATTAATTAACAAATTAACTAATCTAGAAAAACAGTAAACCGCCTCGGGAGGAGAGCTCGATGCAATGCACGCTCAGTCCCGCTCGGAAATGCGCCGCCATGCATAGGCTGCCTCTGTTTTCCTTCCTTCACTCCTCTGGAGGTTGTCAAAACCTCAGGACTGCTTCCTTGGATGCTGGGAAACATCACCGGCTGCATGGAATTTCCACCGGCAGTGGTATGTGGCCACCGGCACAAAATAAAGCTGTCGGCAGAGAAATGATTGCCGGTCGGCACTTTACACTGCCGGTCGGCAGAGTGTTCCTGCAGAATCTGCAAATGACAGCAACAGAGGGCAAGGCAAAGCATGGCAGCACAACTCAAGGCATGTATGCACCAACCATGTCCCTTATCATGGTAATGACTCAAAGGGGCATGTGCCTCGATTCTCGGACCACCAATCACGCATTTCCATGCATGATGGCCCAAAGAATCAAGTATGCAACATTCATGTCAAATGAAATGCAAACCAATCAAACAAACAAGGCCCAATTCCTATCACCAAGTCAAGGGATAAGGCATGCATGTAAGATGCGATGCAACCTAGGCATACAAGCTAAGGATGCAACATGGCATGGCAACAAACTTATGCAAGCATGCAAGCAAACATGAGGCAATGCCAATCAATGTCATGGTGGACTTTGGCATGGTTTAGGCAGCTCTAATAAGGCCTAAAACAGGGGCCAAAGTGCTACAATGAGGGACCAAATACACATGCACACATACACATGTTTAAGGGCCAAGACTTAGGCACAAATTGAACAACTCTCAAACACATTTGAAAGAAGGTAATCATGGGCAATTAGCATGCAACATAAACTTTGAAAATCATGTTAAAACATGGTGCCAAACCAAGCAACAAATCAAGCTAAGCATGCAACAAATGGCTCAAGTGCTTGAAGCAAGTCAAAGGGGCTTGAACCATGGCCAAGCCAACCAAGCCTCACGAGGCCAAGGGGGCTTAAAATAAGTTCAAGGGAGACCTAGATCATGCAAAGGGGACCCCCTAGATGGCATTTAAGTGGCTCAAAAAACAAAGGCATGCATAATGTTCAAAGCATGGAACATGTTACACAAACCATCAAAGCATCAAAGAGGTGACTAAAGCAAGCATACAAGCATACTATAAGGTCTGAAATGACATGGTGGATGATCCTAAACCACTAAATCAAGATAAGAATGTCATGCTATACATGCATATACTTAAGGCCAACAAGCCAGGATGCAAAGGGGCTATACTAAGCATGCCAAAATCAACCCAAACACTTATGGATAGACCTAAAACATGTCAAGATAAGCACAAAATCTTCACAAATGTAAGCCTAAAACATGCTAGAAACAAAGGCACACAACCTAAGACATGTTAAGGGATCACAAGGCATTACATGGCAACTATGCTAAGCATGCATGGAGTACCAAAACCAATCAAAAACAGAGGTATATCACAACATATTAAGCATGGAAAGCAGCCAAGACATGGTCAATACACACTCTATCATGATGCTCTCTCAAGAGGCCAAAAATGGTCCATTTCAAGGACAACAAAGGGAGGGGGTGGCCCTCCCCTTTTGGAGACTTCAAGGCACCATCTTTACCACTGAAATCCCTCAAGATTTCAGTGGTGAAGAGGCCCAAACACCAAAGTCTCGAAACTCACTCAAAATAGCACAAAAAGAGGCCTTTCAAGGCTTAAGGGTGTTCAAACTTACCCAAACCACAAAACACTCTTAACAAACAACCAAGAAGGCTTAAAAACAGAACTTTTTTGTATTATACACTAAGCTCAAAAATGATTTTAGGATAGGTATAAATACAATGCAAAAATGGGGTAAAAAGGGGTAAGATTCTTACCCTTGAAGACCTCTTCAACAAAGATGCTCCAATGGCCCTCCTTGGCTTGAATCCAGCACCAAAACTTCAAAATCAGTCCCTTAGAACCTCAGTAGCTAAGTGAAGGTGAAACACTATGTGTTTGTGTGCAATAGTATGGACTAAACACACTAAAACACACACAAGAGGGAAAAAGAGAGAGATAATGTGTATCAAACCCTAACCCTAGAACTCAAACCCTAACAATGGCTGTCTAAGCTCTAAGTCTCTCACCAAAATCTCTCTAACCCTAGCCAAGAGAGAAGACCCTCTCATATATGGAGCCTTTTGTCTTGTAAAGCTTACAAGACAAGCTTCATAAGAGGGAGATCCCTCCATACACGTGTATGGAGGGGAGCAAAAGCAAGACAGCTGTCTTAAAATATCTGCAAAAGCAGATGCACAGTAGTCGGCCGGCCAAAAATGCCATTTTGGCAAAATAGAGTGCCGACCGGCACTAAAAAGTGCCGACCAGCACTAAACAGTGCCGACCGGCAATATACATTGCCGGTGGTAGCAAAAACCAGCCGGTGACCTCTAGCCACTGCCGGTGGTGGGTGGGGATGGTCTACAAGCCCTACCCTGCTTCTCAAAGGCAAGATGCAAGTGTTTGGTGCAAAACCAGACACTAAACGGTCGAGTTCGGAGATCCTGAGGCAAGGCGCGTAGCCGAGACCTCCGGGAACTCCAAACGAACACAAACATGGATGATCACCGAGTGTTCAAACGGTGATGTGCAAGTCTTGAGGATGGTCAAAAATGGGGTGTCTACACAGGGATCCGGGGTTGTGCATCTCAGTGACAGATTTCAGACGTGTCCAGTTCTGATCCATATCGAAAATAGTTTTGAAAAGTTTTGATAAAAGTTGACTTTGTTCAAATTAATCTTTTTACAACTAAGACCATCTCTAGACCAAAACGGGAAATTTTCAGTACCATAACCTTCAAATTTCACTAATTTCAGTACAAAGTCCTCCTGCTCTTGCATATAAATTAAAGTCGTTGTTTATTACATTCATAAGGAAAACTTGAAAGTACTAATAAAGCAATAAATCCGGGGCATAGCCAAGTCAGATGTTCCTGCGCCCCCTCCCAGAGCTGGTCGAAACCCTCGGTGCCAAGCTGGGCCCGATCTGTGCCTCCTCATTAAGCCAATCTATGCACTCATCAGACAAAGTAAAACTAAAAGTAGGAGCGGGGGCCAGGAGTTCTCTAGTCCTCCACGCTGCGGCCTGCCGAGCAAGTTGCGCACCTCAAAACGGAAAGGTAACTGGATATTCTATCCCCTCTGCGGGGCAAATCTGGTCGTGGCCAAACTGGCGCTGGAACCGGAACGGGAAATAGAATACGCAGTGGGTCAAGCCAATTAACTAAATCCCAATCTGTCGGGACATGTTGTAGCCCATAGCCGGTAGATTGAGCCAAGGGCACCGCCAAGCAATGCGGTCTGCGGACAGGCTGCACATCCAATCAAACCACCATCCCTCATCAAGGGCATTGACTAGACGTTGCCTGAAAAATTAGCCGCGAGCTGAGTATGCTGGGCAAGAGTCCACAACCTGCAACTTATACATCAACCACACCTGGGAAGGGATGAAAAATGAGAGATTAAAGAATAGAGAGATGTATGATGAGAGAAAAGTGAGAAAAGGGTTTTGTGAGAAAACGAGTTTGAGGGCCGAGCGGCGTGAGTAGTACACATGTGAGATTGGGTGGGAAACAATACCTGCAGCAGTAGTGGACTCCCCGCAAATCTGGTCGTCTCTTGATGATAAAAGGCGTCTAAGCCCATCAACGTCTCTGCCAGAGTCATGGCAATGCAGCTCTGGCCCTCCTTTAAGCCTAGGGCAACCTCGATCAATTGGACGCTAGATCCCCTGGAGCCTGAGGAAAACAGAAAATGAGATAGCATGCACAAACAGAGGGCATGCCGCCGGAAGCCTTGCCAATGATGGTCGCCGCGGTCACCGGTATCCGAAAACCGATGAATCAAACTCGGAATATCTAGCATTCCGTCACAAATCAGAGATCGAGCGTCATACATAATGAGTCCACACATTCGCCCTAAGCTCTGAACATGACCAAAGTTAAGCTGGGGTAAGATCTCCTCGTCACGCTCGGATTCCATTAAAGCTTGAAAATCTTCGAAGGTAGGGCATACCTCTTGCCCGGTAAAGCTAAAGACATGAGTCACCGGGTTCCAAAACCTCACTGCAGCATGAAGAAACGGAAAGTGTAGTGGAGAGCGACTCAGAGTGAATAGTGCATTTATGCCGAAACCCTGGAAATTCAACTTTTCCGAGCCATCCAAGTTGTTAATCCAGGACGAGAGATTCTGGGCAAGAAATCCCTCCATTTCGAGCAAAGCAGTGTTGAATTTAGTAGAACTACGAAGCTGAGGCCTTTTGTAGGGGATAAGATTGAGTGGAGGACAGGTGTCAACATTCTGGTGATTCTTTCATCCACGGCCGGCCGGCCAAATATAGTGCCGACCGACCACCACTTTTGGCCGGTGACAAGTTATCATGGCCGATGGCCTCCACCCCTGGCTGGTGGTCTTCCTCCTTGTTCTATGAACTATTTATGCTGAGAATTTGGCGAATGCCACCACTTCCAAGGCCCTCCGATGATGGATTTTGCGGCGCCACACCCATTTGCTTATCGAGTTGTTGTAAATTTGCTTATCGAGTTGTATTTCACTCTTTTCAAGTCTTCGTTGCTTGTCGAGCTGTACTCGCACGCGGCTAGCTTATTGAGTTTCCTTGCTTTGCTTGTCGAGTTGTAAGTCAGTTCACTACCTGATTATTACGATGTGAATGCTCAATTTTCAAACCGAGTTCAATTTCATTCACATTGTTATGTGATACCATGCTATGCGATGCTTACGAAGCACAAATGTAACATCATTTTGATTAAAATGGCTGTTTCATTTCCCTCATGTGTTTTGCAAAATACACATTTTTGAAAAGGTAAAACCTGCTTAAGGCAGTGCAATGTGTTCAAACTACTAGTAAAAAGGAAAGTAAAGCAAAAAGAAGAGCAGGGCAGCAAAGTATCGGAATTGATACTGGTAACCTCCCCTTGTGGTCAACGCACCTCTCGCGCCCTTGTTCGGATCAACTATGTGGTTTGGCGCCTTTATTACTCGAGACAGTGCAAGAAAGTACACTTTCGGAACATTAGTAGGCCTTCGAGTTAACCTCAAGCCATGTCTTCTATGAGCGATGCTCGGTACGCGCAAGGAACGTCCCTTCCCGTATCCTTTTCGTATCTTGTGAATTCCACAAATCACTTCAATTATACCATGTTACAGTGCTTGGCATTTCAACATCATGAATAACTGGTCCTTACCATATTTCAAGTTCCTTTTTATACACATTGCATGCGTTGTCGCGTTATGCTTTACTTACATGTGTTCAAGTTCCTTTCTATACACATTGCATGCATTGTCGCGTTATGCTTTACTTACATGTGTTCAATTTTAAGTTCCTTTCTCTACACATTGCTTGCGTAGACCGCATGCTTTACTTACATGTGTTCAATTTCAAGTTTTTATACACATTGCATGCGTTGTTGCGTTATGCTTTACTTACATGTGCTCAATTTCAAGTTCCTTTTATACACATTGCTTGCGTAGACCGCATGCTTTACTTACATGTGTTCAATTTCAAGTTTCTATACACATTGCATGCGTTGTTGCGTTATGCTTTACTTACATGTGTTCAAGTTCCTTTTATACACATTACATGCATTGTTGCGTTATGCTTTGCTTACATGTGTTCAAGTTCCTTTTATACACATTGCATCCGTTGTTGCAATATGCTTTACTTACATGTGTTCAATTTCAACTTTCTATACACATTGCTTGCGTAGACCGCATGCTTTACTTACATGTGTTCAAATTTCTTCATACACATTGTGCACGTTGTCACGTGTTCTTTACTTACATGTGTTTGTGCCTTCACAGCATTGTTATGCGTCCCACTCAACTTGCGTTGTCGCACACTTTCGATTGCATGTTATGCATATTGCTAACAATATCTGTACCTGTTAAGTTTTATTTCTTTTAGGCACGATATTGTATGTACGATTCATTTGAAGCTGGTGCAACCAGACAAACCGCGCAGGTATTGTATTCTCCGAGTGAGACGTATCGAGAATTACATAATTCTCTTACATCCTTTCTGCATTGTAGTGTAGTTTGGTGTATGCTAGCTTAAAACTGTCGCATGTTATGCTTTGTTACAGCTTTCTTTGCATGATCATAAGTTATGTTCGGCTTTGTGCATTGTCTTGCATTTTGCCCCGGCCTTCGGGCGCATATCTTGTCTGTCTTGCATGTTTGTCTAAGTCTTCGGCCTTGTCAAAAATGGGTTGTCTCTGGGCTTTGACATTCACTCCCGTCATTGTTATGACTTTCGAGTTCTGTCAAAGAGGGGCAACTGTAGACACCCCATTTTTGACGGTCCTCAAGACTTGGACGTCACCGCTTGAACACTCGGTGATCATCCATGTTTTGTGTTCGTCTTGAGTTCCCGGAGGCCTCGGCTATGTGCCTTGCCTCAGGATCTCTCGACTCGACCGTTTTGTGTCTAGTTTTGCACCAAACACTTGTGTTTTTGCTTTGGAGGGCAGGGAATGGCTTTTGGGACATCCCCATACTCCACCGGCCATGGCTTGAGGCCACCGGCTGTGTTATGTTGCCATCGGCCAAATGTGATGGCCAGCCGGCCAATTCGACTGCCGGTCGGCCATTTTGATGGCCGTCTGGCCAAATGTGGTTTTCAACAGATATTTCTGTAGACAGCTGGCAGCTGTCATTCCAGGCCATACCCTAGCCCATGCTTGGACGTAGGAGCTCTGAGGAGCTGCAGATTGATATATCTCTATATCAATCAAGCTTCTTGACAAAAAAAAAAAGGAGCACACAAGGAGAGAAGGAAAGAGAGATACAACTTGGAGAAAGAATAATTTCCTCTCTCTGTAAAAAATTCTCAGCTCTCTCCCTATCTCTCTCTCCCAAACCCTTCAAATCCCAAGGTTCTTGCACCATTTACCCTACACCTCATAGCACAAGGCCTCAATCCTTCATTCCAGAACTTTGGGATTGTTTTGGAGAGGTTAAAGGCTCAGAAATTTGGTCCAAGAGTTGCTAGTTCATTAGTCTTCAAGGGTAAGTCCTCTTCTCCTCTTTTCTTGCCTTATTTTGGTTTGTATCTAAGCCATACTTGCTAGCTTTTTTGGGCTCCGACCCAAACTGTAAATAGTCATATTTTGAGCCCTTTTTCATGTTTGATCAAGGACCTCCTACTGTTTGAGGCCTCCTACTACCACTTGCCTCTTTGTCTCTCTTTTAGGCCAATCTTGGCATAGTATTTTAGGCTTACTTGTGAGCTGTTTTGGACTTTTCCATAAACTGTGAAATATCTTGTTTTCATCCTCTTCAACATTGTTGAAAGGCTCTCCTCTGTTTGAGAACAGCAGCTACCACTTGTCTCTTTACCCCTTTTTTAGGCCTTTTCTTGCATGATAGTTTGGCCTTATTTTTGATTATTTTGGTGGCTTGATGTAAACTGTAAAGTGCCTTGTTTTGAGCCCCTCTTCAACTTTGTTGAAGGGATCTTTGCCATTTGGGGCCAGCTGCTGTCCCTTTGTGTTTAATCTCTCTTTTAGGGCCATTTTTGCATGATAGGTTAGCCCTATTTGTGTTCATTTTTGAGACTTGTTATAAACTAGAAATATACATGTTTTGGGACTATCTTGCATCTGTCTTCATGCTTCATGATCAAATAATGCATGCTTTGTATAGCTATAAGTCATTCCGTGTGCCTAGTTTCGAGTTGCGGGTTTCATCTCATGCATCGGGTGCCATTTTTCCATGTTTTGGGGCTGTTTAGCATCATACTTCAGTGCTGGAATTTTCATGTTCATATGCCATGTTTCATCATTTTCCATGCTTAGTTAGAGTTGCGTGTTGTATCTTGGGATCGGTCCATGCATTGGACATGTTTGTGTGCATTTCAATTGCCTCATTTCCATCTTATTCGCCACTGATGTGAGTGTGGCTGAGGTCCACTCACATTGGTATAAGTCCATCCTGCATTGTGTATGCCATGTTTCAATGCGTTGTGCATGTTATGTTGTTAGCATTGTGTGTGCCATGTAGTTGCATTGCGTGTTCGTATGTTTGTTTGCATGCTTAGGTCGCATGTGCATCGTTGTGCATTCCCTTGCCTCTTGATCAACCATGATAGGGGTTGGGGCCCTTTGATGTGTTTTGTGCTTGCATTTCATTTGATATCAAAGTTGCACACTTGGCTTTTGGGCCATCATGCATTGAAGAACGTGATTGATGGCCCGAGGGTCGAGGGCCATGCTCCCTTGAGTCCATTGCATGATAGGGAGAATGGCCATGCATACATTGCTTTGAATTTCCTTGCCATGCACTGTCTGCCCTCTGCTGCTGTCAAAAACAGGTTCTGCAGGAATATTTGGCCGGCCGGCCACCTATACTGCCGACCGGCCATTAATTATTTGCCGATGGATTTAAAAATGGTCGATAACCATTCGGACATGGCCGGTGAAAATTCCACTTGGTCGGTGATGCTCCCCAGTGTCCAGAGAGTTCACCTTGGGAGTTGCACAATTTTCGGAGGAGCAAGGCAGTGTAAATAGAGGCAACAGTGGCATGGTACGAATTTTTAGGCAAGACGAGTCAAGCATGCATCATCCACGCATTTCAAGGCAGGGGCTGTGGCCACTTTAATTCTTCATTTAAATTGTTAATTAATTGGAACTTCTGTAATAATTAATTTAGCACTATTCATTCAGACTGTAATATTTATTCGGACCCTCCGAGCGAGGGCAATTGTGTAATAAGTGTGCGTGAGTGTATGTATGTCTTCCAACCCCACGTCTTTCTTTCCTTTTATTTACCCTCTTATGATGGTAGACTAGGGCATATTTAAATTAGCATACCTTATGCTATGCATGCGTGCATTCATACATTTGTCTTGCATACACTAGGCTCGGCACATCATGCTAACTGCATTGTGTTTTAATTCCAAATTGAATACGTGTTAGTTGTAGCATTTCACATGCCATGTGTAGAATAGCCGAGCCCATTTCTAGTTGCATTTTGCATGTGTTGCATTAGCCATCTTAAACTAGGATCATGCATATGATTACTAACTAGTTTCTGTTTTGGCTTGGAGTACTCTGTAAGCATTTATGCTTTAGCATACCGCATGCGTGTGAGTGTTGCCATAACAGCATGATTACCATGAGGCTAGCTGCTTATGTGATATAACTGCTTGAATGCCTGTGGATGGAGGTTGAATTACCTAAATTGGGATAATGCATTAAAACTGTGAGTTTTAAGCCCACTAGATAGTGGCAAAACCATCTTTTCTAAAGCCCACTTGAGGGTGGAAAAACCTGCATTTCAGCCTACTTGCGAGTAGCAAACCATTTTCAAAACAAGCATGAAATGTTTTGTTCCAATTTAGGTGATTTGGTCTATACTTGTTTGCTGTACGCATAACATAGTAATTCTAGGCTAATAATCAGAATGAAAACACATAACATTTTTAAAAACGGATATCACAGTTAGTAGAGGCCGATCTTAGGATCGGGCGAGAGGGGGTGCTCATAGCTGACCTTCCCCAATCGTACCCAAGCTCTCGAGCCGAGGTAACTTTGGTGATGACGGACACGTGGCCTTTGGCACCGAGTCAGGGTTTCCTAAATTCTCCAAAATAAAATATTTAGGTGGCGACTCTATATCAGGCAAAGTAGTCCATGTTTGGCACTTCTTTTCAAAAATCTGTTTCTCAAAGCGATTTGTCGGATTTGGACTCTTTGGTTCAGACTAAGGACCGTGACACAAATTGAGTGCGAACTGTAGTGAGGCCCATGGCCGCGTCTACACATGCATGGAAGGAAGCCAAAATAAGCTAGCATGAATGGCATAAGGCATGATGCATACAAGGCAAATAAAGTGGATTACACTACACCTATTAAGACCAATCATAGGATGACTTAAGCAACAAAAATCAGAGTTATATCATGGCATAATAACCCCAAATAAGCACTGAAATGATAGCTCGCAAGCTAAGGCATGAAGGCATACACAATGGTTCATGTTAAGGCACAAAGCGGCTAACCCTCCAACGCATTGAATGAGTGATAAATGCAAGTGCATGAGCATGAAATATGGACTGAAATCACATAATAAATGATGCCAAATCATTCAAATAGTCCAAGTAAAGCATGCTAATGGACTTGACACACAAAGCTAACAAGCTAGATTGAACCAAAGCTATACAAAGCAAGGCATGTATGGTCAAAACAACCCAAATTAGAGCTAAGGCATGTTTAAACATGGACAAAAGCTTCATGAAGTTAGGCCAAAAGCATTCTAGAATGACATGTTACAACATGATGCATGCTAGGCTATTTCATGGAATTACACCACAAGTATATGGAGCATGCAAATGATGACCAAACCAAACCCTAACAGAGGTATGACATGGCAAAACATCACCAAAAACATGCTGAAATGGAAAGAAAACAAGCTAGAATGACATGCTACTTCATGAAGCATACAAAGCTAGTGTGTGTGATTTACACTACAAGTGTATTATGCATGCATAGAGTGACCAAACCAAGCAAAAACAGTGGCATGCCACAGTAAAATAACCACAAATACAAGCTAAGATATGGCCAACATAAGCTTAAAACACATGCTCAAACATGACGCATATATGGCAAGTATTGAAAATACAAGGAGAGGGGATGACCCTCTCCTTATTGGGACCTCAAAACACCATCCCCACCACTGAAATCCAGAGCTTAAAAAGAAGGCACAAGAACAAGGCCAAACAAGGCCTAAGAGGGGGTAAACAACCCCAAACACAAAAGTGACCTTAAACAAAGATCTTAAGCACCAAAATACAGAACTTTTTGCAGTAGGAAGCTAAGCTCAAAACAGCATGCAAAAGGGCTCAAAAGCTTAAGCAAAAATGGGGGTTTTTAGGGTTAAAGACTCACCCTTGATGAACTTCTTCAAGGCTGCAAGTCCAGCATGTTTTTCAAGCTCAAACCAACCCAAGAACACCAAAACCAGCTCCTAAGCACCTTAGTAGCCAAATGATGGTGCTTGAGTGTGTGTTTGTGTGTTAAAGTAAGACAAAATGACCCTTTTGAACACAAAACAAGAGCAAAATGAAGAAGTATAGATACAAAACTATATGTATCACTCCAGCCCCTTTTTTCTGACCCTAGAGGAGGGAGGAGATGGTTCTCTCTTATAGAGAACCAAAAGCAAAGCTTCTTGGAGAAGCTAAGGTTCATGGAAATCCCTCCATACACGTGTATAGAGGATAGCTTCAGTGCCCTCCAGCTATGCCAGCTGGAGGAAAATATCTCCAAAAAGGTGGCAAAAAGCAGCCGACGGCCAGCTACTTCAAGTGGTCGGCCGACCACCACAAGTGGTCTCCCAAGACAACAAGTGGTCGGCCATGGTGGGAGATGATCAGCACACTGAAAACAAGCCAGGGGTGGGGTGGTCGACCAGAAAAGATGGCTCAACGACCTTGGAGACCAGTTGTCAGATCAGAAAATTGGCTGGCGGGAAGAAAAGTGGTCTCCAAGAAAAAAAATTGGTCTCCCACCCTTGTACCACCTTCCAAACAAGGAAAACAAGGTTTGTACCAAAAACAAACAAAAATGGATGCAAGACGAAAGTTCGGGAGGCAAAGCGTGTTGCCGGGAACCTCGAAAACTAGCTGACAAGCACCAAAAGTGGTTTACGACCACAAAAGTGTCTCCCAAACCACAGTGGCCCTCTAGGCCAAGGAAACAAGGTGTGGTCCAAAAACCACGCCAAACGGAGAACGTTAAGTGGTCCCGAGATAAGGCATGCGGCCGAAGGTTCCGAAAATCGAAAACTAGTCTCCAAACGGGAAAAGTGGTCTACGACCATGAAAAGTGTCTACGACCACAAAGAGATGGTCTACAAGACCTCTCTCTCCCTCAGGGAAGAGAAACAAGGCCTGGTCTGCAAACCGAGCTGAAGCACAAAGAGTTAAGAGGTCCAGAGGCAAGGCACTCAACCAAAACTCCGGAAACTCGAAACAAGCACAACATGCACTATCACCGAGCGCTCAATCGATGACGTCTGAGTCTTAAGGTTGGTCAAAAATGGGGTGTCTACAGTTTTGGGAATGGTAAGCCGATTCTTGATGGGTTCACAAATTCTGACATTGCCAGTGATGTTGATTCTAGGAAATCTACTTCGGGATATTTGATGACTTTTGCTCGGGGGGCGGTGGCATGGAAATCTAAATTACAAAAATGTGTTGCTCTCTCAACTACCAAAGCTAAATTTATTGCCATTACGGAAGCTTGCAAAGAAGAGTTATGGTTGGAGAAATTTTTGCAAGAGTTGGGTTTAAAGCAAGAGAGGTATGTGCTTTATTGTGATAGTAAAAGTGCTATTCATTTGAGTAAAAATTCTACTTTTCATTTGAGATCAAAACACATTGATGTGAGATACCATTAGATTTGTGATGTGTTAGATTCGAAATTGTTGCAACTCGAAAAGGTTCACACGGATGATAATATTTCGGATATGTTGATTAAGACTCTATCAAGGGACAAATATTTGAAGTGTCGAACTTTGGCGGGTATGGTTGATGTCTCCACCTAAGTCGATATGGGGAGATTTATTAGGTATACCTCCTTAGTGGAGTATGGGACCCAAAATATTTAGTTTGGTTTAGTGTTGGTTATAATATATTTCTAATATATTATAGCTAACTTTTGGCGGCCCAATAGGTATTTAATAATCTATTTAGTGGCAACTAGAGTTTTGATAAAAAAAGCCCAAGAGGTCACAATTGGTATTATATATACTTGCTAGGTGGTCGACGGCGTGAAGATCAATTCGGTGGTGTAGTGTTTTTGGATAAAAAAGTTGAGTACATGCTGCTGATATCACATGTGTTGAGTTGTGTGTTTGTATTGCTTTGGCAAACAAGCAATAGTGCTGTTCTACTTCGTTTTCGATTCTAATTTGGGTCTATTATTTTGGGTCTTTCACAACTCTGTTTCGAAGACTTTTGTTCATCTATTTGGAGAGGTCTTTCCTCTTGCTTATTTGTGATTATTTGGAATTCACCTAAGGGTGGTTTGTAAGACCATTTGTCATGACCCGAACCCGCCCCTATGGGTTAAGGACATAACCGGCCAGTAATCATGAGATTACCTACAACCTCAAACTAAAACAAATGTATTTTTAACAGAGATATTGGGGACCAAATGGAAGCAGTTCAAAACTTTGTCCATAGAGCTGTGCTTACGTGGCACATCCATACAACCAAACACTGATACATTAATAACTCACAACAGAAATGCAATAGCATAAGTTCTGTACAAATAGGATCATTCAAAAACTAAGTCAACCCATGAAAACTATATACAACAAATACAAAGACTTCGCCGATATGACAACATAAAACAAAATGACAAAAGACGAAGGCGAGTCTCATGCGTAAGACACATGGGCTGACTCTCCAAAACTCGGTTGTTCCACACGGACTTCACTGGGGCTGGGTCTGGACCTCTCTTGGCTCACCTACAAGCACATGAATGAGCGTAAGCGATAGCCCAGTGAATAATATCAAATAAGAAAACACAAACGATATATAGAACAACATACTCCAAACGGCCTTGGGCCCAATTCACATTTTTATTTAACATTTATTCTTCATTCCTATCAAAACGGCCTCTGGCCCACTCATTTATGTCAAAACGGCCTCTGGCCCATCCATCCATGTCAAAACGGCCTTCGGCCCATTCATTTATGTCAAAACGGCCTCTGGCCCATCCATCCATGTCAAAACGGCCTTCGGCCCATTCATTTATGTCAAAACAGCCTTTGGCCCATTCATTTATGTCAAAACGGCCTTTGGCCCATTCATTTATGTCAAAAACGGACTTTGGCCTATTCATTCATGTCAAAATGGCCTTCAGCCCATTCATTTATGTTAAAACGGCCTTCGGCCCATTCATTCATTTGTATCAAACATTTGTCCATAATTCAAACTGGCAAACTCACAAGGCTTATAAGGAAATAAGCAATTGGACAACTGATAAGTTTCAAATATCGATATTACTCACAGTGATCGGTTGGTTGGTTTGCCCTGGAGCTCGACCCTACACAGTCCATGAACACAAAAGGGTCAACAACCATTCAATCCGTTCCCAAATTCACATTTTCCTCTTTAGGCTTTATTCTTATCTCTTCAACTCAATTACAATGCTCAATGCATGCCTAAGAGTACTTATAAGTGAAAGAGAACAGAAAACAAAACACATAATGCATTTTCAAAATTTCAAAAAACAGGGTCCCCGCTCAAGCGTGGACTTCCCCGCTCGAGCGGACCCTAGAGGCCTGCAAAAGTACTGGATAGGTGAAAATTACGCTCGAGCGTTCATTCTGGAACTCGAGCGGAAGGCCTCTCTACACGGCTTCCCGCTCGAGCATTAACTTCACCGCTCGAGCGGACACCATGTCTGCAAAAAGTACTGGATATATCATTTTTACGCTCGAGCTTTAACTTAGACGCTCGAGCGGAAGTTCATTCCACAAAGCTCCCTGCTCGAGCATGAACTTACCTGCTCGAGCGGACATCATGGTCTGCAGAAAATACTGGGAGCACGAAATTCACGCTCGAGTGGTGGTTTTCCCGCTCGAGCGGACATCAAATTTCTGGGTTTTCCCAGATTGTGTTCTTGAGCTCAAATTCGACATTTCAACCACATTTCTTGCATATTATGGCTCCAATTTCACATATACTTGTACTAACATGATATAAACACCAAAACACATCATCATGGAGCTCAATTTCTTGTATTACCTACATGTATGTCTCAAATTAATCCAAATTCATCACCAACACATCAAATTCAAACATGCAAAGCTTACACTTTCCTGATCTATTCTTGCATGTGAGAAATACACATTATTCACAACTTATTTGGTGAAGAAATGGTCATACACATGGATTTCAATCAAACTTCAACATAGATTACACAAATTAAACTCAAACATGGAAATCCATAGCAACTCTCTACATGCATGTGTTCTATGACTTCAAATTCAACAAATTCAACTCAATTTCCTTATAATCAAACTAATTCATGTTCTTGGCCATTAATCAAACTTGAATCTACAAATTCCAAAAAAAATTCATGAGATACTCACCTTGGAGTCTTGGTTCTCACAATCTATAACAAATTCTTGGGAAATCTTCAAGGTTTCCAAGCTTTGAGCCAAAATTGCACAATCTCTCTCCCTTTCTCTCACTATGGCCGGCCCTCTCTCCTCACAATTGTATAACTCAGATTTTTGAGTCAAAAGAGTTAAAGGAGAGTGTAGTGCCTTCATACAACAAGCCCCACTAACATTTATTTAATAATAATAAATGATTGGGCTCTAATTCATCAATTTAATCTGGTACGAATCAATTTTTCAATTAAACTTCACCGTAGGCTCCAAAAATTATGCCAATCACAATGATGCAATCAATTTTGGGTTCTATGGCCGATAAGGCCTTCAATTAAATTTCCAAAGCAGATAATCAAACAGATATTCCTACGGTGAACAGATAGAAATTCAAAACCGCATATATTCACATAATGGCACACAAAATCATATTAATCACATAATCATACTCAAATTAATGACCAATTAGCATACCACGGAACAGGGGTATCACACCATTTGTGTTTCGTTTGTAATTGTTTGGAAACTTTTTGGTTAATAGTGGAATCGGATTTCGATCCCGTGGATGTACTTTACATTAAGGGAACCACATAAAAATTCTTATGTCGTTATTGATTTAATTTTTCTACATTAGTTTTTATTCTCATTGATTGATTTACTTATGGAAAATCATCTATTTTCCACAACAATTCATTGATGTTCTAGCCATCTCTCTCTTTCTTTCTCATGAAACTGAACCCACAACCATGGGGATTCCCAATAACTCACCAGCTTAGCTATGGAATTGTGATGCCATTTCATTTTCTTTTATTATTTTGAAACGTCAATAACTTTACTTGAGTATTGTTGACTAGCGGCAAGCAAGCATACCACTGACAATTAGTTGGCAAATGCTGAAAAATACCCCCTACCTGTTATTGTTCAAAGAAATTATCATGTTGCCCTCCAAATTGTCATGCATTTTTTAATTTGATCTCAGATTTTGATTAATATCAATTTTATAATTAAATTGACCCATGCCGTCACATTCTGTCTACAATTAGATGGATTGTGCTGACGTGACATTAAAATTCATTTGAAATTTCATTTTACTCCCAAACTATACTTTAAAAATCAATTTGCCTCCAAAATATTAAATTTATTTATTTTTTCATATTTGGGGGACAAATTGATTTTTAAGGTATAGTTTGGAGAGTAAAATAAAATTCTAAATGAATTTTGGTACCACGTCAGCACATTCCGTCCAATTATAGATAGAATGGGCCAAATTGATCAAAATTTTTAAAGTTTGAGTGTAACATTGATATTAATCGAAGTCTAAGTTCAAATTGAAAACGCGTGAAAGCTTAGGGGGCAAAATGATATTTCTTCTATTGTTCACGTTGAAATTAATGTAAGATAATATTCTCAAAATGATGACAAAATTAAATAATATTTTAAAATTATTAAAAATTATTTTGAAACTAATAGAAAGTGTTTTGAACCTCACATTTGAGAAATTACATCACTCAATTTGAGGTTTTGGTGCTATGAAATTTCTCAAATGTGAGGAGAAAATTTATCTATTATTTGGTTTAAATTCTTAGAAATTATTTTTAATTGGATTTTAGTTTTTTTTTATTGATTATTTTTTTTTTATATTTTAGTCTCTTTTTTTTTTTTACTTTATAGATATATCACAGTTAGATGCATCTAAATAAAATTGAAGGGTGTAAGGAGTTTATTTGGCGGTGTTTTGTGGTGTAGGTAAAATTACTCATCAACTAAAGGACTTCTCACCAAACTATTTCACAAAGGGTAGATCTCTTTGACCAACAAAAAATATTCACTAGACCCAATGCCTTATACCCCTCTTACCTTGGATTTGGATAACTAATCCTGCACTAATTCATAGGATTATTAATCCTTTCACTATTAATTCTGTTAATCAAACAAGGCGTAACACTATTAATCTCATCACTCAATTTCATTATAGTGACAAATCTTTTTTTTTTTTTTTTGATTAGCAAAAAAAGTGAGAGCTTTATTGATGTTAATCTACGTACATGAGATAATAAAACGATAAAGTGATAGATATGGTGAGTGCAAAAGCATCATAGCAAGACAGAACAATCCCAGCTAGATTGGCACCAAGAAGCAAGCAAATCATCAGCTAGAACAACACCGAGGGTTGGTGAGAATCCAACCAAAACATCCCAATACATGCAACTACTCCTAAGTAATAGGCCGATCAAGACAAAACCCAGATGATAAACCAAAAGTCCTCTAATCCAGTCAACAAGGCCAAGTCACTAGCCAAAGACCTCTAATCCAAACACCAAAGGACGGCACATAGAAATAGTAGCCCAAGATACAAATCAACCCACCCAGAAACAGTAGCCCACATAGAACATCTGGTTTACACCTAACCCATTTCATGCTATTGGATCCGGGATTCCATGTCCTTAATTGTTGTTCATGTCCTTTTTCATACTGTTGGTAATTGGGTTGAGTATTAGTTGTGTTTGAAATAAGTTGGGAGTTAGTTTTTCAAAAGAGTTGCTGTCTAGTTTTCTTCTTGTTCGATCGAATGGTTTTTTGGTAGCTCGAGCAGTCTTTGGGATCTTTCAATATTTTTGCAAGTCTGCAAAAATTCTGGGAGTAGGGTATCTTCGAGCGGTATTTTCTGTGCTCGAGTGGTCTTCTACAGGTCTGCAAAACTTCTGGGAGGGGGTCTTTGTGCACTCGAGCGGTGTTCTTGGTCGCTCGAGCGGTGTCACTTATTGTGTCTAACACTCGAGCGGTGTTTTTGTCGCTCAAGCAATTTATGCGTATATCAGTTTGGGAAAAGGGAAAATTTAGTCACTTTTTCATTCATCTCTCTCTCTCTCTAATGCATCTCTAACCCTAATTTCTTCACACACTCTCTCTCTCTCTCTAGTTCTTGCTTTAAAACCTCAAATACACCTTCACCCATTGATTTCTCCACCATAGCTCTTCGGAAAAAAAAGTAAAGCTCGTCAAAAGCTTCATTCTAATCAGAGAGGATCTTGTTTTTGGCTCCGTCAAAGTTTTTTCCCTTGCTCTCTTCCTCTTATATTCTTGAGGTAGAGATTTCTTCAATCTTTGGTATGATTTTAAGCCTAGTTATTTGTTATTTGAAAGGTTTAGTGATTTGGGGATTTTGGGTTAAACCTAGGGTTTGATTTTGAAATGTAAAAAAGGGGTTTTTCAAATCAGATCTTGAGAAAGGTGGTGGAATTGTATAAGTTGTTGGGTTGTGTTGAAATGTTGGAATTTCCCTACTTAAATGTGATTTTGAAAGTAAATGAGGTTTTGTTGAAAATCATTGATATTTGATTTATGCAAGAAAAGGGAAAAGATGTTGGGTTTTGAAATGATATAAGGAATGTGTCTATTAACGATGAGAGTAGAGTTGGATATGTAGTATTGCTCCCATTTTGAAAATGATGAGATTACATTTGTTGTTGGAAAATTATTTGTTGAGGAGAAATATATGTTTTGGGCTATTGGTGGAGGATAGCTTTGATTGTTGTAGAAATTGCATAGGGATTAGGTGAATTGAAACTAATCACGCATACATCTTGCATTGAGTATGGTTTCATACTTAAACATTGAAAATGTATTGTTTAAGAAAAATTGGAATATACCTTGGTGAATTTGGTTAGGAGGTGTGGTTGTGGTTATTATGTTGGCATGTGTGTCCTTGGTGAAAGTCTAGAAACTCACGCGATTAGGTGTCGATCCTTCCAATTAGTATTAGTAAAATGGCTTTGGTAGTACTTGTATAGCCTACTGGCAGACACGTATGTAGAGATTTTAGTGTTTTGTATCCACTTATATAAAAGGATATTTTTCATGAATTAATATATAATCCTAGCATCACATTGTTTGGAGATGGAAATGTAAAACGTTTGACAAATGGCACGCACATGTATTCACCTTATGACTTCGTTAAGATTTATACATTGTTGTAAAGTATCTCTATCGGGCTTTAACTCACCCTACGTGGAAAACAACTTTCAGGTGCTTATGATATGCCTCCACCAAGGACATATCTTGGGAGGATCGTGGAGCTGAAGGCTCATTTTTGTTTCTTTTGTTGTAATTATACTTTGCATAAGCCTCAGGCTTCTTAATTGTTTTGGACTTGATCCATCTTGTTGTAACCAAGCAATGTCTTGGAAAGATATAGCCATTAAGGCATGAACTTATCTGTAATACCTTTTGTTTTCTGTTCACTCATATATGGCATATTCTATAGATTCAGGATCTAGGATTTATGAATGTATACTCGCATTTATCATATTTTGTATGGGAAAATGAATATAAATGAAAGGTTAATATTTTGTATGTTTAAGTCTTTCATTGGATATTATGATGTGAGTTGTTATTATTTCGGGGCATTACAACTTGGTATCAGAGCTACTGAGTTTCAATACTTAGGGATCGTGGGATGTGGTTTTTACCATAATGGGTTTATTTCGCTAGACGATATTAGAAGTAGACCTGTTGTGTTATGTGATAACATGTTTATGTGATTAAATGGGTAAGAGATTTGATTTTTAAGATATTGATTGAGTCTATGAGTTTCTAGAAGTCCTGTTAGAAGAGCACTTGATCACTGCTATTTCTAACTGGAACTCTAGCAATGTCGCGAAAGGTCATTATCTAGAAAGGAAATTCATTTGTGATTATGTGATTTGGTGCTTATGTGGAGTGAATTACTTGTTGTCTACCGTATTAGGACGTGAGTGAATTAGCTTTGGCACATTTATAAATATGCTAATCTATTGTGTTACCTTTATTAGGATGTCAGGACGTGGACGTGGACGTGGACGTGGTAGTGGTAGGTATGGTAGGCCTAGGCTGCAGGAGGTGCCGATACCAGATGAAATTTCGAAGCAAGAGGAGGGAGTTGGTTAGGCCAATGTGGCTGAGCTAGCAGATCAGCAAGCCATTGCTGTTTTAACTTGCAAAATGGTCAGAGCTTTGTGGGAATCCATGGACATTCTAAGGGCTGAGAGTCAAGTCCAAGCCCATGTTGTTTAAACAGGGCCATCCTTTTTGAAAATGGAGTTTTTTCTGTTGAATTCAGACAAGTTTTTAGGGGATCCGAAAGAGCCACTAAAAGCTAATGAGTGATTGAAACAAATGATGAAGATGTTTGAGATGCTACGCATCGAGGATGACAATTCAGAGTGACCTTGGGATCCTTCTAACTTAAGAGAGATGCTAGTCAATGGTGAAAATATGCGTGAGGGCATATTGGGGTGACTTGAGAGGCCTTTATCAATGCCTTCCAGGACAAGTTTTTGCCACCCACTGCTAGGGAGAAGTTGAGAGACCAATTTTTGAAGCTTAAGCAGCTAAGCACGCCAGTAGTCGAGTTTGAGGCTGCTTTTACTAGCCTATCAAGATTTTCACCATAACTTATGGCGACGAAGGAACGCCATTGCATTGTGTTCGAGAAGAGGTTAAGGACCAAACTCTTTTTCAAAGTGGTTGAGTCTATGATTAGGGATTTAGGTCACCTTGTAGAGGCGACAGCTCACTTAGAGATCGTGATCCAAGCAAAGGATGAGCGGATGAGGGGCTCCAGGAAGAGGTCCCAAGATGTTCAGAAGGATGTAAAGGACAATAAATGGCAAAAAGGTTCTACCCCGCAGTAGTCCCAAGTTACACAGTTTAGATCCACATTTCCCATACCGAGTTCGGGGAGGAGAGAGGCAATCAAGACGGGTTCACTTGCTTCAAGTGTGGTCAGTTGGGCCACAAGTCTTCAATTTTCCCTTAGGGTAGAGAGGGCAACAATCTACATCGTCTTCAGCTTGTCCTCAGAGCCAGAGTCAAGGGAGATGGCAATCGCGTACCTGTTATCAATGTGGGCAGTTAGGGCACTTGAGGAGGTTTTATCCTCAAGCATGTGGTACATCTAGTGCTTCTAGTTCAAGACAGACATAGAGCCATCAGCCTAGTCATTTAGCACAGGCCTCGAGGGCTAATCAGGGAGCCTCTTTGGCTCAATTTGTATACTGGACCTATGCTCTGAGGGGTGAGCAAGTAGAGCACAAACCTTCAAGACGTGTGTCGACTGTTACCATGCTAGATCAGTTGCCAGCACCTTCTGTTGTGAGAGGTAACTTTTTGTTTTTTAACTCTATTGCTAATGTGTTGATTGATACTGGTGCATCTCATTCCTTTATTTTGTCTACATTAGCATCGATTTTGGGGTTAGAAATGGCTCGATTGGCGTCCTCACTCAGGGTAGAGTCACCAATTGGGGGTAAAGTTGTCTTGGACCGGGGATGTCGTGGTTGTGAGATAGTGGTTGCCAGTCACCGACTTCCTTTTGATTTTGTTGTGTCAGACATGTCGAGTTTCGATGTCATTTTGTGTACGAATTGGTTGTTTTCATACCGGGTCATCATAGTTTGCTACTATAGGAGAGTTACTGTGTGCACCTCGAATGGTGATTATTTTTATTTTCAAGAGGACCAAGCTGATAGTTTTTTTTCCTACCATTGTATGACTTACGTAGTCGGGGCGAGCTTAATTTCCTCCTTGCAACCTTCTTAGGTAATGATAGTGACATGGTCTAAAGTGACTTGCCAAGGGTAGTCTGTGAATACCCAGAAGTCATTCCTAAAAATCTTACCAGTTTGTCACGTCACCAGGAGATTGAATTTTCCATTGATTTAGTGTCCGAAACGACACCAATTTCCATGGCACCGTATAGATTTACACCTGCTAAGTTACACGAGTTGAAGATTCAACTCCAAGAACTATTAGATAAAGGCTTCATCCGCCCTAGTATTTCACCTTGGGGAGCACCGTGTCACGGCCTTGGTTGTTTCGAAGTTATCCGTGTGGCACTTGGACAATCTCAAGCTTCAGTTGATGTTGCTAAGTCAGCCTAACTCACAAACTTAGAAGAGAGACAAGTTAAGAAGACAATGAGAGTTTGAGAGAATGCCTTGTATTCACTATGAGAAAGCTTTACAACTCTTGAATGGATTGGAGAAAATGAGCTCTTCCCCTATTTATAGGCACTCTTGGCTTCTCATAGAACACTCTAGAAGCCACTAGGAAATACATGGAGATGCTTCCCTTGGAAGCCTTCTTTACAAGCTACAAGAATGTTCTAGAATGTCTTCTAGAACTATCTATACAAATATCTAATTATATTTACAGGTGTATAGGTTCTTGATTCTCCCAGGTCTTTCTAGAATTCTCCATAGTCTTCTAAAGTTTGCTAGGGAGTTCTAGATCCTTCCATTAGCCTCTCTTTCTTGCATGCTCTCTTTTGGATCTTTTAGAGAATTCTGTAGAGGTGTGACATTTCTCCTCCACCTATGCTGGGGACAACCTCGTCGCATCTTCCCCGTTGAACTTTTGTATTTGCTTCTGGAGCTACTATAATGCTTCTGCTGGCTCCCAGCTAGCCTCGCTTTCTGGTAGCCCTTTCTATTTTACCAAGTATTCCATGCTAGGAGGAACTCCACGCCTTCGGATGACTTGGTTGGCCACAATGTATTCTACCTCTTTGTCATAAGAGGTTATTACTGTCGTTGGTGCTTGCAATGATTCTTCTCGGCTTGGGTCTTCCAAATCAGCATAACAAGGCTTCAAATTACTTACATGGAAGACTGGCTGAATCTTAAGCTTTGAAGGTAGATGCACCTGATAGAAAACTTTTCCAACCCTCTTTGTGATGGGAAAAGGTTCTTCATATTTTCGCACCAATCCTTTATGCACCTTTCTTAGGGACTTGTGCTGTTGAGGCAACAGGTTGACAAGCACCAAGTCCCCCACTTGGAATTCCACCGCTCATCTCTTTTTGTCAGCCCATTTCTTTATTTTCTTAGGCGCCTTGTCTAAGTAGGCCCATGCCACATCGGCTTGCTCTTGCCATCCTTTAGCAAACTTGAATGCTGTAGGACTCTTTCCCATATAGCCAGACATCACTGTGTGGGGTGTTAGTGGCTACTGCCCAATAGCTAGCTCAAATGGGCTGCGATTGGTGGACTCACTTCACTGCAAGTTGTAAGAGAATTGGGCTACATCTAGCAACTTAGCCCAATCTTGCTAATTGGCACTGACAAAGTGCCTTAAGTAGAGCTCGAGCAAAGCATTCAACCCGTTCAGTTTGGCCATCAGTTTGCAAGTGAAGGCTTGTAGAGAAGTGTAAGTCTGACCCCAACATCTTGAATAGCTCGGTCCAAAATCGTCCTATAAAGTGAGGGTCCCAATCACTAATGATGGACCGAGGCAAGAAGGTTAGACCCCGATCTTTTCAAGTTGGAGAACTAGTGTTGGCTATTTGAAGACCTATCATCACTACCCATCGAACCGGCAACAAGTTCTTGTCCAAGTGGGATGGTCCATACGTGGTGACTAAAGTCTACACTAATGGAGCATACATGATTTTTGATGAAGAAGTTATAAGAGTTGGCTCAATCAATGGTAAGTTCCTAAAGCGCTATTAGCCATGAGAATGTAACGCTCCTAATTGCATGAGCATAAATTGCATGATGCTCTTGGCCCATATGAAATAAAGTTGTTATTTAAAATAAATAAATAAATAAAATTGTATTACTCTTGGCCCGCATGAGTATAAACTGTGAACGACTAATAAATCAATAAACCAAATGTGTTTTACAATAAGAGTATTTTGTTTCGAACTATAATATTTATTTCATAAATGAAGCGTTTGCTAGAGCAATTATTTTATAATGAAATATTTGGTTTCGAGCTACATTTCGTTAAAAAAATAATAAAATAAAATAAAATAACATAAATAATAAATAATAAATAAATAAATAAATCATGGAAACCATGATAAACTTTGGATCTCGCCTTGTTCAACCTTCAAGAGCTGCTCTAACTTGTTGGCAACTTCGATATCCTCACTTCTTATCACTTCAGCTGCTTCTATTGTAGCTTGCTCGTCCCTTAAAGTGGAAACAATGGCTCACCTTGGAACTACTTCAGCTTCAACAACGCTAATTGTAGTCTCTAATTGTTGTGATTGTTCATCTAAATGTTCTAGCACCTTTAACAATTCTACCTTCTTTGCTGCGAGGTTACCCAAATCAGACATCAGTAAGTGAATCTGCTCAATCCCTTCCTTCTCAAGAGCTAGAGCATGAGTAATACATTGACTGACATCCGCCAAATGTTGATCTTGTAGCTCTGAAGTCATCCCTTGAGCAAACGTTGACTTCACAGAGATGTACGTAGTAGCATTTTGTACATACTTCTCAATTTGGCTTTGCAATGGAGAATAGTCTATTTGAAGCTTTGAGCCCAATGCTGTAACTTTTTGAATAGGAGATTTGCTCAATAAGCCTTTAATATGGTTATCAAGTATTGAAGCTGCTGAGTGGCAAGCATTAAGGATCATGCTTCTTGTATCAATGGTAGAAGTCACAGAAGGTGCAACTTGACTCAATATGGGAGCAATAGGCAAAGAACGAGTTTGGATAATTGGAGTTGGGTTAATTGAGAGACAACCCTTACAACCAATCACTAAATCAAAGGCTAACAGTCTATGAACTGATTCCTCATTATCTGAGAACTCATCAAGAAATCCCATGTCCTCATTGCCAGATGCCAAATTAAAGTCATCATTTGGCAATTGTCAAAACGAATTAAAGAGGAGTCATAATATATATATATATATATATAAGGGAGCACAATAAATTGAAATGACAAATAATAGATTTCGTCATTACCGATACAACATTGGTTGAGAAGTGCTAGGAACGCCGATCAAAAATGACTCCACATCATTAAAAGTAGTGGTGTTCCTTCCAACGGTGCCAGTACTAGATTTTCTCCTTAAGTGACACCAATTATGATCACCGTTACTATGGTCCTCGTTTGCTACTCCACCAAGAGTCCTATCAACAGTTCCTCGAACCATTTCGTTGGTCTTAATATTAGAATTTTGCTTAGCAATTGCATTTTTCTTTGCTTTAACCATCTCTTGATTTGGTGAAGCCAAGTGTTTGCTCCTTGGGATAGAATTTTCTTTGTTGGAGAAATAGCCTGCATAAAGCTGGGACTACCACTCCAAATAAGCCTTGGTAGTGGAATGAGATGGTAAATCAAAAAGCATTGGTAACCTTAATACATAATGAGTACCATCACGAACACAAGAATCCCAATGCTGAATAATGTTCTATAAACTACCATTCCAAAGATTAACCATAAGTTTACCTAGGATGGCTTGAATAAAACCAAATTGCCTACTAAACCTGTGAGGACTATATGGCTCAATGACCATAGTGGACGAACTTCGCAAAGTCAAATAGCTTGAGCGGATTACTCTAAATCTGAGTTAGAAAGACGACTGTCATCAACCAATTCCTTTGGATTTCCCTCGCTATACACCAAACGATTCAAGGTCATATCTTTGCATGATCAAAATAAGTCATAGGCCTCTGACTCCTCAAAATGTTTGGCCATCCTTTCACCAGCATATCTCGTCATTCGAGGCTTCAGGGTAGAATCAATACTAAAGTGTGTGTTGAAATACTCTGCTAACCAATCATAAACATAATGGATAGGGAAGATAGCATCGCACTTTCCAGGATCAGAAAAAGAAACAATTCTATTCAGACCTTTGTAGATGCTAGCAAGTACAGGAATGGCAAGGCTGAATGCACGACCACGAGCCATCATACTAGCAACCTTAAACACCCCAGGTCTAATCAAGTCACCATCCCCACGAGGTAGAAAAAATTTGCACAACCAACAAACAAGGAAAGCTAACAGAAAAGTTTCACGCTTTATTGCACTAGAAATCCCTAAGTCACTGAAGACTTGGTCCCCTTGCACAGTTCGAGACTAAATTATGTTAATAATACCAGAAAGGTTGCTAGTATCTTTAGGGCATTGAGTCTTGTTCCTTGAAGCCCTCTTGGTTGATTTATGGTACTTGACTTCCCCTTTAAATCAAAATTTTATCCAACTAATAATCCTCACCACATTCTTCTTCAACTCCTTACAAATCGATGGTAAATAAGGAATAAATATCCGCAACTAACAAGAAGAAGGAAATTATTGTCCCTCATATTGCCGGCCAACTCTTGGGCATTTGACACCACTTCATCGTATATTGCACCTGTGACAACCCTACTCGGTGTTATGTTAATTAATCTTAATTTTGCTTACAATTATGAGCTTGATGTGATTTTAAGTGCTAATTATATGATTATGAGTGTTTATGAATTTATACCTGTTCACCGTAGGAAAATCTGTAACGCCCCGATACTACACTATTGATTGTAGCCAAGGGAGAGTCACTGTTAAGGTGTATACGTCTACTTCTATAGAATACCAATACATAACAACCATAAAAATATTAATTTCAAAAGCTTGTTCCATTACATTACATCCCAAAGAAAATTTAAATCTTTATACGAGTCTTACAAAACATCAAAAGAGAAATTTTTGAAGTTTTATAAGATAGCCAAAGGTCTTCGAATGTTTCAGGCTCGTCATCTCCAGCTATATGTTCCTCTTCGGCACCTCGCATAACACGCCGTGAGCTTTGAATGCCCAGTAAACACACACACACCCCAACCCTTTTTCCCGAGTCCAATACACAATCACAAATATAACATCAAGTAGTAGAGCATGATACACAACACAACAAATAAATAAATGGTTACAAGTTAACTGTTAGTAAACTAGAAATCCCCCAAAGAGATTTCATCCTCCCAACCACAAGAATCGGACTCGGATTATTCGATATGCCCCCTCTTTTGCTGCTTTGTTGCAGAACTAACCTCGGATGCCTACCATCGGTTATATACCACGTAGCGCCAACCGCAAGGCCTCAAAAGAGACGGTGAAATAGGGCCTTGCCCAAAACCCTCCTCACACCAAACCACCTAGGGTCCAAATACAACCGCTCCGTTCAAGGGTTCCGAAAACCACTTGCGCAAGACTTACTTCCAATTAGGGACGCATCCCAACAACCATATAACACATTTTCTCATCTTTCCATTACTCAAGTGCTCGAAATCCCAATACCCTCCCAATTAGGTTTCCCGTTGAGTTAAAAGTTTTAAGTCAAGGTTAGTCCAACTTACAAGATAATAATATCCACATAAACATGCATCCTTAAGATCAAAAAGATAAATAACATAACATAACACATAAAATATCTTGCCAAGATATGATCATAACACATTTTCATGAATACCAGGACATAAAACATCCATACATAACAAATATTTCCAGATTTAATATCACATAAAGATTAAAATGAAAGGCTAGTTTAGATCCTTCACCGGACTCGGTCTTCCTATGATTCGTAGAGAATTTGATCTAGTTTCTAGATCATTTTTCGGAAATGGGTTTGCTTTTCCAGATTCTAAGTTATTTGGAAAACATTCCAGCGCTGTCCAGATTCTGTCCAGACCCGTCGATCGTTACGAAAATTTGATTTTCTTGCAAACCGCTTAATGTTTTTCAATGAAACCAATTTTATTTGAAAGATAACTCCTTAAGGAAAATTTTGACCTAAAATAGAGGTCAAGAATAATTTTATACATTTTTCTGAAATTTTTGAAAGTGGGCTGTAAAAACAGTTTCTAGGGTAGATGTCCAAAATAAGAAGATTTATAAGAAAAGGGTTCCACCCAAAGGAAAGTTTTCATTTCTTTTGTGAAGAAAACATGCTAACCAGCATATATTTAACTCAAAAAGTTTGCTTGAAGGTGTGTCCTTGGAAAGTTGAGAGATTGATATGGAAAAAAAGATGGTTTTGTACCGAGATGGGAAAATACAAAAGAGATAGAATCAATACTCAACTCTTAGCATTTTTAACACAAGTAACTAATAAATAACAGATCTGAAACATTATCTAGAATCCTAAGACATGTATTTGAAAAAGGAAAAATGAAAGAGAAGGTTGTGTTGTGGCTTACATGCTAAGCTTTGAACAAGATGGCTCTCTTCTCCCTTTCTCTTCCTCTCAAAATTCTTCTCTTGTTCTCTTTCCTCTCCTTAGGTCGAATGTGGAAGTGTGAGAGTGCTGCTTGGTGATATTTATAGGCAACCTTGGTGTAGTTGGTATTGAAAGGTTGTCATTATAGCCTACTAGTTAGGATATGAAGGAACCACCACTTGAAAAATGAAAGGACCCTAGCCCACTAGTTAGGTTATGAATGAACCACTACTTTGAGATTTAAATGAACACTAATTGATATTAAATGAACACTAAACACTAATTGATATTAAATGAACACTAACTAGAATTAAATGAACACTAGTTAGACTATGAATGGACACTAGTTGGAACATGAATGGCCACTATTAAGGATATTCCTGTTTTGATAAAACAACAAAAACAATATTAATCAACAAGATTCGAAATAATTCTCATAACTAAGGGGCTTTAAGCAAATAATTAAAACCTTTTTTTTTGTTTTTAAAGAGAAAACATTTTTCAGGGCTTCACAAAATCTGTTTAACATTCTACTATAAAATTTAAATTGAAGGCCGTAGAGGCGTCAGAAACCAAAATTGACTGTATCAATGTGATTAGCATAATTTTTAGAGCCTACGGTGAAATTTAATTAAAAACTGATTTAGATCAAAATAATTAGATAAAATTGATTAACTTAAGTACAATTAATTGACTCTAAGCAAAAATGATTAGTTAAGCTAATCACCACTATATATGTGTATAGTTAGTGCTTAGGCTCAAAAACTCTAAGCTTATTCTCACTTCTTGGCTAAGTTCATACACTCTAGAAAGAGAACTCAATACTTAGTGAGAGAGAGAAGGGAATTGAGAAGAATTAAAGGAGATTTGGAAAATTGAGCTAGAATACACTTAAATTCAAGCCACAGGTATGATTGTCAACCTTGATTCTTGTAGTTAGAATATGTAGAAGCAGAATTTCCCTAATTCTTGAGTTCATTTGTATGTAATTGTACAAAGAAAGTATGAATCTCTTTGAAATGGAAGAATTGGGTTGAATTGTGTACATGCATGCATGAATCACCAAGTTGAGCTTGAATTCCATGGAATTATCCACATGCATGAAGCTATATTTGACATTTTTGGTACTGTTTCATAGTCTTACTACTTTTCATCTCATGCATGAGAGTTTTGAAAGGATTTGAAAAGAAAAGAGTACAATTCATCTCATACTTAGTTTCAACCTTATGAATTAAGCTTAAATTTGGGACAATGGTTCATGATTTTGAATAATTGGTTTCAAATTGAGGGTGATTTCATGTTATACAATGTTTTACCATGTTTTTGGCATCAACTTGCAAGCTTTAGACCCATGAACATCAAGTTTGAACTTCAAACAAAATTCTGGAAAACCCAGAATTCGACTTGTCCACTTGAGCGGGGAAAACGCCGCTCTAGCGTAAAAATCAAGCTCCCAGAAGTTTTGCAGAAATTTGTATTGTCGCTCGAGCGGCAAAGTGTACGCTCGAGCGAACCCTGTTTTGCAAGGCTTCTCGCTCGAGCGTCGAAAGTCTCGCTCAAGCGTAAAATACAACTAACCAATATTTTTGCAAACCAAAGGGGGTCCGCTCGAGTGGCCAAACCTGCGCTCGAGCGGAGGGCTCTGTTCAGAAAATTTTGAAAAGGCATTTTATGTTTCTTTTTCCGTTCTTTTTTATTTCTAAGAACTCTTAGGCATGTATTGGACATTGTAAATGAATTAAAGAGCATGAAGAAGCCTAAGAGCGTTAGACAAATCAAAGAACGGATTGAATTGTATAATGACCCAATGTGTTATAAATTATGTAGGGTCAAGTGCAAGGACGAATCAAGCGCTGGAACACAATGAGTAATATCTTAGTAAAGATATAATTGTGTATACATTATTTTCTAAATATTACCCACGTGGTGAATTTCTGAACTTATGAATTTGTGCTATGAATGAGTATTCTATTGTTTGATTCGAAATAGAATTTGTAAAGTGATTAATGTAAAAATGAAAGGTGGGCCTAAGGCTGTTTGGTACATTCGACAGGGACACAGATTAGGCCTGAGGCCATTTGGAATGTTAATAAGATAGACCGAAAGTCACCTTATATATGAATTGGACCGAAGGTCGATCTATGTGAATGTAAAATGGACCAAAGGTCATTTTGAATAAAGAATTAATTGGATCAAAGGTCGTTTTGAATATAAGTATGGATGTGATCATGATCATATGCGCATAATTATGAATACAAGGATGATGGACCCAAGGTCATTCAGTAATATGTTATGGAGGACCGGTAGTCCTTGGTACATGGATTCATTAGACCTAAAGTTGGTCTACGAAAGAGTATTGGACCCAAGGTCGATTTGTCTTATACATGTATTGGACCCGATGTCGTTTCGCTCATTATGATCTATAAATTTGATATGGCAGGAATAATGGCTCAAATGTTTAAATTATAAGTATGTCCATTCATGAATGAATCTCATTCATTAACCTCTTTACTCTGGTATTATTCACTGGACATTAGCTCACTCTGTATTTATATGTATGTGGGTGAGCAACGGGATGTCCAACCCCAACCCCGGTGAGCGTTGAGAAACCTAGTTTTGTGAGGTCAACCAAGGTCACCTCATGCAGACACTACTAAAAACCAGATCTTTTGTGACAGTCTTAAACGTCACAAAAGGTTGACATATCGTCGCGCAAGACTTTTTGTGACGGAGTAGCGATGCGAAATGGGGGGTGACAGAAGGAGGCGTGAGAAAAAGTATTTGCGACGGTTACAAACCGTCACTTTCTTGTAGTGATGGCTAATCAACGGTTTTTGCGATGGTTTAACCCGACACAAAAAAAAAAAAAGGAGAAAAAACTTCACTTTTAGTGACGATGCTTGTTGCCGTTGCCAAAACTTTTTTAGCGACGGTATTCGACGTGACGAAGAGTATTATTAGCAACGGTCTAAAATGTCGCAAAAAAATTAGAATTAAATTAATACCATATTTGCGACAGTTTAAACCGTCGCTAATGATTTAAACTAATATGTTATATGCAACAGGTTAACCCATCGCAAATAATATGCAAGGAAATGATGATTACATTAGTGACGGTTTATTATTGTTGCAATAAAATTATTTTCATAAAATCAATATATATTTTATTAATTCATTTCTTGTACAAATTATTAATATTTTCTAAAATAAAATACATCTACATCTACATCCACATCCACATCCACATCCACATCCACATCCACAAAATCATAAACCAAGAATAATATATATATGCCCTATAACAATTGTCAACCAAATATTCTTTACAAAAATATATAAAACATCCTCCAACAACACTTAATTTTTGGTATTCAAGAACTCAAGTTTTTGTTTCTAAAACAAAACAAAAGCATCGACAATATAATTAAAAAAAACATATATATTATAGCTTGTTTTGATATCAATAGTAAGCTCCAATGTCAATATACGAAGATATCGTCAGGTACTCAAGGGTTGCATCTGCAAAAAAAACTAAAAAAAAAAAAAAAATCATCATTACAACATAATTAATTTCAAGCTTACAGAAAAAAGTTTTTAAAGGACAAGTTTTCACAAACGAGAATTAGGCTCTAGATTTAAAATCGAGAAACGGGAATCAGTTTCGAGTTCCATTTTTTCCTACAAGTCATGTGTGCCTAGTTAGTCAAGTGTGTCAAGTTTCGTTGACATCCGATGTTGTTTGACCATTTTAGTGTGTGTTCGAAAAAGAGTTTCTAAAGGATAAGTTTTCACAAACGGAAATTAGGCTCCAGATTCAAAATCGGGAATCGGTTTCGAGTCGCGTCTTTTCTTACAAATCATTTGCGTCTAGTTAGTCGTGTGTGTCAAGTTTCATTAACATCCGACGCCGTTTGAGCATTTTAGTGAGTCAACTAGTTTGGAAAAAGAGTTTCTAAAAGATAAGTTTTCACAAACGGAAATTAGGCTCTAGATTCAAAATCGGGAATCGGTTTCGAGTCCCGTCTTTTCCTACAAGTCATTTGTGCCTAGTTAGTCATGTTTGTCAAGTTTTGTTGACATCCAATGCCGTTTGACCATTTTATTATATCAATCGTTTCTGAAAAAGAGTTTTTAAAGGACAAGTTTTCACAAATGGGATTTAGGCTCTAAATTCAAAACCGGGAATCAGTTTCGAGTCCCATCTTTTCCTATATGTCATTTATGCCTAGTTAGTTGTGTGTGTCAAGTTTCGTTGACATCCGATGTCGTTTGAGTATTTTAGTGTGTCAATTGGTTCTTACTATTTTGCTATGATTGGTAATGCCAGACAAACTTATAAGATCAATATCACAATGTGTGAATATTAATTATTAAGATTGGTTAAACAAACTAGTGCCATATTATACAACAAAATCATTATATTTAAATACGAACCCATTATTGAAAATATTTTTGCAATCCAATGGCTATTAACAACAATTAAATTACATAGAGATAAGAAACACTATAATATTGAATTCCCAAATTGGGTTTGTATAATCTATTTTGCATTACATTTTAAGTTTTGTTCCAATTAAAGTATTAGGGTTTCTATTACACACTAATTCAGACCATTTACATATTATTTCAGGATCGCATATACATACATAATTTCTAGCAACATTGCAAAGTCATAGAAATGGATTTGCCAGAGAAGTACTGATTTATGAAACCTAGTAAAAGAAGAATGATGAAGAGAGAGAATGAGGAAATGGGTAGTTTCCCATACCTTGTTGAGTTTGGGATTTGAAGGGTTTGAGATTGTATTGATGGATAAATTGAGCCGAGGAACTAGGTTGGCACCGATAAGCACACTAGCACACCATCAAGAGTTGGTGAGGAACCAATGTAGCGAGGAAAAAACAACTAAACAACAAGACAAAAGAGTGGCCCAAACACATGAGTACATCAGATAGCTATAGACGCGCCCGTGGGCCTCGCTACAGTTCGGACTCAATTTGTGTCACGGTCCTTAATCTGAATCAAAGAGTCCAAATCCAGCAAATCGTTTTGAGAAAACAGATTTTTAGAAAAAGAAGTGCCAAACATGGACTGTTTTGCCAGATACAGAGTCGCCACCAAAATATTTTTTAAAGGGGGAATTTAGGAAACCCTGACTCGATGCCAAAGGCCACGTGTCCGTCATCACCAAAGTTGCCTCGGCTCGGGAGCTAGGGTACGATTGGGGAAGGTCAGCTATGAGCACCCCCTCTCGCCCGATCCGAAGATCGGCCTCTACTAATTGTGATAACCGTTTTTGAAAACGTTATGTGTTCTTATTCCAGTTATTAGCCTAGAATTACTATGTTATGCGCACAGCAAACAAGTATAGACCAAATCGCCTAAATTGGAGCAAAACATTTCATGCTTGTTTTGAAGATGGTTTGCTACTCGTAAGTAGGCTAAAATGCAGGTTTTGCCACCCTCGAGTGGGCCTTTAGAAAAGATGGTTTTGCCACTATCTAGTGGGCTTAAAATACACAGTTTTAATGCATTTGTGCAATTTAGGTAATTCAACCTCCATCCACAGGCATTCAAGCAGTTATATCACATAAGCAGCTAGCCTCATGGTAATCATGCTGTTATGGCAACACTCACACGCATGCGGTATGCTAAAGCATAAATGCTTACCAAGTACTCCGAACCAAAACAAAAACTAGTTAGTAATCATATGCATGATCCTAGTTCATGTTAAGATGGCTAATGCAACACATGCAACTAAGATAGGCTCGGCTAATCTACAATGACATGTGAAATGCTATAACTAACACGTATTCAATTTGGAATTGAAATACCAATGCAGTTAGAATGATGCGCCGAGCCTGGTGCATGCAAGACAAATGTATGAATGCACGCATGCATAGCATAAGGTGTGCTAATTTAAATATGCCCTAGTCTACCGTCATAAGCGGGTAAATAAAAGGGAAGAAAGACGTGGGGTTGGAAGACATACACACACTCACGCACACTTATTACACAATTGCCCTCGCTCGGAGGGTCCAAATAAATATTACAGTCCGAATAAATAACATTAAATTAATTATTACAGAATTTCTAATTAATTAACAAATTAAATGCAAAGAGAAGATGGCCGCAGCCCCTGCCTCGGGATGCATGAATGATGCACGCTCGGATTTATCTTGCCCCGAAAGCCTGTACCATACCACTGCTGCCTCTATTTACACTGCCCTGCTTCTCTGAAAACTGCCAAAATCCTGGGACAGGTTCCCTGAACCCTGTAGGACACCATCGGCTGAAGGGAATACCCACCGGCCATGGAACTTATCCATCGGCTGGGGTTTCATATTATCGGCCACCAATCCATGGCCGGTCGGCACTCTACAGTGCCGGTCGGCAAAAACTCCCTGCAGAAACTGGTTTTTGACAGCAACAAGGACAGACAGTGTATGGCATGGAATTTCAAGCAAATGTATGCGCGGGCACACTCCCTATCATGCAAGGGACTCAAGGGAGCATGACCCTCGATCCTCGGGCCATCAATCATGCATTTTGATGCGTGATGGCCTAAGGAGCCAAGGTTGCAATTCAATGAAAATGCATGCAACATATAAATGAATACCAAGACCCTATCATGCCAAAGTCAAGGGCCTCGGTGACCGAGAGTTGAGACATTTTACATCACTTGTAGTATGAACACTTCTCCCCCCTCACACTTGGTTTGACACCCCAAACCAAGCAATGCAATGCATGTTATGCAAACATGGCTCGAAAATGCAACATATCACTAAAATGCAAAGCATGCCAAATGTAATGCAACATATCAAGGCAAGCATGCAATGTTCCTAACATGCAATGCTACCATGCAACCCATCATGCAATGCTAATATGGTACAATGCAAGCATGCGATTAGAGGCAACAAGTCACGCATACAACCATGTCCGAGAAGGGACTTAGACTGAAATGGGAGGCCTCAAACACCCCCCAAAACAGTGGCCAAAAGTGTCTCAAGTGATGGACAAAATGCACTACAAGCAGGCAAGTCAAAAGGGGCCCAAGGCTAAGGCATAACAACAGGGCACTCCACTACCACTAACCCAAACAAGCATGGCATGAACTATACAACCCAAAAACAGAATTTTAGCATGCAAAATAGCTCCAAAACCCGCTGGTATGGCAGCCCTAAAATGACCCAAACACATAGGCACACACAATGCACATGTCAAGGCATGAAAACACAACACTTCAAGGCATTGAAAGAGACACAAAGGACAATGTAAGACCACATTATATGGACTGGAATATGATCTCAACGAAGGCCAAATGATGATAATAGGCCAAGCTAGGCATGTTAATGATCCATACACTCAAGGCTCATGATCCAAAATGCAAAGCAACTATATCAAGCATGCTAAACAAGACCAAATCAGTGGCCAACAGACCTCATGCATGACAAAATCTGGTCAAGAACTTCACAAAGTGAAGCCAAAATATGAGAGCATGGTAGTCAAAAGTCATGATGCATTTCTAGGCACAAACAAGGGAATACAAAGCAAGTATGTTAAGCATGCAAAGGGCCACCAATCCGACCAAAAACAGAGATAACATGTGACCTAAATAGCACCAAAAACATCTGATATGGAGCCAAAAACAACCAAGCATATATGCTACCCTTATGAGCCCAAAACATGCACAAATGAGACACAAAGGGAGAGGGGTGTCCCTCCCCTGTACAAGACTTCAAACCATCTTCTTCACCACTGAAAATCCACTGGATTTCAGTGGTGAGAAGGCTAATACAACAAAGCAAATAAGGCTTAAAGAAAAAGACACCAAAAGGGGCCAAAAGAGACCTAAGAGGGGGATTTGGACCCCCAATGCCAAAACACCCTTAATGAAAGTTCTTAAGAATGAAAATATAAGACTTTTTTTAGTTATACACAAAGCTCAAATCAATATGTAAGATAGGTCAAAAGGCAATGCAAGATTGGGAAAAATAAAGCAAGAAACTCACCCTTGAAGAACACTTCAAGAACAGTTGGTCCAGCCACTCTTTTCTGACCAAAATCAGTCCAAAACCTGAAGAATCAACCCTCAATGTCTCTCAAACTCGAAGCAAGGTGTGGTAGTGTGTGTCTTAGTGCAAAACTAAGGTAAAAATGCACTTTCTAGGCCTCCAAACACACACTAAGGATGAGAGAGAGGGAAATATAGAGAGAGAGAGAGTATATAACAGATGTATCTATGTATAATCTCTGGTTTTTTGTTCAAAATCTCTAACCTTTAACAATGGAAGAAGAGAGGTGCTTATATAGGCAAAGGGAAATGGTTTAAGCTTCTCAAAGAAGCTAAGTGAAAGGGGCAAAGGAGGCAAAGGAGTCAAGGCTTCTTGAGCAAGCTAGGACAGCTGGCCAAGCTTCCTCAAGAAGCTTGGCCAAAGGGTTCAACCTTCTAGAAGGAAAAGGGGTGCAAAGGCTCAAAGCAGCCACTTCATGCACGGGGAGGAGTGTTGGTGCATTCCAGCTGGCACAGCTGGCATGCGCCAAGTCTGAAGGGTGCAAAAGGGTCACACCGGCCAGCAAAATAGGTCACCGGCCAAATAAAGGGCCGGCCGGCCATATAGAGTGCTGACCGGCCATTGGTATTAAGAAACCATGGCCGGTGGCAGCAATTAATGGCCGGTGATGCAAAGGGAAGGCCGATGGGTTGTGGGGATGGCCAACAAGCCATTCCCTGCCCCTCAAAGCAAAAGCACAAGTATTTGGTGCAAAACCAAACGCAAGATGAACAAGTTGAGAGATCCTGAGGCAAGGCGCGCAACCAAGGCCTCCGGGAACTCAAAACGAACACGAACATGGATGATCACCGAGTGTTCCACCGGTGACGTCCAAGTCTTGAGGACGGTCAAAAATGGGGTGTCTACAATAGCCAACACCAATGAAAACAACAGCCCAATAAAGTCAAGCAAAAACTAAGCAAACTACACCGCACTCAGCCAAAGCACTTAGTAAAGCATAGCAACACATAGGAAGAGCATACCACAAAACCAAATCATACTCCAGCTAGCTCACTCCCATTTGAGAAACTTCTACAACCTAATTGAAGATCCAATGCTCCTCCTCACCTGCTGCAAATTATGCACCATCTCATTAACTGAATAAAAATATCCTTTTAACTGAGACTTCACCCAAATGGCCACCCTAATTATGATAAGATCACACAGTTCCTCAAAATTTGGATGAAGATTATTGAAGATGCACTCAATTTACTTAGATTTTCACATGGAAATGTGGAAGAATTGAGGTAGTGTTTACACTGATCACTGGAATGAAGTGCAATAAAAATTCATTCCATCAAAATGTCAATTCCCATGTTTGGTTGACTAAAAAAGAATAAATAAAAATACATTAGAAATGGGATCATCATAATGTGCAAAGTACATCAATGCCATGAAATTGCTGACCAAAAACAAATATAAAAAACAAGTCGAGAAAATTTAAATCCAAAAGGAACAATGCATCTAAGGTCAGTCAGTCAACAAAGAAAGCAAGACAAGGAAGTAAAATATGGCAATAAAAGTAAGCAGTTGTAACTGACAAGATTCAAATCTAAGATTCACAAGCACAAACACGAGGAAGAAATAATAGGGCACGTTAATGCTATTACATTCTACTTTGCCTATACCTGTGAACCATAGTTGTCAAATATGTATGCATGGCATATTTTATGATTGACAAGTATACCATGTCATGACAGTGCCAACAGAAAGATTCAATATATTACTGACCTTCATGCTGGACCCGGATGTACTAGCAGAAGCACTTGGCTCCATTTTAAGTCCAGTAACAACACTACTTGATGGCATACCGGTAATAGGAGAGCTTATGAGCATAGATCTGCAACTATTAAATCCAGGGTTCAAACCACAGAACATGGCAAGGGAAGGTCGAGTGGATTTGTATGAATTTAAGAACATGGCAAGGGAAGTATAATATCTACAGATATGAATGATAGCGGTCATATTTGTGCATCCGCATCAATATACACACATATTTGATGACAACTTCTATGAACAAATGAAGATGTCAACGAAAGGACATGAATTTATTTAATTTAACTGAGTCTATAACCTGACAGAGCAGCATGACAAAAATGATTCATGTAGCTAACCCAACTTGATTGGGGCACAAGGCTTAGTTTGGTTTGGTTTGGTTTGGTTTGGTTCCTATTGTTATAGTAAATTACTATGTGAAAGTAGTATTTTTCTCTTATTAAAGATAAAGGGTCAAAGAATGTTTGTACGCAAAGTTGTTGATGATTGACAAAGGGTATAGGTGTGGTGATGATGGCGATAACAGTAGAGGAAAAAAAGAGGTGGACCTTGGCAGTGACAAACACTGGATAAATGAAGTGGTGCTGATGATGACAGCAATTAAAATATTAAACTTTAAGCTTATTTCAGAACAACATTTTAGAAATCATTACTTAAATAGAATCTCAAAAATCAACTTTCGTAAGTTTCTTCTTCACATGAATTTCCAGATGAAGAAAGTCAATCCACGTCCCAAAAATTTGAGCAGTGGAATGAATCTTGATGTCCATCCAAACAAACACGATCATTTTCCAAATATTGGTTCCGCTGCATATCTGGAAGAAGTTGCCTACTAGACATGGAGGGGGTATACCTACACAAGACAACCAATTAATTAGAAGAATGTTGCAATTTGAGATATAATTGGCCATCATATCACATAGCACACCACATGTTCAACACTAATTGACACAGAAACAGTGACTGTAACTTCCAAGAGGAGTCGAGCTATGCATGCAAAACAATACTAAAGAGACGTTTTAAATATACGATGTACTCAATACAATATTCAAGCTTCAAATTTTTATCATATATGATAAGCTCACTTAGTATTTGAAATTGCTCATTCAATTTCAAAAGATAATCTAAATGGTAATCAAAATCCAGATGTTTTTGTTAGATGATACTTTAACAGTTTCAAAATCACCATTCATATCATCTAGGTAGATTATTTGTCCACTCATGATGAGTCCATCAGGTTAAAGCTTTAGTGCAACTACACTTTCTGAATTTCATCAACTTTATGGCATTTGGTCTATAAGAGCTCCACATCTAAGCCAATCCAGTCCAATTGGCTGGTCCAAACTGGTTTTTTGACAAATTGATGACTTTGGAACATTATATTTTTATCAGAGCCTTTTTACTTTATTCTTCAAAGAATTATGTAAATTAGATAGTCAATTTTGGCCATTATATTAGCTTCAGTAAATCAAATAATGGGAAAGCCCAATTGCACTTGTAGAGAACAAAGTTAAATGATAAAGGAGCTCCTTCAGGTACCAGATTTAACAAAGTGATGTAAGCTCACCTTGAATAAGATAATTCACTTTCACAAGTTGAGATTTCTGGAGTTGACTCTGAAAGACCTTGCGTCTTATCAGGCAAAGGCTGATTGTGATATTCATTTTGTCAAACGTCAGTGGCTTCAATGGGTGAATTGCTTTCACAAAGAATGTTGCTGTCTGACAATGACCTCTTTAAAAATGTCCTATACACATACAAAATGTAGACTTATTAAACATTTTGAAAGAAACCTCATTTTGTGTCATATAGTTTAATAGATATCATATCACAAATATAGTATATCCAACATGCTTACATACATAGTAATGGATGAACTTAAAAAAACATTCAAAGAGGATATCTCCAGTGTATAAAATTTGTAGACGATACAAACTTAGTTGACGAAACAAGAGAATGAGAAAACTTTAAGCTAAAATTGTGGAGAGATATTTCAGAATCTAAAATATTAGATTTAAGTAGGACTGGGATAGAATATAAGAATTGTAACTAGCAAAACTACAAATAGGGAGGAAGATAGAGTACAACTTGGTGGGTTTATAGAGTTTAACAAAGAAGTCTTCTTTAGCATCAAGTCTTTTATCTCCAACATTGCATTAAAGGAGGCATATAATTCACGAGTCTGCCGAAGCTTTCCTTGTATATTAAGCAGAGAGTGAATACATTTGGTTAATTTAGTTAAGATTAGAGGCAATAAGAAATTCATAAAAGAAAATGTAACAGATTTAACCAACCATAGTATTTCCATACCACATTTCTTCTCATTACACCAAAATAGAGAACCATTATAGTGAATCAAATTGATCCCCTTATAGTGAACCAAATTGATCGTAAATCTTCCAAAAATAATTTTTCTACTATAATTTATTCTTTGTATTTGTGGAACTGATTTAATTTAAATTTGCTTCTCAAAGATTATCCAACAACATGGTATAGCTATTCAATTTAAAACACTAACTAAAGCAGACAAAATTAGGATTTTTTCCTCCCGACAATCAGCACGTGGGTGCTCTGTTTTGTTGGTAACAAGCCCATCTCATATTTGCACTGCCACACTGTTGCTTGGGTTGAAGTGTTGATAATATGAGTCGTAGTCCCATTTTAATTTGTTGATGAATAGAAGTGTTGTCGTTATGAGTTGTAGTTTCATCTGAATTGTTTGGATAAACGAACTATGTCAATAATATGAATTGGAAATAGAAACAAAACCGGTTGAAGGGTGAATATTAATGTTGATGGAATACAAAGTTGATGTAAATCGATGTGTATGTGTTGAACATTTATCAAATGCTAATGTTTTAGTTATTTTTTATATCTGGTTTAGCATATTTTTACTGGGCGTTGGCTCACCCTACTTGGGACACCATTTTCAGGTACAAGTGATATGCCGCCTCCAAGGACTTTGCTTGGGAAGTTTTGAGGCCGAAGTCCCTTTTGTTATTTTGTTTATGTATATATATTTTTTTGTTTCCAAGCCGAGGGCTTTATTTGTAAAGGGCTTCTAACCCTCTTTTGTTGTAACCAAGTGTTGGCTTAGAAAGTTGTAAACCCGTAGGGCATTTACTTTTGTTGTCAACATGTAATACTTTTGTATGGAACACTCTGATGAAAGTAAATTAAAGGTTTCTTTTATTAATTATGGATCTTGTGCATGATTGAGTCATGTAATATTTTTGAGGGCGTTACAGCTGATGTTGTGGAGTTGAATATAGAATCTTAATTTCAGAGTGATCTCAATTTCAAAGGTTATGGAGCAAAGAATAATTGAAAAAAAAAAAAAAAGACGAAATCAAATAATACTTGAATTCTCTCACCTTCAGTTTCATGCATAATGACAATCTTTTGTAATCCTTTCATTTCAAACCAAACACATAATTCGTATTAGAAAAATACTGCAATAATAATTTTATTTACAAAACATATTTCTTGCGTAGAGTTTTTTTTTTTTTTCTCGTTCTTGGTAACCTATTTTGTTCAATTTTCTTAAGGAAATACTACCATGCACAATCCACTATCATAAGAAACTTGAGAATTTTTTGAGGTGAAGTTATGAATTTTCATAATGTTTGTTGCGAATAATTGTAGTGTAATTCTAAAGGGCCGTGTAAGAAACCTCGTGAGACCAGGTTGAACCCAATAAACCATGAACAACATTTCCAAGAAAATAAGAGAGAGACAATCTGAAGAATGACAAAAAATATGGAAGATTAGAAGAGAATGGAGTAAATTACCTGCAGAGCCAATTGAAGAGAGAATCCCACAACCCTATTTCAGAGAAAATGAGAATTTTAGATGAATCGAATGGAGTTGTCAAGAAAACCCTTTTTGATTTTGTTTTTGAGTTATGAGAAAGCAATCAAAGCAAATCATCATGTTCTGTAAATTGAATTAAAGAAAGAGAGAGATCTGAAACTTCTTAGACATACATAAATATAATATATATATATATATATATATGAGAGAGAAAGAGAGAAAGAGAAATAGAATTAGGGTTTTTGATTCCCCCACTACATTCTGCCCCTACTACGCATCTCAATTGCCGCCTCTGTCAATTCTAGCCTCTAACTTTGGCTAGCGATCTCAATGTCAAACCCCTTCGATTGTGTCTCCTCGATTTCAGAGAATGGCTACTGCTTTGCAATGGTGATATCAATGGCGGTGGTGGTCGTGTGCTCATGTACTGACGGTGGTGGAGAGAGAGAAAGGGGGGGCGGAGGAGAAGAAGGGCGTGATAGAGAGACACAGGCGTGATAAAGAGAAAGAATAAGAAGCTTTTTTTTTTTTTTGGTTCATTAGCCACGACACAACAAAGGCCATGGAAAAAAAATTCTTTTTATGACGGTTAATGGTTTGCTACTGCAAAAACCATCCAACATATCCTTCCCTCTTTTTGTGATAGGAATTGTCGTCACAAAAAGCGACTATTAGCGACGGGATATTAACCGTTGTAAAAGGTTCCGTGTCTTATACTAATTTTTCTAGTAGTGAGAGGCCTTGCTTTTGCTTTACTACTCTTTTGAACCTTTTGTGGTCATGTAGTACAAACCTTGACTGACTATGTATATAATCTGAATTTTTGCTAACATTGGTTTTGAATAATCCTGGATGTATGTATGACATACTTATTGTGAATATGCATATGGTGTGAGTTATTATGTGTACGTAAGAATGTTTGGTTAAGCCATATATGCACAGCTCAACGGATAATCTTTGAAAAAAATTTCTTCAGCAATTTGGCCCCCTATTATTATTAAATACGCTTTGATTTCTGACTACGGTCGAAGGTAATCTTGCGATTAGTGGCCAATTATGACTCTAATCTATAGGGGCGGGTTGGGGTCATGACAGTACCCCTAATAGAAAGTCCACCAAGCTGACGTAAGTCCCATAGCGAGATAGACATTTTGCCTATGAAAATGTGAAGGGCATTCGTAGACGGACACCAAAGCTCACAAAAGGCCCGCATAACACTATGTAGTCAGTCATACGAGAACAATTAGGCATAAATTGCATCATAAATACCCGCATCATGTAGTACCTCACGATGTTGCCCCAATATATCCTCCAACCATTCCCAATATCCTTCACAAAAAGAAGACTCTGCTACGGCCTTAAAAATAATGCCCCGTGTCACCTTATGAGCCCGAACTACACTCCCAAGGGTAGGAAATGAGCTAAGATCCTCAATTTCTTCATGGTTAGATGACTTTAATAATAAAACCCTAGAGTGTGATAGGCCTTCAACCAATTTTCATAAAGTCTCATGAGCTCATCGCGCCAAATGAAAAAAACCATCAAGCGGCTGAACTTTAAGCCCCAAGAACCAAGGAAAGGAGGGCGAATTGGAAGAGTAGTCCCCTCCTCAATAGCGTCACTAGAGTCCTCAAGAATGGTCAAGTATCCCTTCTTGAAAGCCTTGAAGTACACCATCACTGAGTGACAAAGCCAAACAATTATTAAAAAAAAAATGCATATGTTGTGGAGACATATATGACATATGATCATGACATAAGTCAAGCTAATCACTTGGTCGAATGGGTGATGGTAGAAGTGTCTACTTTACTAGCCCAAATATCCAGTCAGCTAGTTTGATAGGCGCATTCCTCCACATAAGTCAAACTAAGCACCTATGGTCGAATGGGTGGTGGTGGAAGTGTCTACTTCACTAGCCCAAGCGGCTAGCTCGATAGGCACATCCCTCACATAAGTCAAAATAACCAATTATAGTAAAAGGACAGTGGGATATATTACTCAATTATTCCTACAAAATCATCATTTCTTATAAACAATAATACAATGCAATTTCCAAAGGGGAAAAAAAATTGCACATGCTTGTGCAGGCGCAAAAAATAAATAAATAAATAAAATAAAAAATAAATCTACACGAGTTCCAATGCAAATATACATCCTATCAATTCATAAGTATATATATATATATATATATATATATATGTGATAACCCTGTTCCATGTTGTGCTAATTGATCTTAATTCTGATTGTGATTTTATGCTTGGTATGGTTTTGAGTGATAATTACATGATTATATGTGTTTCTGTATTTCTATCTGTTCACCGTAAGAAAATCTGTTTGAATTTCTACTTTAGAATTTAAATTGAAGGCCGTAGAGGCAGCAGAAACTGAAATTGACTACGCCATTGTGATTAGCAAGAACTTTAGAGCCTACAGTGAAATTTAATTGGAAATTAATTCGCATCAAAATAATTAGATTCAGAACGATTAAATTAGGCTCAATTACTTAGCCTTAATCAATTTGATTAACTAAGCCTATAAATAGGGTTATATTCACTCAATTCCTCTCTTATGAACTCATATTTGCTGAGATTACACTTTAGAGAGAGAGGGTGAATGGAATTTAGAGAGAGAGATGAGCCATCCTTGAAGATCTTGCAAGAGAACTCAAGTTTTGGGAGGCTAGGCTCTAGAATTAGCTAAAATTGTGAAGATTGAAGCTCCTAGGTGAGTAATTGAGCATAAATTCATGAGTTTGAGTTTGTAATTTTGTAAATTCAAGTTATATGGTAATCAATAACAAGAATTAAGTTGAATTTGAGGTATTTGAAGTCAATATGAACATGCATGTAGAGTATTGCCATGATATTGCATAATCAAGCATGTAACAAGTTAAATATGAGAAATTGAGTGTTAAGTCATACATGCAAGCATGGTTTTGTTAAGCTCCATGAGTATGAACATCAATTGTGTTATTTAAGTTGAAAATGAAGCTTGCACTTCACATGCATGCATAATCCAAAATGACATGGAAACTAGTTTACATAAGCTTTAAAGTTATGAAGTGAGTTTGTTATGATTTGACTTTATGAGATGGAATTATGTGAATTTGTGGTTCAAACCTTGTAAAATTGGCCTTTATATTCGTGATTAAGGTTGCATTGTAGAAATATGAGCTTTACGATATGAATTACATTGATTGGAACCAACTTGGAAGCTCAAACAGAGTTCTGGAAAACCCAGAATTCGACTTGTCCGCTCGAGCGGAGGAAGTGACGTTCGAGTGGAGAAATCAAGCTCCCAGCAGTTTTGCAGACATTGATGTCCGCTCGAGCGGGAGGAGTCGGGCTCGAGCGCCAAGTTACATGTTTTGAGCCCTGTTTTAAAAATTCTAAAAAAATGGTTATATGTTTTATTTTCCGTTCTCTTCCGTTTCTAAGGACTCTTAGGCATGCATTGAGCTTTGTGTATTACCAAAAAAGATAAGAAAGTGGCCTAAGAGGAAGAAATAAATTAAGAACGGATTGAAATGTTTGTGACCCAATGTGTGTTATGATTTATGTAGGGTCGAGCATAAGGACGAATCCACCGGCAGAACACTGTGAGTAATATCTTAATAAGGATATTTTGAAGTGTGCTATTTGTCCAATTACTTACTCCTATTTGAGTCGCATAAGTTTGTTAATTTGAATTATGGACAAATAATTGTTACCCAAATGAATTGCGCCAAAGGCCATTGGATATGATTGAATTGGGCCAAAGGCTGTTGGACATGATTGTTTGGGCCAAAGGCCGTCGAACATGAATGATTGGGCCAAAGGCCGTCGGACATGAATGATTGGGCCAAAGGTCGTTGGACATGAATGAATTGGGCCCGAAGCCGTCTGTTAAGGACAAAGTGGGCTAGAGGCTATTTGATATGTTCGGACTTAAAGCCGTCTATTGTACTAGATAGAACCATAAATGGGCCCAAGGTCGTCTGACATATGTACCTTCGTTTCAAATTCCATTCATGTACCTTCTTTATTTGATATTATTCACTGGGCTTTCACTCATTCTCATTCATGTGTATGTAGGTGAGCAAAGAGATGTTCAAACCGAGCCTCGGTGAAAGTTATGTGAGCAAAGTCAAGGTTTTGTGGAGTCAGCCCAAACGTCTCACGCACGAGACTTGTTTGCCTCTTTTGTCTTTCTTTTGTTACTTTGGTGAAAATGTTAGATCACCATGTACATAAGCTTTTGGTTTGGCTGACCATAACTTGAATGATCCTGTTGTGTAAAACTTATATGTTAACTTCCTTTTGACGTGGTTTATTAACGAATATGTGTGAAATGTTAATATGCCATGTAAACACAGCTCTATGGACAAAATTTTTAAGTTGCTTCCGTTTTGGCCCCCTTTACTCTATCGAAATATGTCTAAATAGGTTTAAGGTCGTAGGTAATCTCTTAATTACTGGCTGGTTATGACCTTTATCCATAGGGGTGGGTTCGGGTCATGACATTATATGTATATGTGTAGGCTACCAATGTGTGTTGCTTGTGCAGGCAAAAAAAAAAAATAGTCAAAGATATTCAAAACATGGGGTCTTGATGGGTGACCTCATCAATAAAGACTAGGTGTGTATAAAGCTATTGGATGCACATTGATATATAAGAAATTTCGACAAGTTTAGGAAACTCACCTCAACCAGTACTCTGCCACACAGCCTCCAATTGCTTTTGATGGTGCCTTTCGTTTTTGTGCGTGGACCTAATAATCGTGTTGTTATAAATAGAATAGAAAAGTGTTCTGGGGCTGCGCAAACCCTAACAAGCCCTAGCAATACTCTTGTAATTGCCTTCCATATGAGGAGAAAGAACTAATTGTGCATAGCAGCGGGAGAAAAAAATTAAAAAAAAAAAAAAAAATTTGCTCCTTTAAATTATATTCAGAGAACCACAATCTTTCTTATTTTGGAAACAAATGCATAGCTAGTCTTTGCATTTATTCCATAAATTAAAATCTTTACCTCATGAATATGACCAAGCTACTTCAAACCTCACCTTTGATCCTAGCAAGCAAGCATCAAACCAGAATCTTGAAATGGGGGCAATTTGTAAATACTTAAATTTTTACGTGTCTTGATCTCCGTCTAATTAATCAAGGCAAATAGATTTTCTTGATTAATCAAAATAAGATGGTTAAATTTTTTTTCAAATGGTTGTAGGTCCTACCAAAATTATGGATCTTAACCCATTTTAAATTATGGGTCACACCAAAAGAAAAGTGAAATTATTTTGACAATTGGGTCGACCCAAAAGTGTGGGGCCCATAAAGTTATTTTGTCATAATTTGGTGAATAACTCAAATTTAAATTCAAATTTCAGTGCAAATAATTTCTATAAAAGGTAAATTGTTTGTTTCTTGGAGATTAGAGTCAATTTTGGAGTTTCCAAAGTCAACCCTCCCTTCCTAAGCCTATAAATAAAGGCTCTCATTAGGGGAAAAGGGATACATTTTTTGGCTAATGGTCTTGCAAGCTCCTAAGCAATCTCGAGACTCTACCAAATTCTCTTATTAAAATTCTCTCTAAAGTTCCTTAAACTTAAAAGCAAGGTTTATCAAGCACTTCAAATTTGTGCCAAACCTTTTAAGTTACAAATACAAATTTGGTCTCCGTTCTCAAAGAGATCATTTTAACACTCGTTCGAGATCAAGCTATTCAAGCCCTCGATTAAGCCTTTCTTCTCCAAGTTTCTCCATTCGAAGACTTGAAGAAATTCATCAACTTGTCCAGTTCAACAACAAACCTTTACAACCGTTGAATTACGCCCATTTTGGAGATCAAATCAAAAGATCCACTCTTTTGTAATAGAGCAAACTACAGAGAATTGCACCCATTTATTATAATCAAATAAAATTAATTATTTTTTCATTAATTCTGTGTCTTAATTGCAGGATACGAAATTTGTATTTACAATAGTATTACTGATAATGCACCTTCATGAGTTCTGCCAAAAAAGATATGCAAAAATAATTTGGTTGGAATAAATTTTTTACAGTTATTATGATGTGTTACATAATTAATTAGGACTCATTTGATAACTGAAATTATTAAGGTTATAGAGATTTTGTACTTGGTTCCCTTTAAAGATACTGTTTATGATTTGAATTTATGATTTTTCATGCATAATGTGAATAATTCTTACGATCTTACTTATATAAGTATAAATCCTGCATTTGTGTCAACCTACCTTAAGTACTTTTTCATATAATAAAATACTTAAATATTGTCATATAAAAATATTATAATAGATCATAATCAAACACTACTTGAAGTATAATTAAAGACTCGTTGTACCACTTCAGACATAACAAAAAAAAAAAATGAGAAATTAGCAAAGACCTTTTCGATAAATGACCAAAATAATACACCATGAGTTATAACAAAATCATAATTTGTATATTATAAAATTTTCTGTTATTTTTATTTATTTTTTTTAAGAAAAAATATTTCGATACAAGTGAAATTCATAATTTTTGATAAATTTGAATAACATAAATGAGGATTTGATTTCAGGTTGAGAATACACTCTTTTTTTTTTTTTTGTGATTAATTTTGAAAGAAATTATTTTTATGAGCCTATTTTACATAAGATCATGCACAGTGACAATAATTTTCATCAATCATTAGCAAATCTATTTATATTTGAATTTCAATTGTTAAACTTTTCTACACATAAAATATTAAGATTCAAAATTAATTTTTCATTTTAAAAATAAACCCCTATACATCCTGGTGTGAAGTGTCATCCTCTATTAGTTATTGTTTGGATAAATTACAAATACACCCTTTGAGATTTGCTTAAAATACGAATTGTTTCTTGTGATTTGGAAAATTACAAATACCTCTCTGCAAGAGTTTTTTTATTTAACAGAATTAATTAAAAAAATAAAATTTCTAACTGTTCATCTCTACAATAATAAAATTATTTGAATTACTAATTGAAATAAAATTTTAACATTATTAAAAACTGTTAATTAACTTAATGATTTATTAATAAAAGGATTTATTTGTTATGAAATTAAAATTTTATGAGACATAATATAATTTTTAAAATTATAAAAAATAATTTGTAATTTAAGTAAATATCAAGCATTGTGTTTCTAATTTACCCTTATAATTTTGAAGTTTTTTGAAGTCGGGAATTTTTCTGAATTGTGTGTAATTGGAGAGAGTTTATGGGTCAAGGCCCAAATGCCTAACAGGCCTGTAACTGATAGAAATATGATACGTAATTTGGCCCTATTAGAAAATGGAGTGAGGATGCGTGTGCGAATTTAGCCCAACAGATTATTAGCATCGGATGATTGATAAAGACCAGATTGGCCCAATGTCTCAACAACATCTATTTGGAGTACTTTCCTAATGTGAATTTAACTTAATTGTGATACTAATTCCGTTAATATTAGCAGTAAAAAAGGCAATAATATCCTTAGTGAAGCAAAAAAATTTACAATGAAGAATCCAAAATTGAATTATCAATTAAGAAATTTAATATTTTCCTAATTTTAACCAATTTCTAACTTTTAATTTCATTTCTAATTTAATCACATTAAATTTATATTTATAACCAGTGGTCATGTTGTGATATACACTCTTCAAAAGTATGTATCATATAAAAGTCATACTCTCAAAACGTGTCATAACTAAATCATTGTCAATCATAATTAAAAAAAAAAATAAGTCATAATAAAACACCATATAAGATATAGCCAAAAACATTTTGAATCATAATCAAAATAATATCATAATGAGTCATAATTAACAACATAATAGATTATAAGCAAATATTACAAACGTTGTAACTAGGACATGATACACATATTATTGAATTTCCCCTTTATATATTAATTTGTAAAATGTCATTTTGAATAATATAATATATTTGATTAATTTATATAATTGAAGGTCCTAGAAATAAATTATTTTCATTATTAAATGAGATTTTTGGTGGACTCAGGAACTCGGGACAACACTTTCTAACTTAAATATAAACTGAAAAAAGCCCAACCCATCTGATATGTACAAATCTCTCCTCTTATTAATGGACTTTTAATGAGCATGATGAGATGCCAAAGTTTGTCCAGGCCCATGAACTAAGCACGAGGGATGTTTCGATAATTCGAATAATTTATTTTGTCGAGTATTTTATATATATTATTGTCGTAAAAAAATTAGATCAATTTAATAATTGTAACATATTAAATTTATCATATTTGTTACTCCCAAAAAATAAATAGTCTATTTCTAAAAACACAATCTATTTTTTAATGATAAACACGATAAATTAAATAAGTTATAATTATCACACTGACTTAATTTTTTACATAAATAATATATATAAAATATCTAACAAAATAAATGACTTAAATTATTGAAACATACTATAATAAATTCCACGAGGCGGAACAGCACCCACAAGGAAATCACCTCCTGAATGAAAAGTTGGCAGGATGGCCGTAATTTCATAAAACCAAATTTTATACATAATTGTCGAGAATAAATATAAATTTGTGCCACCAAAAAAAAAAAAAAAAAAAAAAAAACACTTAAAAATGACAACAATGATACCAATATTTTTTTTCTTAAATTCTTCAAAAAAAAAAAAAAAAAAAAACTACAGTATTGTTTCCTCAATTAAAATGATTCCACGAACATAAGAGGGGAAAATTAGGGTGGTTCAGGGGTGATAAATTCAATCTAAAGATGATATAAGGCATTAGGTCTTTATTGATGAGAGGTCTACGTTTTATGAAATAGTTTTGTGAAAAATACTGGGAAACATTTTGTTTCTAATTTTACCCTTTAATTTTTTTTATCTGTTTGACTTTTCGTTGACTATTTGTTCAAATTATTTTCTATCTGTTTAAATTTTTTTGTTCAATTTTTTTTCCTTAAGTTATATCTATCTATTCAATTTTTCTCTAAACTCTACTCGTCTGTTCAATTTTTTTTTCTATTTGTTCAATTTTTTTTTTCTATCTGTTCATTTTTTTTGCTATATTCTATTTATATGTTGAAATTTTATAATCTTTTTTCTATCAGTTGAAAACCCAAATTGAATTTGTAAACAATAAATATCACATGACATAAAATTGAACAGATAGAATCCTTTATTTGTTTAATTTTTACTCTCCAGGTCCAGTTTCTCTCCCATCTCATCTCCTCTCCCTTTTCTATTTCAGTTCTTTGAATGTCCAGCCAAAGAAGACACCAATTTTCTCCACCATTTTTCTATTTAGCTTTTCTCCACCATTTGAATAAATCTGATATATCAGCCAATTTTTTTTCTTTAATGTGTTTCATCATTATCAACAACAACAACAATAAAAATAATACTCACACACCAACAAATAGATTTGTTCTTGATCTAGTGTATATATATAGAGATAGAGAACATAGGAGAAACCCTCGCTAAGGCAACGCCTCGTGGATCGGATAGAGATCTTAGATCTCTCTCTCTCTCTCTCTCTCTCTCTCCTTCCTCCGAGAAAATCGTGAAGATGTAAGATCTAAGTGAAGGATCACAATGTTGAAGAATCCATTTCTAGCATTTAGGTTCAATCCACTCTCTCTGTAACGCCCTCAAAATAATAACATTAAACCCATCAAATAAGACATGCATTTACATATAAACTAACCACATCCTTTTATTCATTCGAGTTCCTTTACATAAGTATTACATCTTTACATCAAAACAAAATGCCCTACGGGCTTACAGCTTTCCAAGTTAACACTTGGTTACAACAAAAGAGTACTAACTCGTTTACACATAAAGCCCTTGGCTTGAAGTTACATGTAATACATCAAAAGTAAAACAACTACACTATGTCCGCCTCTAGCCTCCCAAGCTATGTCCTTGGAGGTGGCATGCTTCCAGTACCTGAAAATGATATTCCCATATAGGGTAAGCCACAGCCCAGTAGAAATACACTAAACCAACCATGAACAATGACTAAAACATTAGCAATTGATAGATGGTCAACACTGATACGTTCACATAAATTACACATTTATGTCATACAACTTATGAGTCTAAGTTACCTTTCGTTTTTCCCTTTTTCAACAGATAAGCATGCTAGCTCTATCATCATTTCCACAGATATGTATAAAAACTATATCCCACGTTCAGATATGCATATAAGCTATATCCACATTCTACAACAGATATGTATAACAACAATATCCACAGATAAGCATATAAGCTATATCCACACTTTACCAAGATAAGCATATAAGCTCTATCTTCACTTCTCTAGACAAGCATATGAGCTGTATCTACGGAGTTCATCCCCTATCTTCTCCCAACACTATCCGGTTTAGAGGTACATCCCCTATCTTCCCCTAAACCGCGGAGTACATCCCCTATCTCCTCCTCTACACATAACGTATATAAACACAATGGTTCTATATACAATCACTCAATACATATAATTAATGTATTCTATCAACCGTCAAGTTCCATGACACATTTCATTGATTAGTTTCAGTTTGCCTAATCATCATGCATTGTCTACAACAATCACGACTATCCTCCACCGATAGCCCAAAGCAGTTATTTCTAAAACAGAAAATAAATGCACAATGGATATTCAATCAACATTTCATTTCCTCATTCCTCACAATTAATTATCTCAATTAATTAAACAATGTAATTAGGTCAATTCCCATAATTAACATTTCAACCCTTAGGTCCCATTTTCATCAATGATTCAACATCAATACCATTTCTCTATGCCAAACATGCATCTAGGTTTATTATGAATAAAACCCCAACTTTTGTAAAATTACACAAAAGCCCCAAACTTTCACAAAATTACCAAGCCAAGCCCAACATCTCAAAATACCAAAATTTAAAGACAAAATCCATAGAGAGGAGTAGGATATCCCTACCTCAAATTCGGAGTCCCAAAGGAGAAGACGACAAAACCCAACGTGCTCCAAAACCCGAGATTTTCAGATTAAAATGAAGCCCTCGACGATCAACAACTTTTTTGTAAAGGCCAAAGGTGAGCAAATCACTCCTACTAGATCAAAACCTAGAGAGAAGGTAGGGTCTAGAGTGAGAGGCTCAACAATGGTGATTTTGGAAAAGTAAGAGAGAGAAGAGAAAGTGAAAAAGTGATTTGAAGAGTCACAAATTCGGGACTTTAACCCACGTCTCCGCTCGAGCGTAAAACACCCCGCTCGAGCGGCCACTCACAGACTTCCGCTCGAGCGGCCAACCTCCCGCTCGAGCGCAGAATGCACTCGTTCAGCACTTTTGCAGAACCAGGCCTCCGCTCGAGCTCCCAACCCTACGCTCGAGCGTACAACACTGCACAACAAATACTGGATGGGTGTATTCCCCGCTCGAGCGCCAACACCTCCGCTCGAGCGGACAGGCCAAAAATCTGGGCAGCTAGTTTTGGTTTCTAAACTCAACCAACCTGAAACAAATCTGCCCAACACATCCTATAACTCAAATACGAAGTAAAAAGGATGTAAACAAGATAAAGAACAACTACCAACATCTACGGACCCATGTCCGGATCACTGTACAACAAGGGTAAACCCGGGATCGCTATAACCTCCCCCCCTTAAAGAATTTCGTCCCCGAAATTAAGCACAAGTTTTCAAAAACAAGTTTTCTCCATTTTAAACAATGTTACACTTTAACGTTCAACAATTCGACCCATTACCGGTCATCCCATCCCTTTAACAAGAGACATATCACAATATGTAAACAACATATGTACTTTCAACATGCATTAGCATTATGCATCATCTTTCCAATTTCAACAATACAATGTTACATTCAACTTCCATATGAGGCAAGTTCCCAAAACATACTTCCAATAAACCAAACATTTTCAATGTTTCACAACTTAAGACATATATAAAAGCTCTTAAGTTCAACAAAATGCAAGATCACATATCAACAAACAAGTCCGGATATTTCTCTCGGACTTCCAACTCACGTTCCCAAGTGGCTTCCTCCACTCCGTGATGTTTCCACAAGACTTTCACCAAAGGAATGGTCTTGCCACGCAGGACCTGATCCCGCCTATCCAAGACCCGAACCGGTCTCTCCTCATACGAGGCATCCTCATCTACCTCTAAATCGGTCCAATCCAACACATGTGATGGATCTGGCTCGTACTTCCGAAGCATACTCACATGAAACACGTCATGTACCCCGGTCAACTGCGGCGGTAAGGCTAACCGATAAGCAACCTCACCAATCCTCTCAAGGATCTCAAAAGGACCAATAAACCGAGGGGATAACTTCCCACTCTTCCCAAATCTCATCAAGCCTCGCCTAGGTGATATCTTCAGAAAGACATGATCACCTACCTCAAACGCCAAAGGCCTCCTCCTACGGTCAGCATAAGATTTCTGCCGACTCTGGGCTGTAACAAGCCTCCTACGGATAAGCTCAACTTTCTCCGTCGTCTCCCTAACCAACTCCGGACCCAACAAAGGTGCATCACCCACCTCGGCCCAACAAACTGGAGACCTACACGGTCGGCCATACAAGGCCTCAAACGGTGCCATACCGATACTAGACTGAAAACTGTTGTTGTAGGCAAACTCTACCAAGGGCAAGTGCCTCTCCCACGTCCCACTGAAGTCAAGGACACAACCCCGAAGCATATCCTCGAGGATCTGGATAGTACGCTCGGACTGCCCCTCAGTCTGAGGATGATACGCCGTACTAAAGGTCAACTTAGTGCCCAAGGCACTCTGCAAACTCTGCCACAATCTAGCAGTAAAACGAGGATCTCTATCTGAGATGATCGTCACTGGGACCCCGTGCAATCTCACTACGTCCCGAATATACAAATCGGCAAGATGATCCACCGAATCTCTCACGCGCATAGGAATGAAGTGCGCAGACTTAGTCAACCGGTCTACAACCACCCAAATAGCATCACTACCCCGCTGAGTCCTCGGAAGACCTACAACGAAGTCCATAGTGATGTGCTCCCACTTCCACTCGGCAATAGGCAAGGGTTGCAACAAACCCGCTGGCCTCTGATGCTCGGCCTTCACTTGCTGGCAAGTAAGGCACTTCGATACGAAAACAGCCACATCTCTCTTCATACCCCGCCACCAAAACTGGCGACCCAAATCCTGATACATCTTTGTACCTCCCGGATGCACCGCAAGACGCGAATGATGAAACTCTCGGAGTACTTCCTCTCGGCAAGACTCCGGTACAAACAAACGGTCTCGGTATCTCACACTCAGGTCGGGATACACCGTCAAACCCTTCTCCACTTTCCCACTGGAGATCTTCTCTCGGAGGGATTCTACCTCAAGGTCACCTCTCTGTGCCTCTAACACTCTAGTCACAAGTGTAGGCTGCGCAACGACAGAAAACAAGGCCGCAGCCTCAACAGATTCGCCCAGTAGCAAATCAAACTCGCCAAGTGCTCCCAACATCTCCCATTCCCGGATGGCTATGCAAGCTACATCACTAATGGTCTTCCTGCTAAGGGCGTCGGCCACAACATTGGCCTTTCCCGGATGATAATGCAACTCAAAATCATAATCCTCGATAAACTCTATCCACCTCCTCTGCCTCAAATTCAAGTCTCTCTGTGTAAACAGATACTTCAAACTCTTATGGTCCGAGAACACCTCGAACTTCTCACCATAAAGGTAGTGCCTCCAGATTTTCAAGGCAAAGATCACTGCTGCTAACTCTAGGTCGTGTGTGGGGTAATTCTTCTCGTGTATTTTCAACTGACGTGAGCCATAAGCTACCACCTTCCCCTCTTGCATCAACACACAACCCAAACCCTCTCGTGAGGCATCACAATAAACCGCATAACCCAACCTTCTCTCCGGAATAATTAACACCGGAGCGGTGGTCAATCTAACTTTCAGCTCTTGGAACGACTTTTCACAAGTCTCACTCCACACAAACTTGACTCCCTTCCGAGTCAGTCTAGTCAACGGTGGCGCTAACCTAGAGAAATCTTTCACAAACCGACGGTAATACCCAGCTAATCCCAGAAAACTGCGGATCTCAAACACACTCTTAGGCTGTGCCCAATCTTGCACTGCCTCAACCTTGGATGTATCAACAGACACCCCTTCCCCGGACACCACGTGGCCTAAGAATTTGACTTCCCCCAGCCAGAACTCACACTTCCCAAACTTGGCATACAGCCTATGGGCTTTAAGTAACTCAAGCACCACTCTCAAGTGTGCCTCGTGCTCCTCCTCAGAAGGCGAATAGATAAGGATGTCGTCCACAAAGACGACCACAAATCGGTCTAAGAACTCCCGGAAAATCTGGTTCATCAAGTCCATAAAGACTGCCGGTGCATTGGTAAGCCCGAATGGCATCACCAAAAACTCATAATGGCCATACCGCGTACGGAATGCCGTCTTCGGAATATCCTCTTCCCTGACCCTCAACTGGTGGTAACCCGATCTCAAATCTATCTTAGAGAAACAACGGGAACCCTTCAACTGGTCAAACAAATCATCTATACGGGGCATAGGGTACTTATTCTTAACCGTAGCCCGATTCAACTTCCGGTAGTCAATACACAATCTCAAGGCACCATCTTTCTTTTTAACAAAGAGGGCCGGTGCTCCCCACGGCGAAACACTAGGGCGAACAAAACCCTTATCTAACAATTCCTGGAGCTGAACTTTCAACTCAACCAACTCTGCTGGAGCAAAACGGTAAGGTGCCATAGAAATCGGCGCCGTACCAGGCACTAGATCAATAGAGAACTCTATCTCTCGGTGAGGTGGCAAACTAACAAGATCTTCGGGAAAGACATCCGAATACTCACAAACCACCCTCGGTAACACAACCTGGGTCTCACCACTCTCACCACTCTCAAAGCTGGCAAGTAGACTACTAAGCTCACTTCGCCCTCGCGAATCATACCCCGGTGGCAAAACACTACCAACCCGGTCTCCCAAGAAATGGAACCACTCCCCGCTCAAGGTACATAATGTAACCCTCTGGCGGTAGCAATCAATAACAGCCCGGTATGACGATAGCCAGTCCATACCCAAAATAACATCAAAACCCTTCATGGGCATGACAACAAACGGAAAAGGAAGCCTATAGTCGGCGACCTCTATATCACATCCTCTAACACCCTGTTTCAGGATCAACTCACCGCCCAAAGGCGATACCACACAAATAGGAGATGCTAATTGTGCTAACTCCAATTCCAAAATCGATGCAAATGCAGCAGATACAAAAGAATGAGATGCACCCGTGTCTATCAACACACTAGCAACCGAGTTGCAAAACAGAAAAGTACCTCTCACTACTGATGGAGCTGGTACTAAATCCTGCGCGGTAACAGCATACACGCGCCCCGTAGGCCCCTGGTCTACCTGCTCACCTCTCGGAGCAAAAGACTGCTGCACAGACTGGGATGACGAAGCTCCCGGATTGGCCCTCGAGGCCTGCACAGACTGAGCTGGCTGAAAACCCTGCGTCTGCCTAGAACCAGACGCTCCCGAAGTGGCACTCAACTGCGGGCAAAACCTGTTCAGGTGCCCAGGCTGTCCACACTGATAACAAGTCAAGGGCTGCCCCCTGCCCAAACTCTGACTCTGCGGTCTAGCTGAAGAAGAAGCAGTTTTCTGACCTCCACCCTTCTGCGGGCAAACTGAAACCTTGTGACCCAACTGGCCACACTTGTAACAGGTGAAATCCCCCTGACCACCTCTCCCGGAGCCTGCACTCGGCACTGGGAAGGTCGATCTAGCAACACCACCCTGCGACTGCTGAGGGTTAAAACCCCTCTGCCTCTTGCCATCACCCTGACTATCCTGGCTCCTCTTGGAGCCTCTCTGCCCCTCATCCTCCTCCTGCATCATGAGCTCCATATGAGCTGCAGCATCCACCAGGTGTCTATACTCTCGGATATAAGACCCACCAACCCTCAACTTGAGGCCCCGCCTCAACTTCCGCTCAAACGCATAGCAACGGCGTTCCTCAAACGCCACCAGTTCAGGTGCGAACCTGGACAAACTAGTAAAGGTAGCCTCAAACTCGGCCACTGACAAGCCCTGCTGATTAAGCCGGCTAAACTGATCCCTCAGCTTCTCCCTAGCTGCTGCAGACAAAAACCTCTCCTGAAAAGAATTTATAAACGCCTCCCAAGTACTACCAACACGAGCCTTCTCGTACTTCCACCATTGACCCGCATCTCCCTTCAGTTGGAAGGATGCCAAGGTCACTTTCAGTGCTCCGTCCTCGATGCCAAGCATCTCAAACGTCTTACTCATTTGCTCTAGCCACTCATCAGCCTTCAGTGGCTCCTTCGGATCCCCGATAAACTCGTCCGGATTACACCGGAAGAACTCCCTCTTCAAGAAGGAAGGCCCTGCCTCAGCTGCCTGATTCCCAGCTCTAAGAATACCCAAAGCTCCTGCTATCTCTCTGGCCAAGGCACCCATGGCCTGCTGACCCACTGGCTCGGCCACATTGGCCTGACCAACTCCCTCCTGCATTGCCGGAATCTCCCCCGGTAACGGTGCTTCCTGCCTCGCAGGTCTACCACGCCTAGCACCTCTTCCTCGTCCTGACATCCTAATAAAGGTAACACAGAACGTTAGCACATTCACAAATGTGCCGAAACTAAACACTCACGTCCTAATGCATGGACAACAGTAATTCACTCCACGTAAGCACATAAACACATAAGCACTTACGAATTTCATTTCCGGATAATGATAGTCCCGAGGCGTTACTAGAGTTCCGGTTAGAAACAGCATTGATCAAGTGCTTTTCCAACAAGACTCCCAGAAACCCAAGGATCCAATCAACATCCTAGAAACTAAATCCCATACCCAAATAAACACATAAGCATGTTATCAATTAAGCACGAAGCATATGATACTACATCTAAGTCTCAATCAAGCGAGACAAACCCATTGTGATACTAATCACTTCCCACGTACCCAAAGTATTCGAACCCGGTACGCTCTGATACCAAGTTGTAACGCCCTCAAAATAATAACATTAAACCCATCAAATAAGACATGCATTTACATATAAACTAACCACATCCTTTTATTCATTCGAGTTCCTTTACATAAGTATTACATGTTAACATCAAAACAAAATGCCCTACGGGCTTACAGCTTTCCAAGTTAACACTTGGTTACAACAAAAGAGTACTAACTCGTTTACACATAAAGCCCTTGGCTTGAAGTTACATGTAATACATCAAAAGTAAAACAACTACACTATGTCCGCCTCTAGCCTCCCAAGCTATGTCCTTGGAGGTGGCATGCTTCCAGTACCTGAAAATGATATTCCCATATAGGGTGAGCCACAGCCCAGTAGAAATACACTAAACCAACCATGAACAATGACTAAAACATTAGCAATTGATAGATGGTCAACACTGATACGTTCACATAAATTACACATTTATGTCATACAACTTATGAGTCTAAGTTACCTTTCGTTTTTCCCTTTTTCAACAGATAAGCATGCTAGCTCTATCATCATTTCCACAGATATGTATAAAAACTATATCCCACGTTCAGATATGCATATAAGCTATATCCACATTCTACAACAGATATGTATAACAACAATATCCACAGATAAGCATATAAGCTATATCCACACTTTACCAAGATAAGCATATAAGCTCTATCTTCACTTCTCTAGACAAGCATATGAGCTGTATCTACGGAGTTCATCCCCTATCTTCTCCCAACACTATCCGGTTTAGAGGTACATCCCCTATCTTCCCCTAAACCGCGGAGTACATCCCCTATCTCCTCCTCTACACATAACGTATATAAACACAATGGTTCTATATACAATCACTCAATACATATAATTAATGTATTCTATCAACCGTCAAGTTCCATGACACATTTCATTGATTAGTTTCAGTTTGCCTAATCATCATGCATTGTCTACAACAATCACGACTATCCTCCACCGATAGCCCAAAGCAGTTATTTCTAAAACAGAAAATAAATGCACAATGGATATTCAATCAACATTTCATTTCCTCATTCCTCACAATTAATTATCTCAATTAATTAAACAATGTAATTAGGTCAATTCCCATAATTAACATTTCAACCCTTAGGTCCCATTTTCATCAATGATTCAACATCAATACCATTTCTCTATGCCAAACATGCATCTAGGTTTATTATGAATAAAACCCCAACTTTTGTAAAATTACACAAAAGCCCCAAACTTTCACAAAATTACCAAGCCAAGCCCAACATCTCAAAATACCAAAATTTAAAGACAAAATCCATAGAGAGGAGTAGGATATCCCTACCTCAAATTCGGAGTCCCAAAGGAGAAGACGACAAAACCCAACGTGCTCCAAAACCCGAGATTTTCAGATTAAAATGAAGCCCTCGACGATCAACAACTTTTTTGTAAAGGCCAAAGGTGAGCAAATCACTCCTACTAGATCAAAACCTAGAGAGAAGGTAGGGTCTAGAGTGAGAGGCTCAACAATGGTGATTTTGGAAAAGTAAGAGAGAGAAGAGAAAGTGAAAAAGTGATTTGAAGAGTCACAAATTCGGGACTTTAACCCACGTCTCCGCTCGAGCGTAAAACACCCCGCTCGAGCGGCCACTCACAGACTTCCGCTCGAGCGGCCAACCTCCCGCTCGAGCGCAGAATGCACTCGCTCAGCACTTTTGCAGAACCAGGCCTCCGCTCGAGCTCCCAACCCTACGCTCGAGCGTACAACACTGCACAACAAATACTGGATGGGTGTATTCCCCGCTCGAGCGCCAACACCTCCGCTCGAGCGGACAGGCCAAAAATCTGGGCAGCTAGTTTTGGTTTCTAAACTCAACCAACCTGAAACAAATCTGCCCAACACATCCTATAACTCAAATACGAAGTAAAAAGGATGTAAACAAGATAAAGAACAACTACCAACATCTACGGACCCATGTCCGGATCACTGTACAACAAGGGTAAACCCGGGATCGCTATAACCTCCCCCCCTTAAAGAATTTCGTCCCCGAAATTAAGCACAAGTTTTCAAAAACAAGTTTTCTCCATTTTAAACAATGTTACACTTTAACGTTCAACAATTCGACCCATTACCGGTCATCCCATCCCTTTAACAAGAGACATATCACAATATGTAAACAACATATGTACTTTCAACATGCATTAGCATTATGCATCATCTTTCCAATTTCAACAATACAATGTTACATTCAACTTCCATATGAGGCAAGTTCCCAAAACATACTTCCAATAAACCAAACATTTTCAATGTTTCACAACTTAAGACATATATAAAAGCTCTTAAGTTCAACAAAATGCAAGATCACATATCAACAAACAAGTCCGGATATTTCTCTCGGACTTCCAACTCACGTTCCCAAGTGGCTTCCTCCACTCCGTGATGTTTCCACAAGACTTTCACCAAAGGAATGGTCTTGCCACGCAGGACCTGATCCCGCCTATCCAAGACCCGAACCGGTCTCTCCTCATACGAGGCATCCTCATCTACCTCTAAATCGGTCCAATCCAACACATGTGATGGATCTGGCTCGTACTTCCGAAGCATACTCACATGAAACACGTCATGTACCCCGGTCAACTGCGGCGGTAAGGCTAACCGATAAGCAACCTCACCAATCCTCTCAAGGATCTCAAAAGGACCAATAAACCGAGGGGATAACTTCCCACTCTTCCCAAATCTCATCAAGCCTCGCCTAGGTGATATCTTCAGAAAGACATGATCACCTACCTCAAACGCCAAAGGCCTCCTCCTACGGTCAGCATAAGATTTCTGCCGACTCTGGGCTGTAACAAGCCTCCTACGGATAAGCTCAACTTTCTCCGTCGTCTCCCTAACCAACTCCGGACCCAACAAAGGTGCATCACCCACCTCGGCCCAACAAACTGGAGACCTACACGGTCGGCCATACAAGGCCTCAAACGGTGCCATACCGATACTAGACTGAAAACTGTTGTTGTAGGCAAACTCTACCAAGGGCAAGTGCCTCTCCCACGTCCCACTGAAGTCAAGGACACAACCCCGAAGCATATCCTCGAGGATCTGGATAGTACGCTCGGACTGCCCCTCAGTCTGAGGATGATACGCCGTACTAAAGGTCAACTTAGTGCCCAAGGCACTCTGCAAACTCTGCCACAATCTAGCAGTAAAACGAGGATCTCTATCTGAGATGATCGTCACTGGGACCCCGTGCAATCTCACTACGTCCCGAATATACAAATCGGCAAGATGATCCACCGAATCTCTCACGCGCATAGGAATGAAGTGCGCAGACTTAGTCAACCGGTCTACAACCACCCAAATAGCATCACTACCCCGCTGAGTCCTCGGAAGACCTACAACGAAGTCCATAGTGATGTGCTCCCACTTCCACTCGGCAATAGGCAAGGGTTGCAACAAACCCGCTGGCCTCTGATGCTCGGCCTTCACTTGCTGGCAAGTAAGGCACTTCGATACGAAAACAGCCACATCTCTCTTCATACCCCGCCACCAAAACTGGCGACCCAAATCCTGATACATCTTTGTACCTCCCGGATGCACCGCAAGACGCGAATGATGAAACTCTCGGAGTACTTCCTCTCGGCAAGACTCCGGTACAAACAAACGGTCTCGGTATCTCACACTCAGGTCGGGATACACCGTCAAACCCTTCTCCACTTTCCCACTGGAGATCTTCTCTCGGAGGGATTCTACCTCAAGGTCACCTCTCTGTGCCTCTAACACTCTAGTCACAAGTGTAGGCTGCGCAACGACAGAAAACAAGGCCGCAGCCTCAACAGATTCGCCCAGTAGCAAATCAAACTCGCCAAGTGCTCCCAACATCTCCCATTCCCGGATGGCTATGCAAGCTACATCACTAATGGTCTTCCTGCTAAGGGCGTCGGCCACAACATTGGCCTTTCCCGGATGATAATGCAACTCAAAATCATAATCCTCGATAAACTCTATCCACCTCCTCTGCCTCAAATTCAAGTCTCTCTGTGTAAACAGATACTTCAAACTCTTATGGTCCGAGAACACCTCGAACTTCTCACCATAAAGGTAGTGCCTCCAGATTTTCAAGGCAAAGATCACTGCTGCTAACTCTAGGTCGTGTGTGGGGTAATTCTTCTCGTGTATTTTCAACTGACGTGAGCCATAAGCTACCACCTTCCCCTCTTGCATCAACACACAACCCAAACCCTCTCGTGAGGCATCACAATAAACCGCATAACCCAACCTTCTCTCCGGAATAATTAACACCGGAGCGGTGGTCAATCTAACTTTCAGCTCTTGGAACGACTTTTCACAAGTCTCACTCCACACAAACTTGACTCCCTTCCGAGTCAGTCTAGTCAACGGTGGCGCTAACCTAGAGAAATCTTTCACAAACCGACGGTAATACCCAGCTAATCCCAGAAAACTGCGGATCTCAAACACACTCTTAGGCTGTGCCCAATCTTGCACTGCCTCAACCTTGGATGTATCAACAGACACCCCTTCCCCGGACACCACGTGGCCTAAGAATTTGACTTCCCCCAGCCAGAACTCACACTTCCCAAACTTGGCATACAGCCTATGGGCTTTAAGTAACTCAAGCACCACTCTCAAGTGTGCCTCGTGCTCCTCCTCAGAAGGCGAATAGATAAGGATGTCGTCCACAAAGACGACCACAAATCGGTCTAAGAACTCCCGGAAAATCTGGTTCATCAAGTCCATAAAGACTGCCGGTGCATTGGTAAGCCCGAATGGCATCACCAAAAACTCATAATGGCCATACCGCGTACGGAATGCCGTCTTCGGAATATCCTCTTCCCTGACCCTCAACTGGTGGTAACCCGATCTCAAATCTATCTTAGAGAAACAACGGGAACCCTTCAACTGGTCAAACAAATCATCTATACGGGGCATAGGGTACTTATTCTTAACCGTAGCCCGATTCAACTTCCGGTAGTCAATACACAATCTCAAGGCACCATCTTTCTTTTTAACAAAGAGGGCCGGTGCTCCCCACGGCGAAACACTAGGGCGAACAAAACCCTTATCTAACAATTCCTGGAGCTGAACTTTCAACTCAACCAACTCTGCTGGAGCAAAACGGTAAGGTGCCATAGAAATCGGCGCCGTACCAGGCACTAGATCAATAGAGAACTCTATCTCTCGGTGAGGTGGCAAACTAACAAGATCTTCGGGAAAGACATCCGAATACTCACAAACCACCCTCGGTAACACAACCTGGGTCTCACCACTCTCACCACTCTCAAAGCTGGCAAGTAGACTACTAAGCTCACTTCGCCCTCGCGAATCATACCCCGGTGGCAAAACACTACCAACCCGGTCTCCCAAGAAATGGAACCACTCCCCGCTCAAGGTACATAATGTAACCCTCTGGCGGTAGCAATCAATAACAGCCCGGTATGACGATAGCCAGTCCATACCCAAAATAACATCAAAACCCTTCATGGGCATGACAACAAACGGAAAAGGAAGCCTATAGTCGGCGACCTCTATATCACATCCTCTAACACCCTGTTTCAGGATCAACTCACCGCCCAAAGGCGATACCACACAAATAGGAGATGCTAATTGTGCTAACTCCAATTCCAAAATCGATGCAAATGCAGCAGATACAAAAGAATGAGATGCACCCGTGTCTATCAACACACTAGCAACCGAGTTGCAAAACAGAAAAGTACCTCTCACTACTGATGGAGCTGGTACTAAATCCTGCGCGGTAACAGCATACACGCGCCCCGTAGGCCCCTGGTCTACCTGCTCACCTCTCGGAGCAAAAGACTGCTGCACAGACTGGGATGACGAAGCTCCCGGATTGGCCCTCGAGGCCTGCACAGACTGAGCTGGCTGAAAACCCTGCGTCTGCCTAGAACCAGACGCTCCCGAAGTGGCACTCAACTGCGGGCAAAACCTGTTCAGGTGCCCAGGCTGTCCACACTGATAACAAGTCAAGGGCTGCCCCCTGCCCAAACTCTGACTCTGCGGTCTAGCTGAAGAAGAAGCAGCTTTCTGACCTCCACCCTTCTGCGGGCAAACTGAAACCTTGTGACCCAACTGGCCACACTTGTAACAGGTGAAATCCCCCTGACCACCTCTCCCGGAGCCTGCACTCGGCACTGGGAAGGTCGATCTAGCAACACCACCCTGCGACTGCTGAGGGTTAAAACCCCTCTGCCTCTTGCCATCACCCTGACTATCCTGGCTCCTCTTGGAGCCTCTCTGCCCCTCATCCTCCTCCTGCATCATGAGCTCCATATGAGCTGCAGCATCCACCAGGTGTCTATACTCTCGGATATAAGACCCACCAACCCTCAACTTGAGGCCCCGCCTCAACTTCCGCTCAAACGCATAGCAACGACGTTCCTCAAACGCCACCAGTTCAGGTGCGAACCTGGACAAACTAGTAAAGGTAGCCTCAAACTCGGCCACTGACAAGCCCTGCTGATTAAGCCGGCTAAACTGATCCCTCAGCTTCTCCCTAGCTGCTGCAGACAAAAACCTCTCCTGAAAAGAATTTATAAACGCCTCCCAAGTACTACCAACACGAGCCTTCTCGTACTTCCACCATTGACCCGCATCTCCCTTCAGTTGGAAGGATGCCAAGGTCACTTTCAGTGCTCCGTCCTCGATGCCAAGCATCTCAAACGTCTTACTCATTTGCTCTAGCCACTCATCAGCCTTCAGTGGCTCCTTCGGATCCCCGATAAACTCGTCCGGATTACACCGGAAGAACTCCCTCTTCAAGAAGGAAGGCCCTGCCTCAGCTGCCTGATTCCCAGCTCTAAGAATACCCAAAGCTCCTGCTATCTCTCTGGCCAAGGCACCCATGGCCTGCTGACCCACTGGCTCGGCCACATTGGCCTGACCAACTCCCTCCTGCATTGCCGGAATCTCCCCCGGTAACGGTGCTTCCTGCCTCGCAGGTCTACCACGCCTAGCACCTCTTCCTCGTCCTGACATCCTAATAAAGGTAACACAGAACGTTAGCACATTCACAAATGTGCCGAAACTAAACACTCACGTCCTAATGCATGGACAACAGTAATTCACTCCACGTAAGCACATAAACACATAAGCACTTACGAATTTCATTTCCGGATAATGATAGTCCCGAGGCGTTACTAGAGTTCCGGTTAGAAACAGCATTGATCAAGTGCTTTTCCAACAAGACTCCCAGAAACCCAAGGATCCAATCAACATCCTAGAAACTAAATCCCATACCCAAATAAACACATAAGCATGTTATCAATTAAGCACGAAGCATATGATACTACATCTAAGTCTCAATCAAGCGAGACAAACCCATTGTGATACTAATCACTTCCCACGTACCCAAAGTATTCGAACCCGGTACGCTCTGATACCAAGTTGTAACGCCCTCAAAATAATAACATTAAACCCATCAAATAAGACATGCATTTACATATAAACTAACCACATCCTTTTATTCATTCGAGTTCCTTTACATAAGTATTACATGTTAACATCAAAACAAAATGCCCTACGGGCTTACAGCTTTCCAAGTTAACACTTGGTTACAACAAAAGAGTACTAACTCGTTTACACATAAAGCCCTTGGCTTGAAGTTACATGTAATACATCAAAAGTAAAACAACTACACTATGTCCGCCTCTAGCCTCCCAAGCTATGTCCTTGGAGGTGGCATGCTTTCAGTACCTGAAAATGATATTCCCATATAGGGTGAGCCACAGCCCAGTAGAAATACACTAAACCAACCATGAACAATGACTAAAACATTAGCAATTGATAGATGGTCAACACTGATACGTTCACATAAATTACACATTTATGTCATACAACTTATGAGTCTAAGTTACCTTTCGTTTTTCCCTTTTTCAACAGATAAGCATGCTAGCTCTATCATCATTTCCACAGATATGTATAAAAACTATATCCCACGTTCAGATATGCATATAAGCTATATCCACATTCTACAACAGATATGTATAACAACAATATCCACAGATAAGCATATAAGCTATATCCACACTTTACCAAGATAAGCATATAAGCTCTATCTTCACTTCTCTAGACAAGCATATGAGCTGTATCTACGGAGTTCATCCCCTATCTTCTCCCAACACTATCCGGTTTAGAGGTACATCCCCTATCTTCCCCTAAACCGCGGAGTACATCCCCTATCTCCTCCTCTACACATAACGTATATAAACACAATGGTTCTATATACAATCACTCAATACATATAATTAATGTATTCTATCAACCGTCAAGTTCCATGACACATTTCATTGATTAGTTTCAGTTTGCCTAATCATCATGCATTGTCTACAACAATCACGACTATCCTCCACCGATAGCCCAAAGCAGTTATTTCTAAAACAGAAAATAAATGCACAATGGATATTCAATCAACATTTCATTTCCTCATTCCTCACAATTAATTATCTCAATTAATTAAACAATGTAATTAGGTCAATTCCCATAATTAACATTTCAACCCTTAGGTCCCATTTTCATCAATGATTCAACATCAATACCATTTCTCTATGCCAAACATGCATCTAGGTTTATTATGAATAAAACCCCAACTTTTGTAAAATTACACAAAAGCCCCAAACTTTCACAAAATTACCAAGCCAAGCCCAACATCTCAAAATACCAAAATTTAAAGACAAAATCCATAGAGAGGAGTAGGATATCCCTACCTCAAATTCGGAGTCCCAAAGGAGAAGACGACAAAACCCAACGTGCTCCAAAACCCGAGATTTTCAGATTAAAATGAAGCCCTCGACGATCAACAACTTTTTTGTAAAGGCCAAAGGTGAGCAAATCACTCCTACTAGATCAAAACCTAGAGAGAAGGTAGGGTCTAGAGTGAGAGGCTCAACAATGGTGATTTTGAAAAAGTAAGAGAGAGAAGAGAAAGTGAAAAAGTGATTTGAAGAGTCACAAATTCGGGACTTTAACCCACGTCTCCGCTCGAGCGTAAAACACCCCGCTCGAGCGGCCACTCACAGACTTCCGCTCGAGCGGCCAACCTCCCGCTCGAGCGCAGAATGCACTCGCTCAGCACTTTTGCAGAACCAGGCCTCCGCTCGAGCTCCCAACCCTACGCTCGAGCGTACAACACTGCACAACAAATACTGGATGGGTGTATTCCCCGCTCGAGCGCCAACACCTCCGCTCGAGCGGACAGGCCAAAAATCTGGGCAGCTAGTTTTGGTTTCTAAACTCAACCAACCTGAAACAAATCTGCCCAACACATCCTATAACTCAAATACGAAGTAAAAAGGATGTAAACAAGATAAAGAACAACTACCAACATCTACGGACCCATGTCCGGATCACTGTACAACAAGGGTAAACCCGGGATCGCTATAACCTCCCCCCCTTAAAGAATTTCGTCCCCGAAATTAAGCACAAGTTTTCAAAAACAAGTTTTCTCCATTTTAAACAATGTTACACTTTAACGTTCAACAATTCGACCCATTACCGGTCATCCCATCCCTTTAACAAGAGACATATCACAATATGTAAACAACATATGTACTTTCAACATGCATTAGCATTATGCATCATCTTTCCAATTTCAACAATACAATGTTACATTCAACTTCCATATGAGGCAAGTTCCCAAAACATACTTCCAATAAACCAAACATTTTCAATGTTTCACAACTTAAGACATATATAAAAGCTCTTAAGTTCAACAAAATGCAAGATCACATATCAACAAACAAGTCCGGATATTTCTCTCGGACTTCCAACTCACGTTCCCAAGTGGCTTCCTCCACTCCGTGATGTTTCCACAAGACTTTCACCAAAGGAATGGTCTTGCCACGCAGGACCTGATCCCGCCTATCCAAGACCCGAACCGGTCTCTCCTCATACGAGGCATCCTCATCTACCTCTAAATCGGTCCAATCCAACACATGTGATGGATCTGGCTCGTACTTCCGAAGCATACTCACATGAAACACGTCATGTACCCCGGTCAACTGCGGCGGTAAGGCTAACCGATAAGCAACCTCACCAATCCTCTCAAGGATCTCAAAAGGACCAATAAACCGAGGGGATAACTTCCCACTCTTCCCAAATCTCATCAAGCCTCGCCTAGGTGATATCTTCAGAAAGACATGATCACCTACCTCAAACGCCAAAGGCCTCCTCCTACGGTCAGCATAAGATTTCTGCCGACTCTGGGCTGTAACAAGCCTCCTACGGATAAGCTCAACTTTCTCCGTCGTCTCCCTAACCAACTCCGGACCCAACAAAGGTGCATCACCCACCTCGGCCCAACAAACTGGAGACCTACACGGTCGGCCATACAAGGCCTCAAACGGTGCCATACCGATACTAGACTGAAAACTGTTGTTGTAGGCAAACTCTACCAAGGGCAAGTGCCTCTCCCACGTCCCACTGAAGTCAAGGACACAACCCCGAAGCATATCCTCGAGGATCTGGATAGTACGCTCGGACTGCCCCTCAGTCTGAGGATGATACGCCGTACTAAAGGTCAACTTAGTGCCCAAGGCACTCTGCAAACTCTGCCACAATCTAGCAGTAAAACGAGGATCTCTATCTGAGATGATCGTCACTGGGACCCCGTGCAATCTCACTACGTCCCGAATATACAAATCGGCAAGATGATCCACCGAATCTCTCACGCGCATAGGAATGAAGTGCGCAGACTTAGTCAACCGGTCTACAACCACCCAAATAGCATCACTACCCCGCTGAGTCCTCGGAAGACCTACAACGAAGTCCATAGTGATGTGCTCCCACTTCCACTCGGCAATAGGCAAGGGTTGCAATAAACCCGCTGGCCTCTGATGCTCGGCCTTCACTTGCTGGCAAGTAAGGCACTTCGATACGAAAACAGCCACATCTCTCTTCATACCCCGCCACCAAAACTGGCGACCCAAATCCTGATACATCTTAGTACCTCCCGGATGCACCGCAAGACGCGAATGATGAAACTCTCGGAGTACTTCCTCTCGGCAAGACTCCGGTACAAACAAACGGTCTCGGTATCTCACACTCAGGTCGGGATACACCGTCAAACCCTTCTCCACTTTCCCACTGGAGATCTTCTCTCGGAGGGATTCTACCTCAAGGTCACCTCTCTGTGCCTCTAACACTCTAGTCACAAGTGTAGGCTGCGCAACGACAGAAAACAAGGCCGCAGCCTCAACAGATTCGCCCAGTAGCAAATCAAACTCGCCAAGTGCTCCCAACATCTCCCATTCCCGGATGGCTATGCAAGCTACATCACTAATGGTCTTCCTGCTAAGGGCGTCGGCCACAACATTGGCCTTTCCCGGATGATAATGCAACTCAAAATCATAATCCTCGATAAACTCTATCCACCTCCTCTGCCTGAAATTCAAGTCTCTCTGTGTAAACAGATACTTCAAACTCTTATGGTCCGAGAACACCTCGAACTTCTCACCATAAAGGTAGTGCCTCCAGATTTTCAAGACAAAGATCACTGCTGCTAACTCTAGGTCGTGTGTGGGGTAATTCTTCTCGTGTATTTTCAACTGACGTGAGCCATAAGCTACCACCTTCCCCTCTTGTATCAACACACAACCCAAACCCTCTCGTGAGGCATCACAATAAACCGCATAACCCAACCTTCTCTCCGGAATAATTAACACCGGAGCGGTGGTCAATCTAACTTTCAGCTCTTGGAACGACTTTTCACAAGTCTCACTCCACACAAACTTGACTCCCTTCCGAGTCAGTCTAGTCAACGGTGGCGCTAACCTAGAGAAATCTTTCACAAACCGACGGTAATACCCAGCTAATCCCAGAAAACTGCGGATCTCAAACACACTCTTAGGCTGTGCCCAATCTTGCACTGCCTCAACCTTGGATGTATCAACAGACACCCCTTCCCCGGACACCACGTGGCCTAAGAATTTGACTTCCCCCAGCCAGAACTCACACTTCCCAAACTTGGCATACAGCCTATGGGCTTTAAGTAACTCAAGCACCACTCTCAAGTGTGCCTCGTGCTCCTCCTCAGAAGGCGAATAGATAAGGATGTCGTCCACAAAGACGACCACAAATCGGTCTAAGAACTCCCGGAAAATCCGGTTCATCAAGTCCATAAAGACTGCCGGTGCATTGGTAAGCCCGAATGGCATCACCAAAAACTCATAATGGCCATACCGCGTACGGAATGCCGTCTTCGGAATATCCTCTTCCCTGACCCTCAACTGGTGGTAACCCGATCTCAAATCTATCTTAGAGAAACAACGGGAACCCTTCAACTGGTCAAACAAATCATCTATACGGGGCATAGGGTACTTATTCTTAACCGTAGCCCGATTCAACTTCCGGTAGTCAATACACAATCTCAAGGCACCATCTTTCTTTTTAACAAAGAGGGCCGGTGCTCCCCACGGCGAAACACTAGGGCGAACAAAACCCTTATCTAACAATTCCTGGAGCTGAACTTTCAACTCAACCAACTCTGCTGGAGCAAAACGGTAAGGTGCCATAGAAATCGGCGCCGTACCAGGCACTAGATCAATAGAGAACTCTATCTCTCGGTGAGGTGGCAAACTAACAAGATCTTCGGGAAAGACATCCGAATACTCACAAACCACCCTCGGTAACACAATCTGGGTCTCACCACTCTCACCACTCTCAAAGCTGGCAAGTAGACTACTAAGCTCACTTCGCCCTCGCGAATCATACCCCGGTGGCAAAACACTACCAACCCGGTCTCCCAAGAAATGGAACCACTCCCCGCTCAAGGTACATAATGTAACCCTCTGGCGGTAGCAATCAATAACAGCCCGGTATGACGATAGCCAGTCCATACCCAAAATAACATCAAAACCCTTCATGGGCATGACAACAAACGGAAAAGGAAGCCTATAGTCGGCGACCTCTATATCACATCCTCTAACACCCTGTTTCAGGATCAACTCACCGCCCAAAGGCGATACCACACAAATAGGAGATGCTAATTGTGCTAACTCCAATTCCAAAATCGATGCAAATGCAGCAGATACAAAAGAATGAGATGCACCCGTGTCTATCAACACACTAGCAACCGAGTTGCAAAACAGAAAAGTACCTCTCACTACTGATGGAGCTGGTACTAAATCCTGCGCGGTAACAGCATACACGCGCCCCGTAGGCCCCTGGTCTACCTGCTCACCTCTCGGAGCAAAAGACTGCTGCACAGACTGGGATGACGAAGCTCCCGGATTGGCCCTCGAGGCCTGCACAGACTGAGCTGGCTGAAAACCCTGCGTCTGCCTAGAACCAGACGCTCCCGAAGTGGCACTCAACTGCGGGCAAAACCTGTTCAGGTGCCCAGGCTGTCCACACTGATAACAAGTCAAGGGCTGCCCCCTGCCCAAACTCTGACTCTGCGGTCTAGCTGAAGAAGAAGCAGCTTTCTGACCTCCACCCTTCTGCGGGCAAACTGAAACCTTGTGACCCAACTGGCCACACTTGTAACAGGTGAAATCCCCCTGACCACCTCTCCCGGAGCCTGCACTCGGCACTGGGAAGGTCGATCTAGCAACACCACCCTGCGACTGCTGAGGGTTAAAACCCCTCTGCCTCTTGCCATCACCCTGACTATCCTGGCTCCTCTTGGAGCCTCTCTGCCCCTCATCCTCCTCCTGCATCATGAGCTCCATATGAGCTGCAGCATCCACCAGGTGTCTATACTCTCGGATATAAGACCCACCAACCCTCAACTTGAGGCCCCGCCTCAACTTCCGCTCAAACGCATAGCAACGACGTTCCTCAAACGCCACCAGTTCAGGTGCGAACCTGGACAAACTAGTAAAGGTAGCCTCAAACTCGGCCACTGACAAGCCCTGCTGATTAAGCCGGCTAAACTGATCCCTCAGCTTCTCCCTAGCTGCTGCAGACAAAAACCTCTCCTGAAAAGAATTTATAAACGCCTCCCAAGTACTACCAACACGAGCCTTCTCGTACTTCCACCATTGACCCGCATCTCCCTTCAGTTGGAAGGATGCCAAGGTCACTTTCAGTGCTCCGTCCTCGATGCCAAGCATCTCAAACGTCTTACTCATTTGCTCTAGCCACTCATCAGCCTTCAGTGGCTCCTTCGGATCCCCGATAAACTCGTCCGGATTACACCGGAAGAACTCCCTCTTCAAGAAGGAAGGCCCTGCCTCAGCTGCCTGATTCCCAGCTCTAAGAATACCCAAAGCTCCTGCTATCTCTCTGGCCAAGGCACCCATGGCCTGCTGACCCACTGGCTCGGCCACATTGGCCTGACCAACTCCCTCCTGCATTGCCGGAATCTCCCCCGGTAACGGTGCTTCCTGCCTCGCAGGTCTACCACGCCTAGCACCTCTTCCTCGTCCTGACATCCTAATAAAGGTAACACAGAACGTTAGCACATTCACAAATGTGCCGAAACTAAACACTCACGTCCTAATGCATGGACAACAGTAATTCACTCCACGTAAGCACATAAACACATAAGCACTTACGAATTTCATTTCCGGATAATGATAGTCCCGAGGCGTTACTAGAGTTCCGGTTAGAAACAGCATTGATCAAGTGCTTTTCCAACAAGACTCCTAGAAACCCAAGGATCCAATCAACATCCTAGAAACTAAATCCCATACCCAAATAAACACATAAGCATGTTATCAATTAAGCACGAAGCATATGATACTACATCTAAGTCTCAATCAAGTGAGACAAACCCATTGTGATACTAATCACTTCCCACGTACCCAAAGTATTCGAACCCGGTACGCTCTGATACCAAGTTGTAACGCCCTCAAAATAATAACATTAAACCCATCAAATAAGACATGCATTTACATATAAACTAACCACATCCTTTTATTCATTCGAGTTCCTTTACATAAGTATTACATGTTAACATCAAAACAAAATGCCCTACGGGCTTACAGCTTTCCAAGTTAACACTTGGTTACAACAAAAGAGTACTAACTCGTTTACACATAAAGCCCTTGGCTTGAAGTTACATGTAATACATCAAAAGTAAAACAACTACACTATGTCCGCCTCTAGCCTCCCAAGCTATGTCCTTGGAGGTGGCATGCTTCCAGTACCTGAAAATGATATTCCCATATAGGGTGAGCCACAGCCCAGTAGAAATACACTAAACCAACCATGAACAATGACTAAAACATTAGCAATTGATAGATGGTCAACACTGATACGTTCACATAAATTACACATTTATGTCATACAACTTATGAGTCTAAGTTACCTTTCGTTTTTCCCTTTTTCAACAGATAAGCATGCTAGCTCTATCATCATTTCCACAGATATGTATAAAAACTATATCCCACGTTCAGATATGCATATAAGCTATATCCACATTCTACAACAGATATGTATAACAACAATATCCACAGATAAGCATATAAGCTATATCCACACTTTACCAAGATAAGCATATAAGCTCTATCTTCACTTCTCTAGACAAGCATATGAGCTGTATCTACGGAGTTCATCCCCTATCTTCTCCCAACACTATCCGGTTTAGAGGTACATCCCCTATCTTCCCCTAAACCGCGGAGTACATCCCCTATCTCCTCCTCTACACATAACGTATATAAACACAATGGTTCTATATAAAATCACTCAATACATATAATTAATGTATTCTATCAACCGTCAAGTTCCATGACACATTTCATTGATTAGTTTCAGTTTGCCTAATCATCATGCATTGTCTACAACAATCACGACTATCCTCCACCGATAGCCCAAAGCAGTTATTTCTAAAACAGAAAATAAATGCACAATGGATATTCAATCAACATTTCATTTCCTCATTCCTCACAATTAATTATCTCAATTAATTAAACAATGTAATTAGGTCAATTCCCATAATTAACATTTCAACCCTTAGGTCCCATTTTCATCAATGATTCAACATCAATACCATTTCTCTATGCCAAACATGCATCTAGGTTTATTATGAATAAAACCCCAACTTTTGTAAAATTACACAAAAGCCCCAAACTTTCACAAAATTACCAAGCCAAGCCCAACATCTCAAAATACCAAAATTTAAAGACAAAATCCATAGAGAGGAGTAGGATATCCCTACCTCAAATTCGGAGTCCCAAAGGAGAAGACGACAAAACCCAACGTGCTCCAAAACCCGAGATTTTCAGATTAAAATGAAGCCCTCGACGATCAACAACTTTTTTGTAAAGGCCAAAGGTGAGCAAATCACTCCTACTAGATCAAAACCTAGAGAGAAGGTAGGGTCTAGAGTGAGAGGCTCAACAATGGTGATTTTGGAAAAGTAAGAGAGAGAAGAGAAAGTGAAAAAGTGATTTGAAGAGTCACAAATTCGGGACTTTAACCCAGGTCTCCGCTCGAGCGTAAAACACCCCGCTCGAGCGGCCACTCACAGACTTCCGCTCGAGCGGCCAACCTCCCGCTCGAGCGCAGAATGCACTCGCTCAGCACTTTTGCAGAACCAGGCCTCCGCTCGAGCTCCCAACCCTACGCTCGAGCGTACAACACTGCACAACAAATACTGGATGGGTGTATTCCCCGCTCGAGCGGACAGGCCAAAAATCTGGGTAACTAGTTTTGGTTTCTAAACTCAACCAACCTGAAACAAATCTGCCCAACACATCCTATAACTCAAATACGAAGTAAAAAGGATGTAAACAAGATAAAGAACAACTACCAACATCTACGGACCCATGTCCGGATCACTGTACAACAAGGGTAAACCCGGGATCGCTATACTCTCTCTCTCTCCTCCCTCTCTCATTTTATTTCTCTCTTTTCATCTTCTCTTTCTCCATATTTGTTGTGGCCTTGCCGCAGCCCTACAACACCGCCTTACCTTTGAAACTTAGTCTCGGACTCGTTCAACTCGCCTTCGTCTCCAATGGTCAGTCCACTTCTCTGTGGTGTCAGATCGGAGAAATCTTAGCCGATCTGACACCACTGATGGCTATCAAATCTGAAAGAGGATGGTAAAGTTAGGGTTAGGACAAGGGTTTGGGTTTAGGCAATGGAAATTTCCTTAGATCGGGAGAAGGAAGCTGACAGCGGCAGTGGAAACAGTTATGAGAAAGAATGAGGAGGAGAGAAAAGAAGGTACGGTTTGGAAAAAAGGAGGCTTCAAACAAATAAAAAGAGAGAGAAATAAAAAAAGATGATTTAGAGAGAAAGACAAACAAATAGACAAGTTTGAAGTAGAATGAACAAATATGGTTTTAAATATGTGAGGGTAGTTTAGTCATTGTGTAAAACTATGTCCTTATGGACATACTAATTTCGTGCCTGGACCTTTAGGCAAAACAAATTTGAATTTGGATTGTTGGACCAAATTCCCAAATTAGGGAGGGATTCCCCTGTATATTTTTGTAAAAGTTTAAGAACAATAACAATTTGTTTGCTAGTTAAAGTTTCTAAGATTTGAAATTCCATCAAGATAAGGGCAAACTTCAACATAAATGTCAAGAATGCCCTTTCAACCCCAAATTTTTGTCCAGCACCATCTCTCTTTATTGTAGACAAGCTGTATTTTGAAATGTATTTCAAAATTTCAAAACTTTTGATATGAAACTCTGTATTTTGTAAAATTTATAATTTTTGAATCGTCTCGTCAAAATCTATATATATATATATATATATATATTTATAAATAAAAAAAACTCATGATGAATATGAAATTTTGAAAAGCATAAAAAATTTCACTGAATTTTTTTTTATACTAAAAATTAGAGAAATTTCATTGACTTCTCAATTGTTCTGGCTATAGTTAGTGAAATTTCTTTATTTGAATATAACAAACTTAGTAAAAATTTTGTTACTTCTTTTGTCAGTGAATTTGATCGATTAGTAATGGGACACCAAGTGTTTGATAATTGTTCACATAAGATAATTACCCATTTGGAAATGAGGACGACTCTAACTGGGATTATGATTCAGTCGAAAAACAAGACTAGAAGGGATGGCGAAGCTAACTACTGGTTTCAGTGGCTTTATGGGTGTATATCTGGATAGAAAGTGTATGTACAATATTTGAGTTAAGGATTATAATTGGAATATAAAGTGTGTGGAATAAGACAAATAATACCTAATCAAATTCATATGTATGTCTATTGAAAAATTATGTGCACTGAGATAAGTAAGTGTGTGGAAATATAATTTCTCCATAAATTTTCTCCCTTGTGTTAGTTTAAGGATAAACTACTAATAGATCCTAATAGTTGAACTTAATTACTATTAAGTCCTATTGAAAATAAGTCCTTGTATAATTTGTCGCTAAAAATAATTTTTTGTGACAACTTTTTACATGTCATTAATAATTAACAATTAGTGACTTTTTTTTTTGTCACGGTTTTTATAATTTGTCGCTAAAACTTATAATTAATGACATTTTTCTGTGACAAATTTTTCGAACTGTCGCTAAAAGTTGAAAATTGGTGACATTTTTTTGTGACTATTTTTTTAAACTGTCGCTAAATGTAAAGCCCCGAAAATAGTCCATCAAGAAGAAATACTTTAACCAACATTCACAATGTAAATATAATGAAACCTTCAACCTTTACATCCTTAATTGCTAGTTTTATACAAAAATTGCACATGCGAAGTACACATTCAAGGATATTGACTACATGAATCTGTAGCATGTAGAGTGTCAACTTGTCAAGTTCCAAAATAAATAAAATGCCATCATGGGTTACGACTTCCAAGGCTTAAACCTGGTTACATAAAAGTGGCCTCTCGAACCCATACAAAAAATAGCCCTTGGCTAGCAATTAAATCACAACAAAATAGAGCTATATACTCTACACAAATTATCCACGCCTTCAACTTGGCGGGGTCACCACGTTTTTTCTTGCACCAAAATCCCATAAGGGGTGAGTATAAAGTCCAGTAGAGAATTCTTACAAAGTATATACAGTTATGCAAACTCTCAATGTTAAATGCAAATGCCAATGTCATGCAATGCCAATTGAAAGAAAATTTCATTTCATGCTCTTCTTGAAAAGTACCATGTTTCATTACAATTTGCAATTTCAACAATTTCCGAAACTTCCAATTTTAAATCAATAGGGGCAGTAAATACGACACAGGTAATCCCTAGGTTGGTGTCTGCAAGTAGGCTCTACAAGCACTACCAATAACCCCACTTTACCGGTTGCTAACCGGAAGGAAAGTGATACCTTCTCCGCTTGTGTTTTCGGTCTTTCATCCCGGACACTCAAGCCAACTTAGCAATTCATTTACACCTCCTAACTGGACTTACTAATGTATTTACCCCACACACAATTTCGTTGTGTTCAATTACCATAGATATTCCTTTGTTGAAGTAAAAAGTTTCCAATCTAAATACACGATGCATAGTAATTAATTGGATGAGTATGTAATGCAATGATAATCCATGCCTCATAGCATTTCTCCATTTTCAAGTATCTTGACAACAATATCAAAACAAACACATGTCTCATTTCCTCTCTTCAATGTTATTCTACAAAATAACCATATGCCATCAACACATAACTACAACTTCCCATCATGTACAATTCTTAACAATTTAGTATCTTCAAGACTACATGTGATATTTTCAAACATCAATTCCCAAGATTTCCATTTCTCACAACCCATGGTACACAACAATTTGCCATCTCACAACCATACATGTTCATGCATTCAACAATAGTTTTTAGAACAAATTCTCCATTCTCACATATATCAATAAGATTACCTTTTTGCAAAACACATCATGAAATATATCCTCATTCATTCTCTTCACACAAGAAAAGAAAGAAATCCATAGGGATCTCCATATTTTCCAAAATCCCCAATTTCTAGGGTTTTTTTTTTATCAAAAACCAAACATTTTCTATTTCCTTGGTGAAATCCTACCAAAATCATCTTTCTTAAGTTTCATAAGAAAAAATTCTCATGGATTAACAAAGGGTTGAGTTTTAGACCCACTTTTAAAACTCTCTACATTTTGGATCAAAATTAAAATCAACACAATAACTTCAAGAAAACTTTCAAATCAACCTTAATATGGCAAAACATGTATATATAACTCAAGAAATCCTTACCTCAATGTTTGATGATGAAAAGGATGGGAACCCTAGAGACAAGATAGGAGATTCTTCAATTTCCACTATACCAAGAGGAGTCCTAGCTTTGATCTTCAAGATTAGAGAGGGATGATGATGCTAAGCTCAAAGAATCACAAGAAATCAAAGGTCTTGAGTGCTAGATGAGGATTTTTAGAGAGAAGCAAGAGGAAAAATGAGGTATAGAGTGAGATAGAATGGCCCCAAATGTGATACAAACTCGGCCAAAAGACATAAAAAAAATAGAGATTCGGCTGCCCAGAATCCCGTACGTGCGGTAGATTTCCCTACATGTGCGGAGCGCCTTCCCCGCACATGCGACCCTCACCCCCGCACATGCGGTGGTCCCTCCCGCACCTCACTCCGCACCTGCCTTTTAAGCAGTGTGCAACCCTCTATAGCTCGCCCTACCCCGCACGTGCGGCCTCACCCTCCGCATGTGCGACCCTGGCCCAGTTGCCCAGAATTTTCCCGGCTCGTTCCCGGACATTCCAGACTTAGCTGTGCATCCTCTGAAACCAAGGAAATCAATCACCGAAAGGACAAGAACAAGTTTCGTGAGAAACTCCCGAATGCAACAATTTCAAACCACTAACAAGGTTTTCCAAGCCAACCCGACACCCTAACAAGACTAATCCAAAACTAAACGAAGAAAAAACAGAATGAGTTGTGTACGCGATCATCACACTAAAACTTATAATTAGTGACATTTTGTGTGATAAAATTTTCAATCTGTCGTTGAAAATTAACAATTAGTAACGGTTTTTTAATAGTGTATGATGAAAAATGTCATTAGTTATCATATGAACTATTAAACAATAAGTCAACTTAGTAGGACCTATATGTAAGTCTCCCTTATTTTACTCATTGTAATTTCAATTAGCTCGATTTTAACGTTTTATTTTATATTTCGTGCTAATTTAATCTAATTGATAATGACGATTAAGATTTTTGAAGGAAAAAAATGTTTACTGAGTTGATTAAGCTTGACTCACTGAGTTAAATAAATTTATAACTTTATCTATTGAAAGATAACACATGCCGCTTACAGAAATCAAAATGATATAAGAATAAAAATATAAGAACTAATAATTTGTCTAAAAATAGAGGAAGCAAATGAAAGGTTTATTGAAGTAAAACAATAGAGTGCAAAGAGAAACATCAATGAAACAAAGACAAAGCCAAAGCCATACACAATGCAGCAGAGTAGAGGGAGCTAAACTAGACAAGAGGCTTATACCCCCTCCCACACAGAAATCTGCAAAACGTTGGTTCAAATTAAAACCAAAACATAAAAAAATGAAGGTGAGAGATGCCTTCGAAAGGAAAAACATACCAAACCTACCAATAGCATCTGGCTCTTTATGCTTAATAATAAAGATAAACCAATCAAGTTGACAAGACAGATGGCAATTCCAACCGGCAATTACAGGGTTCAGGATCAGATATATGTCTCTTTTTGAAGAATCCATCCTTATGCACCACCACATAAAAAGCACACATATACATATATGGCATTTTATGTTATATGTTTGGCTGTGGCTAATCTGATTTTTTGGGTTGACCTTTCAAACAAAGACTTAGCATCTTAACGCGTTCCCTTTGAAGGTGTGAGCCTGGCAGATGAAGTACCGCGACGCTCATAGGTAATTATAAGAACGTCACTAAATATAAGAAAAAACAAGAAAACCTTGATACACTCATAAAATACTGAGCAATGGAAAATGATGGTGATATGACGTAAAATGAGTACCCATAGCTAAAAATCAGAAACATTAGGGTGAGGGATAACAGGATACTATGAAATCGGATTGGGAGGACAGAGATAATAGTTGCGATTGAGAGAAAAAAGCATAGTGTGTTGAAGACATAAAACACGATGAAGAATGATCCGTATGTAAAATCACTATTAAAAGAAGCATCATGGTATAGAACTTGGTTGGCAGGATTGTGGGTTGTGCTGGTGTTACTGGGGGTGGTAAATACGGTGACATTAAAATTACTGATGTTTGTAGGAAGACCGGTAGTAGAGATGATGGTGGCATTTATAAGGGTACCATTAGGCTGATTATTGTTGTCGCCACCAAGTCCTCTTAATCCACCTGGGGGGCTAAGTATGGCTTGGAAGGTAGCCGTTGCAACTAATACAGCTACAACCAGTATCACATTCCGTGTCTCCATCGACATTGAGAAAAAATCTCGCATATGAAAGATCTTTTTAATTATTTTTTCAATCATTCGCTCCGGGGACTTCAAAAAACCAGCATGACTATAATGGGTAGGAGAGGATGAACTTTTCAAAGCTCCAGCACAGCGTAAAATAACCTCAATTTCTCTTTCGGATTCAGATCTTGCAGCGATGTCAAGGGCCATTAAGCCGTCCAAATTCGTTGCATTCTTGTTGGTGTATGATTCTTCAGCTAATAACTTCACAATCTGCATAAGACAGGCGTGCATAAATCAATAATTTTTTTATTATTGGAGAAAAAAATATTGTTATTACATATCTCAGTGAAAAAAATATAGAAGGTCTAGCTTCCCTCCAGTCCGTGATTAAATTGGAGGGTGTTGTTGGGCTCGTGGGAACTCATCACGAGTCCTGTTTTGATAATCTAAACCATTCAATGTGTATAACTCGTCGAGTACTATATACCTGTAAAAAATCACGTTGACGGGATATCGGTAAATACGTGATCAAACCAGTTTTATATAAAAACAAAATGGACAGCGAAAAAATAAATAGTTGATATAAATCTGATCTGATGAAATAACTATCTATATCCGATCAACGTGATTTTTTATAAAACATATAGTACTTGACAAGTTGTACACATTGAACGATTTAGATTATTGAAACGGGATTCGTGGTGGGCCCCCATGGGCCCAACAGCACCCTCTAGTTCAATCACGGACTGGAGGGAAGCCAATCCCATTACATATAGCTACTAATATCTAATTATTTTAATTTTTTTGTATTTATATTCTACTCATCGAGTCTTAAAAAGTGAACGGTCCAAATTACCGAAATCGGTTTCAAAATTAACCTATTAAATCCAAATGCTAAACCCTAATTACTCAAAAGTCATGTGCACTATTAAATCTCACAAGTGTTTGTATATCAAAAATTCTAGAATAATGTTATATATGCCAATTAATGTACACACTAATGTACTAACAGATTATGTGACATCATTTGTATGGTTTTGGGAATTTGTAACTTGTATAATAAATATGGTCAATAATAATATTATAACACTAGTTGGTACATTAGTGTGTACACTAATTAGTGCATGTAATACCACCAAAAATTTTATTAGTTGGATTTAATTCTCATTAAGTCCTATCAATTCATCGTTGAAAGTTGGTTCTATCAAAGTCGTCACTAATTTCTTTTTTTTTTTTTTTTTGATAATTTTTTGAAGCTGTCGTTAAAAATTGAAAATTAGTGACATTTTTTTATAATAATTTTTTAAATCTGTTGCTAAAAAATGACAACTAGTGGCATTTTTGTCTATAACAAATTTTTTGAAATGTTGTTAAATTGACAATTAGGGACACTATTTATAAAAACACTGCTAAAAAAATAAAAAATATGATTTTGTGGCAATAATTAAAAATGAACAAAACTTTTTGATGCACCAAAAAGTCAAGAGGACTTATCGGTGGACCCATCTTCTTAATAAGATTTTTCAGTTCTCCATTACTTATTAGGTTTGAACTTTTTCAAGTTGGCCATTTAATATGATAGAATAGTTTGGGCTTGGATCCATTTTGTGGCAGACCTTGATAATTTGAATTATACACTTTTCAAAAGTTGTTAAATAGAATATCTTAATAGAAAAAAATTAATACGATGAAATATCGATAGTTATATATGTTTGAATTATATTTATATTTCATAAAATGAATGACTATTTTTGAAGTTATATTTGCCGTTTAATATTTTAAGACAAATATGATTGAAACATATAATTACTATTATCCAATCATCCTGATTTTTTTGTTGTTGTTGGGTATAGTTATTCTACTTAAGGAGTCATCTTGGATCATAGAGATTAGCCCCAAAATCAGCCTAATAGGCCCAATTGCCCTCCAAACCGTTCTTTTATTTATTTTTTTTAAATTTAATATATAAATTATTCATTAAAAAAAGTTCATTTTGATAATCATAGCTATATGTTTGATTTCATAAAAATGATGGCAAGTATGATTTTTAATTTTTTTAATTTTTTAATTTTTATTTTTTTGTGAAAACAAAGACAAAAAACTTTTATAGATACTAATAATAAATTGATTTGATTTTATTCATTGAGAATCTATACATTAAAATCTAAAAATTAAATAGAATGGATTAACGAAATGAGGATTGCAGTGGGTCCATGGGCCAAACTGAATGTTTCAGTCGGTTGGGGTCAATGATTCTCTATTTTTAAATCTTTTCAAGCCGAAAGATTGATATTGTTTTAAAAACGGAGCCCCAAAGTAAAAATCTTGGAGACAAAGAATCTATTTATATATATTTTTAAAAGATAGAAAAAGAGTTTGGGAGAGGTTCTAACTACCCAACATAAATTTCTCTTTATACGTATGCACAAACTCTTTTATTTTATATATATATATATATATATATATATTTATAGAGTAACAATGTTATAATGCATAAAACGGGTGTCATAAAAAATTAAAAAATAATACACTAGTCTACTTTTTAGACATGATAATGTGTTAAAAAGATGATTAGTTAGAAATCCAATCATACTGATGAACTTGCTCTCTCTCTCTCTCTCTCTCTCTAAAAAACCTCTCTCTTTCTAAACCTCCACCCCGGGTCTCGCTGTTGGCCAGCCGGCCGTCGCCTTTGGCGATGGCGGTCGGCTGGCCTCGCCTCTTTCGTGCATGATCGTTGTTTTCTATTTTAATAAACTTGAATCCCCATAGTTTTTCCATTTCTTTTTCAGTTCTGTTGGGTGTTTGGGGTGGGTTTCAGTCTTGGGGGGTTTCGATCATGGAAGGCGCCTTGAATATGGAAGGGTTGGATTTGTTTTGGAACTTCATTCGTGCGCTCCTACGCAAGTGGGAGTTTGAGGGGTGGATTTCAGTCAGATCTGTGGAGGCCGGCGTTGGGCCGATTAAAGAGTTGTTGGTCTTGGGGGAGTCCGGAGTGGGTGAAGTCCGGTGTGGGAGTTACGGCCATAGTGCGCAAGTAGCAGAACAGCAGATCGTGGGGGTTCTTGTTGGGTGTAAGTGTTTGTCTCGATGGGTGTCTCGATATTGGAAGTACTGCAAAGGGAGCAGTGCTACGGCGTGGGAGTTCCACCAGAGAATTCGAGTAGCAGCACAGCAGAACGGAAATGTCAGGCGTGGGAGAAGGCTGGTAGAAGGAGTTTCTTTAGGCGTGGGAGAAGGCAGGTCTGCCGGGTTTGTGCAGCGGTGGAGGCAAGGAGTTTTTCCGGCCATGTTGGCTATGGAGTTTTCCGGCCATGGAACGTCCAGTGTGGTAGATTACTAGTAGGAGTGTTAATGTGAAAGGAGAAGTCGGCAGGTGAGCGTTGTGCAAGGTTCTGGGCTGGCAAAGTTGTGCAGGGTTCTCCATGGCTGGCAGGTTCGGCGTGGGAGTGTAGCAGGCGTGGGTGTGTAGCAGCATATAGGTGAATAGACTAGTGTTGTCAGGCGTGGGAGTGTAGCAGGTGGCGTTGGGTGTTGTAGCAGCATAAGTGAATAGACTTGGTTTTAAAAAATAGCAAGTTGGCGTAGGGAGTGTAGCAGATTTGGATTTGGTGTTGGGTGTTGGCTGTGGCTTTGGGTTTTGTGGGCTAATTTTGTGGGGATTCATGTATTTTATTTTTTAGTTAAGTCCTTCTTAACTTTTTTTTGTTTAAAAAAAAAAAAAAGTGAGGCCAAGGGGTTGGTTGTATGGGTGCGAGTAGCAGTAGTAGGGGTATTTTATACTTTCCGAATCTCTCTCGATGCATGTCATCTTCCTGTACCTTTAATTTCATGTTGTTAATGAAATTTTTCTTTGCTGATCAAAAAAAAAAAAAAAAAAAAGATGATTAGTTAATAATTAGAAAATATTTAATTATTAACAAATCATCTTATTAGTGGGTCTAAAAAATATGTATAACTTTTGAGCTTGAATAACAATTTTTCTAAAAAAATTTATAGTTGTAAATAGAAAATATGTAGGAAGAAACACCAACAAGAGAGAAAGCCAAGCATATTTTCATATAATGAAAACCAATGAATAAATAGATGGATAAAAGCACACCTCAGTTTGTGAATTGGACACTGCTATATGCAGCGCAGTGTTGCCTGTATCATCTTTTGAGTTCAACAATTTTTGATTTAGGCTCCTGCGAAGCCATCCCAACAGCACTTTACAAGCTTCTAGCTTGGAGTTTTTCACGGCAATGTGCACGGCAGTCTCATCTCGAATAGTCCGGTCCATTATTGATTCTGGACAAGCCAATAGAAATTCAGCCAAAAGATCAATGTCGCCTTTTTCAGCTACGTAGTGCAGAGGAGTGAAACTCTCCCTTCCTTTGACTCGTATGAGCTCCTTGTCAAAATTTATGAGCTGTCTTATAGTCTGAGTGAGCTCCTTTTGCAACTTGCTTAGCTCTTCCCTATTTGGCAAATTCAAGTCTTCCAAGTTTCTTCGGAGATCTGCCCTTTTTCGCAAAGCTAGATCCAAAGGGCTTAGCCCTTGTGGGTTCAACTTCTTACTGAATGAAGGCATTAATCTCATCATTTCTAAAGCGAAATGGGCATGTCCAGCTGAGGCAGCTATGTGTAAAGGAGTATCAACAAAAGGGATCTTATCTATGCCATCCAAAATATGTGGATCGTCTTTAATGCAGTCGTACAAGCCATCGATTTTTCCTGCTTCGGCAGCTGCCTTCAACCTTTCTCGTCGAGTTTGTTGTTGTGCCATGACCCGTGTGACTAATACGAATACACGGGAACTGAATTGAAGATTTGCTTTTGGTGATTCTTTTAAGACACTTGAAATTATACTCAAACTTGTGCTTAAAAGGAGGAAAGTGGTCACCTTTTATAGCAAAAGCTCTACTGATAAGAATTTGGGAGAAATTTTTGTATGCTAATAGGATACCACATGACACTACTTTCTACTAATCATAAATATATCTCTCCTATTATTCTCTAAACACCTAACATAAATATAGTGGATCTTACTGTCAAAGTCAATCACAATAATAAAAGGTACCACATGACATATATCCTATCCACATATAAAAATCACTCAGAATTTGAATTTAAGAAAATTAGTAAAAAAAGGTAGTGTGTGGTTAGGATTAAATTGATATATTATAGAATTACATTTTGAGTGAATGTGAGCCACATATCACTTTTATGTGTAAAAGTAAGAAAACAACTCTAATTATACTTTTATTTTTTACTAGTTAAATTATAAAAAAAGTAGTAATTCTTTATTTTTTGCCTAATTCTTTTTTCATCTATGTTTTCCAACACTACTTTTTATTTTACTTATTTATACATACAAACTATTTAAAAAGCCTCATAGGACTTTTCAAATGTAGTTATCCTTAAACAATTTTGTTAAAATAACTATGGTAATAGCTAGCTCATTAAAATGACTAAAATATTATATTGTTAGCTATAATAACTAACAAGACTCATTTAAAGAGTTCCTTTGGCAATGAGAAAAAAAGCTAGCTTATTAGTTTATTAGCTTATTTTGATTATATCACATCTCTACTTTTATATGTTTTTTCAAAAAAAAAGTAAAAAAAAAAAATCAATAAACTATATATATATATTTTTTTCTATTTCCCAAAACAAGCATAAGTATGTAGAATTACTATGCCTTTCTTATTAGCGGGAGATCATTATAGGGAAAATTACCAATCAGTGGTAATCTTCAAAAAATTAATTGGTGATCTTCAAAAATTATTAAACATTAATGAAAAGCTTTATAATTTTAATTATTAATATTTATAATATTTATCACTTTTTAGTAATTTTTTTCATGCCCCATTGACAAGTTATTTCCCCATCATTATATGGCTGACCTCAAGAATTTGGGTGTATATATATAGGGTTTGGATTATCCGAGGATGCCGTCAGGATCCGTGGGTTCACAATGGATTCTATTTCGATAATTCGAATATAATAAATTGAACATGCTATGATTATCAGATCGATTTAATTTTTTTATGAATAATAAATATGAAATACCCTACAAAATGAATAATTCAAATCAATAAAATAAAATCCGAACCACACTAGTCTGAGTGTGACCCATTGTGGGCCTTAATGCTACTATAATAGTATAGATATATCCCATTGTGGGCCTCAATGGGTGCTCTAATAGTATAGATAATAATATAGATATATAGACTAGTAATTATGCTAAAAAAAAAAAAAAAGATAAGTAATTACCAAACAAAATCTATAATTTATAGCGGAAAATATTAATATACAAAGACCCAAGTCTTTTCTTTTTGGTGGTTGTTGGACCGTGCCAACAGCTTAGCTAAGGGGGTTGAATAGACCAATTAAAATTTTTTATTAAATTACTTGCTTAGCTAATTTGACCTTTGATGAGATTAACACACCATAAAGCAATTCACACAATGCGACAGTATTTTTAACATGGAAAACCCATGAATGTACAAGATACAGATAAGAAGACTTGCAATTGTTCATCTAGATTTATCAAACTCACACGACTTGCAGAAACTTCATGAGCATGATCTAACCAGTCAACTTTCTTGATCTTTGAAGTGCTATGCTTTAAAAGTGGCTCAAGAAAATTCTCCAACAATGATTGAAGATATCGCTCAGAATTATTCTAGAATTTAGAAGCAATATTTGGGTTACTGAAAAAATGCTTTCTAGGACGGTATCTATAGAGATTTAGGTTGCGTTTGGTAGAATTTTGTAAATATGATTTGAGAGTATGAGTTGTATTTTGTGTTTGTGAGTTGTTGAATTATGATTTGAGTGTAAAAAATTTGTTTGGTTATGGGTTTTGAATAGAGTGTTGAATTGAGTTTTGAATTTAGTGTAGAATTGAGTTTTGAAAATTTGATTTGACATGTGAAATAAGAAAATTTATTTGGTTATGAGTTTTGGAAAGAGTTTTCAAAACTTAATTCAAATTGTTATAATTCATAACAAAACACACTACTTTCACACTATTGAAAATTCTGATCAACAGTCATACTCAAACTCTTTTTGAAATTCAATTAAAAAAATTTATTATTAACAGAAAATAACATTAATCAATTTTTTAATTGAAAATACTACAAAGCAAATAATTTTTTTTCAAAATAAATATTCAAAAAATTTAAATCATAAATATTTAAATAATTTAAATAATCTAAAAAATTTAATAAGTAAAAAATTAAAATAAATATTCAAAAAATTTAAATCGTAAAAATATAAATAATTTAAATATTCAAAAAATTTTAATTATTTAAAATGTTAATATTTTAAATTTAAAAACAACTCTACACTCAAATCGTAACCAAACACATAAAACAAAACTCAATTAAGAAGTTAACCAAACACAGAACTCGAAACTCCATATTACTTTCACAACTCTACACTGAAATGGTAACCAAATACATAACAAAAAAAATTAAAATATTTTAAAATATTTTTATAAAATAGAGTTTGAATTTATTTTGATAAAATATTTTAAAATTTAAAAAATTAAAATCGTAATATTTTGAAATTAAAATATTTAAAAATATTCAAAAAATTAAAAAAATCTTAACATATTTAAATATTAAAATATTTAAAATCTGAACAAAATTAAAATATTTTAAAAATATTTAAAAAATTAAAATATTGATTTGAATTAAGTTTTGAAAAGAGTTTTGAATTATGTGTTTAGTTATGAGTTTTGAAAAGTAATGATTATGTTTTGAATTGAGTTTTAAAAAATGGGTGTAGAATTATAATTTGAAACCTCAAAACAAACAACACACTTAAATCAATGGGTGAAATTATAATTTAAAAATTCTGCCAAACGGAACCTTAGCTTTTAAAATTATTTTAAGAAAGATTTTAAAAGACAAACGAGCGTGCAAGCGATCACACTCATAAAAGAGAGATCGATTGCATGTTGATAGTTGCCTTTTAAAAATTGTGCCCAAAATTTTGAAAAAATAAGTGATTGAAACCCCTTCCAATCACCACCTCCACCACCCCACACACACGTGGCGGGTGGTGATTGGAGGAGAAGGAAAAAAAGAAAAAGAAAAAAGAAAAATTGACCAATCAGAGAGAGAGGAGGTCAAAGGAGGTGCTTCCTTGAGGAGATTCAACTCATTTTCCTTTTGAAAAACACGATCAATCACCTCCTTTTTTAAATTTCCTTTTGAATCAATCATTCCTCTTTGGAAAGAGAGCGATATACATTATGGAAGCTCTAAAATTAATTTCATCATTTCTTTTAAAAAAAATATTGAACTTTGTTTATGTTTAAAATCATAAATATTTTTTTAATGAAAGAAACTGTTGTGATCAAAGTAGGCGTTAGTGGTAATTAGGAACGTAAAAAAAATTAAAAAAATTGACCAAACCGATTGAACCAAACCAAACCAAACCATTTATATTTAGTTTGTTTTTTAATAAGAATTGGTCTGTTCAGTTTTTAAATTTAATTTTTTTTGATTTTCGGTCCGGTATCGGTTCAAGCACCTTGTGTACCGAACTAAACTGAAACCGACCGTTTCAACATATATTGTATTTATATTATATATATATACACATAATCTAATAATATAATAATATTAATAAGTATAATAAATTATTAACCTTAATTAATTAACTTTATCATCTTTGTAACTTAAGTTTGTAAACTCTTATTATGTATAATCTTAACTTTAACTCATTATTCTTAAAATCTTAGTATTTTTTAATTTTTTTTGTTTTTATTTTTGTTAATTTAGGAATTGAAAAGTATTTATTAAATGGATGGATTAAATAAGTTTGAAATGGTGAACAAATAATTAATTTAATATTGTTCAAAAAAAAAATTTAATTTAATATTTTTATATAGATTAGTGATTACATTTAAAATTGACTCAAGTTTGAAAAGTCCTAAACCAATTAAACCATACTAAACCAAACCATTTTAATCGGTTCAGTTAGGTGCGGTTTGATAGGAGAAACAGTCTGCATTGGTGTTCAAATAATAAAACCGATATTATCGGTTTGGTAAATTTTTTTACCTAAATACCGACCGTACCAAACCGATTACATCCTAGTGATAGTAATAATAATATCCACATTGTGTCGAATGTTAGAGAAAATACTTTTATATTTACACAGCAAAATTTCATTGTATAATCTAATTTGAATATTAAAAATTGTTTCATATGCATGTTTGACATATATTTAAAGAACCTCCCGAACTAATTTCATCATTAAGTTGATTTTCTTTTATTTTTTTCTTCTTCTTTTTATTAATTTTGGGTCTTTCTTATTTAATTTATATATCCACAATAATATCATATTTGATATTAAAATAAAAAATGTTGTTATCATTGTATTAATTAGCTAGCTATAATATATATAGTGGTGAAATTGTTTAAGTTAACGTTAACTTGTATCAAACAAATTTGTGATTTTTTTAATTTTATTTCCAACCCTACTGAATAAATCATAGAAAACATAACCAAAAAGCTTTATTTTGCTCTTAACATTATTATCATGTCCATCAAGTTTTAATATGAACAACTAAGTTTAATTTTCATAGCTTATATCAAAAAATTTCATTGCTCCATAATAGTGGGTGTTATTTTAATTTTATCTCTCATTTAATATGAACAATAATTTCATAAATATTTTTTATCTAAGTAAAATAATATTTTTTTAATTGTAAAACACATAATATTATAATATTTGCATACACACAACATACCCAAACTTGCTTGTGTTGAGCTTATAATATTTGCAAAACATTCCCTCTATATTGGCAAAAAATAAAGAAGAAGAAGAAGAGGAGGAAGAATATACATATAAACAGAAAACATATATACAAAATTTATAAACAAAATAATTTGATTGTATTAGGACTTGTCATTTTTAAATAAAGTATCCATTAAAATAACATATAACTAGCATAATTACCCGTGTTATGCACGGGTATAAATAAATAATCAAAAATTAATTCTTAAAATTAAATAATAATCTAAAAAAATTATCTATAATATTTAGCAAAAATGATTTTAAATCAATTAAATTTTATTCATTTTTATCACAATTACATAGAAGAGAATTTTGTTTTATTCTTATGTCATTAATTTTGTGCTCTAAGTTTTTAATAACAAATATATGTCATAATTTAAGTGGTAAAAATTAAAAAATAAATCACAAAAATTATATTTATGATAAAATATAAATACATTTTGTCTTTTGAGTTTCGTAAATTTAATTTATCATATGATAGTGGTAAATTACATTTGTCACTATAGTAATTTTTTCATATTTTGTGAAGTCTAAAAATTATAATTTGTCTTATGTTATAAGATTTACGTAAAAACAAATTAGGATTCACTTGTGATATTAAATTTGGGCTAAACATTAGATTTATGTTAACTTGTCCCTCATCTAATCATTAAAAATTGTTTTGTTCCCAACTTATATGAATAATTTGACCTATCTATTTATTAAATTAGTAAATAAATATTTGTAAATATTTTTTTATAATAAAAATAAGAAATATGGACTTATTTTATGCATACTTATTAAAAAGTTTGAACTATAGTTTTTTTTAAAAAAACTATATATTTATGTTTAAAACAATTAAATGAATAGTTATATATATTTATTAAATTAGTAAATAAATATTTGTAAATATTTTTTTATAATAAAAATAAGAAATATGGACTTATTTTATGCATACTTATAAAAAAGTTTGAACTATAGTTTTAAAATAAAAATAAAAAACTATATATTTATGTTTAAAACAATTAAATGAATAGTTATATATATTTATGTATAAAAAATTATTTAATATAAAGCCACCCTAAATTGTAGGTCATATTTAATCCTAATATTTTTAAATTTTATATTTAAATTATATCACAGTTTATCAGTTTGTGACTGATATGAGCTAATTTGGAGGTTCTAATATTGGATTAAACACTAAAAAGTAGTCAAGAAAATTTAGTTAAAGTCAAATTTTTTGCCAATAATTCTTGATTTAAGCCTAGTCTTTAGAGAATCGTCTAGTTCATGTCCAATCCATGAGTTAGTAGACCTACCTATTTATTTAATTTTTAATTAGTAAAGATATATATTTTTAAACATATATGACAAAAATAAGAAATATATACATATTTGTTTGGTATATTTATTAACAATTTCAAAATTAATTAAGAAATTATGTACTTATTCTTAAAAGAATAAATGACATTGGTAATCCCTATATTTTAACTCGTGTTATTTTTGTCCTTGCAATTTTAACAATTTTGACCCTAAATTTATAATTTTGTCTCAATTTGGTCCAATTGTTATAATTGCTAGTTTTTTTTATATTATTTATTGAAAATACACACATGAGTAGCATCTGTTATACTTTTATAGATAAAATTATAAATTTGTTCAACTCAATAAGTTAATCTCAACTAATTCAATAATTATTTTCTTTCAAAAATCTTAACCGACATTATCAATTGGACCAAATTAATACAAAATCTAAAATTAGGGGTTAAAATCAAACTAATTGAAATTACAGAGACCAAATTGACACAAGTGACAAAATGCAGGGACTATTGATATAATTTACCCTTCCTTAAAATATGTCTAACATTGGTTGTATCAATATTAAGATATATTTATATCTGAAAAACTATTTAAGACCAGATCAGGGTAGAACATGAATAAAAAATTAATGGCTTATTAAAAATATTTAATAATTATAAATTCAAATTTGATCAATTTTTCATTTAAATTTTTTCATAGAATTAGGTTGTTTAATAATTTTAATTTATAGTTCTAATTTTTCCTTGTATTTTTTTAAAAATATGTTAAAATTATATATAATTATAATTTTTTTGAAATTTCATTTTCAATCTCAAATTAGTTATAACTTGAATTTGGTTAAAATTTATTTTTCACTTCTCATCTACAAAAACTAACAATAAACATAAATTAATTTTTTGAACATTGTAAAAAGGTAAATAAAGAAATATATTATCAATAATGATAATAACAAAACATATTTTTATTTATTATGTGACGTCTTACCACTGCATTGATAATAGACATTAATTATAAAATTCATTGCAATAATACAACAATAATATATCAGATGATAAGTAACATGTGATCACAATAATTTTTTTATAGTTATACAAAAGTACTAAAAGTTATATATAAGAAACAATATATGATCTATATTCAATTTTTATATGATAAAATTCACACTTAATCTCAACCACATATTAGTTTTCTAAATCAATTCATCACCCAAACTATCTATTATTTTTTAATATTCACCTTTTCAAAATCTACTCAAACAATGCTCTGGCTGAACACATCATCACCCTTGTTGTTGCCATGCTCACCACCTCCACTAACCATTATGCAACTCCGTCTAGTTTTTTTTTTATCTTTGTAAATATAAAAAAACATTGTTGTGGAAATAAAAAAGGTACTGTTAGAGTTTTAAAGAGTTAAAAATGAAAAATAAAAAAATGTGTGATTTTAGATTTTCTTATTCCATATATGGGTGTTAATTTTTTTTTTTAAATCCATAATTATGGAATAGTGTTCATTATTTAAATTTTTATTTATTGATGGGCAAGTCAATTAAATATTTTTAATTTTTTACAAATAAAAAATTTGAAAATTTTGTCTAAGAAATTTAAAAAATGGTCAAATCATAAAGAACAATATATGATGCCTTATTCTATAAAAAATAAAAAATAAAAACTCATAATTATATTATCAATTCACATATATCAAAAGAAATAATAACAACAATATAAAAAATACACAGACATCCACCCAAAAAAAAAAAAACTTCAAATCAATTCCCAAAACAAAGACAGTTAACATATATATATATATATATATTTATTATCAATTTAGTTGGAAAAAAAATACATTGAAAAAAAAATCCATATAGAGAAGAAAAAAAAAATACTCACACAAAAATATATATTTACAAAAAAAGAAAAAAAAAAATCACAAACAAACAAACAAACTTGAAATATTTTTGGACTATTGGAGAGAAAAACCATTGCATCATTACATTTGGGGAGGAGTTGGCCGGGTTGGAAAAAAGATCAAATATTGAATATTTTAAACGGAGAATTGTATTAAATTTTTAATTTGATTGGGTTTTTAAAATTTTAGATTTATATTATTTTCGAAAAAGGTGAGAGTGGGATGAAGGTGGCGTACCATATTATTTTGAATTTTGAAATCAAAATCATAGATAATTAGTGTCTTTATTTTTTTTTATTTTAATTGTTTTGATCAACATTATTTTTGGAAAGAGTGAGGGTGACTTATCATATTGTTCTGAATTTTAAAATTCAAAATTGTAGATAATTAGAGCTTTTTTTGTTTTTGGATTTTTTACTTAAGGAACTAACCAATAGATTTTTTTTTTATTTCTTTAAAAATTAGCAAATTAACAAAATTAGTTTGGAGTTTGGAGCTTCCACAATCATTATTCTTAAAAAGACCATTTTCCTTATATATATAGATAGATTACAAAAATAATACAACCACATCATTCTAATAAAAATTTCTATATAAAAATTTATATAAGAATAGTATTTTTCAATAAATAATTTTTTTATTTATTTTTGTAAAGAAAAAGCTACCATCCATATATGTATTAACAAAGAATTTGTGTTAATATAGGCGAGTTAGATTTCATATTTGAATCTATGGAGAGATATTGGCATGTATTATAATCTAATGACTAATATACTAGCCGTTATCTTCTACGCACACACACAAAAATAAAAAATAAAAAATAAAAAATTGAACATTACTAGCTTGCAATAAACTTTGTAAACCACTAGCTACAAGCAAGTGGACATGTCCCTATAAATGTCATCTTCAGTGCATTATATATTAATACTAGATGAAGTATTATATCACCCTGTTGCCTTGAAATTTATCTCTATGTGTGAACTAGGCATGAATTTATAATAAGAGAATTGAACATTACTTGCAACATTCAACAAAAGCAAACGTTAAACATTAGCTGAGTGCAAATATGGATTAATCGTGAGATTTCAGGTTCAAATCTATAGGGAGATGTTGGCATGTATTATAATCTAATGACTAACATACTAATCGTTGTCTTCTGCGCACAAACACGAAAAAAAAAAAAAAAAAAAAAATCAACATTACTAGCTTGCAATAAACTTTGAAAACCATTAGCTGCAAGCCAGTGGACATGTCCCTATAAATGTCATCTTCAGTGCATTGTATATTGATACTAGATGAAGTATTATATCAACCTGTTGCCTTGAAAATTATCTCCATGTGTGAACTAGCCATGAATTTATAATAAGAGAATTGAACATTACTTGCAACATTCAGCAAAAGAAAACGTTAAACATTAGTGGCAAGTGCAAATATGTATTAATCTTCACATTTAAAATAATGTGTGAAAAAGACAAATCAGGATGCACATGATCTACCAACAACCATGAATTTATAATAAGCAAATTGATCAACATCACTTGCAATATTCTGTGGAAGGAAACTTCAACAATTCGATGCAACTTGCAAATAGAAGTCATGTCATGCGCAGGAATTGGTCCCAAAAATATGTCACATTATATATTTTCTTGTTTTTGGTTTTATAAGGGTGAGATTTACGCTAAACAAACAGCAGATTTAAAAAACTCAATTTATTATGTTCTTGCCATTGGCATTCTCCAAGATTATGTATTCTACTATTTATTTATTTGATGTAATTTTTAATTAAGATATTGAATTTGTTGTACACAGAGCCTCTCCAAAACTCAATTACACCAATTTTATATGAATCTATTATGGAGAACAAGATTATATAATATGTTAGGTTTTTGTAATTGACAATCCAGTTTGACAAAACTCGTTTCAGTTGAAATTTTATTCGCTCTTATGTTTCAGTGAGGATGTGAGTGTTTAGATGCGAATTCAATCCAAATTGTGCATGTGCAAAGGAGTTTGTGAGCTCGAGGCTTTCGTGTTTGCCACTTCGCTGACTATGTACGGGGATTGTGTAATGATTGGGATTCTAATTTGTATCGGATTGGTGAAAATTGGTGCCTATCACCTTAAAACTTGTATGCTTGTCAGACTCTTGGCATTGATAGTGTAACACTGTGTGCTTTAATCTATTGGAGGGTGTATTTAATTCCTTTATTTTCTTTTGTGAGTCTTTGGAGTTGTTGTATCTTGATTTTTGGAGGAGTACAATTTGATTTAGACTTGTTGGGGATTTAGAAATTCTGTTTTGGTGTCGACACCACGGGTTCCTGGGGTCGACACCACCTTGTTGCCCTATTCTTCGTGTCTTTACTAGTTTTTAGGGTCGACACAACTGGTTCCAAGGGTTGACCCTTGTATGTTGCTGAATTTCGAATTTGCTACTGAAATTTAGGGTCGACACCAGGGGTTCCAAGGGTCGACCCTTGTCTGCAGCAAACATTAGTGTCTTAGCTTTTCTTCTTAAGGGTTGACTCCTGCGTGTTTATTTTTAGAATTTTGGGTTCGACTGGGCCCTACTTTTGGGGGGTTTTGGAATTATTCTTTTCAATGACCTTAGGGCTACTTTTCTACTACTATAAATAGACCCAAAACACTTCTCTCTCATTATTTTCTTCTCCTTTTCTCCTCTCAAACCATGAGTCCCTCTTCTTTCTCTTTAAACTCAACATTTTCCCACTTAGATCTTTAAATCTACTCACCTAGAAGTATCTTCTCACCTGGGTTCTTTGAGGAAGGTTGTAGATCGTGTCAAGGGCTTTCTTTTGGTCCAAGAGCTTTGAGGTTTCATCAACTTTGGGCTTCTCAGAGTTTCTTTTCACTTCTTTGAGGTAGGGATACTTTTACCCTAGTATTTCTTTATTTTGAAGAGATTTCATGGCATTGTTGTGACTTATGAGCTAATTTGAGGATCTTGTTGGATTGAACCCATGTTTTACATAAATAAACCATTTTCCTTGACTTTTGCTTGAAATTTCTTAACTTTTTTTTTTCAAAACATATATATATATATATATATATATATGTTGTTAAAACCTACATCTATGATGAAGAAGAAAAACCCCCAAATTTGATAGAACCCTAAATTCTCAATTTGAGTAGAAAACACTAAACTGAATGGAATTTCCTTTGATTCATGGAATATTGTGAATAATAAAAAGATGAAAGATGTGGATGTTGATATGGTAAAGGAATTGTGGCTTGTATGTTATTTTACTTTGAATGTTGTGTTGTATTCCATTCTTTTGTAAAGTTGGATGCTTGATGAAATAAAATGTGATTGAATTGTTAATTGTGCATGAGTTCGGGTAAGAGTCTATTTTGGAAATGTGGTGTTGTGTTGGTACCCGCATGGAGAGTTTAAAAGGTGCCCAAATGCCTTGTCTAGGCTTATCGCTGGACGAATGTGTGAAAAATATTTTTGGGTGTCCATACAGTCTTGCCGTATCGTAGTCGGCGAAAGTGAAAAAATGGATGGTTTTCTTGGGTGCCCACTTCCTACCGTATAATAGTCGGCAAATGTGGAGATGGTTTTTAAAACAAATCAATTGGTTTTGGACTCTTACAGGGGGCTCATGGTCTGTTTTCTATTGATGTGATTGTTTAATTGTTTTGTTGTAAGGAAGTGAAAGGTGATTGATATTGTGCAATTGACATGTTATTTACATAATTGATGAAGATTACGAGTATACCTAAACTCCTTAGATTATTTTGTCTCGAAGATGCCATAAGCTTGCTCAAATAATTAAATATTTGGTTGAATGTATTCCTACTGGGCAAGTTGCTCACCCCTATTTTATTTTTAAGGAAAAAATGTTGTACAACTACAGTGGCAACTTGAAGTAAGTTGTGTTGGGATTGATAGTTGAGAATATTTTGCTTATAGTTTTGTACTAGGACTGTTAGATCTATTTGTTGTTGTCTTGTATACCCAAAGGGTTTTTCTTTTGTAATTGTCATTTTGTTTGTTGAACTTTGAGTTGGGTACAAGGTTTCATGGACATGTAAACATGTAGATTGTAAATTTAAATCTTACTTTAGTGAATAGGATGGCTATTGTAGTAAATTGTTACATTGGTTGTGATGGATTCATATATGAAATAGTAGGGCGTTACAGATTGGTATCAGAGCATTAGGTTCGAATACCTAAGGCTCGTGGGAAGTGACTTTTGTCACAATGGGATTCCTAGGCTAGGATGGGATGTTTACATGCCTTGTGTGCCTTGTGTATATATGTGTGATTATATGTGTATGGGGTTAACTTTTGAGATATAGCTTCTATCTGTTGCACTCATCGAGATCCTTTTGGAAAGGCATCTAATCAATGCTTTTTTTCACTTGGAGGTCCTTGATTGCCATGGGACTAGCTAGTATCTTAGGAGGGTAACTGTATGTGCCTTATGTAATTGCATGATAATGTGGATGGTCTTATGTAAAAGTAGATATTTGTGTAAAGGCTTGTTTGGATGGTGTGTAGAGTATGAAAATCTTGAGAGGGGCACCTTGGTTTGTGTCACATGGGTTAGTGGTTAGCATTGGTTGTGAGTTGGCATAAGTTTGCCCTGGTGGTGGTTGGCATGTCTTGAGAGGCAGTAATACTTTTGAATCCTTTGTGGCAATGTGAGTAGTTATGGCACAGTAAAGATTATGATGGGTGAACATAGATTGATTGATTGATTGAGAATTTGGCTAATTTGGAATCCGGAAGAGAATTTTTTTAGAAAGTGAGTTAAATGTAGAGTTTTGAGGTAAATTAGACTGTGTAAAATAAGTGAAAGAGGTTGTAATAATGGTGTTGAATCTCTAGTAGTGGAGGTGGTGACTTGAGGGTTGGTGATTTGTTATTAACGATTGAGATATTGAGTGCTAGAATTGGTTGCTCTTTAGAAATTATGGCGTAGTGCATAAGTAATTGGTCTTGATGCTTGATTATTGGAGTGCTTGACTAGAAAAGAGTATTGTCAATTGAGTGGTGTAGTTATTCTATCGGAGGTCGTGATGGCATAATAAATGTTCTTAGAAAAAGCTCTTGGAGTTAACTTGGGAGTCTATTATGGTTTAATGGAGTGTGTGACTAAAGTGTGTTGGATTGATTGGTGAAGTCGGATCGGTGTGTCCTTATGAAAATTTGTGCCTGATGGTTCGAGAATCATTGATGTTAAATCTTCTGTGGCTGCTTTGACTATGAGATAAAAGTTTCGTAATGGCTAAAGGTGTACGTAAGTATTTCGATTAGGTTTAGAAGTGTTTGTGATGATATAGCTTCAGGCCCGGCCCTGAGATTTCCGAGGCCCAAAGCCGATAATCAACTAATAAATTTTTGGGGCCCTTCACATTTTTTTTTTCATTGAATGAAAAAAAAAATTGAAAGTAAAGGACAAAAGATTTGTGTTAAAATCACAAAAAATACTTAGCATTACATTACAATAACTAATAAGTATCGCTTGATCCTCACTATTCTTGTATTTTTAGAAGCAAATAAATCAATCATACTTGCATAATCTAATTTTTTTACAAAATCATTTTCAATGAATAACAATGCTAATTATTTTCAATGGGCTTTTCAACTTTTTAATGGGTTAATTAATTTTAAGTTAATTTGGGCCTGCCTTAATTTTTTTTGGACTTAAAATATACTTAAATATATTAGACTAAACTATAATAAGAGAGATCTCTTTTTTGGGCCTAGTTTCCAATGGATAAAAATGCTAATATTTTTGAATGGCCTTTCAATTTTTTAATAGGTCAATTTATTTTAAGTTAATTTGGGACTTTTTAAATTTTTTTAGACTTAAAACATACATAATATATTACACTAAATTATAATAGGAGGGGGCCTTTTTTTTGAGTCTATTTTGAGGGGCCCTAGGCCATGGCCTTGTGGCCTATGCCCCAGGGTCGGCCCTGCATAGCTTCTAATATTGAGGTAAAGATAAACTTTGGTGCCTATATCTTTTCTATGAGGTTGAGTTATGTTAAGCCAGTCAGTAGTTGGGATGCAAGTGTGGAGATTTCCTCGAGTAAGAGTTATCTTAATTTTTCTTTTGGAAGCTTAAGCTTTTGACTTAGTTTTCCATTATACTGTGGGCATGGAGGAGATTTCAGGTTGCCAGTGGGTTGGTGTAGCATCAGCATTGCTCTTGGTTTTATGTTTGTCATATCTTGAGTGTTTGGAGTTGGCTCAGATTCAAGGGTACTTGGTTTCCCTTGGTAAACGAGGACGATTCCTTACCTTTGGTTTTAATTGAGAGCATTTGTTGGTGATGATATTTTGTATCTCTCTTGGTTAGACTATTTCCTTAGAGGAAGGAGCTAGTGTGGATTGTTGTTGTTTTTAGTCTTGAAACTTATTCTTGGGTGACTTGGATGTGCCTTACTCTTGCGGGAATGTTAGCGGTGTCTTCAGAATGAATGGTTGGAATATGCCTCGCGATCATTACTTTTGGAAATCTTATATAGGAATGGTTTGACTATTGGTTTCAGGCAGACTTTCGAGGTTGACTATGACAGTGTGATTGTTCGTTGATGTAACCTTGACATGAATCATGCTAGCCTTGCGGTTGTTTCACTAGAAAAAAATAAAATAAATAGAATAATAATAATAATAATAATAATAATAATAATAATAATAATAATAATAATAATAATAAAAAATTTGTGAAGTGCCTACTTGATAGGAGATAGGAACTGTTAGTTGGCCTATGGGATTGTATCGTTGCTTAGTACTATGTGGATGGTGTTAGTGGATTATTGCTAAGTATAGGTTGGGTATTGTGAATCACCGTAGTACTAGTGTAGTGTTGTGTGCTAATTTTGGGATAGGTTCCATGGTGTGTTGGATTTAAGGAATAGGTGTTGATGTGAGTTAGCTTGTCAACTTGGGGTGCTGAAATATGGTTTAGTTGTATACCTAGTTATGAAAGAGTCCAGAATGAACTTAGAACATATTATTGGAAGTTTTTGGTGAACACCACGTAGGAGTAAAACTAGTTGACTTGATGTTGATAGGTTGTGAAGGCTGTTGGTAGTTATTGGTGGTAAGTTTATTAACTATTGTGTGGAAAAGAGTTGGTGGGTGAGTGTTTTTCATGGGAATTTGCGTTTGGTCCATTGCTTGTGTTTGGTCCACTGCTAGTGATTGGTGTTAATTCTTAGAATCACTCTTACCTAAAGGATAGAAATTGTGAATATGAGAAGTGTACGTGAGAATTTTGGGTTAAGTTTGGTGTGTGTGACGACAGTGTTTTCATGCAACTGAAATTGGAGTTATTTTGTAGCCCTTGCCCTTTAGTTTAAAAATAATAAAAAAAAACCTGTTTCGTATCCTTGGAGTAAGAGCTGTGAAATCCTTATATTGATCCTTTATTTTGCGATAAGAGTGGTAAAAAATTGTGTTTTGTTAGGTTGATCAAATACGATTATTTGGTTTACTTTGGGTGTATTTGACCTTTAGTGGTAAGTGGTTTTCTTAATTAGAAGATATATAGTTATGCCTACTAGAGGGTGATCCCTTATTTCAACTTTATTCCATGACGTTTGTAAAGGTATCATCTTATAAGAAGTTATTTAGTGGACTCCTTGTCAGGAAATAAAATGGTACAAAGTGCCTTTATAATTTGCTTAGTTATGGAAATTGTGTTGGAGTGACTATTATTGACTTGGAAATTCTTTACGGTGAATAAGTATTTGCTAGTGCACCCTTTCATCTCGTGTCACGCCCTCAAAATAAACCCAATATATGTATATCATCAACATACATTATTTAAAGAAAACAATCTATTAATTCATTCATCATAGTATTACTAAATAAAAACATTACATGTAACATCAAATTAAATGCCCTATGGGCTTACATCTTTTCAAGCCAACACTTGGACACAAATTATGAGTTCTAACTCAAATACAATTAAAGCCCTAGGCTTGATTATTTATCAAATAAAAACAAACTACTAAAGATAGTCTTCAAATTTCAAATCCTTCCATGCTAAGTCCTGGGAGGTAGCTTATCACCTGGACCTGAAAATGATGTTCCCATAAAGGGTGAGCCACAGCCCAGTAGAAATATACTAAACCACATATAATCAATGAATAAAGCAATAGCATTCAACAGATGGTTAACCAAGATAATCAATTACTTCATTTTACAGTCTCATAACACTATTGTCTAAGACACGTTTTACTTTCCAACTTTATCAACATGGCTCAGAACCTGGCCAAACTTACAACAGTGAAATATACATCCTTCCAATATCAACAAACAAATGAGACTCAAGCTCAAATCAAAACACTTCATACTTCCAGATTGATACACATTTTAGTGCTGTATCAATAAAAACACTTCTATATAAATAAGCACACATAAAAGTGATGCTAATGGAGTCCATCCCCTATCTCCTCCCAAACAAAATCCGGTTTAGAGGTCCATCCCCTATCTTCCCCTAAACCGTGGAGTACATCCCCTATCTCCTCCCACACAAAACAATGTATGCAAATGCAATGCTCAATCAATACACGTATTTTCTGTATCAATACAATAGTCAAAATTAATGACTTAACCAATGTGATTAGTTTCAGTTATTCCTAATCCACATGCAATGTCTACAACAATCACGACTATCCTCCACCAATAGCCCAAAACAGTTATTTCTAGACTGGAAATAAATATATCAACAATTCAATGGGCGAGTGATTTACATTATCCAACTACACCATTTAAGCAATAAATTTCCCAATTTCATGAATTTAACCAAATTCCCCAATTCCCTTAAATTATTTATACAAATTAATTAATTTAAACAACTAGGGTTTTTCCCAAAATTATCAAAGTAACCCCAACTTATCAAAATACCAAGACTTAGAACAAAACTTATAGAATGGAGTAGGAAATCCCTACCTCAAAGAAGATAACCCAAATGGAGAAGACAGAGATGAATACCCAAATTCCAATGTGCTCCAAATCACCAAATGTTCAGATTAAATGAAAGCCCTCGACTCCCTCTATCTTTTTAATAAAGCAACTAGGGTAGAAACACACTCTAAATAGATCAAACCTAAGAGAGAAGGTGAGTAGGGAGAGAGAGAAGTCGGACCTAGGGTTTGGAATCAAAAGAAGATGAAAAAGACTGATCAAAACCCGCTGCTGCGTATATAAACTGGACAGGCTCGCTCGAGCGAAGACTTGGTCGCTCGAGCGACCAGAAACAAGAAATACTCGCTCGAGCAAAGAAAATCTCGCTCGAGCCAAGAATGCAATGCTACAGGTCCATACTGGACGCAATCTCTCGCTCGAGCGACCAAACCCCAGCTCGAGCGAAGAACCAAAAACAACAGCTCGCTCGAGCGACCAACTCCTCGCTCGAGCGAAGAACCAAAATTCTGGACAGCAACACTTGGTTTCTAAACCTAACCAACCTGAAACAAACCTGCCCAACAAATCCTATAACTCCAACTAAGAAAATATGGGACAACAACAACAATTATATAATGACAGAATCTACGGAACCTAAGTCCGGATACAGTAATCAAATGGGAAAAGACCGGGGTCGCTATATATCGAGTTGTATAGGCTTTTAATGAAAGGTTTGATATGATGGTTGGTGTTATTGTTTTGTGACTTGAGCAATTATAAGAAGTAGACTTTAATTTCAGTGGGTAAGGCGTGCTGAATGACCTTCTGAGTTAAATTATTTTTAGGGGTGGAGCAACTGTAGTAGTGATTGGATTGAAGTACTGAAAGTACGATTTTGTTAGAATTTTAAATTAGAGGTAGTACCATCATTAATGGTGTGAGTGTTTGTTATGGAGTAAGTCTGTGTTATAAAAGGTGTTGAATTTGGGTTTGACTTCCTAGGACATCATAATCTTAGTATGGTAGGGAGCCGCGTTTTAACCTTGGAAGTAAATACCATGGCATTCACTTTAGAGAATGCAGTGTACTGTACAAGTATAGGCTGAGGATTTTTCTTTACATGGTGTTAGTAATTATGGTGTTAATGAGTGTGTGTCACTCAGGGGAGTGACAAGTCTTGAAAATTGCTTGGTAATTGTTCTTAGTTGATTGTGTGTGATTCCCCAAAATGGGGTTAATGGTGAAAATTGTGATGCAAATATAAAATAAATAGAGTAATTGGTGGATTTTGGTATGGTTGTAAATGGGATGCGACTTTTCCAAACTCATGATGGTTAGTCTATTCGTGTTGTTATGTGTGGTTATTGTTTGAATAACTATAAAGAGATTGTGGCATCACTATGGTATGGGATTATTGGTTGGGTGACATTTGAGAGTCACCGGTCAAAATATGCTAGAGAATAGAATTGGGAACGGAGTTCTCCCATTGAGCATGATCTTGTTTTTACCGAAATTGGGAATATATTATGATGGATGAACCGGCTAGTAAATGTGAAACAATTATGAACAATGCATATTGAGTCTTATGGTGTGTATGATTCTTAAAAACCTTAAAATAAATAAATATATCTTTTCTTAAAACCCAGTACTTTTACAAATCATTCGTATGTATTTGAAACATTTTCATATAAAGTCTTCTACCATGAATGATCTCTTTTAAAATTCAAAGGTTAGAAAATACATTTTTAGATGTTCTTTTTCTTTTTGGTTATTTAAATATTTTAAAATCACAAGTGAGTAATGAGAAGGCATAATACCAGTTGTGTTGCAAGCACGAGGTTTGAGGTGTTTGGTTTCGTTGAGTTATGTTTTGTTGAAGGCCATGATTAATGGATAAAACATTTATTGAAATCTTTTCTTCTCATGAAAAGGGATTGAGGACTTGGGTTGTAATGTGGGGTAATTGTTTGGAAATTTGTTGCCGAGAGACCGATAGTTGTTTCTTGGGGTGTGAATGTAAGGTGAAAGCTCAGTCTCCTAAGGTTCTATGTTGTCAGGCAACTGAAAATTGTTTTCTTGAGATTAAGTTTGTTTGAGATATGATTGTAGAGTACGTTAGTGAATTGATGAATTCTTGTGGCTTGTTAAAGATAATCATGTGAATGAGTTGAAAAAGAGGTTCACCACTTTGGAATTGTCGTTCATATTATTTGGGTGTTATCAAAATATCAGTGTGGGATTGAAATATAGAAGTTTTCTTTAGTTTTTGAGTTGGATTTTTGATGTGGTGAATGTAAACCAATTAGGGAGTTGTTTCTTGTCCAACTCGTGAAATTCGTTGCATTGGGAAACTCTTCTAGAGACTTGTCATTGAGTAGAGATTGGTCATGATTAGTTGGAGTAAGTGTTAATTTTAGTGTCCATTCCATTTTGGTTGTTCAAAACTTTGATTTTTGAATTGTCTAATTTCGGGAATGAAATTTCCTAAGGTGGGGAGGTTGTAATGTCTCTGATTCTAATTCATATTGGATTGGTGTACATTGGTGCCCGTCACCTTAAAACTTGTATGGTTTGTCAGACTCTTGGCATTGATGGTGTACCACTTGTATGCTTTAATCTATTGGAGGGTGTATTTAATTCCTTTATTTTCTTTTGTGAGTCTTTGGAGTTGTTGTATCTTGATTTTTGGACGAGTACAATTTGATTTAGACTTGTTGGGGACTTAGAAATTCTGTTTTGGTGTCGACACCATGGGTTCCTGGGGTCGACACCACCTTGTTGCCCTATTCTTGGTATCTTTACTAGTTTTTAGGGTCGACACCACTAGTTCTAAGGGTCGACCCTTGTGTGCTGCTGAATTTGGAATTAGTTGTTGAAATTTAGGGTCAACACCAGGGGTTCCAAGGGTTGACCCTTGTTTGCAGCAAACATTAGTGTCTCAGTTTTTCTTCTTAAAGGTCGACACCACTGTCTTAAGGGTCGACCCCTGCGTGTTTATTTTCAGAATTTTGGGTTCGACTGGGCCCTACTTTTGGGGGGTTTTGGAATTATTCTTTTCAATGACCTTAGGGCTACTTTTCTACTACTATAAATAGACCCAAAACACTTCTCTCTCATTATTTTCTTCTCCTTTTCTCCTCTCAAACCATGAGTCCCTCTTCTTTCTCTTTAAACTCAACATTTTCCCACTTAGATCTTTAAATCTACTCACCTAGAAGTATCTTCTCACTGGGTTCTTTGAGGAAGGTTGTAGATCGTGTCAAGGGCTTTCTTTTGGTCCAAGAGCTTTGAGGTTTCATCAACTTTGGGCTTCTCAGAGTTTCTTTTCACTTCTTTGAGGTAGGGATACTTTTACCCTAGTATTTCTTTATTTTGAAGAGATTTCATGGCATTGTTGTGACTTATGAGCTAATTTGAGGGTCTTGTTGGATTGAACCCATGTTTTACATAAATAAACCATTTTCCTTGACTTTTGCTTGAAATTTCTTAACTCTTTTTTTTTTTTTTTTCAAAACATGTATATAAATATTGTTAAAGCCTATATCTATGATGAAGGAGAAAAACCCCTAAATTTGGTAAAACCCTAAATTCTCAATTTGAGTAGAAAACACTAAATTGAATGGAATTTCCTTTGATTCATGGAATATTGTAAATAATAAAGAGATGAAAGATGTGGATGTTGATATGGTAAAGGAATTGTGGCTTGGATGCTATTTTACTTTGAATGTTGTATTGTATTCCATTCTTTTGTAATGTTGGATGCTTGTTGATGGAATAAAATGTGATTAATTGTTAATTGTGCATTAGTCCGGGTAAGAGGCTATTTTGGAAATGTGGTGTTGTGTTGGTACCCGCGCAAGGAGTTTAAAAAGTGTCCAAATGCCCTATTTAGGCTTATCGCTGGACGAATGTGGGAAAAATATTTTTGGGTGTCCACATAGTCCTATCGTATTGTAGTCGACGAAAGTGAAAAAATGGATGGTTTTCTTGGGTGTCCACTTCCTATCGTATAATAGTCAGCAAATGTAGGGATGGTTTTTAAAACAAAAGCAACTAGTGTTGGACTCTTACAAGGGACTCATGGTCTATTTTCTATTGATGTGATTGTTTAATTGTTTTGTTGTAAGGAAGTGAAATGTAATTGATACTGTGCAATTAACATGTTATTTACATAATTGATGAAGATTATGAGTATACCTAAATTGCTTAGATTATTTTGTCTCAAAGATGCCATAAGCTTGCTCAAATTTTATTTTTTAGGAAATAATGTTGTACAACTATAGTGGTGACTTGAAGTAAGTTGTGTTGGGATTGATAGTTGAGAATATTTTCCTTATAGTTTTGTACTAGGACTGTTTGATCTATTTTGTTGTTGTCTTATATACCCAAAGGGTTCTTTTTTTGTAGTTGTCATTTTGTTTTTTGAACTTTGAGTTGGGTACAAGGTTTCATGGACATGTAAACATGGAGATCGTAAATTTAAATCTTAGTTCAGTGAACAGGATGGCTTTTGGAGTAAATTGTTACCTTGGTTGCGATGGATTTATGTATGAAATAGAAGGGTGTTATAGATCGAGCTGTTGTTTGACCGCTCGACCAGTGAATGGCATAATCTAATACTTTTGCGGAGCGCTTGAACTTCTGGGCTCAAGTGGTGAAAGTTGCAATTGAGTGGTCAGCCTATATGTTTTGCACCACTTTTACTCACACTGCTCGAGCGGTGAAGTGTGCGCTTGAGAGGTCTTTATGATCTTGTTTTCTATAAAGTGTGCCATTCGCTATTTTTAGGGTTAAAGCCATCCAGAATTTTAGAGAAAAAGAAAAGACAAAGTGTTTTCTATTAGAGGATGTTTTATATGAGTTTCTTTGGTGTATAGAAGGTGATCGATTGATCAACGAACTACAGATTGTCAAACATCAAGGGTTGTTCTTATTATTTTGTTCATAAAAGAGAGAGATGTTCGTTGGTGAATTCTAGAGAATTTGGGCGTGAAGCTTTGGTGGATTAATGAGGGGCTCATCGTCGTGGATTCAACATCGGCATTGTGGATTCAACGTTGGACAATACAATTCTGAGGTGAAAACGGTGGTGGAAGAGGCACATTAGGGTCAGTTCAATTCGAGCGTGGATTTGCTAGGTTATTGAGGGTATATTTGTGTAATTCCTTTTTGTCTTCTTAGTGGATTGTTTTGTAGTTTTGGTCCATGATTTTTTATCGCAATTGGATGCGCTTCAATTATGATTTTTTCCATGTTAAATCTGTACATCATATGGCCAAGTTCTTGTCAATATTAGCCATTAAATTTGTACATTTATTCACCTCTCAATAGTATTGAGACCAACTCTAAAGTGCAGAACAAAGTGAATTTGTTTGGATATGAAAGTTCAAACAAAGCAATATTGTTTGCAATTGGAAGGCTGAACAAGTTGACTCGGACACAATTTTTGTTTCGTTCTTTTCCTTCTTCAACTTGGACCCAATATGTTTCTTCTTCGGTAATTGATAATGAAAAGACTAAGAGGAAGATGGCGTGGCTGAGACGTGCTTAAGAATGGCCAATAAGAAGATATTGGTGACCAACTCCGAAGTGTTGAACAAAGTGAATTTGTTTGGATATGGCAGTCAGAATAAAACAATCTTGTTTGGTAGTAGAACGCCGAACAAGCTGACTTGGACCTAATTTTCGTTTCGTTCTTCTCTTTCTTCAACTTGGACCCAACGTGCTTCTTCTTCAGTAATTGACAATGAAAAGACTGAAAAGAGGATGACATAACTAAGACGTGCCTAAGAATGGTTGATAAGAAGATGTCGTGGCTGAGAATGGCTGAGAAGAGAAGATGAAGAGTTTTTTTGAATTGATTTTTATATTAAGGTCATTATTTGGATGTACCACAAAATTAAAATATTATATTAGTCAAGAATAATTTGTGAAAAAATATAAGATGTGTTGAAAGTAAATTATATATTTAAAATTTTTGGGTAGTCTTGTATACGCCCATATTGGAGACTGATATCTCCTACTTCTGCAACCTCCTTCAACCTTTGTTGAACCTGTTGGTTCTCCATGACACATGTGACTACGAACCAAAGTAGTGCTGCGTGTTGAAAAATCCAAGCCAAATTCCATCAAGGATGATTGTCTCAGCCATAAGATCATCTACAAGAAGCTTCATCATGAAGCAATGGAAGCTAGAAACTTGAAGAAAATTGAAAAAGATTGAAGAAGCATGAAGAACAAGAAGGAGAAGCTTCATGGAAGCTCACCATTGTTGACCGTCAAAACCTTCATCATGAAGGAAATGAATAAAACGTGAGAATTGAGCTGTGACTAGCTCATAGCCTTCAGGGATTCACACCTGAGGATTTGCCTATAAATAGATTGCATTAGTTGTTGTATTAAATCATGAGATAGAAAAATAAATCAATTCAATTTGTAAAAGAGATACTACATGTAACCAAATTCATTTCAGAAATAAAAAATAGAGCGTTTATTCTTCAATTAAATTCTCAAAAAATACATTGGGGTCTCATTCCCATATCCCTTCAGTGGTATCAGAGCCATAAAAGCCAAGGTGGCCTAAAATTGCAGAATTTTTGCAAAAGAGAAGAACAACAGAGCAATTTTCAAAATTGCCCAGAAATCGAAGTTGTTGAAATCAACTTTTAATCATACCAGTATGTAGGTCTCATCCAGGCAATCACACAGGAAAAAATCATGTAAAAAACGAAACTCCAGAGAGCTCGCACGCGCCTCCACGCACTTTGACGCCGTTCCCATACGCCGGCCACTCTCAACACGTGCCATGCATGCGCTACAAGGAAGAAAACGCATGAATTGCTGACCAAAATTTTTATCCGGTGCTCTGTTGACAAGATTTGCAGCAAATCCGAACCATGAAATTTATTTCAGCTAAAATTAAGCCATTCGGAGTCCAATCACAATAATCCAATAGTGGTTTCTAGTTATTTGAAGCATTCCAGACACATCCGTACGGTAAGATTTTTGAAATTCATTTTTGAAAAATTTCAGATTCCAAATTGAAGATAAAAAGTCATTATGGCAAATTCAAATTCAACCTCCTCAATCTCGAGACTGACCAAAGAAAATTATGATAATTGGTGCATCACAATGAAGGCTATTTTAGGAGCCAAAGGAGTATATAAGCTCGCAGAAGAAGGCCATACAAAGACTCCGTCAAAAGAAGAAGAAGATAATCTAACAATTGCTGAATAGACCCTTTTTAAAAATTTAAGGAAAAACGATTCATCAGCAAGAGAAGCAATCCATGCTGTACTCGACAAATCAATGGTCGAGATTATTGTAGGAGCAAAAACAACAAAATTAAATTGGAATCTCCTCTGCCAAACCTTTCGAGGTGCAAAAAAAGTCAAGAAAATTCGACTTCAAACTTTACAAGGTGAGTTTTAATTAATTCAGATAAAGCCCTCTGAGTCAATTTCTTATTACCATACTAGATTTATGGTAATTGTAAATCAACTTAGACAGAATGGAGAGGCACTTACTAATGTTCATGTCATGGAGAAGATATTGAGGTCCCTAGACCCAAAATTCGACTATGTAGTCGTAGCTATTGAAAAATCCAAAGACATGGAAGAATGGACAGTTGAAGAGCTCGTGGATTCCTTGCAAGCCCATGAACAAAAATTGGCAAGACGAGATGGAAAAAAGCCACTAGAACAAGTTCTCCAGACAAAGCTAAATTTTAAATCAGAAGCATCCAACCGAGGCCGATTTCAACCAGGCCATGGACGAGGAAGATTTCAGCAAAATAATCAACACCAACACCAAGACAACATAAAAGGATCTTGGCAGAACTCCCAAATAGGTCGAGAAAAAGAAAGATTCACCTAACCAAATAACCAATCTAGAAGATCTCAAGTACAATGCCAAATATGTGAAATTTGTGGGCACTCCGCAAAGGATTGTTGGCATCGAAATACCAACATGAAGAAAAGAAAGTCCATTTTAGCAAAGAAGGAGACATAGAATCCACTAGTTTTCTTTGCATACAAAGACAACGAAGCACAACAAGATAGCTTATGGTACCTCGACTCTAGAGGAAGCAACCATATGAACGAAAATGCAGATGACATTGAAGAAAAAGCTCAAGAAACCAATATCACAAAAGAATTGGCGGAAGAAGAACAAGATAAAGAAGGTGTTAACAAAATTACACCGATTGCCGAAGACGCAAGAAGATCTGAAGAAAATATAACAAGTCCAATCAAAATTACTGATGGACAAATGCAAACCCAATGGGTTAATAAAGCAAGAATGGAAGCAACGAAATTTCCTAAAGATATCCAAACAGATGCTGAGTTTGACAAAGAATCAAACTGGGATTGTCAATAAAATGCTCAGATAAAGAGAATACGTTTAAATGACAGCCAAGAAAAGGAGTCACCAGACATGGAGACCATAATGACCCCACACTCACCGCAAGAGGGGACAAGCATCATTTCAAGTGAAGAATCATCACCAAAAAATGTCTAGACAAAAGACATCTATGACGTAACTAGACGCATCAATGAAGATTTTGATTTATTTTTCCTCTTCACAAACGATGATCTGACAGGATTTGAAGAAACTCAACAAGAAGCAAAGTGAAAAAGTCATCAAGACAAAACCTTCACAGGATGCCTAAAGAAAGTACATTGCAATGCTCATATAGGAAAACAAAAGAATGCAACATTGAAGGTGTACCACAAGTACAAGAGAAGAATCAAATATATGGCATACAAACACTTGAGGATAAGAGTAAAAATCCTCACAACAAAAGAAAAGGCTATAATGCTTGCTACAATGAAGAAACTCGCCGAATTAGGTTTGAGGGGGGATGTTGAAAAATCCAAACCAAATACCATCAAGGATGATTATCTCAGCCATGAGATCATCTACAAGAAACTTCATCATGAAGCAATTGAAGCTAAAAGCTTGCAGAAAGTTGAAGAAGATTGAATAAGCATGAAGAACAAAAAGGAGAAGCTTCATGGAAGCTCACCATTGTTGACCGTCAAAACCTTCGTCATGAAGGAAATGAAGAAAACATCAGAATTGAGCTATGACCAGCTCATAGCCTTCATGGATTCACACATGAGGATTTGCCTATAAATAGATTGCATTAGTTGTTGTATTAAATCATGAGATAGAAAAATAAATCAATTCAGTTTGTAAAAGAGATACTACATGTATCCAAATTTATTTCAGAAATAAAAAACAAAGTGTTTGTTCTTCAATTAAATTCTTGAAAAATACATTGGGATCCATTCCTATATCCCATCACTGAGAAGGAGGAAAGTGATCACCTTTTATAATTTGGGAAATAACAAATCAATGTATGTTTGGGAAAAAAAAAATTAATGATCAAAATCGTTCCAATTAAAAATATAGGAATAAAAATAATAACAATAATAATAAAAGGCAAAGTATAAAAATTACTGGTGTAATTTGTCTAAACTTTTTTATATAATGTAAATATCTCCCATCTTTCACTAATTCTTTTATCAAATTTGAAAAATAAAATTAATGTTTGGGATGACTTTTTTTTAAAAAAAAAAATTTACGAAAAAATATATAAAAAGTAGAGTGAATGAAAATGAATCTTTAATTTATTTATTTATTTTTTGTTTTTTTAACTTTTTTAATAATTTCTTAAATTTTAAACTAAAATGTGATGTTGTCAAAGGAGTCATTAGTGTTGGGTGATGAGAGAATTACAAGAGCATATGTATTTAATAATTGGAGGGAGCATTTCATGTGGTACCCAAAGCTACCTAATAATTTTTCCTATATCTGGCCCGTGGTGAAATGATGCCCAATGATTGATTATAGATCCCAAAATTGGCAAAAATAATAAGTGCACAACTTGTCTTAGGTATGTCAAGTTAATCATGATATGATCCAAACAGTTTATATTTTAGACTACAACCTGCAAATTATTCATAAAAAAATCAAGTCGATCTGATAACTCTAGGGCAAGGAGTTCTTGTAGGCTAGCATTGGCAAAAAGCATAGTATCATCAACAAATTGGAGATGCGAGATTACAAGACCTTCAAAGCCGATTGCGATACCCTGAATAAGGTTGTTGGCCCTAGCTCTTTGGAGAAGATAGTTCATGCTCTCTACTGCAATTAGAAAAAGGGATGGGAAGACGGAGGCGCCTTGCCTAATGGATCTTTCGGATGCTTATGTTTTGAAAGTGCATTTGCGATTTATGATTTGGTGGCTGCTTGTTAAAATGGTCCCTATAAGGGCTCTGGTTTTTCATAACTACTTGGTTAGTATTGTTCTCTGTGAGTGTTGGGGTTTTTTATGCCTTTTTCCTCCTCATTTTTGTTGGTTTCTCACCAACCTTTTTGGCTTGAGCTAGCACATGATTGTGCATCTTTCTTGGTGCCAACCTCGTTGAGATTTTGAAGTTTACTATGATGCCTTTTGCTTTTGCCTCCCCTCTCTCTCTCCCCCCCCCCATTTTTGTTGATGTAAGCTCATATGTTGTATATTTATTTTCATCAATAAAATTTCCTTTTTGCCGATCAAAAAAAAAAAAGTTTATTACATTTGTTCCCAAAAAATATATAGTATATTTTTTAAGGGAGATTTATTTACAAATCCCTTTTAGTAGATTTATTGCCCAATAAACCCACACGGTTTTCTTGTGTTCCATCAAGTCCCATATATTTAGACTTGTATCCCAGGAGCTTTTTTTTTCTTGATTTATAATTTTTTTTGGGACTATTATACCCTTTGTTTCATTTTGATAGTACGTATTATACACAATATGATATATACATTTTTCATATTTTATTATTTCTATTTTGGAAGTTTTGGTGATTAGAGATCTTATAGGAATCAATAGATACGTTTTCATTATAAGTTTTTGTAGGAGTTTCGTTCACACGTTGGTGGTGAAAGAACATTTGAATATCCAACATTTGATGTTGGCCGTTTGCACACCAAAATATATTAATTAAAACCAACTAATAACCACTACTCCAAAGTATAATGGTTAAGAGCGGATGTCAAACCACAAAGATTATGAAAGCTGACTTTAATTTAAAGATTTCTGGTTGGAGGATGGAAAATAATAAAAGGAAAACCTTAGGGCTTAGAATTCACTACTAATCTTATAATTGGGGGTTGTTCATATTTAGATTGTAGAATATCATTGAAATGGGTATTATGATGTGTCTTGGTCAGGACACATCACTTAAAAAGATTTGTGTTTTAAAATCAGAAAGTCACGAATCATCTTCGCTTAGCATGGATCGTCACTGCTAAACTAAGGTTGATGCACAACCCGTCTTATTAGGTATGACTCGTCTAACAATTTTATTACATAAGCATGAAAATAATTTATATAACATGTATTCATGACTAGTGAACACATAATTTGATAAAAACAATGTTTGCATAAAAATCTAAGTTATACAACAGTATCCAAACTAATTAAAATTCTACAAAACTAAATATCCAATCACTTGATTAGAGTTTCATCTTAACCCTAAGATTAGGAAATTAGTTCCACATAATTGTGGAACTATCACTCTACAAAAAGAACACTCTACACTCTCTCACTATCACACTGCCTTTCACTCTTGAGCTCCCCAGCTCTCTCCTTTCTTTTCTATCGAAGCTTGCCTTCAATTTATAGGTAGCTTTCAGAACCTGCAAAAAAAAAAAATAATAATAATAATAATAATAAAAAAAGAAAAAGAAAGGAAAAAGAAAAGGAGATGATGATGGATGGTAAATGATGGTGTTGAGGATGAAGATAATGTTGGATAGTGGTGTGTGAGTGTTGAAGCTAACAGATAGTTACCAAAAGGTGACTATCTATTTATTATTATATAATTTATATATGTGTATATATATGTATATATTTTATAATAAAATAATATAATTTAATAGACTAATAAAGTATGTATTAGCAAGTCAAATGTGTAACATTTAGACACCGATCACATCCCCAACTTACACTTTGCTAGTCCTTGAGCAAAGCAACACTAAAAAGGAAATAAAATGAAATCTATCTAAGCCATTTTTCTAGGGAACACAATTGCATCTAGTGTATGCAACTAGCCTTTAAACCCCTAGGTTATCCCTTGTGGACGAGTTATAGTCTCATGAGGGTTTACAGTGAATATATCCACAAAATTCCAAAAATAAATAAATAAATTAATTAATTAAATTGAGCTTAGAGAATCTCTTAAATCTAACTGCTAGAAGTCTCGAGAATCGTAATTTTCCTGCATTAGAAAACTAATAAGTCAAAGTACAAAACACTAGCAATCATTAGTAATATCACATTTATTTCTAAACTCGCTGTGTGTGAGTTTTTTTTTTTTCTTTTTTTTTTTAATGACACAAATATATCCTTAACTTCCAACAAAACACAACCCCAAAATTTCTATCAGAAGCATGCTTTGACTCAATTCTCTCCAGGTCTCAATAAATGAAACACTCTGAAATGGTTTAGCTCACTAGTGTATGTATGTGAGAGAAGACTTATGTTTAACAAGACAAAAATTTCTCACATTTAGCAATGAAAAACACTGTATAGAAAAGAAAGAGTAGTATATGGTCTCATGATATGAATGCCAAAAACTATGAAATTATGCCAGTACGTCATTTGAAAAATCATGCTAATCCCAAGATCAAATAGGACTTTATTTTTGGTTGTAGTGTTGGGTTAAAGGGATTTATTTACATAATTGGGTAAATGTGAAAAACAGGTGTCCAGAAATGAATTTAAACATCTGCAGTGTATATAAAGCACTGCTTCACTAACCCGCCCTTTTTAGCTCCTTTCTTTCGTGTGATTTGCAACCAGTTTTTAAACACTCTCCATGTTTTTTCTTTTTTTTTTCTTTTTTTTTAACATGGAAGTAAATACATTATTGTCTTTTTACAATTTTCTAGTTTCATTCACAAGATAGCATCCTCCCAAAATAACAGATGAAATTCATTCTTTAGACACCGGAAGAAATGGCTAAATGAATAAAAAGATTTTCTGTATAGGCTCAATGGGCTAACAAATGGTAATTGAAACAAGAATTATTTATTTATTTATTTATTTATTTTTATTTTAATAATAAGGCTCAAACAAAGAAAGATGGCCTAAAATCATTTCTCAAAATATAGCATGATTCATATATTACAAGGACAAAATAGCATAAAAATGATGATTTCAATGTTTTTGACCAATTGAAAGAATAATGAGACTTAACAACGGCATAATGAGCTGTCAAAGAAAATTAAAGTAAATATGAAATAATCCTCCAAAAAGAATGATAGACTCAAAATCTCACACGGGTTATAGTCTCCGCATTAGACATCAAGGATTTCAAAGGTTGTGATCTCAAATCAGTCAAGTATTATCTGTGTAGTAACGTGCACGTGATAAGACCAAGTATGAAATAAATGAGTATTATAATGAGAAATAGTGTAACGGACTAAGACAAAATTATAATTTTAATGTAACAAAATTACAATCATCTCCAGCACAAATTAAAGAAGAACCAATACAGTCATCACTCAAATTTTTTTATATTTTTTTTATAAAAGAAAACAGAAAAATTTTATACATACAAGAAAAACAACAAAAAGCTTTTTTTTTAATAAAAATAAAAAAAATAAAACATAAAACATAAATGGCAAAAGAAATGGTCTTTTAGAGCCAGATACCAAGGCTTATTGTGATAAAGTACCTCAATGAAAATTGTCGATTGCATCCTTATCGTAACATGTCTCAAACAAAATTACTTTTTCTTTACTCAACTATTCCCGAAGTAAGGTTTGTTTAGATTTTTCACCATATAGGTGCTTATGTCATTTTACCTGCAAAAAGATTAAAAACAGAACACAAATATACAATTCTAAAAAAAAAAAAATTATACATAACATTTTTTTTTTCTTACAAGCAACCCTTAACACTGTCTACGGTAAATAGGAATGTTGCAAGTGATTTGACAGCAATGGCACATTCCTTTACCCCTAATCCAATTTCCTACGATGTCCCTAACCTTGTAGCTTAACATTAGATAAAAAACAGACGTCTCAAAGCCAAATTCATGGGTTTTACTTTGCCCCGTTTTAATCCATTCATCGATTTCTTTTAAAATTGAATTAGTTTTATCACGTGGAATTTTACCTTCCAAACAGTAAGATATTCTCTTTGCTCTCCTCTTCTTAGACTGAGACCTTTTTCCAAGAAGAGGCATAGCTTTTGACTCTTGGATTTCCAGGGTCCTCACCTCACTAGCCTTCACTAAAATTAGTGTCCGAACGCCATAAGGAAATGAACGAAAAATACACATTCCAAAAACTAGCAATCAACCATCAATGTGAATCATGATTATTTTCTGACCGACTCTCTATGAAGTTCTTTAATGTCTACTTGTCACAAAGACCCAAAATAAATACAAAAATATATTTTTTTAATAATTTTTTTGGTTAAAAAAATAAATAAATAAAAAATAAAAACACAACCAAATAAATAAAAAATCATAAACCAAAGCCTTTCCCCCAACTTAAATGACATTGTCCTCAATGGCACATACCACAAAGGACCGACAAGAATAGTGAAAGGGAAAGAAAACATAATAAATAAAATACATCACACCAAGAAGTACGAGAAGGTTACCCCCTAACTTGAAAGAAATGGAACCTGCAAAAGGGTGAGAAAATAAATACAATTATACAAAATTTGGTTTTTTTTAAATATTTTTTTAATTTTTATTTTATTATAGATATATATATATATATTTGATTTTTTTCTTTTATTTTTTTTTTCATGAATGAATAAAAGTTATATATATATATATATATATATATATTGTGTTTTGTATATATGAAATGAACAAAGAAAATAGAAAATGAAATAAATAGAAAAAATAGACAAAAACAAAATAAAAATAAAATTGGTCTTTTAACGTCAGATTCCAAGATGATGTAGGGCATCAGATTCGTTGAGCCTTGGGTAACCTGTCTCAGACCAAATTTCTTTGGTCCTACTCGGCGGTTCCCTACTAAGGTAAACTCGTTTGATTTGCCCTGATGAAAGTAGCTCAGTTCTGAACACCTTCTTTATTCTTATAGATTGGCACTAAGATACTCTTCCTTCACTCCGCTAGCATTTTCCTAGTCAACAAAATCTTGCTAAATAACCTAGTCAACCAAGCCACCTCCTTCTTACCTAAACATTTTCCAGCTTCAATAGGGATATCATCAGGTCCTAAAGCCTTATTCAATTTTATTTTCTTAAGTGAAATCTCTACTTCAAAGTTCCTAATCCTATGATAGATCCTGTAGTCGTAGTTTTCCTTATTACTACATACTTCCTCCCCTTTTGACCTACCTCTATATTCCTGTAACATGCCCAGGAGGGTACCCGCACGCATTAAACAATTCGGACTCTCGGTCTCTTTGAACTAGTCTCACGAGTGCAATGTGAAACATAGATGAGAATCCACATTTGGCAAATTTTAGGAAAATCCATTTTATTACAAAGTTTTTACCATAAATGGACTGCGTCATCAGATCTCAGAGTCGCCACCTAATATTTATTTTTTAGAGAATTAGGAAACTTGTGACTCGTGCCAAGGCCACTATTCATCGTAACCACGGATGTTTGGCTCAGAACCTTAGATATGAAGAGGTTAGGTCATTAATTGAGCACCCCCGCTCACACAATCAAAGGATCGGCCTTTACTAACCATGATATGATTTTTATTGACTTCATATGTTCATGTTCTGATTAATTAGTAATCCTAAAAATTACTATGTGAAGCAAAACAAATATAGACTATGTCATCCAATTTGGAGCAATTTGATTTCATTGTTGTGAAAGTGTTTTGAACAGTGTACAAAACACAAAAAAAATTGAATTGTATGAAAAATCAATTTGATTCCAGTTTGAATAACATAACCTTCACCCACTGGCATGCATAGAGTTGTATCAAATATGCACGTCGCCACATGGTGGGATGCTAGACATAGTAGAAAAACACACACAAGCAGGATGCTAAAACATTAAATTTTACAAATTCACTGACGTCCCGCCAAAAGGCACCAAACAAAGTTAGTAAAAATATGCATGCTTCTATATACAAGATCCTAATACAATTCACACATGAAATGCAACTACATAATCAATTAAAACTCACAAAATCATGACATAATCAATTAAAACTCACAGCTCAAAGCATGAGATAACGCACAAAATCATGACATAATCAATTAAAACTCACAGCTGCAAATTTAGCTGAATTTTGAGGCACAAAGCATAGATGTAAGGCATGGATATGATGACAATCATAATATGCTACATATTCACATCATAGAGAAATCACGTAAAAGAATAGGATAAAAAGGAAGCGGGGTTGGGGAATTATTACATCATTTGGAATATTACATGTCCGAATAGGGGGAGAGGAGTAAAATAATTACAACAAATTAAAATCCTCACAAACACTCTCTAATTAAACAAAAATAGTAAAAACAATAACTTCAGGGAGCCTCGAAGACCGTTGGAGACTGTTCTACATGACACTGGAAGGCTGCATGAATTTGTCCAAGAGAAAGGGGCCAACCGTCCACCAAAAGGAGCTGGCCGGTCAGAAAACCTGCTGGCTGTCAACAAAAGGATCCATTCGTACACTTTAGTGGCCGGCTGGCCAAAAAAGTGGATGGCCGGCCACTTAGGCCAGGCCAAGTGCTCTGTTTTGATCTAAAAACCATAAAAACAGACGGAAAAATTTGTAGGTGGCTTAATTAACCACTCCCAATTAGCTTACAACAGATTTATAACATGAAATTGAAATAAAAAAAACAATACAAGAAAAAAAAATGGAAGAAAAGGCAAGAAAATGAAAGAACATGAAAAGTGTGCAAAGTTTACCTTCCAAAGAAGGATTTGATTTACAAACTCCCTCTTCATCACCTGTAAGTGTATGGAAGGGTGTTCTCAATTCTCAATTTGAAATCTCGAAATTGTAGTTGGAAGAGTGTTCTTGGGTGGCGGGAAGAGTTACAACAACTGTAACACCGCCCAGGGGGGTACCCACGCGCGTTAACAGTTCGGACCCTCGGTCTCTTGGGTCTAGTCTCACGAGTGCAATGTGAAACGTAGATGAGAGTCCAGATTTGGCAACTTTTAGAAAATCCATTTTATTGTAAAAACATTTGCCAGAAATGAACGGCGTCATCAGATCTCAGAGTCGCCACCTAAAATTTATTTTGGAAGAATTAGGAAACTCGTGACTCGTGTGCCAAGGCCACTATTCCTCGTAACCAAGGATGTTTGGCTCATAACCTTAGGTATGAAAGGAGAAGGTTATTAATTGAGCACCCACGCTCACCTAATCAAAAGATCGGCCTTTACTAACCATGATACGATTTTTATTAACATTATGTATTCATATTTTGATTATGTAATCCTAAAAATTACTATGTGAAGCAAAACAAATATAGACTGTGTCGTCCAATTGGAAGTAATTTGATTTCATCATTTTGAAAATGTTTTGAATAGTGTCTTTGAAAATTAATTTTATTCCAAATTGAATAACACAACCTTCACCCACTGGCATGCATAGAGTTACATTAAATAACAAATAGTCACATGGTAGGATGCTAAACATAGTAAAAAATCACACACAAATGGTATGCTAAAGCACTAAAACTTACATATTTATCGGTGTCTCACAAAAGGTACAAAACAAAGTTAGTAAAAACATGCATGCTTCTATATACAAGATCCTAATGCAATTCATACACGAAATGCAACTACAGATCCAGCTTTTCATATATGACATGTGAATCAACTCAAAGCATGAGATAGCAAACAAAATCACATAATAATCGATTAAAACTCACAGATGCAATCTTAGTCGGATCTTGAGGCATAAAGCATGGATGCGAAGTATGGATATGATGACAAGCATAATACATAGTATATTCACAGCATAGGGAAAGCACGTAAAAGAACAGGATAGAAAAGAAGTGGGGTTGGAGAATTATTACATCATTTGGAATATTACATATCCAAATAAGGGGAGAGGAATAAAATAATTACAACAAAAATAAAGACCTCACAATCACTCTCTAATTAAACAAAAACAGTAAAAATAGAAACTTTCGGGGGCCTCGGAGACCGTCGGAGACTGTTTTACGTGACACCTAGAGGCTGCGGGAATCTGTCCAAAAGAAAGGGGGCGGCCGTCCACCAAAAGGAGCCAGCTGGCCAAAAAACCTACCAGCCGTCCACAAAATGATATGGTCGTACACTAAAGTGTACGGATGGTCCTTTTTGTGTATGGATGGTTTTAAATTTTGTCCGGCCGTCTACAAAAGTGTACGGCCATCCACTTTTCTCAGATTCAGGGCAATTTTGACATAAATCTTGATCAAAGCGCATGGGTCTTGTTCATTCCAGTTGTTTCTTGGTGCATTCATGCACGAATTATATGCTAGGACCCCTCTTGATCCTCCTTCAGCCCCTTTATCAAAAGAGAGGTTGTCATCTTCTCAAAAGATGGCAGCCATTTCAACCTATCTATATCAATCCATCAACCTTGTCCCTCACCTCCCTTGGTTGAACCTTCATTGCATTCCACTTATATTCTATATGGAGGGAGAAAGAGGAAAATAAAGGGATAAGAAGAGAATTGAATTAAGAGAGATATAGAGAGAGTAAGAGAGAACTTGAAACTTGGAGCAAAAACCTCCATATACACTGATAACCACCTTTCAATACATCAAACCAAGCCCATTAATTCTGTTAGAGTGATATTCAGTAGCCTTTATCGCCAAGAGAGTGAGTGTTGTCAATTTGAGAGAAAAATAGAGAGTTGTCACTCTCTCCCCACATAAACACACCAAGAACATCATTCTAACCACAAATTCAAGATTGCAATTTAAGAATTGAGAACACACTTCCATACACTTGAGGGTGATCAAGAGAGAGTTTGTAAATCAAATCCTTCTTTAGAAGGTAAACTTTGCACACTTTTCATTTACTTTCATTTTCTAACCAAGGGAGGTGAGGGTCAAGGTTGATGGATTGATATGGATAGGTTGAAAAAATGGTGTCACCTTTAAGCAAGGTGACAAACTCGCTTTTGACAAATGGGCCAAAGGAGGATCAAGGAAGGGTCCTAGAATACATTCATATATGTATCTAACAAGAAACAACTGGAATGAACAAGACCCACACGCTTTCATCAAGATTTCTACTAAAATTGCTCTGAATTTGGGAAAAGTGCCGGATAGAATTTGAAACCACCTGTACACAAAAAGGACCACCCGTACACTTTAGTGTATAACCGGCCAAAAAAGTGGTTGGCTGGCCACTTTTCTGTACGGCTGTACACTTTGATGGCCAGCCATTTACTTTTATGACCGGCCGACCAGGAAAGTGACTGGTGTTGGCTGCTCTGTAGGAAACAGGTTTTTTCGATAAATTCTCGTCCTTTCCTCCTATTTTCATACTGTTCTTTGCTCAATTTTCTCAGAAAAAGTTTCATTTTGATGTTTAAAAGCAAGCCTTAGAGTATGATGAAAATATTCAGAATCTAGAGCGAAAAGAAAGGCCCGAAAGAAAGGTTTGAAAGGTACTCGCACACTTGGCCAAAACAAGCTTAGGTTTGGAAATAAAGCACAAATTTCATTTTTTTCACTGAGAATTATATGAGAAACACAATCTTATTTTCATCATTGAGCAATCAAAAGAAAGCGCCCAAGTCTTAAGGCCGGTCAAAATGGGGTGTCTACAATTCCCCATTTAACAATTTCTCAAAATAGTTCTTCCACCTCTCCTTAATCTCTTCATCCTTCACCAACATCTTAGAGTTCTCACTCTTGACGCACTTAACCTGATTAAAGTCTCTTGTTTTCCTCTCTCTTATCTTAGCAAGTTTGTATATCCTTTTCTCTCCCTCCTTACTAGGTAGTCTAGTGTATAGGTCATCATAGGCTTTCAACTTAGTCTCTCTCACTACTTTTTTGACCTCCATATTAGTCAATTTGTAGCTCTTAAAGTTTTTCTCAGTTCTATTATTCTACCACTTTTTAAAGCACTCTTTCTTCGACTTTACTACCGCTTAAACCTCCTCCTTTCACCAAGTTTCTCTCTAGTTGGGTCCCTTTTCTTTCGACTCTCCATGAACTTCTCGTGCGATTCTCTTCATACAATTGGCCATCAAGTTCCATATAGTGTTAGCATCACCATCTTCTAAGTCCCAAGTACCTTTATTATCCATTCTATTCTTAAATATTTCTAGTTTATCCCCTTTTAGATCCCACTATCTTGTCCAACGACGCCCACTATCCTTCCTAGCTTGATATTGCCCTTTAAGGCATAAATCTAGTACCAAAATCTTATGTTGAGACGTCAGGCTCTTTCCAAGAATCACCTTATCGTCGCTGAATGTTAGATGGTACACTTTTCTTACTAGAAAGTAATCTATTTGGCTCCTAATTAGCCCACTCTTAAAGGTTATCAAATGCTCATCTCTCTTCTTATACATAAAATTGGCCACCACCAGGCAAGAAGCCAAGGCAAAATCTAAAATACTCTCTCCAGTCTCATTTCTATCACCAAAACCATACCCACCATACACCCTCTCATGTCAAGGTTTATCTATTCCTACATGGCCATTGAAATCACTACCTATAACTAGGTTCTCTCCTACGGGTATCTCTTGTAATACGTCATCCATTTGGTCCCAAAAATCTCTCTTAATCTGATCATCTAATCTTACTTGGAGGGGCATATGCACTAATAACATTCACTATATTCTCTCCAACAATTAGTTTAACTAACATAATCATATCACATTTCCTAATAACTGCAACTACATTTTCTACAAGACCCATAGCAACTATTATTCCTACCCCATTCTTGTGTCTATCCTTGCCACTATAATATAATTTAAAACCAGTATCCTCTATTTCCCTAACTTTCTCACCTGTCCACTTAGTTTCTTATTCTTCAATTGCATAACCATGAATTATGTTGGTGCGGTTTACTTTTCCGGGGACTCTCTGCACAACATATCCCAACTATGTTGTCACCCAAAGGAAAGCCAATGATTTTGCTGCCATAGGACAGCCAGAGGGTTGGCAAGATACCAAGACACCCAATAACACACACAAAAAAAAAAAAAAAAATTTAAAAGTTGACACAAAAAAAATAATAAAGATAGGCCAGCCAAGAAGTTAGCAGTCGTAGATTGGTGCTTAATTACATTGAGTCAATTCACCTTTTGGTCTAGTCTTCTCTTAAAGGATGAAGGGTACAAGATTTGGAAGAATGAAATTTCGTACAACGGCAAAAATGTTGAGATAGTTGATAGGGAGCAGAGCAACAAATTTTTTGAAAAATAACAAGACTTTAATTGGGTTACTTTTGATCCCATGGGAATCATCACTATAGCTTCTATTCATTTATCTTATGATGGTCCTCATTAGTTTAAGGATAGGATGATGGAAGGATTTTATTAATTTGAATAACTGATACTGTGAATCTCAAATCTAGCATCTGTTGCAGCACCTACTTACAAAGAAAAGAGGAGAAGATAAAAAGAAGAAAGAAAATGATAACAAAATAAACATAGAAAGAAATGAACTAGAAAAAATACAATACATGTAAACAAAAAGCTTGATTTGATAGAGTTAATGCACTTACATGCACTCTTCATTGTTTGACTCAATAATCTGCTGCCATTGGTTTCCCATGTTTTCTTGTTCTTCCTTAATTTCCCTTGCAGATTTGGCAATAGAAGGATTGCAACCATGTACCTCAATTATCTGTAGTGTAGGTATATTCCCAATTTCAAATGGGATCTTCTTGAGGCAATAACACTTAATCAACACTAATCCCTGAAGCCTAGGAAAGTGATTACAGGAAACTTTCCAACCCACAAGTGGCACGGAATTTATTTTCAAGAATTTGAGTGGAGGGAATTCTCCATCACTTGTTTCACAATCTAGTTCTCTGCAAGCATCTTGAACTAATTTGAGACACTTAAGGTTGGGTAGTAACTTGCCGAGAATTGACATCTCATCCTAATTTAGACAGGTATTCTTCAAAGTCAGTTTTTTAAGATTCATAGGGAACTTAATTCTTCCAACGAGATTACCTAACCAATGCAAATGTTTGAAGCCTGTATTAAACAATTTCAACTCTTAGAGGTGGTTTAAAAAGTCTAAATGAGGAAACATCAAATATCCCTTATATACCATATTTCCCTAGAATCCCAGTTTCCTAAGATTCGGAGTAAAAAGTAAGAAATCCTGGAAAGACCATGGATTTACCAATGAGAGTCTCTATGCAATTCAACAGGAAGGGATAGCAAGCACGGGAACATCGCTTTCTAATTTCATGCATCCCTTCTCCAGTAAAAAGGAGATGTCTCAACTTTATCATCTTCCTAATACATAAAGGTAATGTAAGATGTGAACATGTATGAAGAATAAGGGTTTCTAAATTACAGAGGCTGGATATTGAAGTTGGAATGCAGGTTTCTGAGTACTGTGAAAAACAAAGTGCCAAGTACCTCAAAAGAACTAGTTGTTCTATCTCATACGGGTACCTCAGAATCTTGATACAACTTATGTCCAACACCTTAAGAGGTTCGAAGAATGGAAAAACTAAATCACGATACCGTTGAGTGCATCCAGATCTAAAGCACAAGAAAGAGCTGATGTTTGGGGCTGAAGCAATTATATAACAGCAGAAAAAATTATTGTATCATTCATGGACAAACGACGATTACACAAAAAATGCTTCGATGAATGATAATAAGAAAGATGGCGATTACCCAAAATCTGCTGAAGAAAACATTTCAAATCTGCTTTTTTCCGGCAAAAATCACGCAACAAATCATGGATTCCACAGGCTTTAATTCCACCGTCAAACTTTCTTTTGGAAACTAATATGGGATTTCTACCAATTAAATCCATCAAGTATTCCTCTGCAACATCCTCCAAGCTTTTTTCCCCGTCTTTGGAATAAATCCTTCAGTGATCCACAACCAAATCAACTTCCACACAGGAATTTCAAAGTCCTCTGGAAATGCTGCGAAATAAAGAAAGCGTGGTTTCAGATGATGAGGTAAGTGGTTATAACTCAATGCTATGTTTTCATCCATAGTTGTGGATCGGCAACCATTGGCGAATTTATGCTTTCCTCAACTTGCTTCCACCGATCTTGCCTCTTCTCTTCATCTGCAAGCATTCCAGCTACCACAACAATCGATAGTGGTAGTCCCCGACACTCTTTAGCTATTTTCTTTCCAATCTCCTCGAGCTCTCTAGAGCACATTTCTCTTCGAAATACCTCTAGTCAAAATAAATGCCAACTTTCATTATTCGTTAACAAACGTAGAGAAAAAGGAGGGCTACTAGATTTTGTTTGCAAAGTCACATTTTCATGCCGACTAATGAATAATACTATACTTCCATTGTAATCATTAGGAAAATAAATTTTCAAATCAACCCACACCTTAGTATCCCAAATATCATCCATCACAACAAGATATCGCTTACCCTTCAAGCATTTGTACAACAATTCACTTAACTTTCCATCACTCAATTCATGAACATCATTTCTATATTTAATAGAGCTTAAAAGGCCAAGTAATACATTTCGGGTTTGGTAATTTTGTGAAACACGAATTCAAATACGAATATATAAATGATATATGATAAGAGGATCATTATACACTTTTCTAGCAAGAGTAGTCTTACCTAGTCCAGGCATTCCAACAATGGGGATAATATTGAGGTGTTTATGTCCTCCTGTGAGTTGTTCTTTCATTTTCATCGCCTCGTCTTCAAAACCCACCATTATTTCATCCTCAAAACCCATCATTATTCAATACAGTGTTAAGTACAAGCAATGCAATCCTTGAAGAGATGAAATTTGGTTCTTCTCATTTTGATTGAAATAACTTCTTTTTTTCTTCTTCTTTTTTTTTTTTTTTTGGATAAATTTTGATTGAAATAACTGTTACGGATCATTATGAGAAAATCCAGTGTTGCTTCAGTCATCTCACTCTAATGAAACTAACACCACAAACGCACGGAGAGGAGAGAGAGAGAGAGTAAAGAAGAGGACAGACTGAAATTGGTAGAAAGATATACAGAATATATAGAATAATATAAAGAGTTTAGGCCATGTTTTGGGGGTGCACCTAACTAATCAGTTTTGGTTAAAGGTATGAGTGATAGATTAGTTATTTCCTTAGATTAGTAATTTCAGAGACATGAGTGATAGATTAATTATTCTCTCTAAGACTAGTAATTTCATTATTGGTAGAACTTAGGGATGTAATTTGGGCGGGGTTCAACCCGAGTAACCCGAATCCAATCCGAATTTTTTTAGGACTTGGACAAAATATTTTCAAATCCGGTATGGGTTTGGGTAAAAATTCAGAAGTCCAAATTAAATTTGGTCGGGTTTGGGTAAAGACGTCAAACAACCCGAGCAACTCGAAACCCGAATTATACATATATAGATATATAAAAATATTAAATATTCATATAAATTATTAGCCATTACATGATATTAAGTAATTTAGATTATAAGATTATATTGAATACATATTTTATATACAAATAACATAAAATCTTACTTTTTTTTTAACTTTCACTTATAAATTATAAAGACTATCATAGCGTCATCTCTCCTACATCATATAAATTATTTGTTTTGATGGTATTAATGATTTTCTATAAATAAATAAAAATGTAAATAGAGTCAAATTTTAATAATTTAATAATGCCGCTATAAAAAAAAAAATTGCAATTCAGGCAACTCGGACAATTTGGGTTTAACTCGGGTCGGGTTTGGACATGCAACCTCGGGTTACAATTCGGACTTGGGCGGGCCTAGGCAGATCCCAACACAACTTCGGCTGAGCTTGGATAACTTCTCAACCCGACCGAACCCGTCCAAGTTACACCCCTAATAAAACTAACATGGGGTGTTGGTATTAGAAATTAAGTGAGGGAATTAACGGTTGAAAGACCATTATGCTCATTGTTTTACATCAAATAAAAAGATATTATTAGAATTTCATATAGTTTTATTATTATTTTTTTTTTCAAAAGTTGCGTTGGTTAATTTATTGAATAAGATGGATTATTATTTTTTTCCAAATAATTTATTTGTGATAGAAATATTTAAAAATTTTAATAAATACTAAAAATATGATTTTTTTTATATTTATTGAATCTTTAAATAATTTTTATTCAAAATTTATATTTTTTAAGTGTCTCTAAATTAACTGAATTTAAAAAGTATAAAAAAATTATATTATTAAAAAATAGTACAAATAAAAAATATATTATTTTTTTTAATACTATTTGTAGCATTACTAATCCTGTGGCGTACAAATAAATATTCTTTATCCTATATTTGTAACCTAATATTATTACACTAATAATCTTTTTATTTAATCTCATCATTTTCTTAGTTCGCTCCCTCCTATGCAACCAAACAAACGTGACCTTAAGAGAAGAGAAACATGGAGCTTTTGATGGCCATTCCAAGAAAGGACGGTGAAAGAAAGAAAAAGCAACAGAAAAAAGAAAAGAGAAGAAAATGATATAAACGCGCCCGGTTTCGTCCCCTTTCTATCATTTAGATTTTTTTTTTTTTTAATATAAAGAAAATTTTTTACATGAGTTTTATAGAAATGAGATTTTTTTTTTTTTTGAACAAATAGAAATGAGAATATGATATTAGATTTAATAATTGATTTTTTTATGATAACCCATGAAATTGTTTAGTGAGAAAGATACATTCTTATTCAGGTCCGGCCCTGAGATTTTCAGGGTTCAAAGCCGATAATCAACTAATAAATTTCTGGGGCCTTTCACATTTTTTTTTTATTGAATAAAAAAAAATTGAAAGTAAAGAACAAAAGATTTGTGTCAAAATCACAAAAAATACTTAGCATTACATTACAATAACTAATAAGTATCGCTTGATCTTCACTCTTCTTGTATTTTTAGAAGTAAATAAATCAATTATACTTACATAATTTAATTTTTTTGCAAAATCATTTTCAATGAATAACAATGCTAATTATTTTAAATGGGCCTTTCAATTTTTTAATGGATTAATTTATTTTAAGTTAATTTGGGCCTTCCGTAATTTTTTTTTGACTTAAAATATATTTAATATATTAGACTAAACTATAATAAGAGAGACCCATTTTTTCGGTCTATTTTCAATGGATAACAATGTTAATTTTTTTGAATGACTTTTCAATTTTTTAATGGATCAATTTATTTTAAGTTAGTTTAGGCCTTTTTTTTATTTTTTTAAACTTAAAACATACCTAATATATTACACTAAATTATAATAGGAGGGGGCCCTTTTTTTGAGCCAATTTTGAGAGGCCCTAGGCCATGGCCTTGTGGCCTATGCCCCAGGGCCGGCCTTGTTCTTATTTTGAAAGAATTTATTTTTATTTTTACCCTATTGTAGCCAAATTATTGTCTGCCAATCGTCACAAAAGTCATTAGAGGTGCTGGTGATAGCGACCGGTGATGGTGGTGATATGAATAAATAAGCAAATTAAGTAGATACATGCACATGGACAAATAGAGTGATGACAAGTAAATAAATAGATGACACGTGGACAAATAAGTAATGTGAATAATGAATAAATTGACAAATAGATAGTCAAAAATAATATGATCTTTCAAATTATTTTATATTTTTAACCTCAAAAAATAATGTTTTGAGTTATTTTTCAAAAAATTAAATTAAATTAAATTAGACTTATGACCCAATTATTGTTCAAATTAATATGATAATGCTATGCGCTATTGATGGATGAGGTAAAGAAAATGTCAAAATAGTTATGTATGATTTCTAATGTGATTTTCACATTTTAAAAATATTTTATATATTTTTAATACATTTTAGGAGAAATTTATGGTTTTGCAACTTCAAAAACTTAATACTTTATAATTTGTTGTAGTGAAAAAGATCTATCATTTTTATATAATTTTATTTTTGATGAGTAGAAATAATTTTTAAAAATTCAAAAATAATTTTTTGACAGTTATTTTTGTCAAATTAGTTTATATTTTATTTGATCGGAGCCTAACGCTATGTTTGGATTGAGGGATTTGGAGAGAAGAAAAAAAAAAAGAAATGGAGAGAAGAAAAAAAAAAGAAATGGAGAGATATGTATTTCTCTTACTTGTTTGGATAACTTAAGTGGAGAGAAATGGGGAGAAATAGAGAGAAACAGAGAGAAATTCATTTCTCTTATAATTCTCATTTTCAATCTTTCCAAAAGTTGAGAGATTGGGAGAGAAAAGAAACCAATATTTTCATAATACCAATTTTGTTCCCGTAAAATTAAAAGAAATAAAATGATTTAAAATATAAAAAAGGTTATTTTGGTAATATAACATAAAATAATTTCTTTTCTTTTCTCTTATAAAATCTAACTAAACAAGAAGGAGAGATCATAATCATTTTTTTTTTTATTTCTTACTTATCCAAACAAGGAGAGAAATTACAATAATTTCTTTTCTTCTCTCTCTTACGTTCCTAAACATAGTGTAAATGTTACACATTTAGCCCTCTAACATACCCTTTATTAGTCCATTTATTTGTCTTATTTTATAATTTTATATACTATGTGTTTTCATATGTTTTAAGTGTTTATATATAAATTGATGCTGTATTATATTATATTATATAAATAATAAAATGAAAGGCAAATAAGAAAAAGGTCCCGGTTTCACCAACACCAGAATTGTGTATATATATATATATATATATTATAATAATAAAAGTAAAAATAAGAATAAAAATAAAAGGAAAATAAAGGGAAAAAAAAAGCAGACAAAGTAATAAATGGGGTTAAAAATTTTTAATCACCCTGACAATCCCTATATTTATATATTATAATATTATGTTATATTTATTTATTTATTTATTTTGTTTACCTTCTGAGAGGGGAGATTTGCGCCGTTAGTACGGCCGAGCTACGATAGTGCCGGTCGTGACAAACTTCACGGCACCGCGCTATTTTCTCTACTGAGACGGCAGGTGGATCTATTTTGCTCGGTCAAGGAGATCGGCAGACCAGGCGTGAACTACGCCCGGCCGAGCTGTGACTTGTAGACATTTGGCAGGGCACGCAGTCGGGTGGCGAGACCGGGCTACAAGTAGCTCAGGCTAAACCGAGGATGAGGCAAAGGCCGGCATGCCTTTGAACGGTTAGCCGAGATGGACAGATTCCAGATAACCTCGGATGAAGGTAGAACGGATGGAGGTCGGCATGCCTCGAAACTAGTAAGCCACAATAAACCGGTCAATATCAACCCGGTCACGAGCATCACCCCTTGGCCCCTTTGCCAAAGGGGCAGGCCGGTGACACATAGCTCGGTTGCGTGCATGTGGTGACAGTTCTCCACAAGGGATAGGCCGGTCGTGGTACTCCGGTTAGGTGTGCCACCTGGGCCAATGGCGTGAGGGAGAGGACATCTGCTCCACGCACGCATCAATACCGTTGAATAGTTCTGCGTGTACTGGTGGGAGGACTAAGCCTTTACACGCGTAAGGTGGTGAGAGGCGAGCACTGTCACCTGTCCAGGAAAGGACAGCAGAGGTAGTGCGCGCACAATCTTGAGGCTGCATGGCCAGCCTAGAAATAGAAGGAAAGAGGAACGTTAGAGGTATGCAAAATTCACTCTATCACTAACACTCTCTCTCTCTCTGATAGTCTTCTTCTTCCTCCAGTGGTCTGACTTGATCGTCGAAGGGTCTATCCGGCACACCACCGCCGGGCAGCTCACCATTTCTGTGTTGCAGAGATAGATGCCGTCACGAGAAGCTTGACGTCCAAGGAGCACGGAAAGCAGAGGATATTTCGCCCCCGTACACCTTCTTTTACAAATTTTTCAGCTATAAAAGGGGAAGTTCGGAGCGAAGGACAAGAGAGGAGGAAGCTCGGAAAGAGAGAGTGGGTAGTTTCATGACTATGTGGAGCTAACTTTCTTATTTTAGGATTGAGATGAAATCCTTTTCAAGTAATTGGAGTGAATTGTATTTAATTATGTAGTTTTGATTTAATTTGGATATTTTGTATAACGTTGGAAGATTTGTTTGTACAATAAATATTTTAATGTACTATTCGTTATACAAATGGCTTTCACTGTTTGTATAGTAAAATTGTTAGTTGTAAGATGGGTCATGCTTCAAAATAGTTTAATATAACATGGGAAGACGGTCTATGCTAAACGAAGATGGTTCATGCTTTCAAATTTTATTATGCAAAAATTATTTTTACAAGGTATCTAGGCCAAGATACATCATAGTATTCAAATTAAAGATTTTTTACAAATTAATACAACTCCCAATTACGTGGTTAGTAGTGGATTCGAAATCCTAAGATAGTTTTCTCATCTCATTTCACTTAAGTAATAGTTTAATTTTCACTCCAAAAATTCACAATTCTGTTAAACTCTTAAATTTCTAAATTAAATTTATTTCTTATCTTTAGTCCCTGTGAATCGATACCTAATCTTGACCGCTATTCTACGAAGTAGTAATTATTACTCGATTTTTAAATAAAATATTTTAGTACATAAATGACCGCATCAATTTTTGGTGCCGTTGCCAGGAACTAAGAATAGAATTATTTTATTTTATTTTTTTCTTTAAAAAAGAAACTTGATACTTTGACATAGAAAGGAAATAACCATTCTAGACATATAATTTGTGGATTACCTTTGCCGGATGTTTGTGTATTAATTACCTTAGTTGGACCAATAATATTTGGACTATTGCAAAGGACTACTATTTTATTTTATTTTCTCAATTTTTATTTTTATTTTTATTTTTTTTCGGGAGGTCCTATACGCTTTTTTTATTTGGAGAGGTCTTGCACTCCCTTTTAATTAGAGAGGTTTTATACCCTCTTTTTATTTTATCGCACTTTAATTTATCTCAATTTTTTTTAGGGACAGTTGAACCTCCCGATCTATTGTGCTAGTTGTTTTTCTTTTGCAGGTTTTAGTTTCTGTTGCAGGTTTCAATTAAAAAAAAAGAAAGGAAAAAAAAAAAAAGTGAATGAGTGTCTTGTATGCATGGTCATCGATCCTGAGTTAGAGCGAACCCTTAGGAATCTTTGCAAACCTAAGTTGACTCTAGCAATGGATGAAACAATTGAAGACCAACCCATATCACTGGCGTATTTTACGCCTACTGCACACATTTCACCATCTTGCATCCAACTCGCAACAACCACAACCACTCATTATGAGATTAAGCCTAGTACCATCCAAATGCTTCCATCTTTTCATTGGCTTTGTAATGAGGATCCCTACAAACACCTGAATGAATTTTTGGAGATATGCTCTATAATAAAACTCCAAAACTTCACTGACGATGCCCTTAGGTTGAGAATTTCCCTATTCACTCAAGGACTTTTTTCCTTTTCACTCAAGGACAAGGCCAAGCACTGGCTAAATTCCTTGTATTGAAATACCATTACAACTTGGAAACAAATGTGAAAAAGATTTTTGGAAAAGTACTTTCCCATTGGCAAGACCAATCAAATTAGGCGAGCCATCACCAATTTCTCTCAAATTGATGGTGAGCAATTCCATGGGACTTGGGAAAGATTTCGGGATTTACTTCACCAGTATCTTCATCATCAAGTGCGTAAGTGGCAACTTGTTCACATTTTCTACTCTGGTTTGACCGAGCCACATTGGCAAATGGTCGATGTGTCTTGTGGAGGGACTTTTTATGACCAAAAGTGACACGACAACTAGGCAATTGTTCGAAACTCTAGGTGACAATTCCCTACACCATGCCTCTGCTTCTTGTCATGAGATGTCTTAGCCCGGATTTATGAGGTCTGGCCCACATGAGTAAACCACCCAATGATAGACAATAACTAACAACACTCATGTAGATGTATATAATATAGGCACACAGTACATGTGTTATTCCAATTTTATACATTCCTAGATACAATATCTAATTCGAATGGATACTCTGTAACTAAAACATACAAAGATGTTATAATCAAATTAAGAAGCCCAAAGGCTTACATCATATACAAAGGGTGTAACCCTTACAAGAATAGCACACGGCCAACAAATACATAAATGACCCTTGGTCGACAAATAAAGGAACCGCCCTACACAGTTCCAAACACAACTTCAACGTCTCAGTCAACATCCACATAAGCATACCTGAAAAACATTTTCAGCCATGTAGGGTGAGCATAAAGCCCGATAGGAAATATTTCAAAAACTAAATATGCTCCACCAGTGTAAATGATCAGGAATGCAATACATACATATGTAATACGCTCAATGCATTCTCAAATCCATTTTCTTTCTCAATGAAAACTCTTTCTTTCCAGTTTTCAAAACCTTTCGTTTATTCAAAACGCTTTCTGAATTCAATACATTAGTTTGATATAGAATCCATTTCCACAAGTTAATCCAGGTATCTCAATACCAACTAGCAATTTCATTGCCAATTCCAATATGAATACATCGTTAACCAACAACAATTACATTGCTAAAACCATTTTTAAATCATTTCTTTCCAAAACCAAAATGATAATAAATAAAATGGTTAAATCTCCAAAACCAATACAACCTTTCACGGAAATCTTGTTGCGAGAAATCGTCAAATGGGACCCATGTAAACATAAGCTATACAAGCACTACCATTGCCATTTTACGAAAATTTCGTCCGCGGGAACTGGCACCCATGTATATGTGCATTTTTCGGGACTTTCACCTTGGACACACAGGCCAACTTAATTCAATGGAGTCCATCCATTTCTTCTCCCAAACATGGAGTACATCCCATTTCTTCTCCCCAAACATTATATATTTACAATATATTAAAACATAACCATATTCAATGAAAACGGGTAATGGATTAGTTTCATTTTCCTAGATTTACCATTTTATCTACCATTTCCAAATAACACAATACATGTGATCCAAATATGATTTTCAAAATGAAACAAATGCTCTTAAACATAACACAAGAATTTCCAAAATCTCTTCCCAAAATATACAGTTTCAATTTCCAAAATCCGCTACATGCTCCATGATATGCATGATTTATAAACGGTCCAGTTTGCACTGTCCACATGCAATTTCTACAACAATCATAGCTATCCTCCACCGATAGCCCAAAACAAATATATCTAAACAGGTAAATAAATTCCATTAAAGATACACTTTTCTAAAATTTCAAATGGGAGTGATAATACATATCCAACTCCACCATCATCATTAATCATCATTTGAATTTCACATTTCTCAATATTTATTCCATTTCCTCTTTATAATCTCAAAAATTACATTTTAGGGCATAACTCCCTTCCACTTTGAAGATTCATTTCAATGCAAGAAATAGCTCATTTCAACATTTATCAACTCCAATTTCATAATCAAAACCTTTTTCAAGAAAACATTTAGAAACCCCTCTTTTACATTTTGATTTGATAATCCAACAATTTCCTAAAAAGACCAACATTTTAGGGTTTCTTCAAATTAGGGCTTTTCACTCTTAAAAACTCATATACATTCTTTATAAGTGGAAAATAAACTTTTGTAGCTAAACTATAGCTCAACAATCCCATTTGAAACAAACCCTAACTTACAAATAAATTATCAAAAATCAATCCAAAAACATTGGAATCTATATATTTAAAAAATGCCACAAATACACTACCGAACTCATATTGAGTTTAAGAAATAGACCCTACCTCTTGAAGCAAGAAAGAAACAAGTCGAAAAAATCACCGGTGGCAAAATGATAATCCATTGAGATTAAATGGAAGCCCTTGTCATGCTCTACATTTTGGTATGTGGAACTAGGGGTCAAAGATGTATAGAAATAGATGAAATCAAGCCTAAAAAGCTTGAGAATGCAAAAATGGCGAAAGAAGAGAAAGAGGGGAGTGAAAAGTGAAGAGGTTTGATCAAAAAAGTGACTTTTAAAGATTTGATTCTGCACTTCATGCTCGAGTGTTGAAAGTTGCGCTCGAGTGCACTATGCTCACAGCACAGATTTACAAATTTCAAATAGGTATATCTCTCTCGTCCAAACTTCTTGTGTCCAAATTGAAGCCCTGAAAGTAAGTTTTTTAAAGGTTCTAGCCTCACATAAAGATTCAAAGTGCGGAGAGAAAATGATAAAAGAGTGAAGACTATTCAATAACAACTATTCTAATTTGGAGTTTTTGATTCATTCTCACCCAACCACTATGGCAACACCTCAACCAAGGCTCAAATATTGACCAAGAAGGTTCCAAATCAAGATAATCAAAGAGTCAACTATAATTCCATTATAATAGGAAGTATAGAGTGCTACATGCGAAACAACTAATCTCTGGTGGTGCAAAGCGAGGAGGCTTGTATGAGGTTGCTCATAATGTTGATGTTGCTTAACAAGTTGAGAAATTGTCTCAAAAAATGGACCAACTGTTAGTAGTAGGACACATTTCTTCATAGCCAACACAACTTTCATATAGCGATTATGGTTTAGACTCGACCCATTTGATGTTCTGTATCTGAGTTTCATTGTTGTATATAGTTGTTCATGTCTTATTCTCCTTGTTCCTCATTTAGTTGGGTTATTGGAGTATCTTGGTTGCATTTGGAATATGTTGGTAGCTTGTTTTTCAAAACTGTTGATGTCCAGAATTTTGCCACTTCGCTCGAGCAGCACTTCTTGTGCTCAAGCAGTCTTTGTGAACTTCCAATACTTTTGCAGGTCTGCAGATACTGAGAGTTGGCATTCATCGCTCGAGCGGTCTTTCTTGCGCTTGAGCTAGGTTCGCTCGAGCGGTCCTTCTTGTGCTCAAGCGGTGGTCTTATGCTTGCAAAACTTCTGAGAGTCTGCAATCTTTGCTCGAGCAGTTACTTTGTACACTCGAGCGATACTTCCTACGTTCAAGCAGTTTGTGCATATATCAGATTATAGAATCACCTTTTTGAGTCTCTTTTTCATTTCTCTCTCTCTAAACATTTCAAAACCCTAAGTTGAGACCCTCTCTCTCTAAAACTCACATTTTTCATGCAAATACACCTAGATCCATTGATTTCTCCACCCTAGTCCCCTTGTAAAAAAGGTTAAGCTCGACGAGGTCTTCGTTCTAATCAGAGCAAAATTGATTTTCGACGGCTTTGAGGTTCCTCCACTCTCTCTCTCATCTTCTAAGCTTAAGGTAGGGATTCTCTGTACTTTCTTATGATTTTTAACTTAATTATTTGCTATTTCTAAAACAATATCGTGATTTGGTGGATTTTTGGACAAATCTAGGATTTTGGGTTAAAAATCAAAAGAGGAATTTTCAAATGGATTCTTGGAAATGATTGTGGAATTGAAAATGAAGTTGAGTTGTGATAATGGTTGATTTTCATATTTTGGAATTGATTTTGGAAGAAAATTGAATTTTGCCCTAAATATCTCAAATGTTGATTTTGTATAAATAAAATGGAATTGATGTTGGAAATGTGGAATTGGATTGGTATTGATGGGGATTGTGGAGTTGGATATATATTATCACGCATATCTTAAATTTGGAAAGTTTATCCTTATGGAATTTATTTATCTATTTAAAGATATTTGTTTTGGGCTATTGGTGGAGGATAGCTATGGTTGTTGTAGAAATTGCATTAGAATTAGGTGAATTGAAACTATCTTCTCATCCATTTACACTGGGCATTGTTGCAAATTTAACACATTGTAAATGTTTATTGTTTTGAGAAAAAGAAGTGAATACTTGGTAAACCTGGGTAAGGGGTGTGGTTATGATATTAAGTTGGCCTGTGTGTCCTTGGTGAAAGAACGAAAACTTGCGTGGATAGGTGTCGAGCCTTCCGGTTAATACCGATATAAATGAAAAATTGGTCGTACTTGTATTGTCTACTTGCAGAGACGTACCTAGAGTTTCACAGAGTTGTATTCACAGTCTTGTTTTCTATTGAAAATGAAATGTTTTATGAATAATGTTGTAAACCTGGCCTTGCATGGTTTTGAAAGAGATGAAAAATGTTTTGGCACAAGCATTGCATATGTATTCACCTTATAACTCTGTTAAGATTCATATACTGTGTTGGATTATTTCTACTAGGGTTTCGCTCACCCTATGTGGGAAAACCATTTCAGGTGCTGATGATATGCCTCCACCAAAGCAATAGTTTGGGAGGACTTCGAGCAAGACCTTCATTTTGTTTATTTGTTGTATTTATTTTAGTACAAGCCAAGGGCTTTAACTGTATTGGATTTAAATACATTTTTGTTGTAACCAAACTGTAGACACCCCATTTTTGATTGACCTCAAGACTTAGACGTCATCGCTTGAGCACTTGATGATTACGATTGCATTTGTTCGCTTTGAGTGCCTGAAGTTCTCGGTGGAACGCCCTGTCTTTAAGCCTTTAAAGCTTGTCCATTTTGTGCTTTGTTTTGGACCAAAACCTTGTTGTTTCAAGCCTAGAACTTGTCGTGACTTGTCGGCCACAACCATAGGCTGTCGGCCATGGCTCATGGTTGTCGGCCATTGGTGTGGCCGGTCTGCCACCAGTGTCTTTTTCCAGATATTTGTTTACAGCTGTGCCAGCTGTTAGCACACTGAGCTGCATCTCCCTACACGTGTATGGTAGGATGTTCCTAAGCTCAAGGCATGTTTTTCTATATATAGGGGGGTTCCTCCCCCATTTTTGAGGGTTAGCAATTGTGGAACAAAATTCTCTCTCTCTCTCTAGTAATTTTGTGCATAGTTGCTTAGATACACTCCACTTTTTATCTATCAATCCTTAACAAGATTTGCTAGTCTTTGGGTTGAGGTGGCTTGGGACTTGTTTTGAGCTCTAGGAGGAGGTTTTGGCTTGGATTGTTGGCCAAATTGTGTCTTGGCTTCAAGAGGTATAACATTCTCCTTTTATACTTATTTTGCACAATTACTTTGCCATCTTTTTAAACTGTTTTGGGGCTGGTTTTGAACTGTCAAAAATTCTGTTTTTGTGGCCTAAAGGTGGTGGTTTGAGGCCATTTTCAATTAAGGGGTGGTTCACCCTTCTTACTTCTTAGTTTGTAAAGTTTTTGTACCCTTGTTCACCACTTTCAAACCAACTTTTTTGGGCCTTTTAACCATTGAATTTCAGAGATTTTATAGTGGTAAAAAACTCATTTTGAAGTCCAAAATTGGAGGGGTTAGCCTCCCCTCCTTGTGTCTTGTTTGCATGCCTAGTTAGCCCCATGTATTAGCTTAATTTTTTAGCCTTTTGTGGCTCAAGTCCAACATGTTTTAGCCTCTGAAATAGCCTATTTTAACTCTATTTTTGGCTGGTTAAGTCATTTGAGTCTTGTATTACATAGTTGTAGTGTAAGTCCTTTCACTAGCTTGGTGTTTTAAGGCTTTAACCACCATTGGTTTGAGTTGATTACATATTTTAGTACTTTTTCTCACTTAATTTCAGCACTTATAATCTCTGCAATCTCCCTCATTTCTTCGCTTTTTCATTTTCTTTGAGGGTTATTTCAACCTTAGGGTTGTTTATGCTTAAGATTAAGGCTCATGCTTAATGTTTTAATCCTCCTTCGAGGGTTCATTACCAACGGCATGAAGCTTCTCTCATGCCTTAAACTATCCCTTGGTTGACATTTCTTTCATCTTAGAAGACACTCACCAATGCACAAATTGATTAATGAATTGTTTGGTAACTAAAATGTGTAAACAAAATTGGCAAGTAAAAGAGGCAAGATAAGCATTCTTTTGTGTTGCATTGCATGTGTTCAAATCGGACGTTAATTTGAACATGGGGAAAATGGGACATTTTATACTCAAAAGTGATGAAATGTGCCATTTTCCTAGGTCTCCATTCCCTTGATCATCCATGATTGGGTGATGGTCATTTTGGTCTCATTTTGCATTTATTAAACTTGCACAATTAGTTTCACAAGCCATCATGCAATGAAATTGCTTGAATGATGGTTTATGAACCAAATTTTGTCCCTCCTTTGATTTCCCCATGAAAAGGAGAGGCAAAGTGTGCAAACAGTCCTTGAGAAATACACTGTTTTTCTTTGTTTGCTCTCTATTACAACAAGGAAGTCCAGGTTATCATTGCCCGACAGCCACCACCGGTAGCCGACCGGCCCCTTGTCGACCATTAGTGAAATTTGCACAGTGTGTTGGTAAGGTGGAGCAGAGGTGTTCTGGAAGTGGGTATAATTGTTAATGAGCAAATATGCAAACAGAGGCTTGCAGCAGCAAAATGGTGGCTTTTCAAGTGGAAAATGAGCACGTGCATGAGCCTCCCTTGCATTCCAAGCTTATTTAACATTTAAATATCTAGCTTAAATATGTGTTGTAATTAATTAGTTGTAGCTAATTAAGAATGGTAATTAATTAGTTAGTTTAACTGGTTATTCTGTTTCGTTTTGTAATTAGTTAACTAGAATAGTTAATTAATTCGAGTTTTGTAATAATTACTTAGCTTAATTAGCGTAGCTAGTTGGTTAACTTATTCATTCGAACCCTCCTTCGTGAGGGCGTAATGTTGTAATAAGTGTGCGTGCGTGTATGTATGTTCTCCAACCCCATTTCTTTCTCCCTTTTATTTACCTGTTTTGATGGTTAGATTAACATCATGTTTCAAATTAGCATACCTTATGCTTGCATACATTCATTCGTATTGCATGCACCAAGGCTCGGCGCATCATTCAAATTGCGTTGCAATTTAAAATAATTCTTTGAATACTTGTTTAATCACATGTTATTTAATTGAATCATAAGCCATATTAGTAGTCGAGCCAATTAATTGCATATTGCATGTGTTGCATTAGGCATTTTGTATATTTAGGAATCATGCATTATTTTCTAGCTCATATCTTCTTAGCTTGGAGTACTAGGTGAGTTTTTATGTTTAGCATACTTGCATAAGTGTGAATGTTGCCATGGTTAGCATGCTTGCCATCAGGCTATGTGCTTAAATGCTAAATTGCTTGAATGTCTATGGATGAAGGCTTGTTGTTCGAATTGGAACAATTCAACGAATGTGCATTTTAAGCCCATTTTGTTGAGTGGCAAATCATGTTTTAAGCCCACTATGTTTGGTGGCAAATCCGCAATCTTCAAGCCTACTTGAGGTGGCAAATTCAAACCATTTTTGCAAACAAACATGAGTTGAATTGTTCCAAATTAAGCAAACTAGTCTATACTTGTTTGTGCGCATCGCATAGTAAAGCTAGCCTAATAATCAGAATAAGAGCACATAATGTTTATAAAATATCATATCATGATTAGTAGAGGCCGATCATTGATTGGGCAAGCGGGGGTGCTCAATTCATGACCTTCCCGTCTCGTACCTAAGTTCCCGAGCTGAGGCAATTTTAGTGATGACGAACACGTGGCCTTTGGCATGAGTCATAGGTTTCCTAAATTTTTTCAAAATAAAATATTTAGGTGGCGACTTTGTATCTGGCAAAGTAGTCCAATTTTGGCATTTTTGATCCAAAAATCAATTTTCCAAATGATTTGCCGGATTTGGACTCTTTGATGATTATCAGTTTCACATTGCACTTGTGAGATTAGATTCAGAACCGTGGGAGTCCGAGCTGTAGGGCTTTCTTTCAAACCTTCCAAAATGGGGGCACGAAAAAGGCGAGCTACACAAACACTATCTTGGAAAGATGTAAGCCTTTAGGGCATTTCTTATTTGTTTTAACTCTTATTTTATATCTTTAACTCGTAACACATGCTATAGATTCAAGGTTAGGACTTGTGAATGTATAACTACATGTGGCATCTTTTGTACACTCTGATTATATGAAATGGAAGGGATATTGTATTCAAAATGGTAATATCAGTTATTAATATTGTGGGTGGTTTTATTGTAATTATTTTGGGGCATTACAACTTGGTATAAGAGCGTACCAGGTTTAAATACTTTGGATACGTGAGAAGTAGTTCTTACCACAATGGGTTTATCTCGCTTGATAGAGATATTTGTCCGTATGGTATGCTATGTGTTAACATGCTTAAGTGATTAAGTGGACATGAGATTTAATCTCTAAGATATTGATTGGGCCTTCGAGTTTCTAGAAGTCCTATTAAAAGAGCACTTGATTACTGGTATTTTTAACTAGAACTCTGGTAACGTCGCAGAACGGTCTTTATCTAGAAAGAAAAATTCATATATGTTTATATGATTATGTTCTTACGTGGAGGGAATTATTTGTTGTCCATTGCATTAGAACGCGAGTGAGTTAGCTTCGGCATATTTGTAAATGTGCTAATCTTTTGTGTTACCTTCATTAGGATGTCAGGACATGGACGTGGTGGTGATAGGCATGGCAGGCCTAGACGGCCGGAAGTGCCGTTAGCAGATGAAATTTCAGCGCAAGAGAAAGGACTTGGCCAGGCCAATGTGGCCGAACTAGTTGGCTAGTAGGCCATAAGCGTTTTGGCTCATGAGCTGAGAATTAATTCTAGGCCCATACAGTAGAGACAGGGCCATCTTTTCTGAAGAGGGATTTCTTTTGGTCTAATCTGGATGATTTTTTGGGGGATCTGAAAGAGCCTTTGAAAGCAGATGAATGGCTCGAGTAGATGGTGAAGACTTTCGTGATGCTTGGCATTAAGGACGATGGGTTGAGAGTGACCTTTGCATCCTTCCAGTGGAAGGAAGATGTGGGTCAGTGGTGGAAGTATGCACGTGGGCGCATTTGAGTGACTTGGGAGGCCTTTGTCAACGCCTTCCAGGACAAGTTCTTATCTTTCACGGCTAGGGAGAAGTTGAGGGAGCAATTTCTGAAGCTCATGCAGCTTAGTTTGCCAGTAGCTAAGTTTGAGGCTACATTCACTAGCCTCTCTAGGTTTGCACCAGAACTCGTGGTGACGAAAGAACGCCGTTGCATTGAGTTTGAGAAGAGGTTGGGGACTGGGCTCAAGTTTAAAGTGGTCGGTTCAATGATTAGGGACTACGAATGCCTTGTGGAGGCGACAACTCATCTTGAGACCGTGGTTCAGATGGAGGAGGAGTGGATGAGGGGCTCTAGGAGGAGTTAGGAGGTTCATAAAGAGACTCGAGACAGTAAGAGACAGAGGGGTTCCACCAAAAAATAGTCCCAGGAAGCACAGTCTAGGTCCTGTACTGAGTTCTGGGTCAAGGAGAGGTGGTCAGGCAGGGACCACTTGTTTCAAGTATGGCTGGCTTGGTCACAAGTTTATAGTTAGCTTGCAAAAGGGAGGAGGGCAATAGTTTGCACCGTTGACGGGTCGTCCTCAGAGCTAGAGTCAAGGGAGAGGGTAGCTGCCTGCTTTTTATCAGTGTGGGCAGTCGGGGCACGTGAGGAGGTTTTGCCTTCAGTCAGGTGGCACATCAGATGCGTCTGGTCAGAGGTAGACACAGAGCCATCAGCTTGCATCGTCAGCACAGGCCTTGAGGGCCAATTAGGGAGCCTTTTCGACTCAGTCAGTGTATTATATATCGAGGGGTGAGTAGGTAAAGCAGAGACCTATAGGGTGTGTGTATGCTATTACTACGCTAGACTTAGTGCCATCGCCTTCGGTAGTGAGAGGTAACTTCTTGTTGTATAATTCTATTGCCAATGTGTTGATTGATACAGATGCATCTCATTCTTTTATCTCATCTACATTTGCATCGATTTTGGGGTTAGAAGTGGCTCGGTTAGCATCTCCACTGAGGGTAGAGTCACCTGTTGGTGGTGAGGTTGTGTTGCATCAAGGGTGTCAGGGTTATGAAATAAAGGTTATCGATTGTCGACTTCCTTATACATTTGCATTGATTGATATGTCGAGTTTCAATGTTATCTTGGGTATGGATTGGTTGTCATCCTATCTGGCTCTTATAGACTATTACTGTCAGAGGGTTACTGTATGTACCTCGAGTGGTGATTGTTTTTATTTCTTGGGGGATCGAGTTGATAGAACCTTGTTGCCAGTGTGTGATCCGCATAGTCAGGGCGAGCTTAGTCTCCTTCTTGCTTCTTTCTTGGGTGTTCAAAGTGATGTGGTCCGAGTTGAGTTGCCGATGGTAGTTTGTGAATACTCGGACGTTTTTCCCAAGGATCTCACTAGTTTGCCTCCACACCATGGGACAGAGTTCTCTATTGACTTAGTGCCTAGCATGGCACCGATTTTTATGGCACCATATAGATTAGCACCGAGTTGAGTGAGTTGAAGATTCAACTCCAGGAATTATTAGATAAAGGTTTTATCCACCCTAATACTTCGCCTTGGGGAGCATCGGCTCTCTTTGTTAAGTAGAAGGATACGCATTGCGACTTTGTATCGATTACCAGAAGTTAAATCAAGTAACTATTATGAACAAGTACCCATTGCCTCGTATAGATGATTTGTTTGACCAGTTGAAGGGGTCTTGTTGCTTTTCCAAAATAGATTTGAGATCGGGTTATCACTAGTCGAGGGTAATGGAAAAGGATATCCAAAAAATGGCATTTTGTACGCGGTATGGTCGTTATGAGTTCCCAGTGATGCCTTTTGGGTTAACCAATGCACTTGCTTTGTTTATAGACTTAATGAACTGAATCCTTCATAAGTTCTTAAACTGTTTTGTGGTTGTCTTTGTTGATGATATCTTGATTTACACACCCTCTGAGGAGGAACACGGGGAACACCTACAAGTTGTGATTGGGTTGCTTAGAGCCCACAAATTGTATGCTAAGTTCGAGAACTGTGAATTATGGTTGAAAGATGTGAAGTTCTTATCTTAGGTCATGTGGTATTCGGGGAAGGGGTGATCATAGATTCTTCCAAGATAGAAGCAGTTCAAGATTGGGAACAACCTAGGAATGCCTTTGAAATTCATAGTTTCTTGGGGTTGGTCGGGTATTACCGTCAGTTCGTAAAGGATTTCTCCAGATTGGCCTCACCTTTGACTAGACTAACGAGGAAGGTAATCAAGTTCGTGTGGGGTGAGACTTGTGAGAAGTCGTTTCAAGAACTTAAGGTTAGATTTACCACTGCTTCAATGTTGATTATTCCGGAGAGGGGTTTGGGCTATTCAGTATATTATGATGCATCCCGAGAAAGTTTGGGTTATGTCTTGATGCAAGAGGGGAAGGTAGTAGCATATGGCTCACGTCAGTTGAAAACACACGAGAGAAACTATCCTACGCATGACCTAGAGTTAGCGGCAGTGATCTTTGCCTTGAAGATTTGGAGACATTATCTACATAGTAAGAGGTTTGAGGTATTCTCCGATCACAAGAGTTTGAAGTATCTGTTTTCACAAAAAAATTTGAATTTGAGGCAAAGAAGGTGGATGAAGTTTATGTAGGATTATGATTTTGAGTTGCACTACCATCCGCGGAAAGCCAATGTAGTGGCCGACGCCTTGCGGCGAGAATTACTATCCGGGAATGGGAGATGTTGGGTACTATTGGTGAGTTTGACTTATAGCTTGGCGAGTTTGTTGAGTCAGCTACTTTGTTTACTGTAGTTGCACAACCTACACTTGTGAACCGGGTTATAGAGGCATAGAGGGGTGATCTTGAGATAGAAACCCTTCGGGAGAAAATCTCTAGTAGGAAGGTAGAGAAGGGCCTGAATGTGTATTTTGACTCGAGTGTTAGATACCTTGACTGTCTTTTCGTGTTAGAGTCTTATGTAGAGGAGGTTCTTCGAGAGTTTCACCATTCAAACCATGCGGTATACTCAGGAGGCACAAAGATGTATCACGACCTTAGTCGCCAATTTGGGTGAAAGGGGATGAAGAAGGACGTAGCCGTGTTCATATCAAGGTGCCTTACTTGTCAATAAGTGATGGCTGAACATCAGAGGCTAACGGGTTTGTTGCAACCCTTGCCTATAGCCGAGTGGAAGTAGGAGCATGTCACGATGGATTTTGTTGTGGGTCTTTCGAGGACTCAACGGGGTAATGATGTCATTAGGGTGATAGTGGATCGGTTGACTATGTCAGCGCACTTTGTACCTATGCGCACGAGTGACTCAGTAGATTATCTTGTGGACCTTTATATTAGGGACATAGTTCGACTTCACGGGGTCCTTGTCACTATTATTTCGGATAGAGATTCATGTTTTATGGAAGAGCCTACAGAATGCCTTGGGCACTAGATTAACATTTAGTACCGTTTATAATCCTCAAACTGACGGATAGTCAGAGTGTACCATCCAGATCCTAGAGGATATGCTTTGGGGTTGTGTTTTTTACTTTAAAGGGTCATGGGAGAGGGACCTACCTTTAGTAGAGTTTGCCTATAACAATAGCTTCCAGTCGAGTATTGGCATGGCACCGTTTGAGGCCTTGTATGGCCGACCGTATAGATCTCTTGTGTGTTGGGCCGAAGTGGGTGATGCAACTATGATAGGCCTAGAGCAGGTTCGGGAAATGACAGAGAAAGTTGTGCTTATCTGTAAGAGGTTGGTTGCGGCTCAGAGTCGTCAGAAGAGCTATGTCGACCGTAGGAGGAGACCGTTATCGTTTGAGGTAGGAGATCATGTCTTCTTGAAGATATCACCTAGACGGGGTCTAATGAGGTTTGGGAAGAGTGAGAAGTTGTCTCCTAGATTTATTGGGCCTTTTGAGATCCTAGAGTGGATTGAAGATGTAGCTTATCGCTTGGCCTTGCCGCCACAACTTTTCGGGGTTCATGAAGTGTTTCGTATTTGTATGCTCCGGAAGTACGAGCCGGATCCATCACACATGTTCGATTAGACTGAGTTTGAGATAGATGAGGATGCCTTGTATGAGGAGAGACCGGTTAGAGTGTTGGATACTCGAGACCAATTCTTGCATGGCAAGACAATTTCATTGGTAAAAGTGTTGTGAAGTTATCACAGGGTTGAGGAAGCAACTTGGGAACGTGAGTTGGAAATCCATGAGAAGTATCCAGATCTATTTGTTGATATTTGAGCTTATATTGAAAATCTTGTCGTGTTAATGTGATATAAACATTGTATATGTTTGGAAAATTGTATATTCGGTATTGGGAACTTATTTGTTACTGTTGTGAGAACGAATGACTGGTGAATGGGTCATGGTGATGAATTTGATTTAATATCATTGTTGTAATTGATTTAAATGTGGTTTTGTTGTTGGATTTAAAATTTCGGAGACGAAATTCCTTAAAGGGAGAGGTTATAGAGATTCTAGTTTAGACCCCACTCATTTGATGTTCTGGATCCGGGTTTCATTGTTGTATATAGTTGTTCATGTCATATTCTCGATCCTCATTTAGTTGGGTTATTGCAGTCTCTTGGTTGCATTTGGAACAGGTTGGTAGTTTGTTTTTCAAAACTGTTGATGTCCAGAATTTTGCCTTTTCGCTCGAGTGGCACTTCTTGCACTCGAGTGGTCTTTGTGAACTTCCAATACTTTTGCAGGTCTACAAAGATACAAGGAGTTGGCATTCTTCGCTTAAGCGATCGTTCTTGCGCTCAAGCGGTCCTTTTTGTGCTCGAGCGACGGTCTTATGTTTGCAAAACTTCTGAAAGTTTGCATTCTTCGCTCGAGCGGTCACACCTTTTGTGTCTAGATGCTCGAGCGACACTTCCTGCGATCGAGCAGTCTGCGCGTATATCAGATCGTAGAATCACCTTTTTGAGTCACTTTTTCATTTCTCTCTCTCTTTAAACATTTCAAAACCCTAAGTTGAGACCCTCTTTCTCTAAAACTAACATTTTTCACTCAAATACACCTAGATCTATTGATTTCTCCACCCTAACCCCTTTGTTAAAAAGGTAGAGCTTGACAAGGGCTTCGTTCTAATCGGAGCAAAGTTGATGTTCGGTGTTTTTGAGGTTCCTCCACTCTCTCTCTCTCTCTCTCTCTCTCTCACACACACACACACACACACACACACATTATCTAAGCTTGAGGTAGGGATTCTCCATACTATTTTTATGATTTTTAACTTATTTATTTACTATTTCTAAAACAATATTGTGATTTGGGGGATTTTTGGATAAATCTAGGGTTTTGGGTTAAAAATCAAAAGAGGGATTTTCAAATGGATTCTTGGAAATGATTGTGGAATTGAGAATGAAGCTGAGTTGTGATAAAATGGTTGATTTTGATGATTTAGAAAGAAAATTGGATTTTTTCCTAAATATCTCAAATGTTGATTTTATATAAATAAAATGGAATTGATGTTAGAAATGTGGAATCGGATTGGTATTGATGGAGATGGTGGAGTTGGATATGGATTATCACTCACAACTTCAAATTTGGAAAGTTTATTTTTATGGAATTTATTTATCTATCTAAAGATATTTGTTTTGGGCTATCGGTGGAGGATAGTTATGATTGTTGTAGAAATTGCATGAGAATTAGATAAATTGAAACTGTATTCTCATCCATTTGCATTGGGCATTGTTACATATTTAACACATTGTAGATGTTTATTGTTTTGAGAAAAAGAAGTGAATACTTGGTGAATATGGATAGGGGGTGTGGTTATGATATTAAGTTGGCCTGTGTGTCTTTGGTGAAAGACCAGAAACCCACGCGGATAGGTGTTGAGCCTTCCGGTTAATACCGGTAAAAATGACAAATTGGTCGTACTTGTGTAGTCTACTTGCAGACATGTACCTAGAGATTCACAGAGTTATATTCACAATCTTGTTTTCTATTGAAAAGGAAATGTTTTATGAATTATGTTATAAACCTAGCATTGCATGGTTTTGAAAGAGATGAAAAATGTTTTTGCACGAGCATTGCATATGCATTCACCTTATAACTCTGTTAAGATTCATATACTGTGTTGGATTATTTCTACTGGGTTTTGGCTCACCCTATGTGGGAAAACTATTTTAGGTGCTGATAATATGCCTCCGCCAAGGCAATAGTTTGGGAGGACTTAGAGCAAGACCTTCATTTTGTTTAATTGTTGTATTTTGGTACAAGGCAAAGGCTTTAATGTATTGAACTTAAATCATTTTTTTTTTGTAACCAAACACTATCTTGGAAAGATGTAAGCCTTTAGGGCATTTTTTATTTGTTTTAACTCTTATTTTATATCTTTAACTTGTAACACATGTTTTAGATTCAGTGTTAGGACTTATGAATGTATAACCACATGTGGCATCTTTTGTACACTCTGATTATATGAAATAGAAAGGATATTGTATTCAGAATGGTATTATTATTTATTAATATTGTGGGTGATTTTATTGTAATTATTTTGGGGCGTTACACTTTATATCAAGAGGCTTGTTCATATAATGTAAGTGAATGTTCGTCAGCACCTCAATGTCCCGAGTCAGTCCAAGAGCATGTTAACGCATTTGAGGGCTTTTCTAAACCGAATAATGATCCATTTTCCAACACTTATAACCCTCGATGGAGAAGTCATCCAAATTTCTCTTGGCACTTGCAACCATATGGAAATTCCCACATTCAGGCTCCACCAAGGCAGAATTTTCATAACTTTGCCAATCCACCTCCATATGGAACAACAGCCATACCAACACCTTTCTCCTCCGAGAAATTCAAGTTTTGAGGAAAAAGTGTTGCAAATCTTGCAAGGGATTGAGGCCATGACTCAACTTATCCATTCTCATTCCCAATCCATAGCAAAGCTTGAGACCCAAATTAGGTAAACAGCTACCACTATTAATAAAATGGAAGAAGGAAAACTGCCCACTCAGCCTGTTAATAATCCAAAAGGACAATATGGAGTTGAAACAACAAATGCGAGCGGTCAATACCATGAGCAAGTCCAAGCTGTCATGACCCTTAAGAGTGGTCTAGAAATTCCAAACTGAACTGAAGAAACCACAGGAAAACAGGGTAGTCAATCCCAAAATCCAAAACAGAAAAATGATGAGCCTACATAAAAGATTCCTCCGAGTCCTCCATGTGAGCTTACGGGCACCCTTTGTGTCAAAGGCACCATATCCCCATTGTTTAGATGGACCTTCTCCTTTCAGTAAGAAGAAGGCATCTACGAAGGCAATGATGGATCTCTTTAAACAAGTGCAAATCAACCTCCGCCTGTTGGAGGCGATTCAACAAGTACCCTCCTACACCAAATTTCTTACGGACTTGTGCGCGTAAAAGTGTAAATCCAAGACCCATGTAATAAAAAAGATCTTTCTCACTGAACAGGTGAGCTCCATTTTGAACAATAACACCGCCCTTAAGCTTAAGGATCCAAGTGCACCTACCATATATTGTATCATTGGCGAACACCTTATTGATGGGGCACTCCTTGACTTAGGTGCAAGTGCTAATCTTCTCCCTTATTCAGTGAATGAGGAATTTGGGCTTGGTGAGTTGAAGCCCACCCCAGTGACTTTGCAATCAGCTGATCATTCCCTCAAAGTCCCTCGTGGCATGCTTGAAGATGTCCTAGTTAAGGTTGATAGGTTCTACTTTCTAGTTGGCTTCCTTGTTCATGACACAGAACCGATCACAGTAGATAAGAAACATATCCCAGTCATTAGAGCAACCTCTCTTGGCCACAACCAATGCATTCATTAACTGTAAGATGGAAGTGATGGAAGTATCATTTGGAAATATGCAAGTAATATATTTCATGCATCACCACACCCTTCCAATGATGGTGAATGTTATATAATTGATGTGGTTGATGAGTTGGTAGAGGACATTCTTCCGTCTATCCTCTCAACAGACCCTTTAAAGGCATGTCTTACTCAGGGATTGAGAATTTTGACATTGAAGGATCCATTGAGGAGATCAACACTTTGTTTGACTCTCGCATGAACTTTCAATCATGGAAACCCTGATTTAAGCCCTTTTCTACCTTCTCTATTGAGCCTATAGTACCTTTCATAGTGACCCCACCACCACTTGAGTTGAAACTCCTTCCAGCTTCACTTAAATACTCATTTTTAAGGTCTAACAACACTCTTCCTGTAATTATTGCATCTAACCTGTCTAATGAATAAGAGTGTTGCCCTTTAAAAGTGCTCAAGGAACATAAGACTGCTATAGGCTGGTCAGTGGCTGATTTGAAGGGAATTGACCCTTATGTTTTCATGCACCACATTCATTTTGCAGAGAATGCCAAACCTTCACACGAAATGCAATGAAGATTAAATCCTAATATGAAAGAGGTAGTAAAAACGGAAGTGGTGAAAATGCTAAATGCAAGTATCATTTACCTCATCTCTAATAGCAAATGGGTGAGTCCCACATAGGTTGTACCCAAGAAATTAGGAATTATAGTGGTTGAAAATGAGAGTGGTGATATAATTCCTACACATACCACTACTGGATGGCGCGTCTGTATTGATTATAGAAAACTTAACTCAATGTCTAGGAAAGATCACTTTCCATTGCCCTTTATTGATCAAATCCTAGAATGGTTAGCTGGTCAAAGTTTTTATTGTTTCTTAGATGGTATTCAGGATACAATCAAGTGCCTGGCTTTCCAGATGATCAAGAGAAAAGAACTTTCACTTGTCCTTTCGCTACATTTTGCTATCAGTGTATGCCGTTTGGGTTCTATAATGCACCAGTAACCTTTCAAAGGTGCATGATGGCTATTTTTCCAGACATGGAAGACAAGTTTTTTGAGGTTTTCATGGATGACTTCTCAGTTTTTGGCCTATCTTTTGAGGAGTGTCTCCAAAATTTAACCAAGGTTCTTAAGCTTTGCATAGAGACCAATCTTGTTCTAAGTTGGGAAAAAAGTCATTTTATGGTTCAAGAATGCATTGTGTTAGGTCACATCATGTCTAAGAATGGAATAGAGGTTGATAAAGCAAAAGTTAACCTAATTTCTAGCCTTTCCCAACTTACTTCTGTGTGTCAAGTACGTTTCTTTCTTGCACACATGGGTTTTTACCATAGATCATGAAAGATTTTAGTAAGATTTCACGTCCTTTGTGCAATTTTCTAGCTAAGGACACTCATTTTGTCTTTGATGAAGCATGTCTGGCGGCATTTAAAAAATTGCGAGCTTCCCTTTCTATAGCCCCGACCATGCAGTCACCTGATTGGTCCTTACCACTTGAGATCAAGTGCGATGTATACGACTATGCAATTAGTGTAATTTTAGGCCAAAGAGTGAACAAAAAGTTTGATGCATTTATTAAGCTAGTAGGACTCTTAATGATGCCCAATTGAACTATACCACCACTGAGAAAGAGATGTTAGCTGTAGTCTTTGCCTTAGACAAATTCCGGTCATATCTGCTTGGTTCTAAAGTCATAGTGTTCGCTGATCACACTACTTTGTGGCATTTACTTTCCAGCAAAGAGACTAAACAAAGGTTGATTAAGTGGATTCTTTTGCTATAAGAATTTGATCTTGAAATTTGAGACAAGAAGGGCTTCGAGAATGTCATAGCAGACCACTTTTCTCGCATTCTAGTTGAGCATACAAATGACCCACTGGCATTGCAAGACTCATTCCCTGATGAGCAACTTTTAGTAGTGTCACAAGTAAAACCTCTGTGGTTTTCTCACATAGTGAATTACCTGGCCATTAATCAAATCCCTTCCCATGGGTCCAAGCAAGATAGAGGCTGTTTCTTTGCCCAAGTTAAGTTTTATTTTTGGGAGGATCCAAAATTATTCAAATATTGCCCGGATCATGTGATTCGACAGTGTGTGCCTGAGAGTGAAATCCATAACATTCTTACCTTTTGTCAGTATCATGCATGTGGTGGCCACTTTAGTGGGCAAAAGACAGCCTCCAAGGCTTTACAAAGCAGGTTTTATTGGCCAACCATTTTTAAAGATGCCCACGCTTTTTGTCGAGCTAGTTTGCGATGTCAACAAATAGGTTCCATTTCCCATTGAGATATGATGCCAAAGTCTCCTATCTTTGTTGTTGAGATATTTGATGTTTGGGGCATCGATTTCATGGGTTCATTTTCGCCTTCGTTTGGGTATCAATACATTCTTGTAGCATGGATTATGTATCAAAGTGGATTAAAGCAGTAGCTACTTGGACAAATGATCCCAAAGTTGTGGCTAAGTTCTTTCATGATAATATGTTTTGTCGTTTTGGCTTTCCGCGAGCAATTATTAGTGATGGTGGGAAACATTCAACTTTTGGTCTGAAAATATTCCACCACTCACAAAGTCGGTACTCCATATCATCCCCAAACTAGTGGTTAGGTAGAAATGTCTAATAGGGAGATCAAACACATCCTTAGGAAGACAGTGAGGCCATATATGAAGGATTAGTCAATTTGTTTGATTGATGCTCTTTGGGCTTACTGTACAACCTATAAGACCCCTATAGGAATGTCCATGTACAAGATAGTGTTTGGCAAGGCATGCCACTTGCCAGTTAAGTTAGAGCACCAGGCGTTATGGGATATAAAACAATTTAACTTTGATATGACCACTGTAGGACTAACCCGAAAACTTCAGCTTAATAAGTTAGAAGAGATATGCAACGATGCCTATGAAAATGCAAGGATTTATAAAGCCAAAACCAAAGCATATCATGATAAGCACATCAATCGTAAGACCTTTGAACCTAACCAAAAGGTATCGCTTTTTAATTCTAAATTGTGCCTCTTTCCTGGTAAGCTTTGGTCTCGTTGGGAGGGTTCTTCTGTGGTCATTGAAGTTTTCTCAAATGGTGAGATAGAAATTCAAAACCCTCATGATGGTCAGTCATTCAAAGTTAATGGTCAGCGTTTAAAACCATACATAGAAGATATTTATGATAGAAAGTCAATTGAGTCCATTGCATTGGTGGAACTTGTTTATCAAACCACTTGATATGTCTCTTAGTCTGGCTAAAGATGTTAAACTTAGCGCTACATTAGAGGCAATTAATGGTCCAATCTTGTGTTCAAGAAATTTGTTGTGTGAGAAATCTTGGCTTACCTCTTTATGTCAAGTTCATCATATTGATGAAAGTTAAAGAGGCCTTCGAGTAGGAAATGAAGGATAAACAATCACTACCATTTAATGGTAATAGCCTTTTTGCTATTAAACGTAGAGCTACAAGGATTGGTTGTTATTATAAATGTGGAAGGTTTACTTGTAATTCGATCATAAGGGAAAATGGAAAACCTTGGAAGGGTCTACAACTACTATCACCAGGGCAAATGAAAAGGGTTAACCTTATTAGGGAACCACTGAGTAGGACCAAAGAAATTTGGTCAGAGATGGGTTACTTAAGAGATGAACAGTCTAATGCCCAAAACTATTTTGGAATCTGATGTTAAAAGACCATTTCAAACACACTAACACATGTTCCACCGTGTAGATATTTTGGATTAAAATGATGTACTTGAGCTCCTACTTCAAATATGCTTGGTTCTTATTCCATTGGGGAAGTGTCTTTCTTAGCTTAATGTAGATTGGTGTTGTATGACTTGTCAGTGGCATTGCAAAACCGGTATACTGGAGAGATAAAATGTTTGGCACTATAAGACCAACCTGGCATAGTTCATACACCTAGGGAATGTTAGTAGGGCGCTGTTCAGCCGATTGGAAACCTTTGAAGTGCATACCTCCCTATGATCAAGTACGATAAGATTAGACTCTTTTACTACTTGTTTTCTTTGTATTTCTTCCCTTTAACTAATTTTGTTTTTCCTTTTTGGTGTATGCCATTGAGGACAATGTCATTTAAGTTAGGGGGTAAAAATAAAAAAAAACAAAAACAAAAGCAAAAACAAAAACAAAAACAAACAAACAAACAAACAAAAACAAAAACAAACAAACAAACAACAAAAATAAATAAATATATTAAAAAAATATAAAAAAATTGATTATGTTACACAAATCTGCTTTCTTTCTCCCATTTAATAACAGCACATTTGCATCACTACAGATTGCTGCCTACAGTCTTTCACTCTGATCATGGACTTCATCCATTTCCTCTTCAAACTTGAGGAGGTGTGTGTTTACAAAATCTCGATAAAAGTTTAATCGAGTCTCCACCTTTGCTCCCCGTCATCTTAAAGTGCGCACCTCAATTTTTAGTTCTCTGTTCTTTCGTCTTAGTGTGTTCACTTGATGACGGTAGGCAGTCAGTTAATTACTTAGAGTTTTCACTTCCAAACTCAGCGATTGCAATCGTCGTGCCACATTCGACAGAGATATAGTGGCTCTCAGATTAAGAATCAATGCTTCATCAATTTCCTCCGCATCCGTCACTGTTGCAACCATTTGCTGATCCCGTGGAGTGATGATGTTTTTGGCCACGGCCAGTGTGGCTACATCATTCTGCATGACAGAAGCTTGTGTGGAAAGGGGATGGCCTTGAACCTCGAATTGTGGCTACCATGGTTTCAGTTGAACCTGTGGTGGGGCATTCAAGTTTAAAGGAGCTTGAACTGATGATGGAGACAACATTGTGTGTTAGAAGAGATTGCAAATTTGATACTCTTATAATTTTCTGAATGCAAACATCTATGAAATACATGGGTATATATCGCAACTAGGGATGTTATAAGACAAAACACACAAATCGGTGCAATCTTAATTTTGACAGATGCATTTCTTTCGAAGAACCCTTTAATCGAAGCACACATAATTTGACATTTTAGCCCTACCAAACACTGCCATATCTCTACCACAATCTTCCTAGTTAAAATATGTGCTTCTACGTTGCTATTTTTAATAATAAAAAAAGAAGGCATATTTGTGTTCATTGTCTAACCCTTTTGTAGGTACTTCAAGTTGGGGGCATCTCTCTCCTACATCTTGGTGATGTATATTTTATCGTGTTTTAATTTTCTTCTCTTTACAATTTTTATTAGATTTTTTGTGGTATGTGCCATTGAGGACAATATCATTTAAATTGGAGAGGGGGAGGGGGGGGAGAGAGAGAGAGAGAGGGGGGGGAAAGGATTTTGTTTTTCTTGTTATTTTTGTCTTTTTTTTTTTTGTGTGTGTTTTTGTGCTGTTGTGTAAAAAAAAATGTGTCCTAGTTCATTGCACTATTTTTCATTATAATACTCATTTGTTTCATACTCGGTTTGATCACATGCATGTAACTACACAAATATTACTTGATTGATATGGGGACAAAACCTTTGGAAATCTTGAAGTCTAATGTAGAGACTATAACCAGTGTGAGAATTTGAGCCTATCATTCTTTTTGGAGGGTTGTTTAACATTTACTCTTAATTTTTCTTTGACATGTAACGCCCCAAAAATAATTAGACATTCTACTCCAGTAATATCACTAAACATGCGGTACACATCAACAATATGGCTATACAACATCATTTCCAATACATGCCTCAATACATCCCTTTAGTTCTAGAACAAGAATTCTCACTATAATGAATAAACTAAACTATTACAAGTTAATGCCTTACAGGCTACAAATTTTTAGGGCCTTGCCCAGTTACAACAAATGAGTCACACTCAACACAAAAAAGCCCATGGCTTATATTTCAATCAAATAACAAGAAAACAATAATTACGAGCCTTAAGCTTCAAGATCCTCCCAAGTCATCGCCTTGTAGGTTGAGCATAAAGTCTAGTAGAAATAAACCTAATGACATGTATGAAGCTTAACAATGTCATAAGATTTATGCACATGAAATGTCGTGATAAAACATGCATTTTTCTCTCTTTGAAACAATGTAAAGTGCAATTTCCAAAACATCTTTCCAAATCAACAATATTCTTTCAAAACAATCAGTGGTAAATATAATGAATAAATCTCCAGAGCTAGTGTTCATAATAGTAACTATACAAGTCACTATGCCATTTTTACAGGTACTAACTGGAAGGCTTAGCACCTACCGCATGGGTTTTAGGTCTTACACCATGGACACACAGGCCAACTTAATTCTGCTTTAACACCCCCTTACAGCTTCACCATTTTATTTACCCTTTCAATAATACAATACATGCATCTCAAAACAACAATACATTTTCCGAAACAAGAAATCTCCAGTTACAAATCCATGATATACACAATGTGATGTATGATTTGTAAACATTTTCATTTCCCTAATCCACATGTAGTTTCTTCAACAATCAATACAATCCTTTACCGGTTGGCAAACATAATTATCTCTAATTAAAGACAACAACAACATAATATTCCAAGATCTTAACCAAATTAGAATCCCAATGATTTATACAAAATCTCATGATTTCCAAAACAACATTCAGACTCCTCACGAGTCTTGTGAATCTCAACCAAAAATATACAATTTTCCCAAAACCGCTCATATCATTTCCAACCAAATCACCATTTTAAAAGAGTACATAATACTCGGTATTTTCTAGTAATTCAAAACATTTCTCAACCAAACCTTATTTCAATCAAAATCTCACAGCCATTTCAATTCCTTCTTTTTCCATAAAACACCCAAAACCTTAGTTTTTGATTAACCTTTGGAAACCCATTAAAACTAAATTTTTCTACAAAAATTCATAACATAACAACCATTAGGTTACCAATCCTAAACCATAATTGAAAACAAGTCTTTTTTCCTAAATTTGTGCATTAATAAATATATATATCCAAAACTATTTTTCAAAAACCCATAATTAACAAAATAACATATAACGAAGCTAAACATCATGTACACCATTAAGAAAACCTCTACCTCAACTCCAGAAGAGGAGAAAACCCCAAAGCCCAAAACTCAATGTCAATGAAAACACGAACTTCTTAGATTAAAACGAAACTCTCACTGTAACCTATCTTTTCTCCGAAGGACAAAGGTGTAGAGATCAAGGGTGAGGGTGTATTTAAGGTTTAAAGGTGAGTTTTAGAGAGATAGAGAGATAGTAGATCTAGGTTTTTGAGATGTTTAGAGAGAGAGAGAAATGAAAAATGATCCAAAAAGTGACTTTTACGGACTGATATATGCGCAGACTGCTCGAGTGATCAAAACAATGCTCGAGCGACCAGACACAATAAGTGAGACTACTCAAGCGAACAAAGTGACCACCCGAGCGCACAATGGCACCCTCCCAGAAGTTTTGCAGATAGAGGCTAACCGCTCGAGCGCAAGAAACACCGCTCAAGCGAAAACCACCACACTCCCAGAAGTTTTGCAGACCTACAAAAATACTAGAAGGTCTCAAAGACCGCTCAAGCGCAAGAAAGTTCACTCAAGCGAACAAGCCAATTTATGAACAACAACTCTTTTGAAAAACCAACTCCCAACCTATTCTGAATGCAACAACGACACTCCAACAACCAAACTCAACAAGTAATAAGATGAATAAAGATATGAACAACCATTCGAGTCAAGCAATCCTAGATCCAAAACAATAAACGGGTTGGGTCTAAACAAGAATCGTTATGTGATAGCTCGTTATGTCGTCGTTAAGTCTCATTATTCCTTCAAGTTGTCTAGAAACTTTGAAATCATCATTTACATGCCATTTTGTCCCGACAACATATGGATAATGCTATATTTTGAAAAATAATTTTAGGCCATCTTTGTTTGTTTGAGCCTTTGAAAACATATATATAAATATATTCTTTCTTCAATTATCACTGGTTAGCCCATTGAGCCTAAAATAATAAAAAAATGTAAAAAAAAAAATTAATAACTTCGAGAGTATTTAATTTAGTTGCAAATCACATGTAAGAAAGGGGTTAAAAAGGCAGGTTGCGTGAAACGGTGTTTCACATATGCTACTTTTGTTTAATTTATTTCTTGGGCACCTGTTTTTCACCTTACACCTAATTTTGCAAATAATTTCTTTTGATCCAACATTACAACCAAAAATAAAGTGCTATTTGATCTCAAGATTAGCATGATTTGTCAAATGACAAAGCGGCATAATTTTCATTATTTTTGGCATTCTTATCATGAGACTATACATAATTTTTTTTCTTATAGCATTTTTCATTTCTATTTGTGAGAAATTTTTGTTTTGATAAATATAAGTTCTCTTCCACATATATATATATATATACAGGTGAGTCAAGACATTTCAGAGTGCTTCATTTGTTGAGAGTATACTGGAGAGATTTTGTTAAATCCCTACTTGTAGACAATTCCACGAACAAGCTTAGTTTAATTGAGTTTTAATTTTTCATATGTTTTGGTCTTCCCGCTCGAGCGGGGAAAGTTGCACTCGAGCAGAGTTTTCACCTTCTCAGTACTTTGGTTTATCTTCAAAAATACTATTAGGTGTGATTTTACGCTTGAGTGTAAATTTCAACGCTTGAGCATGGACCCTAGTTTGGAACACGCATGTTAGTGTCACTGCTCTAGCGGCCATTTCTGCGCTCGAGCGGAGAACACGATTCCAACTACTATAAAGCTGCAGTTTGCTTCGAATCTAGGGTACGGCTTCCAGATCTTCTTTAAGGGTTCTAGGGTTTTCTTCTGGGGCTATTTTGCTAGTTTTCTTTGATGTTTGATCGAGTATTAAACTCATGGTTTGACAAACATCCATCAAAGAGTTGTTTGATTGTTCAACTTCAAGAGTGTTCTTCTTCAGTGGAATCCGAAGATTCAAGCATGGAGTATTCGAGGGAGTTTGAAGCTATGCGTAGTTGTTGATTCGACAAGGATATTGTGGATTCAACATCAAGCTGATCAATTTCGAGTTGAAGGCAGTGGTGAAATAGTTACAGATTGTTGAAGACAAATTGGTTGTGTTTGGTTAATTTGTTTCGGTAATTTTGTATTCTTTCTTTCTTTCTTTCTTAGTGGATTGATTTGTGGCGTTTTGCCCATGGGTTTTTAATCACAATTGGAGGTGCTCCAATTGTGATTTTTCTACGTAAAAATCGGTTGTGTTGATTTATTGATTTTGAAATAACAATCTAAATCACTTTTGTACGTGCTAGATGATTTAGATTGTTAGTTTTAATTGTTTGGGAATTAGTACAAGTAATCTTAATCTGAATCACGAATCGCTTAGGTTTTTCATTTGGTATCAGAGCAGGTCACTGTTTGTTTTTATTAAAACTATAGGAGTGTGATTTTGTGTGATTTGTGATATGGATTCAATTCATGAAGGTAACTTGTAATGCCCCAAAAATAAATACGACAACCCATCTCATAAGCGGAAATAGAATTTAAACAACATACTTTCATTCATTAGAATTTGATATACAAAAGGTGACACATGCGGTATACATTCATAAGCTCTTCCTTGAATCTATAGCATGTGATAACAACATAATGATCAACAAAATAATGCCCTACAGGCTTACAGCTTTCCAAGACTATGCTTGATTACAACAAAAAACAAAACAGAGCCTTCAGCTCCTAGGCCCTCCCAAGCTATGTCCTTGGAGGAGGCATCTCATCAGCACCTAAAAATGATTTTCCCAAGTAGGGTGAGTAAAAGCCCAGTAGAAACAATTTAACACAATATATGAATCTTAACAAAGATATAAACATAAATGTGCATGTACAATGCCCATAGTAAAATCATTCTTATTTGACATAATTATGGTAAGCCAAGTTCTATATCTCAATCCATTTATCTCAATTCCATTAATCATATTCATTCCATCTCAATTCATTTTACCACAATTCATGAGTCATGTTCATCATTATCCATACAACCCAACTGAGACTACAACTCAGTGGTTCTATAACATATACAACTATCACACAAACACTTAACGTTGTCATTTTACGAAAATTTTGTCTACAAGAATCGGCACCCATGTACACGTGCGGTTTTCCAGACTTTCACCCTGGACACACAGGCCAACTTAATTTAATAAAGTCCATCTCCTTTCTTCTCCCAAACATGGAGTCCATCCCCTTTCTCCTTCCAAATATCATACATATACAATGTATTAAGATACAATCATATTCAATGATAACAAACAAGAGATTAGTTTCAATTCACCTAATCCTCAAGCACTTTTTACAGCAATCATAACTATCCTCCACCGATAGCCCAAAACATATATTTCTAAATAGATATACAATCTTTACAATAGATAAATTATTCAAATTTCTATAGGTGAGAGATAACACGTGCCCAACTACACAATTTATATAAACATCTATCCAATTTCACTTTTCTTACACAAATTCCATTATTTATACAAAATAATTATTCAAGGTATTTTAGGGCAAAATTCCCCTTTTACCCAATCTCGTCCTAAACTCCAATATCACCCATTTTAACACAACACAAGCTCATATTCATTCTCATAACCATTTCCAAGACCTCCATTCGAGAACCCCTATTTCGAATTTAAACCCAAAACCCTAGGTTTGTACAAAATCACCTCAAATCCCAATGTTTATTTCACAACAACAAATATTTAAGTTAAAATTCATAGAAGAGTGTAGAAAATCCCTACCTCAAATTTAGAAGACCAAGGAAGAGATGGAGAGACTTCAAAGATGCCGAAACCAAGTTCTATTCGGATCAAAACGTAGCCCTTGAGACGCTTTACCTTTTTATCAAAGGCACACGGTTAGATAGATCACTAGATCTAGGTGAAAATGTAGAGAGAATGTGAGTTTAGAGAGAGAGGCTCTAGATCTAGGGTTTTAGGAAAAAAAAGATATCAAAAATGATGTAAAAAGGTGCTGCTGCGAACTAATATACGCATTGTCTGCTCGAGTGCAAGAAGTCGAGCGCAGAATACACACATCCAGTAGTTTTGCAAACAACAAACCAATGCTCGAGCATGAGAAAATGCCGCTCAAGCGCCCATCCGAGCATAGAATACACTTTCCTAGTAGTTTTGCAGACCTGCAAAATTACTGTGAGTTTGCAAATCCTACTCAAGCGCAAGAAGTGCAGCTCGAGCGGAGGACCAAAATCCTAGGCAACAAAAGTTTGAAAGCCAAGCAACCAACTTGTTCCAAACACAAGCACTATAATCTAATAATCAAATTTAAGGAAGAATAAGAGGGAAAAGACATGATCAACCATATGAGGCTATGAAACCCGAGTCCATAATACAAAATGGGTCGGGTCTTAAACCAAAAATGCTATAACGTAACTCGACCTATAAACCTCCGTTACTTGATGGTACAAACTATTCTTATTGAAAAGCTCGTATGAGAGTGTTTTTAAAATGTATTGATGAGAAAGTTTGGCACTGTGTGATCTATGAGTGCAGTGAACCTATTGTCACCATTGATGGTGTTGATATCCCCAAACCTCTTGATAAATGGGACTCATTCGATTATCAAAACTCGACTTGGAACAGTAAGGCTCTCAATTCCCTCTTTTGCTCCGCCACACCTGAAAAGTTTCGTCGTATTTGCACGTGTGAGGTAGTAAAAGAGGCTTGGGACATTCTTGAAAAAATTCATGAGGGTACTATTGCTATTAAAAGATCAAAACTTTAACGTCTCACATCTTCTTTTGAAACTCTTTTTATGCGTGACGATGAGACGTTTGATGATTTTTATGCTAAACTTAGTGACATCGTGAATTCCTGTTTCACTCTCGGCGAAAAAATCCCCGAATCAAAGGTTGTTGGAAAATTTTTGAGGTCATTACTTGAGAGGTTCCAATCAAAAGTGACAGCTATTGAGGAGGCTCAGGATGTTAAGAACCTCAAGCTTGATCAGTTGGTTGGAAACTTACAGACTTATGAAACCCACTAGATTTCTAAGAAAAAACAAAAAGATAGTATGGCTTTTACTAGTGCTCATGAGACTGTTAAGACCCCTGAGGTCAAATTTGACCTAGAGTCTGAAATGACAGTGATGTTTACCAAATAGTTTAAAAAAAAATTTAAAGAAAAAGAAGCCTAATTTCAAGGACTCTAGTTCTAAAAATAAGGGTAATGAAAAAATAAAAAAATTTCCACCTAAAGTTGCTCCAAAAACTAAGAAGAAGGTTGTGAAAAGGCAAGGTGTCAGATGTTACCAATGTCAAGGGTTTGGTCATATTACTCTTGAATGCCCATAAAAAAAGAACCGAAAGAAAGTCTATACAGTGACTTGGGATGATGAAAGTGGGTCAGAGCAAGAACCCAAAGAAATCGAATTCGGTGAAGACGAAGATAGTACCTACATGGCATCCTGGTCTACTATAACTCAACCCCCTCCAAAGCCAGTTGAGTTTGCTCATGATCAGAGTCTGCACCGTCCTCCTACCTTTGATGGGAGCAATTACTTATATTGGAAGATCCGAATAAGGATGTTTCTTAGAGCTCATGACCTTGAAGGTTGGCAAGTAATTGAAGAGGATGTTGAAAGTGCCGACAATCTGAGCAATCGCAGAGTCCTGACTGCCATCCGTGACGCAATTTTTGAAGAAGAAAAACAACGGATTGCTCACTGTACAAAGGCTAAAGATGCATGGGACATTTTGAGTCAAGTCCATGAAAGAGGAGAATCATTTTCACAACCATCCATCAACTTTCATGCCTTAGTTGCTCGATTGGATGAGATCGAGAAGGAAGAGAAGAAAAAAGAAGATGATGAAACCTCGGAAGACAATGATGAGATTGATGGTGATGACCTACAACAAGCTTATGAAAAGCTTTACAATGAATCTCTGAATTTGTCTAAGATCAATGACAAACTCACTCTTAAGCTTAAAGAATGTGAAAGCGAGAATGTCAAGCTAAGAGGAGAGATTGCAGCAACAAAAAAAGGATGTCATCAAGATCTCCAATGACAGGCAAGACCTTTGTGGAAAACTTTTATCTTTTGAAACCGAAAAGAATGAACTTTTAAGAATCTATGCCACTTATGAAGAGAAGATTGGAATCATTGAGATGTCACAAGCCATTTTAGAAGAGTTAATTGGTCAGAAAGAGGAAGAACTCAAAGTTGCTAGAGCCACGATTGATATGTGGAACAAAGGGTCAAAGACACTTGAAGACATCATCGGGTCTCAATAGATGAGTTATGACAAAAGTGGGATAGGCTATGGCAATACAACATTCCAAAAGGGACAGGCCTTTACATCACATGACCTAAAGACTCAAGCAATGGGAAAGTTGAAGGTTCAACAGGGTGATCCCTCTCTTCATCAACCAAAAGGTGGTAAGATCAACAAAAGGGAGGTAAAACATGTTTTTATGTGTTATCATTATGGCAGGCATGGTCACATTCGTCCTTATTGTTATGAGTTGTTTGGTAAGGTGTCTCAAAAAATCAGAAATTCTAACACTTCATGGGTTAGGAGACAACCTTACATGTCTAGGCTGTACACCAAGATTCATGAGGGTGCTCACAATGCTAAGACATTTACCAAGACTGCCAGTCCTGCTTCTATTAAGACCAAAAAGATATGGGTGAGAAAGAGTGACTTAACTTGTTTTGTTGTTCACACTGCACTAAAAGCACGTGACTCACACATGTGGCATCTCGACAGTGGGTGCTCTCGTCAAATTTCTGGTGACAAATCCTACTTCACATCTCTTGACAAATATGAACGAGGAATTGTTACCTTGGAGATGGTGGCACTTCTAGAGTCATTGGTAAGGGCTCTATAAGTGTGGCTGGTCTTCCTAAGCTCAAAAATGTCTTACTTGTTGACGGCCTTAAAGCTAATATTTTGAGCATTAGTCAAATGTGTGATTCCCATCATGAAGTATTATTTTCAAAAAATAAATGTGAAATTTTAGATAAGAAGGGAAATACTGTCATGCATGGGGTTCGCACATTTGATAACTACTATGGGATTGTTACCACTAATGATCTTACTTGCCACTCGGCCATCATAAGTAACCTTGACCTATGGCATCAAAGAATAGGTCACATGAATTTCAAAGACCTTACCAAGATAGCTAATAAAGAGCTTGTGAGAGGAGTATCCAAAATGGGTAAGAATGTGAACCATGTGTGTGGACCATGTGTGTGGACCATGTCAACCTGGGAAGCAAACTCGTGCCCCTCATAAAAAGGTGAACAACTTCACAACCAAATGTCCTCTTGAACTGGTTCATATGGATCTTATGGGACCCACTCGCACTGAAAGCATTAGAAGTAAAAGATACATTTTTTTTTAACTACTGATGATTACACTCATTTTTCATGGATTAATTTTTTAAGAGAAAAATCTGATATGTTTGATGCTTTCCAAGCCTTAGTCCTTAAAACCCAAAATGAACAGGGTGTTTTTATTGGGCATCTCATAAGAATCCAAACTGATCATGATCGTGAATTTGAAAATAGTTCGTTTTCGAATTTTGTGATATGCATGGTATTAAGCATGAGTTTTCTACACCGATTACTCCACAGCAAAATGAAGTTGTTGAGAGAAAGAACAGGGTAGTTCAAGAGATGGCTAGGGATATGCTCCTTAGCAAGAAAGTTCCTCCTAAGTTTTGGGCTGAAGCCTTAAATATCGCTGTTTATGTTGTGAATCGTGTGTATTTAAGGCCCGGCACTTTACAAACTCCACATGAATTGTGGAAAGGGTTGAAACCTAATGTAAAATATTTCAAAACTTTTGGGAGTAAATGTTACATTTTCAAAGATAGACAACCCTTGGGCAAGTTTGACTCCCAAAGTGATGAAAGTATTTTTCTAGGGTATTCAACCACTAGTAGAGCTTTTCGTGTCTATAACCTGCGTACTTTATCTTTAATGGAATCGATCAATGTAGTTATAGATGACACAGGTTCTCCTACTCCAGCGATACATGAGAAAGAAAATGGTGAGTCTCCAATCTTAGATACTGAACCACAAAGTCAAGGAGAAGCAAAAGGTCAAGCTCAAGAAGGTGAGCCAGCACCAACTTCAATGGTAAGCTTGAGTCCCAAGAGTGCACAGAGAGACACCACCTCTGATGCTCCTGTCACTACCAATCTAGAGTTCAAACCATCAGCAAGGGTAAAACTGAATCATCTGGCTCAACAGGTGAATAGAAGTGTCTTAGACCAAATGAAAACCCGAAAACAAATTCAGGAAGAGGTATCTCATATGTGTTATGTTTCGTTAATTGAACCTAAGAATATAAAAGAGGCCTTACTAGATGATAGTTAGGTCAATGCTATGCATGAAGAGTTAGGTCAATTTGAATGTAACAAAGTTTGGACTCTTGTTTCCAGACCTAGAGACATGAATGTGATAGGTACCAAGTGGATATTTAAAAATAAATCTTATGAGAATGGCACTACGGTTAGAAATAAAGCTAGGTAACTTGCTCAAGGCTATACACAAGTAGAGGGTGTTGGCTATGATAAGACGTTTTTCCCTGTTGCACGTCTTGAATCTATTCGGATTTTACTTGGTGTTGCATGCTTTCAAGGGTTCAAATTGTTCCAAATGGATGTGAAAAGTGTCTTTTTGAATGGGTACTTGAAAGAAGAGACTTATGTTGAGCAACCAAAAGAGTTTGAGGACCCAAAATGTCCACACCATGTCTACAAGTTGGACAAGGCGTTGTATGTCTTGAAACAAGTGATAGACTTGCTACCTTTCTTCTAGATAATGATTTTCAAAGGGGTAGTGTGGACAAGACCTTATTGTGAAACATACTATGTCTCATATTCTTGTTGCTCAGATTTATGTTGATGATATTGTGTTTGGATCCACTTCTGATTCTCTTGTGAAATATTTCTCGGATTGCATGACACACGAGTTTGAAATGAGCATGATGGGGGAGTTGTCTTACTTCTTGGGTCTTCAAATTAAACAGTCTCCTTCGGGTATGTTTTGTTTCTCAGACTAAGTATGCCAAAAACCTAGTGTCTAAGTTTGGTCTAGAGTCGACTAAACATGCACGCACTCCCATGAGCACGAGTCTTCACCTCTCCAATGATTCCTCTAGTATTGATGTTGATCCTACCCTTTATAGAAGTATGATAGGGAGTCTTTTGTACCTTACTGCCAGTTGACCTGACATTGCATTTAGTGTAGGTGTTTGTGCCCATTACCAAGCCTGTCCTAAAGAGTCTCACCTTATTGCTGTTAAACACATCATTAAGTATGTTAATGGGACATTGGGGTATGGGATTTGGTTCTCGACCGACACTATAGTTGAAATCACTGGTTTTTCTGATGCCGACTGGGGTGGGTGTGCTGATGATCAGAAGAGCACATTCAGAGGGTGTTTTAACCTTGGGAATAATTTGGTTGCCTGGCATAGCAAAAAGAAAAATGCCATCTCTCTTTCGACTGATGAGGCTGAGTACATTGCTGCAGGAAGTTGTTGTGCACAAATGTTATGGATGGAGCAAATGCTTTGTGATTATGGTATAGACCAGGACACTCTCACCCTTTTCTGTGATAATACAAGTGCCATTAACATTTCTAAAAATCCAGTCCAACACTCTCACACCAAAAACATTGACATTCGTCATCATTTCATTCGAGAGTTAGTGGAAGAGGGCCTTGTTGTTCTTGAACATGTACCCACTGAGCATCAAAAGGCTGATATTTTTACAAAACCCTTTGATCTTCTTAGGTTTGAGTTCCTTAGAAAGACCTTGAGTGTAGTGCTCAGTCACTAGGGTGTGATCTATTACTTCAGTAGGTGAGAGCAATTGGCTTTATGTGTACTTGGATGCTATAATCTCATTGACATTGATTCTTGTCATCTTTGTATTTAGACTCATATGAACACCTCTCATGCTGCTTACAAGATTTCATTCTTCATTCTTCATAGCTCATTCTGAATGCTCATGCTCATTGACATCATGATCTCATTCTGTACACGTTCTTGAGATAAACTGTTGTAGGGGTTTCCACACAAGTGATCAAAGTTCTCTGTGGACCTCTAACAGTGTTTCTTATACATTTTTAGAGGAATTGACCTACATTGTCATATCATGGGAGATGTTGAGTCTTTTAACTATCTACCATCATTTTTTCACTTTCACGGTTTCTCTCTCAATTCCTTGAAGTCCAGGCACTAGGAAAAGGCTACCTTAGAGGCACCAACCAGGCCTTCCTTATTGTTTTCATGCCTCTTTGGCTTGGTCTCCATACTCTTAAGCGTGAAAGCCACCAGTGAGTGCCCATAAGAAAGAAAAGTAAAAAAGTTTAATGAAAAAAAAAGGGACTCATTAAGTGAAAGGGAGCCTCCGCTTTTACTCAACAAATACCCCTTGATTTCTAGTGGTTTGACTTTTCTCAGTGATGTTTAATAACACTTGCTGAAGGTCCATCCATTCGATCACTACGAGGATTAACTCTAGATCTGTGGCCTCTCAAGGATTGCACACACACACACACACACATTAATTATGTGAGCTCTCATGTTTGTCTTTGAGTTGTGTATTCCCATGTAGCTTATGCTCATTGATCGATGTTTACTTAATTTGCTCATGCTATTGTGCATCATATTGTCAAAATTGCGAGCTTATGGGTTTCATGATTTGTGAATTATCTCATCTTAGTGTCACATTCTTGCTATTGTGCTCACCTCCTTTTGTTTTAGGTTCCACTTGATAGTGTAAATGGTTTTGATCTGCTTAAAAGGGTGTTTTTTTTCTCTTTGTTGTTGGTTCCTCCCCGCTTGAGCGTCAACTTTAGCACTCAAGCGCAGATTTCATTCATCTAATACTTTTGCAAAGGCGCCAAACTTCTGGGAGGTTGTTTTTTGCGCTCGAGCGCATGAGTCGTAGCTCGAGTGATGCCACAAGCATCTATGTGTCAGCTCGAGTGTTAAGTCTCTCACTCGAGTGGTAAGCCCTAGTTTAAATACCCATCCCTTGCCCTTTTAGTCCATTTTTCCCCAAATATTCATCTCCTCTGTCCAAGGGCTTCCTTGGCGATCCCTCATCCTGTCTTCTTCCTATGCTCCATCTTTGTCTCAGGTATATTCTTCTTTCTTTTCCTTTTTTTTTCATTTTTTGTCTCTCTCTCTCTCTTAGGTTGTCCTATGTTATTGAGTCGCGGTAGTGTTAGTTGTCTTTGTGTTATTTCTTTTGGCATCACTTGTTCACACACTTCCACAATGGTTTTGCCCCTGTTTTGGCTTAGCTTGCTCATCCTAATTTTACTTGTTGTTGTCACGGTTTATCACATTGGCTCTATCATGTTCTAGTTTTCTCTTGTGACCATTGACGCTATTGACATGTTTGGGCTTTTGATTACTACTGGCTTAGGCTTTGTTAAATTCCATATTTTTGTTTCTAATCAAATGTGCATTGTGTCTAATTGGGTTTTGTTACTCATATTTAATTGATTACTAATGTTTTTGGTTTTATTGATTTTGGTCTCTACTACTGTGTGTGTGTGTGTTTTTTTTTTTTTTTTTTTTTTTTGGTTGTAAGGGTGTTTTCAACTTTGTCTCATTGTGGGTTGTTTATTTGTCCATTGGTGCCACTAATTTCTATTTCTACCTGGAATTTGCTATCTGTAGCTTTGAGTTACTAATGGGTTTGGTTTTGGATTGGTTACTAATCTTTATGTTCCTTGTGTTTTGGTTTTTTCCTCGGTTTTGGGGGGTGTCTTGTCTGGTTGGTATTGGTTGTGGTGTTGGGTTTAGACATGTCTATCTCCAAACGTAGGAAGTCCACTGCCTCCCACCCAAATTATAACCCCGACTGGTTTCTATCTGCCGTAAAAGCCAAGACCTTTTGGGAATCTTACACCTCTAGGAATGTCCACTTAGAGCGGAATGTCCAGCCCAATACATTTGATTTCATTCCTATTTGGCCGTTGTTTGAACCTTTGGGTGACTTGGTTCTATCATTTTTTGATCATCGAAACCTTAACTGGGTCTGGGAGTTTTATTGTAACATTGAAGGTATCGATGATATTGGTCCTTTTTTTAAAACTTGGGTTCGATCTAAGTCCATTACTATTACCCCCGATCTTATCCGTGAGCTTTTAGGCATAGGCCGTGTCTTTCCGTGTCACTATCCCTTCCCAGTCCACCCCACTTGTGATGTCAACGAGGTGGCCACTGCATTGTGTAGTACACCCCATACTTGGATCAAGGGTGCCTTGATAAAACAAAATGAGCTCCTTCCCCGATTCCGTTTGCTTAACCTAATTGTTTATGCCAATATCATAGTCACCACCCATAGTTCTGAAATCAATCATGACCAAGGCTTTGTTTTCTTTTGCATTGATCAACAACTTTCTATCAACCTTGCCACCTTTGTCATCCAAAAAATAGTAGCTGCGTTTGAGAGAAAATCCTTAGGTCTTCCTTATAGTTGCCTTCTTAACCGTCTTCTCACCAGACTCGAGGTTCCTACCTTTGAGGACAATGAGTGTAACACTTGTATCCTTTAATCTATTGGAGGATGTATTTAATTCCTTTATTTTCTTTTTGGAGTCTTTGGAGTTGTTGTATCTCGGTTTTTGAGGAGTACAATTTGGTTTAAACATATTGGGGTTGTTCGTTCATGCTTGTTTACGTTGAAAAGTTCTTTGAAAACCTAGAAAATTTGTTCTGGGGTCGACACTAGCCTTGGAGATGTTGACACCATCTCACTGTTGTGTTCCTAGATCGCTGCTGAAATTTAATGTCGACACCAACCCTTGGTGGTGTCGACACTTGCCTTTTCTTGTTGGCCCTTGCTGTCAACACCAGTCTAGGAGGTATCGACCCATGTCTATTGCAGAACCTAGGGTTTGTTTGTTGAAATTAAGTGTCGAGACTAGTCTGGGAGGTGTTGACACCTTGTCCTCTGCACACATTAGTGTCTTAGCTTTTCTTCCTAAAGGTCGACACCTCCATCAGAAGTGTCAACACCTGTGTGTAATTTTCAGATTTTTGGGTCAGTTTTGGGCCCTACTTTTTGGGGGGTTTTGACTTGTTCTTTTCATTTGACTTTGGGGCTATTGTTCTATTATTACCTTGCTATTATAAATAGGCTCTAAACACTTATTCATTTCACTTTCCCTCTTTTTTTCTCTCTTTACATCGTGAGTTTCTCTCCTCTCTCTCTCTAAGCTCAAACTTTCCACTTAGATCTTTAGATCTACTCACCTAGAGTGATCTTTTCACTTTGGTCCTTTGAGAAAGATTATAAATCTCTTCAAGGCTTCCTTTTGGTCTGAACTGTTCGTGGTTTCGTCGCCGGTGATTTTCGGGTTGTTTTCTCTTCACTACAAGAGTTAGGCGTTTCTAGTTCTCCTTCAATACTCTCATTTATAGATAGATTTGTGGTATTTTCTTATATAAATACAAAATTTATATTTTTAATCGTATTGTGATAAATCATGAGACTCGGGGGTATAAGGTTTGAAGTGTTGGGTGATGGTTTTGGGGTTATAATTAATAGAAAAGTTGGAATAAAAAGTATTTTGGGAAAAATCTTTAATTTCTCTAAAATATCCTAGTTTGGTTCAAGAAGATAGATGATGGTTTTGCTTAAATTAAAAGTAGTATCATGAAATTGAGGTGTTAAATTATACATGTACAAGTTTAATTAAAATTTTAAAGAATTTGAAAATTTATGTAAAAGTCGTGATCGAACTCTTGATGTTGATATTTTAAATTATGTTATGATATGAAACCAAACTTGGGGGAAAGAAATTACTACTGGTACGGATGATATGAGCTTTGTGATGAAATGATGATGTGGAGGTTTAAGAGTTCGTATGGAATTATGCCGAATTGTATTGAATGGTGTTGAATTGGGTTGTGATTGAATTGTGTTGAGTTGTGTTGAATTTTGTTGTGCTATGTTGAATTGCATTGAGTTATGTTGAAATGTGTTGAGTTGAGTTGAGTTGTGTTGAGTTGAGTTGAGTTGAGATGTGTTGAGTTGTGTTGGGTTGTGTTGTGTTATAGTTGGTACCCATGCGGGGAGTCAAAAATTTCTTTCGGTGCCCACGTCCGTCCATATAAGAGCCAGTAAATGTGGGGGTGATTTTGAATTCAAGGTGCCCAAATGCCTTGTCTAGGCTTATCACTGAACGAATGTGGGAAAAATGATTTTTGGGTGTTCACAAAGTCTTGCCGTATAATAGCTGGCAAAAGTCGAAAAATAATTTTTGGGTGTCCACAAAGTCCCGTCGTATAATAGCCGACAAAAGTGAAAAAATGATTTTTGGGTGTCCACAAAGTCCTGTAGTATTGTAGCCGGCAAAAGTGGAAAAATGGATGGTTTTGAAAATGTTTTTGGGTGCCCACTTCTTGCCGTATAATAGCCGGCAAATGTGGGGATGATTTTAAAGTTAAAAATGTTTTGGGGGGTCTACGTCTTGCCATATGATAGTCGGTAAATGTGGAAAAAACTGATTTTTGGAAAACATTTGGTTTTTGAGAAAATAGATTTTGGGAGTTCACTTCCCGCTGTATAATAGCTGACAAAAGATGGAAAGTGTTATGAATTGGGTGCCTCTTGTCCCGCTATATCAAGTCGGCAAAAGGTGGAAGGTATTATGAGTTGGGTGCCCACTGTCCCGCTATATCAAGTCAGCAAACGGTGGAATGTGTTGAGTCATTGATAATATGTGTGAATTAAGATGAACCTATGAAATTACAATTTGATATGTAATTTGGCATGGAAGGGGAATGCATATAGAAATTATTTGAAAAGAATGGATAACGAAATAATAACTGGATAACCGGTTGGTGATAACGAATTTACCTGGTTTTTTGTAACTGTAAGTAAAGATCAAGAGTTTTGTTTTGTAATTAATGGAAAAATTGAATTAAAAGGGTTTATTATCCTTGAGATATGATGAATTATAATTGATAATGCAAGTGTGGATGTGATGTAGTTGTTAGACAAGTAGGAGTTGAATGTAGGAGAATTGTTATTGAATATAAAGGAGATTTGAATTTCTACATTTTGGAGTTGCAACAAATATGAATAGACAGGTAGGAATGGAGTGTATGAGAGTTGTTTTTGAGTATTAAGGGAACTTGAACTTGAGATTATGGAGTTTTAATAAATGTAATTAGTAAAAAGGGGAAAATGGAAATAAAAAAAGGAATATTAAAATGGAAATAAATGAGGAATATTTTGGAATTGCTTAATAAATTTAAAATAATGTTGTTCCTTAAACATATTTGTTTTCTAAAAGGATTTATGGTTTTCTGATGATAAGGGATAATTTTCATGGCTGAAGATTTTCCTTAAATGGTCAAATAAATTTTAACAAAAAGATATGATACATATAATATTTTGAATTTACAAAATGTCACCTTATTATATGGTATCACCCTACATGCATGATCATTTCAATCTATGGGATCGTTATTGCTTTAGAACTACGAGATCCCTACTGGGCAATTGTGCTCATTGCTAGCTGTTTCATTTTTTTTTTTTTTATAGGAAGAGAATTCGGATTTATTGATTGGAGAGTTAAGAAGTCCATGAGTCTCTTTTGTGTAATTTCATTATAGATGTGAAGGAAATAAATGTTGTATACTGATAATTGTAATTATTTAATTGTACCCCGCAGTGGAAGTTGGCATGTATTATTGTTGTTGTTGTATTCATTGCGAGAGAGAACACGTGTTATGATGTTTCTATTACTCAAGGGTAATAGATATTTGTAAACAAAAAGAAAAAAAAAAGATCTAAATTAAAGGCTTTTGGTAATGTTTCCGAGCAATTAAGATTTGGGGCCTAACAACTTGGTATCAGAGCTAACCGAGTTTGAAAACTTGGAGCTCGTGGGAAGTGACTTTTACCACAATGGGTTGGCTTCGCTTGGTGAGTACGTTTGCATGTAGGAAATAGCAAGTGTAGGACACTATGTGTTGCATTGTGTGAGCATGGGTTAACCTTCCTGGATAGTTCTTCTAGCCGGCTAACTTGCTTTGAGATCTCATTGGAAACGTGTCTGATCAACATGGTTTCTAGCGGGAGTTCCTTGGAAGTTCCAAGACAAGCGGTTATCCTTGTAGACTTGACTAGATTAAGTGGTTTGTTGCTTAAAATTTGTTTATGTGTTGTGTGATTATATGTTAGGTTGGTTTCTTATTTTGGCAGGAAGAGTAAGTGTATCGGGGAAGGGTTAGAGTTTGGTCGATTGATGTTAGATGTTATTGAGATAATAAGAGTTGTAAGGGAGTATAATTGAGATGAGGCAAAATCTGAGGATGGTGTGAGGTTAGTTTGAGTTATGTAGAATATGGTGAAAGGTTTGGAAAGGAAGTGTGAGAATTGTGTTTCAAAATGATGAGGATGAAAAAGGGGGTTTGTGGTATTTAAGTATTGAGTGACATGATTAAGGCTTGTATAGAGTTCATGAGTATGAAGGAAACTTGATAGTTAAATGCTAGAATTGGTTCTTGAGAAGGAATGTGGGTAGTAATCTTGGTAATGGGTGTTATAAGGGTGATGATTGTTTAGTGTGATTTGGAATTGGTGTTGCCATATCAGGACAAGAGTGATGGGATTGTTGGAAATAATACTGGTGCAACGTGTATTTGAGGAGTATGGTAAAATTCTAGAAGTATGGGGAAGGGTGTGTGGAGCTCCATCTCGGAGTATTTGATTTAGGGCAAGCTGTGGATGTTTGAGTGCCAAAGTTTAAGTTTTATTGAATGGTTAACCGAGTTGGTTGATATTGAATTTTGGGTGACAAATAGCCACTTTGGAATGCTTAGGTATGAGTAGAGTAGCAAGTTTGAGAGGTGTCTTGGAAGGGTTTTGTGAGTGTTGAGTATCCCATATGTAATGACGAGGCTCGGATAAGGCTTGTCTCAAGTTGATGGAAATTCCTCGGGTTGAGGGTGAAACATCAAAAATTTCTTGGTCTAGTCCACTGTAGGCGCGCCCTTGGGCTTCATGCTACAGTTCGGACTCAAATGTCACGGTTCTTAATCTGATCTCACAATGTACGAGGTGAGATTGATAAATCACCAAAGAGTCCAAATCTGGCAAATCGTTTTGGAAAACTGATTTTTGTAAAGAAGTGCCAAACATGGACTGCTTTGCTAGATATAGAGTCGCCACCTAAATATTTTATTTTGGAGAAATTTAGGAAACCCTGACTCGTGCCTAAGGCCACGTGTCCGTCATCACCAAAGTTGCCTCGGCTCTGGAACTTGGGTACAATTAGGGAAGGTCATTTAATGAGCACCCCCGCTCGCCCGATCAAAGATCGGCCTGTACTAAGCATGATATCTTGTTTTTGAAAACACATGTGCTCTTATTCCAGTTAATTAGCTAGAATTACTATGTGATGCACACAGCATACAAGTATAGACTAGATCGCCTAATTTGGAACAAAACATTGCATATCCGTTAGTTTGGAAAATGGTTTGAAGTTTGCTACTCGTAAGTAGGCTAAAATGCGGATTTCAATGAATTGTCCTAATTCAAGTAATCCAACCTTCACCCACAGGCATTCAGGCAATTATAGCAAATAAGCAGTTAGCCTCATGGCAAGCATGCTAACATGGCAACATTAACACACATGCAGTATGCTAAAGCATAAACACTCACAGTGTACTCCGAGCCAAAACAAAGAACTAGTTAGAAATCAATGCATGATCCTAGTTCATGTTAAAATGGCCAACGCAACACATGCAAAAATGCAATTAAGATAGGCTCGGCTATCCTAGAATGTCATGTGAGATGCAACTTGGTACATGTATTCAAATTGGAATTGAAATATAATGCAGTTAGCATGATGCGCTGAGCCCGGCGCATGCAATTCAGATGAATGGATGCGAACATGCAAGCATAAGGTATGCTAAATGAAATATGCCCAAAAACTAACCATCGTAAGCGGTTAAGTAAAAAGGAGAAAGAAATGGGGGTATGAAGACATGCATCACACACACGCACGCTTATTACAATAATGTGCCCTCTCGAGGAAGAGACCGAATAAGAAGCTAACTAGCTAATCTAAGCTAATTAAACTAATTATTACACAACAAATTAATTAACTAATCCTAGTTAACTAATTATTACAAAACGAATTGAATAGCTAAACGCATTAACTATTAAGGTACAGACCAAAGCAAAAGCTAGCTATCTAAGCATGGCAGCTAAGGAAAGAAATAAAAGTAGGAGGTTCTCAGAGGGAGAAGACTGGATGCATGCTCGGTCGCCTTGTTCGGAAATCCAATGCGATGCCCTGACTTGCCTCTGTTTTCATTTGTTTTCAGAAACTTGCACCAAGCTCCAAAAAGATGAAACTCCACCTTGCGAATCCTGTGGGAGGGTGGCCGACCACTTTTAGTCTCTAGAAACACCTGCAGACCACTTTTTGTTATTGAAAACAAAGAAAAGTGGTCGGCCAGCTACTTTTTCTAGCTGGCCGACCAATTGTTGCTGCTGAACTGCAATTTGCTGCAACAGAGAGCAAGAAAGGGCATGACAATGTATTTGCAAGATATGTATGCACAACCACCCTCCCTATCATGTTATGAACTCAAGGGGGTGTGGTTCTCGACCCTCGGGCCACCAATCGCACATTTCCATGCATGATGGCCGAGAGGCGAAGTTGCACAATTCAATATGAAATGAATGCACAAGTAAACACATAAAAGCCTAGAACTCTATCATGTATGATCGAGAGCGTCGACGACCGAGAATTGAGGCACGTTTCATCACTAGAAGTATGAAACGCCCCTCATTTCTCGTGCTCGGATTAACACTTAATCCAAACAACAATGCAACACATAATATGGCATGCTCAATGCAACTAACAACATGGCATGCTCAATGCAATGTGCTAAGAACTAAATGGCATACTCGATGTAAGGCAATCATAAGGTTCTAAACACAATGTAATACATGCATGCACAATGCAATGCAACAAGGGCAACCCATCAATGTTAGGAACATGCATACTCAATGCAAAGCAGTTAGCATGCACAACACAATGATGTGAACTAAGCATGCACAATGCAAAGTACAAGGCATACATAATGTGATGAACAATGTGGCATACTCAATGCAATTTACATGGCATGTTCAATGGACTTAAACTAAAAGGGGTAGACCTCGGTCATGCTCAAATCAGTGGCCATTGGTGATGAAATGAAGGCACATAAAGCTAGGCATGCATGCACAATGCATTGGCCATCAAAGAGGCCAAAGAGCACAACTCTCAAGAGTGCTCAATGAGTGATAAAAGTGGAAGTGTAACAACACTAAGCGCACTGAAATGAAGCAAGAAATGATGCCAAATCATTCAAACAACAAAAGTAAAGCATGCTAGGGTCCTAAGGCATGAAAGCTAGAAAAGAGCAACTCAAAGGAGGCATGCAATACATGGCACAAATGCATGAACTAAGCATGGACAGAGCTCAAGTAGGTCAAATTAAGGACCTAAACATGCTGAGACGAGGGCTCGAAGGCTTAGGCATGCAAGCTAAGGCCATAACAAGGCCATAATGCATAACACTTAAAGACATTCAAAGCATGAATGAAGTGGGAACAAAAGCATGCTATAAGCTCTGAAATGTCATGTTAGATGATGCCAAATCATGCACACGACACAAATGAAGCATGCAATGGTGCTCAAAGCTTGAGGCAAGCAAGAACATTTGTACTACGAGTATACAAAACACGAAGCATGTGACTAAGACAACCCAAAACAGTCCTAGTACATGTTAGAATGAGTCTAAAACATGCATGGAAGTAGGCCAAAATATGCTAGCATGAAGGGCATAAGGCATGATTCATACAAGGCAAATAAGGCGGATTACACTACAGCTATTAAGACCAAGCATGGAATGACTTAAGCAATAAAAATCAGAGTTATATCATGGCATAATAACCCCAAATAAACACTGAAATGAGAGCTTGCAAGCAAAGGCATAAAGGCATACGCAATGGTTCATGTTAAGACATAAAGGGGGAAGCCCTCCAACGCATTGAATAATTGATAAATGCAACAGCATGGCCATGAAACATGGACTGAAATCACATAACAAGTGATGCCAAATCATTCAAATAAGCCAAGTAGAGCATGCTAGTGGACTTGATGTACAAAGCTAACAGGCTAGATTGAACTATAGCTATACAAGCAAGTCATGCATGACCAAGACAACCAAAATCAGAGCTAAATCATGTTAAAACATGGACAAAAGCTTCATGAAGTTAAGCCAAAAGCATGCTAGAGTGACATGTCACGACATGATGTATGTTAGGCTATTTCATGGAAATGCACTACAAGTGCAAGGAGCATGCAAAGGCTAACCAAACCAAACCTAAACAGAGGTATGACATGGTAAAACAAGCCCAAGAACATACTGAAATGGACACAACATAGGCTAGAAATACATGCTACTTCATGAAGCATACAAAGTAAGTGTATGTGATTTACACTATAAGTGTATTAGGCATGCAAGAGCCAACCAAACCAACCCAAAACAGATCTAAGGCATGTTAAAATAACACCAAAAACCTACTGAGATGGCCCCAAAACAAGCTAGAAACACATGCTCAAACATGAGGCATACAAGACTAGATTGTGTGATTTACACTACAAGTGCATTAACCATGCATGGAGTGACCAAGACAAGTAAAAACAGTGGTATACCTCAGAAAAATAACCACAAATACATGCTAAGAACAAGCTAACACAAGCTTAGCAAAGGTGCTCAAACATGAGGCATATTAAGGAATGTATTGAAGATGCAAGGAGAGGAGTTGGCCCTCTCCTTCTTAGGACCTTAAAACACCATCCGCACTACTGAAGTGAGAAGGCCAATACAAGGTGGTCTCGAAGCTCACAAAAAAGGCTCAAAAGCAAGGCCAAACAAGGCCTAAGAGGGGGTAAACAACCCCAAACACAAAAGTGATCTTAAACAAACTTTTTAATCATGCAAAAACAAAAATTTTATCAGTTATGAGATAAGCTTAAAACAGCACGCAAGATAGGCTAAAAGCTTAAGCAATAAAGGGGGATTTAAAGGTCAAAAGCTTACCCTTGAAGACCCTCTTTATAACTGCAACCCTAGTAGGTTTTTTAGGCTCAAGGCAACCCAAGAACACCAAAATCAGCCCCTAAGCACCTCAGTAGCAAAAGGATGGTGTTTGAGTGTGTGTTTGTGTGTTAAAGTAAGACAAATCTACACTTTTAAAGCACAAAAATGAAGAACCAAGCAAGATAGATACAAAACTATATGTATCTCTCAAATGGCAATTTTCTAAACCTGGAGGAGGGAGGAGGAGCCTCCCTCTTATAGAAGAGGAAAGCCAAAGCTTCTTGGAAAAGCTAAGCTTGAATGCGATCCCTCCATACACGTGTATGGAGGATGGCTCAAATGCTCTCCAGCTGTGCCAACTGTCCTAAAATATCTCCAAAAAGGTGCCAAAAAGCAGCCGACCACTTGAAGTGGTCGGCCTACTAGTAAAAGTGGTCGGCCGACCACTTTAGGTGGTCAACCAGAGCAAAAACTGGTTGACCATAGGCAGGAGAGGTCAACACACTAAATGCAAGGTGGTGGTGTGGTGGTTGACCAGAAAAGATGGTCCAAAGACCAAGAAAGCCAGTTATCTGACAAGAAAACTAGCTGGAAAAAGGAAAAGTGGTCGGCCAAGAGAAATACTGGTCTCCTACCCGTTTACCACCTTCCAAACAAGGAAAGCAAGGTTTGTACCAAAAACAAACCAAAGCGGATGCAAGACGAGAAATCGGGAAGCAAAACACGCGGCCAAAAGCCCCAAAAACTAGCTGACGAGCATCAAAAGTGGTATGCAACCACAAAAGTGGTCTCCCGGACCACAGTGCTCCTCTAGGTAGAGGAAATAAGGTGTGGTTCAAAAACCACGCCAAACGGAGAATGTTAAGCGGTCCGGAGACAAGGCGTGCGGCCAAAGGCTCCAAAAATTGGAAACTAGTCTCCAAATGAAAAAAGTGGCCTATGACCATGAAAAGTAGTCTACAACCATAGAGAGATAGTCTACAAGACCACTCCCTCCCTCCGAAAAGAGAAAACAAGATTTGGTTCGCAAGCCGAGCCAAAGCACAAAAAGTTTAGAGGCCCGGAGGCAAGGCTCTCAGCCAAAACTCCGAAACCTCTAAACAAGCACAACATGCACCATCACCGAGCGCTCAATCGATGATGTTTGAGTCTTAAGGTCGGTCAAAAATGGGGTGTCTACATCCGCATGTGAATGAAAAGTGGTAAGGATAAGTATGAATTGTGAGATGTGAAGAGGTGTGTGCTGAACCCCAGATAGGGACAATTGGTGTTGGTTAGTACGTCAATGTTTGAATTGTGAGAGTAGAAAATTGGTGAATTGGATTAAGTCGCGTAGAAGGGATGGACCCTTGTAGTTGCTTCCTATGATGGGACTTAAGGATTGATTTGGGTTAGTTTGGTCTGTTTTGGTTCGATTTGCGACCACTTTTAAATGAATGCTATTTGAAGTGAATTGACACTCAGTCAATTTGGGAAGTGCTATGGTTCAGAATAAATAATGGTACGGTCGAATAGTACTTTAAGTGGTACTAGCGGACATGAGTTTTTTTGTGTATGTATGTTGTTGATGTGAATTTATGAAATTACCTTAATGGAATTAAAGTGTTTGAATGTAAAACATTGTGAGCGCACTTGTGTAAAGAACACTATGGGAAGGATGCTACATGGGAAAAGGAGGATGAGATGTGACTGTGCTATCCATATTTGTTTCCGCACAGAGGTAAAATATGTGTGGAGGACCAAACTTCCTAAAGGGAGGAAGATTGTGATAACCCTGCTCTATGTTATACTAATTAATCTTAATTTTGCATATAATTATGAGCTTGTTATGATTTTGAGTGCTAATTATATGATTATATGTGTTTTTGAATTTCTATAAAATCTGTTTGATTTTCTGTTATAAAATTAAGTTGAAGACCGTAGAGGCGTCAGAAAATGAAATTGACTGTGTTATTGCGATTAGCCTAATTTTTAGAGCCTACGGTGAAATTTAATTAAAAGTTTATTCAGATTGAATTAATTAGATTAAATTGATTATATTAGGCACAATTAATTAGCTCTAATTAAGGTTGATTAGGGAAATGCATTTATAGAAGTTAAATGTGCTTAAGCTCATTACATGAGCTCAAAATCTGAAAATAAACACTCTAGAGAGAGAGTGAGCCGGTTCTAGAGAGAAGAAGAGAGCATCCTTGAAGATTTTGCTAGAGAATTCAAGAATTGGGAGAGTTAGCTCAAGAACTAGCTAAACTTTGAAAGGTTGAAACCTCTAGGTGAGTAATTGAGCTCAAATTCACGAGTTTAAATTTATAACTAAATGAATCCAAGCATGATATGTGACTAAGGGAAAGAATTGAGTTGAATGTAATGACATTGGAGTTGTATATACATGCATGTTGCAATCATCATGATCATGTTCATTTGAGCATGAAACATAAAGGATTGAGCACCAAATCATACATGCAAGCATAGTTTTGATGAGCTTCATGATTATAAACATCATTTGAACCATATGAAATGGAATTAGAGTCAGTGAGTTACATCAATGCATGATTAATGAAGGTATGTAGCTTAATTGCATATGTTTTGAAGTTGTTAAGAAGAATATGGAATGATTTGAGAATTGGATCATGGTTTTGGACAATTGGTCTCAAATTACCTATGTTCCCATGTCATGTAATGTCTTTCCATGTTTTGTACCAAAAATATGAGATTTGAGCCTTTGGAATCAAGTTTTGAACTTCAAACACAGTTCTGGAAATTACAGAATTTGACATGTTCACTCGAGCGAGAATAGCGTCGCTTGAGCATAAAATGCTAGCTCCTAGAAGTTTGGCAGACATTGATGTCCGCTCGAGCGGAAAGAGTTACGCTCGGGCATCCACTCACATGTTTTGACTCTTGGCTCGAGCGACCAAAGTCATGCTCGAGCACAAAAATGAGGCAACCAGTACTTTTCCAGACCAAAGGATTCCACTCGAGTGAGAAAAGTTGCGCTCGAGCAGAGAGACCTATTTCAGAAATTTTGAAAAGTTGTTTTATGTTTCGTTTTGCGTTCCCTTTCATTTTTAAGCACTCTTAGGCATGCATTGAACATTATAAATGAATTAAAGGACACAAAAGAAGCTAAGAATGTTGAGCAAACTAAAGAACGAATTTAATGGTATTATGACCCAATGTGTTGTGAATTATGTAGGGTCAAGTACAAGGATGAATCAAGCAGCGAAACATTGTGAGTAATATCTTAGCAAGGATATTTTGTATATGCATTATTTTCTAAACGAAGCCTATGTGGTAAGGTTCTAAACCTTTAAAGTGATATTATGAAAAAGCATTCAAATCACACAATTCGGAATGAAATGTACAAAGCGATCAATGTATGAGTATGAAATGGGCCTAAGGCCGTTCAGTATATTCAATGAGAATGTGGGTTGGGCCTAAGGTCGTTCTATATGATTATTAAATGGGCCGAAGGCCGTTCGGGATAAGGAAAACATATGGACCTAAGGTCGTTCTGGATACAAGAACGAATATGATCATAGATCTAAATGTGTGCACACAATAAATGTGTATATGAATTGGACCTAAGGTCGTTTTGTGCGTATTGGGCCTAAGGTTATTCTGTGAGTATTGGACCTAAGGTCGTTCTATATGTAAGTTGGACCCGAGGTTGTTTTGCCTATGATGGACCTAAGGTCGTTCTATATGTTACATGGGCCCAAGGTTGTTTTGGACTTGGGATATGATGTAAAGGACCAGAGGTCGTTCTTCTTTAACATCGAGTACTAAGCGTAGTAATGAACTGTGATTATAAGAATCTTGTTAATGAACTCTTTTGTTTTGGTATTATCCACTGGGCGTTAGCTCACCGTTTATATTTATGTATGTAGGTGAGCAGCAGGATGTCCAGCCCCGGCCCCAGTGAGCAAAGATAAACCAAGTTTTGAGAGGTCAACCAAGGTTGCCTAACACAAGAGGCCATACTTTTGATTCACTTGCCCTTTTATCTTTTGCTTTTGATCCTTCGAGGTCACGTATGACCAATTCTGTATAACCTTCGTTTTGTTAATACTGACTATTGAATGATCCTGGACGTATGAAACACATACATAATATGAGTGTTTGTTTAGTGTGAGTTATTATATGAATATGAGAATGTTTTGGTTAATCCATATATGCACAACTGATTGGACAATCCTTGTAAATTTTGCTTCTGCAATTTGGCCCCCTAATATTGAACATGACTTGATTTCTGACTGAGGCCATAGGTAATCTCGTGATTATTGGCCGGTTATGACTCTAATCCATAAGGGCGAGTTTGGGTCATGACAAGTACAATTCGATTTAAACATGTTGGGGTTGTTCGTTCACATTTGTTTACATTGAAAAGTTCTTTGGAAACTTGGAAAATTTGTTCTGGGGTTGACACCAGCTTTGTAGGTGTTGACACCGTCTCACTGTTGTGTTCCTAGATCGTTGCTGAAATTTAGTGTCAACACCAGCCCTTGGTGGTGTCGACACTTGCCTTTTTTGTTGGCCTTGGGGTCGACACCAGTATGGGAGGTGTCGACCCTTGTCTATTGCAGAACCTGGAGTTTGCTTGCTGAAATTTAGTGTCGACACCAATCTAGGAGGTGTCGACACCTTGTCTTCTACACACATTAGTGTCTCAGCTTTTCTTTCTATGGGTTGACACCTCTGTCGTAAGGGTCGACACCTGTGTGTAATTTTCAAATTTTTGGGTTGGTTTGGGCCCTACTTTTGGGGGGGTTTTTGACTTGTTCTTTTCATTTGACTTTGGGGCTATTGTTCTATTATTACCTTGCTACTATAAATAGGCTCCAAACACTTATTCATTTCACTTTTCCTCCTCTTTTCTCTCTTTATATCGTGAGTTTCTCTGTTCTCTCTCTAAACTCAAACTTTTTCACCTAGATCTTTAGATCTACTCACCTAGAGCGATCTTTTCACTTTGGTCCTTTGAGAAATATTGTAGATCTTGTCAATGGCTTCCTTTTAGTCTGAATTGTTCGTAGTTTCGTCGCCGATGATTTTTGGGTTATTTTCTCTTCACTACAAGAGGTAGGGGTTTCTAGTTCTCCTTCAATACTCTCATTTATAGATAAATTTGTGGTATTTTCTTATATAAATACAAAATTTATATTTTTAAGCATATTGTGATAAATCATAAGACTTGGGGGTTTAGGGTTTGAAGTGTTGGGTGATGGTTTTGGGGTTATGAATTTGGGTGTATAATTAATAGAAAAGTTGGAATAAAAAGTGTTTTTGGGAAAAGCTTTGATTTCTCAAAAAAAATCCTAGTTTGGTTCATGAAGATAGATAATGGTTTTGCTTAAATTGAAAGTAGTATCATGAAATTGAGGTGCTAAATTACACATGTACAAGTTAAATTGAAATTTTAAAGAATTTGAAAATTTATGTAAAAGTTGCAATCAAACTCTTAATATTGATATTTTAAATTATGTTATGATATGAAACCAAACTTGGGGGAAAGAAATTATTACCGGTATTGATGATATGAGCTTTGTGATGAAATGAAGATGTGGAGGTTTAAGAGTTCGTATGGAATTATGCCGAATTGTATTGAATGGTGTTTAACTGGGTTGTGATTGAATTGTGTTGAGTTGTGTTGAATTTTGTTGTGCTATGTTGAATTGCATTGAGTAATGTTGAGATGTGTTGAGTTAAGTTGAGTTGTGTTAAGTTGAGTTGAGATGTGTTGAGTTGGGTTGAGTTGAGTTGAGTTGAGTTGTGTTGAGTTGAGTTAAGGTGAGTTGAGTTGTGTTGAGTTCGCTTGAGTTGTGTTGGGATGTGTTGTAGATGGTACTTGCACGGGAGTCAAAAATGTCTTTCAGTGCCCACATATATCCGTATAAGAGCCGATAAATGTAGGGGTGATTTTGAATTCAACCCTGTCTAGGCTTATCGCTGAACGAATGTGGGAAAAATGATTTTTGGGTGTTCACAAAGTCCTGTCGTATAATAGCCGGCAAAAGTGGAAAAATGATTTTTGGGTGTCCACAAAGTCCTTCCGTATTGTAACCAACAAAAGTTGAAAAACGGATGGTTTTGAAAATATTTTTGGGTGTCCATTTCCTGTCGTATAATAGTCAGCAAATATGGGGATGGTTTTAAAGTTAAAAATGTTTTTGGGGGTCTACGTCCTGCTGTACTATAGTCGGTAAATGGAGAAAAACATGATTTTTAAAAAACATATGGTTTTTGAGAAAATAGGTTTTGGGAGTTAACTTCCCGCCGTATAGCCAGCAAAACATGGAAGGTGCCATGAATTGGGTGCCCGTTGTCCCGCCATATCAAGTCGGCAAAATGTGAAAGTTATTATGAGTTGGGTGCCCACGATCCCGTCGTATCAAGTTTGCAAACGGTGGAATGTGTTGAGTCAATGATAATATGTGTGAATTGAGATGAACTTATGAAATTACAATTTGATGTGTAATTTGGCATGGATGGGGAATGCACATAGAAATTATTTGAAAAGAATGGGTAATGAAATAATAACTGGATAAGGGGTTGGTGATAACGAATTTACTGGGTTGTTTGTAACTACAAGTAAAGATCAAGAGTTTTGTTTTGTAATTAATAGAGAAATTGAATTAAAAGGGTTTATTATCCTTGTGATATGATGAATTATAATTGATAACGCAAGTGTGGATGTGATGCAGTTGTTAGTCAAGTAGGAGTTAAGTGTAGGAGAATTGTTATTGAATATAAAGGAGATTTGAATTTCTACATTAAGGAGTTACAACAAATATGAATAGACAGGTGGGAATGGAGTGTATGAGGGCTGTTTTTTAGTATTAATGGAACTTGAATTTGAGATTATGGAATTTTAATAAATGTAATTAGTAAAAAGGGGAAAATGGAAATAAAAAGAGGAATATTAAAATGGAAATAAATGAGGAATATTTTGGAATTGCTTAGTAAATTTAAAATGATGTTGTTCCTTAAACATATTTGTTTTCTAAAAGGATTTATGGTTTTTTGATGATAAGGGATAATTTTCATGGCTAAAGATTTTCCTTAAATGGTCAAATAAATTTTAACAAAAAGATATGATACGTATAATAATTTGAATTTACAAAATGTCACCTTATTATATGGTATCACCCTAAATGCATGATCATTTCTATCTATGGGATCGTTATTGCTTTAGAACTACGAGATCCCTACTGGGCAATTGTGCTCATCGCTAGCTGTTTCATTTTTTTTTTTATATAGGAAGAGAATATGGATTTATTGATTGGAGAGTTAAGAAGTCCATGAGTCACTTTTGTGTAATTTCGTTGTAGATGTGAAGGAAATAAATGTTGTATATTGATAATTGTAATTATTTAATTGTACTCCATAGTGGAAGTTGGCATGTATTATTGTTGTTGTTGTATTCATTGCGAGAGAGAACATGTGTTATGATGTTTCTATTACTCAAGGGTAATAAATATTTGTTAAAAAAAAAAGAACCTAAATTAAAGGTTTTGGTAATGTTTCCGAGTAATTAAAATTTGGGGCCTGACAACTTGGTATCAGAGCTAACTGGGTTTAAAAACCTAGAGCTCGTGGGAAGTGGTTTTTACCACAATGGTTTAGCTTCGCTTGGTGAGTACATTTGCATGTAGGAAATAGGAGGTGTAGGACACTATGTGTTGCATTGTGTGAGCATGGGTTGACCTTTTTGGATAGTTCTTCTAGCCGGCTAACTTGCTTTGAGATCTCATTGGAAACGCATCTGATCAACATGGTTTCTAGTGGGAGTTCCTTGGAAGTTCCAAGACAAGCGGTTATCCTTGTAGACTTGACTAGATTAAGTGGTTTGTTGCTTAAAATTTGTTTATGTGCTGTGTGATTATATTTAGGTTGGTTTCTTGTTTTGGCAAGAAGAGTAAGTGTCTCAGGGAAGGGTTAGAGTTTGGTTGATTGATGTTAGATGTTATTGAGATAATAAGAGTTGTAAGGGAGTATAATTGAGATGAGGCAAAATCTTAGGATGGTGTGACGTTAGTTTGAGTTATGTAGAATATAGTGAAAGGTTTGGAAAGGAAGTGTGAGAATTGCGTTTCAAAATGATGAGGATGAAAAAGGGGGTTTGTGGTATTTAAGTATTGAGTGACATGATTAAGGCTTGTATAGAGTTCATGAGTATGACGGAAACTTGATAGTTAAATGCTAGAATTAGTTCTTGAGAAGGAATGTGGGTTGTAATCTTGGTAATGGGTGTTATACGGGTGATGATTGTTTAATGTGATTTGGAATTGGTGTTGCCATATCGGCACAAGAGTGATGCGATTGTTGGGAACAGGGACGGATACAGGATTCTAATATCGGGGGGGCGAGTGTGTATACAATCAAAAAATTTGTAATGAGCATGTGATATACAATATCAATTTCTACGCAAATATCACAAAAATGTATAATTAGATGTTTCCATTCATTGTATATAATTACAAAATATTATCAAAATACAATTGGATATGTTCTATAATAAATTCATATTAATTTTCAAAAAAGCAATTATTTCCTTTACATATCTACTTAGGCATCTAAAGTTGTGCTCGACGTTCTTTCATAATATAAAAAGCATCAATGATGGAGTCTACATCAACATCTCGAGCAATGTCTTTGTCAACATATGTTAACAAGTAGCTTGAAAGAAAATCATTCTCTATCCTGTTGCGCAATCTAGTCTTTACAATTTTCATGACTGAAAATGCACGTTCTGGTGTCGCTGAAGAAACTGAAGAAAATGCACCCTTGACGACGAATATTTTGTATGTTCTGCGAGTTCTTTTCCAAGCTTTTGTATCATTTACACACACACACACACAAAGAGAGAGAGAGAGAGAAAAAAAAAAAAAAAAAAAAAAAGAAGAAGGTGGAGAAGGGGGCTTAAACAATTAGGTTAATAAGAATTTCAGGACATTTTCAAGCATGGGGTAGGTTACCCGTGAGTAGTATTTTTTTTTTTTTTTTTAGTTTTAACCAAACAATTAAAAATTTTGGGCCCTAATCAGAAAAAAAAGACTTTAACATATTAACAAATAAATTCTCAATTATTTTAACATTACTAAATTTAAAATAAAAAGTAATTATACCTAAAAAATAAATTATTATTAGTATTTATCAAAAAAAATGATTAAATTTTTAAATTTTAAAGTAGAAAATTTAGGGGGTGGCGGTTCTTAATTTTTTTACAAAAACTTTGGGGTGGTGAACCTATATAATTTAAAACTATTTGTAATTTTAATACTATATCTAAAGGGTTTTTTCAAAACTTTGGGGGGGGTGGTCGCCCCTGCCAGCCCCCCTCGATCCATCCCTGGTTGGGAATAGTACTGGTGCAATGTCCATTTGAGGAGTATGGTGAAATTCTAGGAGTATGGGGAAGGGTGTATGGAGCTCCATCACGGAGTATTTGATTTAGGGCAAGCTGTGGATGTTTGAGTGCCAAAGTTTAAGTTTTATTGAATGGTTAACCAAATTGGTTGATATTGGAGTTTGGGTGACAAATAGTCACTTTGGAATGCTTAGGTATGAGTAGAGTAGCAAGTTTGAGAAGTGTCTTGGAAGGGTTTCGTGAGTGTGAAGTATCCCATATGTAATGACGAGACTTGGATGAGGCTTGTCTCAAGTTGATGGAAATTCCTCGGGTTGAGGGTGAAACATCAAAAATTTCTTAGTCTAGTCCGCATGTGAATGAAAAGTGGTAACGATGAGTATGAATTGTGAGATGTGAAGGGGTGTGTGTTGAACCCCAGATAGGGACAATTGGTGTTGGTTAGTATGTCAATGTTTGAATTGTGAGAGTAGAAAATTGGTGAATTAGATTAAGTCTTGTAGTAAGGATGAACCCTTGTAGCTGCTCCCTTTGATGGGACTTAAGGATTGATTTGGGTTAGTTTGGTCTGTTTTGGTTTGATTTGCGACCAGTTTTAAATGAATGCTATTTGAAGTGAATTGACACTTAGTCAATTTGGGAAGTGCTATGGTTTGGAATAAATGGTGGTACGGTTAACTAGTACTTTAAGTGGTACTGGCGGACATGGAGTTTGTTTGTGCATATATGTTGTTGATGTGAATTAGTGAAATTACCTTAATGGAATTAAAGTGTTTGAATGTAAAACATTGTGAGCACACTTGTGTTAATCTGTATTAATGATTATTTGTGCTGATGTTTGTAATGAGTAAGAACTCCCAAGTTTTGGGGAAGTCATATATGTTTTATTATTCCTTGGAGGTGTTGGATTGTTTCTATTCGTTGTTATTACAAATGTGTATGGTAAAGGTATTGTGATGTCACTAGATGGGTGACGGAAATTATTGGGAGATGGTTGAAATTCACCGGGTAAATGTTGAGAATAATTTGGAAAATGAACATTTCGTTTCTTTGTGTTGTGACCTGGGATGGCACGGTTAAACTAAATGCTAAGGATTTAATCAAAGTTGTGTTAATGAATAGCGTGTTGATTGAGTGGAAACTAAATATGGACAAGTCATGAGGATGTAATTGGTTTCATGTTCTCAGTAACACTTTTGATTGTAAATGTAATTGTTATGAAAATTTTAGATTTGCAAATGTACTTTGATGGTAAACGATGTAAGTTGGAACACCATTTGAGAAAGAAAATTATATATATACATATACATGAACGACTTTTATTGTCTTATTTTTTAATGCCGGGTTGTATAAATACTTGGAAATGTTGCTAAGCTTGGTGCGATTTGAAATTGTTGCGATGGACCATACATTGTAGTGTGCCATTGGCCTCTGCTAGTGTTGGCTGTGTTTTTGGTTTAATGGTGGTGTTCCTTCTCTTCCAAATTGGGTATTGATTATCCAGTGGTAGTGGTGCGCGTTGTTGCCAGTTGAGGAGTTGTTGATTTTCCTTGGGAGTACTAGTAATTGATGTTGTTGCTAGTCTCTTGTACTCCGATGAGTATGTGGGTAGAAAGAGTGATCACGATCTCTTCCTTGTAATTCTTCTTGTTCAGGTGTCCTCTGTGCACTGCGATGTTGAATCAGAATCTGGGAATCTATCCCAAGTGTAGATCTAGTTATAGGTTAGAGGTTGTGTTTCCAGTTGTGTTCATACTACCTTTCGTTTGGCTTTCTTCAATTTCGGGGATGAAATTTCCTAAGGTAGGAAGGTTGCAACACTTGTATCCTTTAATCTATGGGAGGGTGTATTTAATTCCTTTATTTTCTTTTGGGAGTCTTTGGAGTTGTTGTATCTCAGTTTTGGAGGAGTACAATTCGATTTAAACATGTTGGGGTTGTTTGTTCACGCTTGTTTACGTTGTAAAGTTCTTTGGAAACTTGAAAATTTTGTTCTGGGGTCGACACCAGCCTTGGAGGTATTGACACCGTCTCACTGTTGGGTTCCTAGATCGCTGCGGAAATTTAGTGTCGACACCAGCACTTGGTGGTGCCGACACTTGCCTTTTCTTGATGGCCCTTGGGGTCGACACTAGTTTGGGACGTATCGACCCTTGTCTATTGTAGAACTTGGAGTTTGCTTGCCAAAATTTGGTGTCGACACCAGTCTAGGAGGTGTCGACACCTTGTCCTCTGCACACATTAGTGTCTCAACTTTTCTTCCTAAGGGTCGACACCTCCGTTGGAAGGGTCGACACTTGTCTGTAATTTTCAGATTTTTGGGTCAGCTTGGGCCCTACTTTTGGGGGGTTTTTTGACTTGTTCTTTTCATTTGACTTTGGGGCTCTCGTTTTATTATTACCTTGCTACTATAAATAGGCTTCAAACACTTATTCATTTCACTTTTCCCTCTCTTTTCTTTCTCTACATTGTGAGTTTCTCTCTTCTCTCTCTAAACTCAAACTTTTTCACTTAGATCATTAGATCTACTCACCTAGAGTGATCTTTTCACTTTGGTCCTTTAAGAAAGATTGTAGATCTCATCAAGGGCTTCCTTTTGGTCTGAATTTTTCGTGGTTTCGTCGCCGGTGATTTTTGGGTTGTTTTCTCTTCGCTACAAGATGTAGGGGTTTCTAGTTCTCCTTCAATACTTTCATTTATAGATAGATTTCTGGTATTTTCTTATATAAATACAAAATTTATATTTTTAAGCATATTGTGATAAATCATGAGACTTGGGGGTTTAGGGTTTGAAGTGTTGGGTAATGGTTTTGGGGTTATGAATTTGGGTGTATAATTAATAGAAGAGTTGGAATAAAAAGTGTTTTGGGGAAAATCTTTAATTTCTCTAAAATATCCTAGTTTGGTTCATGAAGATAGATGATGGTTTTTCTTAAATAGAAAGTAGTATCATGAAATTGAGGTGTTAAATTACACATGTACAAGTTTAATTGAAATTTTGAAGAATTTGAAAATTTATGTAAAAGTTGCGATCGAACTCTTAATGTTGATATTTTAAATTATGTTATGATATGAAACCAAACTTGGGGGAAAGAAATTGCTACTGGTATGGATGATATGAGCTTTGTGATGAAATGATGATGTGGAGGTTTAAGAGTTTGTATGGAATTATGCCGAATTGTATTGAATGGTGTTGAATTGGGTTGTGATTGAATTGTGTTGAGTTATGTTGAATTTTGTTGTGCTATGTTGAATTGCATTGAGTTATGTTGAGATGTGTTGAGTTGAGTTGAGTTGAGTTGTATTGAGTTGAGTTGAGATGTGTTAAGTTGGGTTGAGTTGTTTTGAGTTGAGTTAAGCTGTGTTGAGTTGGATTGAGTTGTGTTGGGTTGTGTTATAGATAGTACCCGTGAGAGGAGTCAAAAATGTCTTTTGGTGCCCACGTCCGTTCGTATAAGAGCCAGTAAATGTGGGGGTGATTTTGAATTCAAGGTGCCCAAATGCCCTGTCTAGGCTTATCGCTGGACGAATGTGGGAAAAATGATTTTTGGGTGTTCACAAAGTCTTGCCGTATAATAGCTAGCAAAAGTTGAAAAATGATTTTTGGGTGTCCACAAAGTCCCGCCGTATAATAGCCGTCAAAAGTGGAAAAATGATTTTTGGTTGTCCACAAAGTTCTGTCATATTGTAGCTAGCAAAAGTTGAAAAACGGATGGTTTTGAAATTGTTTTTGGGTGCCCACTTCCTGCCGTGTAATAGCCGGCAAATGTCGGGATGGTTTTAAAGTTAAAAATGCTTTTGGGGGTCTACGTCCTACTGTATAATAGTCGGTAAATGTGGAAACACATAGTTTTTGGAAAACATATGGTTGTTGAGAAAATGATTTTTGGGAGTTCACTTCCCGCCATATAATAGCCAAAAAAAGACGGAAAGTGTTATGAATTGGGTGCCTGTTGTCCTGCCATTTCAAGTCGACAAAAGGTGGAAGGTATTATGAGTTGGATGCCCACTATCCCGCCGTATCAAGTCAGCAAATGGTGGAATGTGTTGAGAATTGTGTTGAGTCGATGATAATATGTGTGAATTGAGATGAACTTACGAAATTACAAATTGATGTGTAATTTGGCATGGAAAGGGAATGCATACAAAAATTATTTGAAAAGAATGGATAATGAAATAGTAACGGGATAAGGGGTTGGTGATAACGAATTCACCGGGTTGTTTGTAACTATAAGGAAAGATTAAGATTTTTTTTTGTAATTAATGGAGAAATTGAATTAAAATGGTTTATTATCCTTGTGATGTGATGAATTATAATTGATAATGCAAGTGTGGATGTGATGTAGTTGTTAGACAAGTAGGAGTTGAGTGTAGGAGAATTGTTATTGAATATAAAGGAGATTTGGATTTCTACATTAAGGAGTTAAAGCAAATATGAATAGACAGGTGGGAATGGAGTGTATGAGGGTTGTTTTTAAGTATTAAGGGAACTTCAACTTGAGATTATGGAGTTATAAAAAATGTAATTAGTAAAAAGGGGAAAATGAAAATAAAAAGAAGAATATTAAAATGGAAATTAAATGAAGAATATTTTGGAATTGGTAAATAAAATTTAAAATGATGGTGTTCCTTAAACATATTTATTTTCAAAAAGGATTTATGGTTTTCTGATGATAAGGGATAATTTTCATGGCTGAAGGTTTTCCTTAAATGCTCAAATAAATTTTAAGAAAAAGATACCCTATGTATAATATTTTGAACTTACAAAATGTCATGTTATTATATGGTATAATCTTGTATTCATGATCATTTCTATCTATGTGATCATTATTGCTTTAGAACTACGAGATCCCTGCTGGGCAATTGTGCTCATCTCTTGTTGCTTCATTATTTTTTTTTTTTTTTTTTTTTTAGGAAGAGAATGCTGATTTATTGATTGGAGAGTTAAGAAGCCCATGAGTCTCTCTTGTGTAATTTCATTATGGATGTGATGGAAATAAATATTGTATATTGATAATTGTAATTATTTAATTGTACCCCGCAGTGGATGCTGGCATGTATTATTGTTATTATTGTATTCATTGTGAGAGAGAACATGTGTTATGATGTTTCTATTACTCAAGGGTAATAGATATTTGTAAAAAAAAAAAAAAAGACCTAAATTAAAGTCTTTTGGTAATGTTTCCGAGTAATTAAAATTTGGGATGTGACAATGAGTTTGCCTTCCCCGTCAAACCCTTCACGAAAAAGACTGTCTCCCTGAGTCAGTCACATGTCAAGGGGGGTCCGTTTGGGGTGGGTAGTTCTGGTGTAGGAGAAGATCCTCTAGCCGAGGAGGCAGAGTATGACGCCACTGCTATAGGTGATGGGGAGCAAGTTCCTCCGGCTCGTTCTATCAGAAGCCAACTGCGACAATTTGAGCTTGCGATGGTGTCTCGTTTTGACCGGTTGAAGGGTCGGATGGATATATTTGATACTCAGCTCACTGATCTAGAGACCACCTTTGATGCCCAACTCACTGTCCTAAGGAGTCTGTTGCTCAGTCTTCCCAGCATATTGCTCAGATCTTCTCTCTGCTTCAACTGCAGCAACCTCCACCGCTGTTAGATCCTTAATGCCTATTTCTCTCTACTTGGACAGTGTATTTTTTCCTTTACACAGTTTATTTTCTTATTTCTCTTCTGTTTTTTTTTTTTTTTTTTTGGCTTGTCTCCTTGACAAAAAGGGGGAGTATTTTGGGTATTTGTGTTTAGACTCCTAAACATTGGTAACATTGGTTGTTAGTTTTAGAACTTCTAGACATTTGTGTTTGCTAAAACAGTTTTGGGCATGAATATTGGGACGTATTAGAATAGATAGCTTTGGATATACAGTTGGCTATTTTGCTTAATTCTATCTATTTATCTTCGTTATCTTATTTCGTTCCACAGTTTTGGTTTGTGTGGTATTTTGGTATTTTCCACAGGTGGATTGTTCAAAATGTTTCTAAGTGTTTCTCAATCAAATCAGCATTTGTGATTTTCAAATCGGCATTTGTGGTTTTACAATTTTTGTTTTTGTTAGGTCGGTGTCTTTGATTGTGTTGGTTAGTGTGTCTAGTGCATGGGTTTGTTAGGAAAAATTGTTAGAAACGTTTTGTCTGGGAATTGACAAAGGAAGAGATTATTAAGTCCCTACTTGTTGCCAATTCCACGAACAAGCTTAGTTTAATTGAGTTGGAATTTTTCCTTTGTTTTGGTCTTCCCACTCTAACGGGGAAAGTTGCGCTCGAGCAGATTTTTTACCTTCTCAGTACTTTGGCTTGTCTGCAAAAATACTGTGAGGTATGATTATACGCTCAAGCATAAGTTTCAGTGCTTGAGCATGGACCCTAGTTTGGAACACGCATGTTTGTGTCACCGCTCGAGTGGCCATTCCTGCGCTTGAGCGGAGATCGCGAATCCAACCATTATAAAGTTGCAGTTTGCTCCGAATCTTGGGTACGCCTTCCAGATCTTCTTTAAAAGTTCTAGGGTTTTCTTCAGGGGTTATTTTGCTAGTTTTCTTTGATGTTTGATTGAGTATTAAACTCATGGTTTGACGAGCACACATCAAAGAGTTGTTTGATTGTTCAACTTCAAGAGTGTTCTTCTTTGGTGGAATCCGGAGATTCAAGCGTGGAGTATTCAAAGGAGTTCGAAGCTGTGCATAGTCGTTGATTCAACATGGATGTTGTGGATTCAACATCAAGTTGATCAATTCCGAGACAAAGGCGATGGTGAAAGAGCTACAAATTGTTAAAGGCAAATTGGTTGCGTTTAGGTAATTTGTTTCGGTAATTTTGTATTCTTTCTTTCTTTCTTAGTGGATTGATTTGTGGTGCTTCGCCTGTGGTTTTTTAATCACAATTAGAGGTACTCCAATTGTGGTCTTTCCACGTAAAAATCGTTTGTGTCGATTTATTGATTGTGAAGCAACAATCTAAATCACTTTCGTACATGCTAGATGATTTAGATTGTTAGTTTTAATTGTTTGGGAATTGGTACAATTAATCTTGATCCGAATCACAAATTGCTTAGGTTTTTCAGATTTGAGTCAAAGCATGCTTCTAATAGAAATTTTGGGGCTATGTTTCATTTTGAAGTTGAGGATGTATTTGTGTAAATTTAAAAAAAAAAAAAAAAAAAAAAAAAAAAAAAAAAACATAGAAGCACACACACTGAGTTTAGAAATGAATGCAGTATTACTAATGATTGCTAGTGTTTTGTATTATGACTAATTATATTTCTAAAGTAGGGAAGTTATGATTTTTTTTTTTGAAGCTTCCAGCATTTGGATTGTAGAGATTCTCTGAGCTCTATATATATATATATGAAGAAGAAGAATTTTGTGCGTATATTTACTATAAACTCTCACGTGACTATAACTCGTCCACTAGAGATAACCTAGGAGTTCAAAGGCTAGTTGCATACGCTAAATGCAATTATGTTCCCTACAAAAATGGCATAGATAGATTTTATTTTATTTCAATTTAGTTTGTTTTGCTCGAGGACTAGCAAAATGTAAGTTGGGGGTGTAACTCGAAGCCTAAATGTTACACATTTGGTCTGCTAACATACACTTTATTAGTCCATTATTTGTATTATTTTATAATTTTATATAATATTATGTGTTCTCATATATTTTAGGGAAATTTATCGGAAAGTGCCATCCGGCTAAATTGTGTTCCGTTTGGTCCCACAAATATTTTATTTGATTGGCCAGTCCATGTTAGGAGGGATATCTTACTGATAACTCCTTTTTTGAATTTACTTTGTTATGTGGTGATAAATATGCCCTCACATAAATTGTGGGATGTATGTTTTATTTTGGGTATGTATAATCCCATGTTTGGTTGGGGGGTTGGAGGTGTGAAATCTTTTTGGGAATGTATATATAATCCATTTTAGGGTTTGTGTTTTGCAGCCAACATCTTCTGTGATAGTCCACCATTGTTGATTCCAATGTGAACACAATCGGCTTTGCACAGGTATGTTCCACATTTGACTTGTGTAGACATTATTCACGTTGATCACGTTCACGTCGCGGAATATAGTTCATTACCACTTTGACCAGCCGAACATATGACTTGTGCAGACATTGTTCACGTTGTTCACATTAACGTTCACGTCGCAGAATTTTGTTCACTACCACTTTCACCTGCCGAATATATGACCTGTGCAGACATTGTTCACGTTGTTTACGTCACGGAATATTGTTCACTACCACTTTGACCTGATGGTTTCACAGTCCCCAACTCCATCCGACCAACCGAACTAGGGTTCTTCACACCATAGCACTCAATGACAAGTATAACCACACCAATTCTGATATGCACAAACCCTAGGTCAATAATTCCGTCAATATCTTCTGTCTGTTTCGGGATTAGATTGATTTGAAGTTGCAAACTGTGAGTGGGCAATCGTAACAAATTCTAGGGTTCACGTCGCCCCTCACCACCGATTCGATTTCCCAAATTGGGGATGATTTCTACTTCCAAAATAGTTAATCGGGTCAAACTAATTCAGTGTATGGGGTCTACACATTTGGACTTCTAGGTCGCACACAATACTCGATTCACGCACCCACATCAAAATAACACCCACAAACTATGTGGTCCCAATCCCACATAACTCAATATCACAAACCCAATACAAAAACCCACTAGTACACTCTTCATGGAAACATGAACCACAAACACCATCATTCCCATAAACAAACACGCGTCCATAAATTCAAATTTACACATCAATGAAAAAATAGTAAACAACCAGTCCTAAGGACTAAACATTTTAAAATAAATAACTTAGGACCACATGGGCTACAAGATGACAAATTGGGATTTACTAGTCAATTAGTGTTTATATATAAATTATTTTAATATGATTGATATTATATTATATTATATTATATAAATAATAAAATGAAAGATAAATAAGAAAAAGGTGCAGGTCTCACCGACACTAGAATTGTGTATATATATTATAATTATATATATTGTTATAATACTAAAAGTAAAAAATAAAAATTAAAGAAAAATAAAGAAAACAAACAAAAAGAAGCACACAAAGTAATAAATGGTGTTGAAAATTTTTAACCAACCTGACAATCCCTATATTTATATATTATAATATTATATTATATTTATTTATCTTATTTACCTTCTTTTACAGATTTTTCATCTATAAAACGGGAAGCTCGAAGCAAAGGAAAAGAGGAGAGGAAGTTCATAGAAGAAAGGAAAGAAAGAGAGTGCGAGAGTTTAGAATGCACATTTTTTAGTGGTAGTTCCATGAGTATGTGGAACTAACTTTCTTATCTTAGGGTTGAGATGAAATTCTGATCAAGTAATTGAAATGAGTTGTATTTAATTCTATAGATTTGATTTAATTTAGAAACTTTGTATAATGTTAGAAGATTTGTTTGTATAAGAAATGTTTATATTTGTTATACAAATGGTTTTCAATGTTTGTGTAGTAAAATTGTTAGACGAGTCATGCCAAGTAAAATGAGTCGTGCTTCAAAATAGTTTAGTGTAATTTAGGGAGACAGTTCGTGATAAGCGAAGATAGTTCGTGCTTTCAAATTTTATTATGCAAAAATTATTTTACAAAGTATCTAGGCCAAGATGCATCATAGTATCCAAATTAAAGATTTTTTACAAATTAATACAACAACTCTCAATTACATAGGTAGTGGTGGATTCAAAATCCTAAAATATTTTTCTCATCTCATTTCACTTAATTAATAGTCTAATCTTAACTCCAAAAATTCACGACAACTTCGTTATACTTCTAAATTTCTAAATTACATTTATTTCTTATCTTTAATCCTTCTGGATTGACACCTAATCTTGATCGCAATTCTACGGAGTAGTAGTTACTCCTTGATTGTTAAATAAAATATTTTGGTATGTAAACAACCACATCATTATCAAATTGATGGAGTAATAATGTCTTCAATTGTCCTTATTTAGAATGAGATTCAAAATTCAAGATCAAATATATCATAATTGAAATGTCAAAGACCAAAGTGATAGAAACCTCAAACTACAGGGACTGTTAGTGTAATTTGTCCAATAGTATAAATAGACTAGAAATGCAGGGAAGACAAATCACTCAAAAAGTACAGTAAAAGTTGCATTATATCTTAAAGGGCAAATTACGCCAGTAGTTCATATACTTTGATTCTTGTGTCATTTTGGTCCCTCTAATTTTATTTCGCTCGACTTTGACCCTGAATTTATGATTTTGTTTCAATTTGGTCCAATTGATTACAATTCTTAATATTTTTTATGAAAAATATGCATATAAGTGACATATATCATATTTTTTTAAATAAAATTATAAATTTACTAAATTCAGTGAGTTAACCTCAACCAAGTCAGTGATTATTTTTTGTCAAAAACACCAACGCCATTATTAATTGGACCAAATTGACACAATGTAAAATTATCAAGATTGAGTCAACTGAAAGTGGAGGGACTAAAATAATATAAGGGACAACATGTAGGGACCACCAATGTAATTAGTCCAATCTTAAATCTAATGTCTTGACATACTCTTTCTCCACATGCTGGACAAATCACAAAATTCACAATCCCAAATCTCCAGTTAAGCAGATTTAGTCGTTCTTCTTCTACTTTCAGCCTTCGAAAATCCAATCGACACTTAACCCTTTGTTGCACACCTCAGAGGTAAGGCACTACGGCTGTGTATCCCTGCTTATCCCCTCCCTGCATCTCAAAGCCGAATTACACTATTGATAAAGAGCATTCGGTCTGAACAAAATCAAATATTATAACAAAAAGAAAAAATTCATCTATAAAAATAAAACTGAATGATATTTATGTCCTGATTGCCACTGCTTGTAATAGTTTTAAAGATTGTAGTGACATTCAACCTTCACTGATCAATCGCCACTGTCACATGATCGAACTCAATTCTCGCATGATCCATGAAAGTTTAATTCGAAAGACTTTATACATTAAAAACTGTTAAGGGATGTCTTCTTCACTATATTAAAAAAAAAAAAAATTAAATTAAATTAAATTAAAATTAAAATTAAAAAACCATTTTAAGAACAAATACCATTAGCACAACTAGAAATTTAGAAGTAGACATTAATGAAATAAAAACCAGCACACTGGTTGAAATAAGCTGAACAGCAACTGATGCATATATTTGTAGGGTCAGCTTTGTTCAGCTTTAACCACATAGCCCCCTGCACCTATATAGTATCACCCTTGACAAAATGAAAAATGTTATTCATGGCACTTGATAACTCAATCTAGTATTATAAAAAATTTGAGGGATAATCGCTACCAGGTCTTATAGATCAAACTTATTTACACAAATTTTGAGTGAGTTTTTTTTTTATGCATTTGCTCCTTCTTGTGATAATGAGAATGTTTTGAGACTTCCCAGACGTATGTTTTGTTTTTGTCGACGGATTATTTAATACTGGTAATGATACTTAAAAATTTATCAAATTGATAAATGGTTGGAAAATTTTGATTTTTGTTTGTAAGTTTTGATTTATTGTAGTGCCAACTTCACCACCATTACCATGATCACTATTGACATATACTATCATCATTTATTATTTTCATGTAAATTTTATTTTTTAGTTTATTTTTGTCAGATTGATTTTTATTTTTTCAAACAATTCTAATTAAATATATTTTTTAAAAAAAAAAAAAAAACCAAATAGGGTGATTTTGTTTAGAAAAATCTCATAGTAAATGCTGCCAGATTAACATGTTACACATCCTAATGAGAACAGCATCAACAACAATCATATTAACAAATCTTATTGTTTTAATGAAATGAGATCTGCCACAATTTTTGATAACTCTCTTAGGATATTCTGTCAATGTTAAATGATCAAATAAATATTAAATTAAAGTTTATTTTTCTTGAGAGAGAGAGTAGGAGCTATGGATGCTAAAATGGGTGTGTGCCGGAGAGCAGTGTAGATGTAAAATAACCATGAGCAGGAGGGATTTAGGGCTACTCAGTTACTCTTGAGCAGATGTCTCAAATATTGAGTGTATTTTCATCTAGTCACTGTACTCTCTGTTATACACCACGGATTTACCTCTCTGCCCCGTAAATTTTGTCACATGGATTTATATTTCAACATGGGTATAAGAGTTTGTTGGGTGGGATTTATCCCTAACACAATCAAAAGTTACAAATTTAGGTTTTAACAAAGAATGAATATACAGCAAAGCTGTAGGGCTATGTTTGAATTATGAATTTGAATATAGATTTGAAAAATGAAGGGAAAAATATGTAAAACGTGAATGAAATACACTATATTTTACCTACTGTTTTCTTTTCCAATCCAAATTTCTACCAAAATCTATAATCTAAATTCAACTTAAGTGATTCATAAATGTGAGTTTGTCTGCTCCGCTCTGTTCAGCTACAGCCCTCTATGCAGTATCTTTGCCCATGAAGTGAAAAATAGCAGTAAAGAAGAGGAAGTGCCTCAAGTACTTTCATATTATTTCCTCGAACCCATATATAAATCTGTAAAATAAAAATGAAATTCACATATAAAATTAGGTGCAGCAACATCAATTTGGTGGCCCGTAAAAAAATAAAAACATACGCTCTATTTATTTCAGTGGAAAATATTTTCTATAGAAAACGTTTTCTTATATTTGATTGTATTCTTGAAGTTAGGCCTCGTTTGAGAATAGACTTTTTTAGTAACTTTTTAACTTTTTGGCTAAAATATGATGTAAAAAAATTAGTATGTTCAGAATGATTTTTTAATTTTTTACGAAAAGATGTGCAAAAAATATAGAGAAAAAAGAATATTTTACTTTTTGATATATGTTGTTGGCTTTTTTATTTTTTTAATAACTTTTTAGCTTTTAAGCTAAAAAGTGATGTTGCCAAACGAGGCTTTAATGTACTAAAAGTTACATTAGTGGTAGTGGTAGTGTTGGTGGTAGGGTAGAGGTAGAAGTGGAAGTGTTAGGGTTGGTGGGGGTGGTAGTGGTGTGGCAGTGGTAGTCGTGGTAGTGGCGGCGGCGGTGGCGGTAGTGGTGTGGTAGTGGTGATAGCAATAAGGTAAAGATGGTTGTGGCGGTGGTGGCGGCAACGATGGTGATGGTGGTTGTAGCAGTGGTGGTGGCGGTGGTGGAGGTGGTGGCGGTGGTGGAGGTGATGGTAGTGGTGGTAATATAACGACACTGATAAAACTTTGATTCGGGAAATGTTTTCCACTTTCTAAATATGGAAAATATTTTCTGCCCAAATAGGCTTGTTTTTCATTAATCACAGAAAATGTTTTCCGTTGATTTTTATTTTCTATTGTACCAAATGCCCAAAAAATATTTTCCGCCTAGACAAACAAAGTATTAAAAAATGCTTGCTTTCTTCCAAAGAAGTAATCCTTTGTGCTGTGTTTATAGCTATTTAAATGTGGGCAAGTCCATAAGCTTGTTTCAATCTTTTTAAAGATTATATTTCTTAAAAATCTCCCATTATTTGGGTATCGTGAGGGTCTTGGTTTTTTTTTTTTTTTTCCTAACATTTTGGTTTATGAGAAAAATAAATAAATAAAAGGATAACAAAATAAATTAGAAAATTAAAGGACAAGCGGATAAATTTGATTGTGTTAATATGCTTACCACTCCAGCACATTATCAGATTCAATAATTTGCAACCAATTATTTCCCATGCTATTTTGTTCTTCTTTAATTTCCCTAGTAGATTTCACAACAAAATTGTAGCACCGACACACCTCAATTATCTGAAGCGTGGGTGTATCTCCTATTTCAGATGGGATATCAAGGTCTTGAAATCCAGAAAGCACTAATCGCTGAAGGCTAGGAAAGTAATTTCCAGAAACTTGCCAACTCCCAATCATCTGGCCCTCTAATTTTAAAATTTTAAGTCAGAAGAAAAACCTCGCTTGCATCACAAGCCCATTCCCACTCATAAATTCCAGATAATTTGAGAACCTCAAGATTGGACAGTAACTTTCCCAATAAAACCACAGCTCATCGCACTACTCTGCCTGTCAAGTCCCCATGTTGCAATAGGGACTTCAGCGGACGCTCCGTGAGCACCACCATCTTGTGAGCTTAAAAGTAATGGTTCAATTTCTTTGATGCCAATACCAGGGCGAGTGTTAGTTTTTCTAGAGGTAGGTACCTCATTTTTGCACTTGCCAGGGTCTTGCTTACATAATACACCATCTTTTGTTCTCTTTCTTCTTCTTGGATGACCACGGTACTAATGACATGGTCCGAAACTGGCAGATATAAGAATAGATTCTCTCCTGGAACCGAGTTTGACAACACCGATGGGGATGTCAAATACTTCTTCAAGTCAGCTAGGGCGACTTCACTCTCATCTGTTCATAGAAAATCTATGTGGCCTTCTTCAATAACTAGAAGAATGGTTTGCACTTATCCGAACTCTGACTAATAAATCTATTCAACGTAGCTGCCTTGCCGGTCAAGACTTGGACTTCTTTTGCTGTTGTCGGGCTCTTTAGGTTAATGATGGCCCTGATCTGATCGGGGCTTGCTTCGATTCCTCTCCTGGTCACCAGATATCCTAGGAATTTCCCAAATCCTACTCTGAAGGTGCACTTTGAGGCATTCAAATGAAGCTGATGTGCTCTTAGTATATCAAAAACCTCCTTTAGATCAGCTAGATGATCTAAAGGTTTCCTACTCTTCACGACCACGTCGTCGATGTAAACTTCCACGATTTTCCCAATCAGATGCTTAAACTTCTTTGTTACTAGTCTCTGGTATGTTGCCCCTGCATTCTTCAATCCAAAGGGCATCACTCTATAGCAGTAGAGTCCCTTTGGACTGTTGAATGATGTATTCTCTTCATCTGGAGCGCATATGGCTATCTAATGATAGCCTCGATATGCATCAAGAAATCTCATCCTTCCATAGCCAGATGTGGCATCCACAAGCTAGTCTATCTTTGGCAAATGGAAGCAGTCCTTTGGGCAAGCCCTATTAGGCTTGTGAAGTCTACGCAAACCGTCCACTTGCAGTTCTTCATCTTTATTACCACTGTGTTGAACCACCACGCCAGGTAGTTTACTTCTCGGATTGTCTGGGCCTCCAACAGCTTCTCCACCTCTTCTTTCAACTGCTTGCACATCGATCAAAGTAGGTCGTTTGGCCCTTTGGACCACAGGTTTCGCCATCCTGTCCATGTTGAGTTTGTGGCAGGTGACCTCAAGATAGATCCTCGGTATCTCGTAGGGCATCCAAGCAAACACCTCTATGTTTTCTCGTACAAAAGCTTCCATTTTTCTTTCTTCTTCCTCGGCCAAGCCTGAGCCAAGCAGGAAGAATTGTTCTTCATTCCCTTCTTGTACCAGAACTTTTTTAGGGGTTGCTGGCTCTCGTCGACAGGTTCTTTGCTGACATTGTCCAAGACCACTTTTGTGACAACCCTCACCACTGATTACTGATAAACCACTGATCACTGTTAAACTGAGACTGATTATGATAATTGACTTAATTGACTGAAATCCTGAACTGATTGATCGTTTGTATCTGTTTAAGTGCATTTCTATCTGTTCGACTGTTAAACTATCTGTTCATGTTTTAAGCTTTAAACTACAAATTGAAGGCCTTATCGGCGGTCGAACCAGAAATTGATTAGTGTTTTATGTTAATTGAGGTTTATATGATTTTATGGTGTATTTAATTGAAATGTGATTTGGTATGATTAAATTAGATCAAATGTTGATAAATTATAAAAGTTAGCCTTAATCACCAAATTGCCATCCTAGTGGGTTAACCTAGGACCCTTTTGTTGATTCATTTATGTTAGCAAAACATTTCTTCAGCCCATTTTCTTGAGACAACCGACCAAGAGAGAAGAAAGGGAGAGAGTGAGAGAAATTGAGTTCTATCTTGTGAATTGCTTGGTGAATTAAAGAAATTGAAGGTTGATTTCATAGTTGAGCTTCCTACACTTGATATTCTAGGTCTAAGGTAGAGAATCCACCTTCTTAAACTTGTCTTTAAGTTAGTTCTTGCTTGATTCTTGTTATATTGATAATTGGAGTCAAAATTAGCTTAATATGTTGAATTGAGTGGGAATTCATGCATGCATGTCTATATTGTTGCATTTTGAGGTTGATTACATGGAATTTGGTACATGCATGTTCATATTATTGTTATAGTCCATGTTTTCATCTTGTTTTTGGAAGTTGAGGCTCATTTGAGCAAGTAATTGAAGCTTTGAATTGGTTTAAACTCATGCATGTCATGTTTGAGTTATGTTCATGAAAATTGGTTTGAAATTGGATTTCATTGAACTACCTTTGGGCTTTGATTTCTCAAATTGATCTTTGAAACATGTTATATTATGAGTTTTGAAGTGTTTTCCAGAAAATTAGCCCAAAAGGATCGAATTTGGTGTTTTAAAACTTGTTTTTGAGCTTGAGGTTCAAATCTGGAAATTCCAGATTTTGGACTCACGCTCGAGCGGAGTGACTGGCGCTTGAGCGTGAAATTCGTGCATCCAGCACTTTACACTGTTTTACAGTCCGCTCGAGCGGGGTATTGGACGCTCGAGCAAGGACTCGTGTCACACGCCCGAGCGGGTATCGAGCGCCCAATCGAGCGTGATTTTCACCCATCCAGTACTTTTGGCATGTTTTACAGTCTGCTCGAGCGGGGTAACTCGAGCTCGAGCGGGGTAACTCGAGCTCGAGCGGAGTATTTTGTTGCCTGTACGCTCGAGCGGGTAAACCCACGCTCGAGCAGGACCCCTGTTTCCTGAAAATTCTGAAAATGTTTTTAAAGTGCATCTTTGCATCCTCATTCCATTCTAGGCATTCTTAGGCCTAGTTTAAGGCATTTTCATGAGGATATTGATGTAGAACCACGCCGAGTCAAGATAGGGATTAAGTTATTATTTTTTCCAACTGTGTAGCTTAGTGTGTGTTCACTCTGTAACTGTGTAGGGTTGGCATCCGGAGACGCGTACTAGCTTATCTGTAGCCCAGAACTCTGTGAGTAACAATGTTGTAAAGATATGTTCAAAAATGAATATTTTCTGAATGATCAACTGAACTGTTTTCTGAACTGTTTACTGTTAACTGAATGAATGTTTGTCCTCTATTCTGAACTGTATTGTGGCATCCTTAGCAGCTACTGTTATTGTTACTGCTACTGTTACAGAGATCTCTATCAGTTCCTATTTTGGAACTTCTGTTTACTGTTATGATGGCCATCATTGATTGTTCGGTCTTTCAAGACCTACTGTTTACTGTACTGTTCTGCTAATGGATGTACCACATATGACTGTTATGACTGAATGACTGATACACTGAATCAATTGACTGTTTTCAATACTGAAAGGACATTCATTTTTAACCTCTTTACGCATTATGTTATTCACTGGGCTTTAGCTCACTGCTCATATATATATGTAGGTGTTCAGGCACCAGACCGGAGCTAGGAGCGTGGGTTAGACTCCCTTTTGTCAAAGCCAACCATTGTGCCTCACTACGAGGTTCCGAGCCTATCAAGCTAGGGCTTTTGGGGTGTTTTAGTTTCCCCCTTTTTTTTGTATCTGTTTTGTAATTACCGTATAGACTGACTGATGTTATACTGTACTGTTCTAATAAGGATTAAGTCCCTGTCCTGAACGATTGTATATATTGTACATACTGGTTTGGTACTGATTGTATATATATATATATATATATATGAAAAGTCTTTTTGCATACAGACTGTCACAGCTCATTGGACATCTTTTAATTACTGTTTGGCTTCCGCCAGCCCCTATACTCTGTATTACTGTATTACTGTTAAGCAGGCCTTCGGTAATCTTAGATTACTGGCCGGTTACGGTGCTAAACCCATAGGGGCGGGTTTGGGCTGTGATAACTTTGTCTTCGTCTTCTACTTCTAACATCTCTACTTCTCTAACAATGCAGGTGTATTTTATTCTTTCCATGGAGCAATTCTTTGCCTACAGTTGGTCTCTCTTCACCTCCTCAACCCCGAACTCTGTTAAGAACCGGAGTAATTGGTGCAGTGTTGAGGGAATAGCCCTTATAACGTGCAACCAAGGTCTTCCTAAAATAATGTTGTATGGGGAGGGGGTATCTATCATGGTAAACTCTATGATTACCATCTTGGTTCCTATCTGAACCCCCAAGTTCGTGGTCCTTAGTGGCCATGGGGCTATTGGATTGTTCCAAATCGTCCTTGTGGAGACCGAGCACTTTGTAGCATCTAACATACATGATATCACAGGAGCTGCCTTGATCTATCAGTATGCCCCTTACCTGGCATTCTCCGATCTTTAGAGTCACTACTAGAGCATCGTTGTGCGGATGTTATACCATGTCTAGGTCTTCTTCTGTGAATGATATCATCGACCTCCGATGTTCTTTTATACGGGGCTTTTTTTGCTGGACTTGGTAGACATGCTACAGATGTCTTACCCTCTGTGTGTCTCCCCGGATCTCATTCTCGTTGACCTTCATATGGATCACGTTGATAACCTGTGGTCCATCTGTCTATGGTGGAGGAGGTGGAGGTGCTTCCCCAAGTGTCTAGGCCAACTTCGCATGTTCCTCTCGTGTTCTTGCTTCGTCTATCAAGTCTCTCAGGTGTCTTTGTCTAACCAAGTCCTGCAGGTGTTGTTTTAGGGTCGTGCACCCTTAAGTCATGCGCCCATTCTCGTCGTGGTAATCGTAACTTTTCTTGGGGTTTCTACCCATATACTCCCCGAGATCTTCTATGGTGGCCTAAAGTAGAGCTGATTTCAGATCCTTTCCATGACCCTGTAAACGGAGGATCTTGAAAACTATGCTTACAGCCTAGATAGCCTTTAATCCAGGTTCCAACTTGTCGGCACCGTTATTTCCTCGGCTACACTTTAGTGAGTCATTTCCCTTCTCCTGCTTTATTGTGTCGATCTTTCTGGTTTTCCTATCCTTCTCCACTCTTGTGTACTTCTCAATCCTTTCCATAAGATCCTTCATGTTCTTTGGGAGGGCTTTTGCAAGGGATTGCCGAAGTGGGCAATCGTCATCTAAGCCATTCTTAAAAGAAATGACCGCAAGTTCCAAGTTACAAGTTAGGATCCGGTTGTAAACCTCGTAGTACCTCTTGGCGTAAGCCCTAAGGCCTTCGCTATCGTTTATCTTTAAAGCCAATAGGGAATCCACCATCAATGGTTGTAGCCTGTTTGTAACGAACCTGGCCACAAACATTTTGGCTAGGCCTTCCCAACTCTTTACACACCTTTTCGGCAATTTGTGGAACCCGTCCGACGTTATTTCCCAAAATATTGATGGGAACATCTTGCATGGTAACTATCCATTCCCACTCCACAGAGCCATAGCATTTACATATAAACTAATATGGAAGTTTGGGTCTGACTTACCATCATAGATCTGGAACCTTGGTCTACTGAATCTTTTCGATGCCTCGAACGCATCCAATTCCACCAAGAATAGTGTCTTTGAATGGGCATTGGACGTGATCTCGACGTCCTACCTCTTCCTCTGTAGGTAATCTTATAAGTCTTCTTTCACCCATCCAGGAGCTCGGCTATCAGTCGACTTCAGCCTTTTCGGAGCGCTGCTTTCCATGTTGGGATAGGTCTTCCTAGACACCTCTAAATCTGCTACGTCATTAAAACAGAGGCCTTGTCCATTGACCTGTCAAGATCCCCTAATCTAGGTTCCCTTGGTCCTCGGGGTTCTACAAGACTCCTCTCGCCGGATTTTGTTCGCCTGGCATTCTGGAATCACCGATGTGAATTCTCTAGTCTCTTCTCATGTTGGGAGACTGTTGGTATTGTAGCCAACCCTTCCTTCCGAGCGTTGGTGTTTCTTACCAAAGTCAGCGTCTCTGGTAAAGGCAATGCCGGCTGTATCACCTTGTTTTGCATCATGAAATTTACCACGGTCTGCAGATCAGTCAACTTGTTCACTAAGTCCTTCAGCTCGTCGTCTCTCCTCATGCATCTTTGTTTCCATATCTAGCATTCGCTTTTGTTGTAGTATTCTTCTTAATTCCCTCTTCTCGAGCCATTACGCCCTCTTGCAACGTTGTTAGCCTTAGGGTTCACTTCCTGCACCTCTTCGTCATGGTTTCCCATCCTAGTGTTGGGTTCTACATACTCCTCTTCCTTATTGTGCATGTTGTTCCCGACTCTCACTTCTTGTCTGGCGTTGGCCATCTATTCTTACTAAGTTTCCACAGACGGCACCAAATTGTGAGTGTTGATTTTTGACCTCACAACCAAACAGGGAACTTAGCAGGAGAGCACGGGGCAAAATAGATTAAACCAAGCACCTGCCAACAAAAAGGATAAGAATACCACAGTGGCTCATCCACCCGGGGGCACTCTGACGATCAAGTCAGTCAATCTTATCTCTCAAAGATATCAAACAAGTACTCAACACACAAGTAAAAGTATACCTTAGACCCACGAGGGTGCCTTACTTTTATATCAAATAGTACCCTCATCCCCTAGAAGTCTCACTTCCTAGGACTCAAGTACAATGTTTATCTTAGACCCTTAATTAGATATGGATGAACACCACAAGAGTCTCATCCCTATTCGAACTAAGCACCTCACGTATCTAAAACTCTTGTCCTCTATCCAAATGTCTCAAATTTCGTACCATATCTCGGCAACACCATAATCATTTAAAAAATCTAGCTCGTCCATATAGCACCTCGGCCATACGGCACGACCTCAAAAAATAAATCACCACAACAACTAAAAGGGTTCGCCGCTGTTCTTTCAGCTTGAACCATTTCAAGGTATTTTTATCAGATGACATAACACTATCAATCATATATTATATAGCACACACCCTTTATTGAGGTGTGTTGTGTACTATAAAATTAGTGATACTATAAAACTATAAATTCAAAAATTTTAGGATACTCGATCCATAAATTCAAATTTACATTTTATTTGGCCAAAAGTCGACACTCTAAAATACTTTGCCCACAAGGACATGTTTAGATAAAATTACCAAAATACCAACTTATATATATATATATATATATATTGTATCACCTTATTTCCAAACCATAATAACCCGCTTCTTTCCCTCTTCATCATGCATCTCTCTCTATCTTCTTTCTTCTCCCTCATCATTCGTCTCTCTCTCTCTCTCTCTCTCTCTCTCTCTCTCTCTTTCTCAATTCCGATCTCGTCATCATCAGAGCTAGCGTCAAAGGCCACGACACTACATTGCACGCTATGGAGAAGGTACGAGTGACCGACCAATCGGTGGATTGTTGTGCTCTCTATTTTGCATATCATAGATGCACTCACTAATTCTTCAGCGAAGGTTCGGATTTGGAATCACCTCGCCAAAGCCCTAGCTTTCTCGCCAAGTTACTTCACCAATTCAATAGCCATTTAATCATGGAATTCCATTTCTAGCGCCGATCTAATCGTCAGATTCTCCATCTACAGCGCTAAATGAATATTCACATTCTGATCATGGAGTTCCGTCTCTGGCGCCATGACTTGTTTCGGCAAAGTGCATCTTGCGTATGCTATTTCTTCAATAAGGTGGGGAAATTGAGCCCTAATAGGTTTTCAGATGGCTCTGATAATGACGTTTTGCATCAAAGATTTCTCAGACAAGGTCACAAATTGCATTCGGTTTCATTATTATGATCGTCATTGTACTTTTCACTTTTCTTATATTAAAGGAGATCACAGATCTAGTCACAGATCTGAGCATTTATTTATTTATTTATTTGTTGTTGTTTATTGTTGTTATTGTTGTTGTTGTTGTTGATTGATTGATGATCTATCCTTCATCTCTCTCTTGAGATCTTTCATGTCTTTGATTTATACACATAGATTTGTTGTTTTTTCAACAAATAATGGGTTTGCATATTTGGTTCTATATTTGTATGCATATATGATGTATTTAATATAAAAAATTGAACAAATCTAGAGAATAAGGGATTTTTGGATTAAACAAATAGAGGATTTGGGGATTTGTACAGACAGATTCAACACAGATAAGAAGAGATTGATTTAAATAGATAAAGAAAAAATTGAATAGATATATACAAATTTGGACAGATATTTCAACTAATAAGGGGAAAAATGAACAGACTGAGGAGAAAAATTAAACAAATAGATACAAAATTAAACAAATAGTCAAAAAAATTAAACATATATATAGTCAAAAATTTGAACAGATAGATAAAATACTCAAACAGATAGTTAAAAAATCAATAGATAGATTAGGGGATAAAATTGGAAACAAAGTGTCCTCAAAAATAATAAATGGATTTCTCACCAAAATCAATAGATAGATAGACCTCTCACTAACAAAAAATATCGACTAGACCAACAATATTATTAAATTGGACTTTTCAACAATTTTCTCAAAATTTTATTTAAAAATTATTCAGAAATATTAATATGTGATTCAAATTTATTTTATATAAACCCTACAATACACATTTTTAATCTCTATTATACATTCCTATTCTTGAAATAAATCTAAAATTGAAAATCTAGATCCCTAAATTTTCTATTATAAAATTATTCCATTAAAAGCATCTCCAATGGCTTATTATTTGGCATGCTATTGCTATAAAATAGCATGGAGTTCAAATTTTTGCTCCCCAACGATTTGTTGTTTGGCTTACTATATTTTAGCATAGTTATACTTGTAACGCCCTCAAAATAAACCCATTATATATATCATTGACACGCATTATTTAATGAAAACATTTTATTAATTCATTTATCAGAGTATTACTAAGTAAAAGCATTACATGTAACATCAGATAAATTGCCCAACAGGCTTACATCTTTCCAAGCCAACACTTGGACACAAAAATATGAGTTCTAACCCATTACAAGGAAAGCCCTAGGCTTGAATGTTTACATGTACTAACAAATAAAAACAATTAACTAAAGATAATCTTCTTGAAAATCCAGAAGCCCAAACCCTCCCAAGCTAAGTCCTTGGAGGTAGCTTATCACCTGAACCTGAAAATGATGTTCCCATAAAGGGTGAGCCACAGCCCAGCAGAGATATACTAAACCAAATATAAGCATTGAATAAAGCAATAGCATACAATAATTGGTTAACCAAGATAATCAGTTATATCTCTATACAGTTTCATGATATTAATGTCCAAGATACGTTTTACTTTTCAACATTATCAATATGGCTCAGAACCTGGCCAAACTTACAACAGTGAACCATATATATATATCAAATTCACATTCTTCCAATACCAACAAACAAATGAGACTCAGGCTCAAATCAAAACACTTCATACTTCCAGTTTGATACACATTTTAGTGCTGTATCAATAAAAACACTTCGATATAGATAAGCACACATAAAAGTGATGCTAATGGAGTCCATCCCCTATCTCCTCCCAAAACAAAATCCGATTTAGAGGTCCATCCCCTATCTTCCCCTAAACCGTGGAGTACATCCCCTATCTCCTCCCACACAAAACAATGTATGCAAACACATAACATACACAACACACAATCAATACACATAATGTCTGTATTAATTCAACAGTCAAGATTGATGACTTAATTAATGATTAGTTTCAGTTATCCCTAATCCACATACAGAGTCTACAACAAGCACGACTATCCTCCACCGATAGCCCAAAACAGCTATTTCTAGACTGGGAAATAAATATACCAATAATTCAATAGTCGAGTGATTTAAATTAACCAACTACGCCATTTAATCAATGAATTCCCCATTTCCATGAATTAAATATACAAATTAATTTATTAATTCAACTAGGGTTTTTCCCAAAATTATCAAAGTAACCCCAACATATCAATATACCAAAACTTAGAACAAAACCTATAAAATGGAGTAGGAAATCCCTACCTCGAAGAAAAACAACCCACAAGGAGAAGACAGAGATGAATACCCAAACACCAAAGTGCTCCAAATTGCCAAATGTTCAGATTAAATGGAAGCCCTCGACTCAATCTACCTTTTTAATGAAGGATCTAGGGTAGAAACACACCCTAAGTGGATCAAATCTAAGAGAGAAGGTGAGTAGGGAGAGAGAGAAGTCGGACCTAGGGTTTAGAACCGAAAAGAATAAGAAAAAGACTGATCAAAACCTGCTGCTGCGTATATAAACTGGACAGGCTCGCTCGAGCGAAGACTTGGTCGCTCGAGCGACAAGACACAGAGAAACTACGCTCGAGCCAAGGAAGCCTTGCTCGAGCCAACAACTCCAAAGCTCGCTCGAGCGAAAGAAAGCTTGATCGAGCGAAGAACTCAAACCCTCAGGTCTGCAATAAGACACACGCTCGAGCGAAGGAACTATTGCTCGAGCGAAGAACGAACCAACTCGCTCGAGCGAAGAAAATCTCGCTCGAGCCAAGAATGCAAAGCTACAGGTCCATACTGGACGCCACCCCTCGCTCGAGCGACCACCTCCTCGCTCGAGCGAAGAACCAAAAACCTGGACAGCAACCCTTGGTTTCTAAACCCAACCAACCTGAAACAAACCTGCCCAACACATCCTATAATTTCAAATAAGAAAATAAGGGACAACAACAACAATTATACAATAACAGAACCTACGGAACCCAAGTCCGGATACAATAATCAAATGGGAAAAGACCGGGGTCGCTATAATACTTGTGCCAAATTTGACACAATGTTTACCTGTAGGTAGAGCTATGTAAATACTATATAATCCGCTAAAACTGCATCGATCGATACCGATCTATCCATTAACCACAGATTAAATTTTAAAATTTATAATCTGCCTTCAAAACTGAACTGCTCTACTCTAATATACATATATAACCTCTAATAAAATATCAAAATAAAAATGAAAGAGATATTTAAGATGTGAAATTTGTTATTAATTAGTAGTTATATATATATATATATATGAAAAATATTATGTAAAATTAGTTTGTGTTATATATATGAAAAATATTATGCAAATTGGTGTTATATATTATGTAAATTCTTGATAATTGTTTAAAAATATTCTCCAATCAACTAGCAAAATGAAACCTCCCAAAACCATCCAAACAGTGATTTGGATATTTGCCAATTTGCTATTTACGGGTTGGTTTATAATTTTATTCTCAAGCCGCCAACTATACCGCGCACACAACTACCTATATGTAAATCTATCAACCCACAACTACTGTCAAAAAATACTTGGTTATGTGGTTTAGTTTTTAAAAATTATTTTTAATTTTTTGAAAAATGTTAAAGACCACAAAAGTTTTACCAAATTTTCTATCAAATATCTCACATGGATGTGGATCTCACCCCTATGTGAGGCATTTGATGTACGTGTGAATCCCACACCCACATAGGACCACCATATATAAATCTCACATCTATGTGAGATATTTGATGGACGTGTGAGTCCCACACCCACATTGGACCCACATGGTGGTATGTGAGGCATTTGATAGACGTGTGAGTCCTACACCCACATAGGACCCATATGGTGAGATGTGGGTCCCATACCTATGTGAGACATTCGATAGATATGTGAGTTCCATACCCCTATGAGACCCATATGGTGTGGGTCCCACACACATTAGTAAAAATTTTAGTAAAACTTTAAGGGTCACTGGCATTACTTTAATTTTTTTGATTTTGGTATTTTTTTTCTTTAATAAAAAATTTATAGCATAATCATTTTTAATTTTTTTTGAATGCATTTAAAAAGTAAAATATTAATTAAAAAAATTTAAAAATTATTAAACACAAAAAAAAAATTTAATTTAAAAACAAGATTCAAAGAAAAGTGATCAAATAATGATGATTCGTAATTGGAAAAATAGTGGGTGAATTGATAGAGAGAAACTGATTGTGCAAAAAAATATAAAACGAAACATTAGAGCAACATTGCTATAATATGAAATTTTGATACTGTTTATTATTAAATGAAAAATGATATACAAATCTATATTCACTCAAAAAAAGATATACAAATCTATTTTTTGAACTCAATAATGTATAAGAGAAATAACACTGCTGGGGACTCCAGTGGGGGGTGACCCCCAACACCCCACCTCCACGTGGGGGGCTATGATTGCAAGTCAAAAAAAAAAAAAAATTTCAACCAATCAAAAAATAGTGGGGGTGGTGGGGTCACCCCACTGGGGTCTCAGTCATTATGCTAAGAGAGATGGCTACTAATGATTAGAGAAAATATGAAAAAAATTATCCTAAATATTCTAATCGATTACTATATCATTAGATTTAAAAAATAAATCTAAGAGTTATTTTGATTTCTTTACACATTACAAAATGTAAAGAAAAAATAAAGAAATGATATGACCTAAATAAAATATATACCAAAAGAAGCGTAAGTTTTAGGCTGGAATAATAATGTCCTCATGCAAATGTAGCAATAATTATAGCAATGACGAAGAAGCTTGAACCCGAGAGAGAGAGAGAGAGAGAGAGAGAGAGGAAAATGGTCTTGGCATATTGAATGAAAGTAGCCACAACGATGGCTTCGCTGGCTCAGTATAGAATTGGGTGTAAATGGGGTTGTCTGTTTTGTAATGCATTTATGGTTTCAATTCTTCTTTGCAAATTCCAAACCATTCAGATTATAAGAATCCCTACCCACCCAAATCAATCAGTTAGAGAGAGAAACACACAGATACATAGAGAGAAGCACATAGACACAGAGAGAGCAAGGCAGAGAGAACTCGAACTCGAAGATGCGAGCTCGAACTGGCCTTTGTATAAATAATCTCTTCTTGCTTCGATTTTATTCTATTCTTTCTGGTATAATCTCTTTTACGCATCTGTTTTGTCTTTATTTTGTGAAAAACTTTCGGATTATTAATCTAGTTTGATTGCTTAATTTTTTCAATTCGTTTGATTTTTAACCAATTTGTTTTAATTAAAAACTTGTATCTATGATTGTTTATTCAGTGCTTTTTTTTGTATTTGTGATTGTTCATTTTCAATCAATCGATTTAAATCTGCCCTTTTTGGGTTTCTATTTTGTGCTTGTTGATGATTTGTGTGTTAAGGTATTGGCATCTTAACAGTGTTATTGGCCTGAATTGATTAAAACATAAATTGCAGACGATACTTTCTATCTCTAATGGTAATTTTTGATTTTATAATATTTTTTCTCTTACCATTTTTCTTGATAATCGATTATCTGTAGGCATTCTTATATTCAACATGCTTTTTCCCTCCCCTTCCCTCCCTCCTAATTACTAGAAACTTGTGTCATGTGCAAATTCCGTGTTTACTTGACTCGAATCCTCTTTATATATATATATATTATGTATGCATGTGTCGACCTTCAAGCTTATTAATTGAAAATCAAACATATACATTCAATTTGATGATTTAGTGTTTGTGTGCCCATATAGTCTTGTGTTCGCTGATGTGCATCCCTTAGGACTACAATTTTAGAACTCTTCCTAAGGGGGTTAATGTGATCTTGTGATCTATTGGCCCTAGATTCCATAGCCCCGTCAATGCATTTCCGTTTCAAAGATACTAATGTTTGGGTGAGTGAGATAGAGTATTTTCACCCTTAGGATTGCATGATGAAAGTACCTCATCGATTGTTGAAGGGAGGACTTCACAATCATTTTCATCCTTAGAATTGCATGATGAAAGTACCTCAAAGAAACTAAAAAGTGAAACTATTGTCTCGTTATTTGCTTCCATTTTGAATTGGCTCCCTAAAAGTATTATTATTAACTATAATAATTAGCATGACCTAACTAGCGTTATATTTATCTCGTTTATTGTTTGACGTGAAGCCTTTCCCTTATTGTTGTCATTTACGTTATTCTTTTCTTTTTTATGGTTGTCCTTCTATTTATTTAACCAAACGTGTAATGAATGTGTCGATCTTTAAGTTTTTAACAAGAATGATGGGTGCTTAGCCATACATGTATAAATGATTGGTTGTTTGCATTGGTGTGTCCTTGTATTTGTGCATGCATAAGGGTTACATTGCTAATTTTTCAGACTAACTAGGTGACCTTGGTGATCTAGTGAGACTGTGACAATCCATTGGCTTCTGTATAATGTTTCCTTTAAAACTTTTAATTTGTTTAATGAATATTTTCCTTGAAGATTCTATGATTTATACAATGGTTCTTATTGTTAAATCTTTAGCATCATTCAGGAAAGACGGTTCTCAATATAGACATTAGATGGCTCATGCGTTCATTGATCTTTTAGCAATTCTATATCTATGCATGATGATTCCAGAAAAATTTGAAAGTACTTGGGAGAGCTGAAAATTGTTATTGTTTTGTAGTTCAAAAATGATTTTTGACAATCTTGGAGTTGTTCTTCATTTCTTATTTTCCTCTTTCTCTTTGGTTTTCTAATCATTTTGCATGTGTTCCAATGTCTAAGTTTGATTTTTGTAAATGGTGGATGGTTTCACATTTTTAATTGATAGTTAAAATGCCATGCATAGATATTGTTGCTGGTTGTAAAGTCTTCCAAATTATATGGTTGATACTTGTGTTATATTAAAAGATTTTCCTTTGATCTTAACTCTCTCTCTCTCTCACTCTTCTTTTCTGTAGATCTTGTTTGTTTCATTTATTTATTTTTTAACGTTAAATGATGCATGCTATTCATTATTATTATATTCTTGGTAACTAAATGATGTTTTTTGGAAACTCATAGTTGATTAATATACTTGGTATATATTTCAATATGTAATCACTATTATTCTTACACATTGCTATACATGTTACATGCTACTAAAGAAAATAACTATAGATCCATTAGTAATTCTGGTGGCTTGATTTAAACTTCAGTGGGAACATAAATTAGCCTTGATGGAACGTAGAAGCCACTCCAATTTTTTCTATTCCCTCAACCCTAGTTCCAATGTTGATAACCCTGGGTTGGTCCAACAAAATTTAGATTATGTGAATGCTTCAACTTGTGGCAATTGTAGTTCTATCGGGAGCTTTTATGATCAGGTTGAGGAATTCAATGATGTCACTCCTAATATTGGCCTAGAAATGGGGGCTAGTTATCTGAATTAGACTTCAAGGTTGGAAGGAAATGTAGAAGCCTTTAGAAATACTCGTTAGAGAACGAATTCGGCAACAGAACAAAACTTTCCATTCTCGAGCATGCTTTCCTCCCCACATGTTGGCAACACTTCTTAGATCTTGCATACTTCCTATTGGAAGTCTTCAAGCTCTGGTAGTGCTTTATCTATTCCTTTTGCCATTCCTCCAAGTGGAAGTGACGCACTTTAACATGAAGAGAACTCAAGATATATTGCTAGAAGCACCTCTGTGTAGAGTGTGCTAGTTCCTAATTCTGAGATGGGGATTTCAAGCCAAAATGTATTGCCTTCAAGCACCTTCCTTGTAAACTATAATTCTCAAAATGGTGTCCATCTATCTTCTACTCTTAGGTTTCCCTCGAGGAATTTGGTCGAAGAATATGAAGAGTGGATGCTTTGTGTTTGTTTTTTTGTAAATTTGATAGACTCTCTTCATATTCTTCGACCAAATTCCTCGAGGGAAACCTATGAGTAGAAGATAGATGGACGCCATTCTGAGAACTGTAGTTTATAGGGAAGGCGCTTGAAGGCATTACATTTTGGCTTGAAATCCCCATCTCAGGATTAGGAACTAGCACACTCTACACAGAGGTGCTTCTAGCAATATATCCCGAGTTCTCTTCATGCCAAAGTGCATCACTTCCACTCGGAGCAATGGCAGAACGAATAGATAAAGCATTGCCAGAGCTTGAAGACTTCCAATAAGAAGTATGCAAGATCTGAGAAATGTTGCCAACATGTGGGGAGGAAAGCATGCTCGAGAATGGAAGGTTTTATTCTGTTGTCGGATTCGTTCTCCGACGAGTATTCTAAAGGTTCCTACATTTCCTTCCAACCTTGAAGTCTGATTCAAATAACTAGACCCTATTTCCAGGCCAATGTTAGGAGTGACATCATTAAATTCCTCAACCTGATCATGGGAGTTCCCGATAGAACTACAATTTCCATAAGCTGAAGCATTCACATAATCTAAATTTTGTTGGACCAAACCAGGGTTATCAACATTGGAACTAGGGTTGAGGGAATAGAAAAAAGTGGAGTGGCTTCTACGTTCCATCAAGGCTAATTTATGTTCCCACTGAAGTTTAAATCAAGCCACCAGAATTAGTAATGGATCTATAGTTATTTTCTTCAGTAACATGTGTAGCAATGTGTAAGAATAATAGTGATTACATATTGAAATATATACCAAGTATATTAATCAACTACGAGTTTCCAAAAAACATCATTTAGTTACCAAGAATATAATAACAATGAATAGCATGCATCATTTAACGTTAAAAAATAACTAAATGAAACAAACAAGATCTACAGAAAAGAAGAGGGAGAGAAAGAAAGAGTTAAGATCGAAGAAAAAACTTCTAATACAACACAAGTATCAACCATCTAATTTGAAAGGCTTTACAACCAGCAACAATATCTATGCATGGCTTTTTAACTATCAATTAAAAATGTGAAACCATCCACCATTTACAAAAATCTCAAACTTAGACGTTAGAATACATGTGAAATGATTAGAAAACCAAAGACAAAGAGGAAAATGAAGAACAACTCCATGATTGTCAAAAATCATTTGTTGAACTACAAAACAATAACAATTTTCAGCTCCCCCAAGTACTTTCAAATTTTTTTTGGAATCATCATGCAAAGATTTATAATTGTTAAAACATCAATGAATGCATGAACCATCTAATGTCTATATTGACAACCGTCTTTCCTAAATGATGCCAGAGATTTAACCACAAGAACCATTGTATAAATCATAGAATCTTCAAGGAAAATATTCATTAAACAAATTAAAAGTTTTAAAGGAAACATTATACAGAAGTCAATGGACTGTCAGTCTCACTAGATCCCCAAGGTCACCTAGTTAGTCTGAAAAATCAGCAACTTAACCCTTTATGCATGCACAGATATAAGGACACCCCAATGCAAACAACCAATCATTTATACATTTATGGCTAAGCACACCCATCATTCTTGTTAAAAAATTAAAGATCGACACATTCATTACACGTTTGGTTAAATAAATAGAAGGACAACCATAAAAAGGAAAAAAATAACATAAATGACAACAATAAGGGAAAGGCTTCACGTTAAACAATAAATGAGATAAATATAATGCTAGTTAGGTCATGCTAATTACTATTGTTAATAATAATACTATTAAGGAGCCAATTCAAAAACTAAGTAAATAACGAAATAATATTTTCACCTTTAGTTTCTTTGAGGTACTTTCATCATGCAATTCTAAGGGTGAGATTGTGAAGTCCTCCCTTCAACAATTGATGAGGTACTTTCATCATGCAATTCTAAGAGTGAAAATACTTTGTCTCGCTCACTCAAACATTAGTATCTTTGAAACAGAAAGGCATTGGGGCGTTATGGAATCTAGGGCCAATTGATCACCTCAACCCCCTTAAGAGGAGTTCTGAAACTACAACCCTAAGGGACATACATCAATGAATACAAGACTATATGGTTACACAAATACTAAATCATGAAATCGAGTGTATATGTGTGATTTTCAATTAATAAGCTTGAAGGTCGACACATGCATACATAATATATATATATATATATATATATCTATCTAAAGAGTATTCGAGTCAAGTAAACAAGGAGTCTGCACATGACACGAGTTTGCAGTAATTAGGAGGGAGGAGAAGGGGAAAGCCTAGTGTTGTGTTGTTTTTTTTTTTTTTTTTTTTCCTTCAAATTTTGAATATAAGAATGCCTATAGATAATCGATCATCAAGAAAAATGCTAAGAGGAAAAAATTTGTAAGATAAAAAATTACTTCTCCATTAGAGATAGAAAAAATCATCTACAATACATGTTTTAATCAATTCAGACCAATAACACTATTAAGATGCCAACACCTTAACACAAATCATCAAGAAGCAAAAAATAGAAACCCGAAAAGGGGCATGTTTAATTAGATTGATTGAAAATGAACAATCACAGATACAAAAAAAGTATTGAATAAACAATCATAGATACAAGTTTTCAATTAAAACAAATGGGTTAAAAATCAAACGAATTGAAAAGGATCATTGAAACATGAAATTAAACAATCAAACTAGATTACACTACAAGAAAAATAGGATACTACCACATTTTTTTTTTGGCGTGTTTTTAAAAAGTTGTGAAATGTTCTATGATTTTTCACCTTCTCAGCAAGTTTAATTATCCTATCTCATTTTGTACGCCGTTATTAGAAAACTATGAAATAACGTTTATTTGTGATTGAAGAGGCAGGTTTCTGGTCAAAAAAAGAGAACAGAGGCGTGACTTTTGTGAGAGAGAGAGAGAGAGGCAGAGAGAGAAATCGAGGCCTTGGATCTTTGATCTCCATCGATTCTTTGGTTGTATGATCTAGAAATTCTTGTTCTATACTTGACTTGAGCGTATGTCTGTAATATCGTTGAATCCCTCTTACCTAAGTCGATCTAGGGCTCAAGGTTAGAGTTTTCTGATATGGATTTGCTACGTTCACACAAGATCTGTAAACTTTCATGGCTTAAACTAATGATTTATAGGTGATTTCTAGTTTTTTTTTCTTCTGTTTTGTATTTTCTCTTTTTGAATCTATTTATCTAGGGTTTTGAGTGCCGTGTTAATGTCTCTGATCACGTACAAGACAAGCAAGCAACGTTGGATCCGGATCGTTGGCAACAGTGAGTAGAAGCAAGCTCAACAATGTACCGATGTAGATCTTATTCTCAGATCTATTCTCTATCCGATCAAATCTGCTCTCTCTGTCCCTCCGATCTACTATTATGGTAATATCAAATCTGCTCTCTTAGTCTCTCCGATCTACTATTATGGTAATATCAAATCTGCTCTCTCAATCTCCCCGATCGAATTTCACGTATTCTCTTCATTGCTCTATGAGATTTGGGCCTTTCTCTCTGGTTTTTGATTGAATCTCATTATCTTTGTCACTTTATCACATTTTCCTTATAGAAAATGTCAAAACAGTTTCTAAAATCGATGCTGGTGACTAGTTCGTTGGTGCTCTCCTATGCATATTGATGATGACCGATTTGTAGTTGAGGTTAATATTCCCTGATGCTGTGATTCTTATCCTACTGACATAAAATTTTTTATGGATTTTTTTTTGGTTGGAATAGCTTGTTGATATTGTGATTCTTATTGTACCATTTTCCTTGCTTGTCAAATGTTCGATAAAATGTGTCAATGGAAAACTTTTGTTATTTTTATTTTATCTTTTAATTTTTAGCCAAACACCGAAAAATAAAAATGATGATGGAACTTTTATTGTAAAATAAACTTTTATCAATGTAGTATTTTCTGCCAATTTGAAAGGGGTATTATCTCTGTCTCTACCATGGGATCTTCCAAGCAATGTATTGGAAAAACCAACTAACCTGACCAGACCCTTTGGTTCTCGGGTTTTCTGGGTATTTTGTGCACCCTTCATGATAATAATGTGAAAAAACAGTTGTAGTGAATTATTTCTTAATTTTGAACTGCGTTTGATGTTTTCGTAGTTGGGTTTGAAAGTAATTTAGGAAACCTATTTTGGGTTTTGCCCCTCTCTCGCTCTCAACTTCAATTGGGGGTTGCATGCTCTGTTTTCTGATTATTTTTGTTCATGCAGGATTTCCTCAGACTAGAACCTACTTTATTTTTACATGTTTAATGTTTTTATAGTTGGATTTGTAAGTAATTTAGTAGTACTAATTTGGGCTTTGCCTTTCTCTCGCTCTTAGCTTTAATTGGGGGTCGCATACTCTGTTTTTTGTTAGCTTTAGTTTTTAGGCTGTCTTTGAATTTTGAATTTGTAAAGAAATTTGTGACAGAAAAATGAGCGAATTTTGGGGTTTTTTTTGTTGTTTGTTAGGTAGTCTTCAACTTGATTTTTACATTTCTAATTTTTTATAGTTGGATTTGAAAGTAATTTAGGAGAATTTGGGGTTCCATGCACTGTTTTGTTGTGTACTTTAGTTTTTCTTCTGTGTTTGGATTCTGAACTTAGAGAGAAATTTATGGTGGGAAAGGAAAAACAGATTGAAAAGGTGGCAAAAAAAGAAGCAAAATTTTTTTGCCTTTTCCTATTCGTTTTTCTAAAATTCAAACACTCATTTCATTTTTTTTTCCTCCATAAATACCTACTCAAATCCAAAATCTAAACAATGGATTAATTTTCTGATTTTTCGACTAACCCAATAACAGTAGTAAACTGATTTGTTTAGTATGTTCTTAATTGTGTCAAGGATTCTTTCTCCCCAAATTTCCTTGCATATTTGTTTCAAAATACTCACAACTGTTGAGTAATGAAAATCTCAAGTTGCGATGCTTTTGTCACATCTGGTTGCACTCAAGCTATTGATGTAGCATTGTCAATGTTAGCTCGCCCGGGAGTGAATATTTTTCTTCCAAGACCAGGGTTCCCAATCTACGAACTTTGTGCTACTTTTAGACACCTTGAAGTTTGGCATTTTGATCTTCTTCCCGAAAAGGGTTGGGAAGTTGATCTTGATGCTGTCGAAGCTCTTGCAGACCATAACACTACTGCAATGGTAATCATAAATCCTGGGAATCCATGTGGTAGTGTCTATACTTATCAACATTTGAAGAAGGTATTCTTCACTTCATAATTGGTTTTATGGTTACAATAAGCATTGGGTTTTCTATTAACTGCTTTATTGCAATTAGATTGATGAAACTGCAAAAAGGCTTAAAATTCTTGTAATTGCTGATGAAGTTTATGGCCACCTTGCTTTTGGGGCTAATTCTTTTGTGTCGATGGGAGTCTTTGGATCGGTTGTTCCGGTTCTCACGCTTGGCTCTTTATCAAAGTGATGGATAGTCCCCGGTTGGCGACTTGGTTGGTTTGTGATAAATGATCCAAGTGACATCTTCAAAAACCCCAAGGTTTGCTCTGTGTACTTTCTCTTTTGATAAATTTTGGTTACCATTCTCGGTATTGAATTGTGTTGTCGATCAATGTCTTGAAAGTAAATGCAATATGATTTGTTTTAATAATTATCATTCAAACATAGATTTGTAAATTGTATCGCCTTGGTTGTTGGTCCTGATAAATACTCTTTGATAAACCTATTTTTCAATCTCATAGATGTAATTTTAACCTTGTATGCTTCTACAAGCATGGAATCATGATTGCAGCTAGTGGACATGTAACATTGAGTCATCTTTTTCTCTAAAATTTGTCATATATGAATTCCAATTTGACAAATTTTGGAGGACAACATTGCGACGTCTTAAATAACAAATTTTGAAGGAAAAGATGACTCAATGTTACATGTCCACTAGTTGCAATCATGATTCCATGCTTGTAGAAGCATACAAGGTTAAAGTTATTTCAACCCGCAAGAACTTCATGAAAACAATTTCGCAAGAATCAATATAAGTATGTGAAATCATAAGAATAATTTGGATCATATGCGTAACAAGAAAGATGAAATAATCAAATATCGCATTGGGAGAAGAAGGAAATTGAAAAGACAAATCAAGGCGAATAATTAATACATCTTATGGACAAATTAATTTCACTACTATTTTCTTGGAAGGTCGGCTCAACCCAAATGGCAGGAGACCTATACAAAGAACAGGCGTCTTCTAGCTCATTAAACCGTTGAATGTTTCCATCCCCTAAGCTATAGACTCCACTATCAGAAACGACCGAACGATGTCATCCATGAAGTATATCGAGTTAGCCTGGCACCCGGAAAACCCACAAGCTAAAACGTGTAAAGAATAGTTGTTACCCTAGGAAGAGAACACCATCACCCAGGCTAACCATCTCAACCCACTTATTAGTTGCTATTAGCTGCTTGTAAACCTTGAATCCTACAGTTACTCGCGATTTTGGATTGTCATCATTAACATAAAAAGATTGGTTGAATGTCCTTTGAACCTGGAATATATCACCTCCACACTACAAGAAAAAGGAGATATAACCACGTTTTTTTGGTGGCATTTTTGACAAATGTTGTCAATTCTATTAACAAATCTTTTAAATTCTCGATTATGCTATAGTTTATTAGCAAACGGTGGGATAACCAGGTATGAAATGGTGGGTACCTGTGAAATGGTGGGTACCTTTATAACCAGGTATATAAAGGTAATTGTACCTAGGGAGTCCAAATCTATCTAGAGATGTTTATCGATTTCTGTTGATTGAACGGAGATGCGACTTGAGGGAGAAAGAGAGAGAGAGGGTTTTTGTGTAATTCAACTGTTATTGGGAATTGGTATAACCAAAGGCAGGTACCAAAATTTTCAACTCTTTAGTTTTTATGTAACTGATTGATTGGTTAATTATGTGGGTTTTGTGTTTCTTCCTCTGTTTGTTTGGTTTCTTGATTGATCAAATCTGTGTCAACAATCTTGAGATATTTGGGATTAAATGTTAGCTTAATGTGTGCAGGAGGTAAATGAGATGTGGGCAGGTTTGGGCTATTACAAACGCACATGATATCTACTAGAGGTGACCTCTTCTTTTGATTCTTGTGCAGCTAGATATTTGTAACACTATTTGATATGAATCTATTTCTTGTTAGAGAATCTACAATTCCTCTACCCAAATCTGCCAATAAATAATCGTATACCATTGTTTGGTTGTTTGTTTTACTACTATCGAAACATTTATAAGCTCATTATGGGTTCATTTATTTTATTGAAGGCAGGGTTCTAGTCTGCTATGATTTGGACTCTAAGCCAATCGCGAGACTAGCACAAAACTAGTTTCTTTTGGGTTTTGACCATAGAGATATCATTGATTGTTAATTACTTGTATTTTATGGTAACAGCTTGACTAGAGGATATTTACTCCATGCAACTATTTTATGCTTGAGGATGGCCCTATTTTGTTAGCTTCTTCAATTGTCTTCTACTTGTAACTGTTGATGACTTAACTTATTGCATTCTATCTATATGTGTAGGCTCTGGCAAGGGCAAATAAATGTTGTTGGTCTAAACAAAGGGATGAGTTTTTGGTGTCTACCTTAAGATACTAAATGTTTTTGGTAAGGCTTGGGAAGAACAGTGTGGAGGAAGTATATGCTGCTATATTACATCATATAGCTATTAGGTAGATTTAAGTTTTAACAAATCCTCTCATCTTATCATCTTATCGACACTTTGGGATCTAATTTCTGTTTAGTTACCGATTGATTTGATGATGATGTGGTGTTGATTTGTTTGAAACCAGACGGATCCGTATACATTCATCAATTCCAAAACTGAATTTTTGGTTTTTAATGTTATCTGTAACATTTCTATGCAAATACGTGTCTCTAAATTCCAAGTCACATATTCTCATTTCTGAAGAACTCATATAACATATGGATTTCAAGTTTTTTCAATCTTTAAATGAAAAATCACATATGAGAATGTCTTGATTTGTATGATCTCTTTCGAGTTATATTTCATAGCAAGTTTATACATGTGTGTATACATAATCAATATCACAAATGCTTCAGATGATTCTTGTATGTGCAGTTATATCTCCATGTTCCTAGTTGATTATGCTTATGTTTGATTGGAAGTTTTGGACACTAAATTTAGAGCAAGGATTACAAAGTAGTAGATTGCAAGGACTTTCAATGTTAATTTTTTTGATAATAACTTTAACCATTTATTTGTGAAGGAAGAGAAGATGTCTCACAGGAAGTTTGAGCATGGGTCCCTTGGATTTCTCCCAAGGAAGCGTGCTGCTCATCACAAGGGAAAATGTATACTTACTTGGTTTCTTTAGGTATGAAATGAACAAGAACGTTTAATTTTTGATACTTTTTTGAGATTTAACCTATGGATGTGAGAATTTAATAATGACACTGGCACAAGGTTTGGATTGCCATCTTTCCCTTAAAATCCTGTAGTTTATGTTATTGTTCATAGCATGCTTTTCAAGGATTTACTAATGAGATTTAGCAGTTGTGCACATGGTATCCTTTATTTATGCTTCAGGTTCATCTATTACCTTTCTTTATAAAGATGTGGTATAACTCTTTCTCTATTTGCCAGATTTTTTTTTTAGTATAATTTCTTACCTTTCTAGTCTGTTCCATGCTAGTTCATAATTTCTTATCTTTCTAGCCTTCTTGACATGATATGCAAGAGTATGTAGATTTTCCAACCATTCAAGTTTATTGAAGTTGTGTTAATGGAATTGGATGATTCAGGTATATAATCATCATTTTGGTGAAGATGATGGATGACTTGATGAAGCTGAAGAGAGCTTTGGATGAAGTTATTTTCAGAGAATTTGGAGAGAACGCTGAATATTAATTTTTTTATTTATTAAAATGAGAAAATATTAGCAATTTTTTTTTTATATTGTCATATTGTGTTTTAAGGGATTTTATTTTTTTATGGAAAATTGAAAAATGAATGCTCACTCACATTATGGTATATATTCGAAAATGGTGATGAATGATATAGGTTTGGTTTGAACAAAAGTCAAAAGATCATTAATTATAATTTTCACTTTTTTTTTTAAAAAAAAAAAAAAGAGAAATGGTGGCGTTTTTCTTAAAAAACGTCGCAAAATATCGTCATGATTACGTCATGGATAACTCTTCTAACGTGCACAGTTAACCGCCGTTAAGAATTAGTGGTGTTTTAAAAAACGTCGTTTAAAGTTTTTAATGGCGTTTTTAAAACGCCACAAAGATACAATGACGGCCGCATCAGCGATGAATTTTATAAACATTGTTTTATCTTTTTGCAACGTTTTTCTGGCCTACTGCAGCGTTTTAATGACGCTGCTAATTCTCGATTTTCTTGCAGTGTTAGTAATCTGAAAGCTTCACACAAACTCAGGATAAAATGGATGGGTATGAGAGATTATACCAAAAAGAATAGAATAGAATAAAAGCGAGAAAAGATTGTTGATAGCTACTAAAATGTACACATTTAGGCCCCTTATAGTACACCTATTTGATCTTTTAATCATTGTTACTTGATTTTAATATGTTTCTGTATGGGCAGGTCACTCAAACTTATGAGTAGAAATTAGACTGAGGCCTCGTTTGGGAACAGGCTAATTTAGTAATTTTTTGACTATTTGGCTCAAATATAAGCTAAAAAAAATTAGTATGTTTGGGATGACTTTTTGGCTTTTTACGAAAAGATGTGCAAAAAGTAGAGAGAAAAGAGAATCTTTGACTTTTTGGTATGGGTTGTTGGTTTTTTGGCTTTTTTAGTAATTTTTTGACTTTTTGGCTAAACCGGCTAGTCCCCAAACGAGGCTTGAATTTCATATTTGAAACACGAGAGCAAGCTCACTCTCAACTTTGAAAGCCTAGAAGAATCTAAATTATTTTAATCAAGAATGAAAAGCACAACCCATGAAGTTTGAATAAATAAAAGGTAGATTTGATGCAATCTTGCTAGAAGAGTCACTCTGCACAGCATTCGGTATTTTGTGCATATCTCTCGTATCTGATATCGGATTAAGTGAATCAAGAAGCATTGGAAAGCTAACTTAAAGGGTTACAATTTTGTATGAAATAAGAATTATCTAATTTTGGCATTTACTATGTCAAAATGGGCCTGTAAGATACGTCAAAAAAACTAGAAATAATTCTATCCAAATTTCCCTTTTATTTTGTAGAATACTAGCCTCTTGGGTATTATTTAGATGTGTCCTGCGTCTATAAATGCAGAAGCCTATTGATCATTAGAGTTATGGAATATTCTGGAGAAAAGTGGAGCGAGGCAAGGAGAAAAGGTTTTTCGCTTCAACCATAAACGGCGAATCTTCGTCTTCGGAATTGAGATGAAACCCTAATCAAGTAACTTGTATTAATGTATTGTGATTTTAGTTTTGATTTGGTTTGGATAGCTTTCAAAGATTATTGGGCAAATTACACTAACAGTCTTTATAGTCTGGGGCTTGTGTCACTTTAGTCACTGACTTTTCAATTGTGACACATTTGATCATAAATTTTGAATCTTGTTCCAAATAAGGACAATTGAACATACCATTGCTTAATTTTAAGGGCAAAATTGTCAATTAGATAAAATATAAACTAATTTGACAAAAACAAATGTCAAAAAAATATTTTAACATTTTTAAAAATTATTTCTACCCACAAAAAATAAAATTATGTAAAATTGATAAAAATTAATAAAAATTACATGATTAATTTTTAAAAATTAATTTTACATGATCATCATCCAAATACATAATAAATATTAATTTGGTTAAAAAAAATGTCTGAAAGATTTATCAATTTTATATAATTTTATCTTTAGTAGGTAGAAATATTTTTTTTAAATTCAAAAATAATTTTTTCACATTTATTTTTGTCAAATTAATTTATATTTTATCAAATTGACGATTTTACCCTTGAAAAGTCCAATAGGATCTTCAATTGTTCTTATTTGGAACAAGATTTAAAATTCAAGGTCAAATGTGTCACAATTGAAAAGTTAAAGACCAAAATGACATAAGCCCCAAACTATAGGGACCGTTAGTATAATTCACCCAAGATTATTTGTTCAAGTAAAGTTTTCATCTAATAAATGTATTCGATTTTTGTGATTGAGTATAATTTATTATGCAATTGTTCTATTTGTTTGTATATACAAACCGTGAGACAAATCATATCTCATGAAGACAAGCCGTGCTACAACCCTAATTTAGTGTACACAATTCGTACCAACCAAAGGTGATTCGTGGTTATGATTTGATTATACACATTCTCTTGACATGATATCAAGACTTGCAGCCATAATACATCACTATTATTCGAATTATTGATTTATTGGAATTCAATATATTAATGACTTCTTATGAGAGTAGAGGTGGATTTGAAACTCCAAACTATTTTCTACTTAAATTCCACCTTAGTCTATCACGCTTCGACTTTTATTATTCGAATCCATTACCAAATCCATTATAATAATTCCATTTAGTTGAGAACATGAACAAGAATAAATAATAACATTCTCTCACGGCAACAATGATGATATAAATAAAACATGGTACAATGTTCTTAGACTTACATTGAATAACAATAAATACAACAAAAAGGGATTTACCCTTATACAATACGTGGCACACGGCTAATAAGTAAAGGGCCCCCCGTGGCCAACAATTAAAAGATTTCAAGTCATGCACGATTCCTCCAGCCTTGTACCCGAAAAAGTTTATCAACACGTGGGATGATCACTAAGCCCAGTAAAGATCCCAAAGATCCTAACCAATCACAACACATAGACAAAAATGATCATGAATACATCATGACATACCACATAAGTAGTGTGACATTTAATATCCAAAATATACTCCTATAATTGTGTTTTTCTCAAAAAGTTTCTCTTGACACAATTCGGTATAAAAATCATTTCTTCTCTTTCACATTCCCATCATTACTTCCAAAAGAAAATGTTTTCCAACCTCATTCTTTCTTTGATACAACTTTCCACGTTAACAAAAAAATCTCACTTAAATGACCGTTCTAAAAATATAACCTCACATGCAAATCATAATCTCCATCATATCTCTCAATACACCATAAGCACTTACATCCCAATATATATATCTACAACCTTCCCTGACCATAGGCCCAAGGATTTAAAAAGGTGACCGGTATGAAACTGTTAACACATATATACATTCAAACAAGATAACCGAAGTAATACATACTACCAATCTCATATCCACAATATGTAAACCGACAACACGTATATATCCAAGATGAGATAACTGAAGTAATACATACTACCAATCTCATATCCATCGGCCTATAGCACGGATGGTATAGCGATCCCGGTTTTCCCTTTCGTGCTTAACTATAATCCGGATTCGGTTTCGTAAGAGTGTTGATGTCTTATCCTCTTTCTATTCCTTTCTCTTTGTGTTCGAGCTTTGGGTTGTGTTGGGCAAGTTGGGAATAAGTTGGTTGTGTTTTAAAACGTAAAATCTTTGCCCAGTTTTTGGTCCCTCCGCTCGAGCAGCGCTTTTGACGCTCGAGCGAGACTCTGTTGTTGCTTGTCCGCTCGAGCGGGGTTTTGGAGCTCGAGCGGGGAAATCATCCATCCAGTATTTCGTCTGTAGTGGTATAAGCTCGAGTGGGGGATTGGCCGCTCGAGCGGGAGTATGTGTCTGACGCTCGAGCGGGGAGTTTGACGCTCGAGCGGGCATCATGTCCGTAAAAGTTCTGGGAGCGTGCATCCGCCGCTCGAGCGGGGTATTGGACGCTCGAGCGGGGATCTGTGAGTGACACTTGAGCGGGGATTTTGCCGCTCGAGCGGGGCGACTTTTATATAAAGCCGAGATCCGACCTTTTTGTTCACTTTTCAACATCTTTTCTCTCTCTTACTTTTCCAAAAAGGTATTTTGAGAGTTCCTCTCACTAAAACCCTAACTTCTCTCTTAGGATTGATCTAGTAGGAGTTGTTTTCTCACCTTGGGTCTTTACAAATGTTGTGTTGATCGTCGAGGGCTATCTTTTAATCTGAAAATTTCGGGATTTGGAGCATTTCTGTTTCTTCATCTTCTTCGTTGCGTCCCATCATTCGAGGTAGGGATAACCTACTCCATCTTATGAACTTTGTCTTTAAATTTTAGCATTTTGATATGTTGGGGGTTGTTGGGAAATTTTGAAAAAGTTTGGACCTTTGTGTAATTTTACAAGAGTTGGGGTTTTAAATATATAAACCTATATGCATGTTAGGCATAGAGAAATGAGATTAATGTTGGGACATTGATGGAAATGGAACCTTAGGGTTGTTTTGTGAATTATGGTAATTTTCCCTAATTGGTTTAATTAATTAATGCATATAATTAATTGAAGAAAGCGAGGAATTGAATTGAGAATGTTGAAATTGGGAATGTATGGGATTAAAGAGTGTAGACGAATCTTTTATTGCTCATCTAGTTGTAATGTTGATATATTATCCATTTGTGCATTTATTTCCTGCTTAGAAATAATTGCTTTGGGCTACCGGTGGAGGGTAGTGTTGATTGTTGTAGACAATGCATGTTGATTAGGCAAACTAAAACTAATCAATTGGTTGTGTCATAGAGTATGACGGTTGATAGAATACATTAACTTTATGTATTGAGTGATTGTGTATATGACCAATGTGTTTATATGCATTATGTGTAGACGGTTGATAGAATACATTAACTTTATGTATTGATCGATGTGTATATGATTCTGTGTTTATATGCATTGCTTGTGTAGAGGAGGAGATGGGGGATGTACTCCACGGTTTAGGGGAAGATAGGGGATGTACCTCTAAACCGGATAGGATTGGGAGGAGATGGGGGATGAACTCCGTAGATACAGCTCATATGCTTATCTAGAGAAGTGAAGATACAGCTCATATGCTTATCTTTGTGAAGTGTAGATACAGCTCATATGCTTGTCTAGTGAAGTGTGGATACAGCTAATATGCTTATCTGTTGATGTGTAATATGCTTATCTGTTGTGGTGTTGATATAGCTCATATGCTTATCTATTGGAATGTTGATATAGCTCATGTGCTTATCTGTTGTAGTATTGATGTAGCTTATATGCTTATCTGTCGTAGTAGTGATATAGCTCATATGCTTATCGATTGAAAAGTTTGTTTGATTTGATATAGCTCTAAAATGTATATCACCATCGTTTGTGAAGTATGGAAGTAGTTTATGTGTTATTAATACAACACCAAAATGTGTATCCACCGTGAATTTTGAAAATATTCTAGTGATGAACTATAATCTCATCAAAATGTTTTGGCCAGAGTACTGAACCCTGTTTTCAAACTCAAAGTTGAATGAGAAATGAAAAGTGAATTGTAACATAGGCTTGGTTGTCATGGAATTGAAATAAGATGTAAATGGAAGTGTAAGTATCGACCATCTATCAGTTGCTAATCTTTTAATCATTGTTCATAGTTGGTTTAGTATATCTCTGCTGGGCTGTGGCTCACCCTATATGGGAACATCATTTTCAGGTACAGGTAGCATGCCACCTCTGAGGACATAGCTTGGGAGGCTAGGGGAAAACATACTTTTGTTGCCTTATTTTCCTTTTGATGTATTACATGTAAAATTCAAGCCAAGTGCTTAATGTGTGACCGAGTCAATACTCTCTTTTGTAACCAAGTGTTAACTTGGAATGCTGTAAGCCCGTAGGGCATTTACTTTTGTTGTTAACGTGTAATACTTTTGTAATGAAGTACTCTGATGAATTGAGGAAATGTGGATCTTTTGTATATAAATGTATGTTTATATTGATGGGTTTAATGTTATTATTTTGAGGGCGTTACAGATGGTGTTCGACAATCTTCACTGTATTTAAAATAATTAAATTCTGTTGTGTACTAAGCAACAAGCAGAATATAAAGAAACAAAGGAAATTAGAGAATTTGTTTGATTACAAAAATCAAACTCGAAATAAAAATAAAAATAAATAAATAAAAACAGATTTTATTTTGTTACAAAAACAAAATTAAAATCTGATTTAAATAAATAATAAAAGACTGGAAATAAATTAAATAACTTACTTGATTTAATTTCTTCGAATTATAATCTGATCAAGTCCAGTGTTTGACACTGTGTCCTTAAAGACAGATTCGTCCTCTCCACGGTGCTTACAGAAATTGGACGTCTATCTCCCAGGATGAAATGATCTACTACAAACAATAGCAGCACTACAAATTGTTTGCCTTACGAACACACTAAGTGTTTACACTCTTTCTTTCAGAAAATAAATGCAGCAAAATGCATAGATTTATAGCAGAGGATGGAGGACGAAAATTGGAGTAAAATCCAAATGGGAGGCTAGTCTATTTATAGATGTAAAGGTGGCTATTGGTTTTGAATTGAACAGGTATGAAACCTGTTGGTTTTGAATTCAAACAGATTTGAATCTGTTGGGTTATATTTCAAACAGATAACAAAACGGGAAGGGCCCTGTTTGGGTGTGCAATAATACCAGACTGGTTTATTTCGGGAAGGGCCCTGTTTGGATGTACCGTAAAACCAAACCAGTTTAATTTTGAATAATGGATTTTATTTTACCAAAAAATAAAATTAAATTCAAATGTTTTTGGCCCAAAAAGATTAGTATTGGGCCAAACAAGCCCAACCTCACACCACTCACCCGCGCCCAGGCCCAGTTGGGCCCGCCCGACTGGCGACGGCGCGCGCGCGTATGTGGTGATTTTTGGGTCCAATGGGTCTAGCCCATTTTGCCCATAACCTCTCCCTCTAAAACACTTGGGTACCCCTTGGGGCACATCCCAAGTACCAAACCCAAGCCTTATAAACCCATTCAAAACCTCCCACCAAATCAATGTGGGACAAGCCATTTTACAACCTTAAGGAATTTCCACCAAAACTCCATTTCCATGGAGCACACTTTGGCTTCAATTTCCCATTTACTCGATAATGGTTTTGAGCAAGCAAATATACCACGTGAATCACAACGCGGCATAGACCGCGTTACCACTTTGACCCGTGAAAATCGACGCACGGGGCCCACCTAAAAAATAGACCGAACTTAGGAAAAAATTCTGGTTTTATCCAGAATTTTATAACCATTTCCAACAGATGGCAGATCCAACAATTCTAATTCCACATAACACTGTACCGGCCTCACCCGGAAGGAGGTGCTCCTCAGGTCATACTTTATCAGGCACGAACCGGAAGGGAATGAAGAACCAATCACAAGGCGCTACGCTTTGCCAGCTAAGATACGGCGGGAAATGGACCCCCTTTTCACACTTTACGGGGCACAAACCAGAAGGGACGATGAAACCTCTATCAAGGTGCCACGCTTTGCCGGCTCAACACGGCGAGAAACGTACCCTCAAACATCATCACAATAAAAGCATAATCACATTAACCAACATCAATAATACACAATGTAATATATACACCTAGTTCGATCATCACCATAACAATCACAATTAGTTAATTTCATTAACTCATTTCTTTTAAAATATACTCCGCGAACCACCGTTCCACATGGGTTTTCCTTTATTTCAAACATTCTCAAAGCACATCATGTGATACTAAACATCAAGAACATAACTATTCAACAATAGTCTCTCAACGGAAACAACACTTACAAACATTCCAATCACCTCTTTAACAACATAATTCATAACTCAACAATGGAATTGTCTATTCACAATGTCCGCTTCCAACCAACAACATATCATCTCATATCACACAGTCCATCCTACACTAGTACACATGGCATATATCTGTCAACAATCAATACCATCCTCTACCGATGGCCAAGGACAAACTCGAGCCGCTAATTACATAATCCGAAATAATAGATACACCCTTAGGTAATTCCATATCATAACCCCATTTCTTTTTAACATTAAACTTCTCTTTAATATCCCAAATCAATAAACAAAATACCAACCTTTTCCGATTTATATCCTAAACATGATTTATAACCCACAACCAATTATACACACAACCCACGAACTCACCAATCTAAACCCAAATCCACCCATATGCTTTTTAACAAAAACCAACAATAAACTATGTTTTTAAATGCCATAAAAATTATCACAAGTCAATCTATAGTGAGGTATTGAAAAGAAGCTCAAGAATCCCTATCTCTAGAAGCGAAGGGGAGAGAAGCCGAAAATCCACCGGCAACGAAAACATAATCCGCTCAGATCAAAAAGAAGCCCTCGCGAGCCTCTACATTTTGATATTTAAGACTAGGGGTGGAAAATGGGTGTAACTAGATGAAACCCATGCTTTTAGGTCCAAATAACCCTAAAATGGCAAAAAAGGGAGAGAGAGAGAAGAGAGAGAAAAGCAAAAAGTGACTTTTTTAGCGCACTACAATTTCATATCGACGCGCAGACCGCTCGAGCACAAGAAGTGACGCTCGAGCATCCAGACACAAAAAGTGTGACCGCTCGAGCACAGGAAGTGACACTTGAGTGTAAAATATAAACTCTCAGAAGTTTTACAAACAAGTGACCACCACTTGAGCACAAGAAGTACCGCTCAAGCGCAATAATGGCCGCTTGAGCAAAGAATGACAAATCCCAGTATCTCTGCAGACCTACAAAAGTGTTGAAAGTTCAAAATAACCGCTCGAGCGCAGAAGCAAAATTCTAGACAACAACAGTTTGAGAAACAAGTTACCAACTAGTTCCCAATGCAACCAAGACACTCCAATAACCAAACCCAATAAACAATGAGTAGAAGCAAGACATGAACAACTATATAAAAAAAAAAAAAAAGCAATGAAACCCGGATCCAAAACATCAACGGGTTGGATTCAAACCAGGGTCACTATATAGTCTTTCTTTTTGTTTAATAATTATATTTAGTTAATTTTAGATTAAAATCAAATATTCATCTGATTTGAATTAATTAATAATTGATTTTTTTAATTTGTAGACTTAGCCTTTTAGTCACTGTGGATCGATACCTGAACGAAACCACTATTCTATTGAATTAAGGTCGTAGTAAGGATTTATTTTTGGTGTACAAAATGACCTACCAATTGTTTATACAAAGGCCAGTTCGAGTTCGCGTCTTCAAGTTCTAGTTCTCTCTACCTCACTCTCTTTGTGTTTGTGTGCTTCTCTCTCTAACCTAGTAAAGAGATTGATTTGGGTGGGTAGGGATTTTTATAATCTAAATGGTTTGGAATTTTCAAAAAGGAATTGAAACCTTAATTTCATTCCACAATAGATAACCCCATCCACACGCAATTCTATACTGAGCCATCAAAGCCATCGTTGTGGCTACTTCCATTCAATATGCCCAGACCATTTCTCTCTCTCTCTCTCTCTCTCTCTCTCTCTCTCTCTCTAGGGTTCAAGCCAAAGCTCTTCTTCGTCGTCGCTATGCTTTGGCTATAATTAGACGATGTTCTAATTATACTATACTTGTCATCATGTCAACAAAAACACACTAATCATTACAAAATTTAGTGATGCTTAAGAGTGATGATTGACTAATAATTAAAGAAGATATAAGAGAGTTATTCTAATTGATTGTTGTATCATTAAGTTTATAAATTTAAATCTAACTTCTAATCTTGAATAGTAATGTTGTCATTCAAATATAGCAATAATTATTTATATAACTAGACAACCATTGAAGATATTCTAATTATACTATATTTGTCATCATGCTAACATATTATAAAGACTATGTACATTGTACTTTTACATTTCTTATTAATAGTGACAATTACAAAACTTAGTCAGTAAGAGCATCACCAACTCTTACTCTTTTCCTTGATCAAATTTGAGTAAAGATTTGGATTAAAAGTTTCATTTTATACCAAGCGTTCCAATACTAAATTTTAAATTTTCATCAAATAACCGGTCAACTGGGAGAACGACCGAGAGGATGTCTGGGCGGTCATCCGGCCTAGTGTAAATTTTTCCAAATTCGGTCATTCACCCGGTTGACCAGTCAGTCATCCATCCGGTACTTATAAGATAACCTCCATCTCTCTAATTACAAATTAAGTGTTTGGATCTTCAGTTATGAATAAGGATTTGAAATTTCAAATTCACCACAATGTAGAAACAGAAAGAAGTCTTAGAAAATTATAGAGAGTGAGTACATACAAAAATGTATAGTGAGTTTGTTGTATAGAGAGTTAGGCATCAAGGGCTTGAGTATATTTCTAGATGTACTAAATTTGAGGGTGTGAATGACAATTGAGTCTACTTATAAACTTATTTTCCCATGGTAAAATATTCTTACTGCATCGTTTATGGACGTAGGCTTTAAACCAAACTACGCAAGTCATTTGTCTAGATATTTTTCTTATTTTCTTTTCTTTTCTTTTCTTTTTTTTTTTTTTTTTTTTTGATATTCACATCACCACTGTTTCATAATAGCAAGGCAACACCCCATGCCTTCAAAATTTAGGAAAATTCTATACTATGCCCTTCCAACAAAAAAAAAAAATGACATAACATATGTCCAATTACTATTTCTTATGATCTTTGATTGTGACATATTATGATGTAGACTATAACTTTGTTATAATTTGTTGTGGTATTGGTTATAATTAATTATGACAAGGGTTGCAAATGAATAGAGTCGTTCTTGAGCAAGCTCAAGTTCGGCTCGATAAAGACTCATTCGAACTCAGTTCGTTAAATTTTTATTGCATCAGAGCTCGAACTCATTAAAATATTAATAAACAAGTCTAAACATACTAAAACTCAGCCAGTTAGTTGTTCATTTAACATTTATTTAAATAATAAAATAAATATATTGTTATATATTAAATAATATAAAAATATGTATAAAAAGTAAGATAAACAAATCAACCACTCAAACTCAACTCGTGTTCAACTTGTTAAAAACTGATTTAAAATAGCTCATTAAATAAACAAGTCAAATTTAAATATAATTTTAAAATCATTTAATTATCAAATCAAATTTGAACAACTTATTACTTAGTTTGATTCAACTCATTTTCTACCCAATGTCATAATAAGATATTTCTTATCTTTGCGGTGGATCTGTTTGGTTCTGGGAGAAAGTGAGCAGAAACGGAAGGATGGCAAGGAAAATGATACGGAAGAAAGAATCCAATTTGTGAAAATTTGGGGATTTCTTTTCTTTCAGGGAAATTTTGTACTATATGCATCTTGTTACATATTTTTGTGGTGAATGTTATATATTTTGTGATAAATGTTACGTAATTTTTTGAGAAAATTATTTTACTGTGAAAATTAAATTTGAGAAAACTATTTTTCAAGAATAAAATAGGAGAGACATACACACCACCAGCAAAACAAGAAAAACAATCATATCCTTCTAGCTAGAAACACATGTGCTAGGTAGTATAAAGACTATAAATAGACTGAAAATGCAGGGAAGGTAAATCACTCAAAAAGCACAGTAAAAGTTGCATTATATCTTCAATCTAATGTCTTGACATACTCTTTCTCCACATGCTGGATAGCATAATCACAAAATTTGCAATCCCAAATCTCCAATTAAGTAGATTTAGTGGTTCTTCTTCTACTTTCAGCCTTCGAAAATCCAATCGACACCTAACCCTGTGCTGCACATCGCAGAGGTAACGCACTACGGCTGTGTATCCCTCCATATCCCTTCCCTGCATCTCAAAATAGCCAAATTACACCATTACAAAGAGCATACGGTTTGAACAAAATCAAATATTATAACAAAAAGCAAAAATTCATCTATAAAAATAAAACTGCATGATATTTATGTCCTTATTGCCAATGCTCAAAATAGTTTTAAAGATTGTAGTGATCGCTTGCTACTGTCACATGATCAAACTTAATTCTTGCATGATCCATGAAAAGTTTATTTCGAAAGACTTTATACATTAAAAACTTTTAAGGGATGTCTTTTTTGTTAAAAAAAACTATGTTAAGGGACTTGTTTGACCTCATTTTTGTTATAAGAAAAAATAACCAAAGAACATTTACAAAAGGGAAACATTTTAAGATAACTATCATTGGAACAACTAGAAATTTAGAAGTAGACATTACTCTAATGAAATAAAAACTAGCACAACAGTTGAAATAAGCAGAGGTAACAAATTTATGTAATAGAAAATGACCAACAGCAACTGATGCATATATTTGGAGTGTCAGCTTTGTTCAGCTTTAACCATACAGCCCCCTATGCCCCCTATATAGTACCTCCCTTGACCAAATGAAAAATGTTATACATGAGACTTGATAACTCAATTCAGTACCTAAAAAAATTTAAGAATAATTACTAGCAGGTCTTATAAATCAAACTTATTTACACAAGTCCTGAGTGAATTTTTTTACATATTTACTTCTCATTTTGATAATGAAAACATTTTGAGACTTTTTAGATATATTTTTGTGTGTAGAATGAACATTTGGAGTAGAACTTAACCTGTAACTACCCCTAAAATTGAATGTATCAAGTGTAAATTAATTAAGTCCATTTAATAATTACAACTTGTATCACTTAAGTGACCCTCAAAATGTATAAAAGTTTACAAAATTGTAAGTAGCAAAATTTCTTCAGTTAATGTTGATTGAATTTATTATTGTTTATGCATAATCATCTCTGTGCAAGGTTATGTCCTCACCACCACTACTACAACACCACTCCCATTGGGAAAACTACTACTACCACCACCTCCACCACCATTTCCATCATCATCATTAAAACCACCTCCACCACCATTGCCATTGTCTCCATTAACAGCACCATCATTTCACTATCACCATGACAGTGGCCGCTGCCACTACCACCACTACCACCACCACTACCACTACCACTACCACTACCACTCCACCACCACTACCACAACCCTCCACCACCACCACCACCATCTCCATTGCTTCCATATCCATTACAATCATTCCAGGTCAATGAAAAAATTATGTTAATGAAGTTGAAAAGTTATACAAAAACAGAAAACAACATAGAACAACAAAGCAAACTATGGGAAAAAAACATCATTGCTATGCCAAAAATCCTGCTAGTTTTTGGCTTATATCCACTCTCAAATTAATTTAGCTTTAATATTTTATGTTTCTTATTGAGTGAGGATTTGTGGCAGGACTTATTTTGGTCAACTTAGATTTGATTTCGTATTTCCCAAAACTTTGTTTAGAAATGACTCTTCCACTATAAACATTGCTTGTTTCTCTCATATTTTGTATTGTGAATTACAACTTGAGCTTGGGGAAAATTTGAGAGAACTTATAATTGGATTTGGTGATTTTTGTTATTTGTGAGTTTTTGTTTTCTCACCGTTGTAGCTCTTCGGAGCATCCTTCTTTTTGACTTAGTAGAATTCATTTGTGAGATTTCCATGAACATAGCTTAGGCAAAACCACATAAATCTTGATTTCAGTGTGTTTTGTGATTGTCCCTCTTGCTCTTATTTACTTTGTGATAAACCAAACCAAACCAAGCCTTAAATCTTATCAAATGGGATCAGCTACATGAATCATTCTTCTCATATCGTTAATCAAATTAAGGAGATTCATATCTCTATTTACTACACTAGCCCACGTCAATCTAGGTCTGCCCCTTCCCCTAACACTTTCATCTACTGTCACTGTATCGCATCTCTTCACTACTGCCTCTATTGGTCTCCGTTGTGTATGACCAAACCATCTCAATCTATTCTCCCTCAACTTATCTTCTATCAGTACTACTCCTATCCATTCTTGAATATACTCATTCCTAACTCTGTCTTTTCTAGTCTTGCCATACATCCACCTAAGCATTTTTATCTTAGCAACCCTCATCTTATCTACATATTGTTTCTTAGTTGCCCAACATTTTGTCACATATAACATTGTTGGTCTAATAAACGTTCTATAGAACTTCCTTTTTAGTTTAGTGGGTACTCGTTTATCGCACAATACCCCAGATACACTCCTCCACTTAAGCCACCCTGCCTTAATTCTATGGATTACATCCGCTCCAATCTCCCCAACCATTGTTATAATCGATCCTAAATAATGAAAAGATTCACTCTTAGGTAGTGCTTGGTCCTCAATCTTCACTTCTCATCTGCTTCTATTGTTACTGTTACTAAAATTACACTCCATTTACTCTGTCTTAGTTCTGCTTATCCTAAATCTTTTAGATTCTAGTGCTTCTCTCCAAATCTCCAACTCAGTGTTAACTCATTTTCTAGTCTCATCCATTAACATGATATCATCTGAAAAAAAACATACACCATGGCACATCATCCTGAATATTTCTCATCAACTTATCCATAACTAAAGCAAAAATATAAGAACTTAAGATTAATCCTTAGTGTAACCCTACAGTAATTGGAAATTCACTTGTCTCTTCAACTGGCGATCTAATATTGGTCACCACACCTTCATACATATCGCTAATCACATCAATGTAATTTTTTGCCAACTCTTTTTTCTCTAACACCCACCATATTATATTTTGAGGCACTCTATCATATGCTTTCTTAAGATCGATAAAAATCATATGAATGTCTCTTTTCTTTTCTCTATACTTTTCTATTTCTCTCCTCAAAATATCGATCGTTTTTATTGTTGACCTACCAAACATAAACCCAAATTGATTCTCTGACACCTCTGTTATATCTCGCAATTGACGTTCCATAACTCTCTCCCACACTTTCACTATATGACACATTAGATTGATTCCTCTATAGTTGTTTCAGTTTTGAACATCTCCTTTATTCTTATAGATTAGCACTAGGATACTCTTTCTCCACCCTTCTAGCATTTTCCTAGTTAACGAAATTTTGCTAAATAACTTAGTCAACCAAGCCACCACCTTCTTACCCAAATATTTTCAAGTTTCAATAAGGATATCATCAGGTCCTAAAGCCTTATTCGATTTCATCTTCTTAAGTGCAATCTCCACTTCAAAGTTCCTAATCCTACGATAAAACCTGTAGTCTTGGTTTTTCTTATTACTACTTACTTCCTCCCATTATGACCTACCTCCATGTTCCTCATTTAACTTCTCAAAATATTTTTTTCACCTCTCCTTAATCTCTTCATCCTTCACCAACACCTTAGAGTCCTCACTCTTGATGCACTTAACCTGATTAAAGTCTCTTGTTTTCCTCTCCCTTATCTTAGCAAGTTTGTATATCATTTTCTCTCCCTCCTTACTATCTAGTCTAGTGTATAGGTCATCATAGGCTTTCAACTTAGTCTATCTCATTACCTTTTTGACCTCCTTATTAGCCAATCTGTAGCTCTTAAGGTTTTCCTCAGTTCTATCATTCTACCATTTTTTAAAAGCACTCTTTCTTTGACTACTGCTTGAACCTCCTCCCTTCACTGCCAAGTTTCCCTTAAGTTGGGTCCATTTCCTTTCAACTCTCCAAGAACTTCTCTTGTGATTCTCCTCATACAATTGGTCATCGAGTTTCACATAGTGTTAGCATCATCTTCCAAGTCCCAAGTACCTTCTTTATCCATTCTATTCTTAAATATTTCTAGCTTATCCCTTTTTAGGTCCTACTATTTCGTCCTATGACGCCCACTATCCTTCCTAACTTGATATTGCCCTTTAAGACATAACTCTGGTACCAAAATCCAATGTTGAGCTGTCAGGCTCTCTTCAAGAATCACATTACCGTCACTGCATGTTAGACGGTCCACTTTTCTTGCTAGAAAGTAATCTATTTGGCTCCTAATTGACTTACTCTTAAAAGTTATCAAATGTTCATCTCTCTTCTTATACATAGTATTAGCCACCACCAGGCAAGAAGCCAACACAAAATCTAAAATACCCTCTCCAGCCTCATTTCTATCACCAAAACCATACCCACCATGCACCCTCTCATATCTTGGTTTATCTATTCCTACTTGGCCATTAAAATCACCACCTATAACTAAGTTCTCTCCTACGGGCATCTCCTATAATACCTCATCCATTTGGTCCCAAAAATCTCTCTTAATCTGATCATCTAATTCTACTTGGGAAGCGTATGCACTAATAACATTCATTATATTCTCTCTAATAACTAGTTTAGCTAACATAATCATATCACCTTTCCTAAAGACCGCAACTACATTTTCTACAAGACCCGTGACAACTATTATTCCTACATCATTGCTATGTCTATCCTTGTCACTATAATATAGTTTAAAACCTGTATCTTCTATTTCCCTAGCTTTCTCACCTATCCACTTAGTTTCTTATTCTTCAATTGCCAAACCATCAATTATCTTGGTGTGGTTTACTTTTCCGGGGACTCTCCGCATAATAAACCCCAACTATGTTGTCACCCAAAGGAAAACCAATGATGTTGCTGCCATAAGAGAGCCAAAGGGTTGGCAAGATACCAAGACACCCAATAACACCAAAAAAAAAAAAAAAAAAAAAAAAAAAAAAAAAAAAAAGAAAGAAAGAAAGATGCCAGCCAAGAAATTAGCAGTCATAGATTAGTGCTTAATTGCATTGAGTCAATTCACCTTTTGGTCTAGTCTTCTCTAAAAGGATGGAGGGTACAAGATTTAGAAGAATGAAATTTGATAAAATGGCACAAATGTTGAGATATTTGATAGGGAGCAGAGCAACAAATTTTTTGAAAAATAACAAGATTTTAATTGGGTCACTTTTGATCCCATGGGAATCATCACTATAGCTTCTATTCATTTATCATATGATGGTCCTCATTAGTTTAAGGATAGGATGATGGAAGGATTTTATTAATTTGAATAACTGATACTATGAATCTCAAATCTGGCATCTATTGCAGCACCTACTTACAAAGAAAAGAGGAGAAGATAAAAAGAAGAAAGAAAATGATAACAAAATGAACATAGAAAGAAATGAACTAAAAAAAATACAATACATGTAAACAAAAAGCTTGATTTGATAGAGTTAATGCACTTACACGCACTCTCCATTGTTTGACTCAATAATCTGCTGCATTGGTTTCCCATGTTTTCTTGTTCTTCCTTAATTTCCCTTGCAGATTTGGCAATAGAAGGATTGCAACCATGTACCTCAATCATCTGTAGTGTGGGTATATTCCCAATTTCAGATGGGATCTTCTTGAGGCAATAACACTTAATCAACACTAATCCCTGAAGCTTAGGAAAATGATTACATGAAACTTTTCAATCCACAAATGGCACGGAATTTAATTTCAAGAATTTGAGTGGAAGGAATTCTCCATCACTTGTTTCACAATCTAGTTCTCTGTAGGCATCTTGAACTAATTTGAGACACTCAAGGTTGGGTAGTGACTTGCAAAGAATTGACATCTTATCCTAATTTAGACGGGTATTCTTCAAAGTCAGTTTTTTAAGATTCATGGGGAACTTAATTCTTCCAACAAGATTACCTAACCAATGCAATTGTTTGAAGCTTGTATTAAACAACTTCAACTCTTGGAGGTGGTTTAAAAAGTCTAAATGAGGAAACATCAAATATCCTTTATGTACCATATTTCTCTAGAATCCTAGATTCCTAAGATTCGGAGTAAAAAGTAAGAAATCCTAGAAAGACCATGGATTTACCAATGAGAGAGTCTCTATGCAATTCAACGGGAAGGGATAGCAAGCACGGGAACATCACTTTCTAATTTCATGCATCCCTTCTCCTGTAAAAAGGAGATGTCTCAACTTTATCACCTTCCTAATACATAAAGGTAATGTAAGATGTAAACATGCATGAAGAATAAGGGTTTCTAAATTACAGAGGCTGGATATTGATGTTGGAATGCTGGTTTCTGAGTACCGTGAAAAACAAAGTGCCAAGTACCTTAAAAGAACTAGTTGTTCTATCTCATAGGGGTACCTGAGAATCTTGATACAACTTATGTCCAACACCTTAAGAGTTTTGAAGAATAGAAAAACTAAATCACGATACTGTTGAGTGCATCCAGATTTAAAGCACAAGAAAGTTGATGTTTGGGGCTGAAGCAATTATAAAACTAACAGCACAAATAATTACTGTATCATTCATGGACAAACGACAATTACATGAAAAATGCTTCGATGAATAATAATAAGAAAGATGGAAATAACCCAAAATCTGCTGAAGAAAACACTTATCTTCTTTTTTAAGTCAAAAAACACGCAATGAATCATGGATTCACCGTCAAACTTTCTTTTGGAAATTAATATGAGATTTCTACCAATTAAATCCATCAAGTATTCCTTTGCAATATCCTCCAAGCTTTTTTCTCCCATCTTTGGAATAAATCTTTCAGTAATCCACAATCAAATCAACTTCCACACAAGAATTTGAAAGTCCTCTGGAAATGCTACAAAATAAAGAAAGAACGGTTTCAAGTGATGAGGTAAGTGGTTATAACTCAATGCTATGTTTTTGTAAATCAAAGTATAAAATGCAGTGGATAAAAAATTTCATAGTCATACCTTTTAGTAAAGCCTGAAGCGAAGAATCTCGTGGGTACATCACATGCTTCCAGGATGTGAACAACCAACCCAGCAGTGGAGTGATACTACAAATGAGTATCACCCACACAAGTCACGGTGCAGAAGCTGGATCGTTCTCATATGGGAGAGAGTTAGAGAGAGTCTGGGAAAAAAGGTTATGGGTAAAAATCACATAACGTATCTGATGTACGTATCTGATATATCAATATATTATCTAAAATATATAATCAGATATATAACCATATATATCAACCTATCCATATTAGTTGATATGATAGATATAGATATCATGAGTGGTTTCAAACTTACATGGATAAGGTTCAAAAGGTTCAGGCTCAAAAAGTTCAAAGGATCATGCCACATGGGCCCCCAATTTCTAACATCTCCCACTCGCACATGAGTTGGCATGACACTGCCACATCTCTATCTCAATCTCCCCAAAAATGAACAATCTCATACTAGCCAATTGTCAAGACCCAAACCCGCCCCTATAGGTTTAGCATCGTAATCGGCCAGTAATCCGTGATTACCAAAGGCCTGCTTAACAGTAATGACAATAGTACAGAGTAAGGGGATGGCAGAAGCCAAACAGTAATAACAAGGTATCCAATGAGCTGTGAAAACCTGAATGGGAAAAAGCTTTTATAAACTAAACACATATCAGATACATATAATATGCTAGTTAGGGATCCAATCCCTACACCATAACTGTACAACCAAGTCTTAAACATTCGATACATAACAGAGACAAAAGGGTGAATCTGAAACACCCCAAAAACAGCCTTGGCTCACGCAGACTCAGAACCTCGAAGTGAGGCACAACGGTTGGCTGGACAAAACATAAGCTTAACTCGACGCTTCTAGCTTTGGTCCGGTGCCTGGCCACCTACATACATATATAAACTGTGAGCTAAAGCCCAATGAATAACAAATGTGTAAAGGGATCAAGAATGAATGTCCTTTCAGTAATTAAAACAGTCAATTGCATCTGTAGATCAGTTATTCAATCAGTGACTAATAGTTCATGACATAACAGTCGTTCAGAAACCATAGTAGTCATATGTGGTACATCCAATAGCAGAACAGTACAGTAGGTCTTAATAGACCAAACAGTCAGTTGATGGCCATCAAAATAGTAAACAGTAGTAGTTTCAAACATTGGAACTGACAGAGATCTCTGTAACAGTAGCAGTAACAATAACAGTACAGTAATAGTAACAGTAACAATAAGTTGCTATGGATGCCACGAGTACAGTTCATAAAACAGGACAAACATTCATTCAGTAAACAATGTCACTTCAGAAAGCAGTACAGTCGATCGTTCAGAAAATAATTATAATTGAACATATCTTTACAACATTGTTACTCACAGATTACCGGGCTATAGGCAGGCTAATCAGCGTCCTCGGGAGCCAACCCTACATAGTTGCAGAATGAACACACACTAAATTATACACTTGGGATTAATAACTTAGCCCCTATCTTGACTTGGTGGGGTTCTATAACATTATCCTCATTAAAATGCCTTAAACATGGCCTAGGAATGCCTAGGATGGAATGAGAATGCAAAAATGTACTTAACAACATTTTTCAAAACTTGCTGAAAACAGAGGTCTTGCTTGAGCGTGCCTTTCTCCGCTCGAGCGTAGACTCCCTCACTCGAGCGATCTGCAAAAGTGTGAAAAGTACTGGTTGCTGAAATTCTCCACTCGATGCTCGCTCGAGTGTGAGACACAGTTCCTCGCTCGAGTGTAGATCTCGTCGCTCGAGCGTGTGTCTGCACACGCAAAGACCTGAGAGCTTGCAATTTACGCTCGAGCCAGCATTCCGTCGCTCGAGCGGAACTCTGAAAACAAAGGTGGTCGCTTAAGCGTGGAAGCCAAATTCTGGGTTTTCCAGATTTTCTCCCAAAGCTCAAACCAAGAATCAAACATTTCAAAACTCATCCTTTTAGGCCAATTTTCTGGAAAACACTTAGAAACTCATAATACAACATGTTTTGAAGATCATTTCATAAAATTAAAGCCCAAAAGTGTGCCAATTGAACACAATTCCAACCAAAACTTCATAAATAAAACAAGAACATTACATGCATGAGTTCTCATGAACTCTAAAACTCCAAAGCATGATCAAATGCAAGATTAAACTCAAAAACATAATAAATTTCTAGAGTACAACCATAATATGGGCATGCATGTGGAAATTCTCAATTCAACTCTTTAGGCTATTACTTGACTCTAATCTCCAATTTTTCCATGAACCATGCATGAAACAACTTAAATTCATAATTAAGGGATGAATTTCCTACCTTAAGTCTTGAATTCCAAGTGTGGTAGCTCAAATATGCAATTCTCCTTCAATCTCCCTTAAGTCTCAAGCAACTCTTGTTGAATTCAATTTCTTTCCTAATCTCCCTCTCTCTCACGTTTTTGTCAAGAAGATGGATGAAGAATGGTGTGTCAAATATATATGAAATGAGAATAAACAATGGCCTTGAAATAATCCACTTAATGGAAATTGTGTAATAAACTCAAGCTAATGTAATTTAACTTTATTTATTCTAATTTAATTATTCCAAATCGAATTTTAATTAAACTAAACATAAAATTCTATAAATCCTAATTAGCATATAACACAAATCAATTTTTAAATCGGTCGCCGATAAGGCCTTCAATTCGCAATTCGAAATTAAAACATGAACAGATCATTCTGTAACAAACAGATAGAAATGAAATTAAGCAACACACTCATGCAATCAGTTTAGGATTTCATCTTAATCATTTACTTATCATGCTTAATTACGAATTAACGCTAATCAAAGGTGGGGGTTGTCACACCAATGCACCGTGCGACTACTGAGAACACCTGCATGTGGGAGCTCTATACTAGAAACTCAAAATAAGCCAACATAGAGACATCAACCCAAAAAGAACAGAAATAGTGTCTCATATACCCTAGACCCATCTAATTACACCGGTCCAAAAATATATATATATATATATATATATATCTATTCCCTCAAAAAGAGCATGTTTGACCCTCTCAATTCTTGCAATATATTCACACTCAATCCGCCTCTCATACAGAGCGATGTGAGTTGCCGGCAATGAATATACAACAGTGGTGTAATACTAGATGATCTTCTCTTTGCCCTCATGCCATTTAGTTTAGGATTAACCGCTTTCCTAGTGATGTCCCTTAAGGCCGAATCATACATGACCGCAAGCAACATACCAAAGTAGTAGAACATCAGCCCCTTACCTTATGACATAGTCAAAAGTCACAAAAGGGTACATAAATGAAAGCAATATCAATAATGACACGTAAGACTCACACAGTGAGGAAACAGGGATCCAGTCTCACACCTCATTACTCGGTCGCCAAGCACATATAGTATGAATACATGTTACGGTGGAGTAACTCTTCCAAAAGAGTGGCGTCATACTCGATACACCATACAGATCTTAGTCTAGTCGCTTTCTAGTGCCTAACCCGAATTCTCTATTTGCTCGCCTTCCAGGCGCCAAATGAGATCTCGCATCTGGCTAATCATAACAGGCACAACATGGAAAGTGGGTACTAACATCCATGTTTGGTCCTTAACACGACCTCATCTTGGTTGTAACCAATGCGACATAAATAGTGGATAATTTAAGCCTCTCTTGGCTCCAAATAAAAATAAACCACTAGTCTCATCCTTGCTCACTCCCAAGCGCCAAGGGCGATTGCTCGTGTGAGTGAGCCAATCTTGCCTGCTGACATCATCATCTGCTAACCATTATGACACAAACCATAATAGTGTCAGCATCTCATCATCTCACAACAAATAAGTGATCGATTTTAAAAAAAAAAACATGACCACAACTTGCGCAATTCTAGATTCCATATATAAGCATTATCAGCACCTCTTGCGATAGGTATATACAACAGAATCTACCATGTGTGCCTCACATGAAGTGATTCAAGATCACTACCTTTTGCGCAATTACCTCTCTAAAGATATTTTGGTGACCAATTTGCGTTCATTCTGGATGCGCCCAACTAGCGCAGATGCGCCCAACTAGTGCATTGAATCTTACAAGGGGCAAATTTATATACTACTAGTAAAGCATTCTATCCACAGTCTAATGAGCAAGGTCAATGTTTAAACAACTCAGTTGACCATTTACCAAAGATAACACTTATCATGCCGAATACGCCCACATAGCGTACTTCAGGCTCCCACAACAAAAAAGATCAAGAAATATAGGTCATCTGTTTCTCCCAAAGACAATCCGAGAATTCACTCAATAGCTAAGGCTCTGGCTTTTACCGATAGGTAAGTCAATGGGTTCGCAATTTGTATCTAGAATCATTCTAGGATATTCCTTATGTAAGTCATCGAAGACAAACCGGGAATTCTCCCAAAACAATCCCTAAGGATCGTACATCCGAGCATATAAATTATATCACCCATGTCCATCATATCTAAAACAGAGGACTGTCCACCCTAGGTGGCGACAACCTTATAAATTCCTGGTTCGTAATGACTAAGTAAGGAAAAATTTCTTTTAGACCATTGATCATGCCTCAGTGGTCTTCGTCGATCATCATTGGCCTATCATGGCTTGACGAAATCTAAGAACCACTATTTGGATAATTGTTTTAGGCTGTAAATGATTTATTGGAACTAGCAACCTTTTTGCGCTCCTAACTTTTCCCCATAAAAACAGAAGCTAAATCCCTACGGATCTACTTATTCAATTCTCCAACGATAAGTTAGGTCACAACGTCCATAAATCAATGTTCCGAAATTATGTCAATCATAGCCTAAGTCGAAATAACTTCACTCCCTAGGAGGAAGTCTTCTCATGGTCTACACCTTCCTCAATGGTGCGACTTTTCGGTACCTAGCGAGCCTTATGCCTCAACAATGACTATCCAAATTACGCATAACTTTAGAACAGTTTCACGTCATAATGGAAAGTCAATCCAAATTATAGAAATGGTTAATCCTCAACGATTTTGTCTTCAACTGCGCAACATTGATCCACTTTCTAAAAAACAGGGGACTAGAGCCTTTGGCATTATCCTAGGCTCTTTATCATCTTGCGGAGCAATCATGAATGTTTCCCTCTCAATCACCTAGTGATGACGTAGAAAATTTTCACATTTGCTTCCACGCAGCTAAGAATGTAGAGTATCCTTCTCTAATGGATTAATCCATTAGTAGGCACATCGCTCCCACTGTCCCTAAGATATTGGAAATTTCTTTCCATTCTCAACTAGGCTACATAAAGCGCTATGCTCAGAAGTCTCTATCTTGTAGAGTTCCAAAACTCTATTCACGTCACATTTACTAAGAAAACTTTATGTGACTTAGTTACACTCCCACAAAGCTGCTTACCTATATACACATGACCAGGAGGGTTTACATGATAGCACACAATAATGCGTCACATAACCCCAAGTGTTTACAAGACAGCATACAATAATGCGTCATAGAACCCTAGGTCTTAACTTCACAACCTTATGAGAAGTAAAATAAGGATAAGCTGCTTTGATGGTTACAATTCGCCCACAAATGGCTCTCTGCTAACCCATTACTTAAATGGAGTGTAAAATCTGATATGGAGGGCACCTAGTTAGGGATATAGGCAACAAACTAGTGCAATTCCCAATTGGGAAACATTTTGCACCATTATCCACCTAACATTAACAATATTTAATTCCTTATCTCTACTACACCATTGTGTTGTTGAGTACTATGAATAATCAATTTTCTAAGCATCCATTTCTCTTCACAGAGCTTTCTAAAAAATAACTCAAATAGATACTCGCCACCTTGGTCAAAACCAAAAGCACAAAAGCTCTTATCTAATTGATCTCAACCTCATATGTGCAATGTCAAAAATAGGAGTGGGCGCGGGTCGGTTGCGGCCATGGAACCTTCAATCCGCTATCCGTCCGCCAGCTTGGCGGATTGGAGAAAATCAATCCGCATCCGTCCGCCAATCTGGCGGATGTGGATTAAGCGGATTGGCGGTTTGGCGGATGGATGCGAATCGGTTTGGCGGTTTAAATTTTATAAATTTTCAACATAATTCAACTTTTGCACTTCCTCAAAAAAAAAAAAAAAAGTATTACAGTTAATGACTTTAAAAAATATTACAATCATTGCATGCCTCATCCAAAGCAAGAAAGTTTAAAACTTTAGAATATCACAATCACTACATGCCTCATCCACATACTACAATCACAGCATGTCTCATCCATATTAAGTATTACAATCTGTGGTTCTTAAAATATAAAAACAATTCAGACCACCAAAGCCATGAACAGAGCAGTAGTAGAGATTGTATGTCTCTGTATTGTTGCATCTATATCTTTTTTTGAAAACAAAAACCAACCAACATATATCATATTTTCTATTTATTATTTTTAGAGATAGATTTAAAAACAAAAAAATATAGATAAATAATACGTTTATTTTTTTAATTCAAAAAAGATATTCAAGTTGAAAACTTTTTTTCAACAGAATATTTAAAAAAAAATTTAATTGAAAACACAAACAGAATATTTAAATAAACTGAAAACACAAAGTCTTATAAATTACTAGGGGTGTTTGCGGCTTGGCGATTCGGTTGTGGCCAAAGGAATCTCAAATCCGCCATCCGTCCACCAGATTGACGGATTGGAGAAAATCAATCCGCAACCGCCCGCTCGTCATCACACATCCGTCCAAAATGCGACGGATCGGTTCGGTTCGGTTCAGTTGGTTTTGGCGGATCGGTATATCCGCTGCTCACCCCTAGTCAAAAATCATCTCAAAACTTTTGACTTATGGGAGATCAAATAGTCTTGACTCAGATGCGTATCGTAATCTATAAATGTGCCGAGATTGAGGCTTAACTATCATACCCTTACACATATCTAGTCACAAATATCATTGTGGACTAAATGCGCCAATACAAATGACCTTCTACGGCTTTCCTACTTACTTGTGTGCAACCATTGCGAACAAAGTTATACATTCACATGAGAGCATGATGTCACAAGCGAGTGGGCCCGAGAGGGCCTACTCAAACCATCTTGTCATCATCTCATTAATGTGATTAAGTATAATAAGCCACCGGTTCATGACCAATGTCATAAACTAATTCCAATCATCTTAATGTGTGAGTTCTCAAAGACAAGTTTTAAAGGTTTAGGCCCAACTAGGTAATGACTCACGACTAATTCATATTCACCAGATCATAAAAGGATGTCATGGAGATATCAAGTGCTCCTAAGTCGCAAATTTAACTAGTAAGTGCTAATCCCCTGCACCTTCAAGTCAATTTTATTCTCCATACACTTTACTGCATCTAGTTGAAAGATGACGATACTGCTCTTGCCATCTCTGTTTCTCGCTTCATAGTTTCTTGCAATTAATTCTACTATCCACAAGAAGGAGAGAATAAGCTATCAATCTATGACAGCTTCTAAAGTAACTAAAGCGTGAATTAGGCTAAAGAGTCTAATTCAACACAATGATCTCACAAGCGATGCATCAAATTCCTAGAGTCATAACAACCTTGTCAGCCTGACCTTTTTCATTACTATGCTGCAACGTTTGCGCTTAGTGGTAAACGTTATTCAAAAAAACGTTAGCCTAGCTAAGGAATCATACAAAGAAGCACCTCAACATGTCTCGGACTCAAGTGTGGAAACAGTAAGTGTCCAGACTTAGACAAGTTGGCAATGTTAATAGATTTTGCAGCGACTTGGCGCTAATCTTTTCACTTAGTGTCAATAGATTTTGCTGCTACTAAGCGCTAATCTTTTAACTTCAAGTGATACTTTAATGCACACTATTATAGTGCGTGAAATTTTGCTCCATCCATTCCCAATAGTTGGATAGAGAGCAAAACACTACTCATACTGGCTACTCATCTTACACTTAATGACTAAGTCATTTAAGCTCGCATTTATTGGATGAAGTGACTCTGGAATGTTACTTCATCAAATGATACAACATCATTACAAGTCAAATTACAAAGTCAATCCGCGCAGCTCAATAGTCAAGATCATATACAGATCTATTGAGGGCTTACTAATTTCATAGCTTCAAAACTCGCCAACCAAAACTACATAGCGTGCCGCTAACCATAGTGCACACATTAGTTTTTATTGTGCCAAACAAGGCAACAAAATCACGGCGACTTTGAGTCATGTTTCCTTACTTTGGCTCAATTAAGGTCTGACCTAAAGTCTCCAAGACTTTTGCTCATATAAAGAATAAGATTACATTGTTCACATTTGAACATTTCTACTAAGTCTAGGTCAACCAATTAACTTCCATAAGCTAAGTCAATTTAGAGAGAAATTCGCATTGGGATTAATTTGATTAGCATAATATAATTTTGCCACAAAAATCTAAGTAAATAGTGACAATATTACACAAGTCGCAAGATCGAAAATCTGCTATGCTCGTAATCATCTCTTGCGCCACAGGTGACAATTATCCAAAATTTAATTTAACTTATGCGCAAAATATTGGTTTTCGGGAGTTAATCTACAAAGATTTCTCTCAACCGAATAACCTCCCACTGACTATGGCATGTCTAAAAGCATGATAAAAAATTCTAATTCCATATAATAGCATCATAATGTAGATTCACAACCAACTCATGCTATGTCACAATTAATAATGGAATTTAAACAAATAACAATTAATCATGTTATTCTAATTACAACATATTAGAAACTCTAGGAAAAAAACAACAATGTGCTATATTTAATATTCAAATTATGCCATAACAGAAAGTATATCACTTCTGAAATTTTCTAGAATTTTCTGGTATTTTCTGAAATTTTAAATAATTAATAAACACATAAAAAATCATAAATAAATATTCCAGAATCTAGGAAAATGCAACAATCATACCAGTAAATAGTAAATCATTACAGTGGTCTACAGTAAAAAATTCAGTTCCATACACTTAATCATGCAACACCAGATGCATTTTAAAGCAGAAATAATGAATTATTATTTCAAGAAAAATATTTTTTATTTTCATAAAATTTTAAAAATTTTACAGAAGATAGAAAATATAATTCTGAGTCTAACAGTACCAACCACACTTAAAACAAATCTATAATGAATTAGATATGACCATTTAACGCAATTCATAATTTAAAAAAAAAAAACAAACAGCGCCTTAGCACCAACAGCTAAGCCAGCCAAGCCGGCGGAGAAAAAACGGCACGGCTAAGTGCGCGGCTCAGCAGGCAGTTCAGCACGCAGCTCAGCACGCGGCACGCGTGCGTGGCACGGACGGCGCGCACGTGGACAGCGCCGCTGACGCGCGAGTGATGGCGCGTGGAGGCGTGTCGGAAGCGCGTCTAGCGTGTGGCAGCACGTGGAAGTCGTTCACGGCGTCAGGTGGCGCGTGCGGCTCACACGCCGCCTTCCAGGGTATTTTTTGGTCCAATTTCAGTACTGCCGGACTCCATTTTCCAAAATAAATACATTTATGGCATTAAAAATGACATTTAATGAACATAAAAATAAGGTATTTTATGCTCTTAATCTAATGAGAGTGGACATCTTCCTCCTTTATTAATATTCATGCATATATCATGTATATATATTTATATAAAAATATACACATATTTTAATGCATAAAAATAAACACGAAAATACCCATATTGGCTCTGATACCAATGTAAATCAAAGTATAAAACGCAGCGGATGAAAAATTTCATAGTCATACCTTTTAGTAGAGCCTAAAGCAAAGAATCTCGTGGATAAATCACATACTTCCAGGATTTGAACAACCAACCCAGCAGTGGAGTGATACTACAAAATGAGTATCACCCACACAAGTCACAGTGCAGAAGCTGGATCGTTCTCATATGGGAGAGAGTTAGAGAGAGAGTCTGGGAAAAAAGGTTATAGGTAAAAATCACATAACGTATCTGATATATGTATCTAATATATCAATATATTATCTAAAATATATAATCAGATATATAACCATATATATCAATCTATCCATATCAGTTGATATGATAGATATAGATATCATGAGTGGTTATCCAAATAAGTTTTGAATTCAAATTCAAACTTACATGAATAAGGTTCAAAAGGTTCAGGTTCAAAAGGTTCAAAGGGTCATGCCACATGGGCACCCAATTTCTAACAGTTTTCATCCATAGTTGTGGATCGCCAACCATTGGTGAATTTATGCTTTCCTCAACTTGATGCACCGATCTTGCCTCTTCTCTTCATCTGCAAGCATTCTAGCTACCACAACAATCGATAGTGGTAGCAGCTATTTTCTTTCCAATCTCCTCAAGCTCTCTAGAGCACATTTCTCTTCGAAATACCTTTAGTCGAAACAAATCCCAACTTCCATTATTCGTTAACAAACATAGAGAAAAAGGAGGGCTACTAGGTTTTGCTTGCAAAGTCACATTTTCGTGCCAACTAGTGAATAATACTCTACTTCCATTGTTATCATTAGGAAAATAAATTTTCAAATCAACCCATACCTTACTATCCCAAATATCATCCATCACAACAGGATATCGCTTACCCTTTAAGCATTTGTACAACAATTCACTAAACTTTCCATCACTCAATTCATGAATATCATTTCTATGTTTAATAGAGCTTAAAAGGCCAAGGTATACATTTTGGGTTTGGTAATTTTGTGAAACACAAATCCACATATGAATATAGAAATGATATGTGATAAGAGGATCATTATACACTTTTCTAGCGAGATAATATTGAGGTGTTTATGTCCTCCTGTGAGTTGTTCTTTCATTTCCATCGCCTTGTCTTCAAAACCCACCATTATTTCATCCTCAAAACCCATCATTATTCAATACAGCGGTGACTACAAGCAATTCAATCCTTGAAGAGATGAAATTTGGTTCTTCTCATTTTGATTGAAATAACTTCTTCTTTTTTTTTTGGATAAATTTTTATTGAAATAACTGTTACAGATCATTATGAGAAAATCCAGTGTTGCTTCAGTCATCTCACTCTAATGAAACTAACACCACAAACGCACGGAGAGGGGAAAGAGAGAGAGAGAGAGAGAGAGAGAGAGAGTAAAGAAGAGGACAAACTGAAATGAGTAAATAGGGGTGTTCGTGGTTCGAATTTGGACAGTTTGTGGATCGGTTTGGACCCGCCCGCATCAATGCAGTTTGGGGAAAAGACAACCTGTAACCGCCCACAGTGCGGTTTGTGGTTTGTGCGGATAGGGTTCGCGAATGTGCGGGCGGTTTGCGGATTGGACTTTATTTGGCTGTGGGACTTCATTCAAGCACACGCCCACAGAGGATAAAAACAACATTCGGGCCACTCTCGAGCCACGCTCTTTCGAGCTACGAATCGTTGTTGTAAGATAAAATAAATAAATAAATAAATAAAAATGCGGGCGGTTTCTTGCGGGTGCGGGTTAAACCTGCAACCCGCCCTCAATTCGCAAACATGTCATATTTCAAACCGCATCCGTTTACATTGTATTTGCGAAACCGCCCATTTGTATACGGGTTGGGCGGTTTTTACAGATCGGATAAATCGTTGCCCACCCCTAATAGAAAGAGATACAGAGGAGTTTTAGAGAGTCATGGAAAGAAAGAAAATATATATAATAATATATAAAGAGTTTAGGCCATGTTTTGGGGTGCACCTAACTAAAGATTAGTTAATTAGATATATGAGTGATAGATTAGTTATTTCCTTTAGAATAGTACTTCCAGAGACAGGAGTGATGGATTAATTATTTCCTTAGACTACTAATTTTAATATTGATAGAACTAACATGGGGTGTCGTAATAAAAATTGAGTGTGGGAATTAACTTTGAAAGACTATTATACTTCTTATCTTGCATCAAATAAAAAGATATTGGGATTGTTTGTTGCAGTTTTTTAGGGTGATTATAACTTATTTTGATTTAGGAGTCTATGTCAGATTGTTTGGTGCAGTTTTTGTTTATAACTTATTAGACAGAAATAGCTTAAATAAGCTAAAAAAAATGTTTGAAAGTTGGGGTAAAGGTGCTTTTAACTTCTACTTTCTGATTATCAACTTTTAACTTAAAAAAAATTCACCAAAGAAGGCCATTATTAGAATTTCATATAGTTTTTTTTTATTTTTTTTATTTTTTTTCAAAAGTTGCATTGGTTAATTTATTAAATAAGATGGATTAAAATATTTTTAATATTATTTTTTTTTTCCAAATAATTTGTTTGTGAAAGAGATATTTAAAAATTTTAATAAATACCAAGAAATGTGATTTTTTTTTTATATTTAGTGAATTTTTAAATAATTTTTACTCAAAATTCATATTTTTTAAGTGTCTCTAAATTAAGTGAATTTAAAAAATATAAAAAAAATTATATTATTAAAAAATACTAAAAATTAAAAAAAAAAATATGTGTTTGGTTTCAGTTTTTAAATTCAGTTTTCTGAAAATTGAGTTTTTTATTTTACGTATTTTTTTTTCTTTTTAGTGAATATTTTTTAAATTTAAGTAATTTTTTATTTTTTTTTATATGCACCTTACTTAGTTGTATCTAAATAGTAAAATATTTGTGAAAAAATATTTTAAAAAATTAATAAATACACAAAAATAGGGAAAATGTACTTAATTTTCATTTTTTTTTTGTATTTTTTGGTATTTAGTGTATTTTTTAAAGATTTTTTTCACAAATATTATACTTTTTAAGTGTATTTATGTTAAGTGTGCCTAAAAATTAAAAAAAAATACTTAAAATATTTAAAAAATTCATTAAAAACATTACAATATGAAAAATAAAAAAATAGATTTTTTTAAAAACTAAAACCAAACAAGCTGATTAATATTTTTTAATACTATCTTTAATATTATTAATCCGGTAACGTACAAATAAATATTATTTATCTTATATCTCTAATCTAATACTACTACACTAATAATTTTTTTATTTAATCTTTTCATTTTCTTACTCCCCTCCATGCTATGCGCCCAAATAAACGGGAACAGGGAGCTTTTGATGGCCCTTCCATGAAAGGACGGTGAAAAAAACAAAATAAAAAATAAATAAAATGATACAAACGCGTCCATCTTGTCGGAGTTAGGGATGCTTCTACGCAGCGGCAACTGTTGTGCAATAAAATAGATCTATTTTGAGTTTTATTTTGATAATTTAAATTATTCATATTTTAAAATATATTAAGTAGAATATGCCTTCAAAAAATCAAGTTAATCAGATATAGTTTACTCATTAATCCACTACATTTATATTCATTTTAATACTTTAAATCACAATTGTTTTTTATTTTTGTAGATACAAATGCGAGTGGATGAATAGGTAAACGATATTCGATTAACTTGATTTTTTGTAAGCATGATCTATTTAATGTATTCTAAAATATGAACGGTTTAGATTATCAAAATAGACCTCAAAATAGGTCCATTTTGCTGCACAACAGTTGCTGCTGCACAGCCCGCGCAGCAGCGTTTCTAATTCCGTTTCCGTCCTCTTTTTATCATTTAGATTTTTTTTTTTAACACAGAATTTTTTACATGAATTTTATAGAAATGAGAATAGTTTTGTTTTTTGAACAAATAGAAACGAGAGTATGACATTAGGTTTAGGCTTCGCTTGGAAAGTGGGTTAGTTTTTTGGCTTTTTGACTTTTTTGATTATTTTAGCCTGGGCTAAAAAGTTTGGTTTGGGAAGGATTTTTTGGCTTTTTTGACTTTTTTTTGTGAGAGAAGAGTGTAATGATTATGGATTTGATGTGATGTTTTGTTTGTTGTGCCTAAAATAGCCTATTTTGTCTTTTGTGACTATTTTAGCCAAAAAAGTCCAAAAAACCTCTTCCCAAATAGAGGCTTAATAATTTATTTTTTTATGGTAACCCATGATATTTTAGTGAGAAAGATACATTATTATTTTAAGGGTAAACTATCAATAGGTCTTAATAGTTAGACTTAATTCCCATCAAGTTCTATTGAAAATAAGTCTTGGTAAAATTGTTGCTAAAAATAATTTTTTTGTAACAATTTTTTATGTATGTCGCTAAAAATTGACAATTAGTGACTTTTTTTGTCATGATTTTTATAAATTGTCGCTAAAACTTACAATTAGTGACTTTTTTTATGAATTTTTTTTTTTATAGGACTTATTAGACAATAAGTCCACTTATTAGGACCTACGTGTAAGTATCCCTTATTTTAAAAGAATTTTTTTTATTTTTACCCCACTGTAGCCAAATTGTTGTCAACCAGTCGTCACAAAAGTCATTGGAGGTGCCTGGCGATAGCGATCGGTGATGGTGGTGATATGAAGAGATAGGCAAATTAAGTGGATAATTGCACATGGACAAATAAAGGGATGACAAGTAAACAAATAGATGACACGTGGACAAATAAATAATGTGAATAATGAATAACTAGACAAATAGATAGTTAGAAATAATATGATCTTCCAAATTATTTTATTTTTGTAACCTAAAAGAATAAAGTTTTGAGTTGTTTTTTCAAAAATAAATTAAATTAAATTAAACTAAACTAACCTTATGACCCAATTGCCCAAATTTATATTGGTCAAATTAATGTGATAATCCTATTGATGGATGGGGTAAAGAAAATGTCAAAAATAGTAATGTATGATTTCTAATGTAATTTTCACATTTTTAAAATATTTTATATATTTTTAATACATTTTAGGAGAAATTTATGGTTTTGCAGCTTTAAAAAATTGATACTTTATAATTTGTTGTAGTGAAAGTTACTAACCAATTATGGTACTTTGTGGTAAAAATTATAAATGATGAATTTATGGTGTATATTGTTAAAGTGAAAGTTATGTACGGTAGTTATGGTATGATCATTATAGTTATGTTATAAATGATATAATGTAAATATTATGAATTATTTGCGATAAAAAAAATGTTACAAATTATTTTGATAAAAATAATTAGTTGTTGCAGTGTTTATTATTAAATATTGTAATTATGTTACATATATCACTACAAGAAAACACATTTTTGCCGACTATTTTTGGCTACCAAAACAAATTTAGTCGCCAAAAGTGTGGGAATTGGCTACCAAAATTAATTTTAGTCGGCAAAAGTCAACCTTTTAGCTACTAATTTTTTTTAGTAAGGGAATGTTGATTATTGGCGACTAAAAAAAATTTAGTAGCTAAAAAAAATACAATTGGAGACTAAAAAATTTTTTAGTAGCTAAACATATCACAATTGGCGACTAAAAGAAATTTTAGTCGCCAAAGACCTACTTTTGGCTACTAAATAGTTTGGTAGCCGAATGAAAATAAAAAAATTATAAAATACCTTTAGCGACCAAAATTTTGGTCTCCAAAAACAGGGGATTCACCGACTAAATTACATTTTAGTCGCCAAAGGACTACTTTTGGCTACTAAATGGTTTGGTAGCCGAATGAAAATAAAAAAATTATAAAATACCTTTGGCGACCAAAATGTTTGTCGCCAAAAACAGGGGATTCACCGACTAAATTACTTTTTAGTCGCCAAAGACCTACTTTTGGCTACTAAATAGTTTGGTAGCCGAATGAAAATAAAAAAATTATAAAATACCTTTGGCGACCAAAATTTTGGTTGCCAAAAATAGGAGATTCACCGACTAAATTACGTTTTAGTCGCCAAAGGACTACTTTTGGCTACTAAATAGTTTGGTAGCCGATTGTTTAATAATGGTAAAGTGTTCCTTTAGGTAATGGTAATTTCTGTAGGGTTGTAATGAAAAATTAATATTATTAAAATGTAATATTATTAAAATGTAATGAATATTTTTAAAATGTAATAATTTATTATTTAAATAAATTTTTCAATTTTTCAATATCATTATCAAAACGAGGGCTAAGTGTGTAAAAAAAATTCACTCATGACTTATAAGTAAATAAATATGATTTGTAAGACTTATTGACATTATTTCAGATTTTAAAATTTTTCTTAATTTTTTAATAATTAATTTTTTCAACTTTTTTAAATATTTTAAGCAAATTTGTTTATTTTTTAGACTCACTTAATTTAGATATATTTAAAAAAGAAAATATTTGTGATTTTTTTAAAATACAAAATAAGTACTCACTTAATTCACTTAATTTAGATATATTTTTTTTAAATTTGAGGGATCTATAAAAGTGATTGGCGATTTAATGCTAATTGAACTGAAGGCCTAAACTGGGGCTGTGCGTATATACTTCCGTGGCAGTGGCAAAGTAGCAGAGATGAAGCGTGAGGCTGCAAAACGGACAATGATGGCTACGCTGCCATGATTCAGAAAGATTCTTTGGTTTGATAATGCTGAGAGAAATCGAAACATTCACAATTGTTTTGCACTTGTGCCTAGTCTAGTATTTATAAGCCTTCATATAATCTTCTTAAAATATGTATGTAAAAGACAGATTCTGACAAACAAGTTTAAGTTAGGACATGTTGTGGTACATATGTCCTTTTTGGAAATTAATTTAGTTTGTCCTGTATTATGTATTAAATGAAATTATTGACGTTGGATTAGACTTGGTTCGTATGGAATTTGTATTATATATAGAATTGGACGTTTCTTTTTAATGTTTTGGATGGTTGGAACTAGAATGTGTGCACGTTGTTGAATGCTTGATAATATATTTAGCGTTGATGGGTTATATTGGGTTATATTGAATCCTGTGTTATGTACGTACAGGTTGTATTAAACATGGATGTAGGTTGTTTAGAATTTTTTTGGAAAAATAAAAAAATAAAAAAAATAATAGAAAATATTTGGCCACCAAATATTTTGGTAGCCAAATACATAATTGGAATTATTTGGCTACTAATAATTTAGTAGCAAAAACATTTGGCGACTAAAACATTTGGTAGCAAAAAGTAATGAATAGTTGGTTAAAATTTTCATGTAGAACTTTTAGTGACTAAAAAATTAGTAGCCGAAATGTCACTATTGCCGACTAAGTATGGATTCGTAGCCAAATGTTAACTTTCGGTGACTAATTCTTTCGTAGCAAAAAGTAACACATTCGCCGACCAAATGAATGTTAGTAGCCAAAAGTCACATTCGGCGACTAATACTTTAGTGGCAGAAACATACCTTTTCCCGACTAAACTAAGATTAGTAGCCAAATATGTACACTTTCGGCGACCAAATAAATTTTAGTCGCCAATACTATCGCCTACAGGGTAAAGGCGACGAGCTTAGTGACAAGAAATTTTGGTCGCTAAATGGTTTCGGCGACCAAATTTTGGACTTTTGGCGACCAATATTTTGGTAGCCAAAAGTAACATTTCTTGTAGTATATTATGGTGGTAAGATACATGTGGAGGTGTAGCAGTAGCAACAACTCTCTACATTTTATACGTGTATCAAAATTAGTAGTCACCTATCAAACGATCATTAGAATTTGGGGTGGTTATTCATCGAGCCGTAATGGTGTGGATCGAATTGGCATTACTTAATAAGAAAATTTGTGTATGTCTAAACTCCCCATCCGAACATCGAACTCATGGAATCATCCTAAGCCAATCGTAATATAAATTATAATTTTCAAACCCGTCTATCAAGCCATATACATAAGCTATTAATAAAATTAAATATTATAGTACATATTTTGTTTTCATAAATAAACAAAGAGTTGTCGAGCAACTAACAGATAAACATTCAATACCATATTAATTAAAATATTATAAAGTTTTTTGAACAAAACACACCCACAATTCTAAAAGTTAAAAGTTTTAAAAATCAAATTTTAAGTAGTACACCAAATTAAAAAAAAAAAAAAAAAAAGCATTCATTTTTAAATTTCAAACTTCTTCCTTTATTTCATAAACATCTTCGGAAGAGTTAGAATCACCATTAACTATTGTTTTTGATGATACTAAGTTTCCTACATTATCAACAAATAAATTATTAATATGAAATAAAAATCAAATTAAAAAATTATACAATTAAAAGAGTATATATATTTTCAATATATTAAATAAATTAATAAATTTATTAAATTTAATAGGTAGCGGGCCAAGCCAAAAATACAATTCTCAAACCCAACCCATTTATTAATCGGGTTGAAAATATCAACCCAATACAACCCTATAGACTATAATTATATTTTCAAATCCTAAAAAAATAAGATTGGGTTAAACGGGTTGGATGGGCCAACGGGCCGATACCCACCCCTAATTAGCATGCATTATCAATGGCATTTTGTGATATTTTTATTTCAAATATAAAAAAAAAAAAAAAAAAAAGGTTTTTATCCATAAATTTTATAACCGGAACTTTTATCCCTTTTTTTTGGGGGGGGGTGGTCAAAGATACAGGTATGTTATTAGAGCATCTCCATTAAACTAATTAAAATTTTGTTATATTTTGACTTAAAAGTTATTTTTCTATTTTGGCTGCATACTTTTTTAAATACATTGTCTAACAAACTCTCTATTTTTTTTATTATTTAAATATTATTTTTATTCATTTTAATTATAATTATTTTTTATAAACTTAACACAATTAATTTCAAAATATGAATAAGTAATGCTTTCAACGTGGTGACAACATTTGTTAAGTAAAAACAATAAAACTAAAATCACTAACTTAATAGCTAGTTTGATTAAAATGAAATTTAGTGATTGAGAGTCACTCTTTTAATTTAATAAAAATGCTATTAGATAGTGAAACAAGCAATCAAACATAAGAATTCTCCTCTTGCACAGGACAAGGGGGGGTTAGCATTGTTAGATAATGTCTCAATGGGACCACATAATTAAATGTGGTGTTATCATTTATAAGAAGCCTACAATTTAAGTGATTCAATTTAGTTAATAGGCTTAAGGGTATATGTGTTATGGACCTAATGTGTAGATACTAGTTGTATAATTTCTATTTCTATGAGGGGCAGAAATAGAAATTAAAACATATTGGTTAAAGTTGGTTTTCATTACCTTTCAGTTTTAAAACCAATAATGGTTAACTTATTGGTTTTCATTACCTTTCAGTTTTAAAACCAATAATGGTTAACTTATTGGTTTTCATTACCTTTCAGTTTTAAAACCAATAATGGTTAATTTATTGGTTTTCATTACCTTTCAGTTTTAAACCAATAATGGTTAATTTATTGGTTTTCATTACCTTTCAGTTATGAAAACCAATTACAACCTTTAGAAGGTTATGGTCCCTATTCCTTCCCAAGGTGAAAGATAAGAACACTGTTTTGTTTTTCTAAATCCTCTCAAGGAGAAACATAAGGCACCAAAGGGGAAAGGATTAGAAGGCAATAACATAGTCAATATCAAGGTTTTATTGACAATCAGACGCTTCCGTTTAACCGTTCATCGATGGATTCAGGTATGTCGTTTTAGTCTTGTTTTCTTGATAATACACATGGTAGATGATCCGAAACATGAAGTTTCATGTTCTGAAATTTATGTTTACAAGTGGTATCAGAGCAGTTATATCATGTGTATTATCAGAATAGATATGCTTTTATTCATCCTATTTAGTTTCTTGGAATCAGATTCTGTTTTTTGTATTTCTGTTTTTCCCTCTGCTGCAAATTCTGTTTTGTTTTCTGGAAATGGAACATAATTCGGATGGGCGGTTCATTTTTCAAATGGTGAACATCATGTATTTATATATATATGTATATAATTGGGATTGCTGCAGATTATATAACATATACGGGGTAACAAATTTAGAAATCTTTAAATTTAATGTAATTTCATACAACGTCTACGGAAATTTAATTTTCTAATGTTCTAAATATAAGTCAATTCAAACAAGATGTCACAAAAGTGATCTCTCTTGTCTAGATTGTTTTATATGGAATGTTTTGAAATTCATGTCTGTGTATCTCATGCGGGTATTTATCGGTCCAAAGACATGATTAAGACTTGGCAGAATTACACACACATTTTGTGGTGATAAACATGTGCCAATTGTCAAGGAAACCTAATGTGAATAATAAATCCATCAAAGATAGATTTGTTATTTGACATAACTTATTGTCAATGTTTGATCATTACAACAAGAATACCACTTACAGTTAATATCACTACCCAAAGGTTTGGTATTAATGTTGTGCTAGGTATCTTGAGATGTTGTCATTAAATTAATTTATTTAGAGATTATCTGTTTGGTAACTTAATGTGAGTATAATTGTTTATTCCTTTTATTTTCTTTTTGATTCAGCTTTAATGTCGACTACTTCAATCTCTGCCAACATGAACAATATTCCAATGTTAAATGGAACAAACTTTAAGGACTGGAAAGAGAACATATTGATTGTTCTCGGCTGCATGGACATAGACTTGGCATTAAGGATGCCAAAACCGAATGCTCTCACTACACAAAGTACTCCTGAGGAAACTGTGTACTTTGAAAAGTGGGATCGTTCTAACAGGCTAAGTCTTATGATCATGAAGCGTGGGATTCCAGAAGTTTTTCGGGGTGCAATAACAGAGGATGTTACCGTTGCCGGTGAATTTCTTTTAGAAATTCAAAAGTGTTTTGCTAAAAACGATAAGGCTGAAACAAGCACGCTTTTAGCAAGCTTGATTTCAATAAAGTATAAAGGCAAGGGTAATGTTCGCGAGTACATCATGGAAATGTCTCATCTTGCTTCAAAACTTAAGGCACTAAAGTTCGACCTATCTGATGATTTGCTCGTGCATTTAGTTCTCATCTCTCTTCCTGCACAATTTAACCAATTTAAGGTCAGTTATAACTGTCAGAAGGAGAAATGGACTCTCAATGAGCTCATTTCATTTTGTGTGCAAGAGGAAGAAAGATTGAAGCAAGAAAGGACTGAAAGTGCTCATCTAGCAAGCACCTCCAAGCATACGGGCAAAAGAACGCATAAGGGAAAGGAAGTTGTTATTCCTCAGGGTCCGGAACCAAAGAAACAGAAAACGCAGGATGGTTGTTTCTTTTGTGGCAAGCCCGGACACAGAAAGAAGGATTGTGCCAAATACGTCGCCTGGCGTATAAAGAAAGGTCCATTTCATGTTTTGGTCTGTTCTGAAATAAATTTAGCTTCAGTACCAAGAAACACTTGGTGGGTAGATTCTGGTGCTACTACTCACATATGTGTTTCTATGCAGGGTTGCCTGAACTACCGAAAGCCAACTGATGCTGAAAGATACATCTTTGTGGGTGATGGCAAGTCAATAGAAGTGCAGGCAATAGCGCACTTTAGATTATTACTGAAAACTGGTTATTATTTGGATTTATTAGACACTTTTGTTGTACCGTCCTTTAGACGGAATTTAATTTCTGTTTCTGTATTGGACAAATTGGGATATTATTGTTCTTTTGGAAATATGAAGTTTAGTATGTCTATTAATTCCAATGTTATTGGTACCGGTTTACTTAATGTGTTTGATAATCTATATTTGCTCGAAACTATTGCATCTTATAATGCAACCTTGCACGTGGAATCACGAGGTACAAAGCGTAAATTAACTAAGGAAAATCCAGCCTCATTATGGCACAAACGCCTAGGTCACATCTCTAAATCTAGAGTTGAGCGCCTTGTGTCTGATGGAATTTTGGACTCTCTTGATTTTTCAGATTTTTGATGTCTGTGTTGAGTGTATCAAGGGAAAACAGACCAAAATAAAGAAATATGGTGCCCATAGGACTACAGATGTCTTAGAACTAATTCATACGGACATTTGTGGCCCATTCCCTATGGCGTCTTGGAATGGTCAACAATATTTTATCACATTCATAGACGATTATTCCAGATATGGGTATCTATTTCTTATCCATGAGAAATCACAGTCTTTGGACGTATTCAAAAGATTTAAGGCCGAAGTTGAGTTACAACTCAACAAACGGATTAAAAGTGTCAGGTCTGACCGTGGTGGTGAATACTATGGCAGATATGATGGATCAGGTGAACAACGTCCAGGACCGTTTGCAAAATACCTGGAGGAATGTGGAATCGTCCCACAATACACCATACCAGGATCACCTAGCATGAATGGTGTATCTGAGAGACGAAACCGGACTCTTAAGGATATGGTAAGAAGTATGATCAGTCATTCTACTTTACCAAAGTCCCTCTGGGGTGAGGCTCTAAAGACAGCAACTTATATCTTAAATCGGGTGCCAACTAAAGCAGCTGCAAAAACACCTTATGAGCTTTGGGTTGGGCGAAAGCCTAGTCTAAAACATTTGCATGTGTGGGGGTGTCCTGCTGAGGCGAGGCCTTATAAACCTCATGAACGAAAATTGGACTCTAAAACCATTAGCAGCTACTTTATTGGCTATGCCGAACGATCACGGGGTTACAAGTTTTATGATCCCACAAATAGGTCAATATTTGAGACGGGAATTGCAACATTTTTTGAGGATGTTGAGTTTGGGGGGAAAAATCCAGTTAGAGACATTGTCTTTGAGGAGGAAGCAGGAGTAATCCCACTTCCTACTACTACTTTTGACCAATCACAGGTTCCTATACCTGTCATTGCTCGAGAAGTAATTTCGAATCCTTAACCAGACAATGTTGTTCAAGATAATATAGTTCAAACCCCCATTCAAGATGAGGTAATTGTTCCTGAGGAACAAACTCTACAACCTCAACCTCAAGAATCTGTGCCATTAAGGCGATCCACCAGAGAAAGGAGATTTGCATTTTCAGATGATTATATTGTATATCTTCAGGAACATGAGGTAGAAAATGGAATGTCGAAAGATGATCCAATCAACTTTCGTCAAGCCATGGAAAGTTCCAACTCTCATAAGTGGATAGAAGCCATGAATGAAGAATATAAGTCTATGCAAGACAATAAAGTTTGGGAACTTGTCTCATTACCAGTTGGTGCGAAGCCCGTAGGTTGTAAATGGATATTTAAAACCAAAAGGGATTCAAATGGTAATGTGGAGAGGTATAAGGCACGTCTTGTAGCCAAAGGCTTTACTCAAAAAGAAGGAATTGACTTTAAAGAAACTTTCTCTCCAGTTTCTTCGAAAGATTCTTTTAGGACAATTATGGCGCTTGTTGCATATTTTGATCTTGAGTTGCATCAGATGGATGTCAAAACAGCTTTTCTTAATGGTGACATTAAAGAAACAATTTATATGGTGCAGCCAGAAAACTTTGTGTCAGGAGACCCAAAGAATATGGTTTGCAAATTGACTAAATCCATCTATGGACTCAAACAAGCTTCTCGTCAGTGGTACTTCAAATTTCATCAAATTCTCACTTCGTATGGTTTTGAAACTAATGTTGTTGATGAATGTGTGTATCACAAGTTCAGTGGGAGTAAACACATATTTTTGGTTTTATATGTTGACGACATATTGCTTGCCACAAACGATATAAACTTATTGCATGACACCAAGAGATTTCTATCTAAGAATTTTGATATGAAAGATCTTGGTGATGCTTCCTTTGTATTAGGAATCGAAATACTCCGAGATCGTTCTCGGGGTATTCTGGGATTATCACAAAGGAGCTATATCGAAAAAATACTCATTAGATTTGGCATGCAAAATTGTAAATCAGGTGAAACCCCGGTTGCTAAGGGAGACAAGTTTAGTCTCAACCAATGCCCGAAGAACAGTCTTGAAATTCAAGAAATGCAGAAGATTCCTTATGCCTCAGCTGTAGGGAGTCTAATGTATGCTCAAGTATGTACGCGCCCGGATATTGCGTTTATAGTTGGCATGTTAGGCAGATATTTAAGTAATCCTGGCATAGATCATTGGAAAGCAGTCAAACGTGTTATGCGATATTTACAGAGAACAAAGGAATATATGCTCACATATAGGAGATCGGATAAGTTAGAGGTCATTGGATATTCCGACTCCGATTTTGCTGGATGCCAAGACAGTAGGAAATCCACATCAGGCTATATTTATCTGTTAGCTGGCGGAGCAATTTCTTAGAGGTCTGCAAAGCAGACGCTCATAGCTTCATCCACCATGGCTGCAGAGTTTGTAGCATGTTATGAGGCATCAAACCAAGGGATATGGCTGCAGAATTTTGTCACTGGGTTGCGTATTTTGGAAGGCACTGAAAGACCACTTAAGATATATTGTGACAATAAGTCTGCAGTTTTATATTCCAATAACAACAGGAGCTCGACAAAATCAAAGCATATTGATATCAAGTTCCTAGTTGTAAAAGAAAGAGTACAGAATGGACAGATTTCCATAGAACACATTGGGACAAACTCCATGATAGCGGATCCACTTACGAAGAAACTACCACCCAAGGTCTTTCATGAGCACACTGCTCATATGGGTGTTGTTCTATTTGAGAACATTCTGGTTTAGTGGGAGTTTGTATTTATATTACTGCTTTATGTCAGCCTTGAGTTTTATCTATGTAATTAGATTAATTTCTGCAGAAATGAAGTATTCAGTTTATTACGCTCTGTTACGTATTGTGAAGTATTGATCTCAATAAAGTTAAGTAGGACCAGTTGGACATAGGCATGTATGGATCACATCACATGTAATTTCCATGCTACGCATCCATGATTGATCTATGTCATTTAGCTATATTTGTATACGTGACCATTGGTGGGTCGAGTTACGATTGATGTAATGAAGACCGCTTTGATCCTATATTAATATAGTTAATGGACAAGATTGTTTGGATACCCTCAAGTTATGATAACAAATTTCTGAGCTCACTAAAGTTAAGCACATTTTTCAAGATACATATGTGGTCCAGTGGGAGATTGTTAGATAATGTCTCAATGGGACCACATAATTAAATGTGGTGTTATCATTTATAAGAAGCCTACAATTTAAGTGATTCAATTTAGTTAATAGGCTTAAGGATATATGTGTTATGGACCTAATGTGTAGATACTAGTTGTATAATTTCTATTTCTATGAGGGGCAGAAATAGAAATTAAAACATATTGGTTAAAGTTGGTTTTCATTACCTTTCAGTTTTAAAACCAATAATGGTTAACTTATTGGTTTTCATTACCTTTCAGTTTTAAAACCAATAATGGTTAATTTATTGGTTTTCATTACCTTTCAGTTTTAAACCAATAATGGTTAATTTATTGGTTTTCATTACCTTTCAGTTATGAAAACCAATTACAACCTTTAAAAGGTTATGGTCCCTATTCCTTCCCAAGGTGAAAGATAAGAACACTGTTTTGTTTTTCTAAATCCTCTCAAGGAGAAACATAAGGCACCAAAGGGGAAAGGATTAGAAGGCAATAACATAGTCGCTATCAAGGTTTTATTGACAATCAGACGCTTCCGTTTAACCGTTCATCGATGGATTCAGGTATGTCGTTTTAGTCTTATTTTCTTGATGATATACATGGTAGATGATCCGAAACATGAAGTTTCATGTTCTGAAATTTATGTTTACAAGCATCCCACAAAATGCTCTCACTCCCATTAACAGCAACCTTGGCCAAAGCATTCATAATATATAATTTCATTCTCATAGCTTTTAAAAGGGTCAAAAAAAAAAAAACATTAATGTGCCTCTAAATTTGTCAATATATTCCAAATCTAATCTACAACTTTATTGTGAAAGAAATTTTGTTAGACTATTGAATCTAATTTATCTTTTGCAATGAGTTATTTTGTTATTATAGATATACTAGCCAATTATTCGTGCTTAAAGGAAATCGTAATACAATTTGACATTAATTAAAATCACTCATTCCATGTAATTGATATACTCTTCCATTTTGTCTCTCAATTTATATGTATTCACAATTTATTTTAGCTGAGTATAAAAAATATTATACATCAATGATCAAAACTGAGTTCTCGAGCTGATTAAAAAAATAGCCTTAACTTGTTCTTGAATCGAGCTCTTCAACAACAAAAAAAAAATACAAAAGTAAATTGGTTTAATAAAAAGATGTTAGAGATGAGACCTTCAAACTTATTTTAAAAAGTGTATAGTCAAAGTAATAGTTAGTCAATAACATAAGTATCACATTGCTATCATCATCAGATCTATCAGTTGAATCCACAACCATCATTGCCATGCTAAAATGAAAAAGATTCAGAAAATATAAAGCTTAAAAAAATAATAGAAAAGAAAATGATTTAATATATATATATATAAGAACTCTCCCTTCTACTATCACTTATGTTTTTAGCCAAGCCATATAGTTATTAATATTCAGTTATCTTATTTTTTTCATGAATATTTTATCCAACAAATTTTAAAAAGTAAATAGTTTGGTTCACTTAGGTTAGCCCCAAAATGAGTCCAACAAGCCCAAATTCAATTTGAGATAATCCAAACCCTTTCTCAAAATAGGGAAAAATTTTGGGTAAATTATATTGACCTATCTTGAAATTTGACAAAAATAAAATACGCCCCACAAATTTGACAAAAATAAAATAAGCCCTACAAATTTAACATAATTAAAAGCATATAAATTGACCCCCTTAACTATTAAAAAGTATCGTTTTACTCTCTAAACTATAAAAACGTACAAATGTCCTACAAATTGAACCGTTAACGGAAGGAGTCAAAGTGAAACACGCCAATAATTTATAAGGTTCATTTGTACGTTTTTATAGTTTATGGAAGTAAAGTGATATTTTCTAATAATTTAGGAAATCTATTTATACGTTTTTAAAATTTAAAAGGTCAAAATAATACTTCTCAATAATTTAAGAAGTCTCTATGTAAACAACCCCGGTTTGAATTCACATAACCATCAGCTCATTTTTCATGTGAATTTATTTAGTTATATAGATGAAAAAGCAATATTATTATCTTGTATATATTGAAATGTACTATTTGCATTGTTGATTTTTGTATTTTCATACTATTTGCATTAATTCAGTATAATATACTTTTGTCATCAAATTAACTTTAAAATTTTTTTCAAAAAACAATTTTAAAAAAAACAAACCAAATACACATTTCATTCGAAAATTTCCAAAAAAAAAAATTTAATTAATTAAATAGAATGAAAACTTCCCGCCATGTCGGAGTCAGTTACAAAAGTTTACAGACATCTCTCTCTTCCTCATTAAACGCATTCCATTTCCAGTTTCATTCTCAACCCACAATTCTCTCTCTCTCTCTCTCTCTCTCTCTCTCTCTCTCTCTCCATTGACATCAAACATATTATCGCAAATTCAAAGAATCAGCCTCCTAATTCTGCGAATTCCTTGGACAATCTTCATATGTCGGTAAATCTTCGTCTTCCCATTGTACTCTTTGTTGTTTTCTTCAATTTTCATAAATCAGATTAGATGATAGATAATTCCCTTAGATCCATTATTGTGTAAAACCCATTTCAATTTCAGCTTCGATCTATGAATATACATTTGTAAATATATATATATATATATATTATATTTATTGTTGTAGATTGGGGGAAAATGAGAATGTGAACAGCTTACAATGAAATCAATACTTGCTCTTCATTAAAAATCTAGGTACCAATGTTGGATTCTTGTACATTGTTGTCATTTTCCCTAATGGTGCATTTGCACCATCTTGTCTAGTTTTTTGGAATTTTTATTTTTCCATATTTTTTTGGGTTTATGACATGTGGGTTATATTATATCTTTGTTTTGAAACCTTTTTTTCTTTTTTATTGTTCTTCATTGTTCATTATTGTAAAAATTGAAATTATTTTTCCTTCTTCAAAATTGACAACGTCAATTAGTTTTCAATGTTGTTTTGTGAAGTGTTTTTTGGCCTCTGTCTTTTGGTGTTGTTACAATGATGCAGTCCAATTGGAGAAACCTACTTTTATGGGAAAAGAATTTTAATTCAAGGAGTTATAGTAAAAATATAAAAAATTGATTTGACTAACACAAACAAATTTGGAAATGTACTAACAATGCACATACCTCAAAAATGTTCAATTAATTTACTATTTGGTTATATATATATATAGAAATAGATGGGTTTTATTTTATGATTCCAATTGTTTTCATGCCTAGCCAAATTTTAGTGTTTCATTGTCTTACTAAAAAGTTTCCAAATTATTGCATTTCTAAGCTTAAAAAAAAAAGTACACACCAAACCAAAATTTCAATCCTTGGTATTTAGCACGTTGGCCATCCTATTCCAACTACATCTACACTTAATCAATCACAACTTTGGTTTCATTCGGCTCCTTTATGGAAGATGGATAAATTTCTAGATCTAACATATGAGTGACATTACAAAATAAAATAAACAAAATTCACTCATAACATCTATGTTAAACGCACTTTCACATCTTCTTAACTCAAAATGGCTGGGGAGAGGAAAATATCCTTTTTTTAAGGGTACTCCCGTGGACAGATCGAGTGGAGAGAGGTTGGGGCCTCTAGCTCAGAGGATTAGAGCATATGTGTCAGGAATTTGAATTCCATTTTCTCTAGGATTAAAACATTCCCTAGAAGGGAAAGAAATAGTAAAATCTCAAAATTTATGATCAATTCATTCAATATTTTCTTTTTTAGAGGACATATTTTCACATTTAAATATGTTTAGATATACATCTATACTGAATTAACTACAACTCTGGTCAATGTTACATTACCTACCTCGTGATCTTTGTTATGCTTGGTAACAGTTCGACAACATAGAATTTCTACTCTAGACTACCAGGAATACATGCTGTACTGAAGCAAAAATATACATGATACTGTTAACACTTGCAGAGAAAATTTGCAGGGTCATGCTTCCTTTAACACAGTGCAAGACGAGGTCTCTTTTACTTCATACTTGGTAGGGGCCGCAGATAAAGCATAGTGCCTTACTTCCATTTAATGACACATAGCTCCTCTATTTTAGGATTCAACTTACACCCTCACCAAATTTTTGAAGCCTTAAACACCGCCTCCAAGTTACTAGCAAAATTACTCTGCAGAACTGTCAGCAAACCAGGTCCTCTGCCTGAAATGCATGATATTTTGGATCCAAGTCCATCTTTCCATTTTCAAGAACTTGTATTTTATCCCAAATTATATGATTTTACTAATTGGTTTCCCTATCTTTCACTCCATTAGATTATGTAAAAGGACAAAATATTCGCTTTGATTTTCATAGTCTCTTCTCTTGGATTTTTTTACCCAACTCTTTGCCTTCCGAATACTATTTGTTCTTATTAATTATGGGGATAAAATTGAGTTTTCAATGCTTTGATAGTTTCAAGGATGTGTGACATTTTGCAAAAGGAGCACGAAATTTGGTTTCATTTCCCATATGCAGGATGTGGTTCAAGAATGAAGATAAAAATCATAGAACATTCAATTTACATTCAAGATCTTAATCTGGTTAACATCACTTTATTTACATCATGCGTGCTAGCTATTGCACAATTACAAAGTCAGAACTTTTCAGCTATTATGATATATACAGTTTTTGAGGGCCTGGTTATATAACACCTAGCTTGTTGATGTATTCAATTGTATATGTTACTTTATTTCCTTTGTCACTTAGATTTATCTTTCAAAATGAGGTTTCAGTTTCCCATGGCCCATCACTGCATTAAGTAGTAAGCCTTGTCTGCCCTTTCTTTTGCCTTTATTTCACAATTTAAGTAAACGATGTTCAGAGTCTTATGTTGTGTTTGGTTCATGACTTTGGGTAGGGATTTGAAAAGAGAAAGGAAAAGGTGGGTGAAATGTAAATGAAATATAGTTACATTTCACACACTTTTTCTCTTTCCTTTTTCAAATCCCTATCCAAATCTATGATCTAAACACAGCCTTAATGTAAACCATATATCCACTTCCTATCGTATCATTTACATGTAAGTTGGTGTGCTGATGTTTTATTTTTTTTCTCTGAGAAGCACCTAATTGGGTATGTGAGATGCAGGTCCTCATGGACACTACAGAGTCTAGGATTGGAGGAGATGCCCCGCCAAGCAATACTCCAAATTGGACAATTAATGTTTCAGATGTAAGAAAATACTTATTAAAAATACCACCAGTTGGTGCATATATGAACTGCATTTTTATAATTTGATTCCCATAAATGAGGTGTCAGTGGGAATGCGTACACTATTGTCTTCAAATTCCTATTGCATCTGTTCAATAACAACAGTAATAGTAATGTGGTGGTAAAAAGTTAATTAACTATACAATATTTTGCCAGTTTAAAGAGTAATAATTAAATAAAATGGCTTTTCAATTATTTGATGTCAGCAAGATGACTAAGTTGAGTGACTGAGATTCTGTAGTGTGAATTTTTTATTTGCCAGTTTAAACAGTTTTGAATGCTTTAAACTTAGTTCTTTTAAGTAGTAAGAACCATGCTACATTCAAAATTCAGTTAATGCATAATCTATTTGAAGATTTTCTTTCCATTATGGCAATTGCTTAGTTGCAGAGTAAATACATGTACTTATCTAGTCTTCTTACTCTTTTTAACAGATAAGAACAGTTAAAGTTAGTAATATCTCTCTAGCGGCCTCTGAGAAGGATATTAGGGAATTTTTCTCTTTTTCTGGTGAAATCCGATATGTTGAAATACAAAGGTCGGCCCTTGACTTAACCGGTGTTAAATTTCTTGCATAATCATTTTCAATAGTGTTATGGTGCGTTCTTCAGGGAAACTGAAACATCTCAGCTTGCATACGTCACCTTCAAGGATTCGCAGGGAGCAGATACAGCTATCCTTTTGGCAGTATGTTAATTGATTCTCTATATAAGTCGCGATCTCAAATTTTCAGTAATAATTGTTAAATTTGACTGTTTAATGTGTTTCTTTACAATGTTGTAGAAATCTAATGTGTTGGGGAAGGCATGAAACATAAGCCTTAGATTTTCTAAAATAAGGAAATTGCTGAAATGTTCAGCTTAATAATTTTGTTTCGTTTTTGGAATCAATTTTTAAATTTTTTTTCAAAAAAACTAAAAACTAGTTTGGTAAATACAAGGCACCAAACATGTAACTCAGTATTTTCATATGGTTTGTCTTTTTGGCGGTAAAAATATCTTTTTGGTGTATATTTTCATCAAACTAGTTTCTATTTTTTCTAATTTCCGATAACATATTCTAAAAACAAAACCGAACAGAAAATTTTCAAAACTCTTTTTTAAGTCAACAGGGTACCCATGTCAAAATTTCCATTAACCCTTTTTTATTGGGTCTTTTTGATTCAGGGATCGACAATAGCTGATCTTTCAGTCTCTATAACACCCATTGAGAATTACCAGCTGCCTCCTGATGCTCCTCCTTTGACCCCTGTAAGTTTCATTGCTGTTAAAATCATGCTTCTGTATCTGTTTTTGTGTTACACTTTTTATATATAGATATATATATAGGTATAGATGGTCTTCGTTTTTCCATATCGAAAATTGATAGATGATGGAAATGTAAAAGACATTGAATGAATTAATGATGGGTAAATTTGCATGGATCCACTTATCCAATCCAGAGATCCAGATTGTAGTTTTTTTAAAACATAAAATTTCTTTACTTATTCTCGAAGAATACAAAGACACTTTTAATGGAATATATATATATATATATATATTTATATGCATAGCTCGTTCAGTCTTCAGTACTTTTCTTTTAAGTGATTCATAGGAAGAATTGTGGTTCTTCGTTGATTCGGGTCTGGCTTTGACTAAATATGTTTGCTGGATTTACAAGGTAAAGTCTGAATAATTAAACAAAAATGGTGAACGGTGAAGGGAGACAACCCAAGATGACCATCTATTTTAAATGTGTACTTGTAATCATTCACTCGACACTTGAATGAAACAAATCTACAAAAATATCCCACTCTGTTTTACAAAAATATATTTTGAACCATATGTATTTTAGTTTCTAAAACAATCCAATCAAGCCTACTGTGATACACTAAATCATTAAGATAAAAGAATCAGAGATGCATATCAACATGCATGAACCATTCATCCCTCAGTGAGGAAAACTAATTGAAAACGTAGTTGGACTTTATAATGCCCATATTCTGTTAATCAATGAAATATGTTATTTATAATAAATTTTGACACAAGAGGAGCCCCTAAGCTTTCTGGCTCACTAGTAGGTGACAAGAGGATTTGTCATTAGGAAATTCTTTCTCCTAATGAGAAGCAAATGGACTTAATTCATCCATAGGACCCCCATGTGTTTGGTTACAACTCGTTAATAGAAATGTTGGGACTAACCTACTATGTCAGATTGAGCTTGGCCACCTCTGGCGAGCTGATACCGTTTTTAATAGGTCCTGGTTTGCTTGTGCACCATCTACATTTGCTTTTAAATTGCAGAAAGTTAAATAATGAGAACATAAAAAAAAATTTGTTCACATATAAGGATGCTTTTTAGGATAAAAATAATAAAAAAAAAAAAAAACAAATATGGGCAGGTTATTTTTCATGCAATAACCTCTTTGTACGATTGGATTTTTTCCTTACCTATTTATTTATTTTTTTAGAAGGAGACAAAGCCAACTGCCGCGGGTTCAGCTGTTAAAAAGGCTGAGGATGTGGTAAGCACGGTCCTTGCCAAGGGCTTCGTTTTAGGAAAGGATGCCCTCTACAAGACAAAATCTTTTGACAAGCGACACCACTTGACATCAAATGCGTCATCTACAGTTGCTTCCATTGACCGTAAGATGGGTCTTAGTCAGAAGTTAAGCATAGGGACAGCCATGGTACATGAGAAGATGAGAGAGATGGATGAGAGGTTCCAAGTATCTGAAAAGACAAAATATGCCTTTGCCGCTGCCGAGCAGAAGGCTAGCAGTGCAGGATCGGCTATCATGAGTAATCGTTACGTATCAACAGGAGCTTCATGGGTTTCGAGCGCATACAGTGCGGTCATAAAGGCGGCCGAGGATGTGAGTGCTATGACTAAGGTGAAGGTTGAAAAGGTGGAGGAAAAGAAAGAGACTCTATGCAAGGAGAGAGAGGCGGTGGTTAATGACTATGCTCGGGTTCACCTTGGCAGGGCTTCGGTTGGCGGGCTTCCGGTGGTGGCTCCTAAAACAGTTGATAACAATAAGATCACAATAATATGATGTAACAGTCCATGAATTTCATTTTTCCTTTAGAAAAAACTCGGATTCCTTTTCATTTTGATGTTTGATTTTTGGGGAGCAAAAGGGTTTGATTCACTTCCCTATGCTCTTAACATTAGGATTTGTATCTTTATGTATAGTCTTTTTGTTGTATCATTCAAGTCATTGAGCACATGACAAGATTTCCCAACTGCCATTCTTTTCCAGACAGACATATATATATATATATATATATGATTTTTTGGGTTAAATATGAAAAGAAGCTTGATCTCAAGTCAAATGCACTCTCCTTCTTGTGCTCTTTTTCAGTAATGAGTTCTATTACCCTTTTAATTATTGCATCCAAAGCTTATTTATTGAAAGATAGAGCAGAACTTGTGATGGGGATCACATGACAAGGTCCGATATTTCATCGCACTTAGTGGGGCAGGGAAGAATCACAACTGATTTATTTGAGCTCGATTTAATTAGGGAGTTAATATTGTGGTTGGGATTTTTTTTCCTCATTTATTCTTGTTGGTTGGCTTATTATAAATATTGGATTATTGATAATAGAAGATGGTTTTGGATATTGAATACAATTGATTGAGAATTTTTTACTTTATTTAACCCTACTAAGAGCTATAAAATTAAAATTCTATTGTCCTCGATGAATTGAGGTTGATAACCACTAAGTAAGTACTTACCAAGCAACACAAAAAAACCACATAGAAATGGTCAAATTCATGAAAGAAAAAGAAAATGGAAGGGATAAGTAACGAAATGGAAGGTGTTTTTTTTAACTTTTTTCTTGCCATTTCTTTTCCTTCACAAATTCAAGATCAAAACATAGCTTTAAAGTTGGGAAAAACTAGCATTTCATGGAAAGAATGTAATATTTTTTGGTACTCGTTCTTCTCAGTAATTCAGATTTCTATTTTTTGCCCTTTTTATTTTAGATGCCTCAAATTCCTATTGCTATGCAGAAACAAAATCGACCAAACTCTCCATTTCATAATTTATTTTGGGGTATCTTCTTTATTTTTTCTCCCCTGATATAACTTTTGTGCCACATATTTAATAAACTCCATGAGATTTCAATCTGATGATTAAAAAAAGTAAACGAAGCCCACATAGGATCCAAGTATATATTTTTTGAATAAAGCTTGAGACCCCCACCCCTAGTGACCCCCAGTGCCACGTGGCACCGCATGATTGGAAGGAAAGAAAAAAAAAATGTTTTTGGCCTACTAGGGGTGCTGGGGGTGCCCCCCACTGGGGGTCCCTAGCACCACTGATATTTTTTTGTCTGCCAAACTCATGTTTGTTTTTGAAAAAATGCTTCAGATTCGTAGTCCCATGGGACTACCAATCTGGCCAAATGGTTTTGTATATCGACTTAGTTTCATTTGGTTCATCCTCCATATCTTGTCTTGACCTCGTAGAACACTCAAGCCCCCAACAATGTCAGCCTATGCAGATTGTTGAGTTGGAAACTTAGGATGCTATTGTTCTAGAAAGCCTGACTGGCCTTGAGATTGTTGTTTTCATTTGGCTCCTTTATGCTGTGTTTGGTTGGGGGATTTGGGAAGGGATTTGGAAAGGAAAAGGGAAAAGGTGTGTGAAACTATGTGAAATATAGGCATGATTTATTCACATTTCACCTACCTTTTCCATTTCCCTTTCCAAATTCCTCCCTAAATCCCTCAACCAAACACAGCATTATTGTCTCTCTAGTTTATACTCATCAATCTAGTTTATGTAGATCATCTACATTTCCTGAATGTTCTCTTCTGTTAGGTCAAGGTTGTCCTTTTCTGGTTCTTGTTTACAATGCCATGAAGTTCTTACATATTTGCAAAAAAAAAAAAAAGGGGGCGAAAGGTAGCAGAAGAAGAAGAAAAAGCATATGGTATGTTTCAAGCAACACTATTCTACTTCAGAGTAACAATTGGACATGGTTTTTCAGTAGTGATAATTTTCATAGAAGTCAAGATTCCACTGTAGGATCACTGAAGTCAAGCTGATTTCGATTGCAACAGCTTCAAAGTCCTTTTTTTGAGTAACTGCTAAGTAGCTTATTACTAAAAAGGCACTACAATTACCCATGCTTCGGGCTGCTGCAAAAAGAAGGTACAAATTCTGTCTACGGAGATTGTCGTTTGTTCTATTGACAGTTTACAACAAGGGCGATCCAGTTGCAGAAAATTGCCTTCATCTACGTATCACTTGTGTCTTTACAGTGACTGAGAACTGAGAAGTAATGCTCCAAGATAACAAACAGAGATTTTTTATTTTTTACACTGCGATGCTTGTTAGTAAGCATACCTTACCAACCACTGTAGGCTCTGCCACAAATAAAAATATCAAAGATACTGTTAATTATGAAAGATAGCCAGTAGAAAAAAATTTCCACTTCGAATTTAAAAAAAAAAAAGGAACAAATTTTTAAGACGAAACCAAGAACAATAAAGGAGAGAAAATTAATAGATCGAGTAATATGAATCGAGTTGTTGCCACTTTGAATCTGAATAGCAACTTAAAGGAGAGAATATTTCAAAACAAGAACAATAAAGGATTGACAAAGTCTATGACAAGATTTTGTTTCAATACCTTTATGCATCCTGGTAGATCATCGTCTTTTGTTCTGAGATGTGTCTGTCAAAGTAAAATCAAAAAATTGCCAAATGAAAACCTGATGAAGCTTTTCATTCATCACACTCCAATATTAATTGAAAATCAATAAACAAAAGGATGCTATTGACATTTCAGCTATCTGATGGACATAGAACAGTCATCAAGTTATAAGAAGTATACATCTTTAAGACTGGCATGGGTATCATCAATTAAGCATCTAATATTTTAAAATTTTGAGTAAGATACTATCCAAACTTAGAAAGGAGTCATCTGAAATGTTGTGAGAAAACAAAAGGAACCATTTGAAATGTTTTCGGAACATATATCAATGATTTCATTTTGTGATGTCAAAATACGAATTGGGATCCTCCCCTTCATTTTGGTCCTTCATTCCCTCCTTGCAAGGCCTTCGGGCCCACTTTTTGGCCAATTTTGATAATCCGAACCGTTCATATTTTTAGATTTATTTAGTATATCATACCTGTAAAAAATCAAGTTGATCGGATATCAGAAAGTATGTGTTCGGAAAACTGTTTATTAAAAAATAGTTTGTAGTCCCAATTTTCTGATAACATACTTTCTGATATCCGATCAACTTGATTTTTTACAGGTATAATATACTGAATAAATCTAAAAATATGAACAGTTCAGATTATCAAAATTGGGCTTCAAAGTAGACCCGAAGGCCCCTGCAAGGAGGGAATGAAGGAGGGGGCTCAAGGAGGGGATCTGGACTCTCAAAATACTCCATTAGCCCATGGGCAATGGATCAAATCAGCTTTATGTCAAGTGCAGTAATCACTGAAAGTTTTTATGTAATTATGTGCTGTATGTATACCTCCATGACACGGTTGCATGATGCATCTTGATTGGCTGAGAGAGAGGCAAGCATAACGAGCCCAGCTGCAACAGTTGATGGCCAGTAGCACAGCTGTTCATGACCCAGGAGCGCTAGCACTGCTAGGTACTTGACAGTTTTTTCCACCACTTCATTTGCACTTGCAGCTTTCAGGTAAAACCTATCTCATCATTGCAAAATATCCATAATTAAGTAGGGAACAAGAGTATAGATATGTTTTCATGTAGACAATGCAACATTCACATTGCACTCGTATTAATGATACCATGGACAGAAAGGGCGTACCATAAGAAGTTGTAGATGGTTGGCAAAAAGCACTGAAAGTCGAGGACTTCCTGCACCAGCCATTCCATAGCTACCACTTCACATCTGCTGTATACATTGCTTCCTACACTGAATTTCCTTTCTCTCACACTGGAACAAACCATAAGTAAAATTACAGTAAGTTGAATTCTATCCTCATAATCTAAGCAGTGACGAACTCTAATCTACTTCAGTATTTCAATGAATTTAACGATAATAGTAATGATTATGATGCAGAAACAGAAAAATTATTGATTGAATCATCCAGTTAAGTCATTATCAGAAGCTCACATGAGCTTGAGACGATTTCCCTCTGTTTTTACCTAATTTCTCGAAGTATAATCCAAAATAAAATGTGGGAACAATAATACATCAGGACTGTTATATATCACCGGTTTTTGCCAAAAAATAATTCAAAACAAAATAAAACTGTTACCTGTTGAAGGGCTGGTTTTCCTCTATCCTGGTGGCCAATGCTAGACAGGCAATTCCAACAATTTGAAGGCTCCTCTTGTTTTTGAAAAATCCTTTACTCAAGAATCGGTCCAGAAGGCTAATGCCTAGGAACATTGTCTCCTTCTGAAGCTCTTTTGTGGTAGATTGCTGCTTATACAAAGTACCATGGACAAGTCAATTAGTAATCAATGTGAAGCAAGGAGCAGTTCGATGATGTAACTTTCTAAATGTCGCAATTATGTCAAAATTTGCCTCCTAGAAAAGAAAGAGGAGTGTAAAATAAATTGATGTATATTATTGATTGATGTGTTACAAGATTGTTGTGTATATATTTTAGACAAGAATTCCTATTATATAGGAGATGATTCTGGAGTAGGTGAGGAGTGAGTGGTGGAGGTAGGTTTGGTGGAGTGTAGTAGGTGATAGGAGTAGTAGGTGGAGGTAGGTTTGGTGGTAGGTGTAGTAGTAATTTACATTTACATTAACAGCCCCCCTCAAACTCAAGGAGGATAGGTACTAGCCAACTTGAGTTTGGAGAGAGTAACAGAATAGAAAAATAAGCTGACAAATAAAATTAAAAATGGGATAGGAGACACTGTATGGTCGTGTCGGACCGTTGTAGCAGACAGTTTACGGGGTCATGTCGGACCGTTGTAGCAGACACTGTGTGGTCGTGTCAGACCGATGTAGCAGACAGTTTATGGGGTCATGTCGGACCGGTGTAGCAGGACAGTTTACGGGGTCATGTCGGACCGTTGTAGCAGCCAGTTTACGAGGTCATGTCGGACCGATGTAGCAGGACAGTTTACGAGGTCATGCCGGACCGATGTAGCAGACACTGTGTGGTCGTGTCAGACCGATGTAGAATACAGTTTATGGGGTCATGTCGGACCGTTGTAGCAGAGGTTGTGGTGATGCACCAAGGGGGCGACTTAGGGAGTGCGCCATGAGTGACTTATACATGATACTGTGTATAACCCCCCCTCAAACTCAAATAGGTGTGAAGAGAGAAACCTATTTGAGGTTGAAACAAAGGGATTGATAAAGCTGACCGGTGTAGAAGACACTGTATGAGTGTGTAGATAGGTTGCCCAAAAAATATACATGTAGATATATATCGAGCCCTCAAAAGTCGTGCCCTCAAAAGGTGTGCCCAATCTGTCAAAAGGCGTGCCATCAAAAGGCGTGCCCGATGCATCAAAAGGCGTGCCAGATATGATGGCGAGGCACGTGAGTGCCTTGGCTGGCGTGCCCGTTTGTCTGGCGGCAAGAGGCGCGCGATGCGCGTGGCTGCCTCAGCTATTTAACCAAGACGGAGCCTGAGGCCGAGGCAGAGGCAAAAAACCTGCGAAATCCTCTGAAAAACGCTTCGTTGTGCTGAGAGAGATAGTCTGTAACACTCTGTTGCGAGAGATGGCTTCGTCGTCCCGTGGTCTGCTGACTCTCTTTCCCGACCTCAATGAGTCAACAAGAGAGAGAACTGGTGCGGTGGCCAGTGAACCTCAACCAAACACCTCTGTGTTTGCTCCGTTGAACTTTCCGATGCGGTCGGTGGAGCAAAAAATGGCGGTGCAAACTGATATTGAGGCCAATCAGTATACTCTGAAGTCATGTGTGGAGACCATGACGGCGGTCACAAACTTGTCGCACCGGCTGCAGAGTAGGACAAATGAGGTGCAGCAGTTAAACTCCCAGCTGGCGCTGCTCCAACGCATGTATAAGGATGCGCGAGCAGAGATAAGTGTGCTTAAGGCGGAAAATAAGGAGCTGAAGCGGAAGGCCACAGTGATGTTCCGATTTGGAGGTCCGCCATATGCTGCAGTGGAGGAGCAGGGAGTAGTGATCGTGCCCAGTGGAGTGGGAAACACGGAGGCAACACCGGCAAGGGCCTCGCAGGACGGAGGCAAGAAGAAGAGACCGGCGGCAGAGTAGAGAAGAAAAATCCCGCCTGTGGATGTGGTTGTTTAGGTGTTGTATGTTTGTTGTTTTTTTTTTTTTTTTTTTTTTTTTTTTTGGTGTTGCGTGTAAAATGGTGATCGGGGTTGATCCCGGAGATGAATAAAATATGAGTGTTATGCAAATTTGTAAATTTTTTTTTTTTTTTTTTTTTTTTTTTTTTTGAGGGGGAACACGCCCATGTGATAATAATAAAAATAATAACAATGAGAATGAGAATTGGCGCATTGTCCAGCAAAGGGATGGGAGATAGAAGGAGAGAGAGTGTGAGAGAGTGTGTGGGAGTAATATATTATAATAAAAAATAAAAAAATAATAAAAAAAAAAAAAAAGATATATATATATATATGGGGCAGTGGAGAAGAGGGGTGTTAAAAATAAAAAAAGGGGTATGAGTGTGCAAAAGGTGGTGTGAAGTGTGTGTCCTCTCTCTCTAAACCGGGTGTGTGTTGTGTGGATGTTGATAGATTAATAAAATATGAGAGAGTCGGTAGAATAAAGGAAGGGGAATGATGGATATGATTAAAGAGCAAGGATCCTCTAAAGTAGTTTTTTCCTAAAGTTTCCTAGAGTGCTATATTGTGTGGTTGAGATTTACTGACAAGTCACATCAGAAAAATTGATGTGACTTGCCAGTAAATCTCAACCACACAATGTAGCACTCTAGGAAACTTTAGGGAAATTTCACTCTAGAGGATCCTTGGTGATGATTAAAGTGGATCTGATGGAAAGAAAGGACCAGAGAGAGAGAGAGAGAGAGAGGGAGTGGGTTGAAAAAAATGTTGGTACAACCCATCAGTGCATGAGAGTCCATAGTAATAATGGTGGGGTTAGAAAACTTCTTAAACAGAATCGGCATACTGAATTTATCCAGAGGTGGAATTTGTTCAAGCACAAGCTGGACAAAGCGGTTTCTGCCTTGTCACATTTGGATTTTGAGATGGCTTTGTGTTTCTTGAGATCTTCAGATCATGATCTGTATGCCATCCACTCTCTTATTTACCAGGCATCCCAAGAACTTGAGGCATCACTTGTTTGTTTCAAGGACCCTCCATTTCCATGGACATCAGCTTTAATGTCCTCAGTTGTTTTCTTCGCTGTCATTTTTGCTTATGTGAAAAGAGACAAGTTATTTAGGAACAAAAGAAAGCAGTTTCGGAGATTTCGTCGCTGTCTTTCGTGCAGAAGGATGCAGCTCGTAGGAATGTCCTCCTGACGTCGTTGAATTACAGTATTACTAGTGCCATCGATGTTCTTGAATTGAACTTCATCCAATGGTGGTACATGCTGTCTAAGCTTAGAGCCATTGCTTCTCTCGCATGGGTTCTGATCACTTCATCACGTTGGGTCGCAGAACATGGGATTTCCGGCGGTTAGATCAGCCGGAGATCGATTGGGGATCCAGCTTCATCAACATGGACCAGAACCGGTCCAGCCTCTTCTGCGTCGTCGGCGGCGCTCGAGCCGACTTCAAGAACGACTTCAGAGCACTGTTACTGAACCAGTGCGGGAATGAGTCGGACTCGTGCAGACTCATCGACTGTGGGAAGACCGAGTGCGCCGTGGGCCGGACGCCGAGCCTGGAAACGTTTCTCGGCTCGGACTTCTGTTTGCAGCCGAGAGGAGACAGCTACACGAGGAGTGGTTCTTGCCGGGTGAACCGGAGAGTTACTCGGTTTTTTTTTTTTTTTTTTTTTATCGACCGTCGCCATGTGAGGAATGGGTTGTCGATAAAGAAAGTGCTGGAGCAGTACAGTAGAGAGGAGGTGAGGAAGATGAGAGAGAAGGTGATAGAGCTTATACCCAAGTTTGTGTATGCGAAGCCCAGAGAAGGGTTTGGATTGATGAGGGGAAAGATGGGATCCAACGGTTGTGATCGGATCTGGTGCTGCGGTGGTGAAGTATTGTTGAAGAATCTGCCATTGAAGAAGAAATTAGGGAAATTTGGGTTTGTCCGGCGGGCGGCCAAGGCGAGATTGCCGCCCGCCGGTGGAACGAAATTACTAGGTTCTTAACCTAGCTCTGATACCATGTAAAATAAATTGATGAATATTATTGATTGATGTGTTACAAGATTGTTGTGTATATATTTTGTACAAGAATTCCTATTATATAGGAGATGATTCTGGAGTAGGTGAGGAGTGAGTGGTGTAGGTTTGGTGGAGTGTAGTAGGTGATAGGAGTAGTAGATGGAGGTAGGTTTGGTGGTAGGTGTAGTAGTAATTTACATTTACATTAACAAGGAGAAAGAAATCATTCACATATCCTAAACAACATAATAGAAAACAAGTATGAAAATCTAAAATATCAATCAGCAATTCGCTAGTGACTTACAGTATTAGCGTATCGCTTATCCATTCAGAAGTGAAAGAAAAGAAGAAAGCGTGTGCAAAAGCTAAAATATCAATCAGCATAACATAAAACAAGTATGAAAATCTAAAACATCAATCAACATTTTCAGAGTTACGGTTAACCACATAGGCTGGATTATAGTTCAAATGAGCTGCCCCCTTCAACAAGAGGACTACCCGCAATTCGCTAGTGACTTACAGTATTAGCGTATCGCTTGTCCAATCAGAAGCGAAGGAAAAGAAGAAAGCATGCATTACATATGTCCACCACCAGTGAGTTTTTCTAAAATTAAAACAGGGTGGAACCCCATCTACTTTGAGTGATTTTCTGAGTTGTCAGCCTGTGAATTGTTGTCTGTAAACCATAGGGTTTTCACTAAATTCAATCTCTTTGTGCGAAATATGTGTGAGACCGGTCTTATTTTTCACTTGAGCGCCAATGAAGATAAATCAAACTGTCTATACCTGATATGTGACCAATGTTTTTATTAATCCAAAATTGGTGCTATCATGCGACTATTCTTATTGATTTGAAAGCAGTATATCACTAAATTTCTAAGTTTGTGCTTGAGGCAAGTAACTGTCACACATCTAATACGCAGAGATACCCTGTTTTCAATTATTAATTATTCATATTCAGGTTGACATGTGGTTTGAAGATCTCTTGATAACTAGTTTTATCATATTTGTTATTATGTCCATATAAATATTTATGATTGGATTTTTATTTCGACATAATCCTTAAAAAAAATAAATAAATAAATAAATAAAATAATAATAATAATAATAATACCGAATAATATCTTGTCATGTATCTAATAGCATAAAATGGTAATAAAAAAAATTAAAAAAATCCAAATGTTAGTATTAAGGTTATGCTAAAATTTCTCCATACACCTGCCGTATAAGAATTTATTTCATAAAGTACAACAGTCTCATAGATCGTTTAAAAATTGATTATTTTAATTAACTTGTTGGCTCTTATAAAAATTATAAAAAGATGTGCAAAAAAATAAAGAGAATAGTTACCTTTTTTGATAGTGATTTTTTGACTCTTTTTTTTATATTAGCCCTTCCCAAATAGTCTCTTAGTGCAAGTTTGGAAACTTACATTTTTAGGAAAAAAGCTACTACCAAAAAATCAACTATTTCTCTACTTTTCTATACGTCTTTTTGTAAAGAGTCATGATAGAGACCCCCTCTAATCACCACCCTCCACAGACACGTGGCGGGTGGTGATTGGAGGAGCAGGAAAAAAAAATGTAACCAATGAGAGAGAGAGGGGGTCAAAGGGGGTAGGGGAAAAGGGGGCATGAAACATTTTTGTTTTGTAAAAAGCTAAAAAGTCAATTAAAATAGCTAGTTCCTAGAAAAACTCATTTGAGTTGTTTTATTGAGTGTATATAGTGAAATATTTAGAATAGATTTAAGAGTAATTATTCAGTAGTTCAGCGTTATCATATGATATTGTCTACTTTTTGCTTCAAATTAATCACTTACAAAAAATCTTACAAAGTGACACATATTAACTCACTTTTATTGAATAGTTAAAAAGACAAATAATGACCCACTTTATATATATTGTAATTTTTCATTTGCCGAAAGTATCACATAATCAATGCCATATATGTTACTCCAGTATTGAATTTTTTTCCTAGATATAGAAGCCCCAGTTCACTACCTCAACTCAACCGCTTCTATCAAACTGACCAAAGAAAGAATTTAGGAAAAATTACAAATAAATAGGACAATCTTAAAATAATTAGGGGAATTAGTTGACAGTGGGCCATAGAAAAAAAAAAAAAGAATTATTAAAACATGAGAGATGTAAGTGAATCTATGGTGGGGTGCAAGTCTCACTTGTACCCCTTCATACTTATGTAAGTTTTTTTTATTGTCTAAGTGTTAAGTAATTCTCTCAAATAATTACACTATGATAAAAACTAATACCATACGCATAAAAGGTTTACACCACCATAAAAATATGCAATTTCTCCAAGGAACTACATCATTGTAATAAAAAAATAAAAAGAAAAGAAAGAAACTACATCACAGCACAATCCCTAACGAGGGCATTGGCCATTCAGTTTTGTTTTGGTTGGTGAACATGAGAAGTGCACCGTAAGCCAATAGAAGAGAAGTGAAACCTGTCAAGCGTGACTCTGTGAAAGAGTGCAAGTTGTCTGGTAGCGTTATGTATACGAGGAAAACACATGCATGCATGACATATCAGTTTTCACTAATAAATTGCACAAATCGTGACCGTTCAGTTCATATGAGGCTATGAGTGAAAGCTATTTTGTTACATTGGTCTGAATAAAATATAAAATTAAGACAATAAATTTTACATAATATGCGATAGATTTTATTTAAAGTAAATGACTTTTTCAACTAATAAATAAAATAAAATAAAACGCATTGATTAAACAAATCTCATTTAGATTATGATTAACTCAATTGAAAATGCAACATTACTATTTTAATTAATAAAAAAGTGTTATGAGCACAACTCTTCAGCAACCGATCTGATCTTCGGTAATTGCTTGCAACAATGGCGAGTAAAAATGCAAAAAGAAGAACTAACCTCAACGATCCAGTGGACCATATGTAGCCTCTGCTGGATGACAAGTTCGCCGTGCTCCGTCGTGGAACAGTATTCCTCCGTGTAGTCGTGTACATACACTTGTCTCCTCTCTCTGTCTCTGAACATCTGGTAGCTCCTTTCGTGCTCGTCGTCTTCAAACCTCAACGGCTAAAAATCAAAACCACAACACAAATCTATAACTCATATAAACATACACATTAGTTTGATAAAAGGTTTGAAATTCAAAAAGTTCTGGAGAAACTTACTGTGAATTCATCAGAGTGCTCTTCATCGAAAAGTGTAGAAATTTTAGAGCCTAAAGCGGAGGTTGACTTATAGAATTGTTGAGCGTACTGGAGGAATAATGAGAATGTAGGCGTTGGATTTTCGTCACCGACTGACCGCTCCGAAAACTCGCTTCCAGATTCGAACCATACGGACGGAGTGTAGTCTGAGAAATCTAGTTCTGAACTTTCCTGGAAAATCTCCGATTGGAGATCAGAAAATGCTGATGAATAGTCCGATTCAGCTTCATTACAGAGATACTCTGAGCAAGCGAGATCCAAATCGTTTGCATTGAGCTCCGATTTCTGTTCAATAGCCAATCCTGAATTCGAATCTGTGAGATTCGCCTCAGCGTAATTCCGTGAAACTTCAAACAATTCAACTCTCGGAACTCTGTTTTCACCGTCATTGTTCGCTTTATCTGAGAACAAAACTAGTTTATTCTCCTTAATTTCAAGTGAATTCTCGGTTCCTCTGGCTTTCTCTCCTCCAGCCTTCGAAATTTTCCTGGAAAATTCGCCGGAGAATTGTTGTACGCACGAGACCTCAGATTTCGTAGTAGCTCCAGACTCTTCAATTCTTCCAAATTCCTTCGCATTTCCAGCTCCTTTACCACTCGTTCTCTTCGACTTCGAATTTATCTCTCGAGCCTTCACTCCAGAACACGACTCAACGCAAGAGGACTCCGATATCTCCACCACGCCATCTCCAACACGTCTCTTTTCCACCTCCTTCCTCTCATTCTCTCTCTGCCTCAAATACGACCTTGTAACTCTCCGAAACTCTTCATTCTCTCCAAAACCACCGATCTCCTCCAAACCTCGCTTCTTCAGATGAGGTCTCGGCTTATTCACCGAAACTCTGCTCGAATCGCACGAAACTTCTCTCGTCAAGTGCGAAGAAGCACTCGAATCGACCGGAAAAGCAATTGAGCGTGGCTTTACGTTTGAACAGATAATCGGAGAGATTTGCGAACGTCGGCGACGAGGAAGTCTCGATCGAAGTTTCTTCAAGCACTGTACTGCTTGAACCTTACGCTTCATTTTGGAATCGAAATTGAATACTGGTGAGTTATATGGAAGTTGATGGTTCGCTGAAGAGATTATGAATTTTGAGAACTGTGTGTGTATGTGTGTGTTGTGAGTTGAGAGGACTGGACGTGAAGTGAAGCCGTTGAGAACGTTGGAGAAAGCTAGGCAGTTGTGCGAAATTGAGGGGTTTTATATGGTGCGGTGACATGAGACCCACGTCGAGTCACGATAAGTAATTGGCAAAATAGCAAGGGAGATTAACACTGAGTGGATGCAGGAAAATTTGGTAGTATTTGATGGAGTTTTAAAATTATAATTTGATAATAGAGTTGTATTTTGAGTTTGTAAATTTTGAAATTATTTTTTGAAAGAGAAAATTTGTTTGGTTATGAATTTTGAAAATAGTTTTGAATTTTTAACGTGACATATGAAATTAGAAAAATTGTTGATTTAAAAACTTAAAACTCATAACCAAACATACAACTCAAAATTCTATTCAAAACTCATAAAAAATTTTAAAACATTCAGAAAATATTTTTTTTAAAAATATAAAAACAACAGGTGCCAATTGCCCCCAAAAAAAAAAAAAAACAAACACTGTTCCGATCAACCGGCCAGACGTCCGAGAGTCCGGGAGAATGACCGAATAGACATGTTTTCAAAAGTAAGTGTGGAATCAATTTTTGAAAATTTAAACCAAACACAGCACTCAAACCAAAGTGTGAAATCATGTTTCCAAAACTCCACCAAACACGGCCTTAGGTAATGTTCGGTAAAGTTTTAAAATTATGATTTGAAAATAGAGTTGTATTTTAAGTTTGTGAGTTTCGGAATTATGATTCAAAAAGAAAAAATTTGTTCAGTTATGAGTTTTAAAAAGAGTTTTGAATTTTTTATGTGACATACAAAATGAGAAAAGTTGTTTAGTGATGAGTTTTGAAAAGAGTTTTCAATACTTAATTGAAAAACTTAAATTCATAACCAAACACACAACTCAATACTCTATTAAAAATTCTATTCAAAACTCATAACTAAAATCTTTTTAAAATTCAATTCAAAAAAATAATTTGTCATTTTGGTCTAAAAAAATAATTTCTATACTTAAAAAATATCAAAAACAAATATTTTTTTTTCCAAATAATAGGTGGCGGAAAAAAAAAAAAAAAGTAACTGTTCTAGTCAACCGGTCGGACGATCGGGTAGACCAAAAATTCAAAAATTGTTTGTTTTACCAAACATGTTTTCGAAATGTATTTTGAAATTGATTTGGAATTATAATTTGAAAACTCAAACCAATCATAGCATTAGAATGTAATAGTAGAATTAATTTTAGAAAATTCTACTAAACACAGCCTTATTTTTAAAAAAAAAAATTAAAAACTTATGATTTTAATTATTAATATTTATAATAATTTTCAATTTTTTGTAAAAAAAAAATTTTCCTGATATCGTGTCAGTAATTCTCCCAAATAACAAGTAGGCTTTAAAAAAAAAAATTACAAAGCGATAAAATTTAATAATTATAATGTTAGTTTTTTTTAGGGCGCTCGGGCAATAAATCTAATTTTAAATTTTCTTTATTTGTATGTTTAGGCATTGAAACACTTTGTCTATAAGGACAAGCTTTTATATAGTATACACTCATTTCAAACCCTAATTCTTAGCCCAAAAATGATCCGTAGCTCAAAAATATTTCAGCTCGAATGGCCCGACTGCCTAAAACAACGTCGTTTTAGGCAGTTTTTTTTTCCTCGTTTATATCTGAAACAGAGGGCAAGAGAGAGAGAGAGAGAGAGAGAGAGGGAGAGAGAGAGAGGAAGAAAGAAGAGAGAGGGAAACAGAGAGAGAGAGAGACGGGGAAACCGAATACAAAACCGGCCACAACTTTCGCACATCAACAGCACTGCAAATTATCTATCTTCATTATCATCTTTTGTTCTTGTTTATTGATTTTGATTTGGGTTTTTGTTTCTATTGATTGAGCTTACTGGGTTTAGATTTATTTATATATAAAATTATATAAATATATATAGATCTCTCTCTCATATATATATATATATATATAGATATGTATGTGTATAGATGATGACCTAGTGTTGGTGTTGATGATGATGATGATGATGATGAATTGGCTCATTTTTTATGTTGATGATGATGCTGATCTGGTTTGGTGTTGATGATGATGATGATGATGATGATAAAGTATAGATCTTTCATATATATATATATATATAGATATGTGTATGTATAGATGATGATTTGGTGTTGATGATGATGATGATTTGGTTTTGATTCTCTCTTTCCTCTTCATTCTTTTTTTTCTTTTTTCTTTCTTCTTTCTTATTTCTTTGTTGAAGAAGAGAAGACACAAATCATAACAGAGAAAGAAAAAAAAAATCAAAACGACGTCGTTTTGATTTTCGAGCCAGTCGAGCCACGCTGATTTCGAGCTACGTAGCAGGACTCTTCTTAGCCCCTCATCTCTCTCTATCTTACTATTTGTAGACGCGATGGCGCCGTTGCCGCCAGCAGTTTTGGATGAGCAAGAAAGCTCTACATTTCTCTAAACCAAACCCTACTCTCCTCCCTCTCTATTGACGTACTCTATTGTTGCTCGTCCTCATCGCCGTTAGGAGCTGATCTACCACCGATCCAATAATCTATCGCAGCTCTCAAATTCTGGTGGTTTATTTCACCACTTACTTTCATTTTATGGAATTTATTTTATGATTATTCTTGTTTGGTAGTTGAGTTTGAAGACCATGAAGCACAGGTCCAAGTCCACGCCATCGACGGTGATCGTCCTCGCATGGCCGCTCAAGTATTCTTCATTCTCGTATACCACCACCTCCACTTCCTACTTCGCCAACTCTGTCGCCACCACCATCCCATTGATTCCCGTCTCCACCACTGCTAGTCTCATATTTCCCTTCATTTCTCCATTTCTTTCCATTTTTTTTCAAATTCGTCCAAAATCACCTAGGCTCTGTAATTTGAACAAGCATTTACTTTCAGGAAATATAGATCCATAACTAAACAAAGTATCGTAGTACTCTTATTACAAAGAAAGATGGAAGACATTTGTAGATAGTTGAACTTGAAAGTACAGTAAGAGTGTAAATCAAAAAAAGCAATATTACACATAGTAAAAGGAATTTCATGAACAAGTTTGATTATTTTTGTTAAACAGAGTCATATTTATGTCACTTTCAGAAACAAGTTTAGATATGTTCATAGTTTTTGTTATTGTTAAACACAGATGGATTATCTCTCATCCTTTGTATATCTCTCTATCTGTATCTCTTTTATTTTTTTGGTTGTGTGTTTATCTATTCAGATGTGTTGTTGTTGTTGTTGTTATTATTGATGAAACATATTGGAACAGATAGGAATAAAGGAAGGGAGACAAATAGAAATTTGAATAGATAGGGTTTGGTTTGACTTGGTATTGTAACAAATCAATGTTAGTTTGGCTCAACAGATACAAGTTTGTTTAGCTTCATATTTCAACAAATAGAAAATAAAATAAAATAAAAATTGAACAAATAGAATTTAGACAGATTGAATTCAGAGAAACAAAATTGAATAGATAATAAAATTTGAACAAATATTTGAATAGATAAAGGGAAAATTTTGAACAAATAGCTAAAAAATTTCAACAGATATATATAAAATTTGTAACAACTGTCTCCTTGATTAACTATTAAATTATGTGATTTGCATTAATTATGTGTTTATATGCAAATTTATGTGCCATGTGTTATATGTGTCATGTGTTCTTTGTGCCATGTGTTACTTATATTGAATTAATGAGAACAGATGGATAGAAATGGGAAATAAACCTGTCTGAATCAGTAAACCATAAGATTAAAAATTAAATATTTGGAATAGGCAATTTGAGCCTGATTCACAGTGGCATGGATAAATTTAGTGTGTATTGAAGTAGTATGAGATGAGAAAGGAATTAATTAAGCGACTTTGAGACATTAATTTAAACTTAGGATTGATGAATTTATTAGTGTCTAAACCATTCTTTAGCCAAGTCAACAAATAAGAGGTGGAATTATAGAGTTAGATATTTTTGTAGAGAGACTTGAGAGAGTTGTAGAGCTTAAGGAAGAGAAAGCGAGAGAACTCTAGGGTTCAAGGTGCAGAAAGGGGAAATTGAGCAATCCTCATGAATCTAAGTTATTATCCATAAAATCATAGAAATTGAGATGAGATAAGAAGTTGAGAAGTGTAATTTGATTGTAAGAACCCTAAAGAGAAGGATTGAAAGGAAGAGCTTAATATCTTAGCATATAAACACTTGATTCCTTGCATGATTTGTGAGGAGTAGAGGAAACTGTATGAAATTTGAAGGATTGGAACCCAAACCCTTATGTTTTATGACTTTACATTTCTAATTTTGCATTTGATCTTTCCTTTAACAACTTGAGTTTGATTTGGAATTATGTTTTCTATTTGAAGTTAGATATGTTGAAATCAAGTTGTTTTTATGTGTTTTGGGCCTTGATTTTCATGAAACTGAAATTGGATTTGAAAAAGGAAAGAGCTTCACTTTCAACAGATTTTCGAATTGGTTTTTCACCCAGATCGCTCGAGCAGCCTGGGCCACCGCTCGAGAGGCCAAGCTACAATCGGCCAAAATTGTATTCTGCTTAACTACTGCACGTGCGGCGAAAGCCACCGCACGTGCAGCGAAAAGGGTAGGTTCAGTCTGTTTTCCGTCTATTTTTCTCACTTTCGAGCCTATGTTTGCATGGTTTTCAAGTGTTTTCCATATGCATATGCATTTCATGAACATAAAAGAAAGTAAAGAACGAATATGAAAGTGACTAAGTAACCAAAGAACCGAATAGGTTATGAAATGAATGAATGAATGAAATGTGTTTAGCGATGTCGTGCTTGAATGTGTTGTGCAAGACACTTGCACGAGGAGTACTAACCGACCAGGCACTATGAGTAATGTCTTTGTAAAGATATTTTTGTATATGAATTACTTTGAAAATGACCATGTTATCCAATAATTTGTGAAACCTATGTTTTGTTATGAAATGTTTGATAAAATAAGTTTTTGATTAAGAACTTTGGAACCGTTAAGATATGTTTTGAAACTCTGAATTGTGTACAATACTGTGATAACCCCGTTCCGTACTATGCTAATTGGTTCTTACTATGAATATGATTATGTGTTTGATATGTTTATGTGTACCATTTATGTGAAAATATGTGGTTTTAAATTTCTATCTGTTCACCGTAGGAATATCTGTTTGATCATCTGCTTTGGAAATTAAATTGAAGGCCTTATCGGCCATAGAACTTGAAATTGATTACGCCATTGTGATTAGCGTAATCTTTAGAGCCTACGATGAAATTTAATTGAAAATTTATTCGGGTCGAATTGAATTGATTAAATTGATGATTTAGTGCCCAATTATTTAATGTTATTAAATAATAGTTAGTGGGGCCTTATGTATGAGGCCATATACACTCTCATTAACTCTTTCGAACTCAAAAAAAAATCTGATTTTGGTGCCTTGAGAGAGAGAGGGAGCCAGCCATAGAGATAGAAGGGAGAGACTTGTGCAATTTTGACTCAAGCTTGGATATTTGAAGTCTAGTTCAAGAATTAACCATAGATTGGGCTTCTAGGTAAGCAATCGATTCTTGAATTCATGAGTTTAATGTGTAATCGTGTGTTTTCAAGGTTTGTTTGTAGCCAAGAGCATGAGTTGAGTTGGTTTTGTTGGATTGAAAGCTTGATATGTGCATGCATGTAAAGAATACCTATGGAATCACAAAATCCAGCATGTAAATTGTAAATTATGAAAGATTGGAAGTGTAATCCCACATGCAAGCTTGTTTTTGTTGAGTTTCATGGGAATGGGCACTAATTGCATCATTAGAAGTGAAAATGAAAGTCAAAATGGACATGCATGTTGTTTATTAAAAATGAGAACCTTGAATGCATGAGTTTGAGTTAATTTGGGGCATACATGTGATCAATTCGTGAAATTGAACTCCAATGTGTTGTAATTTGGTGTTGGTACCATGTTAGTATAAACATATGTGAGATTTGAGCCATCATATGCACTAAATGTGGTTGAAATGTCGAACTTGAGCTCAAGAACACATTCTGGAAAACCCAGAAATTTGATGTCCGCTCGAGCGGGGAAACCGCCACTCGAGCATAAATTTCGTGCTCCTAGTATTTTCTGCAGACCATGATGTCCGCTTGAGTGGGGAAGTCCACGCTCGAGCGGGGAGCTATGTTGGATGGACTTCCGCTCGAGCGTCCAAGTTCCACGCTCGAGCGTAAAAATGACATAACCAGTACTTTTGCAGACCTCATGGGTCCGCTCGAGCGGGGACCCTGCTTTCTGAAATTTTGAAAGTGTATTCTGTGTTTCGTTTTCCGTTCTCTTTCAGTTGCAAGCACTCTTAGGCATGCATTAAGTATTGTAATTGAGTTAAAGAGATACGAGTGGAGCCTAAAGAGGAATATGTGAATTAAAGAACGGATTAAATCGGTTATGACCCTTATTTGCTATATGATGTGTAGGATCAAGCTCCAGGGCAAACCCACAAGCCGATCACTGTGAGTAATATCTTAAAAAAGATATCTGAAGTATGTTATTTGTCCCCAATTTAAAATATCTGTTATTCTATGTATTGGGCCAAAGTTCGTCTGACACGAATAACAATCTGATACAAATGATCTGACACGAACGATAGTCTGATGATCTGACACGAATGATGATCTGACACGAATAACAATTTGGCATACACCATGAGAAACTTATGTGCATTATTATATAATGGTATACTTGGGAAACTAAGATTATTCTGTTTCTGTCTATCTGTTCCGATTATGCTATGTTATGACATGATATGGATTGTTCGGTCTTTAAGACCTAATGATTTCTGGTAAGGAACAAAGTGTTGTACGGAACTAAGTGCTACAATGTGAGTCATCTCTAGAATCCGTGCGAGACACCTCTTGAGTCCATACATACATGAACTGGGCTTAAAGCCAATCTGGGCCTATGGCCATTTTGTATGATCTGTTAGGCCTGAGGTCAATCTGTATTTTCTGGTATGAAACAAAGTGTTGTACAGAACTAAGTGCTACAATGTGAGTCACCTCTAGAGTCCGTACGAGACACCTCTTGAGTTCATATACTCTGTATAAGGGCTTAATGTCATTCTGATAAGGGCTTAATGCCATTCTGATAAGGGTTGTATGCCATTCTGATAAGGGTTGTATGCCATTCTGATAAGGGCATAATGCCATTTTGATAAGGGCTTAACGCTACACTGTTTAAGGGCTCAATGCCACTCTGTTCAAGAGCTTAAAGCCATTCTGATTAAAAACTAAGGCTATGGCCGTTCTGAAAGCAACTACAGGATAAGTTTGAAATGAAAGTTTGAAAGGTCTAAAGGCCAGTTTGACATATGTGAATTGGGCCCAAGGTCGTCTGAGGTATAATGTTCCAATGTATTTTCTTTATTTGATATTATTCACTGAGCTTTCGCTCACGCTTATTCATGTCTTTGTAGGTGAGCCAAAAAAGGTCCAGACCCAGCCCCAGTGAAGCCTGTATGGAACAACTAGATTTTGGAGAGTCAGCCCATGTGTCTCACGTACGAGACTCGCCTTCGTTTTTTTGTCATTTTTGTCCTATGTTGTTATGTTCGCGAAGTCTTTGTATATGTCGGTATACAGTTTTCATGGGATAACTTAGTTTTGGATGATCCTATCTGTGCAGAACTTTACGGTACTGTATATTTGTTGTGAGTTATTAATGTATGTACGTATAGTTTGTTTTGGCGTGCCATGTAAGCACAGCTCTATGGACAAAGTTTTAAAAATTGCTTCCGTTTGGCCCCCGTTAACTCTGTTAAAATACGTCTGGTTTGGTTTGAGGCCGTAGGTAGTCTCATGATTACTGGCCGGTTATGTCCTTAACCCACGGGGGCGGGTTCGGGTCATGACAAATACGATATGTTTCCAAAAATGAGATTTTGATAAGAATGAATAAGATCCCCTTTTTGATTATCAAATGTGACATCCATGAACACATGCTTGAATGTTCGGAAATCTCTGTTATGATTATGTCGATCCATAATGGTCGTTATGTCTACGTCGACCCATTATGGTTGTTTTGTCTAAGTCGATCGTTTATGGTCGTTATGTCTATGTCGATCCATTGTGATCATTCTGTATATGTCGATCCGCTGTGATCGCTCTGCCTATGTTCTCAATCCATGGTGGTCGTTTTGCTAATTATGTTCAGTACTATTGGTTATATCACGAAATATAAGTAACTTTGAATGGTTTGATGACCATATATGACAAATACTTCGTTTCGTCGTGAACGGTTCGTGTGGTATTTTGCCAAGGTTTAAAAATGCTTTTGGAACTGTACCGCGCCAAGTATCCGAAAAATACTATGATCATGTTAAGAACATTGTTTGATTTTCTAAGTTATGGATCTTGTTCATTTAATCTCTTTACATTGAGATTATTCACTGGGTTCTAGCTCATAGATTATATATGTATGTAGGTGATCAAGCACAAGACAGGACTTAGTAGCGTCAATCTGAACCCTATTTTATCAAGCCAGCTTCCATGCCTCATTGTGAGGTTTCAAACTGTCAAGCGTCTAGGCTTTTGGGTGATATCGAATTCACCCTTTTGCAATTGTGATCTAATGTCATGAAGTCTCAGTTTAAGATCTTTTGTTTTGTTTAATTTTGTTAATGGGATTTAATTCCCGATGGTATGTAAATGTTTTGTTGTGAATATTTGTATTTAGTATAGAAAGTTTTTTGTCCCATGTAAGTCCAACAGCTCATTGGACGTTATTATTTTATTATTATTGGCTTTCGCTAGCCCCATTACTGTTTACTGTTAGGAAGGCCTTTGGTAATCCTAGACTATTAGTCTGTTACAATGCTAAACCTACAGAGGCGTGTTTGAGTCGTGACAAATTTGAATAAGTAAAAGAAAATTAACAAATAGATATAAATTTGAACAGATAGTCAATGAAAAGTCAACAGATAAATTAAGGGATAAAATTGAAAACAAAATGTCTTTCAAAACAATAAAAGGATTTTTAACCAAACTATTTCACAAAATGTAGACCATTCACCAACAAAAAATATGCACTGCACATAATGCCTTATACTCTCCTTACCTTAGACTTTTCAACAATTTTCTCTTTTTTTATGGTTCGGTAATTTTTTTAAAAAGTTATCAGTGGGTTCTAACCATGCTTGGTTTGAGTTTTTAGAAAACTCTTTTCAGAAAATTCTACTTTCTTATTTTTCATATTTTTTTGTTTTACTGAATTTTTTTAATATTTTAAGTAATTTTTTTACTTTTTAGACACACCTAACATAAATACACCTAAAAAATAAAAAATTTGTAAAAAAAACTTTTAAAAATTCACTAAATACCAAAAATACAAAAAAAAAATACAAGAATTTAGTACATTTTTTTATATTTTTATGTATTTATTATTTTTTTTAAAATATTTTTTCACAAATTTTTTACTTTTTAGATACATGTAACTAAGGCGCATCTAAAAAAGTAAAAAAAAATGTTTAAAATTTAAAAAATATTCACTAAAAACAAAAGAATACGAAAACCAAAAAACTCAATTTTCAAAAAACTTAATTCAGAAAACTCAAACCAAACACACTGAATATTTTTCTAAGTAATTCTTAGTCATCAGGTATTGTTTAAGTAAGAATGACAACGACGTGAGTTGTGTTAGGATGGCTTCTCTACGTGTCATTGTTGTTTATATTTTTATATTTTATTTTATGAGTTTTATTCTAGGTTCATAATAATGATTTGAACTGTTCATCTCATAAATCTTTATAGTGAAAATTGATTATGAAAAAATTAATTTCATTAGATATCGATGAATAAATGAACAAATCACATTTTATTTTGTAAAATAGATAATTTAAGTTTAAATGTATATTTGCCATCCATTTTTAAAAAATATTATTAGATTTACGAGATAGACTGTTTGGATCATCATTGTAGACTCGAGATGAGACTTACAAAATAAAGTATGAACAAATATGAAGGATAGTAACATGGAGAGGATTCATTCCCAAATGGCGTGGAGTGTGTTTGTATTCCTCCGTTGTAATGCCCGAAATAATTGATCACAATGACAATGAATGATTATCTTTTATTGATTGACAATTAAGCTTTACAAATGAGTGACATAATAAAGAGACAGGATGAAAGTTAAGCAAATAAGAAATGCCATAAAGGCTTACATCTTTCCAAGACTATACTTGGTTACAACAAAAGCGGACTTAAGTCCAATACAATTAAAGCCCTCGGCTTGTACAAAAATAAATAAGTCAATACACAAAAGAAGCTCTCGCTCCAAGTCCTTCCAAGCTATTGCCTTGGCGGAGGCATATCATCAGCACCTAAAATATTTTTCCCACACAGGGTGAGCCAAAATCCTGTAGAAATAATCCAACACAGTGTATGAATATTAACAAAGCTATAAGGTGAATGCATATGCAATGCTCGTGCCAAAATATTTTACATCTTTTTCCAAAATCATACAATGCCAAGTTAATATCATGGTTCAAAAATCATTTCCTTTACAATAAAAAATAGGGCAATGAATCACACTCTAGGAATCTTAGAAACAATACAACCTTTCACGGAAATTTCGTCCGCGGGAAACTATAAACCGGCACTCATGTAAACGTAGGCTATACAAGCACTACTATTGCCATTTTACGAATATTTTGTCCGCGAGATCGACACCCATGTATATACGCGGTTTTTAGGACTTTCACCATAAACACTCAGGCTAACTTATTTCAACAAGACAATACATGTTTCCCAGATGCACCCGTTTTCTCAAACACAATAACATTTCCAATGTATAAATGTGAGACAATGCTCAATGTAAATGAATGAGAAAATAGTTTTAATTCTCCTATTTCTCATGTAATTTCTACAACAATCGTAACTATTCTCCACCGATAGCCCAAAACAAATATTTCTAAACAGATACACAATTCTCAATAAAGATAAACTTTCCAAATTTGAAGAGGCAGATGATAATACATATCCAACTCCATCATTCTCATCAATATCAATCCAATTTCACAATTTCAACATCAATTTTATTATTTATACAAAATCAATATTTGAGGCATTTAGGGCAATTGATTTTTCTTTCAAAAATCAACCCCAAGTATCAAAATCAACCATTTCTTGCCAACTTAACATTATTTCCAACATCACAGTCATTTTCAAAGATCCATCTGAAAAACCCCTTTTTTTATTTTTACCGAAAACCTTAGGTTTGTTCTAAAATTTTCAAAATAGCAATATCGATTAGAAATGACAAATAGCTAAGTTAAAACTCATAAAAAGAGTGGAGATATCCCTACCTCAAGCTTAGGAGACGAGAGAGAGACTGTACGAAACGTAAAGACGCCAAGAATCAACTTTGCTCCGATTAGAACGAAGCACTCACCAAGCTCTATCCTTTTAACAAAGGGACAAGGGTGAAAAGATCAACGGATCTAGGTGAATTTGAGTGAAAATAAAGAGTTTTAGAGAGAGAGTGAGAGAAAATAGGGTTTTGAAATGTATAGAGAGAGAGATATGAAAAATGACTCAAAAAAATAACTTTACGAACTGATATATGTGCAGCTCGCTCAAGCGCAAGATATGTTGCTCGAGCAACCAGACACATTAAGTTTTATCGCTCAAACAATACAAACTTTAAGTAGTTTTACAGATATTAGACCGTTGCTTGAGCGAAGAATACAAAATCCCAGTATTTTTGCAAACCTATAAAAGTACTGGAGGTTCACAAAGACTGCACAAGCGAAGGAACAAAATTTTAAAGTTTGAAAAACAAGCTACCAACCTGTTCCAAACGCAATCAACACATCCCAAGAGCCAAACTCAAAGAGAGATAAAGGGAAACAAGACATAAATAACTTATATGAAAATGAAACTGGGATCCAAAACATCAAATGGGTCGGGTCCAAACCAGAATCGCTATATCTATCTTGTCCCCTATTTAATTAGGATGAAGAAAATCGAGGAGATGACGAGAGCGAAAAATTTTATGAGTAATTTGCCATTTTTAAGTATGGATATTAACGAGAAATAGATGATACTTCGTTATATTTCATTTTTTATCTTTTAATTTTTATTATTTATTAATATATGTTGATATGTATAAATGAATATTGATTGATGTTATACCATATGCAAGTCATGATATTTGTAAGTTTGATTACTACAAATGTCATAACTCAATCCCACAAGAGTAATAACTAAAAAAAAAAATAGTTATAATCAAATACCTTATAAGATATAATCAAAGAGCTCTTGGATTATAATCAAAATAATAGCATAACCAACAGTCACAACTAACACCACAATAGGTAATAACCAAAGATAACAAATGTTGTAACTAGGGTGCATATAGAATTTCCCATGAATGTTTAGGTGTTTTATACTTATTATATAAAACTTATTATATTTAACAAATTAAATTCTATATATATATACATATAAAAGTTATGGGAATCGCTTCTTTCCATATTCCATACTTCATTTTGTGAGTCTTGATTTAGGCCCACAATGATAACTGAACCGTTCATCTCATAAATTTCGTAATGAAGATCATCTATGAAAAAAGTTAGCTTTATCAAATATCGATATATAGATGAACAAATTAAATTTTATTTTATACAATGGACAGTTTAAGTTTAAATTTATAATTGGTGACCATTTAAAAAAAATAATATGTAATTTGTTTTATGTCTGTAGTGATATCCAATTAAACCGACTGTTCACATAACTTTATTTTTAGCATTAAGTCTATGAGGTGAATGGTTTGGTTTATGGAGATTTTTTTTTATATATATAAAAATTAAATTATTTATGTAAATAATTAAATTTTCAAACTATTTATCAAACTAACTCACTTTTTAAAATCGCAGGTTCAAAATACGATTTTGTGGTGATATCGCATCTGAAACGTGTAATTTCATATTGATATGGCCCACATCTATACATCAATAAATCAAGTCAATATGAAATTGCATTTTCAAGATGTGATTTCATAATGAACTCGCATTTTGAACTTACGTTTTTAAAAAAGTAGATTAGTTTGATAAATAGTTAGAAAAATTGGTTACTTTGATAAATAGTTTGATTTCTTAGAATATTTATAAATAATAAAAAAAAAAAAACTCTTGGTTTATGGTTGTAAGTTCGAGATAAGGCCTACAAAATAAAATATGGAGAGGCATAGTGTATAGTATAGTGAAAAGTCATTCATAAAAGGTTTTATTTAATATAATCGGGACAAGAACGAAAAAAGAGGATAGGGGAGGCAAATGGGAAATTCTATTTCAACACACGTAATTACCTCAATGCACATATTCTCTCAGTACACACACTTATTAATTTGATTATTAATTAATTTTCTCAATCCACACACTGAAACTTACAATTGTACACATTCACTCATAATCATTGTAAACACACCACTCAACTCTCATTTTCACACACTTGTTGAGTAACCCTGCGTCCAGATTTGTAGACCCACATGAAAACCATTCAAAACCACAGTGTGAAGTGAAGACAAAGTCCTCCATTGAAGATCTCCATTAAAAACCCTATTGAACCTCCATTAAAAACACCATTGAAAACTCTCCAAAATATTGTTGAAGATGAGGCTTCTTTCCATTTTGTTATTGCATTTATCATTTCCAAATCTTTGTCCTCTCCATTGCCATAAAACCATCATTTTTTTTTTAAAAAAAAAAAAATTGCTTTTTGGTTTGGGGATTTCAGCACTGGTTTTCCAAAATTATACATTTAATTCGAAACTTAACTTCCGAATAAAAGTGATTAGTTCAAAAAATTTGTTCCGAAAAAAATAAAAAAAAAACTTTCGGCAGTTGATATCCGAATATAATGAAAAAATTTGCCAGTTGATGTCCGAATATAATGAAATAATTTTGCATTGGTTATCCGACTGAAAACCGCGAAAGGAAAAAAAAAAAGTTCTGCACAAAAAATTATCTTTTTCATCACTCATAGAGTATAAATTTAGAGATTAAAGCAATATGAGAGTTGTTATGAGAGTATTGATTTGCAAGCAATAGAGAAGTATAAAATGTGTAACAAGCAAAGTGACAAAAAAGGAAAAACTAAGGTTTAGTTTTTTTTACTCAAAAGGTGTATATTGAGATTTTTTTTGTACAATAAATACAATAATACGACACAAGCAGGATAGATAACCAACACAAGCAGAGTTAATATACATATATAACTAGAGTTTGGAAAGAGTACCCATAAGTATAATAATACAACACAAGCAGGGTAGATAACCAAAACATCTTAATATACATATATAACCAGAGTTAATATCACAAATAATTTGTTTGTGTTCCATTACAGGATTACAAAACATTGCCAAACTAAAAGTCAAAAGAAAAAAAAGACCAACTAGTCTAAGTCTTCAAATGAATCACGACTCTAACACTTCATCTTGTTTTCCTTCGAAATAACCTTCACCATTGTAAACTACTTCATCACCTGGCATAACACGACATGAGCTTGAAATGCCCAGTAAAAATGCACACACCATCCTGCCTTCTATCAACCAATCAACTATATACAAAACAAATCGAGTATCGCATAATACAATACTACAATAAGGTTCTCTAAATTAGTAGTTAGACTAGACATATCGAATCCCCCAAAGAGATCCTTCCTTCCAACCACAAGGATTGGACACCGGACTATTTAGAACTCTCTCTTTTACTGCTTTGCAAACCTTACAACCTATGCCCACACCGATTATATACTAAGTATGGATACCGATGGACCTTAAAAGGGACGACCAAACAAATGGGCTCACTTACACCCAAATCATACCTAGGGCTCGCTTACACCCTACACATACCATACCCAAGGGTTCACTTACACCTTGAAACCACCGCATAGAGTCTAAATACATCTGTGCCATCCTAGGGGTTCACTTAGACCGTTTGCGCAAGACTTAACTCGTTTAGTATTAATTCCATCACAATTCATCTCATTCATATGTATATTACATAAATCATTCCGAAACACTAGTGTAAACGTCACCTCTTACCAACCCCTTTTCATTTCCCATTTATTAGATATTTTTATAAGCGAGTTAGTCACATTCGGTAATATAAACGAGCATGAGGCAAACATAAGAGAGGAAATATAGCTCATGATAATCATACATAAGTATGGTAAGGCACGCAAACAACATTAGGCATGCTTTGAAAAACTTAGAAACAAATAACCCAATAAGGCACAATTTTCAGCACTTTTCAGAACTACAGAATTAAAAAGAATGCTTTGGTAAAGATACTTCCAGGTCATATTAGGGCCTAACATTGCATAGAAACAATAAACAACATGTCTATTTTCAGTTCCAATTTTCAAAATTTGCACAACACATCTACAAGCTATGCTCAAAAACTTGTCCAGATTTGTCACCTTTTGGGAAAACTAGTCTTCTTCTCAATCTACCTGATGATTTTCACCCAAATAAATTACGTTGGAAAGAGGACTCAAAATTCTAAATTTTGACAGAAGAACCAACATGAGATGATTTTTTTGAAATTTTATAAATTGCAAGAAGTGGACTATTTTCAGAGACTCAGGACCAGATTTTTTAAACAAAACATCCATGCCCTAAAAACACACAATGATGGGCTAATAAAATTATCATAAGCTCTAAACACACCAAATATCCTATATTAAATTCAGATTTAATAAATAAATAAATTTGATATTTCTTTTAAACTAGAGTTGCAGTAATGCATATTTTGAACAAAATTGCAAGTAAAGTCACCAATTCATATCCACACTTGCATACACACCAAAAACCCTGTTTACCATTAATATATAACACAAGAGAGCATACTCGACAATAGGATGAGATGGGCGAAAGAATTGGAGAAGACAAGAGAGAAATGTGGTTCTTACCTTAACACAAGAAAACAACTTTTCTTTTTCTTTTTCTTTTTTTCTTTTTTTTTTCCTCTTCTTCTTCACTTTCCTCTAGTCACAATCTCCTCCTCACACCCTCTCATTGGTTGCTGAAAATGTGAGTAAGGAATTGGGGAAAAGATCTCAATTTATAGGCAAGGAGTTTGGGTTAAAAAGACAATTTTACCCTCTATCTTAATGACTAAGGAAAGTAGAAGACTAGTAAAACTCTAGATATTTTTCTCAAGTCTTCTAGGTGGTTCCACACCCAATTTTCCCCAAAATAATATTTATAAATTCCTATGTAAATATTCATGTTCAAATAAATAATAAATGAAAGAAAAAGGATAAAATATATGAATTAATTTAGAAATTAGGAGGTAAAATAAATAAAAACCAAGTGTTAGTGTATTTCCAATTATAAAGTGGTGTTCTAGGATTTAATTATAATAATATACGGGAAAATTATTCTTTATTGGACCATTTTGTAGACTTTTACGAAACTAGACTTAAAATGCTATTAACCTAAGGCTTAGGGTTCCGAGTGTAATTACCAAAAGTTATGGTCTTTACAACCTATCCCCCTTAAATAAATTTCGTCCTCGAAATTAAATCATACCTCACGTCTCAAATAGTTGTGGATAATTTTTCCACATCACATCATCATGTTCCCAGGTGGACTCTGCAATGCCATGGTGACGCTAGAGTATTTTAAGAAGTTGAATTGTCTTTTCTCACAAGTTCTTTTCTTGTATGTCTATAATTACGACTAGTCCCTCCTCAAAGGTAGTGTTTTCGTTGAGTTAGATTTCTTCCCAGTTGACGATGTAAGAAGGGTGCATTATGTACTTCTGCAACATCAATGCGTGGAAAAACATCATGTACTCCAGCCAATTGCAGGGGTAAAGCCAATTTGTACGCAACCTCTCCAATTTTCTAAAGTATCTTGAAGGGTTTGATATATCGAAGTGATAATTTTCCTTTCTTTCCAAAGCGAATGATAGCTCGGCAGGGCCGAATTTTCAAGAAAACATGATCACCGACGGTGAAAGTTAGAGGTTTTCTTCTTTTATTTGCATAACTCTTCTGATGATCTTGACTTGCCACTAATCTTTGTCGAATAAGTTTCACATTTTCTGTAGTTTCTTGCACCAATCTCTTGTTTGAGATTTTATATGGCAAAAAGTGCGCAGTTTTCGTCAAACGATCGACTATGACCCATATAGCATTGTGTCCCCTAGGTGGCCTGAGTAATCCAGTGACAAAGTCCATTATTACATGCTCCCATTTCCATTCTGATATCGGCAAAGGCTGAAGCATCCCTCCAGGTTGATGGTGTTCTATCTTTACTTGCTAACACGTAAAGCATTTGGCTACGAATTGAGCCACATCTTTCTTTATTTTGTTCCACCAATATTGGCGTTTTAAGTCTTGATACATTTTCGCCACTCCTAGGTGTATTGCGAACACCGAATGATGGAACTCTTTCAGAACTTTTTCTCTAAGCGACTCATCTTATGGCACAAACACTCTGCACTGATGTCTCAAACTTCCATCCAAGTGAATCATCCAATCAAGTATAGGATCACCAGATGTTATTTGCGATTTTATGAACGCCATCTCCTAATCATTCTTCTGTGACTCCATTACCTCGTTCAGTAATTTGGACGAGCGGCTTTAACACTAGAGTATACCTTCTCGTCCTAAGCTTTCATCTATACTCTGAACTCATTAAGTGTTCCGACCATGTTCTATTCCTTGAGTGCCAATGTAGCAATAATTCCCTAGTTCTCGCGACTTAAGGCATTTGCTACCACATTAGCTTTGCCAGGATGATAAGATAGAGTAAAATGGTAATCTTCAAGATATTCCAGCCACTGTCTTTGTCTCATATTCAAGTCTTTCTATGTGAACAAATACTTCAAGCTTTTATGGTCTATGAAAATCTCAAATTTTTCACCATACAAGTAATGAAGTCATTGCTTTAGCGCAAAAACCATCGCTGCCAGGTCCAGATCATATGTCAGATAATTCCTTTCATGTGGTTTTAGTTGCCTAGAGCAGCAAGCCACCACCTTCCCATTTTGTATTAATACACAACCTAGCCCATCCTTAGACACGTCGCAATGCACTGTATATTCTATGTCTCGCTCCGGAATGATGAGTATTGGGGCACTAGTCAATCTCCTCTTGAGTTCTTGAAAGAGTTGTTTACATGCTTCATCCTAATCATATTTTACCATTTTTTGCGTTAGACGAGTCATCGGCTTGGCTAGTTTGGAAAAGTCTTGAATAAACCGTCAATAATAACCGACCAACCCTAAGAAACTACGAAGTTCTAATACTACTTCTACCTTGGTCGGGTCCACTGTGATCTCGTGCTCAAATACAATGTGTCCCAAAAATTTGACTTTCTTTTAACCAGAACTCGTATTTACTTGCTTTTGCATACAGCTGGTTGTCTCTTAAAACCAGGAGAACCACTCTCAAGTGTTGCTTATATTCTTCTTCAGAATAGACTAGAACGTCATCGATAAAAACCACCACGAACTGGTCCAAGTACGGAGTAAAAATCTTATTCATTAAGCTCATGAACATGGCCGGTGCATTGGTTAATCCAAAGGGCATTACCATAAATTCATATTGGCCATATCAGGTTCGAAAAACAGTCTTTGGTATATCAACATCTGTGACCCACAATTGGTGATAGCCAGATCTAAGATCAATCTTTGAATAACACTTTGAACCTCGAAGCTAGTTAAATAGGTCATTAATCCGTGGAAGTGGATATCGGTTCTTGATTGTCACCCGATTGAGTTGTCGATAATCTATTTACAATCTTAGTGTTCCGTTCTTTTTCTTTGCAAAGAGAACTGGTGCTCCCCATGGCGAGGTACTTGGTTGGATAAATCTTTTTTCTAGCAATTCTTACAGTTGTGTCTTCAATTCCCAAAGTTTGGCAACAGCCATCCGGTGGGCCATCATGGATAGTGGGGCAGTACTTGCTTGTAACTTGATACTAAAATCTACATCACAATGTGGCAATAATCCTGGCAATTCCTTGAGAAAAACATCAGTGTATTCACAAACTACATACGAAAGATATAATTCTGATCGGGCTTCTTCGTCAAAGATCAAACTTGCTAACCACCCAGCAAATTGATTATGCCACTGCACCTTACAATTTGTCGTGCACAGAGACTCCTCTCCATCCCTCTTAATTGGAAACACCTCCAATGTGTAAGTCATCACCCTCTTCTGGTAGCAATCAATCACCGCTCGATTAGTCGATAACCAATCCATACCCAAGATTATGTTAAAATCGGACATGTCCATGACCCGAAGGTCGAAAATCAAGTGTAAACCCAACACTTCTAATTCGCACCCTTGATAGATTAATCCTACCTTGAAATTTCCTCCTAAGGGTGATGTGATACTTAAAGTAGTTTCTATAGGTTCACATTCAAAACCTAACGATTTAACATATGATGTTGATATTAAAAAAAAAATGTGGTGCGCCAGAATCGAATAGAACGTGAACCTAAGAATTATAGAGTACAATGTTACCTTTAATTACTAACGGGTCTTCGTCCTCTTCCTCTGATTGTAGAGTCTAGCCCCCATTGGAACTTTCTTGCATTTTCTCTCTCAATTGACCCAATTGTTCCAGAATCTAGTTCCCAATGTGGCTCAAGATTTCGGCCACGGGTATTGGTCCATTCTCAGGGTTTTGATTACATGGTACTTCATTTTTATTGCGTTATTGCTCGCGAGCTCATATGTTATCGCTTGTCTCGATGTAGCCATCGGCTTGAGTGTGGTTCACTATTTTTTTCTCTCTGTTCATAGTACGAGGTGAGGCATAAGTTGGAGTCTATTTATGAAGGCAATTTTTCAAGGATAATCAACTAATCGTAAAGTTATGGTTTAATTATCCTACGGTGTTTAAAGCAATAAGATCAAGTAGTAAATAACAAATATAGGGAAGCACACAACACAACTTTACATATATATATATAGGTAAAATAATAACTACAAGACCTTTAAAACTGGATTAATAAAAGGAATATGAAGTGGAGATGGAAGAATATGAAGCGGTTATAGTAATTGCATCAATTAACACAAGGATCATCTGAAATACGAATGGACAATATAATGGAATCGATGACATTATGGTTTCAGACTTTTATGTGGTCAACGTTATAGAGGTAGTGACTAAGTTAGGTATTTAACTTGAAACTGTGTCGACCATCCGTGTTTCAAACTGAATATCCAAGATTCGTCACAGAGTAAAGAAATTGCAAATTTTAGAAAAATTCTCGTACAAAATGTAATAATCAAGGCTCAAGGTTGCCAATCTAGCAAATGGTAGAATTGAAAAATATAAAGTAAGACCAGATGATAACGACTTAATCTTGAAGGTAAATGACATCAAACAAAGGTTACAAATATGAGATGAGGGTATGACGATCAATAGAAGACTCGCGGAAATAACAGTACCCCTACTTCTATATTGTATCTAATACGCAACACGTTGCCCTATTCAAAGTTAAAACCACTTTCCTTCATAGGTGATCGTCAAATTGTTTGAAATTAAAACACACGATGATTTAAATAGGAAACATGTTCTCAGGAGTCAATGTTGTTATGTCCGGAACCTGAAGCAAAGTCCTAGGATAGCTCAAGAAAATTTCATTTTTTGATGTCTTTCAATTCATAATATAGATAGTGCTATCATAATATAATAAGGTTGCCTCTAACCGCATGCCGAAATGCGCGGGTAAGGGTTGAACCTAGTCTTTGATTCTAAGTTGTGATGCCCCAAAATCCGAGACCATCAAATAAGTACAATAATACAATACAAGCAGGATAGATAACCAAAACATCGTAATATACATATAACAAGAGTTAATATCACAAATAATTCGTCTGTGTTCCATTATAGGATTACAAAACATTGCCAAACCAAAAGTCAAAAGAAAAAAAAAGACCAACTAGTCTAAGTCTTCAAATGAACCACGGCTCCAACACTTCATCTTGTTTGCCTTCGAAATAACCTTTACTATTGTAAACTGCTTCATCACCTGGCATGACACACTATGAGCTTGGAATGCCTAGTAAAAACGCACACACCCTCCTACCTTCTATCAACCAATTAACCATATATAGAACAAATCGGGTAACACATAATACAATACTACAATAAAGTTCTCTAAATTAGTAGTTAGACTAGACATCTAGCATCCCCCAAAAAGATCCTTCATTCCAACCACAAGGATTGGACACTGGACTATTCTGAACTCTCCCTTTTACTGCTTTGCAGACCGTACCACCTATGCCCACATCGGTCATATACTGAGTAGGGATACCGGTGGACCTCAAAAGGGACAACCAAACAAGTGGGCTCGCTTACACCCAAATCGTGCCTAAGGCTTGCTTACATCCTGCACATACCATATCATATCGTGCCTAGGGCTCGCTTACACCTTGCATATACAAATACTAAAGGACTTGCTTACACCCTGAAACCACCACATAGAGTTTGAATACATCCGTACTATTCTAGGGGTTCGCTTAGACCGTTTGCACAAGACTTAACTCATTTGGTATTAATTCCATCACAATTCATCTCATTCATATGTATATTACATAAATCATTCTGAAACACTAGTGTGAACATCACCACTTACCAACCCCTTTTCATTTCCCATTTATTAGGACCTTGTTTGGTTTAACTCTCAAAACACAATTTTTGAAAAAAAATTCAAAATTTAGTTTGGTTGGAAATTTTTTGAAATTTTTTTTCAAAATCACTTTCCCTCTCCTACACATCAATCAATCACTTTTTATATCTCCTCTCTCATTCTCAATCACTTTTTCTCTCACACACATCTACTCAACTACAACAAAATATCAAATCATTCCAAACTCCCATACTCCAAAACTATTTCCAAAATATACAACCAAACAAACCAAAAAAATTTCTAAACTCTCTCTCCAAATTTTTTTTTTGAAAATTTATCTTCCAAAATCAAACCAAACACACCCTAGATATTTTGATAAGCGAGTTAGTCACATTCGATAATATAAACGAGCATGAGGCAAACATAAAAGAGGAAATATTGCTCATGATAATCATACATAAGTATGGTAAGGCAAACAAACAACATTAAGCATGCTTCAAAATACTTAGAAACAAATAATCCAATAAGGCACAATTTTCAGCACTTTTCAGAACTACAGAGTTAAAAAGAATGCTTTGGTAAAGATACTTCCAGGTCATATTAGGGGCTGACATTGCACAAAAACAATAAACAACATGTCTATTTTCAGTTTCGATTTTCAGAATTTGCACAGCACATCCAAAAATTCATCTACAAGCTATGTTCAAAAACCTGTCCAAATTTGTTACCTTTTGAGAAAACTAGCTTTCCTCTCAATCTACTTGATGATTTTCACCCAAATAAAGAATTCTAAATTTTGACAGAAGAACCAACATGAGATGATTTTTTTGAAATTTTATAAAATTCGAAGAAGTGGACTGTTTTCAGAGACTCAGGACCAGCTTTTTTAAACAAAGCATCCATGCCCTAAAAACACACAATGATGGGCTAATAAAATTATCATAAGTGCTAAACACACCAAATATCCTATATTAAATTCATATTTGATAAATAAATAAATTTGATATTATTTTTTAAAATAGAGAAGTTGCAGCAATGCATATTTTGAACAAAATTGCAAGACAAAGTCACCAATTCATACCCACACTTGCATACATACCAAAAACCCTATTTACCATTAATATATAACACAAGAGAGCATACTCGACAATAAGATGAGATGGGTGAAAGAATTTGAGAAGACAAGAGAGAGATATGGTTCTTACCTTAACACAAGAAAGCAACTTTTCTTCATTTCTTTTTTTTTTTTTTATCCTCTTCTTCTCCACTTCCCTGTAGTCATAATCTCCTCTTCTCACCCTCTCATTGGCTATTGAAAATGTGAGTAAGGAATTGGGGAAAAGGTCTCAATTTATAGGTAAGGAGTTTGGATTGAAAAGACAATTTTACCCTCTATCTTTATGATCAAGGAAAGTAGAAGACTAGTAAAAATCTAGATATTTTTCTCAAGTTTTCTAGGTGGTTCCACACCCAATTTTCCTCAAAATAATATTTATAAATACCTATGTAAATATTCATGTTCAAATAAATCATAAATGAAAGAAAAAGGATAAAATGTATGAATTAATTTAGAAACTATGAGGTAAAATAAATAAAAACCAAGTGTTAGGGTATTTCCAATTATAAAGTGGTGTTTTAGGATTTAATTATAATAATATACGGGAAAATTATTTTTTATCGGACCATTTTGTAGACTTTTACGAAATTGGGGGCTAAAATGCTATTAGCCTAAGGCTCAGGGTTTCAAGTGTAATTACCAAAAGTTAGGGTCTTTATAGCCTCAATGTGGTTTTAGACTGAAGTGCAATCGTTAATTTTTCTATCCAAACTAATCGAAGATGTATTACACACACTACTTTTTAATATGAGTTTTGTCTTTTTAAAAATTAGAATGAATTAATACAATAGAAAGACAATTTTATCCTAATTTACTCCAAACCTAAAATTAGATTAATATGGTAATTAAATTAAAATATAATAAAGAATTAATTTAAAATAGAATTAAATAAAATATAAAATAAACAATAATTAAGAATTGATCTAAAATCTAATTAAATTAAAATTAGATTAACATGTTTGAAATTATAATAAATAATTAAGAATTTAAGATTAATTATGATTTAATTTAATTAACATTAAACATTATAAATTATGTGTATGAGAGATAAGAAAGAAAGAAAATAACAAACGATATAGAATATCTATAGTTAACGGTGTTAACGGTTTGCATTTTAGTTCAAAACCACATGAGAGACATGACTATTTTTAAAAGACAGTGGGTAAAGTGTTATCAAGCCATACTATAAGGAGGTAAAATGGATTTTGCCCTAGTTTAAATTTTATTTCATTGAGAGTGCCTTCAGGTACGGCATATTCGCTAGTTATTATATATGTCACAAAGACCACGTGACTGTTTTGGGAAGATGGTTAAAAGTTGACTTTTTGATTTTTTTTGATTTTTTTTAATAAACGTGTACAAAATGTGAAAGATGATATGATTCAAAATGGGTTAAAAGCTGGAAAATGACTTTTACAATCTTCCCAAAATAACCCTATATTATGGGTATCCTCTTATTTCTCTATTATTTTTTTTGTTCGTTGAGCCATGTATTCTTTAGGTCCTTGTTATTGATTAGACACATCATCAGTATGAAATTTCCAAAACACATGATAATTACTCGAAACAAGCATTATAAGCTAGCTTTTTTTTTTTACTTATATGAAAAGACGTGTACAAAAAAATAGACAGGTGATGTAATCCAAATAAGCTAATAAATTAATAAGTTGACCTTTTTAGATGTTGTCAAAAGAGGCCCAAGTCACTTCACTCACGCTTTTTGTAAGTAATGTGAGCGAGGGTTTTATACCATAGTTTCTTAGAGCATCCACACCAAACTCTTTAATTTTTTAGTTAAATTAAAGCTATTTCATTATTTTAGCTACTCATCTTTTAACACCTAATCCATCAAACTCTTTATTCTAACTTATTCTTATTAAATATTATTTTCTTATTGTGTTTGTTAGTCTTTCTTTTTTTATTAAATTGATAAGTTACCAGCCAAACAATTTTTAAAAAAAGTAAAAAAATAAAAATAAAAATTTTTTGTTGACCGATTGACCGGCCAGACGTTCGGCTGGACTTCCGGGCAAACATCCAGTAACACACAAATATCGATGAATAGTGTCTTGCTTGTTATAACGAGTTACTGTACTGATCGCAAATTTTAACGAGCTGCACGCAAGTTTGATGCAAATGATTTTTTGAAGTTTTTAGCTAAAAAATAAAGTTTGAAAAGCTTGATGAGGATACTCTTAGGTTTGACTTTTATATGTTAAAATCTAAATTTGACTGCTATGTATAGATAGATTCGTATGACTTATTATAGGTCTTGTTTTGATAATTTGAAACATTAATTTTATAGGGTTCTTGCGTATATGATTCATGAAAAAAAATAAAATCCATTCGATAATTGTAATATTTTATTTTATTTTATCGAATTTATCTTTTAAAAAATAAATAACAAATATATATATTTTTAAAAAAATTGATTATTTTATCACATTTATTTCTAATTTTGAATCTACCATATACTTTATAAATTTATGATTCTGTTTATTTTTTGATTAAATAAATATCATTAATTTAGTTTTTCAAGAATAATTTTAATATAGTTAAGTTATATCTTTTATATAAATGTTCGTACTGTTTTTCTAATAATATGCACCGTTTTATATTAAGGGCTTGTGGATTGAGTTGAACGGGGTAATCTCATATCTGCTATTTGTCTGAACTTAGACAAATTATAAAAAATCAATTCACATCTCGCTTAGTTAGCGAATGTGAATTGAGTAAACCATTCGAGTTGGCAAATGGATGAGTATCGGCTTGACGGTTGAGTTTTATTGTTTTGGATTTTTTTTCCAAACTATTTTTCGATAATATTTTTATAATTTTTGACCTTATTTGAGCCAAAAAATTTAATTCTTTATTTTTTATAATAAAAATAAATGCCAAACTTTCATAATTGATAAATAGTAAATATAACTATTAAATAAAAAGTCATTTTTTTAATACATAATATATAAAACATAAAAGTATAATATCATTTTCTTAAAAGGTATTGGCCGATCGAGTTGGATTGGGTAATGTCCCATTTGCCAACCGTCTAAACTTAAACAAATTAGAAAAATATATCTGTATTTATCTGCTCTGACCATTAAAGGCCTATTTGGGAAAGGAAAAAAGCCAACTCTTAAAAAAAAAATTTGGACTTTTTAAAAAAAATATATAAAAAAGTAGAGAGGTAATATAACCTAAATAAGTAAATAAATTGATTTTTTTCCTAATTGCCAAAATAAGCCAAAACCGTACATTTTTATACCAGATTGATTTGGATCATTCAATTTTGATGGATCGAATAGATGCTTGTCAGTTTCACATTTATATATTGTTGTTGTTTTGAATAGGAGTATGTGTGGTGCGATTTGGACGGTTTAAGAGAAAAATTATAAATCGAATGATAGATTAGTGAATTGGCAAATTGCAGTTTAAGCGGTTTTGGGCGGATTGAAGAATATTCTAATCAATTATCAAACATTTACATAATATATGACACTAATTTACATAATATTTTTCATATATAACACAAACTAATTTTACATAATATTTCTCATATATATAACACAGACTAATTTTACATAATATTTTTCATATATATAACTACTAATTTATAATAAATTTCACATATTAAATATTTTTCACACTCATTTTTACCTTGATATTTTATTATAAATTAAAAAATATATTATTAACTATAATAGAGCGGAGCAATTTCAAAGACGGATTATAAATTTTAGGGGCATTTACATACAAGTCCCATTTTGTGAACTTATAATTCATTAGGGGGTGCCTCTATTTACACACCAGTAATTTACTCATCCCACACCATTTTTTTAATTACTATTCTGTCCATAAAGAGAATTATCAAAATATCCTCTTCTTCTCTATCTCTCTTTTCTCTCTCCTCCGAAGTCCTAACCAGCAGCTCCTTCTTCCGCCGCTGCCAGTGACTTCCCCATCTCCTGCCGCTGTCAACCTCTCTTCCGCATCCTCCTGCAGCCGCCAGCGTCTCTCTCGCCTTCTTCATCCGTCGCAAGCACTCCTCCACAACTTAGATTTCGCGATCTTCTCTTCCGGTAAATCGCACATCTCTCGCTCGCTCTCTCTCTCTCTCTCTCTCATGCTTTTGTGGAAGGGGGTTTTGGTGGCGATGGGGAGGGGGTGGAAGATCTATGGTGCCACTGCAAACCCTAGCCGATGCCAGTGATGACGCCGTCACTCCACTAGCTTCGTGCCATCCTCTCCACCCCTCTGCGCCACCCTTGCAGTACCTCTCCCGTCAGCTTCCCTTTCCAGCCCCCCTCCGATACCATTTTCCCACTATTCTTTCCCTTCTTCTTCTTCTTCATTTTCCCTTCGCCTCTGAAACCTTAGATCCGAAGTGGGGGAGGTTGAAGGGCAGATCGCAATGGTGGCTTGAAGAAGAGAGGGCAAGAGGGAGGGGCTAACACCAGCGCCGGCGACAGAGCTGGGTTGCAGGTGGTGGCGGTGGCGGGGTGTGTAATTAAGGGTAAAAATGGAACATTGTGTGTGTACTGAACAAATTTATTATTTATTAAATTACTGAAGGTGTGAATTAAGTATTGGTGTGTCTTGAGATGATATGTGGTGTGTAAATAGAGACACTCTCCATTAGGTCCTAGATAAAATTATTTACTCCTTCAAGTCCCATTAATTTTTAATAGACCAATTTACCCTTCCAAACTTGAATTTGGGAATCAGATGGTCGTCTTCCAACCATCGCTACACTAGCACTGGAATTCCATCATTTATATTTCTTCCGGTAACACCAATGATGTCTGTAACTCTCTCTCTCTCTCTCTTTTTCTCTGTGAATTTGGATGTAGATCTTGTTTGATCAATAGGAGGAGTCTAGGGTTTAATTACATACATGTTTGTGATTGGGTGTGTGTTTTCAATTCAGGATGGTGATAGATGTTGGACCACCGAGCCCTTTTCGCTACATAATCGGAGCAGCGATCATGATGATCGTCGTTATATTACTTATCATTCTCTTCTCCACAGACCCAATCTTTGGTCTCATCCGTACGGCTCTTCATTTGCCTCAATCCCTTTCCTCTCACCTCCGATCGCTTCCCCTTCGTCCAGTGCGTCGTCGGCTCCAGATTTAGATTCTAAAATCATAACGCAAAGCAAGCCACGACCCTCAATTGCAAACTCTTTGTTAAACTCAAGTCATTGTGTAGCTGAGTCTCTTTTTTGAAATTGAGAATATTCTCAGTTTACAACATTCTCAATTTTAATCATGAAAAAAAACTCAATTCAGCAATCTAATGTGTTAGGTTTGCAGAATTATCTTTATTTTCAATCCCATACTTTTCTCAGAAGCCAAACAAAAATTTATTAGCTTTGATAATTATATACTGAAATCATTCTTTGTTTTGAAAATTGAGAACATTCTCAGTTTTGAAACGACCCCGCTACGTAGCTCGAAATTCTTTGGCGCGAATTTGGCTCGATACCAAAACGACGTCGTTTTGGTGTCGTTTTTTTTTTTTTTTCCCTGTGTTGTTTGCAGAGAAAGAGAACGGAGAAGAAGAAGAAAAGGAAGAAGAAAAAGAAAGGAGAAGAAGAAGGGTGGAGAAGAAGATCGGGAGGAGGAGGAAGGAGGGAGGGGAGGGGGCCATAAAAATCGGGCTAGAGGAGGAGGCGGGGCTGCGCTAGGCTAGCTGCTGCGACGAACTGGACAGGAGGGGGTTGCGACTGTGACTGTGACTGCGACTGCGACGATCGGCGAGGCGGTGGTGCGACGATCAGCGATGAGGTGAGGAGGTGGTGATGCGATGACGGCGGCGAGGCGACTGCGACGGCGGTGGTGCTGTCTCCTCCTCTTTCTCTTCTCCTCTCTTCTTCCTCTCTTCTCTCCCTCTTTCTCCTCTCCTCTTCCCTCTGTTTGTGCAGAGCTCCTTTGCTTGAAAAAGGAAAAAAAAATTCAAGCCGTTTCGAGCCGTAGAGTTTCGAGCTCTGGATCATTTTTGGTTTTGAAAATTGAGAACATTCTTAGTTTTGGGATTAAAGGGCAAAACATCTTTTTACCTATAAATCAGACTTATTGGTTCAAAAACTTTTTGACAGGACCTAAGTTACCACCAAATATATGTAGACAGGACTTTTTGATAATTAATTCTAAATTTTAAAATTTAAATGGCAGTTAATAGATAGAGTGGTATGATTGATGCGAATCAATATAATTTTAGCAGATTGGAGGGTATTTTGCATAGTCATCGAGTACCGATTCGATATGGCAGGGTGAAAAAATATATTTTGAAAAATTGAAGGGTAGCAGAGCAATTAGGTTTAACATATTACAGACAGAGATCAGATCACACTCAGTTCCTCTCTCCGCTTCCTCCTTCTTATCCTACTCCGATTTTCATCGTCTTTTTTGTTTCTTTTTTTTCGCAGCCACCATTCGCAGCCGTTCGACGAGTCCGACACCTGATTCAGGTAAGATTCTTCATCATTTCCTCTTCTCTCTCTCTCTCTCTCTCTCTCTCTCTCTCTTCTTGCTTCGATTCTCCCCTCTTTTCGATATGTTTTTTTTTTCAAAGAAACAATTCATTTGCTTCCTGTTATTATACGCAATCAAAATTACATGAAATAAAAACTAATAAATTTAAAATCTAAGAAAAAGAAAAAGAAAGAAACAATTAGATTTTATCTTAGAGTTCATATGCTGATGTATAATTTGTTGTTACTTTCAGACTGTTTGATGTTTTTTTTGAGTTGTTATTTGATTGTTACAAATCATACTTTGTTTTGTAATTCTTCTATTTCTTTTGTAGTTTGGATCCTTTAACTATAAATTATAAAAATAAAAAAAATTATCGGCCTAGCCGTATCCATATTGTAGTTTTTTTTTTAAGGCTTTTCCACAATACCCCTCATGTTTCATAGCCCACAGGGCAATGAAGCAAAAGATGGTTTTCCGAATCAGCATATCGGTTTTTAATGCAAGAAAAATCAAGAATAAACCGGCTCCTAATAATTTATCAAAGATCAAGATTTCATCAAGCACCTTCCACACAAACAATGCCACCTTGGAGTCGACTATGGAACGGGACACCGTTTGCCAAGTTAAACTAGAGTTCCTCCCGCCCGTCCTATAATAGGAGTAGGCTGCAGGCTTCACACTTTCCACTATTAGACGCCTCCTACCGGACCGAAGTAGAGGATTACTTTCGTGTAAGTAGGGAGAAATGAGTATGAATAAAGCAGCAGCCAGCATTACAACCATCCACCTAAATGCTTTTTGTTAGTTAAGGCCTTTCATTTTGGTTTACTCTGACATTACAATTGGATGATATAGGATCTATGGGTTATTTTATTTTATTTTTATTTTTCCCTTTTGAATATCATCTCACTATGTACTATTATCTGTTTGTTATATTATTTTCTATCTTATTTTTGGCATCAAGGTGTATGATTGGAAAGTACAATGGGGTTGTCATCTGTTGCAACTGTCAATGAAATGATAAAGTTTAGCATATTTGATTTGAGAAGAGGACAACATGAAGGGCAGGAGCTGGACAAGATTTTGTTTTTCTTTCCTGCTGATTTGCCCTTTGCAACACAACTTTCTGTGATTGGACTCAGTGAAGGACTTATCACTTTTACAAGGTGAGTAGCTACATGGTTACTTGTCGTACATATTTCTATAGAAGTGATAAAATCAGACAAAGGATTGTCTTTGTAGTGATGATGATGGCAAAGGAGGCTTTAAATGATACACCGAATTGCTTATTTTTTTCTTGTCGAAGATTATATAGCTGGGATAGTGAGATTTCATTTCTTTTGTTTCTTTTTGGTAATCATGGCTCTTAAATTCCATATACGTACAACACACTTGCAGATATTTGTATGTACTTCTGAAACTTCTTGTTGAAATGTTTAGGAATCATATGCACCATGGACCAAGTCCTATTGCATCTAAAGAGGTAGTAGAAGTTTTCAAGGTGCATGCATATTGAAAATTCGAAAAATAATTGTGTATTTGAGGTACTGACAAAAGAAATAATTATTAAAAGACAATCTGAATAAACTTTTGAATTAGAGAAATATGAAAAAACTGTTCTAGCTGCTGAAATTCTGTTTGTGAAGGTTTCTTGGTAGGCTGAAGTGGTAATTTTGTTTGTTCTTTTTGTAATGGCATGATTCCATAGGTTATAATTCTTTCCTTAAAATGCCGGGGAAAACGAAATGGATTGTTTCAGTTTGTATTTAGCATTAAAGAAAATTATTGTAAAATTGTTTGCACTTTCTATTATTGTTATTGTCAAAAACATAATGTTATCTTCCTACAGAATTTTCTCTCCAGAGGCTGCTTGTGAGGTCATAGAAGCAGAGGGGCATTCTCATGTTTTTTACGAGCCAGAGCCAGATATCTGGATGGTGATGGTGCGGTATCTGTTCATTTTAAACAATATGGCTAATGAATAATGACCTTGGCTAGTATGATTAAATATTTATTTAATATTGTCATTGGTATATGCTTGTCAACAGTAATTGTGTAGCTGACCTATCTTGCTGTATTAAATCTCCTAGTTTTCTACATCAAGAGCTGGTCCTTGTACTAGCATAATCATTCATATTCTTCAAGTATTCACCCAATGCACTCAGTTTCTTTATCTTCTTACTAGTTAATCTTGCTCACTCAATAAATACCCAACACTTGCCCAATGCTTGTCAATATAACTGTGTACAAAGACTTGCAAATGCCACGGTATCAGAGTCCACAATTTTTTGTTTTTTTTTTTTAAACTTTATTTTCAAATAATTAATGTAGTATGTCTACCAGTTATTGTAACTTGCAAGGATCCAAAGGAACATAGTCCTGGTTATCAAATGCTTAAACCATCATGCTTCCCCAAGAAGGTTCTTTGCTGCATGTACGAGGGTATACAGTTTTCCTTCTGTCCATCTATGTGCTATAACCACTTGAAAGATTCTCTTGTAGCTGTGGACCTTTGAAGTTGTTGACTGGTCTCTCTGGAAAATGTCTTTGTTAATTCCCCCTGGAAGATGTAACATGTGAATTTCTTATATATGTTTTTCTCATATGGTTTGATCCTCACATTTTTTTAATAGGAAAATGTATATGAATGTTGTTGCTTCATACTCTTCTTCATCCTTAGTAGTTTAATTAGTTTCTGAACTGTTTTAGATAGTGGAGAAAAGTAAGGAGTCAGAAGCCATATGGCGGGTTGATGCATTGCGTAGGGTTCTTAAGGAAGTACACTCCCTGTTCGTGATGTTTCATGGAGCTATAAGAGCGTTGCTTGATAAAGAGCCTGGTGGCGGTCTTATCCGTTCTCATTTGTATTCTTTCATCATGGATTATTTAGGTGGTAAGGCATTAATTTATGCTATTTAAGATTCTAGAAATCTATTATTCTGTATTCTGTATTCTGTAGTTCAAAATATTTTACTGTTAGTCACTAATTGTCAGCATTTCAAAAGCGGTCTCCATTGGATTTCTGCTGCTGGGGTAATGCTGAAGTTGCTGTATCAGATGATTTCCATTGGATTTATGCTACTGGAGCAATGCTGAAATTGATGTTTCTCATTCCTTACATATGATTCTTCTCTTTGAGGCAGATTTTCTTATTGGGAAGAAACTTCAGTTACCTAATTTTCGTGACTCTTTAAAGGAACGTGGAACTGTACAGATGTTGACTGTTGGACGTGAAGCTGCAATTGAAGTTCAGGTTTGTATTTAGGAGTTTTCATTTATTTCTGTACCAAAGTGTGTAAATGCCTTCGCCTCTCCGAATTTGCCATGGGATACATACACCTGAATAAATACATACACCTGAATAAAACTTACAAAGCTGCTTAGGTTTGCTAGTGATTGAGATGCTTTTTTGCTTGGATTTCAATGGAAAGCTTACACTGGTCATTTTCCAGGGTAGAATTCCATCAATGCATCCCACTGTCTTTTATGTTTACACATGGCGTTTATAGAGGACTGTGTGCTGATGTACCTTATGACAATTATTGGTTCTCTGGTCAATTTAGATTTTTGTTCATTTGTGTGGATGCTATTATGTTCCTTTGAGCACAGGGGCACTGAACAGGTTCATTTATGTGTATAGGTTTGGTTTTTTTCGGTCACTGCCACTAACCCCACAGATTCTCAACTATTGTGAACCATCCCATCAGTTCATTTCATCTAGGGTGAGGTGATATATAAAACTAAGTGTTAATGTTTAGTTTAGCATAAGAGAAAGTTTAGCATGTCCACCACCACCGCCGCCGCCGCCGCCACTAATGAGGTGTCCAGACTCCAGGTGCCTTTGGCTCACCTGAATTGTCCTCAAGCACAAGTTCCCTGTCCCACAAGCACCAGACAATTCATATTGCTACTTTTTCCCCAATAAATTAATATTAAAACAGTAAGTCATAAGGGGGTGAACCCTGTTCAAATAAAAGCCCAAATAAAAAGCTAAATATTTATGGGCATGGCCAAATCTCAATAAATTGGACAGAAGACAACACATAAAATGGACCATAGTTGCATGAAGTGGGGGTGGGGGCAAGGGCGAGAGGACGGGGGTGCGAGGGCCTTATAGAAGAGTTTAAGATTGGGAGCAAGAGTGGGGGTAGGAGCAAGGCTTGGGATCAAGGAGCAAGGCCCCTGCTGCTACTAAGAGATGGACAGTCCTCTCTTACCCAAAGAAATAGAGAAAGTAGCATAGATCCTATCAAATCTGAAACTTGGTAACTCAATACCCTCAAAGGTCCTTCAGTTCATTTGTAGCCACTATATAATTATCGCTGGTTAATTCTGAAGCTATAGAGCTTCAAATGCTTTGTAAGAATCAAAGTGCCGTACTATTGTTTGCAATTTTACTTATTCCTTATGAGATTTTGTAGCCACTATTTAATTATTGCGGGTTTGTTCTGAAGCTATAAGGCTTCAAATGCTTTGTAAGAATCAAAGTGCCATACTATCGTTTGCAATTTTACTTATTTCTTATGAGATTTAAATTTGCTTTGTGTTTGGCTTTTACGGAAGAGCACAAGAAAAAATTCAGTAATAATATCTCCATCTTTTGATGTGGTTTCTTGCTTTTATGACAATCAAATGCAGTTTTTACTGTAAAACTTTATTCAAATAATGATGCCACTATAAACTGAATACTTTTGTTTTGACTAATTCAAAAGATCATTTGGTGCAGTGGAAATGATTCTTCTTGTGTGTCAAGTAAAAGATATTCCATTGACACTACCATATTCTTTTTAATCACATGCTTTGTCTGATTGGAACTCACACAAGTACTAAAAAAAGTAAAAATAGCGGGAATATATAATTTGTTCGGGTACTCCAAAATTTGGTCAAAATGTTCTTCATGCATATTTTGATTGATTATGTCTGCTTTTGGCAGTCACTGGTCAGAGTATTGGAATCATGTGCTGGGAATACACCGTGCTACTCACTGATCTTGTTTCAGGACCTGCTAGTGTCCACAACTCTTTCCCCTGTATGGTTTCATCTCGATTGCCTCTTTCTTTCATTTTTGTGTGTGTGTGTGTGTGTGTGTGTGTGTAATATTATATCTTTACTACCAGGCCATCTTGAGCCAGCTGATTTTCCTTAAAGCTGAGAAAATGGCTAGCTATGAAGCATGAACACTTCTAAGGTGTTGTGTCCTTGTTAGACACCGCCTTTCATTGGACACTTTTATGTACATGTTGGACACATGTGCAAACCTATTATATCAGTTTTTATATTTTTATAGAACTGAACACACTTTGGGCAGTTGAAAACATGTATGTCCATCGCTTAGATGTACTTGAAAAACATCACAAATTTCAAGAATAAAAATTGGAGGCAAATGATTAAAATATCTGTAAAAATTGATGTATTATTGATTGATATATATTGTATATATTACAATGATTCCTATATATAGAAGAGAGTATGTGGGAAGAGAATAGGTGAGTGTGTAGTAGGTATGGAGTAGGTGAGGAGTAGGTGGAGAGTAGGTGAAGTAGGTGAGTGTGTAGTAGGTGGTAGTGGTAGGTGTGTAGTAGGTGAGGAGTAGGTGGTAGTGGTAGGTGTGTAGTAGGTGAATTTTAACAGCCCCCGCCAAACTCAAGGAGGATAGGAACTAACCAACTTGAGTTTGGAGAGAGTAACAAAACAAGAAAATACATAAAAATAAAAAAGGATAGGAGACACTGTATGGTCGTGTCAGACCATTGGTGAAGACACTGGATGGTGGTGTCATAACGTTGTAGAGGACACTGGATGGCGGTGTCAGACCGATGTAGAAGACAGTTTATGGGGTCATGTCGGACCGTTGTAGCAGACAATGTTGTGACAGTTGTTGTGACAGTTTACGGAGTCTTGCTGGACCCTTGTAGAAACTAACCGGAATCAATGTCGGGACAGTTTACAGAGTCTTGTCGGACCCCTAAAAAGTCGCACCCTCAAAAGGTGTTATGACAGTTGTTGTGACAGTTTACGGAGTCTTGCTGGACCCTTGTAGAAACTAACCGGAATCAATGTCGGGACAGTTTACAGAGTCTTGTCGGACCCCTAAAAAGTCACACCCTCAAAAGGTGTGCCCAATCTTTCAAAAGGCGTGCCATCAAAAGGCGTGCCCAATCCATAAAAAGGCGTGCCATCAAAAGTTGCGCCCTCAAAAGGCGCGCCCACTTCATCAAAAGTCGTGCCCGACAGAAAGCGTCATCAAAAGGTGAGCCGGAGACGCGGCGAGGCACGTGAGCGACAGAGCGGCGTGTCGGCCGCGTCGTCAGTGTCAATATAAACCAATGCAGAGGCGGTGGAAACCAAACCAGACTGAAACCTCTGAACTTGTCATTCTGAAACAATCTGTAAATACTCTGTATCCAACCCTTCTCGGAAACACTCTGCAACCCAAAAAACATGGCCTCTTCTTCCCGTTCAGCTACCCAGAACATGGCCTCATCTTCCCGTGGTCTGCTCACTCTCTTTCCCGACCTCAACGAGTCAACAGGAGAGATAACTGGTGCGGTGGCCCGTGAACCTCAACCAAACACCTCTGGTTTTGCTCCGTTGAACTTTCCGATGCGGTCGGTGGAGCAAAAAATGGCAGTGCAAACGGATATTGAAGCCAATCAGTATACTTTGAAGTCATGTGTGGAAACCATGACTGCGGTCACAAACTTGTCGCATCGGCTGCAGAGTAGGACAAATGAGGTGCAGCATTTAAACGCCCAACTGGCTCTGCTCCAGCGCATGTATAAGGATGCGCGAGCAGAGATAAGTGTGCTAAAGGCGGAAAATAAGGAGCTGAAGCGGAAGGCCACCGTTATGTTCCGATTTGGAGGTCCGCCATATGCTGCAGTGGAGGAGCAGGGAGTAGTGATCGTGCCCAGTGGAGTGGGAAACACGGAGGCAACAACGTCAAGGGCCGCTCAGGATGGAGGCAAAAAGAAGAGACCTGCAGTAGAGTAGAGAAGGGTAAAGAAAAATCCCTCCTGGGGAGGGAGGGTGTTGTGTGTGTGGTTGTTGTTGGTTTTGTTGTTGTTGTTGTTGTTGTTGTTTTTTTTTTTTTTTTTTTTTTTTTTTTTTTTTTTTTGTGTAAAATTGGGATTGGGGTTGATCCCGGCAAGAAGAAATGACAAGTTTGTGGGAAGGAAAACGAGTGGGGTGTGAATGGATTGTTGGTGTTTTTTTTTTTTTTTTTTTTTTTGGTGGAATGAAATAAAAGAAAATGGTGAAAAATCAAAAGTGGTTGGAATGGACATAGATATAGATAGAGATAGAAAAGAAAAGAAAAAAAATATATATAATAATAATAATAATAATAATAATAATAATAATAAAATAAAAATAAAAATAAATAAATAAATAAAAAGAAAAGAAAAAGAAAGAAAAGAAGAGATGATGGATATTTACGTGAAAGATGTTTTGGTGGAAGAGATGATTATAGTTTCAAAAAAGGAGATAAAAAAAATAAATAAATAAATAAAAGGAAAAAGAAAAGAAGATTGTTGTCTGGGCAGCAAAAGTGGAGCATCTCTGTGCGTCTTTGAAACTATATGCTGGTTTTGAGCAAAACCGTGGGCCAAATTACCACCCACGTGAGTCCACTTCCCCATGTACCAACATCAAACTTGTTTCGTTGAACCAGCAGAGGAGGGAAGGTTTCGTTGAACCCATTGTTGGAGAGGTTCAGGTTGAGGAGGCCGGAGATGAGAGAGAGAGAGAGATTGAGAGATCTGTAATGGGTGCTTTGGTTAAGCTTGTAGACCCAATACTCTTCCTCGTATTCACTGTGATCGCTCTTGCTGCGCCACTCATTGACGGACAGACTTGCCTTTCTGTAGATCTCTTCCCTAAGGTTCTCGTCGATCTCAAGCTCTGGTACACCAGCGAATATGGCGATTACTTGTTCACCGATAAGCCCAATTTTTTTTTTTTTTGTGGGTCTTGTTTGGCTCGAGCTGCTTTTCCAGTGGCCCCTCTGTCTCGCCAATCTTTACGCCATTTTGGCTGGCAAGTCTTGGTTTCCCACCACTTGCTTGATCTATGGCGCCTCCGCTTTTACTTCCATGGCTGCGATATTATCAGAATTGATGAGGTCCAACAAGGCATCAGATAAGCTGCTGGTGATGTACTCCCCTTTCATGGGTTTTGCTGTTTTAGCAATTTTGCAAGAGCTCCACCCTCACTCCTCCATCTATAAACAGATTGCGAATGCTGTGAACCAAGGGAAGCTTGTTCCAGAAGATATAATTTTTTGGTCTGTGGTCAAAGAGGTTGGAAGAAGGTTACTCCAGGGCAAGAAATTCTCATGGGCAAGTCCGGCGGCAGCGGAGGAGCACTGAATTTTCAGTCCTCACCTAAAAAGCGGCGACCCGGGACACCATCGATGAATTCAGAAGAATCTGTGACGACTACTTGTGTCCAAAGCGGTGGTTTTCGAGACGCTTTTGCACAACGAGGAGGAGGGAGACGAGATCGCTGATGATGTGGAGGACGGTGTAGCTGGTGGCGGAAGGAGGAGCATCGGTGTAGAAAAAATTGAAAGTGGTGGACTCGAAGAAATTTCAAGGTATGTGTAGACAATTTTAGCGGACTAGGTTGAGTCCCGGCGGGCGGCTAAGGTGAGGTTGCCGCCCGCCGGGGAAGCGAAAATATTAGGTTCTAAACCTGCTCTGATACCATGTAAAAATTGATGTATTATTGATTGATATATATTGTATATATTACAATGATTCCTATATATAGAAGAGAGTATGTGGGAAGAGAATAGGTGAGTGTGTAGTAGGTATGGAGTAGGTGAGGAGTAGGTGAAGTAGGTGAGTGTGTAGTAGGTGGTAGTGGTAGGTGTGTAGTAGGTGAATTTTAACAATATCTAAACAATTTGGATTTATCCCTATTATTCCCCCATTATTTATTTTTATTTTTTATTGTAGGATTTCTGAGGCCTAAAACTTTCAATTTATTTATGAGTAGATCTTTCTACAATAGATATTAGGATTTTTAGTTCACACTTGTTTTTCAAAATATAGAATGTGAAAACTGTTTTGATATAATAAAATAAAGATGTATTTGTAACATAAAATAAGAAGTTCTTATTATTTTCATTATATATAAAATATATTTATTTATTATCATGTCCCTGCCATATCCTGTCCTAATTATTTTTTTCTTTTAAATTGCCATGTCAATATGCCTGTATAGCATGGCATCTGTTTGTATATGTGCTTCTTAGGTGGTTAGGGATTATATAATATTCTTGTTTCAGAGTTCTGATAGGGTCCAATGCAGGGTACTTTCATTGTGATTGCTAATCATCATCACAAATTTTTGTCAGGAGGACACTATAAACGTATTTACATATGCTGTCCTAAGGTTGACGCCACGTGCTCTATCCTCTGGGGTGAGTTCTTGGTCCTATTTACGCAAAGGAAGTGTCTCATCTCATGCCGCCCCTGGATCTATCTCAGCAAACACTGGTGCAGTTTTGGAGCAATTTTATCATTCACCTGATACCTCCTCTGGTGGAGATCGCAATTATCGTGTTGCAAGGCCCTTGCAGCATGACAAGTGGACCAAAGGGAATGATGGTTTTCTTGTCACTGATATTTGGAATGCAGAGGCTGGTAGTGTGGTTCCTACCACTCCAACAATTTGGCTTCAGCAAACGGAGGAGAGAATGTATCTCTGTGCTTTTCAGCATAGAAACCTTACCTTGATCCTTCTAATTCCTACCACTTCCATTCTTAACAGGGAGCAAGGCATCTCCATGGTGAAGCAGCAAGTTCTTGAAAATGTGAGTCTCCTATTTTGTAGCTATTAAAATGTCTGGTATTGAACTCTTCGACAGTGGTATATCTTGCCATGTCATATCAATTTTAAGAATTATACTAGTCTTTCTACAATTCATCTGCAATTAGGTCACATTTTTTTAGTAAGTCTAGTGAATGCATAATTAAGTTTTCTTACTAAGTCATATCCTTTTAAAACCTTTCTTTTGCCATCTAAAAGATTTAAGCCTCTAGGTTTTTTTTGTCTACAGTGTTTCTCTGTGGATCTATATATTACTCTGGATAAAAAAAAAAGTTATATGCACACATTTCATACCACACATAGCATCTTATTGACATTTTCTTCATCTCTTGAGATTGTTTATTTACTTGTCACTTGCCAGAGAAATTCTGTTCATTATTATTGCTGAATATATGGTTACTATGCATTCTTTGGGTTGCAATCTTTGTTATTTGGTTTTCATTCATTGCATGGATGCTGTCATTTCTACTCATTCAAAGAACAAAAAAGAAAAAAAAAGAGGAAAAATGCATTCATTTCTATTAGCAATGTAATCAGGAATGATGCCACATTCATTTTAGGTTGTGTTTGAACGTTGGATTTATAGAGAGATTTGTGAAGGGAAAAGAAATGAGAAAGGATTTGTGAATTTTTTTTTTACCTTCTATTTCATTCACAATTCCCTTCCCATTCATTTTTATGGTTGTATACATTTGAAGCAACTTGGGTGAACAAGCTCACATTTGGAAATTAAATACTTGGAGGTCAAATGGATTATATTCCTTCAAGTTCTAGAGGCTATAATGTGCAAGAGACCTGTCCAGATATGATCTGGACCTTAGTAGCAGGAATCGTGGAAGGGACTCACGCTTCTGAGGAAGAAGCGCGATTTTGCGCTTCCAAGGAAGAATCGCACAAGAATCGCGCTTCTAATGCGAAAGAATCGCGATTAGGGCTGAGACCTCTCACGGTCGATCTCGACTGTCTTTGTCGCTCTCTCTTCTCTCAGTCTCGATCTCCTCTTCGTCTCTCTTCGCCTTTGTTTGCTTCGTCTCTCTTCGCCTTTGTTTGCTTCGTCTCTCTCTTCGTCTCCCTCTCTCGTCTCTGTTTGCTTCGTCTCTCTGTTCGTCTCCCTCTCTCGTCTCTGTTCTCCCTCTCTCTCTCTCTCGATCTCTATTCTCCCTCCCTCTCCCTCTCCGTTTTATATTATATAACATAAATATAATTTATCATATATATATAATATAATATAATTTATTATATTTAATATATATAATATTTATCATATATAATATAATTTGTCATAGATAATATAATTCTTCTGTCTAAAATAAAAAACTATTTATTAAAATTTATTATTCCTAACTTTTTAACATAAAATAAATAAAATAAATCATCTAATTATTTAAAAGAAATCTATTTAAATCATATATAATAAAAAAAAAAGTTAAAAAATTTATAAAATAAAAGATCTAATTTTTATTTTTTATTTATTTGAACATAATTTATTATTCATTATTTATTATAATAAATAAAATATAATTAATAAAAATAATATATAAGCGCTCCTAATTTACGACTCCTCTAAATGGCTACGTTTCCCCGCTCCCGCCCCCGCTCCCGCCCCCGCTCCCGCTCCCGCTTCGTGCAACTAAGATCTGGACACATAAGTAAAGAATTGGAAAAAGTAAAGGCACAGTTAGGTGTGAAAATCTGTAAGAGGCATGTCAATTAAAAGCACACATGAAGTCCATTAAAACACACTTTTATTAGTTAAAAAAGAAAGGAAGACAGAGGAGTTAGAAGAATTTTGGCCTTTCATGGTCAACTCTTTTTAAATGCTTCTTCTTCCATTTTTCCTTCTTTTTTTTTTTTTTTGCCAAACTGTCTTCAAGTAAAAATTGGTCAAAGCCCAGATGGCCCCATGTGGACAGTAGCCGCTCAACCCCTCAACCATGGCTAGTCTACTCATGTTGTCTGGGAATTGGCCTTTCTAGTGGTTTTTTACAAAAAGATGTGCAGAAAAGTAGAGAGAGTGATTTGACAACTTGTAGTGGCTTTTTGGCTAAAAAACTAAGTTTCTAAACGGGGCCATAGTCTAGTATGCATACTTTTGATACGTTTGAAATTATTTTTGACATTACTATTGGATAGCCTGATATACAATGTTGGATCCATTTCTTAATAGTTTAAGCTTTTGAGACTAGTAGTGATCTAACATGGCATCAAAGTTTAGGTTGGGTGAGGTTTTGAGTTCAAGTCTTTACGCTTGCATTTGTTCTCGATTTGCATTATGGTTCAACTTAAGCTTTTAGTACTAGTGGTGATCTAACAATTATGAATGTCAATCTAATATAATCAGATGACAACTGAAATCAATGCAATCAAAAGCTATATCACAGTTACTTAGGGTTGACTCGAAATTTGTTGCCATATGCTATAAATATTTGATTCTTTAGCATTATGCACTTATTTGAACTTCATCATTTTTATGCAGCATGCCAATTTACAACAAATCCCTTTTTGGTTTTTCTCATTGAAATCTCTCTCTCTCTCTCTCTCTCTCTCTCTCTCTCTCTCTCCATATATCTATATCTATATTTATATATCATTTGATAAATGCAACCATAAATGGTTGTTTTGAAAGCTTGTCTGATTGAACTCTTTTATGCTTCAGCAAATTCGCCGGCTTCTAGTTTTTGATCCAATAGAGTAATATGATTATATGACAATGAAAGGGAAGCGACAGGAAAAGAAAAGTTAAATGAAAGAGGCTATATTTCTTATTTTGTTTGGTTGTGTTGACAAAGTGAGATGAAAATGAGTAGGCATTTTCCAAAAGAATTATTATTTTGTTTAGCTAGTCATAGAAAATTAAGTAATTTCATTTCCCTTTCTTTGGCAAATCATAGATTTTATAACATAGTGTTTAACGATTAGCATTTCTTTGTGCTAATATTTTTTTCTTTAATTTCTAAATCTGGCAGGCATCACTAAAGATTTTCAAAGTTGAGGAAAAATTATCAAAAGGATGGGGTGGGGAGAATGCGTATCATGTGAGTGGGTACCGTTATTTACTAGTGGATGGTGACAGAAATGTAACTAGGGCTTCTCCACCTGCAAAAGTGACAACACTAACGAAGGTCAGCAATTGTCGTCTGCTAGCTCAGTAATATCATTTTTGTGTGGTTTAACATGCCTTTGCAGAAGTTGGTCCATGCTTCCATGTATTACTGCAACTGTAAACTAGTTAATGCCCGAAACTTATGGTAGTTGGGCACAGGAATTTGGTTCAATTCCAATGAGTTACTATTCTTGTTGGGCCATGAAAGTTCTGTGTCTATTTAGAGCAGGTAGGTTTAAGCATTAGAGATCTTCAAGTTTAAACAACTCCTTCCTTTCTTCTCACATCATGAAAAGAGATTGCTGTTTTTACATTCATAGTGGATGTGTTTTGGACATGTTGCTATTTACTGTTCCAAGAGGCAGCTAGACTGAATTGCATAGGTGCCAATTTTCCATTCTGAGCTGTAGTCTACGTTTGATACATTGTAAATGTAGTAATCACATTTGCAAGGTATAAGAAGTGCTAGGCTGAAGGGCTGGTGAAGTAATTCCAGATGCCCTCAGCTCTTGAAGTAGATAAAGAGAAATTGATAGTGTACAGTGAAAAAAAAGTATTAATTAAGTGAATATAGCTTTACGTAAATGATTGAAATGCCACAACCTGTAGGCTTGCGCTTTGCTTAAAATCCAATTTATATTAGGGGAAATAGCATTTCAGTGGTAATTTTAAAAAATATTATCACTTCATGGAAAAGTTTATACATTTATTTTTTAATGATGCAAAGTTCATCATTAATTTGAAAATATTTTTCTTAGTTTCCACTTTAATGATATTTGTCAGAAGGCCTGTGGCTTCTGCAGTGGCTGACAAGCAACCAGCTTATTCCCACCTTTCATTTGTGTTCCAAAGCTGTTCTTTTGTTGACCCTGTTGGGATGGGTTATGAGTTAAGAGAAATAAACCTATGCGAGATCAGCAAATTGGTTGTTGCATAGGCATCATTCTGGCGTCTTGCTTGTCGTGTGAACTTCTCTAGTGTGAATTCTGTTACTTACACTGTCTACTCGGTATTGGCTGCAAAGATGCATTTACTATATATCACACTGTTATCTGTTGCAATTGTATCAGTTATTTGCAGGACTTAATTGTATATAGGGTAGTCATGAATTAAAGAGTGGTTTTCATTTTATTGATTGAATATAATATGTACTTTTCACATCTACACTGGAAGAAATTGAGGAGCCAGATAGAACTAGTGGAGTGGATACAGGAATTTTGAATTTTGAACTTATCAATTCTTAGAAATATATCACTTTACGCTGTGTTTGGTTGGAGGATTTGAAGAGGGATTTGGAAAGGGAAAAGGAAAAGTGAGGTGAAATGTGAATAAAATGTACCTACATTTCACCTAGTTTCACACACCTTTTCCCTTTCTCTTTCCAAATCCCTCCCCAAATCTCCCAACCAAACACAGCATTAAATTTTTGTTTTTTCTATGCTGCTTAACCTGTATCCTTGCCAAAGCCATTATGGTAATTAGCACAGTGGTTTTGGAATGGCACGGAATTGAAATGAAAACACCATTTGGGCTTACAAACATGAGCTTGTAGTGGCTATAACTTATTTGTATAATGGTTATTTATCATGTGGCTTTGGATTTTTGGCATCATCTCTTTCATTTGATTGATGCCCAATGGATGACTCCGGTTCTGGGGCTTGGAGGTAAGGACAAAGCAAAAGTGTTGTGGCATTGTGTTGTCTTCTCAATCTTTTGGGTTATTTGGTTGGAAAGGAATGCAAGAATCTTTGAGGACAAGTTTGATGACATGGCATTGTTGTGGGAAAGAGTATGCCATTTGGCATCATTTTGGGCTTCTATTTCGATTCCGTTTAAAGGGATTCTGTTGTTTTTGGTTTCTGGAGATTGGATAGCAATTTGTGATCTGTAAATTGTCTCTTTATTTTGATTGGTGATGTCCTTTCTTCTTTTGTAGAGGACTTCTTGTCCGCTTGTTGTAATCTTTCTTACTTAAATAAATTTTTCTTCCGTTGCCAATAAAAAAAAAATTAGTCTTACTTAAAAGATAGAAATTAATTTTTGCACATATTTGTCTATATCTACTTTAAACTGTTTGTCACATGGTGGACTTTGTCCTTAAGCTTTTTTTACTCTCTCATGCACACCTGCCTGCAATAGTCTTTCATGGTTTCACTGACATAATTGAGTTGAGCCTGGCTTGTCAGCTTGTGAAACAATTATGAGCCAAGTGTGCAATGTGTGGCTGGGTTTGTCATGATTGGGAACCGAGCCTAGGCCCTTGAGGGACTGAACTGAGCTTGAACACACTGTCTGGCTTGGCTCGGCTCGGCTCGGCTCGGCTCATTTGCACCCCCAACTGTGATTACTTAGAAGCATTTTTCACGTAAAAAAATTAAGAATGAGCGCTCTGGTGTAGAGATATTAACTGTGTAACTGTATGAGAATTTGATGAAGTGTTTTTGATGTATAATTAGTGGGTTCTTTCTTGGGGTTGTCTCTGCTATAATATTCAGGCTCTGGAAAGCTTCAATTATTTTGCTTAGTCATTGATTTCTACCCTTGGTTACTTGGTTACATCCTTGGAAAATTAAAAAAGAACACCCTATTGTAGTTTAATGTTGAGCATGCTAATAAGAAAATAAGCAAATTGGGAATTTCTTGTTTTCATTTTTTCGATGGAAAATGAGCAAATTGCGATGTAGGGTATGCTAACAAGAAAGTAAATGTTGCAGGAATCTTTGGTTGCCTTAAGTAAGCTTCGAGAGGAGGTTGATTTGGAAAAGAGTCGGGCAAAATTGGATGGCCCAAACTGTGAGAAGGATTTGGAAATATGCATAAGGGCAAAAAACAATGCTTGGGTGATTGCTCGGGTTACAAGAGGGAAGGAACTTTATATGGTTTTAGAGAAAGCGAACGAGACACTTCTCTATGCCTCTGATGCTATTGAGAAGTTTAGTGACAGGTAAATCTTTCTTCTTATGCTTCAACAAAGTAGTACTTTCTTCCTAAGTTGCACAAACATTGACATGACAAAGGACACATTGACATGGAAAATTTCAAAAATTGTGGGACATGACATGTTGACATGCAAAATATCTTGTTTTATATATTTTTTATATGTCATATATAAGGATAAACAAATATTATGTGTCATATATATGAATATTTAATTTAAAGATAATAACAAAATGTAATGTAACACTAAAATTAAAGTCTAAAGGAGGAGAATAGATGAAGCAAAGTACAAGAGGCTCAAGAAAGAGTAAATTCAAAGAAGAAGCTCAAGAAAGAGTAAATTCAAAGAATAAGCTCAAAAAAGAGTAAATTCAGAGAAGTAGCGATATTTGGAAATTTGCATGATTTCAAAGAAAAACTAATAGGAACAAAATCATGTTTCTAATATTATTAGAGTCTTATTTTATGATTACTTTATATTTTATAGGATTTTTAGGTTAGGAGTATTTTGGTAATTTTCATATTTGGTAACATAGGCTATATGGGTCGTCCATGGGTAAATTGATTTTGGAAGTATTGTATTAGTTTCCTTCTTTTGTTCTGGTTTGTTTAGGAAGTCTTCTAATTCTATATAAAGTTATGTAATGTTTATAATTTAATATAGTTGATATTTTAGAGAATTTTCAGAACTTTTAAAGCTTCTTTATAGATTGTGATGAATCGAACCCTAGGTGTGATACGTAAGGGATTCTAGGAGTGATTCTTAGACATATCTTCTTCTTTTTGTTCTTCTTTGCCCACATACCCTAGTTACTATTCTCAAGTTATTATTCACAACCCTCTAAGAGTGCACTTTTCAACCTTAAAACTTTATCCAATCACCCTCAAATCAACCCTAATCCCTTTCCCTACCTATTAGCCTTCAATTTAACCATTAAAACCTTCAAAATACTCACTGTTTAGGCCATCAAAGAACCTTTGTTTTCAAAATCCAGCCCTATCCTACATCAATAGATATACATGTACAATGTTTTTCTTTTATCATTGGATTATTCAAATTTGTAATTTTTTTTTAAAAATTTTTGTCTAGCAATGATAGACACATATTCCTCAAATGTTTGAAGTGCGTCCGACTTTAGATTTTTTGTTGTCGTCGTCATGGTGTCCGCAACATCACGCCACGCCACCCCACCTTGTCCATGCTGCTTAGCTTTCTTATGGCTTGGTGATATAATTTCTCTGCTATGCTTTTTGACATCCACAACTTTTGGTTCTCTTTTGAAGTTAAAGGGAGCATCCTTCAGCTTGTTAAAATGCCGAAGCAATTGTTATGATTTGATTGCATCGCAGAAGTGGAAAACTATGAAATGCCAAAACAGATCCTAGACTGTTTGACTTGTTTATTATGACTCTCATTAGTGGAACAGAATTAAGCAATTTGTCTAAAACTAGCTTAACAACCTTTGTTATGTTGAGTCACTGACTTTGTACTAAGGCTTAAGAGTTTTTTGTTTCAACCTGAGCTTATGCAAAGATGCACACCACACAAGGAATAGGGGAAAAACAGGAAAAGAAACAACTAACAGTAAATCTTAATTTAATTAAATCACTTCCACAATGATAAAAAAAGAGTTGGTTGTGCATTAGTTCCAGGTGTTGAGGTAAAAAAAATCTTCTTGTAAACTGGAATAAAGTGATAACTGTTCAACCAGTTCTGCTTATCAAGTAAACCTTATATTGGAGTGCTGAAAAAGTTTAATATATATCTGCATTTAGTCATATGCATATACTAATACTGACCTATTATCTGAAGTAACCACTTTAGCCTTTTTGTTTCTGTTTTTGTTTCGTGAGTTTGTTTTTTTTTGGAAACTGCCGATGTTCTTAATGAGAAATAATTATTGTCGAAGGAAGAAATCTGAAAAACTGTACCACTCATTTAAAAAAAGAAAAGAAAAGAAAAGAAAGAAAAGAAGTGAGAAATGTATGAAGATTGTTGAATTTTTTTTTATACCATGATTATTTTAAAATTTTGACTTTTTTTGAACATATTTCATTTTAACAATTAGACTGGCGACTGGTTGATAGTGTGATAGAATGAAGTGGCCACAGAAGCACTGTTATGTGAGTATTGAAGACACCAATTTTCTTGCTTGGACAGTATGTATGATCAGATCAACTGGAGGAAAACTGTGTTGGTTTAGTATCTTATTATTGACACAGAATAAAAGATAGCAATCAACCTAATTGATTGGATGGCACACCAAAAAAGTTACAATGAATGATTGCTGCTTCCATTTTACCATGATTAAAATAATTGGAGAATGCTAATTGCCTTTAATAATATACAAGCAGAGTTGTTGGTTTGATATAATTATGGGTAGATGGTAAAACATGTGACCTTTGTCATGGCGTGGATAGAGTGTAAATGGTAAAACATTAAAACCAAGCATGATGGAAGCAGGAGGATATGTCTTTGTATGTGTGTAGAGATAGAGATTGCATGTGGACTCAAAACACAGTAGGGTATACATCGCACTTGTCAATGAAGAAACATTAACAGAAGCAAAGATCATGGAGTTGGAAAGATGCCTGATAGGTTTTATTACCAAGAACAAAAGAAAAACTAGTGGCTAGTGTTTCGTCCATATGGGAAAAGATAGTAGTGTTGAACCAAATGCTTTTCCATTCTAGGAAGCAATTACTGGAATTCCTAGCTTTTCTTCACTGAGTGAATGTGTTCAGATTCTTTTAAAATTGGATTGCACTGGATACTAGCTATATTCTTTTTTGGTTATAGTATTAGAGGGTTCTTGAATTATTTATTGAATTCCCTATTATTGCTGAAAATTTGAATTAAACACGTCTCTCTCTCTCTCTCTCTCTCTCTCTCTCTCTCTCATGTTCTGCGACTTGTTCTTGATTGCCATCAGCAGTTTATTCCCAAAATTTGAATTTGTTGTTTCCTTCATGGTTCTGGATGTACTTTGGAGTTACACACATCCTGATAAAGCATATTTGTCAACTTGTTTTGTTGCTTATTCAGGTATTGCAATGGAGCTTTTTCGTTGGATTAGGAAAAAATGGTAAGCTTCGAATACTTGCACTCGGTGGGATAATAGAAAAGGTTTTGTGTTTATACACTCGACACATGTTTTTGATTTCATGTCCTTGATTGCAATCATTATTGGCACACTGTATTTGTCACACTAAAAGCCAAAACACATGCAGTCAATGTTGTGCCAACTTGTATCGATATTTTTATTTCCTCTTATGATTTTGCTCTGCACATATTTTAGTATGAAAAGGAAACTGTGTATTTGAAAAGCCAACTCCCTTTTAACATTTCTCACAGTTAACCCATTGAGATCGGTTAAATGTCTGTCTTCTTGAAGTTTATGGTAAGAATGTATCACAAGTTGAATTGCATTTTTTTTTTACTGAATCTCGATGAATTTGGCCATTGAATTGGAGGGACTTGCAAGGAATTGTTTTAAATTGATCTTTTTCAAGTTTAGCAAATATTGAAGGAAAATGTTATACAAACGGGACAATTTTTTACACTTTATTATTACTAAAGTGTCATGTAATGATTGAAATTTTGAAACTTCAACAATAGTCGCTTGAATAATATGATAGGTTAGGTATCATATCAATAAGGAAAGTTTGCACAACATGTAATTACTCAATATTGAATATTTAAGAAAGATGATTTCTACAAATTCGGTATGGTATTTTGAGTGAATAGAAGTTACATACCTGTTGGTAGCATAGACCTGGAGCTTGATTATAGCAAAGATTTTATGCCAGTGAAGTTTTTTTATTGTAAGCAAAACTTTGCCAGCGTGGTTTTGGACCTTTTTTTTTTGAAAAAAAAAAGAGAAAATTACTGGCTTTGGGCTATTTATGGTACAATATTAGAACATGCCCAGGCACAATAATGTTGCACCATTAAAATGTAATACAAAGGAAATATTTGCTTGAGCAGACACAGCATATGTTTTTTGAACAGTATTTGAAACACTATTGTTTCTATCCTTTTTTTAGTGATCAAAAAATAATAATTCAAATGCTCTCACAAATTTGAAATGTAACAAGAGGGAATTTTTTTGATTCATCAGGCAAGTTTTTTGTGCTGTTTTAAAGTAAGGAATGTTTGGTGGAAGGTTCCCTCAGTATTTGTTCTTTTCTTGCAAAAAGAACAAATTAAAAGGTTTTCATTCATTTAGGACAAATATAATTAACACATGACAAAAATACTTCAAGTTTTACTAGCCTTTTCTCCCACTATCTCAGACTACCACCACCTTGCACCACTAGCTACTGGCCACTATCTCCGTCTGTCACCGGTCATTTTTGATGATTGCTTTCTAACCATCGATCATTGATAAATATTTTTTTAACGAACACTTTTTGACATGAATCTCTAGCTTTCAATGACAACTACTACCACTACCACACTATCACCACCATTTGGGAAAAAAAGATCTATTCAAAATTTACTATTTTATAGGTAGTAAAAGTTTAATATATGTATGATAGTAAAATTTTACTCTATCAATTTAATATTTAAACAATAAATTTTCACAATATCAACCACTACCACACTTGCAATAAATTTTCACAATATTAACAACTACCACACTTACTGTGATTTTACCATTACTATTAGAAATATTAAACAAAAAAATTATCAAAACATTAAATAAACAATATTGCTAGAGTAGAATTTACTTTGTTGACAGTAAAATTTTCTTGTTCGCTACAGAGACTGAATGGACATACTCTGGTGGCCATTTGTAACAGATCTGAAGCCATCAGTCTTAGATCTGAGTTTGTCAATATTGGATCTAAGATGGTAGAGGTTGACGATGAGGATTGTGGTCACTAGTGGTAGATTTGAGACAGCGACTGATAGTGGAGACGATGTGTGGTGTTGACGAATGATGAAGATGGTATTCGCTAGCGGTAGATCTTAGATGGTAATGAATGGTGGTGACAATGAGTGATGCCGACAAACAGTGGAGGTAATGAGATACAATCGATGAGTGAAGGAGATGGTGAAGTTTTGAGCAAGCAAGCAAGAGAGAGGGAGAAAGAGTTGTAGAATATAGTGAGACACAGATACAGATGATAGTTTAATTGGTTCTTTAATGAAGGACAAAGTTGTCCATTATTTTAATTTACAATATTTTTGTATCCTTTAAATTAAAAAAAAAATTAAATCATGGACTTTTTTCATTAAAATTAGTTGTCATTTTTCCTGATACAAGTGAGTAGTGAGAGTTTTGACAAAAAAAACTGTAAAATGACACCACAAATTGGAAGGTAATAATAATGAAAACATCTGACCCGAAGCTCTATATTTTGTTTTATTTATTATTATTATTAATTATTTTTTTAATTAGGTGAAATTTTTTTGGAGCAATTACGGGTAGATCTTGTGCATAAGACTTACTTATTAAAACGTTTTTTTTTTTTTTTTTTTGATTCAACAAAATGGATATGTAGATAGGCTACTCCAACATATCCGTCAGGGAGTATTGCCCCTTAGTACCTACAGCATATCTGTAGGGAACCCTACCGCACCTATGTCGAGGCCGAAGCTTAGGCCCCCGCGTGCTCCAAGCGCTAAGGAGTATGTTTAACCCCAACAAGGGGCTATGGAGACTCGAACTCAAGCCTTGAGCGAGGGATTCGAAGGTCTTATCCACTGAACCAACTCCCTGTTGGTTACTAAAAAGTTTTACTCTAAGGTTCTGTCTTTTTGACCTAAAATAGTTTTGCCAAAAATATTTTACTCATTTTTTGTTATTTGGTTGATCAAAAAAACAAGTAAAATAATTTTTAAGAAAAATATTTTTAGTAATAAATTTATCCCTATAATTTTTTATATAAAAAAAAATACATTTCAATTACTTATACTCTCCCCATCATATTTCGATAAAATAAAATAAAAAACACAAATAAACTAAAAATAAATCAATCATAAAACAAAAACTAAAATGTCTCAAAATAAATTTCCCGTAGCATTATCAAATAATCTTTCCACAAACACAAAACACATCTAAAGTCTCAAAAAATTTCATTATCAAAACAATGAACAAGTATATATATATATATATAATTAAAAAAAAAAAAAATTAGTTCAAGACATTTATAAGTAAATGTGTCTGAATACACCTAGTGCTGAAGTAGCTCACTTGTGCCATCCTCCTCTTTATTGAGTCAAACTTAGCATGGATGGTTCAGTTCAAGGTCCTGGAAACAATGCTGGTACTGGGGGTATCATTCGAACAGATGTTGGTGAGTGGGTACTAGATTTCCAACCCTTCATTGGTTGTGCCACTATTGTTGTGGTAGAATTGTGGGCCTTATGGATTGGCCTCCAACTAGCATGGGATGAAGGTTTCCGAAAAGTTATAGTAGAAACGGACTCTTTGGAAGCTATCAAAGGTATTGGGGTAATGGATAAATTGGATCCCAATTTTAATATTTGTCAAAAACATTAGGGATCTCATGTCAAGGGATTGGCAGTGCCATCTTCAAGTTAGTGTATGAATTCTTTGACCAAAAATGCCATACATCAGGCTGCCTCAAGGCATGTTCGGCAGAATCCTCCATCTTTCGTCTAGTCTCTGTTAGCTAAGGTTGTTTAGGGCACTAGCTCCCCTCGCCTTTTTTCTTTGTAGTTTTTTAGGGTTTTGACACCTCCTGTGATTAAAAAAAAAAGAATAACTTACAAATACACCTATGAGATTTGATTAAAATATGAATCGTTCTCTGTAATTTTGGAAATTACATTACACCCTTGAGATTTTTAATTTCAAAACAAATCGCCCATTTCATTAATAAATCATGAAGTCAATTAATAGCTTTTTAATGATATTAGAAATATGTTTCAATTAATAGCTTTTTAATGATATTAGAAATATGTTTCAATTAATAATTTAGGTAATTTTATTATTGTATAGGAGAACAATTACGAATTTTATTTTTATAATTAATTCTATTAAATAAAAAATTCTAACAATGAGATATTTAAAATTTTTCAAACTATAAAGATAATATATTTATAATTTACACACACAAAACAAAAAAATTTGCCGGTAATTTTCTCAATTTCGTTTTCTCATACCTGTTTTCGGCATAATGGGCCTAGAGGAACGACGACCATATTCAATGAAAAAATGGATAAAAATCCTACCTTGAACATGGCCCAACCCAATCCAACTTTGAAATACTGAGGCTAGCCCTAATTACCCAACCCATGCATACAAAAAGCCCTAGTTAACTATGGCTAGGGTTTTGAAACGAGAAGCGAAGAAGACTCTATAAATTACTAGCAATCTTCGTTTCATTCGTCTCCTGCACAAGGTTTGAATTATCTTTTTCTGCTTCTTTTCTTTTATTTTGTTGTTGTTTGTTCCGTCTTCAACTAGTTTTGGGATTTTTGGTTTTTTAACTTTGTTATTTTGATTGAATCGGTTTTATTGAATATATGTTTGGTCAATCTTTGTCTCTTATGATGATCAATTGAAAAACTTTCGTTCTTCTGAGAAAAATTCCATGCGGAAATATTATGGAGACCTGAACTGAAGAGACAGTTTTCTATATATAAATGCTAAATATATTTTATATTTATTTATTTTTTTTCTATGGTAAGGTTATTGTTAATGTTACCATCGCATATTTAAACATATAGTGATTCATGATTTGATTTTATTTATGTGGATATGTATTGTATGCCTTTAAGTTTTAATTTGATAACAGAAATTTGAAATTTGGATCTCATTCTTGGTGTTGTTATAAAATAAACTGCTTGCAAAATGATTACTTGCTAGTGCATTAAGAACTGTGTCCTGGGCACAATTGTTCATGAATTTGTAATTAGTTTATTCTTTTTTCATTTTATTTGGAAATCTCCTTTTGACATTTATACTATGTTTGGTTCATTGGAATGAAAGTGCAATGCTCATTTCTTAGTATCCTGTGAAATGATCAATGATAATTTGATTTATAATGTATTTTTCATGATATTTTAGTTAACCAAATGTGAGAACTGATATTTTGGTGGAATGATCATTTTATTTCACTTCTAATGAACCAAACACTACTTCAAAGCTTGATTTTGGTTTAATTCCTTACAAATTTTTAGCAATAAGATTTGTTGAAGTTGTTGATGGATTTTCATTGGTTATTTAAATTTTAGCTGACAATTTTTGTGAATATTTTTGTTTAATGTTGAGAATCTAATTGCATGACTTTTTTGTTTTTTAATGCTTTTTGGTCTGTTGATTAATTGCTTGTGCTTCTGATGATGATGAAAAGAAACTTTCGTTCTGCTGAGAAATTTCATGCTGAAAATTTATGGAGACCTGAACTGAAGAGGCTTGAGAAAGATCTTTTAATGCATCATTTTGATTGTTTTAAAATTTTCGAACTAACCCTCTGCTTGTTTGCTAATAAGTTTTAGTAAAGTTAAGAAATTGAAAAATTTCCTCATTGAATCTTCATGGTTTTATTAAAGTTTATCAATATGTTTTCATATGATTTTGGGTTTTTGGATACGATAGACTTTGGTTGTTCTCTTTATTATTAAGTAGACTTTCAAGATCTTGGTATCTCTTATGATGATCACTACAAACATTTGTTTTCCTGAGAACAATCATGCTGATATACATGGAGACCTGAGCTGAAGAGTATTTCATAAGATCTTTGTACAAACTACCTTCAATAAGTCTGTAATGTTACTGTTGAATTAAGTTTCTTCATTGTGCTTTCTCTCCCATTTTCATGCAAATTCATTTTTACTTGATTAGGGTTTCAGAATAAGGATAATGTTTTTGTCTCAGCAGTACTTGATTAGGGTTTGGTTAGTTTTATTTTTTAAAATTTGTTATTTGGCTGTTATTTAGTGTTATTTGATTTTCAATAAACTTGTTTTTAATGTTTTAATTTTTGTTCTTCACATTTTAGAGATTCAATTAGATGTATTGGTAAAGAAAAAAAATTGATTAAAATATGTTAATAGTTCGCTAAAGATAACTGGTGTATGGTGGTCACTCTTTTCATCTGCTGATCCTCTGCCCTTGTTCTGCCCTGTCTGGGATTTGAAACGGGTCTATGAGGGTTAAACTGTCCAGCGCTTGTACATATACTAGTCATAGGTGCAGACATTGACTAGGGCTTTTTGTATGCATTGGTTGGGTAATTAGGGCTATCCTCACCACTTCAAAGTTGGATTGGGTTGGGCCAAGTTCAAGGTTGGACTTTTACCCATCTTTTAATTGAAATATGAGGGTTGCTGTTGTTCCTTTAGGCCTAACATGCTTTAAAAGGTATGAGAAAACAAATTTGAGATAATTACCGGGAGATTCTATTTGCACCCAATAAATTATTCAGTACGTTTAACTTCTTAGTACTCTCTATCAAATTATTTAGAATCATAGTTTGCTTTCAATACACAATATTTTTTTCACAAATTAACTCAAGATAAAATTAAAATTTGTCAATGATAGGAAAAAAAATAATAAATGAAGGTTTAATGTTATGAATTTCATCAAGTCTTCCATGGAAGGCAAATGGAAGAGGCCAAACTGAACCGAACGAATCTATTTTAAATGGGACAAATTTTCTGCAAAATCTTTGTAATGGTGGATGGTTCAGAACAGGTTAAAACTGCGACATTGAATTGTTGATTCGTCAATAATTATTTTAATATGTAGTTGTAATAACAGCTTAAACTTTGTGGTTTTCGGTTCTTTTTAAGCAGTTTATACACTATTCAAAATTTATTTATTTGGATAAACAAATGTATTATCTTTAAGTACTGTCTCAAAGTTTGTGCTTTCCAGGATGATTCAGTCCTTGAGGAGTGATAATGGTGAAATTTGATGAGGTGGATTAAAGTTTTTGAATGAGAAAGAAGATGAAAACAAATAATTGAAATTTGGATAAGAAGATGAAAAGATTTGAATATGAAAAATAGACATAAGTGATTAGGGTGTATTACAAGAAAAAAATAATATTTTATTTTAGAATTTAATGTGTCTTGTTTACCTGAGTCGTATTTACCACTTCATTGTCTAAATTTTGAATTCATGAAGAAAATGAACATTTGAACCGGACATTGCATGTATTTTCAAAAGAAACGGAAAACTTTGATATTTGAACATGGCATGACATTGCATTCACATATATGAGACTGCTTAAAATATATATATACTTCGGTAAGATATCTTTGTTAGGCTTTGTGCTCGCTCCTATTGGATTTGTGCAGGAAAGGATATGATGATCCCGCCTAGTTGAAGGTGTGGATTGTTTTGAAAAGGGCAAGAGGCTCTTCTTTTGTGTATCTTTGGCAAGCAAGTGCTTATTACGTTTGGTTTTGCCAACTTTTTGTGTAACCGAGCTTAAGCTTTGGAAGTTGTAGCCTTTGGACATATGTTTTGCAGTTATTTCTTTACTTGTTATTGTTGCACATGGTATAGATACACCCTTTTAGGAGATTAAATATATATTGCATGTGAACACTTTTGTATATCTTTCATCTATACTATTATATAAAGTGAGCCTTTAACGTAGTTTTTTGAAACTTTTGCCATGTGGCATTTAGATAGGGACTCAATAAACCAATTATAATCAATCACTTCCACATTCTACTTTCCCACCTTTGTCTCTTAAACTGCTGTACAATTTCAAAAAATAAAAGTGATGGGTCTTCAACTTTTTAGAGAGCGAAAATGGGTCTGACATTGGTTGGTAGAGCATTTAAAAATAAAAAAATTCAAGCATTGATTTTTTTGAGTGAGCAAATTAAAGGCGCAGTTTTGAATTTTGAAACTCAAACTTATAGGTTCACTCTCCTTTTATTGTTTCACAAACTTCTTATTTTGTGTATTGGTGGAAGTGAAATTTCTGTTTGTGTATGTGGGAGTAAAATTTTTGTTTGTAAAGATTTGCTGGGAATGTTTCTATGCAGTGTTTGAAGATGAGATCCACAGTGCAATTGTGGATAATAAGCTTTTCAAACATGGTGAACGCATTGCCATTGGCGCTTCTGGTGGCAAAGGTTATTGTTTCTTCTTCCTATTCCATCTTTAATCTTTTAATATTAATAAATATTCTAATATGATGGTACTGATTCTAGATTTCCAAGTATTTCATGTATTTGAATTGCAATTTCTTTTATATATAATATAGTCTATTATTTTTAATTTCAATTTTTTTTATTTTACTTTTTTATTTTATTTCTTTATTATGATATATATATATATATATATCAATTGTGATGAATCAATTCTCCTTCTCTAAACTCTTTATTTATTTGTTTCGAACTGGTGGATTAATGTAGAGTTATTTAATTGAAGCTATTTTATTTTTATTTTTTAAATTTTCTAACCTAGGGTTAATTACTATTTCTTTTCACCAATTTTAAAATTAATAATGGAAAAGAGATAGAATACCTATAAGATTATGTATGAGTAATAGAAAATTTTTAATTTGTTTGTTATAGCTGATAAAGTTCAATTTATTTGTTTATTTTTTATATTTATTGATTAGCAGTTTATTTGTAGATAATAAAAAGATTCCAAAAATATTTAAATAAAAAGAATGAAAGATATAGGACATCTTGAGAAATTATGTACGAATATAATTTTAAATTTGGTTAAGCAAATAAAAAATTAAAAAAATTATAGGTAATAAGGAGGATACCAAAATATATTAAAATTAAAAATAAACATTTAATTTTTTTCATGATCATTATAACAAAACTATTTGGATTGTTCCTAAAAAAAAAAAAAATTAAAAAATGAAACTTAGAAAAATAATTGAAGATAAATCAAAATTTTAAATTTATTTGTTATAGCTGATAAGGTTCAATTTATTTGTTTATTTTTTATATTTATTGATTAGTAGTTTATTGTTTGTAGATAATAATAAGATTGGAAAAAAATATTAAATTAAAAAAATAAATAAAGAGATAGGATACCTTGAAAAATTATGTACGAATATAATTTTAAATTTAGTTAAACAAATAAAAAAATAAAAAATATTGATAGATAATAAAGAGGATACCAAAAGATATTAAAATTAAAAACAATTATTTAATTTTTTTTATAATACAATATTATTCGGATTGAATAATTAAAGAGAAACCATTATTCTTATATTATAATTTTTTTTGAATTGCACACCCATTATAGCTAGTACGAAATGAAATGCTATTTGAGGGAAACTAATAAGTGGAAATCGAGTATTGGTTGGAAATCATCATGTTTAATTTATGTCTTTTATTTAGGGCGTTACATTTTCAGCCATTTAAGTGTTTGATTTGTCTCTATCTGTTGAAAACGTCGATCTTAATAATCTTCATCAAAATTGTTCACTCACTCAAAGAGCAATCTGAGGAAAAAAAATTACAAATCCCCATTTTCAGCACCAAGCAGCAAATTTTAAAATAATAGACATCTGAAAGTAATAAATATATGAAACAAAAAATTAACAGATTGAAAAGACTGAATCAAACCTAAGTGAGTGAGAAAACAGAGGAGAAAGATCGATGAGTGAGAAACCAATCTTCCACGTGATGATGATGAACAGAACCAGAGACCGCACCGAAGTCCTCATGGAGGTGAGAATCTTCATCTTTGATCCTCAAGATCTGGCTATGCACGTAAACAACATTCTTCGAAGTCTATTGCCCAAACTTCGCCACTGACCTTGGCGATTCAATCTCGTTCGATGATCCAACACTCTGTTGATCCGTCTCGATCTCCATACCGCACACATTCGGCTTCAGTTTTGCATACAGACTCCGATCAAATTCTCGACTCCGATGATGGTTAGCAGCGGCGAAATCGATGTTTAAGATCTAATATGAGATCTAATCGTCATTCAAGAAGCCTCCTTTCAGGTTTTGAAATCGTTACCTCAAGAGAGATAAAACAAGTGAAAAGAAAGAGACCCTAGTATTGACACACCACGCGACTACTGCGTCGACGATCTCTCCTATCGATCTAGAGAAAAGATGAAGAAAGAGAGAAAAGGAGAGAGAGGGAGAGGACGGTGGTGTCAGAGGTGTTTCGTTAGTGGTGATATAAGAGAGAGAAGATGAGGAGAAAAAGAGGAAAAAGAGGAAAAAGGGGGGAGAGAGAGAGGAGGAGGATGACAGGCGTTAAGATCCTCTAGACTGATCCTCTAGTGATCCTACAGTGAATTTATGAGGGCGCGACACTTGTCCCATTAATGGAATCAAGGGTTGAGATCAATCCCTCACCAAAACGACGTCGTTTTAATGGGAGAAATTAAAAAAAAAAAAAAGTGTGAAAAGAGAAACGAAGAGAGACAGAAAACACCAGCCATCGAAGTTCTTCTCCATATCTGCCGCACTCTCCTTCCTCCCGGCGACCCCACCCCACCCCTCTCCTTCTCCTCCTACTATGTTGGAGTTCTTCTCCTCTCTCGCTTCTTCTCTCATCTACATTCTTTCTAGGTAAAAACCTGTTGAACCAAATAAATCGCTGGCAATAAATGGCGAAAAAGGTTGAAGGTGTTTCAATCTGGACTATGAGAATTTCTTTAAGACCAAAATCAACAAAAAAAAATAAAAAATAAAAAATAAATTCAAGATTGTGCCTTCAATAAAAGAATTTTGGCTTTGGGGATTTTACCTTGCTGCTTTCACTTTATCTCCTTGATTGTATAATTTATATGTATATATATATATATATATATATTTGTATATATGTGCAAATATTGATTTGTTGCAGTAGCAGAAAAAGTGAAACCAGATTTGCATATTAGAGAAGAGATAATGGAATAGAAAAAAAGAGCAGAGAGGCGTTAACGGAAGAGAGTTACTGAGTTTTTTTTTTTTTTTTTTTTTTTTAAAATAATAGACGCATGGAAAAATTAGAGTTATAGGGAGAGAGAGAAATATATGTTGTATATGCAATGCGAAGAAAATGAAATCAATGAACGGAGAGATTGTCGACGCAGTAGCGCTGTAAGGATGGCGGCGCGTGGTGTGTCAGTGCCAAGGTCTTTTTATTTTCTCTCGTTTTCTCTCTCTTGAGGTAATGATTTCAGAACCTGGAAAGAGGGCTTCTTAAATGACAATTAGATCTCAAACATTGATCTCGCTGTCGCCACCATCATTGAAGTCGAGAATTTGATCGAAGACTGTATGCAAAATCGAAGCCGAAGGTATGTGGTATGGAGATTAAGACGGATCAACAAAGTGTTGGATCATCGGACGAGATTGAATCGCCAAGGTCGGTAGCGAAGTTTGGGCAGTGGACTCCGAAGAATGTTGTTTACGTGCATAGCCAAATCTTGAGGATCAAAGATGAAGATTCTCACCTCAGTGAGGACTTCAGTGAAGTCTCTGGTTTTCTTCATCATCATCATGATCACCAGGAAGATTGGTTTCTCACTCATTAATCTTTCTTCTCTGTTTTCTCACTCACTCAGGTTTCAGTTTTTTCAATCTGTTAATTTTTCGTTTCATATATTTTTTACTTTCAGATGTCTATTATTTTACAATTTGCTACTTGGTGCTGAAAATGGGAATCTGTTTTCTCACTCACTCATGTTTCTAATATTATTAGAGTCTTATTTTATGATTAATTTATATTTTATAGGATTTTTAGGTTAGGAGTATTTTGGTAATTTTCATATTTGCTGACATAGGCTATATGGGTTGCCCATGGGTAAATTGATTTTGGAAGTCAAAGATATTGTATTAATTTCCCTATTTTGTTCTGATTGGTTTAGAAAGTCTTCTAATTCTATATAAAGCTATGTAATGTTTATAACTTAATATAATTGATATTTTAGAGAATTTTTTGAGCTTTTGAAGCTTCTTTATAAATTGTGATGAATCGAATCCTAGGTGTGATGCGTGAGGGATTCTAGGAGTAATTCTTAGACATATCTTCTTCTTTTTGTTCTTCTTTGCCCTCATACCCTAGTTACTATTCTCGAGTTACTATTCACAACCCTCTAAGAGTGCACTTTTCAACCTTAAAACTTTATCCAATCACCCTCAAATCAACTCTAATCCCTTTCTCTACCTATTAGCCTTCAATTTAACCATTAAAACCTTAAAATACTCACTGTTTAGGCTGTCAAATAACCTTTGTTTTCAAAATCCAGCCCTGTCCTACATCAATAGATATACATGTACAATGTTTTGCTTTTATCATTGGATTATTCAAATTTGTAAAATTTTTTTTTTTTTTTTTTTTTTTTTTTTTTTTTTTTTTGTGTCTAGCAATGATAGACACATATTCCTCATATGTTTGAAGTGTGTCCGACTTTAGATTTTTTTTTGTCATCGTCATGGTGTCCGCAACGCAACACCACGCCACCTTGTCCATGCTTCTTAGCTTTCTTATGGCTTGGTGATTTAATTTCTCTGTTATGCTTTTTGACATCCACAACTTTTGGTTCTCTTTTGAAGTTAAAGGGAGCATCCTTCAGCTTGTTAAAATGCCGAAGCAATTGTTATGATTTGATTGCATCGCAGAAGTGGAAAACTATGAAATGCCAAAACAGATCCTAGACTGTTTGACTTGTTTATTATGAATCTCATTAGTGGAACAGAATTAAGCAATTTGTCTAAAACTAGCTTAACAACCTTTGTTATGTTGAGTCACTGACTTTGTACTAAGGCTTAAGAGTTTTTTGTTTCAACCTGAGTTTATGCAAAGATGCACACCACACAAGGAATAGGGGAAAAACAGGAAAAGAAACAACTAACAGTAAATCTTAATTTAATTAAATCACTTCCACAATGATAAAAAAAAGAGTTGGTTGTGCATTAGTTCCAGGTGTTGAGGGAAAAAAAAAAATCTTCTTGTAAACAGGAAAAAATTGATAAATGTTTGACCAGTTCTTATCAAGTAAACCTTATGTTGGAGTGCTGAAAAAATTTATTATATATCTGCGTTTAGTCATATGCATATACTAATACTGACCTATTTTCTGAAGTAACCACTTCAGCCTTTTTGTTCCGTGTTTTTGTTTTTTTTTGGAAACTGCCGATGTTCTTAATGAGAAATAATTATTGTCGAAGGAAGAAATCTGAAAAACTGAACCACTCATTTAAAAAAAGAAAAGAAAAGAAAGAAAAGAAGTGAGAAATGCATGAAGATTGTTGAATTTTTTTTTATACCATTATAATTTTAAAAGTTTTTTTTGAACATATTTCATTTTAACAATTAGACTGGCGACTGGTTGATAGTGACAGAATGAAGTGGCCACAGAAGCACTGTTATGTGAGTATTGAAGACACCGATTTTCTTGCTTGGACAGTATGGATGATCAGATCAACTGGAGGAAAACTGTGTTGGTTTAGTATCTTCTTATTGACACAGAATAAAAGATAGCAATCAACCTAATTGATTGGATGGCACACCAAAAAAGTTACAATGAATGATTGCTGCTTCCATTTTACCATGATTAAAATAATTGGAGAATGCTAATTGCCTTTAATAATATACAAGCAGAGTTGTTGGTTTGATATAATTATGGGTAGATGGTAAAACATGTGACCTTTGTCATGGCGTGGATAGAGTGTAAATGGTAAAACATTAAAACCAAGCATGATGGAAGCAGGAGGATATGTCTTTGTATGTGTGTAGAGATAGAGATTGCATGTGGACTTGAAACACAGTAGGGTATACATCGCACTTGTCAATGAAGAAACATTAACAGAGGCAAAGATCATGGAGTTGGAAAGATGCCTGGTAGGTTTTATTACCAAGAACAAAAGAAAAACTAGTGGCTAGTGTTTCGGACATAGAATGGGAAAAGATAGTAGTGTTGAAGCAAAGGGCTTTTCCATTCTAGGAAGCAATTACTGGAATTCCTAGCTTTTCTTCACTGAGTGAATGTGTTCAGATTCTTTTAAAATTGGATTGCACTGGATACTAGCCATATTCTTTTTTGGTTGTAGTATTAGAGGGTTCTTGAATTATTTATTGAATTCCCTATTATTGCTGAAAATTTGAATTAAACACATCTCTCTCTCTCTCTCTCTCTCATGTTCTGCGACTTGTTCTTGATTGCCATCAGCAGTTTATTCCCAAAATTTGAATTTGTCGTTTCCTTCATGGTTCTGGATGTACTTTGGAGTTACACACATCCTGATAAAGCATATTTGTCAACTTGTTTTGTTACTTATTCAGGTATTGCAATGGAGCTTTTTCGTTGGATTAGGAAAAAATGGTAAGCTTCGAATACTTGCACTCGGTGGGATAATACAAAAGGTTTTGTGTTTATACACTCGACACATGTTTTTGGTTTCATGTCCTTGATTGCAATCATTATTGGCACACTGTATTTGTCACACCAAAAGCCAAAACACATGCAGTCAATGTCGTCATGCCAACTTGTATCGGAATTTGTATTTCCTCTATGATTTTGCTCTGCACATATTTTAGTATGAAAAGGAAACTGTGTATTTGAAAAGCCAACTCCCTTTTAACATTTCTCACAGTTAACCCATTGAGATCGGTTAAATGTCTGTCTTCTTGAAGTTTATGGTAAGAATGTATCACAAGTTGAATTGCATTTTTTTTTTTTTTACTGAATCTCGATGAATTTGGCCATTGAATTGGAGGGACTTGCAAGGAATTGTTTTAAATTGATCTTTTTCAAGTTTAGCAAATATTGAAGGAAAATGTTATACAAATGGGACAATTTTTTACACTTTATTATTACTGAAGTGTCATGTAATGATTGAGATTTTGAAACTTCAACAATAGTCGCTTGAATAATATGATAGGTTAGGTATCATATCAATAAGGAAAGTTTGCACAACGTGTAATTACTCAATATTGAATATTTATGAAAGATGATTTCTACAAATTCGGTATGGTATTTTGAGTGAATAGAAGTTGTATACCTGTTGGTAGCATAGACCTGGAGCTTGATTATAGCAAAGATTTTATGCCAGTGAAGTTTTTTGATTGTAAGCAGAACTTTGCCAGCATGGTTTTGGACCTTTTTTTTTTGAAAAAAAAAGAGGAAGTTACTGGCTTTGGGCTATTTATGGTACAATATCAGAACATGCCTAGGCACAATAATGTTGCACCATTAAAATGTAATACAAGGGAAATATTTGCTTGAGCAGACACAGCATATGTTTTTTGAACATTATTTGAAACACTATTGTTTCTATCCTTTCTTTAGTGATCAAAAAATAATAATTCAAATGCTCTCACAAATTTGAAATGTAACAAGAGGGAATTTTTTTGATTCATCAGGCAAGTTTTTTGTGCTGTTTTAAAATAAGGAATGTTTGGTGGAAGGTTCCCTCAGTCTTTGTTCTTTTCTTGCAAAAAGAACAAATTAAAAGGTTTTCATTCATTAAGGACAAATATAATTAACACATGACAAAAATACTTCAAGTTTTACTAGCCTTTTCTCCCACTATCTCAGACTACCACCACCTTGCCCCACTAGCTACTGGCCACTATCTCCGTCTGTCGCCGGTCATTTTTGATGATTGCTTTCTAACCATCGATCTTTCATTTTCGATGATTGCTTTCTAACCTTCGATCATTGATAAATATTTTTTTAACGAACACTTTGTGACATGAATCTCTAGCTTTCAATGACAATTACCACCACTACCATACTATCACCACCATTTGGGAAAAAAAGATCTATTCAAAATTTATTATTTTATGGGTAGTAAAATTTTACTCTATGTATGATAGTAAAATTTTACTGTCTCAATTTAATATTTAAACAATAAATTTTCACAATATCAACAACTACCACACTTACTATAAATTTTCACAATATTAACAACTACCACACTTACTGTGATTTTACCATTACTATTAGAAATATTACACAAAAAAATTATCAAAACATTAAGTAAACAATATTGCTAGAGTAAAATTTACTCTGTTGACAATAAAATTTTCTTGTTCACTACAGCGACTGAATGGACAAACTCTGGTGGCCATTTGTAACAAATCTGAAGTCATCAGTCTTAGATTTGAGTTCGTCAATATTGGATCTAAGATGGTGGAGGTTGAAGATGAGGATTGTGGTCACTGGTGGTAGATTTGAGACAACGATTGATAGTGGAGGCGATCTGTGGTGTTGGCAAATGATGAAGACGGTATTCACTAGCGGTAGATCTAAGATGGTGATGAATGGTGGTGACAATGAGCGAAGCCGACAAACAGTGGAGGCAATGAGATATGATTGATGAGTGAAAGAGATGGTGAAGTTTTGAGCAAGCAAGAGAGAGGGAGAAAGAGTTGTAGAATATAGTGAGACACGGATACAGATAATAGTTAAATTGGTTCTTTAATGAAGGACAAAGTTGTCCGTTAATTTAATTTATAATATTTTTGTATCCTTTAAATTGACAAAAAAATTAAATCACGGACTTTTTTCATTAAAATTACTTGTCATTTTTCCTAATACAAGTGAGTAGTGAGAGTTTTGACAAAAAAAGCTGTTAAAATGACACCACAAATTGGAAGGTAATATTAATGAAAACATCTGATCCGAAGCTCCATATTTTGTTTTATTTATTATGATTATTATTAATTATTTTTTTAATTAAGTGAAATTCTTTTGGAGCAATTACGAGCAGATCTTGTGGATCGGAGTTACTTACTAAAAAGTTTTTCTCTAAGGTTCTGTTTGTTTTGAAGTAAAATAGTTTTGTCAAAAATATTTTACTCATTTTTCGTTGTTTGGTTGAACAAAAAAACAAGTAAAATAATTTTTAAGAAAAATATTTTTGCATTATTTTTTCAAAAATGACTTACCTTTAAAAATTTCCTAAGTTAATTTTTACAAAATTGATTCTCACCCACTACATTTTCAATACATTTAGTTTTTTCAAATAAATATCTTAGCTTACTAAAAAAATCATAAATGATAGTTTATTGAATCAAAATTTATCTTTTAAGTAATAAAATGTTTTTGTTTCAAGAATCAACCGACCGTCGAAAAATAAAAACAAAAACATTTTTTTTTGTGTAAAATCAATTGATAAGAAAAATATTTTTTTAGTAAAATATTTTACGTCGAAACAAATAGAATCTAACTTTTAGTAATAAATTTATCCCTATAATTTTTTATTAAAAAAAAAATACATTTCAATTACTTGTACTTTCCCCATCATATTTCAATTAAAAAAAAACAAAAAACTAACACAAATAAACTAAAAATAAATCAATCATAAAACAAAAACTAAAATGTCTCAAAATAAATTTCCCCTAGCATTATCAAATAATCTTTCCACAAACACAAAACACATCTAAAAGTCTGAAAAAAATTTCAATAGCATAACAATAAACAACTATATATATATAATTAAAAAAAAGGACAAATTACACAAATAGTTCTTATAGTTTGAGACTTGTGTCACTTTGATCCCTGACTTTTCAATTGTGACACATTTGATCCTGAATTTTGAATCTTGTACCAAATAAAGACAATTAAAGATACCATTGTTTAATTTCAAGGGCAAAATAGTCAATTTAATAAAATATAAACTAATTTGACAAAAATAAATGTCAAAAAAATATTTTTAATCTTTTAAAAAATATTTTTATCCACCAATGATAAAATTATGTAAAATTGATAAAAATTAATAAAAATTACATGATTAATTTTTTAAAATTAATTTTACATGATCATCATCCAAACACATAATAAAAATTAATTTGGTAAAAAAAAAATAAATGTCTAAAAGATTTATCAATTTTACATAATTTTATTTTTAGTGGGTAGAAATAATTTTTAAAAATTCAAAAATATTTGTTTGACATTTATTTTTGTCAAATTAGTTTATATTTTATCAAATTGATGATTTTACCCTTGAAAAATCTAATGATATCTTTAATTGTCCTTATTTGGAACAAGATTCAAAATTCAAAATTAAATATGTCACAATTAAAAAGTTAGGGACTAAAGTGATACAAATTCTAAACTATAGATATTATTAGTGTAATTCATCCTTCAAAAAAAACTTAGTTCAAGACATATAAGTAAATAAGTCCACGGGTAAAGAAAGAATGGTGGCCTGAATACACAGGTAGCTCACTTGTGCCATCCTCCTCTTTATTGAGTCAAACTTAATATGGATGGTTCATTCAGTTCGAGGCCATGGAAACATTGCTGGTACTGGGGGTATCGTTCGAACAGATGTTGGTGAGTGGGTACTAGGCTTCAAACACTTCATTGCTTGTGCCACTATTGTTGTGGTTGAATTGTGGGCCTTATGGATTGGCCTCGAAAAGTTATAGACTTCTAGTAGAAACGGACTCATTGGAAGCTATCAAAGCTATTGGGGTAATGGATAAATTGGATCCCAATTTTAATATTTGTCAAAAACATTAGGGATCTCATGTCAAGGGACTGGCAGTGCCATCAAAAATGCTATACATCAGGCTGCCTCAAGGCTTGTTCTGTAAGACCTTCCATCTTTCATCCAGCCTCTGTTAGCCAAGGATGTTTAGGGGATTAGCTCCTCTCCTTTTTTTTTCTTTGTAGTTCTTGGGGGCTTTAACATCCCCTGTAACAAAAAAAAAAAGAAAAGAAAAAAAAAGGAGTAAATTACAAATACACTCTTAAGGTTTTATTAAAATACAAATCGCTCTCTGTGGTTTTAAAAATTATATTTTACCCCTTAAGGTTTATAATTTAATAACAAATCACCAATTTTATTAATAAATTATCAAGTCAATTAACAATTTTTAATGATATTAGAAATATGTTTCAATTAATAATTCGGGTAATTTATTATCGTATGGGAGGGCAATTATGAATTTTATTTTTTTAATTAATTCTATAAAATAAAAAATTCTAACAAGGGGTATTTGTAATGTTTCAAACCACAGGGAGTAATATGTACCTTAAACAAATCTCAAGGGTGTATTTGTAATTTACCAAAAAAAAAAAATATGCTGGTAATTATCTCAATTTTGTTTCCTCATACCTCTTTTAGGCATAATGGGCCTGCAGAAACAACAGCCATATTCAATTAAAAAATGGGTAAAAATCAAGCCTTGAACTTGGCCCCAACCCAATCTAACTTTGAAGTACCGAGGCTAGCCCTAATTACCCAACACATGCACATAAACTGCCCTAGTTAACTACGACTAGGGTTTTGAAACGAGAAGCGAAGAGTCCTCTATAAATCACCAGCAATCTTCCATTCAATTGTCGCTTGCACAAGGTTCGTACCTACCTTTGATATTATCTTTTGCTGCTTCTCTTATTTTATTGCTATATATGTTTGTTCTATCTTCAACTGTGTGCAAAGTTTTGGGATTTTTTTTGTTTGTTTTTTGATTTGTTAAGTATTTTGATTCAATTGGTTTTATTGAATATATGTTTGGTCAATCTTTGTCTTTGATGATGATCAATTGAAAAACTTTCGTTCTTCCGAGAAAATTCCATGCGGAAATATTATGGAGACCTGAACTGAAGAGACAGTTTTCTATATATAAATGCTAAATATATTTTATATTTATTTATTTATTTCTATGGTAAGGTTATTATTTATGTTACCCTGGCATATTCAAACATATAATAATTCATGATTTGATTTTATTTATGTGGATATGTATTGCATGCTTTTAAGTTTTAATTTGATAACAAGAAATTTGAAATTTGGATCTCATTCTTGGGGTTGTTATAAAATAAAAAGCTTGCAAAATGAGTACTTTTGTGCATTAAGAACTGTGTCCTGGGCACAATTGTTCATGAATTTGTAATTAGTTTATTCTTTTTTCATTTTATTTGGAAATCTCCTTTTGACGTTTATACTATGTTTGGTTCATTGGAATAAAAGTGCAATGCTCATTTCTTAGTATCCTGTGAAATGATCAATGATAATTTCATTTATAATGTATTTTTCATGATATTTTAGTTAACCAAATGGGAGAACTGATATTTTGGTGGAATGATCGTTTTATTTCACTTCTAATGAACCAAACACTACTTCAAACCTTGATTTTGGTTTAATTCCTTACAAATCTTTAGCAATAAGACTTGTTGAAGTTGTTGATGGATTTTCATTGGTTATTTAAATTTTAGCTGACAATTTTTGTGAATATTTTTGTTTAATGTTGAGAATCTAATTGCGGGACTTTTTTTTTTTTAATGTTTTTTGGTCTGTTAATTAATTGCTTGTGCCTCTGATGATGATGAAAAGAAACTTTCGTTCTGCTGAGAAATTTCATGCTGAAAATTTATGGAGACCTGAACTGAAGAGGCTTGAGAAAGATCTTTTAATGCATCATTTTGATTGTTTTAAAATTTTCGAACTAACCCTCTGCTTGTTTGCTAATAAGTTTTGGTAAAGTTAAGAAATTCAAAAATTTCCTCATTGAATCTTCATGGTTTTATTAAAGTTTATCAATATGTTTTCATATGATTTTGGGTTTTTGGATACGATAGACTTTAGTTGTTCTCTTTATTATTAAGTAGACTTTCAAGATCTTGGTATCTCTTATGATGATCACTACAAACATTTGTTTTCCTGAGAACAATCTTGCTGATATACATGGAGACCTGAGCTGAAGAGTATTTCATAAGATCTTTGTGCAAACTACCTTCAATAAGTCAGTAATGTTACTGTTGAATTAAGTTTCTTCATGTTGCTTTCTCTACCGTTTTCATGTAAATTTATTTTTACTTGATTCGGGTTTCAGAATAAGGATAATGTTTTTGTCTCAGTAGTACTTGATTAGGGTTTGTTTAGTTTGATTTTTAAAAATTTGTTATTTGGCTGTTATTTTAGCGTTATTTGATTTTCAATGAACTTTTTCTAATTTTTTAATTTTTGTTCTTCACATTTTAGAGATTCAATTAGATGTATTGATAAAGTAAAAAAATTGATTAAAATGTGTTAATAGTTCGCTAAAGATAACTGGTGCATGGTGGTCACTCTTTTCATCTGCCGATCCTCTGCCCTTGTTCTGCCTTGTGTGAGATTTGAAACGGGTCTGTGAGGGTTAAACTGTCCAGCTTTTGTACATATACTAGTCATAGGTGCAAACATTAAGCTGGCTCATACAATTACATTTTCTATACCTTTTGATTTACCCTCTTCTTCTTTTTCTTGTTTTATGTTTATTCATTGTTAAATATCTATCCCTTTTAATCTAACTTCTTTGTGGTCAATATTGTTATTGACATAAGGTGAAAGCCAATGAGGATTATTATCGTTTTAAGTTGGAATTACCGACTGAATCACTTCTGTGTTGACACATCAATTATCTGAGGCTTAGACCCATTATGCATTGTAATATTTTAAATATTTTATGGATTTTTGCTAATATTTAAAAGCTGTATCAACACACCCTAAAATGTTATGAATCATAATAAAATGCTTGCGTTGATGTAATTGTTTTCTATACTGTGCTTTTCATCAGCATGGGATTCCGGGCAATTAGTAATTTCCATTCCATTAGAACTCTCACATTGATGTTTTAGAGTTTGGATTCTCGTATGCTCCATTTGGTTCATTGGAATATAATTGAATGGTGATTTCTTGGGATTTATTAGGGAATAATAATTCTCTTAACATAGTGAAAAATGATTTTATTTATATTTTTAGTTTAACCAAATTTAGGAATAGATATTTTGATGGAATAATTATTTGATTTAAGTTAATTTCAATGAACCAAACAACCAAACATTTCCTTAGAGCCTTCCACGGGATTGATCGTAACCTGGGAGCAGACTTCTAAGATTAGGCCTGTAGGAGGACTTCTAAAATTGGCGACCTTTTATATTCACATACAAAACAAAAATTGAATGAAATGTTGAATATTCATAATTTTGTTTTATTTGTTTGTACTTTTCTGGCTGATATAATTATTATGAAAATTATATATTAAAATTTACTTAAATTAAAATATGAATAAATTTATCACAAGAACTATAAAGAAAAAAATTGGTCACAAAATTTAAAATTTTAATATCAAAGACTGAATTAAATAAAAATTTATTGAAATTAATTCACGAAGTTTTAAATAAATTTTCTTTACTGGTGGCACATTATTGGCCTTGTGCTATATACGAAGTTACCAAAGAGAAAGCGAATAGAAAGGAATTTAGGGTGCTGCTGTGCAGCGAAATGGGTCCATTTCGGAGTCCATTTCAATAATTCGAGCTGTTTATATTTTAAAATATAAACGGATATTGTAAAACATCAAGTTAAGCGGATATTGTTTATCTATTCATCAATTCACATTTGTATTCATTTTAAATTTTAAATCACAATTATTATTTATTTTTGTGGATATAAATGTGAGTGGATAAATTCGATTAATTTGATTTTTGACCGACATGTTTTACATTTGTTTTCATTTTAAATTTTAAATCACAATTATTATTTATTGTTGTGGATGTAAATGTGAGTGGTTGAATCGGTAAATCATATCCGATTAATTTGATTTTTTACAGACATGTTCTACTTGATGTATATGAACAGTTCAGATTATGAATCGGTAAATCATATCCGATTAATTCGCTTTTTTCTCTCTCTCTCTTCCATCACTATTGTGGAAACCCCTCCGGCGCCACTGTTGAAATCCTTTAGGTAGTGTTTGGTAGAGTTTTCTAAATATGATTTGAGAATAAGAGTCAATTTGCTTGGTTTCACTTTTTCAAAAATATTTTTCAGAAAATTCTATTTTCTTATTTTTCGTATTTTTTTTTTGTTTTTATTGAATTTTTTAAATATTTTAAGCAATTTTTTTATTTTTATTTTTAAGACATACTTAACATAAACATACCTAAAAAAGTAAAAAAATTGTGAATTTTTTTTTAAAATTCACTAAATATAAAAAAAAGAAAAACAAGAATTCAGTACATTTTTTTATATTTTTATGTATTTATTAATTTTTTAAAATATTTTTTCACAAATTTTTTATTTTTTGGATACATCTAAGTAAGGTGCATCTAAAAAAGTAAAAAAATAAATGTTTAAAATTTTTAAAATATTTACTAAAAACAAAAAAATATGAAAACTAAAATTCAGTTTTCAAAAAATTTAATCCAAAAAACTTAAACCAAACACACCTGAGTTGTATTTTGAGTTTGTGAGTTTTAGAATTATGATTTGAGTGTGGAAAATTTGTTTGGTGAATGAGTTTTCAAAAGAGTTTGAATTAAGTGGGGAATTTTTAATGTGACACATATTTGATAAAAAAATTTACAACTTATAATCAAACACACAACTCAAAATTCTATTAAAATTTATAAAAAAATTTGAAAAATTCGAAAAATATTTTTTATTGAATATATAAAAATTAACGTGTGTCAATTACAAAAAAATAAATAAAAAATTACACTATTTCGGTTAACTGACTGGACAACTGGACGTCTGGTGAGACAACCGGTTTGTTCAAATTTTCTCGCCTTCAACCGCGTTTTCAAAAGTAACTGAAATTAAATTTTAAAAATCGTAAACAAACATTATGTTCAAATCAAACTCTGAAACTAAGGCCTCATTTGGGAATAGGTTATTTTAGTAATTTTTTGATTTTTTGGCTAAAATATGAGGTAAAAAAATCTAGTATATTTGAGATTTTTGGCTTTTTATGAAAAGATGTGCAAAAGATAGAGAGAAAAGAGAATCTTTGACTTTTTGATATATGTTATAAATTTTTTGATTTTTTTAGTAGCTTTTTAATTTTTAAGCTAAAACAACTATTTGCCAAACGAGGCCTAACTCTTCTAGAGCTCCACCATTAGTTACCACTGCCATCCTCTCTCTTTCTCTCTCTCCCTCTCTCCTTTTCCTCTTTCTCCTTTCACTTCTCTCTCTCTCTCTCTCTTATATCACTACTGATGAAACACCTCTGACACCATCGTCCTCTCTCTCTCTCTTTCTTTCTCTCCCCCATTCTCTCTTTCTTCATCTTTTCTCTAGATCGATAGGAGAGATCGTCAACGCAGTAGTCGCGTAGTGTGTCAGTGTCGGGGTCTCTTTCTTTTCTCTCGTTTGGTCTCTCTTGAGGTAACAATTTTAGAACCTGGAAGGGGGGCTTCTTGAACGACGATTAGATCTCAAATTAGAGTTGAAACATCGATCTCACTGCTGACACCATCATCGGAGTTGAGAATTTGATTACAGATTGTATGCAAAACCGAAGCCGAAGGTTAGTGGTATAGAGATCGAGACAGATCAACCGAGTGTTGGATCATGGAACGAGATTGAATCGCCAAGGTCAGTGGCGAAGTTTGGGCAGTAGACTTCGAAGAATGTTGTTTACGTGCATAGCCAGATATTGAGGATCAAAGATGAAGATTCTCACCTCCGTGAGGACTTTAGTGAGGTCTCTGGCTCTGTTCATCATCATCGTCGTCATCACCTGAAAGATTGGTTTCTTACTCATCAATCTTTCTCCTTTGTTTTCTCACTTACTCAGGTTTGATTCAATCTTTTTAATCTATTAATTTTTTGTTTCATATATTTATTACTTTCAGATGTCTATTATTTTACAATTTGCTGCTTGGTGCTAAAAATGGGGATCTGTAATTTTTTCTTCTTAGATTGGTCTTTGAATGAGTGAACAATTTTGATGAATATTAAAGTTCGAAGTTTTCAACAGATAGAGACAAATCAAACACTTAAATGGCTGAAAATGTAACACCTCAAATAAAGGACATAAATTAAATATGATGATTTTCAACCGATACTCGATTTCCACTAAATCAGTTTTTTCAAATAGCATTTCATTTCGTACTAGCGGAAGCGGTAATACGTGTGCAATTCAAAAAGAATTATAATATAAGAATAATGGTTTATCTTTAATTATTGAATCCGAATAATATTGTAATAAAGATTATAAAAAAATAAAAAAATAATTTTTAATTTTAATATCTTTTGGTATCCTCCTTATTATCTATATTTTTTTTATTTTTTATTTGTTTAACTAAATTTAAAATTATATTCGTACATAATTTTTCAAGGTATCCTATCTCTTTTTTATTATTATTATTTATTTTTAAGTTAATATTTTTTGAGAATCTTATTATTATCTACAAATAATAAACTACTAATCAATAAATACAAAAAATAAACAAATAAATTGAACCTTATCAGTTATAACAAATAAATTAAAATTTTTGATTTATCTTCAATTATTTTTCTAAGTTTCATTTTTTTAATTTTTTTTTTAAGGAACAATCCAAATAGTTTTGATATAATGATCATGAAAAAACTTAAATATTTATTTTTAATTTTAATATATTTTGGTGTCCTCCTTATTATCTATAATTTTTTATATTTTTTTATTTGCTTAAACAAATTTAAAATTATATTCGTACATAATTTCTGAAGATATCTTATATCTTCTTTTTATTTTTTAATTTAAATATTTTTGTAATCTTTTTATTATCTACAAATAAACAGCTAATTGATAAATATAAAAAATAAACAAATAAATTGAACATTTTCAGCTATAACAAACAAATTTAAATTTTTCTGTTACTCATACATAATCTTATAGGTATCCTATCTTTGTTCTCTTGTTAATTTTAAAATGGATGAAAAGAAATAGTAACTAACCCTAGGTTAGAAAATTTTAAAAATAAAAATAAAATAGCTTCAATTAAATAACTCTACATTAATCCACCAGTTGGAAACAAATAAATAAAGAGTTTAGAGAAGGAGAATTGATTCATCACAATTGATATATATATCATAATAAAGAAATAAAATAAAAAAGTAAAATAAAAAGAAATTGAAATGAAAAATAATAGACTATATATATATATAAAAGAAATTGCAATTCAAATACATGAAATACTTGGAAATCAAGAATCAGTACCAAAGTATTAGAATATTTATTAATATGAAAAGATCAAAGATGGAATACGAAGAAGAAGCAATAACCTTTGCCACCAGAAGCACCAATAGCAATGTGTTCACCATGTTTGAAAAGCTTATTATCCACAATTGCACTGTGGATCTCATCCTCAAATACCACGTAGAAACATTCCCAGCAAATCTTTACAAACAAAAATTTCACTTCCACAATTACACAAAATAAGAAGTTTGTGAAACAATAAAAAGAAAAGTGAACTTGTAAGTTTGAGTTTCAAAATTTGAAATTGCGCCTCTAATTTGCTTCCTCAAAAAAATCAGTGCTTGAATTTATTTATTTTTAAATGCTCTACCAACCAATGTCAAGACCCATTTTCTCTCTCTAAAAAGTTGAAGACCTATCACTTTTATTTTTTGAAACTGTACATTAGTTTGGTAGACAAACGTGAGAAAGTGGAATGTTGAAGTGATTGGTTATAATTGGTTTTCCCCATCTAAATGCCACATGGCAAAAGCTTCAAGAAACTAAGTTAAAGGCTCGCTTTATATAATAGTATAGATGAAAGATATACAAAAGTGTTCACATGCAATCTATATTCAATCCCCTAAAAGGGTGAATCTATATCATTTGCAACAATAATAAGTAAAGAAATAACTACAAAACATATGCCTAAGGGTTACAACTTCCAAGGCTTAAACTCGGTTATACAAAAGGTTGTTAAACCCAAACATATTAAGCTCTTAGCTTGCCAAAGATACACAAAAAAAGAGCCCTTTGCCCTTTTCAAAACACTCCACACCTTTAACTAGGTGGGATCACCATCTCATTTCCTACACAAATCCACTAGGGGCAAACACAAAGCCCAATAGAGATATCTTAACAAAGTATATATGTTTTAAGCAGTCTCATGTACGTGAATGCAATGGCATGCCATGTTCAAATATCAAAGTTTTCTATTTCTTTTGAAAATACATGCGATGTCTCATTCAAATGTTCATTTTCTTCATGAATTCAAAATTTAGACAATGGGGTGGTAAATACGACTTAAGTAAATAATACACATTAAATTCTAAAATAAAATATTATTTTTTTCTTATAATATACCCTTATCAGTTATACCTATTCTTCATATTCAAATCTTTTCATCTTCTTCCCCAAGTTTCAATTATTTGTTTTCATTTTCTTCCTCATTCCAAAACCCTAATCCACCCCATCAAAATTCACCATTATCACTTCTTAAAGACTGAATCATCCTGGAAAGCACAAACTTTGAGACAGTACTTAAAGAAACTAGATTTGTGTGTCCAAATAAATAAATTTTGAATAGTGTATAAACTGCTTAAAAGGAACCAAAAACCACAAAGTTTAAGCTGTTACTAAGACTAGATATTAAAATAATTATTGATGAATCAACAATTCAATTTCGCAGTTTTGACCTGTTCCGAGCCACCCACCATTACAAAGATTTTGCAGAAAATTTGTCCCATTTAAAACAGATTGGTTCAATTCAGTTTGGCCTATTCCATATGCCTTCCATGAAAGACTGATTCATAACATTAAACCATCATTTATTTTTTTTTTTTCTATCATTGACAAATTTTAATTTTGTCTTGAAAGGTATGTTGTGAAAAAATAGAGTGTATTGAGAGCAAATTATAACTCTAAATAATTTGATAGAGAGTACTAAGAAATTGGACATACTTAATAATTTATTGTGTGCAAATAGAATCCCCCGGTAATTATTTCAAATTTGTTTTCTCATACCTTTTTAAAGCATAATGGGCCTGAAGGAACAACATCAAGCCTCATATTTCAATTAAAAGATGGGTAAAAGTCCAACCTTGAACTTGGCCCAACCCAATCCAACTTCGAAGTGCTGAGGCTAGCCCTAATTACCCAACCCATGCATACAGAAAGCCCTAGTTAACTATGGCTAGGGTTTTGAAACGAGAAGCGAAGAAAACTATAAATCACTAGCAATCTTCGATTCATTCGTCTCTGTAGACACCCCATTTTTGACCGACCTTAAGACTCAGACGTCACCAATTGGGCGCTTGGTGATGTTGCATAATGTGCTCGTTCAGAAGTCTCAGAGTCGCAGCCGTGAGCCCTGTCTCCGAATTTCCGAACCCTCTTCTGTGCCTTGCCTTGTTTTGCGAACCAGACTCGGTTTTCTTTGTTTCTTTTCCTAAGGGGAGGGAGAGGTCCCGTAGACCATCTCTCAGTGGCCGTGGGCTACATTTTGTGGCTATAGGCCATTTTGCCCATTTCGGAGTCCGGTTTTCGGTTTTTCGGGACCGTTGGCCGTGTGCCTCGGTTCGGGACCGCTTAACCATCTTCGTTTGCTCTGATTTTTGGCATACTTCCTTTTTATTCCCTTTTGAGGGACACTGAGGTCTGAGAGACTCACTTCATGGTCGAACACCACTCCCGGTGCCTAACAGCCAGTTTTCGGGGCCTCGGGCTGCGCGTTTTGGCCCCCGAACCTTCATTTTGCATCGATTTGGGCTCATTTTTGGTGGAGACCTTATTTTCACTGTTAGAAAGCTTGTAGGAGGGTGGGAGGCCAGAAATTTTGCTGAAAAGCCAACTTCTTTTTGGTCAAAAGTGGTTCAGCATGAATCCGGGAAGGAGAAAAATTTGCGCGGCTTCACCGAAACGGGCGTAACTCTTTGCACAAGAGGAATTAAGATATGAGGCCACCACCATTGGAAATCTTACTTCCGGGGCTTCATTTTGCACTTAAGAATCTCCCAAGTCCAAGTCCGGGGGGGGGGGGAGATGTGGTTGGTTGAAGTCTGGTTGGACCGAATCTGCGCGACTTCACGGAAAAGGGCATAACTTTTTTTGCAGGAGGAATTTTAATGCAAGGTTTGCGCCATTGGAAAGCTAACTTCTGGGGCTTCATCCTAGGGGGTGGACGGTCACTTTTTTCCCTTTGACCTAGCCGGCCGGCTAGGGGAAGTGGCCGGCCGGCCACCTGCAGCCAAAATGTCAGGCCGGCCTGCTTTTTCAGGTTGAGTACATTCCAGCTGTGCCTTGGTTTTCCCCCGAAAATATCTATATCCGGGGGACCCTTTTGGAGGGAAAGGAGGCCTCATTTCCCTCCACTTTTGCCTAGACCCTTCTCTCCCTCTCTTGCCTATATAGTTGGCCTCCCAACTCAAGAGAAAGGGTTACAAGAATTGGCTTGAGGATATACATACATATCACTGCATTTCCTTCAAGTTTTGGCTCCATTTTCTTCATCATCTTCAAGCTCTACCATCACCACTCCATTCCAGCAGCAAAGGAAGGGATTCCAGCAGCTTAGAGTCATCAAATCTGGTCTAAGAAGCAACAAAAGTGTTGGTCTTCAAGGGTAAGTAGACTTTCCCTCTTTTCTAGCTCATTTTTGCACCATTTCTTAGCCATATATGCCTACTGTTTTGAGCTCCGGCCCTAATTGAAAGTGGCCTTCTTTTGAGCTCTTTTTCACTTTTGCTTAAGGGCTCAACACTGTTTGAGGCCCCCATATTGCACTTGCTTCAATATCTCCTTGTATGTCAATATTCTTGCATGCTTCACTAGCCTATCATTTTTCTATTTTTGGACCATGATCAGAACTGAAAGTGGCCTTATTTTGACCTTATTAACATGTTTTATTAAGGGTCTTTGCTCGTTTGGTGAATTCTTTGTATACCTCATGTTATAGCCACTTTTGAGCCTCATTTTGCATTGCATTTCTAGCATGTTTGTGTACTGATTTTGGGGATTCCATAAACTGTAAATGTGCATATTTTTGGTCCCTCTTCAGTGTTGTAGAAGGGCATTTTTCAGTTTGGGCTTTGCATATACCACTTGCTCCTTTGTCCATTTTTCGGCCCAATTCTTGCATAAGAGCTTAGCCATACCTATGTTTGTTTTTGGGGTTTTTACAGTTCTGTAAAGTGGCTTATTTTGGGCCCCTCTTCAATGTTGTTGAAGGGCCCTAACCTGTTTGAGGTCAGCAGCTGTGAGTTGCTTCATAACCTCACATTTAGGGCCATTTTTGCATGCTAGTTTTGCCCTGTTTCGGTTAGCTGTTTGGCCATGCTTTGAACTGTAAAAATGCTTATTTTGAGGCTGCCTTGCTTCTGTCTTTTCATTCCATGTATCAATTATGCATTCTTTGTATAGCTGTAAGCCATTTCACGTACTTAATCTTGCATTTCGGGAGAAATTCCATGCATTGGGTGTACTTTCGCCTCGTTTCGGGGCTGTTTTACCCCTCATTTTGCTACTGAGAATTTCATGTTTGCATATCATTTTCCATGTCTTTGCCATGTCTCATTAGAGTGGCATTTCGGTGCCTGAGGGTCGGTCCTCGGTTTGCGTGCACGCGTGCACGCATTTCGAGTTGTCTTATTTTCATCTGATGGCCTCCTATGTGAGTGTGGCTGAGGCTCTCTCATGTTGGTGTAAGCCCATTATTGCATTGCATATGCCATTGCCTCGATTTGCGTGCCCGTGTGCACGCGTTTCGAGGCACTTCATTTTCATCCATCGGCCTCTTATGTGAGTGTGGTTGAGGCTCTCTCATGTTAGTGTAAGTCCATGTTGCATTCTATATGCCATTTTAGCCCATTATTGCATTGCATATGCCATTGCCTCAATTTGCGTGCCCGTGTGCACGCGTTTCGAGGCACTTTATTTTCATCAATCGGCCTCTTATGTGAGTGTGGCTGAGGCTCTCTCATGTTAGTGTAAGCCCATATCATATTTCCATGTCATTTGCATTGCGTATGTTATTTCCTCGGTTTATGTGCCCGTGTGCACGCATTTCGAGGCATCTCATTTTCACAGCATAGTGCATACTAGGTTGTATCTTAGATCGCATTTATGCATTTCCTCAATTTGCGTGCCCGTGTGCACGCATTTCGAGACATCTCATTTTCATAGCATTGTGCATACTAGGCTGTATCTTAGTTGCATTCATGCATATCATGCATATTGCATCGTGTTCGGGATAGGAGTTAGCCCGGGCATGGGAAACGAGGTGCGTTTCGTACTCCGAGTGACGGAACGTGTCTCCATCCCCAGTCACCGACACTCCGGATTATCCGTGATGGAGTTAGGTTCTTGTTGTGTTTACACGTGCATTCATTCTATATTAAGTTGCACATTTCGACTCCTCTGCCATCATGCATCGATATGCGTGATTGGTGGCACGAGGATCGAGGCATGCATATATCTGTGAAAATACATTGCCATGCCCCTTTCCTGCTCTCTGTTGCAGCAAAATGAAGAATCAGCAACTTTTTGGAGTTTGGCGCGCATTTCAAGAAAAGGTGTAAACAGAGGCTAATTGGGGCATCCCAGTGGATTTCCGCGCAAGGCAGCCCAAACATACATCATTCATCAGAAGCAAGGCAGTCCCTGGCTTGCACGCCAGTTTTACAGCTTTCTTAGTTAATTTGATTAATTAATTAGGAATTTGTACATTATTTGGACTGTAACATTTGGACTGTAATATTCTTTTATTCGGGACTGTATATTTATTCGGACCCTCTGCGCGAGGGCACAACTGTAATAAGTGTGTGTGAGTATGATGTATGTTTTCCAACCCCACGTCTTTCTCCCTTTTATTTATCCGCTTATGATGGTTAGATTAGGGCATATTTCAATTAGCATACAGTATGACAGCATGTTTGCATCATTCATCTGTTTTGCATGCACCGGGCTCGGCGCATCATACTAACTGCATTGTACTTTCAATTCCAAATTGAATACATGATAGTTGTAGCATTTCACATGCCATGTTTAGAATAGCCGAGCCTGCTATAGTTGCATTTTGCATGTGCTGCATTAGGCATTTCTGTATACTTAGGATCATGCATGATTTCTAATGTGGTTTCCATTTTGGCTTGGAGTACTCAGTGAGTTTTATGCTTTAGCATCCTTGCATGCGTGTGAGTGACTGCCATGAATAGCATGCTTACCATGAGGCTATATGCTTATGTGATATAATTGCCTGAATGCCTGTGGGTGAAGGTTGGGTCACTTAGATTGGAATAAATCATCAATTGTTTGTTTTAAGCCCACTAGATAGTGGCAAAACCATTGTTTTCTAAGCTCACCTGCGGGTGGCAAAATCTGCATTTTAAGCCTACTTGCGAGTAGCAAACCATCTTTCAAATAAACAAACATGAAATGTTTTGTTCCAATTCGGGCGACCCAGTCTATACTTATATGCTGTGTGCATCACATAGTAACCTAGGCTAATAACCGGAATAAGGACATACAAAGTTTTCAAAAATAGATATCATGGTTAGTAGAGGCCGATCTTTGATCGGGCGAGCGGGGGTGCTCACGAAGTGACCTTCCCCAATCGTACCCAAGTTCCCGAGCCGAGGCAACTTTGGTGATGACGGACACGTGGCCTTTGGTACCGAGTCAGGGTTTCCTAAATTTTCCATTAAAAAATATTTAGGTGGCGACTCTGTATCTGGCAAAACAGTCCATGTTTGGCACTTCTTTCAAAAATCAGTTTTCTCAAAACGATTTGCTGGATTTGGACTCTTTGGTTCAGACTTAGAACTGTGACAAATTTGAGAGTCCTGAGCTGCAGTGACCCCAAAATGAACAGAACGGGAGCTCGTTCCTCCCGGGGCGTTCGGGGACGTCTACAGTCTCCTGCACAAGGTTTGAATGATCTTTTTCTGTTTCTCTTCTTTTATTTTGTTGTTGTTTGTTCTGTCTTCAACTAGTTTTGGGATTTTTGGTTTTTCAACTTTGTTATTTTGATTGAATCGGGTTTATTGAATATATGTTTGGTCAATCTTTGTCTCTTATGATGATCAGTTGAAAAACTTTGGTTCTTCTGAGAAAAATTCCATGTGGAAATATTATGGAGACCTAAACTGAAGAGACAGTTTTCCATATATAAATGCTAAATATATTTTTTATTTATTTATGTTTTTCTATGGTAAGGTTATTATTAATGTTACCATCGCATATTCAAACACATAGTAATTCATGATTTGATTTTATTTATTTGGATATGTATTGTATGCTTTTAAGTTTTAATTTGATAACATAAATTTGAAATTTGGATCTCATTCTTAGGGTTGTTATAAAATAAACAGCTTGCAAAATGATTACTTGCTAGTGCATTAAGAACTGTGTCCTGGGCACAATTGTTCTTGAATTTGTAATTAGTTTATTCTTTTTTCATTTTATTTGGAAATTCTCTTTTATACAATGTTTGGTTCAAGAGAAATGCTCATTTCTTAGTATCCTGTGAAATGATCAATGATAATTTCATTTATAATGTATTTTTCATGATATTTTAGTTAACCAAATGTGAGAACTGATATTTTGGTGGAATGATCATTTTATTTCACTTCTAATGAACCAAACACTACTTCAAAGCTTGATTTTGGTTTAATTCATTACAAATTTTTAACAATAAGATTTGTTGAAGTTGTTGATGGATTTTCATTGGTTTTTTAAATTTTAGTTGACAATTTTTGTGAATATTTTTGTTTAATTTTGAGAATCTAATTGCACGACTTTTTTTTTTTTAATGCCTTTTGGTCTGTTAATTAATTGCTTGTGCCTCTGATGATGATGAAAAGAAACTTTCATTCTGCTGAGAAATTCCATGCTGAAAATTTATGGAGACTTGAACTGAAGAGGCTTGAGAAAGATCTTTTAATGCATCATTTTGATTGTTTTAAAATTTTCGAACTAACCCTCTGCTTGTTTGCTAATAAGTTTTAGTAAAGTTAAGAAATTCAAAAATTTCCTCATTGAATCTTCATGGTTTTATTAAAGTTTATCAATATGTTTTCATATGATTTTGGGTTTTTGGATACGATAGACTTTGGTTGTTCTTTTTATTATTAAGTAGACTTTCGAGATCTTGATATCTCTTATGATGATCACTACAAACATTTGTTTTCCTAAGAACAATCATGCCGATATACACGGAGACCTGAGCTGAAGAGTATTTCATAAGATCTTTGTAGAAGCTACATTCAATAAGTCAGTAATGTTATTGTTGAATTAAGTTTCTTCATTGTGCTTTCTCTACCATTTTCATGCAAATTCATTTTTACTTGATTAGGGTTTCAGAATAAGGGTAATGTTTTTGTCTCGGCAGTACTTGAATAGGGTTTGTTTAGTTTTATTTTTTAAAATTTGTTATTTGGCTGTTATTCAGTGTTATTTGATTTTCAATAAACTTGTTTTTAATGTTTTAATTTTTGTTCTTCACATTTTAGAGATTCAATTAGATGTATTGATAAAGTAAAAAAATTGATTAAAATATGTTAATAGTTCGCTAAAGATAACTGGTGCATGGTGGTCACTCTTTTCATCTGCTGATCCTCTGCCCTTGTTTTGCCCTGTCTGGGATTTGAAACGGGTCTATGAGGGTTAAACTGTCAGCGGTTGTACATATACTTGTCATAGGTGCAGACATTAACTAGGGCTTTTTGTATGCATGGGTTGGGTGATTAGGGCTAGCCTCAACACTTCAAAGTTGGATTGGGTTGGGCCAAGTTCAAGGTTGAACTTTTTCCCATCTTTTAATTGAAATATGAGGGTTGCTGTTGTTCCTTTAGGCCCAGTATGCTTCAAAAGGTATGAGAAAACAAATTTGACATAATTACCGGGGGATTTTATTTGCACCCAATAAATTATTCAGTACGTTCAATTTCTTAGTACTCTCTATCAAATTATTTAGAGTCATAGTTTGCTTTCAATACACACTATTTTTTTTCACAAATTACCTTTCAAGATAAAATTATAATTTGTCAATGATAGGAAAAAAAATAAATAAATGAAGGTTTAATGTTACGAATTTCATCAAGTCTTCCATGGAAGGCATATGGAAGAGGCCAAACTGAACTGAACGAATCTATTTTAAATGGGACAAATTTTCTGCAAAATCTTTGTAATGGTGGATGGTTCGGAACAGGTCAAAACTGCGACATTGAATTGTTAATTCGTCAATAATTATTTTAATATGTAGTCGTAATAACAGCTTAAACTTTGTGATTTTTGGTTCTTTTTAAGCAGTTTATACACTATTCAAAATTTATTTATTTGGATAAACAAATCTAGTATCTTTAAGTATTGTCTCAAAGTTTGTGCTTTCCAGGATGATTCAGTCTTTGAGGAGTGATAATGGTGAATTTTGATGAGGTGGGTTAGAGTTTTTGAATGAGAAAGAAGATGAAAACAAATAATTGAAATTTGGAGAAGAAGATGAAAAGATTTGAATATTGAAAATAGACATAAGTGATTAGGGTGTATTACAAGAAAAAAATAATATTTTATTTTAGAATTTAATGTGTCTTGTTTACCTGAGTTGTATTTACCACTCCATTGTTTAAATTTTGAATTCATGAAGAAAATGAACATTTGAACCGGACATTGCATGTATTTTCAAAAGAAACGGAAAACTTTGATATTTGAACATGGCATGGCATTGCATTCACATATATGAGACTGTTTAAAATATATATACTTTGTTAAGATATCTCTGCTAGGCTTTGTGCTCGCCCCTAGGAAATGATGTGGTGATCCGACCTAGTTGAAGGTGTGGATTGTTTTGAAAAGGGCAAGAGGCTCTTCTTTTGTGTATCTTTGGCAAGCAAGAGCTTATTATGTTTGGTTTTGACAACTTTTTGTGTAACCGAGCTTCAGCTTTGGAAGTTGTAGCCTTTGAGCATATGTTTTGTAGTTATTTCTTTACTTGTTATTGTTGCACATGGTATAGATACACCCTTTTAGGAGATTAAATATATATTGCATGTGAACACTTTTGTATATCTTTTATCTATACTATTATATAAAGTGAGCCTTTAACTTAGTTTCTTGAAACTTTTGCCATGTGGCATTTAGATAGGGACTCAACAAACCAATTATAATCAATCACTTCCACATTCTACTTTCCCACGTTTGTCTCTTAAACTGCTGTACAATTTCAAAAAATGAAAGTGATGGGTCTTCAACTTTTTAGAGAGAGAAAATGGGTCTAACATTGGTTGGTAGAGCATTTAAAAATAAAAAAATTCAAGCATTGATTTTTTTGAGGAAGCAAATTAAAGGCGCAGTTTTAAATTTTGAAACTCAAACGTATAGGTTCACTCTCCTTTTATTGTTTCACAAACTTCTTATTTTGTGTATTGATGGAAGTGAAATTTCTATTTGTGTATGTGGGAGTAAAATTTTTGTTTGTAAAGATTTGCTGGGAATGTTTCTCGGCAGTGTTTGAGGATGAGATCCACAGTGCAATTGTGGATAATAAGCTTTTCAAACATGGTGAACGCATTGCTATTGGTGCTTCTGGTGGCAAAGGTTATTGTTTCTTCTTCCTATTCCATCGTTGATCTTTTAATATTAATAAATATTCTAATATGATGGTACTGATTCTAGTTTTCCAAGTATTCCATGTATTTGAATTGCAATTTCTTTTATATATATATATAATCTATTATTTTTAATTTCAATTTTTTATTGTATTTTACTTTTTTATTTTATTTCTTTATTATGATATATATATATATATATATATCAATTGTGATGAATCAATTCTCCTTCTCTAAACTCTTTATTTATTTGTTTCCAACTGGTGGATTAATGTAGAGTTATTTAATTGAAGCTATTTTATTTTTATTTTTTTAAAATTTCTAACCTAGGGTTAATTACTATTTCTTTTCACCCATTTTAAAATTAATAATGGAAAAGAGATAGAATACCTATAAGATTATGTATGAGTAATAGAAAATTTTTAATTTGTTTGTTATAATTGATAAGGTTCAATTTATTTGTTTATTTTTTTATATTTATCGATTAGCAGTTTATTTGTAGATAATAAAAAGATTCCAAAAATATTTAAATAAAAAGAAAGAAAGATATAGGATATCTTGAGAAATTATGTACGAATATAATTTTAAATTTGGTTAAGCAAATAAAAAATAAAAAAAAATTATATATAATAAGGAGGACACCAAAATATATTAAAATTAAAAATAAACATTTAATTTTTTTCATGATCATTATAACAAAACTAATTGGATTGTTCCCGAAAAAAAAAATTAAAAAATGAAACTTAGAAAAATAATTGAAGATAAATCAAAATTTTAAATTTATTTGTTATAGCTGATAAGGTTCAATTTATTTGTTTGTTTTTTATATTTATTGATTAGTAGTTTATTATTTATAGATAATAATAAGATTGGAAAAAAATATTAAATTAAAAAAAAAAAGATATAGGATACCTTGAAAAATTATGTACGAATATAATTTTAAATTTAGTTAAACAAATAAAAAAATAAAAAATATTGATAGATAATAAAGAGGATACCAAAAGATATTAAAATTAAAAACAATTATTTAATTTTTTTTATAATGTTTATCACAATATTATTTGGATTGAATAATTAAAGAGAAACAATTATTCTTATATTATAATTTTTTTTGAATTGCACATCCATTATAGCTAGTACGAAATGAAATGCTATTTGAGGGAAACTGATAAGTGGAAATTGAGTATCGGTCGGAAATCATCATGTTTAATTTATGTCTTTTATTTAGGGCGTTACATTTTTAGCCATTTAAGTGTTTGATTTGTCTCTATCTGTTGAAAACTTCGATCTTAATAATCTTCATCAAAATTGTTCACTCATTCAAAGACCAATCTGAGGAAAAAAAATTACAGGTCCCCATTTTTAGCACCAAGCAGTAAATTTTAAAATAATAGACATCTGAAAGTAATAAATATATGAAACAAAAATTAACAGATTGAAAAGACTGAATCAAACCTAAGTGAGTGAGAAAACAAAGGAGAAAGATTGATGAGTGAGAAACCAATCTTCCACGTGATGATGATGAACAGAGCCAGAGACCTCACCGAAGTCCTCACGGAGGTAAGAATCTTCATCTTTGATCCTCAAGATCTGGTTATGCACGTAAACAACATTCTTCGAAGTCTACTGCCCAAACTTCGCCACCGACCTTGGCGATTCAATCTCGTCCGATGATCCAACACTCTGTTGATCTGTCTCGATCTCCATACCGCACACCTTCGGCTTCAGTTTTGCATACAGACTCTGATCAAATTCTTGACTTCGATGATGGTAGAGGCGGCGAAATCGATGTTTAAGATCTAATATGAGATCTAATTGTCATTCAAGAAGCCTCCTTCCAGGTTCTGAAATCGTTACCTCAAGAGAGATAAAATGAGAGAAAAGAAAGAGACCCTAGTATTGACGCACCCCGCGACGACAATCTCTCCTATCGATCTAGAGAAAAGATGGAGAAAAAGAGAAGGAGAGAGAGAGAGAGAGAGAGGACGGTGGTGTCAGAGGTGTTTCGTTAGTGGTGATATAAGAAAGAGAAGAGGATGACAAAAAGAGGAAGAAGAGGGGAGAGAGAGAGAGGGAGGATGACAGGCGTTAAGATCCTCTAGAGTGATCCTCTAGTGATCCTACAGTGAATTTATGAGGGCACGACACCTGTCTCATTAATGGAATCAAGGGTTGAGATCAATCCCTCACCAAAACGACGTCGTTTTAATGGGAGAAATTAAAAAAAAAAAAAAAAGAGTGTGAAAAGAGAAACGAAGAGAGACAGAAGACACTAGCCATCGAAGTTCTTCTCCATCTTCGGCGCACTCTCCTTCCTCTTGGCGACCCCACTCCACCCCACCCCTCTTCGTCTCCTCTCTTCTTCTTCTCCTTCTATGCTGGAGTTCTTCTCCTCTCTCGCTTCTCTTATCTACATTCTTTCTAGTAAAAACCTGTTGAACCAAATAAATCGCTGGCAATAAACGGCGAAAAAGGTTGAAGGTGTTTCAATCTGGACTATGAGAATTTCTTTAAGACCAAAATCAACCAAAATAAATAAATAAAAAATAAAAAATAAATTTAAGATTGTGCCTTCAATAAAAGAATTTTGGCTTTGGGGATTTTACCTTGCTGCTTTCACTTTGTCTCCTTGATTGTATAATTTATATGTATATATATATATATATATATATTTGTATATATGTGCAAATGATTTGTTGCAGTAGTAGAAAAAGTGAAACCAGATTTGCATATTGGAGAAGAGATAATGGAATAGAAAAAGAGAGCAGAGAGGCGTTAACGGAGGAGAGTTACCGAGATTTTTTTTTAAAAATAATAGACGCATGGAAAAATCAGAGTTATTGGGAGAGAGAGAAATATATGTTGTATATACAGTGCGAAGAAAATGAAATCAATGAACGGAGAGATCGTCGACGCAGTAGAGCCATATGGATGGCGGAGCGTGGTGTGTCAGTGCCAAGGTCTTTTTATTTTCTCTCGTTTTCTCTCTCTTGAGGTAATGATTTCAGAACCTGGAAAGAGGGCTTCTTAAATGACGATTAGATCTCAAACATCAATCTCGCTGCCTCCACCATCATTGGAGTCGAGAATTTGATCGAAGACTGTATGCAAAATCGAAGCCGAAGGTATGTGGTATGGAGATTAAGACGGATCAACAAAGTGTTGGATCATAAAATGAGATTGAATCACCAAGGTCGGTAGCGAAGTTTGGGCAGTGGACTCCGAAGAATGTTGTTTACGTGCATAGCCAAATCTTGAGAATCAAAGATGAAGATTCTACCTCTGTGAGGTCTTCAGTGAAGTCTCTGGTTTTCTTCATCATCATCATGATCCCCAGGAAGATTGGTTTCTCACTCATTGATCTTTCTTCTCTGTTTTCTCACTCACTCAGGTTTCAGTCTTTTCAATCTGTTAATTTTTTGTTTCATATATTTTTTACTTTCAGATGTCTATTATTTTACAATTTGCTACTTGGTGCTGAAAATGGGAATCTGTATTTTTTTTCCTCTCAGATTGGTCTTTGAATGATTGAACAATTTTGATGAAGATTATTAAGATTGAAGTTTTCAGTTCGAAGTTTTCAACAGATAGAGACAAATTAAACACTTAAATGGCTGAAAATGTAATGCCCCAAAATAAAAGACATAGATTAAACATGATGATTTCCAACCGATACTCGATTTCCACCTTGATTAATCAGTTTCCCTCAAATAGCATTTCATTTCGTATGCGTGATATACAAAAGTGTTCACATGCAATATATATTCAATTTCCTAAAAGGGTGAATCTATAGCATGTGCAACAATAGCAAGTAAAGAAATAACTATAAGACATATGCCCACAACTTCCAAGACTTAAACCTGGTTACACAAAAAGTTGTCAAACCCAAACATATTAAGCTCTTGGTTTGCCAAAGATACACAAAAGAAAAGCCTCTTGCCCTTTTCAAAACATTTCACACCTGTAGATGCGCCCGCGTGGGCCCCGCTACAGTTCGGACTCGATTTGATGTCACAGTTCTTAATCTGAACCAAAGAGTCCAAATCTGGCAAATCATTTTGAGAAAACAGATTTTTATAAAAGAAGTGCCAAACATGGACTGCTTTGCCAGATACAGAGTCGCCACCTAAATATTTTAAAATGGGGGAATTTAGGAAACCCTGACTCGGTGCCAAAGGCCACGTGTCCGTCATCACCAAAGTTGCCTCGGCTCGGGAGCTAGGGTACGATTGGGGAAGGTCAGCTATGAGCACCCCCTCTCGGCCGATCCGAAGATCGGCCTTTACTAACCGTGATATCCGTTTTTGAAAACGTTATGTGTTCTTATCCTGATTATTAGCCTAGAATTACTATGTTATGCGCACAGCAAACAAGTATAGACTAGATTGCCTAATTTGGGAATAAGCATTGTATATCCATTTGTTTTGGAAAAATATTTTGGAACTTGCTACTCGCAAGTAGGCTAAATACATGGATTTCAATGAGCTATTCCAACTCAGGCAACCCAACCTTCACCCACAGGCATTCAAACAGTTTATCACATAAGCATCTAGCCGCATGGTAATCATGCTATCATGGCAACACTCACACGCATGCAAGGATGCTAAAGCATAAATACTTACATCGTACGCCGTGCCAAAACAAAGAACTCGTTAGCAATCAATGCATGATCCAAGTCCATGTTTTAATGTCTAATGCGACGCATACGGAATGTCACTAGAGTAGGCTCGGCTATTCTATGACTGACATGTGAAAATGCACAAGTAGCATGTATTCAAGTTAGATTTGAAATACTAATGCAGTTAGCATGATGCGCCGAGCCCGGTGCATGTAATACTGATGAATGATGCACGCATGCATAGCATAAGGTATGCTAAATTAAACATGTCCTATTACTAACCATCAAAGCAGGTAAATAAAAGGGAAGAAAGACGTGGGGTTGGAAGACATACACACACTCACGTACACTTATTACATAATTGCCCTCACTCGGAGGGTCCAAATAAATATTACAGTCCGAATAATAAACGCATAAATTATTACAGAATTTCTAATTAATTAACAGAAGGAATGCAAAAAGAAAAGGTGGCCACAGCCCCCGCCTTGGGATGCGCGAATGATGCATGCTCGGACCTGTCTCGCCCGAAAAGTCCGTACCATACCACTGCCGCCTCTGTTTACACTGCTCTGCTTCTCTGAAAATTGCCAAAGTTCTGGGACAGGTCCCCTGAACACTGTGGAACACCATCGGCTGAAGGAAATGTCCACCGGCCATTGAAAAATACCCATCGGCTGTTTATGAAGCTATCGGCCCGGGAAGGATTGCCGGTCGGCACTAAACACTGCCGGTCGGCAGAAACTTCCTGCAGAAGACAGTTTTGACAGCAACAGAGGACAGACAGTATATGGCATGAGATTTCAGGCACATGTGAGCATGGTCATGTTCCTCATCATGTATTGAACTTAGGGAAGCATGGCCCTCGATCCTCGAGCCATCAATTGCGCATGATAGCCTAAGAAATCAAGCTTGCCATTTGATGTAAAAATGCATGCAACACACAAATGAGGATCAAGACCCTATCATGTCGAAGTCAAGGGCCCCGGTGACCAAGAGTTAAGACGCGTTACATCACTTATAGTATGAACGCTCCTTAACTCTCACACTTGGTTTGACACCCCAAACCAAGTAATGCAATGCATGTTATGCAAACATGACTCAAAGATGCAACGCGAGATTTAAGATGCAAGGCATGCCGAATGCCATGCAACTATCATGGCAAGTATGCAATGCTAGGCATGCAAAATGCAAATGCAATGCAAACATGGACGATTTAAGCAATAGGATCATCATGTTACAAAACCTAATGAAGCAATCATGCAACAAACATGAGACAAGCATGTAATGGTGGACTTAAACCATAAAGGGGCAGACCTCAATCCACCCCAAAACAGTGGCCAAAAGTGCCCAAAATGGTGGACAAACACTCATGCCAACACACAAGCCAATGGACCTAAAGCTAAGGCACAAAAAGGGGACACTTTACTTCCACTAACATGACCATTCATGGCATGAATTAGACAAACAAAACAGAATCTTAGCATGCAAAAATGGACTCCAAAACCCACTGATATGGCAACTTAAGTGGCTCCAATGAGATGCATGCACCAAAACTCATTTCTAGGCATAAAAGGGCACATCCTCAAAGCATGAAAGAGGTCACATATGCGAACATACAAACATGATTTATGGACTGAAATACGATCTTAAATGATGCCAAATCATGAGGATGGTCTAAGCTACGCATGCTAGAGGCCAATATACTCAAGGCTTACAAGCCAAAACACAAAAAGATCACACCAAACATGGCAAGCATGACTGAAACAGATGGCCAACAGGCTTTAAACATGGTAAAGTAATGCCAATACCTTCATGAAATTAGGCTAACACATGCAAGAATCATGACCTAAAAACAAGATACATTTCTAGGCCAAATAGAGAAATGTAAAGCAAGTATGTTAAGCATGCAAAAAGGCACAAATCCGACCAAAGACAGAGACAACATGTGACCTAGAGACACCCAAAAACCTCTGAAAAAGGGCCAAAATCAGTCAAGCATGCATGTTGCCCTTTTAGCCAAAAAGCAAGGAAATGAGGCAATGAAGGGAGAGGGGTGTCCCTCCCCTATACAAGACTTCAAACCACCTTCCTCACCACTGAAAATCCACTGGTTTTCAGTGGTGAGAAGACTAAGACACTCAAGCAAACAAAGCCTCACAAAGGAAGCACCAAAAAGGCCAAATAAGGCCTAAGAGGGTGAGTTTGAACTCAAACCACAAAACACCCTTAATGAAAGTTCTTAAGCATGAAAATATAAGCTTTTTTTATGTTATGCACAAAGCCTAAATCAGCAAGCAAGACAGGTAAAAAACTAGTGCAAGTTTGGGAAAACTAAAGCAAAGTGATTACCCTTGAAGAAACTTTGAAGAACAGATGATCCAGCCACCTTCTACTGATCAAAATCAGTCCAAAACCTCAACAAACAACCCTCAATGCCTCTCAATCTCGGAGCAAGGTGTAATGGTGTGTGTTTTAGTGCAAAAGTAAGGCCAAAATGCACTTTTAGGCTTCCAAACACACCCTAAGGATGAGAGAGAGAGAGAGATATAGAGAGAGAGAGAGAGGGTGATATACCAGATATATAGATATAGAAGCTTTGGTTTTTTTGGTTCAAAAGCTCTAACCCTTGGCAAAGGGAGAGGGTAAGTGTTTATATAGGCAAAGGGCCAAGGCTAAAGCTTCTTAAGGAAGCTAAAGGAAAGGGGCAAAGGGTGCAAAGGAGTCTTGGCTTCTTGGAGAAGCCAAAACAGCTGGCCAAGCTTCTCCAAGAAGCTTGGCCAAAGGGTTCAAGCTTCTAGAAGGAAATGGGGTTCAAAGGCTCACACCAGCCAAAAACTGCACGGGGAGGAGTGATGGTGCATTCCAGTTGGCACAGCTGGCATGCACCATGCCTCAAGCGTGCAAAGGAGTCACACCGGCCAGCAAAAGGGGTCGCCGGCAAAATAAAGTGCCGGCCGGCCAAATACAGTGCCGACCGGCCATTGAGTTTAAGAAATCATGGCCGGTGGCACTCACAAACAGCCGGTGATGCTAGGGGAAGGCCGGTGGAATGTGGGGATGGCCAACAAGCCATTCCCCGTCCTTCAAGACAAAAACACAAGTGTTTGGTGCCAAAGCCAAACACGGAACAGTCAGGTCGAGAGATCCTGAGGCGAGGCACGCAGCCAAGACTTCCGGGAACTCAAGACGAACACAAACATGGATAATCACCGAGTGTTCAAATGGTGACGTCCAAGTCTTGAGGACGGTCAAAAATGGGGTGTCTACAGTTGCCCCTCTTTGACAGAACTCGAAAGTCATAAAGATGACGGGAGTGAGTGTCAAAGCCCAGAGACGACCCATTTTTGACAAGGCCCAAGACTTAGACAAAAGCATACAAGCTACAAATAAAGGTATGCGCCCGAGGGTAGGGGCAAAATGCTAGACAATGCACAAAGCCGAGCATAACTTATGATCATGCAAGAAACATAGGGACGTATCCCGGTGTTTCGGAAAGGTATAAGCATTGGAACGTATTCCAAATGCTCTTAACCAAAGGGGGAGAAACATAGGGACATATCCCGGTGTTTCGAAACGAATGAGAAACATAGAGACGTATCCCGGTGTTTCAGAAGGAAAGAGAAACATGGGGACGTATCCCGGAGTTTCGGAAGGAATGAGAAACATAGGGACGTATCCCGGAGTTTCGCAAGGAACGAGAAACATAGGGACGTATCCCGGTGTTTCGGAAGGAGAGAGAAACATAGGGACGTATCTCGGTGTTTCGGAAAAAGAGAAAGAAACATAGGGACGTATCCCGGAGTTTCGGAAGGAGAGAGAAACATAGGGACGTATCCCGGTGTTTCGAAAAAAGAGAAAGAAACATAGGGATGTATCCCAGAGTTTCAGAAGAAGAGAGAAACATAGGGACGTATCCCGGTGTTTCGGAAAAAGAGAAAGAAACATAGGGACGTATCCCGGTGTTTCGAAATGGTGTGAGCATTGGAACGTATTCCAAACGCTTTTAACCGAAGAGGGAGAAACAAAGGGACGTATCTCAAAGGTTAGGGACGTATCCCAAGGGTTAGGGACGTATCCCAAGGATTAGGGACGTATCCCAAAGATTAAGGACGTATCCCAAGGATTAGGGACGTATCCCAAAGATTAGGGACGTATCCCAAGGATTAGGGACGTATCCCAAGGATTACAAACAAGGAGGAGAAACATAGGGACGTATCCCGGTGTTTCGGAGAGGAGGAGAAACATAGGGACATATCCCGTTGTTTCGGAATGGAAAGAGAAACATAGGGACGTATCCCGTTGTTTCGGAATGGAAAGAGAAACATAGGGACGTATCCCAGTGTTTCGGAGAGAAGAGAGAAACATAGGGATGTATCCCGTTGTTTCGGAATGGAAGAAGAAACATAGGGACGCATCCCGGTGCTTCGGAAAGGTAGGAGAAACATAGGGACGTATCCCGGTGTTTCGGAAAATAAGGAGAAAGGGAAACGTAGGGACGTATCCCGGTGTTTCGAAAAAGGGATAGAAACATAGGGACGTATCCCGGGGTTTCGGAAAGAGAGCGAAACGTAGGGACGTATCCCGGGGTTTCGAAAAGAGAGCGAAACGTAGGGACGTATCCCGGGGTTTCGAAAAGAAGGAAAACGTAGGGACGTATCCCGGTGTTTCAGAAAGGTATAAGAAACAAAAGGACGTATCCCAGTGTTTCCAAACAAAGGAGCGCGCAAAACAATGTAATGCAGGTGCACAAGACAGTGCGATAAAATGCATTTTCTATGCAAGTATGGGGGCATTTTCTATGTAACATTGAAAGCATATTCTATGCAGAAACATGACGATGCGCGGCACGCATGCAACCGAAGTGTATATGAAAGCTCACATTCTATGCAATGGAAAGGCATCAAACATGTACTCTGGTGCCTCCGATTTACCTTTCGGAGGACTTGGCAACACAACTCTGCTCGAAAAAGGGACACCCTGTTTACATTGGCAAGAGATAACATCTGCTGCTGCTTTAATTGCCATTCTGACTTGAAGCAGGCTTAAGCTTGGAGTAGAGGCACACTCATTCTTCGGAGCACTGACAAGGCCTGAAGAGGTACATCCGGAGCACAATCACGGAGTTTTTCGAAGTTGAAGCACACTCAGATACCCGATATTTTCCTCTTTTGCTTTTGTTTTGTAGTCTGAAACCCATATAGCTTCAAATAGGTCCTGGTTTTACTGTTCTGACATGACTTGGGTTGAACCCTGCAGTTTTATGAAAGAACGAATCTTGTTTTGCATAAACGTGAAGAATGACACAGCACTCTAAGCACAAAGCGATTTTATTTTTGAAGTTAAGAAATGAGTTCTTAACCGGGTATTGAGCCTACGACTGAATACAACGCACTACGACTCAACAATGGAAAACAAAAGGTAAACAACCTAAACACATCGAGACACGCTCGGAACGACTCAAAGCAAGAATCGAGACAAACAAAACAAAAGACATGACACACAGACGTGCACAGGGAGCCTGTTTCACCAGGTATTGTTTCCCACCCTTTCTCATTTGTGATCCTCACATCACTCGGCCCTCAAGCTCTATTTTTCTGAAAAAGCCCTTTTCTCACTTTTTCTCTCATCGTACATCTCTCTATTCTTCAATCTCTCGTTTTTTTCAATCCCTCCCCTGGGTGGTTGATGGATAAACAGGAGGTCATGGGCCCTTGCCCGTGGTATTCTACCAGCTTTTGATTCTTGTTCACAACAGTGAATTCCTCCCACAGAGGGGTTGCGCTACAATTGGGTATGTAGCAAATCTGTAGCTGACATCAGTTGATGATGCTCTGCTGGGAAGTTCGGACATGATCAGATCTGTCCAGATGAGGGAGTGGAATATCTTGCCCCATTCCAGTTCGTGCTTCGCACTTGTCTTGATACCTCGTTGCTTGGAGGATGAGAGAGCTTTCAGCCCTTTTGCGGTCAGCTTCAGTGGTGCCCTTTTCTGGCAAGTAGAGTGCCCTTTCTGGCAAATGCATTGACAACAGGGAAAAGACAGGAAGCCTGACTCAACTGTGCCCCTAGTTCATTATTTTGACCATTTTTTGTTTTGGTTTTCTACTAAAACAATTTTGACCAACATGAGAGTTAGATTAACACACTTGTTCGATTTTTGATTTGAAATCATGCAAGTCAGGCTATGAGCATTGAAAATTTTCCTTTTTTGGGTCCAAGAAATGGTCCAGTTTTTGGAAAAGATGAAACAATTTTCGAGAAAATTAGTCAACCTCAGTAAAAATTCTCAAAGACTATTTTTGCAAACGGCCGATGCTTAACAAGCACGGAACTTACTCTTGAGACGTACAACCTTGGATCTGGACGAAAATTGCCCCCTTGCTCGAAGAGAGCTGCATGGCAATGGAAAGTTGCCCCTTGTTTGAACGGCACCGCAGTGCATTGAATGGCAACGGAAAGTTGCCCCTTGTGTGAATGGCACCGCAGCGCATTATAATCAGTCCTCGAAGCGATGATTGCAACCGAACTCTCGAATACAGAGAAGACAAAGATTATCAGAACCATTACATGGACATGATCGAATTTGAAGTGTTTTAGGGCTGGACTTTAGAATGAAGTTGCCTACGTATCCCAAGGATGGGAATCAAGGCTTACGTAGTTCGGGGTTAAGGTACACTCAGGTATTATCCTCTCCTTTTTAGGCTCTAACTTTTGCCAAGGTGCCCGTTGCGGGTTTTCGACCTTGCGAGCATTGTTCTTCTTTTCTTTTCAATTTTTTTCATTTCTTTTTCTCTTCTTTTTTTTTGCATTTTTTTTTCTTCTTTTTTTTCTTTTCTTTTGCAATTTTTTTTTTGCTTTTTTTTTGTATTTTTCTCTTGCTCTAACTTTTGCCTGGGTCGCCCTTCCGGGTTTTCGGCCCAGCGAGCCTCTCAAAGGGTAAAAGTGTGACAAGTCCATGCCAAATGGTTTTAGGGTTTTGAAGCCATCCGTATCCAGGAGAGTGGCTGTTGTATTGATTTACTGAAGGATCCATCTTCGGCTCTTCGAGTATATCTGACATTTTTGCCCCTAGTTTGAGGGGGGGCGGGCTTCTGATCTAGCTTTACAAGCTTCCTTTGATCTGATCTTCTTGATCTGACTTTGGTGCCTCTTGTTCGAGGGCTGCTTCAAAATGGCCACACAGGCCTCACGTTGTGGTTGACCGTTGAACATTCTGAACTCAGGTTCAAGGTTTGAAAACAAATGGATTGAATCTTGAGGCTGAGAGTGATCCTAGGCTGCACAATCTCAAGAGCGATTCCACACAAGTCTTCACAGAACCGCGCAAAACAGTTTTTGAAATCTTTTAAGAAAGCGACAAATCGCTCGCACTGAAGACAGTGTAGGACCAATCTGGATCAAGCCAGGATCCTTCTCAGTACTCATACTAACAAGCATGATCTTGATCATTAAGGGCTTAGCATGCCTCTCTTTCTCTCAATTGATCAAATTTTGTAAAACCCGAGGAATTCCTTCATCTTTGTTTTTATCACAATGTTTCGAAAAAAGTTTTGGAAAACTTAGGTCATTACAATGACTTCAAAGGCACAGAAAAGGCAGGTGAAGAGCACTGTCATTTCATTCAAACTTCTGGCACAACTGGCACACGGCAGAAGCAAACACAAAAGTGTGAAAATCACTGCTGTTCCATTCAAATCTGTTGGCATAACTGGCTCCAAGGCAGAAACAGACTCAAAAGAAAGCAAAAAGACAAACACAAAACAAGATAGTGATGTCCGAGGTAACACCCCTGGAATCACCCGACTCCTACACAACAGGACTGACTCGATACGACAAGACAGACCTCGAAACAAAAGGACTGACTCAAAATAGACTCAAAACAACACAACAAGACTGACCCAATACCCAAGTCAGAATGTACAAAACTAGCATTCACAAATGCTCAAAATAGAGCGTGCCATACACCACATCTGGAGTAAACTGAGTGCCGCCCGTAGGTAGTTCATCCCTCGATCACATCACATTATCCCCCACAAGTTCACCGATCAAGTGCCGATAGACTTTGCAGGACCTGGTACGGGGATGACCTTGTTGTCAATCAAATTTTGTATCTCGTGGCGGAGATGGACGCAACTGTCGGTGTCATGACCGGTTTGTTGATGAAAAGCACAGTACTTAGTCAGGTCATGCTTTGGAGGGAGAGGATCGGGTAGAGGCCGTTGTTCCAACGGTTTCAGATGTCCTTTCCTGAGTAGGACCCCCAGGGCTTTAGACAAAGGCATAAAGAGTGGGGTGAAAACCCTCTTGCCTCAGGGTAGATAGTCCGAAGTTCGGGGGTTTGGATTGGATGCACCAACAAAAGGGGTGGCTGTTCTTAGTGTGGTGGTGGCGACCATGCCCACTTCAGAAGATCTTGCAGCTACGTCACCGTTGGTGGTCGTATTCGAACTGCGGGTAAACGCCCTCCTGGGTTGCTCCTTCTCCTGATTAATAAGGCCTTGCTTCATAGCATCCTCGATCTATGCCCCCATCTCATGCAGATCCGAAAAGGTAGGGAAGGGGAGCACGATCATTTTCTACATTAGTTTGGGTTGGAGGTTGCGCACAACCATCCTTATCTGGTCTTTGTCGGAAGGCCTTGTAGCCATCATCGAGGCCTTTGCTCTCCACCTCGCCACAAACTCTGAAAAACCCTCCTTTGGATTTTGGCGGGTGACTTCAAGATCACGAGTTGTGACCTCAATCTGTGTGTTGTAGGAGTATTGATCACTGAAGGCCTCAGCCATCTCTTCCCAATTCTGTTTCACAGAGTTCTCCAATTTCGCATACCAGATTGCGGCTATCCCAGACAGGGTCCGGCCAAACAATGATAGCTTCTGTAATCTGGTGAGGCCCATCGGCCTTAGAATGTCTGATACAGTCGCAAGTGCACCATAGGATCCCCGGACCCATCGAAACGGTCAATATGTGGCATCTTGAATCTGTCTGGCAGCGTCACAGTTGCATCGGTATACCCATCCTCGATGTCCGGGACAGATTTCATGCCTTGAGCCTTCTTGAACAACCTTTCAAGCTTGCTTATCTTTAGCGCCGTTGGATCCGTTTCTAACTCAAAAGGGGAGTCCGGTAGGTTGGTGGGTGTCTTGGATAGCTGGGGTAGAACCGGGAGCGGAGCTGGCCCAACTGGAATGTCCGTATCATCCTGGACGTGGGTTGCCTCTCCGAGAATGGGAACTCTTGGTGGGGGAGGAGCCTGGTGCGAAGTAGATACTCCAGTTTGCTGCTCCAATCTGGCAATTGTCTCTGCCTGTTGGGCTATGACCACAGCCTGTTGCTCGGCGAATTCTGCTTGACGGACAGTGTCTTGCTGCATGGCTTTCATACTATCCTGGAGTTGGCGCACCATCTCTTCCAGACTCGACATACTGTTCTAATCTAATTGAGCAACCGGTATATCTGTGTCGGCAATAGGCTCGGAAATCTCAGCCCGACTGCTCAAAGATCACTGATCTGGTAGCTGTTGTACTGGTGGTTTGTGCCTGACTAGCCTTCTCTGGCCCTGATTACCCTTGAACTGAGTCTATGACCTGACAAAGTCTATCAGTACAAGTCCAATGAACCTCGGGAGATATTGGAGCCTTCTGAAGCTATGGTTCCAGGACTACCTAGCAAAAGAGAAAACAGGCAGCATCTCAGCCCAATTTCATCAGAACGGGCATAGGCATAACTGAATAACTGTATTCTACTACTGATCACTGTTCCCCAAAATCACTGCCCAAATCTGAATCTGATATCCGCAGATATAACTGATTCTCAAAACACTGATGCCCGCAGGCCTGATACCCAGACTTACAAACTGATATATGCATTCCTGTAGAGGCCAACTCCAAAAAGCACATAGCAAGTAAATGAGAGCCAAAACACCCCTATGTTGGGGTAGGGCTTCCCTGTCCTATTTTGTCAGGAGCTAGGGTTTCACTAAGCACGCAGCAGTTTCAAACAACCTATAAACAGGTAAGCAACCTGTCCTAGTTTGGAATGGTCACTATGGATTCCGAATATGCACTAGGTCGAATGGTCAAAAAGGGTGCCCCGGTAAAACCGGGGTTTGTGTTCCCATACTGTCAGAGCCCATAACCGGTTAGCCTTATGGTCATGCCTTGACAAGACAAGCCTCCGGCAAACTTTTCAGGAATGGCAGATGGCAAACACGGTGTCCTAGGCGCACCAATGCAAATGCAATGCAAAGAGACGCATAAATGAAATCAAAACAGGATATCACGAGTTCGAGTCAAGCTCTCTAACTCCCCAGCAGAGTCGCCAAAAACTGTAGATGCGCTCGCGTGGGGCCCCGCTACAGTTCGGACTCGATTTGATGTCACGGTTCTTAATCTGAACCAAAGAGTCCAAATTTGGCAAATCGTTTTGAGAAAACAGATTTTTATAAAAGAAGTGCCAAACATGGACTGCTTTGCCAGATACAGAGTCGCCACCTAAATATTTTAAAATGGGGGAATTTAGGAAACCCTGACTCTGTGCCAAAGGCCACGTGTCCGTCATCACCAAAGTTGCCTCGGCTCGGGAGCTAGGGTACGATTGGGGAAGGTCAGCTATGAGCACTCCCTCTCGCCCGATCCGAAGATCGGCCTCTACTAACCGTGATATCCGTTTTTAAAAACGTTATGTGTTATTATCCTGATTATTAGCCTAGAATTACTATGTTATGCGCACAGCAAACAAGTATAGACTAGATTGCCTAATTTGGGAAAAAGCATTGCATATCCATTTGTTTTGGAAAAATGTTTTGGAACTTGCTACTCGCAAGTAGGCTAAATACATGGATTTCAATGAGCTATTCCAACTCAAGCAACCCAACCTTCACCTACAGGTATTCAAACAGTTTATCACATAAGCATCTAGCCACATGGTAATCATGCTATCATGGCAACACTCACACGCATGCAAGGATGCTAAAGCATAAATACTTACATCGTACTCCGTGCCAAAACAAAGAACTCGTTAGCAATCAATGCATGACCCAAGTCCATGTTTTAATGTCTAATGCGACGCATACGGAATGTCACTAGAGTAGGCTCGGCTATTCTATGAATGACATGTGAAAATGCACAAGTAGCATGTATTCAAGTTAGATTTGAAATACTAATGCAGTTAGCATGATGCGCCGAGCCTGGTGCATGTGATACTGATGAATGATGCACGCATGCATAGCATAAGGTATGCTAAATTAAACATGTCCTATTACTAACCATCAAAGCAGGTAAATAAAAGGGAAGAAAGACGTGGGGTTGGAAGACATACACACACTCACGCACACTTATTACATAATTGCCCTCACTCGGAGGGTCCAAATAAATATTACAGTCCGAATAATAAACGCATAAATTATTACAGAATTTCTAATTAATTAACAGAAGGAATGCAAAAAGAAAAGGTGGCCACAGCCCCCGCCTTGGGATGCGCGAATGATGCATGCTCGGACCCGTCTCGCCCGGAAAGTCCGTACCATACCACTGCCGCCTCTGTTTACACTGCCCTGCTTCTCTGAAAATTGCCAAAGTTCTGGGACAGGTCCCTTGAACATTGTGGAACACCATCGGCTGAAGGAAATGTCCACCGGCCATTGAAAAATACCCATCGGCTGTTTATGAAGCTATCGGCCCGGGAAGGATTGCCGGTCGGCACTAAACACTGCCGGTCGGCAGAAACTTCCTGCAGAAGACAGTTTTGACAGCAACAGAGGACAGACAGTATATGGCATGAGATTTCAGGCATATGTGAGCATGGTCATGTTCCTCATCATGTATTGAACTTAGGGAAGCATGGCCCTCGATCCTCGAGCCATCAATTGCGCATGATAGCCTAAGAGATCAAGCTTGCCATTTGATGTAAAAATGCATGCAACACACAAATGAGGACCAAGACCCTGTCATGTCGAAGTCAAGGGCCCCGGTGACCAAGAGTTAAGACGCGTTACATCACTTATAGTATGAACGCTCCTTAACTCTCACTCTTGGTTTGACACCCCAAACCAAGTAATGCAATGCATGTTATGCAAACATGACTCAAAGATGCAACGTGAGATTTAAGATGCAAGGCATGCCGAATGCCATGCAACTATCATGGCAAGTATGCAATGCTAGGCATGCAAGATGCAAATGCAATGCAAACATGGACGATTTAAGCAATAGGATCATCATGTTACAAAACCTAATGAAGCAATCATGCAACAAACATGAGACAAGCTTGTAATGGTGGACTTAAACCATAAAGGGGCAGACCTCAATCCACCCCAAAATAGTGGCCAAAAGTGCCCAAAATGGTGGACAAACACTCATGCCAACACACAAGCCAATGGACCTAAAGCTAAGGCACAAAAAGGGGACACTTTACTTCCACTAACATGACCATTCATGGCATGAATTAGACAAACAAAACAGAATCTTAGCATGCAAAAATGGACTCCAAAACCCACTGATATGGCAACTTAAGTGGCTCCAATGAGATGCATGCACCAAAACTCATTTCTAGGCATAAAAGGGCACATCCTCAAAGCATGAAAGAGGTCACATATGCGAACATACAAACATGATTTATGGACTGAAATACGATCTTAAATGATGCCAAATCATGAGGATGGTCTAAGCTACGCATGCTAGAGGCCAATATACTCAAGGCTTACAAGCCAAAACACAAAAAGATGACACCAAACATGGCAAACATGACTAAAACAGATGGCCAACAGGCTTTAAACATGGTAAAGTAATGCCAATACCTTCATGAAATTAGGCTAACACATGCAAGAATCATGACCTAAACACAAGATACATATCTAGGCCAAATAGAGGAATGTAAAGCAAGTATGTTAAGCATGCAAAAAGGCACAAATCCGACCAAAGACAGAGACAACATGTGACCTAGAGACACCCAAAAACCTCTGAAAAAGGGCCAAAATCAGTCAAGCATGCATGTTGCCCTTTTAGCCAAAAGGCAAGGAAATGAGGCAATGAAGGGAGAGGGGTGTCCCTCCCCTATACAAGACTTCAAACCACCTTCCTCACCACTGAAAATCCACTGGTTTTTAGTGGTGAGAAGACTAAGACACTCAAGCAAACAAAGCCTCACAAAGGAAGCACCAAAAAGGCCAAATAAGGCCTAAGAGGGTGAGCTTGAACTCAAACCACAAAACACCCTTAATGAAAGTTCTTAAGCATGAAAATATAAGCTTTTTTTATGTTATGCACAAAGCCTAAATCAGCAAGCAAGACAGGTAAAAAACTAGTGCAAGTTTGGGGAAACTAAAGCAAAGTGATTACCCTTGAAGAAACTTTGAAGAACAGATGATCCAGCCACCTTCTACTGATCAAAATCAGTCCAAAACCTCAATAAACAACCCTCAATGCCTCTCAATCTCGGAGCAAGGTGTAATGGTGTGTGTTTTAGTGCAAAAGTAAGGCCAAAATGCACTTTTAGGCTTCCAAACACACCCTAAGGATGAGAGAGAGAGATATATATATAGAGAGATATATAGAGAGAGAGGGTGATATACCAGATATATAGATATAAAAGCTCTGGTTTTTTTGGTTCAAAAGCTCTAACCCTTGGCAAAGGGAGAGGGTAAGTGTTTATATAGGCAAAGGGCCAAGGTTAAAGCTTCTTAAGGAAGCTAAAGGAAAGGGGCAAAGGGTGCAAAGGAGTCTTGGCTTCTTGGAAAGCCAAAACAGCTGGCCAAGCTTCGCCAAAGGGTTCAAGCTTCTAGAAGGAAATGGGGTTCAAAGGCTCACACCAGCCAAAAACTGCACGGGAAGGAGTGATAGTGCATTCCAGCTGGCACAGCTGGCATGCACCATGCCTCAAGGGTGCAAAGGAGTCACATCGGCCAGCAAAAGGGGTCGCCGGCAAAATAAAGTGCCGGCCGGCCAAATACAGTGCCGACCGGCCATTGAGTTTAAGAAATCATGGCCGGTGGCACTCACAAACAGCCGGTGATGCTAGGGGAAGGCCGGTGGAATGTGGGGATGGCCAACAAGCCATTCCCCGCCCTTCAAGACAAAAACACAAGTGTTTGGTGCCAAAGCCAAACACGGAACAGTCAGGTCGAGAGATCCTGAGGCGAGGCACGCAGCCAAGACTTCCGGGAACTCAAGACGAACACAAGCATGGATAATCACCGAGTGTTCAAACGGTGACATCCAAGTCTTGAGGACGGTCAAAAATGGGGTGTCTACAACACCTTCAACTAGGCGAGATCACCACCTTATTTTCTGCACAAATCCACTAGGGGTGAGCATAAAGCCCAATAGAGATATCTTAACAAAGTATATATATTTTAAGCAGTCTGATATACGTGAATGCAATGCCATGCCATGTTCAAATATCAAAGTTTTCCGTTTCTTTTGAAAATACATGTAATGTCCCGTTCAAATGTTCCTTTTCTGCACAAATTCACGAGATGATCATAAAGCCCAATAGAGATATCTTAACAAAGTATATATATTTTAAGCAGCCTGATATTCATGAATGCAATGCCATGTCATGTTCAAATATCAAAGTTTTTCGTTTCTTTTGAAAATACATGTAATGTCCCGTTCAAATGTTCATTTTCTTCATCAATTCAAAATTTAGACAATGGGGTGGTAAATACGTCTCAGGTAATCCGTAGACTGGTGTCTGTAAGTAGGCATAAAAAGCATTATCAATCCCTCACTTCACCAGCTCCGAACTGGAAGACACGTGGTATCTTTTCCTTGCGTGTTTTCGATCTTTCAGCCTGAACATTCAGGCCAACTTAAACAATACTAATTACACCCCCTATCCGGCCAAAACGTTTCCATAACAATAATTGTTTTCTCAAAACAATGAATTTGTTTCCAAGGCATAACCATAATTGAACAATATTCAAAATGATGCAAATGCATGAAATGAGAGGTGATTATTCATGAGTATCTCATTTGTATAATATCTCCATAAATCTCCACATTTATTCAAAGTAAACTTTCCATTGTTCAATGATTCTCAAAAACCATAACAAAATATAATCCATGAGACATTTATACCTTTTTATGTTCACAATCACTATTCCATTCATATTCCAACGTATACCATTTCAAGGCCAATAACATTTTCCAATGACAACAATTATTCAACACATGAATATCTCAATTACACAATCAATATAAGGAATTTCTATTGATTTCAAGAGAAATTTAACACTAATTTCATAGATATTTTATAAAATCCACTTTTCTCCAATTTCTTCAAAACCAGGGTTTGAACCAAAAGGTTTTTTTTTTTCCCCCTTTTATTCTTTCATAGATTCCTTTCACAAAATGTTCTCAAAAGTTTCATAAAACATTTCTAATTTGGACATCTTCACAAGGAAAGTCATTTTCATCAACATTTACAACCCACATTACAAAATCCACACCACACTTCCAAGATCATAAAAGGCGGAAATAGACATGCTAAAATCATATATATTACTCAAAGAACTCCCTACGTCAAGACTTTGAAAAGAAAAGATAGAAAGCTACGAAATCAACGGCGTTAAAATCTGATTTCCATTGCATACAACATAGCCTTTGATGAGCTCTCCAAGATTAAAGAAGGCACTATGGTCAAAATCTCAATGGATAATGAGAGATCAATGAAGTAAATGAAGTGGGTGAAGGGTTTCTAGAGAGAGATGAGAGAAAGAAAAGTAAAAAGTAAAGGAAAAGTGTGTAAGGCTAAACTTTTGAGTGATTGGACACATTTTTCGGAGCAAACTGAGAATAGACCACTTGAGTGACCAATCCTGCACTCGAGCGAACAATTCAAATTTGAGGACTGCTCGAGCAAATAAATTATGAACTCAAGTAAAGAATACCAACTCTCAAAATCTCCCTACCCCCTGTAAAAGACCACTCAAGCGATAAAAAACTTTGCTCAAGTGAAGAATACATGCTTCTAGAAGTTCAGACTGCAAAACGAGATATTGGAAGATTGATGTCACCGCTCAAGTGACCAAATGATTGCTCGAGCGATCTTAACCTGAAAGTAAGATAGAACAACCTCAAAACATTCCCATATTCCCGGTTTCATTCCAACTCTCAAAAGTACAAGATGACATCTCAGAACACACTAAAATATATATGCAAGAATGATCACATAGAAGAATAAATAACCACACAAAACTCAAAAGGCTCAACTGTGATGAAGACAATTAAAGGAGATAAAAATACAAGTGAACACACTTAATTTGCTTTAAACGGACTCGGGACATCACAAAAAAAGTTATTTGTTACTTTCAGTGTGCATGGGGAATTTTGAAATGGCCGTTTGTTTAATGCAGGAATATTGGCAACTGTTCAATATTGATTTTGGATCTGAGATCTAGTTTTTTTATTTTGATTATGCGGAAAGAGAGATAGAGAGAGAAACAAAAATTGTTTGAAGAAACAGAAATTGTTTGAACAAATTACAAACACAGATCTATTTGAAGTGAATAGATAGGGTTCAAATCTTTTTCTTTGGTTAGACATATAAAGCACTAGACAGATAAATGGAGAGAAGAATGGAGAAAAACTAGATCTGGGAGTAAAAATTAAATAGATAGAGGATTTTATCTATTCAATTTAATGAATATAATGTGAAATTTTATTGTTGACTGATTCAATCTAGGTTCATATTCAACAGATACGAAAAAGATTATAGAATTTCATGAAATAATTTGTACAAATTGAATTTTTAAATAGATAAATTTCAGCAGATAGATTTTATTTGGATATATATTTGAACAGATAAGGGAAACAAATTGAACAGATAAAAAAATATTTGAACAAATAGTCAAAAAATTAAATAGATAGGTAAAAAAATTGAACAGATAGGAAAAAATTAACAGATAGGGAGAAAAATTTGAACAGATAGAGATTTTTTGAATAGATAATGAATTTTTTTGAACAGATAGTCAACGAAAGTCGACAAATAAAATAAGTAATAAAATTGGAAGTAAAATGTTTTTTAAAACAAATAAAAGGATTTCTTACCAAATTATTTCACAAATGGTAGACCTCTCACTAAAAAAAAAAAAAAATCTACTGGATCTAATGCCTTATACCCTCCTTAGCTTAGACTTTTCAACAATTATCTCTTTGATTTAATGAATACAATCAAAATTTGTCAAATAATGAATACAAAATTTCACTATGTTTACATTATCTAGAGAGTGAAATTTTATTGAAAAGTTGGTGAAATTTCACTTTCTTCAAAAATTGTGTAAAATTAGTGAAATTTCCAATTTTAAAGGTAAATTTAGAAAATAGTGTCAATTGTATTTGTAGCTAATTTGAAATTTTGGACAAAATTTCAAATTTAGTGCTTCGAAAATTAAAAAGAATCACACTCCAATTTGAAGAGCAAACTATTAAATTTCAAGAAGCGGAAGAGTATACCAGAGTTCTTAGAAACTGCAAAAAACTTGTGAATATTGACATCACCAATGACAAAATTCATATGAAAAAGCTTTCAAATCTACAAGTTTAAGCTATTTAATTTATGGCTAGATAGTTCCGAAAACCAACATAAGACTTTGAATATCAAAAAAACACTATGAGTATAAAACCATTTGAATAAGCCAATGAATGAGGTAAGAAAGCTTTTGTATGCATCCCTTTTCTATATCATTTGGAGAAGAAATATCCTTCATATACTATTTTGTGCTCTTTTGAGAAGTTGTTAAAAAGCCAGCTTCCAGCTTTTTACCAATTTTGGGTCACATCACCTTTCACATAACTTACTCACAAATAGACAAAATAAGTTTAAAAAGCTAAAAAATCAACTTTTTACCAACTTCTCAAGGGTCGCCGTCCTCCATTGGTGTTGTTAGATCTTGATTTGTCGAACTCAATTTTGTTTTGGTAGTGAGATTTTGATCTTATAAGTGCAAAATAGACGTAAAATACTAAAAAAATAAAAATGAAAGAGGATTGACTTGGAAGATTTAAAAACTTAAAAGAACCTTAAGAAGCACTTTTACCTAGTATTCCAACTCATATAGAGTTATACTCAAGAATGTATTTGTTAATTGTCTCAAAAAATTTTAAGACCTAGTTGAAAAGATTTAAGAGTAAACATTTTAATAAAAAGAAAGTTCAAAAAATAAAAAAATTACCAAACAGAGAATAATTCCAAAACAATATGAAAAATTCTCCACACTCCGTATGCAATTCTATTATAAAATTACATAAGTTTTCACAAATTTACATGAGGAAAATGACTTGGACCCCCACAATGGGGCACCCTCACAACCTCCTCTCTCTCTGATTTGCCAGTTTTTTTTTTTTTTTCTCTCCAATCACAGCCCCCACTATGGGGGTGGTGGGAGTGGTGATTAGAGAGGGTCTCAATCACTTCCTTTTGCATAAATGATCTCATAAAAATATGTAAGTTGAATATAAATTTACATAAGTCTTAAGTTTTTACAAATTGATGCGAATTTGTATTTAATTTATCCGTTTTTGTGACATCATTACATAATTTTATAATAGGGTTGTATATGTTGTGTATTACACACTGAAATATTTCCTAGAGAGTATATATAAAATGTTGATCAAAGTCCACAAGTAGATTTGTGTATAAAATAAAGAATGATGTTAAAAATCTACACATTTATACTCATAAATTTACACATAAAATTAAGTATGTAACAAATTAAAAATTAACGCATATCCTATTATATTATTATAAGTAAAATTATGAGTACTTTTTGAATACTTTAAATATTTTTTTAAAAATAAAATCCATGTCCTTACAGGACTAAAAGTGACTTTGAGGAATATCAAAAAAAGGTAAAAGCAAAATCTAAATTAGACCAACCCCAACTCCAACTCTAACATGACTTTTGTGTGTTATTCATTGTTGACAAGAGGTGGACAGGACCGACCACGCGTGCCAGACACACTCCCTCTGTTCTTTCTTCATTCTGCCCACATTTTTTAAAGTTAGAAAAAAATGATGTCAAATGCTCAAGCATCCAAGTCCCCGCAATTTTCAGCCAGCCTCTTCTTGGGTTTTTTTTTTTTTTTTTTTTTATTTATGATTACTTGTTTGGGTAAATTTACGTATATTTTGATTAATTTTAAAATTTCAGTAAAGTGTCTCTTTTATATAGATCGAATAATATCAGACACAATTTATAAACGTGGTCTCAAAAAATTAATAATACCTAATGAGAGTTGAACTTGAGATTCAGAGACATCACACCCTTATGCCCTAAATTGTACTCATTAAGCCAATCCCTTGGAATTCACCCAACTACTTCTTGTATCTAGCGCGGTTAAATAAACCAAATTACTTGAGTTGAATTCGTATTCGATTTATTAAAATTTTGTTTAAGATTAAGTTATTATATAAATATCTTAGACTTGAATATAATTTTAAACTCGTTAAGTTTTTAAACTTTATTTAAACAACTTGCTACTTAATTTAATAAGCTTATATGTACTATAAAAATTCAAGTTACTCGAGCTCAACTCGTGTTTGACTAGTTAAAAACTTGTCCAAGATCAACTCGTTACGTAACAAGTCAAGTTCGAACACATTTTGAAACTCGTTAAATTTTTAAATCAAATTTAAACAGCTTTCTACTTAACTCAACTTGACTCATTTATAATTCCACATGTGTCTTTGATAATCCAATACATCACACTTCTATTAACTTTGATTATGGTTTTGTTTTTAAAAATAGTTAGAACAATTTGAATCATTTTGATTTGTAATTATAGGGTTTCAGTTTACAATGAACCAAATTGAATCCTAATATATTTGTTTGTTATTTTTTAGGAAAATCTTTTGGTACACAACCTTTACACACATTTGTTACATATTTTTTTAGTACATGTTACGTATTTTTGTGACATGTTATATAATTTTTTTGGTAGAATTACAATAATTTAAATTCAAAAATGAAATTACATATTTTTATGATAAAATTACACATTTTGTGATTTAAAAATATGTGAAATGATCACAACATAGGTAAATTTTATTTTTGAAACACAAATTATCGTAACACTATTAGAAGATTCACATAATATTGGCTACAATTTAAACACAAATTATTCTAATTTTATTAAAAAATTTACATAATATTTGTCATAAAAATTAATAATAAGATGCATATTAGTTCTTAGCTTTTACAACTCCAAGAGGTAGATAAATGGTTTTGGGCTTTTCTTTCTAAGCAGTAGGTCCTGGGGCTTCATCATCCACTACTCTTTATGACTATCCACCCATCTAGGACTTGTGTCCTGATAATTGTCCTGTGTCTTTGTTCGGACCGACAGACATGCGTTTAGAAATAGATTAATAATTTAATAAAATATATAATCATTGGAAAATTCTATGATATATACCCCACGATGTTTGTGATTTTTGGATATGATTTATTGTGATATTAATTATGATTTAGTTATAATTTGATTATACATATTGTGATATTATTTATGATTTATTGTGATGTTGATTATGACATTATTTTAGTTATGATTTAAAATGTCTTTAGTTATACTCCATCCGTTCCAAAATAATGGTTCCTTTTAGGGAATTTAACTTTTTTTGGTAGTACAATTATTGCACTTTAAAAAAGTTGATTTTCCAAAATTACTCTTTTGATAGTACATTTTTTGAGAATATCAATGTCATAATTGTACTTTTTATATTGTTTATTAATTTAAAAGAAGGGCAAAATAGGAAATTTATATTATTTTTGTACTTGATTTTTGAAGAGGGACTAATATTTTGGGACAATGAAAAATAGAATAAGGGACTAATATTTTGGGACGGAGGGAGTATCTTTTATAGGATTTGGTTATGATTTGGGATTTATTAGGGAATAATAATTCCCTTAACATAGTGAAAGATGATTTTATTTATATTTTTAGTTTAACCAAATTTAGGAATACATATTTTGAAGGAATAATTATTTGGTTTAAGTTAATTTCAATGAACCAAACAACCAAACATTTCCTTAGACCCTTCCACATAGAGCCGTCCACGGGATTGATCGTAACCTGGGAGCAGACTTCTAAGATTGGGCCTGTAGGAGGACTTCTAAAATTGGTGACCTTTTATATTCACATACAAAACAAAAATTGAATGAAATGTTGAATATTCATAATTTTGTTTTATTTGTTTGTGCTTTTCTGGCTGATATAATTATTATGAAAATTATATATTAAAATTTACTTAAATTAAAATATGAATAAATTTATCACAAGAACTATAAAGAAAAAAATTGGTCACAAAATTTAAAATTTTAATATCAAAGACTATGAATTAAATAAAAATTAGCAATTTTATACTGAAATAGTTAAATTAAAAATCAAAAAAATTATTGAAATTAATTCAAATTAATTCACGAAGTTTTAAATAAATTTTCTTTACTGGTGGCACATTATCGGCCTTGTGCTTTATACGAAGTTACCAAATGGAAAGGGAATAGAAAGGAATTTAGGGTGCTGGTTAATTTCGGAGCCCATTTCGATAATTCGTGCCGTTTACATTTTAGAATATATCAATTAGAATATGATTGTAAAATATCAAGTTAAGCAGATATCGTTTATTTATTCATCCACTCACATTTGTATTCATTTTAAACTTTAAATCACAATTATTATTTATTTTTGTAGATATAAATGTGAGTGGATAAATAGGTAATTAATTTGATTTTTTACAGACATGTTTTACATTTGTATTTATTTTAAACTTTAAATCACAATTATTATTTATTTTTGTGGATATAAATATGAGTGGATGAATGGGTAAACGATATTCGATTAATTTGATTTTTTACAGACATGTTCTATTTGATGTACATGAACAGTTCATATTATCGAAATGTGTTTATTTTATTGCACAATAGTGACTGCTGTGCCGGCAGCAGCCAACCCAAATCCAAAAAGGAAGTAGGGCAAAAATCAAAAGCTAAAATTAAGGTAAGAAACTATTATACTATTAGGGGCTGGAATATTTGTTTGCGTCCTTTAATTTCACTTTTGGTCTTGGGGTCTTTATCTTTGGGCTTGAATTATACTATAAGGTCTGTAACATTTGGGCGCCCAAGTAAGAGGCTATGCTGGCCTTTGCTCAGGGCCAGGCCTGATTGTAACTCGCATTTTTGTGGATTTTGGTTAGAGGGCTTTTATTATAAGTTTATAATAGTATTAGGGCACAAAAAATGCTTGTTATGATATTAGGCAGATCAAATTTTGATCAAAACAATTTAGAATATTCAACCCTTTTTATTTTTTTTTTAAATTTTTAAATTTTAAAAATTCAATAATTTTTGATTTAGGATGCTTGGGCAAAAAAGTCACTCTTGCATTTTTTTTTGCCTGCATTAAAACATTATGCCCCATAAAGAAATGTTTGTCCAAAATAACTGATGTAGCGTTTGGTTTAATTTTTAAAACTCATTTTTTTTTTTAAATCATGATTTGAATTAAAATTTATAATTAAATAAATTTTTAAAATATAATTTAAAATTACTTTTAAAACATTTTTTTTCTCTTTTTTTTATTTATTATTAATCAATCCATTAATCATTTTCTCTCTCTCATCTCGCCTCTCTTCTCACATTTTCTCATATTTTATATATCAATAAATAAAAAAAATTATAAACTATTTCAAAATTATTTTCAAAATTCATAATTAAATAAATTCTCTCTTTTTAAATATGATTCAAAAATTCAAAACTTAAAATACAATTCAATACTTAAATTATAATTCTAAATTATTAAATCAAGCGGATTCGAAATTATTAAATCATACGGACTTTAAATTATCTATCTACATATTTACATATATAGGTAATTGTCTGTGATTTCAAAACCCTTTTGCCCAAACCATCGCTTTTCTCTCTCTCTCTCTCTCTCTCTCTCTCTCTTCCATCACTACTGTCGAAACCCCTCCGGCGCAACTGCCGAAATCCTTTAGGTAGTGTTTGGTAGAGTTTTATAAATATGATTTGAGAATAAGAGTCAATTTGCTTGGTTACACTTTTCTAAAAATATTTTTCAGAAAATTCTATTTTCTTATTTTTCATTTTTTTTGGTTTTTATTGAATTTTTTAAATATTTTAAGCAATTTTTTATTTTTATTTTTTAGACATACCTAACATAAACATACCTAAAAAGTAAAAAAATTGTAAAATTTTTTTTTAAAAAATTCACTAAATACAAAAAAAAAAAAAAAAAAAAAACGAGAATTCAGTACATTTTTTTAATATTTTTATGTATTTATTAATTTTCTAAAATATTTTTTCACAATTTTTTTAGTTTTTAGATATATCTAAGTAAGGTGCAGCTAAAAAAGTAAAAAACAAATGTTTAAAAATTTAAAAATATTTACTAAAAACAAAAAAACATGAAAACTAAAAAATTCAGTTTTCAAAAAATTTAATCAAAAAAACTTAAACCAAACACACTGAGTTGTATTTTGAGTTTGTGAGTTTTAGAATTATGATTTGAGTGTGGAAAATTTGTTTTGGTGAATGACTTTTCAAAAGAGTTTTGAATTGAATGGAGAATTTTTGATGTGACATATGATATTTGATTAAAAAATTTACAACTGATAATCAAACACATAACTCAAACTTCTATTAAAATTCATAAAAAAATTTTAAAAATTCGAAAAATATTTTTTATTGAATATATAAAAATTAACATGTGTTAATTACAAAAAAATAAATAAAAAATTATACTATTCCGGTTAACTGACTGGATGACCGGACGTCCGGTGAGACAATCGGTTAGTCCAAATTTTCTCGCCTTCAATCGCGTTTTCAAAAGTAACTGAAATTAAATTTTAAAAATCGTAAACAAACTTTATGTTTAAATCAAACTCTGAAACTAAGGCCTCATTTGGAAACATGCTATTTTAGTAACTTTTTGACTTTTTTGCTAAAATATGAGATAAAAAAAACTAGTACGTTTGGGGTGACTTTTTGGCTTTTTACGAGAAGATGTGCAAAAGGTAGAGAGAAAAGAGAATCTTTGACTTTTTGGTATATGTTATAGATTTTTTGATTTTTTTAGTAACTTTTTGACTTTTAAACTAAAACAACTATTTGCCAAATGAGGCCTAACTCTTCTAGAGCTCCACCATTAGTTACCACTGCCATCCTCTCTCTCTCTCTCTCTCTCTCTCTCTCTCTCTCTCATTTTCCTCTTTCTCCTTTCACTTCTCTCTTTTTCTTATATCACTACTAACGAAACATCTCGACACCACTGTCCTCTCTCTCTCTCTCTCTCTCCTTCTCTCTTTCTTCATCTTTTCTCTACATCGATAGGAGAGATCGTTGACACAGTAGCCGCGTGGTGTGTCAGTGTCAGGGTCTCTTTCTTTTCTCTCGTTTGGTCTCTCTTGAGGTAACGATTTTAGAACCTGGAAGGAGGGCTTTTTGAACGACGATTAGATCTCAAATTAGATCTGAAACATCGATCTCGTCGCTGCCACCATTATCGGAGTCGAGAATTTGATTGCAGATTGTATGCAAAACCGAAGCCGAAGGTGAGTGGTATAGAGATCGAGACGGATCAACCGAGTATTAGATCATCGGACGAGATTGAATCGTCAAGGTCAGTGGTGAAGTTCGGGCAGTGGACTTCGAAGAATGTTGTTTACGTACATAGCCAGATCTTGAGAATCAAAGATGAAGATTCTTACCTCCGTGAGGGCTTTAGTGAGGTCTCTAGCTCTGTTCATCATCGTTGTCGTCATCACTTGGAAGATTGGTTTCTCACTTATCAATCTTTCTCTTCTGTTTTCTCACTCACTCACGTTTGATTCAGTCTTCTTAATCTATTAATTTTTTGTTTCGTATATTTATTACTTTCAGATGTCTATTATTTTACAATTTGTTGCTTGGTCCTAAAAATGGGGATCTATAATTTTTTCTTCTCAGACTGGTCTTTGAATAAGTGAACAATTTTGATGAAGATTATTAAAGATCGAAGTTTTTAGATCAACGTTTTCAACAGATAGAGACAAATCAAACACTTAAATGGCTAAAAATGTAACGCCTCAAATAAAAGACGTAAATTAAACATGATGATTTCCAACCGATACTCGATTTCCACTAAATCAGTTTCTTTCAAATAGCATTTCATTTCGTACTAGCGGTAACGGTAATGCGTGTGCAATTCAAAAAAAATTATAATATAAGAATAATGGTTTTTCTTTAATTATTCAATCAGAATAATATTGTAATAAAGATTATAAAAAAATAAAAAAATAATTTTTAATTTTAATATCTTTTGGTATCCTCCTTATTATCTATAATTTTTTTATTTTTTATTTGCTTAACTAAATTTAAAATTATATTCATGCATAATTTTTCAAGGTATCCTATCTCTTTTTATTATTATTATTATTATTATTATTATTTATTTTTAATTTAATATTTTTTTTAGAATCTTATTATTATCTATAAATAATAAACTACTAATCAATAAATATAAAAAATAAACAAATAAATTGAACCTTATCAGCTATAACAAATAAATTAAAATTTTTGATTTATCTTCAATTATTTTTCTAAGTTTCATTTTTTTAATTTTTTTTTAGGAACAATCCAAATAGTTTTGTTATAATGATCACGAAAAAACTTAAATATTTATTTTTAATTTTAATATATTCTGGTGTCCTCCTTATTATCTATAATTTTTTATATTTTTTATTTGCTTAACCAAATTTAAAATTATATTCGTACATAATTTTTGAAGATATCCTATATCTTCTTTTTATTTATTTATTTTTTAATTTAAATATTTTTGTAATCTTTTTATTATCTACAAATAAACAACTAATCGATAAATATAAAAAATAAACAAATAAATTGAACATTTTCAGCTATAACAAACAAATTTAAATTTTTCTGTTACTCATACATAATCTTATAGGTATCCTAGCTTTGTTCTGTTGTTAATTTTAAAATGGGTGAAAAGAAATAGTAATTAACCCTAGGTTAGAAAATTTAAAAAATAAAAATAAAATAGCTTCAATTAAATAACTCTACATTAATCCACTAGTTGGAAACAAATAAATAAAGAGTTTAGAGAAGGAGAATTGATTAATCACAATTGATATATATATATATATATATATATATATATATCATAATAAAGAAATAAAATAAAAAAGTAAAATAAAAAGAAATTGAAAATAAAAATAATAGACTATATATATATATATAAGAAATTGCAATTCAAATACATGGAATACTTGGAAATCCAGAATCAGTGCCAAAGTATTAGAATATTTATTAATATGAAAAGATCAAAGATGGAATAGGAAGAAGAAGTAATAACCTTTGCCACCAGAAGCACCAATAGCAATGTGTTTACCATGTTTGAAAAGCTTATTATCCACAATTGCATTGTGGATCTCATCCTCAAATACCACGTAGAAACATTCCCAGCAAATCTTTACAAACAAAAATTTCACTCCCACATACACAAGCAAAAATTTCACTTCCACAATTACACAAAATAAGAAGTTTGTGAAACAATAAAAGGAAAGTGAACCTGTAAGTTTATGTTTCAAAATTTGAAATTGCGCCTTTAATTTGCTTCCTCAAAAAAATCAATGCTTGAATTTATTTATTTTTAAATGCTCTACCAACCAATGTCAAGACCCATTTTCTCTCTCTAAAAAGTTGAAGACCCATCACTTTTATTTTTTGAAACTGTACAGTAGTTTGGGAGACAAACGTGAGAAAATGGAACGTGAAAGTGATTGGTTATAATTGGTTTATTGAGTCCCTATCTAAATGCCACATGGCAAAAGCTTCAAGAAACTAAATTAAAGGCTCACTTTATATAATAGTATAGATGAAAGATATACAAAAGTGTTCACATGCAACATATATTCAATCTCCTAAAAGGGTGAATCTATATCATTTGCAACAATAACAAGTAAAGAAATAACTACGAACCATATGTCCAAGGGTTACAACTTCCAAGGCTTAAACTCGGTTACACAAAAGGTTGTCAAACCCAAACATATTAAGCTCTTAGCTTGCCAAAGATGCACAAAAGAAGAGCCCTTTGCCCTTTTTAAAACACTCCACACCTTTAACTAGGTGGGATCACCATCTCATTTCCTACACAAATCCACTAGGGGCAAACACAAAGCCCAATAGAGATATCTTAACAAAGTATATATGTTTTAAGCAGTCTCATGTACGTGAATGCAATGGCATGCCATGTTCAAATATAAAAGTTTTTTATTTCTTTTGAAAATACATGCGATGTCCCATTCAAATGTTCATTTTCTTCATGAATTCAAAATTTAGACAATGGGGTGGTAAATACGACTTAGGTAAATAATACACATTAAATTATAAAATAAAATATTATTATTTTTTTAAAATATACCCTAATCACTTATACTGTGGAGATATATTTTTGAGTACCGACACGTGGCAAGGTGACGCCGACGTGTCAGCCGAGGTGCCACGTGTCCAGGTCATGACGTCGAGGTAATCTCGGTTAAGCCGAGGTTACCTCCGAAGATATCGGAGTTCGAGAAAAGCGGATAAAGGACAAGAGTCCTAGAATGAGGGAAGACTTCAAGATGGATAAGGATAATATTCTTAGGGAATCTATCCAAATCTTTTGAGGAGTCCAAAGTATATACTGAACAGGAGTCCATAGAGGTCAGGCTTTTATTGGGACTAGAATTGAGCTAGCTATAAAAGAGAGGCACCCCCGTGGGTCTAAGGTATGCAATTTATATTCTGTCTAGTGAGTTAAGCACTATTGATTATCTTTGAGAAATATACTGACTTGATCGTCGGAGTGCCCCCGGGTGGACGAACCACTGCCGGAATCTTCTATTTCTGTTACAGGTTAGCCAGGTGTCATTTATTCTGCCAGTGTTCTCCAGCTGAATACTGAATCGGGCAGTGTGATCAAAAAATCACTCACACAATACCTATTATTCATATTCAAATCTTTTCATCTTCTTCCCCAAGTATCAATTATTTGTTTTCATCTTCTTCCTCATTCCAAAACTCTAATCCACCCAATCAAAATTCACCATTATCACTCCTTAAAGACTGAATCATCCTCGAAAGCACAAACTTTGAGACAGTACTTAAAGAAACTAGATTTGTGTATCCAAATAAATAAATTTTGAATAGTGTATAAACTGCTTAAAAGGAACAAAAAATCACAAAGTTTAAGCTGTTATTAAGGCTAGATATTAAAATAATTATTGATGAATCGACAATTCAATGTCGCAGTTTTGACCTGTTTCGAGCCACCCACCATTACAAAGATTTTGCAGAAAATTTGTCCCATTTAAAACAGATTAGTTCAGTTCAGTTTGGCCTATTCCATATGCCTTCCATGAAAGACTTGATGAGATTCATAACATTAAACCATCATTTATTTATTTATTTTTATCATTGACAAATTTTAATTTTATCTTGAAAGGTATGTTGTGAAAAATAGAGTGTATTGAGAGCAAATTATAACTCTAAATAATTTGATAGAGAGTACTAAGAAATTGGACTTACTGAATAATTTATTGTGTGCAAATAGAATCCCCCGGTAATTATTTCAAATTTGTTTTCTCATACCTTTTTAAAGCATAATGGGCCTGAAGGAACAACAGCAAGCCCCATGTTTCAATTAAAAGATGGGTAAAAGTCCAACCTTGAACTTGGCCCAACCCAATCCAACTTCGAAGTGCTGAGGCTAGCCCTAATTACCCAACCCATGCATACAAAAAGCCCTAGTTAACTATGGCTAGGGTTTTGAAACGAGAAGCGGAGAAAACTATTGTGTGCAAATAGAATCCCCCGGTAATTATTTCAAATTTGTTTTCTCATACCTTTTTAAAGCATAATAGGCCTGAAGGAACAACAGCAAGCCTCATATTTCAATTAAAAGACGGGTAAAAGTCCAACCTTGAACTTGGCCCAACCCAATCCAACATCGAAGTGCTGAGGCTAGCCCTAATTACCCAACCTATGCATACAAAAAGCCCTAGTTAACTATGGCTAGGGTTTTGAAACGAGAAGCGAAGAAAACTATAAATCACTAGCAATCTTCGATTCATTCGTCTCCTGCACAAGGTTTGAATGATCTTTTTCTGCTTCTCTTCTTTTATTTTGTTGTTGTTTGTTCTGTCTTCAACTAGTTTTGGGATTTTTGGTTTTTTAACTTTGTTATTTTGATTGAATCGGTTTTATTGAATATATGTTTGGTCAATCTTTGTCTCTTATGATGATCAATTGAAAAACTTTCATTCTTCCGAGAAAATTGTTAGAAAAAATGGTTTTTTGATGACCTTAATTAAATATTAAAGTGGGTCCCAACCATCTATTGTGTTTGGTCCAAGTGGGTCTAGATACTTTGCAATGAAATCTTTACACCACAAATAGTATAGCCAAAACTATTGAAAATTGAATGAGAAATTGCCCCATGAAGTTAACTTCATGAAAGAGTTAATGGGGTTTGTAACTTCTGCCTTTATTGCAGAGTTTAATAGTGCATTAATGGGGTTTGTAACTCCTGCCTTTATTGCAGAGTTTAATAGTGCATTAATGGGGTTTGTAACTCCTGCCTTTATTGCAGAGGTTAATGGTGCATTAGTGACCAGCCATAAAGGCTGAAGGCTTCTCCTCTCTCCTCTATACATGTATAAATTGAGACCCTCCTATCAAGTCTCCAACACAGAAATTGTTTCTTCCATTCTTTAGTCAGTTTGCCAGAAAGTTCCTACTGTGAGAGAGTGCTGCCACTATTTTTGTTCGCTAGGCTAGACAAAGAGTGCTTTTGCCGTAGCTGGTTTTTGACCGTCGTATCCTAGGAGACAGACGCCACGATTCCTCAAGCACTCAACCCGTGAGGCGGCGAAATCTGTTTTAAGGAAGCTGCTACCGTGCAGGCTTCGGTTTGGTTTCTTTATCATTTTATTGTTTTGTGTATTTCTGTTGAAATTTAGTTGTAATTATCAGTATATGTTTTGGTATATAATTTTGATTTCTTCATAAATCTATTTAATTAATTTCACAATTTGAACAACAAGCTTAAAACAGATTTCTATATATATATATATATATATTTTTCCTATGAAATTGATCGAATAGATTTATAGACACTTATATAATGTTACTAGGAACTGTTGCGGAATTGCTCCCTATTTCAATGATTGTAAATTATGCAATGTGATTCTCTAATTGCTTAGTTTAATTAGAATGCTCTATCATAATTTGTACACTTAATTATATTAATCTGATCTTATTTTATGCGTATGGTTCATCATTCCCCTTCTATGATTTGCATGAATTTTAAGGTTATAAAATATAATTAATGGATTTTGCAATTTTGACATGCTAATTCTATTTTAGGTTTTAATTTGTTACATGCTTATTATTTTCTAAACTAGATTACATGATTTAATCTTTAGAATTTTTTGCATGTTAATTGTTAAATGGTTATATACTTGAAGTGCTTGGTTATTAGTTTATTACATATAAACAATTCAAATTATTTACATAAACTGCATGCTACTTATTTGGTTTCATCCTATTTGACTAATGTTGCATATGTATATTTTGGTTTTGCATGCTTCTAGCTTTACTATCTAATTTGCATGTGAAATTGCTTCTAGTTTTCTAGAGTTATACACATAATTTATTTCCATGTTTATTATTTAATAATTCTTATATAATTTTTAAGGTTTGTAATGTGTGGTTTTATTTCCATGAATAGTGTGTGATTTAATTGGATGAATTAAAGTTTGAATTAAATGTAGTTCTTTGGAGTTATAAAATTTGTGTAACTTGCCTATATTTATTTACATGGTTATTGTGAATTAAATTCTTATATAATTTATGGCAATTAATTTTTAATTTAATGTAGAAGTTATAAGGTTTTGTAACTTGTATAGTATCTTAATTCCTTAGTTATTTTGCTATTCTATGATTTGCTAAAAGGTTAAATAATATTTGATTGTATGTACAATTGCTTTAGATTAGTTGTTTTATATTATGTTGTCGTTTGCTACTAACTCTCTTTGTAGGCATACCTAAGCATGGAAAGACTTTTGGACTAAATAGAATCCTTATGGATTGACTATTTTATTTAAATGTTTGAAGCATGTTTGCTTGAGATGTAGTTGGTTTGTTTACCAATTTGTAGTAGCAAGTTTTATTTGCTTATATTGTTGTAGCAATTATTTTACATTGCTTGTAAAAGTTTTGGACCTTGGTTTGTTTTAATCTAGTTCATCCCTAAGAAAATTTAATTCTTAAAATTGTTTATCACGGACTAGGAGTCAACATGCTCTTAAAAGTTTTGTCAAAAGGTTAACTGGGTTTTAAGTGGGACCGATGTGACCCATCCAGTTCCTGGGAACTTTCTTGACCATGTTCGATTCTAGGTTTTTGTGGTGAGACTAATTTTGAATTAACTTTTCATCTAAGGGATTTTCTAAGGGTTAAGTTTAATTTCTGGAACACAGAAGTGATATTCTGGTGTAATTTTCCGAAATGGCAACTATCACTGATGCTGCTGCTACTGCTAATGTTGATGGGGATCTGACCCCGGGGCAACTAGGTTGCCAACCCCTACTATTGCGACCTCTGTGGTCAACCATGGCGTTACTCCGGCTGTTCCGGGAGGACCGCTTAGTCACCATGAGCGCCCAGAAAAGTTTACTGGGGAAAACTTTAAGAGATGGCAGCAGAAGATGCTGTTTTACTTGACCACGCTAAACCTTGCAAAGGTTCTGAGCGAAGATCCTCCAGCCGTGGCAGAGAATGAGCCTGACAGGCAGAAAATCATAGCGCTTGACACATGGAAGCAGACAAACTATCTTTGCCGGAACTATGTGTTTAATAGCTTGGCAGACTCACTCTATAGTGTGTTTTGTTCCAAGAGCTCAGCAAAAGAGTTATGTGAATCTCTGGACAAAAAGTACAAGACTGAGGATGCCGGGGCAAAGAAATTTGTGGTTGGCCGGTTCCTTGATTTTAAAATGATAGATTCAAAAACTGTGATCCAGGAGTTTCAAGTGATCTTGCATGAAATTCATGCTGAGGGGATGCCTTTGAACGAGTCATTCCAAGTTGCTGTGATCATTGAGAAACTTCCCAATGGTTGGAAGGATTTCAGGAACTACTTGAAGCACAAGTGCAAGGAAATGTCAGTTGAAGAGCTAGTTGTCCGACTCCGGATTGAGGAGGATAATAGAAAGAAAGGAGGGAGTACCTCCTCAGTAAAAGCCAATGTCATTGAGCATGGCAAATCTTCTGAGATAAGAAAGAAGCCCCTTGTGAACAAGGGCTCTAAGTTGGGGCCTAGAGGTGGTGTTGCAAAGAAGCCGGCTTACAAGCCACCGGAACCAAGTTATTGGTTCTTTGGAAAGTGTTATAACTGTGGTAGCGAGGGGCATCGGGCTAGTGACTACCGCAAGCAGAAGAAGCCACACAAGACTAAACCTCGTGCTCATATGGCAGATTTACAAGAGCACTCCCATGAGGAGGATGATATGCACTTGTCTGCTGTTGTCTCTGAGGTGAATCTGGTGGGTTCAAACCCAAGAGAATGGTGGATTGATATTGGGGCTACACGCCACATCTGCTCCGAGAAGGAGCTATTTACAACTTTCGAACCGGTTACAAATGGTAAGAAGTTGTTTATGGGAAACTCTACTACCTCATTTGTTGAGGGAAAGGTGGTCCTGAAGTTAACCTCAAGAAAAGAGCTAACCTTGAACGAAGTCTTGTATGTTTCAGACTTTCGTAAGAATCTTGTCTCTGGGTCTCTTCTTAGTAAACATGTTTTTGCATGGTTTTTGAGTCTGACAAGGTCGTTCTGATGAAACACAAGTGTGAAACTTGTGTTGAAGCGAAGTGGACAAGACCCCATGTGAGTTATGGAAAGGTGTTAAGCCTTCGTATAAATTCTTACGAATGTGAGGGTGTCTTGGAAAAGTGGCAATTCCTACACCCAAACGGGTTAGGATAGGCCCGAAATCTGTGGATTGTATATTCATTGGTTATGCACATAATAATAGTGCATATTGGTTTCTTGCACATAAGTCCGAAATTCCAGACATACACAGGAATACCATCATGGAGTCGAGGAATGCATGTTTCTTTGAAGACATTTTTCCTTGCTGAACCCATGAAAGGGTTCCAAGGTCTTTGGAGCAATTTGATGAGCTTGCTAGTGATGATGATCATGTTGATGATCAAGGTGATGATCAAATTGAGGTTTTAGATGAGCCTAGAAGGAGGAAAAGGGCTAGAATATCCAAATCTTTTGGTCCAGACTTCTTGACTTATATGGTTGAGAACGAACCTCAAACTTTTCACGAAGCTGTGACTTCTCCTGAGTGTCCTTTATGGAAAGAAGCAATCAAAAGTGAGATTGACTCTATCTTACAGAACCACACTTGGGAGTTGGTAGTTTTACCTCCAGGTTGCAAGCTTTTAGGCTGCAAATGGATTTTTAAAAGAAAGATAAAGGCCGATGGGTCAATTGACAAGTATAAGGCAAGGCTCATTATCAAAGAGTACAGGCAATGAGAAAGCCTGGATTACTTTGATACATACTCACCTGTAACTAGGATAACATCCATTCACATGGTGATTGCGATAGTAGCATTGCGTAATCTAGAAATACACTAGATGGATGTAAAGACAGCTTTCTTAAATGGGGATTTGAATGAAGAAATCTACATGGAGCAACCTGAAGGGTTTTCAGCTCCAGGGAAAAGCAAGAAAGTCTGTAAACTTGTCAAATCTTTGTATGGTTTGAAGCAAGCGCCTAAACAATGGCATGAGAAGTTTGACAACGTAATGTTGTCAAATGGGTTTAGAATCAACTAATGTGACAAGTGTATTTATGTCAAAGACACTGACAGAGGTTATGTCATTTTGTGTCTATATGTTGATGATATGCTCATTATAAGTAGTAACGATGAAATGATCAAAACTACCAAGAAGTTGTTAAACTCTAAGTTTGACATGAAGGATATGGGCATTGCAGATGTTATTCTAGGAATTAAGATTACCAGAATCTCTGGCGGTATTGTACTATCTCAGTCTCATTATGTTGATAAGATACTTGAGAAGTTTAGTGGATCAGATACGAGTGTGTCATCGACACCTGTAGACTTAAGTCTACATTTTACCAAGAATAATAAAGAAAGTGTCTCTCAGTTAGAATATTCTCGGGTAATTGGAAGTTTAATGTATCTGATGAGTTGTACTAGGCCAGATATAGCTTACTCAGTTAGCAGGCTTAGTAGATACACAAGTAATCCCGATGCTTCTCATTAGAAGGGTATTGTGCGGGTTTTAAGGTATTTACGCTACACTCGGGATTATGGGCTGCATTATACTCGATATCCAGCGGTGCTTGAAGGCTATAGTGATGCAAATTGGATATCAGATATAAAGGACTCAAAGTCTACTAGTGGATATGTGTTCACTCTTGGTGGGGCAGCCGTGTCTTGGAAATCTTCCAAGCAAACGTGTATATCTAGATCAATGATGGAATCAGAGTTTATTGCTTTTGACAAAGCAACAGAAGAAGCTGAATGGCTACGCCATTTCTTTGAAGATATTCCACGTTGGTCTAAACCTGTGCCAGCTATTTGTATTCATTGTGATAGTCAATCTGCAATTGGTAGGACACAGAGTAATATGTATAATGGAAAGTCTAGACATATCCGTTGTAGACATAATTCCATACGACAACTACTCTCGAATGGAGTTGTCTCTATAGACTATGTAAAGTCTAAGGATAACATTGCGGATCCGCTAACCAAAGGGTTAAATCGAGTGTTAGTCGAAACGTCGTCAAAAGGAATGGGGTTAAGGCCTTTCGAAGTTACCAGAATGGAAACCTAACCTAATTGACTGGAGATCCCAAGATCTAGGTTCAATGGGACAACCTAATTGCGTGTAATGGTGGTATGTCACTGAGGAGGTTAAACCTCCAGCCATTCCTTCTATCAGTGATACCTGCAAGTGTAGAGGTTAAGCTGAGCTTTTAATGACTCTAGTGTGTTAAGCTGTTGAGCTGAGTATAGCAGGATACTCAAGTAGAGTTACCTATGTGAGTTTGAAGTGGGGCCGCTTCTAGAAGAATTGGGTAGGCCAAGATTCTTTGAAATCACTCGCTGAACCAGGCTAGTGCCCAGGGCCATACAGGGCACACCAGTGAGAACAGAATGGTGGTAGGAGTAATTCCCGTGTGAGATCTATTGTCTCAGTTTACATAAACGGCAGAGCAGTTCAAGATGTCTTATTCACTGATCAGCTAGTAAACTCGATAGGTTTTCACTGGGAGAGGTTCAAAGCCAAAAGCTACCTTCTCTGATGTCGGGGTTAGTTCGTTGCACTCTCTCTTCGAGTCATTATTGTTGAACGACGTCCGTTTGTTGAGTCTTTCGGTCAATTTTTATTCATGTGGGGGATTGTTGGAAAAAATGATTTTTTGGTGACTTTAATTAAATATTAAAGTGGGTCCCAACCATCTATTGTGTTTGGTCCAAGTGGGTCTAGATACTTTACAATGAGATCTTTACACCACAAATAGTATAGCCAAAACCATTGAAAATTGAATGAGAAATTGCCCCATGAAGCTAGCTTCATGAAAGAGTTAATGGGGTTTGTAACTTCTGCCTTTATTGCAGAGTTTAATAGTGCATTAATGGGGTTTGTAACTCCTGCCTTTATTGCAGAGTTTAATAGTGCATTAATGGGGTTTGTAACTCCTGCCTTTATTGCAGAGGTTAATGGTGCATTAGTGACCAGCCATAAAGGCTGGAGGCTTCTCCTCTCTCCCCTATACATATATAAATTGAGACCCTCCTATCAAGTCTCCAACACAGAAATTGTTTCTTCCATTCTTTAGTCAGTTTGCCAGAAAGTTCCTACTGTGAGAGAGTGCTGCCACTATTTTTGTTCGCTAAGCTAGACAGAGAGTGCTTCTGCCGTAGCTGGTTTTTGACCGTCGTATCCTGGGAGACAGACGCCGGGATTCCTCAAGCACTCGACCCGTGAGGCGGCGAAATCTGTTTTAAGGAAACTGCTACCGTGCAGGCTTCGGTTTTGTTTCTTTATCATTTTATTGTTTTGTGTATTTCTGTTGAAATTTAGTTGTAATTATCAGTATATGTTTTGGTATATAATTTTGATTTCTTCATAAATCTATTTAATTAATTTCACAATTTGAACAACAAGAAATTCCATACGAATATATTATGGAGACTTGAACTGAAAAGACAATTTTCTATATATAAATGCTAAATATATTTTATAGTTATTTATTTTTTTATATGGTAAGGTTGTTATTAATGTTACCATTGCATATGCAAACATATACGAAGTCTTGATTTTATTTTATTTATGTGGATATGTATTGTATGCTTTTAAGTTTTAATTTGATAACAGAAATTTGAAATTTGGATCTCTTTCTTGGGGTTGTTATAAAATGAAAAGCTTGCAAAATGATTATTTGCTAGTGCATTAAGAACTGTGCCCTGGGCACAATTGTTCATAAATTTGTAATTAGTTTATTCTTTTTTCATTTTATTTGGAAATTCTCCTTTTGACATTTATACTATGTGTGGTTCATTGGAATGAAGTGCAATGCTCATTTCTTAGTGTCCTGTGAAATGATCAATGATAGTTTCATTTATAATGTATTTTTCATGATATTTTAGCTAACCAAATGTGATAATTGATATTTTGGTGGAATGATCATTTTATTTCACTTCTAATGAACCAAACACTACTTCAAAGCTTGATTTTGGTTTAATTCCTTACAAATTTTTAGCAATAAGACTTGTTGGAGTTGTTGATGGATTTTCATTGGTTTTTTAAATTTTAGCTGACAATTTTTGTGAATATTTTTGTTTAATGTTGAGAATCTAATTGCATGACTTTTTTTTTTTAATGCTTTTTGGTCTGTTAATTAATTGCTTGTGCCTCTGATGATGATGAAAATAAACTTTTGTTCTGCTGAGAAATTCCATGCTGAAAATTTATGGAGACCTGAACTGAAGAGGCTTGAGAAAGATCTTTTAATGCATCATTTTGATTGTTTTAAAATTTTTGAACTAACCCTCTGCTTGTTTGCTAATAAGTTTTAGTAAAGTTAAGAAATTCAAAAATTTCCTCACTGAATCTTCATGGTTTTATTAAAGTTTATCAATATGTTTTCAAATGATTTTGGGTTTTTGGATATGATAGACTTTGGTTGTTCTCTTTATTATTAAGTAGACTTTCAAGATCTTGATATCTCTTATGATGATCACTACAAACATTTGTTTTCTTGAGAACAATCATGCTGATATACATGGAGACCTGAGATGAAGAGTATTTCATAAGATCTTTGTACAAACTACCTTCAATAAGTCAGTAATGTTACTGTTGAATTAAGTTTCTTCATTGCGCTTTCTCTACCATTTTCATGCAAATTTATTTCTACTTGATTAGGGTTTCAGAATAAGGATAATGTTTTTGTCTCGGCAGTACTTGATTAGGGTTTGTTTAGCTTTATTTTTAAAATTTTGTTATTTGGCTGTTATTTAGTGTTATTTGATTTCCAATAAACTTTTTTTTAATGTTTTAATTTTTGTTCTTCACATTTTAGAGATTCAATTAGATGTATTGATAAAGTAAAAAATTTGATTAAAATATGTTAATAGTTCCCTAAAGATAACTGGTGCATGGTGGTCACTCTTTTCATCTGCTGATCCACTACCCTTCTTCTGCCCTGTCTGGGATTTGAAACGGGTCTATGAGGGTTAAACTGTCCAGCGTTTGTACATATACTAGTCATAGGTGCAGACATTAACTAGGGCTTTTTGTATGCATGATTTGGGTAATTAGGGCTAGCCTCAGCACTTCAAAGTTGGATTGGGTTGGGCCAAGTTCAAGGTTGGACTTTTACCCATCTTTTAATTGAAATATGAGGGTTGCTGTGGTTCCTTTAGGCCCAATATGCTTTAAAAGGTATGAGAAAACAAATTTGAGATAATTATAGGGGGATTCTATTTGCACCCAATAAATTATTTAGTATATCCAATTTCTTAGTACTCTACTCTCTATCAAATTATTTAGAATCATAGTTTGCTTTCAATGCACACTATTTTTTTCACAAATTACCTTTCAAGATAAAATTATAATTTGTCAATGATAGGAAAAAAAAATTAATAAATGAAGGTTTAATGTTATGAATTTCATCAAGTCCTCCATGGAAGGCATATGGAAGAGGCCAAACTGAACCGAATGAATCTATTTTAAATGGGACAAATTTTCTGCAAAATCTTTGTAATGGTGGATGGTTCGGAATAGGTCAAAACTGCGACACTGAATTGTTGATTCGTCAATAATTATTTTAATATGTAGTCGTAATAACAGCTTAAACTTTGTGGTTTTTGGTTCTTTTTAAGTAGTTTATACACTATTCAAAATTTATTTATTTGGATAAACAAATCTAGTATCTTTAAGTACTATCTCAAAGTTTGTGCTTTCCAGGATGATTCAGTCTTTGAGGAGTGATAATGGTGAATTTTGATGGGGTGGATTAGAGTTTTTGAATGAGAAAGAAGATGAAAACAAATAATTGAAATTTGGTGAAGAAGATGAAAAGATTTGAATATGAAAAATAGACATAAGGGATTAGGGCGTATTACAAGAAAAAAATAATATTTTATTTTAGAATTTAATGTGTCATGTTTACTTGAGTCGCATTTACCACTCCATTGTCTAAATTTTGAATTCATGAAGAAAATGAACATTTGAACCGGACATTGGATGTATTTTCAAAAGAAACGGAAAACTTTGATATTTGAACATGGCATGGCATTGCATTCACATATATGAGACTGCTTAAAATATATGTACTTTGTTAAGATATCTCTGCTAGGTTTTGTGTTCGCCCCTAGTGGATTTGTGCAGGAAATGATGTAGTGATCCTGCCTAGTTGAAGGTGCGGATTGTTTTGAAAAGGGCAAGAGGCTCTTCTTTTGTGTATCTTTGGCAAGCAAGAGCTTATTATGTTTGGTTTTGACAACTTTTTGTGTAACCGAACTTAAGTTTTGGAAGTTGTAGCCTTTGGGCATATGTTTTGCAGTTATTTCTTTACTTGTTATTGTTGCACATACACCCTTTTAGGAGATTAAATATATATTGCATGTGAACACTTTTGTATATCTTTCATCTATATTATTATATAAAGTGAGCCTTTAACTTAGTTTCTTGAAACTTTTGCCATGTGGCATTTAGATAGGGACTCAATAAACCAATTATAATCAATCACTTCCACATTCTACTTTCCCATGTTTGTCTCTTAAATTGCTGTACAATTTCAAAAAATAAAAGTGATGGGTCTTCAACTTTTTAGAGAGAGAAAATGGGTCTGACATTGGTTGGTAGAGCATTTAAAAATAAAAAAATTCAAGCATTGATTTTTTTGAGGAAGCAAATTAAAGGCGCAGTTTTGAATTTTGAAACTCAAACTTATAGGTTCACTCTCCTTTTATTGTTTCACAAACTTCTTATTTTGTGTATTGGTGGAAGTGAAATTTCTGTTTGTGTATGTGGGAGTAAAATTTTTGTTTGTAAAGATTTGCTGGGAATGTTTCTATGCGGTGTTTGAAGATGAGATCCACAATGCAATTGTGGATAATAAGCTTTTCAAACATGGTGAACGCATTGCTATTGGCGCTTCTGGTGGCAAAGGTTATTGTTTCTTCTTCCTATTCCATCTTTAATCTTTTAATATTAATAAATATTCTAATATGATGGTACCGATTCGAGATTTTCAAGTATTCCATGTATTTGAATTGCAATTTCTTTTATATATATATATATATATAGTCTATTATTTTTAATTTCATTATTTATTTTTAATTTCATTATTTTTATTTTACTTTTTTATTTTATTTCTTTATTATGATATATATATATATATATCAATTGTGATGAATCAATTCTCCTTCTCTAAACTCTTTATTTATTTGTTTCCAACTGGTGGATTAATGTAGAGTTATTTAATTGAAGCTATTTTATTTTTATTTTTTAAATTTTCTAACCTAGGGTTAATTACTATTTCTTTTCACCCATTTTAAAATTAATAATGGAAAAGAGATAGAATACCTATAAGATTATGTATGAGTAATAGAAAAATTTTAATTTGTTTGTTATAGCTGATAAGGTTAAATTTATTTGTTTATTTTTATATTTATCGATTAGCAGTTTATTTGTAGATAATAAAAAGATTCCAAAAAATATTTAAATAAAAAGAAAGAAAGATATAGGATATCATGAGAAATTATGTACGAATATAATTTTAAATTTGGTTAAGCAAATAAAAAATTAAAAAAACTATAGGTAATAAGGAGGACACCAAAATATATTAAAATTAAAAATAAACATTTAATTTTTTTTTATGATCTTTATAACAAAACTATTTGGATTGTTCCTAAAAAAAAAAAATTAAAAAATGAAACTTAGAAAAATAATTGAAGATAAATCAAAATTTTAAATTTATTTGTTATAGCTGATAAGGTTCAATTTATTTGTTTATTTTTTATATTTATTGATTAGTAGTTTATTATTTGTAGATAACAATAAGATTGGAAAAAAATATTAAATAAAAATAAAATGAAGAGATAGGATACCTTGAAAAATTATGTATGAATATAATTTTAAATTTAGTTAAACAAATAAAAATTTAAAAATATTGATAGATAATAAAGAGGATACCAAAAGATATTAAAATTTAAAACAATTATTTAATTTTTTTAAAATTTTTATCACAATATTATTCGGATTGAATAATTAAAGAGAAGCAATTATTCTTATATTATAATTATTTTTTTTGAATTGCACACCCATTATAGCTAGTACGAAATGAAATGCTATTTGAGGGAAACTGATAAGTGGAAATTGAGTATCGGTTGGAAATCATCATGTTTAATTTGTGTCTTTTATTTAGGTCGTTACATTTTCATCCATTTAAGTGTTTGATTTGTCTCTATCTGTTGAAAACTTCGATCTTAATAATCTTCATCAAAATTGTTCACTCATTCAAAGACCAATCTGAGGAAAAAAAATTATAGATCCCCATTTTCAGCACCAAGCAGCAAATTTTAAAATAATAGACATCTGAAAGTAATAAATATATGAAACAAAAAATTAACAGATTGAAAAGACTGAATCAAACCTAAGTGAGTGAGAAAACAAAGGAGAAAGATCGATGAGTGAGAAACTAATCTTCCACGTGATGATGATGAACAGAGCCAGAGACCTCACCGAAGTCCTCACGGAGGTGAGAATCTTCATCTTTGATCCTCAAGATCTGGCTATGCACGTAAACAACATTCTTCGGAGTCTACTGCCCAAACTTCGCCACCGACCTTGGCGATTCAATCTCGTCCGATGATCCAACACTCTGTTGATCCGTCTCGATCTCCACACCGCACACCTTCGGCTTCAGTTTTGCATACAGACTCCGATCAAATTCTTGACGCCGATGATGGTAGCGGCGGCGAAATCGATGTTTAAGATCTAATATGAGATCTAATCGTCATTCAAGAAGCCTCCTTCCAGGTTCTGAAATCGTTACCTCAAGAGAGATAAAATGAGAGAAAAGAAAGAGACCCTAGTATTGACACACCACGCGACTACTGCATCGACGATCTCTCCTATCAATCTAGAGAAAAGATGAAGAAAGAGAGAAGGAGAGAGAGAGAGAGAGAGAGGATGGTGGTGTTAGAGGTGTTTTGTTAGTGGTGATATAAGAAAGAGAAGAGGTGGAGAAAAAGAGGAAAAAGAGAGGAGAGAGAGAGAGAGGGAGGATGACAGGCGTTAAGATCCTCTAGAGTGATCCTACAGTGAATTTATGAGGGTGCGACACCTGTCCCATTAATGGAATCAAGAGTTGAGATCAATCCCTCACCAAAACGACGTCGTTTTAATGGGAGAAATTAAAAATAATAAAAAAAAGAGCGTGAAAAGAGAAACGAAGAGAGACAGAAGACACTAGCCATCGAAGTTCTTCTCCATCTTCGGCGCACTCTCTTTCCTCTCGGCGAACCCACTCTACCCCACCCCTCTCCTTCTCCTCTTTTCTTCTTCTCCTTCTATGCTGGAGTTCTTCTCCTCTCTCGCTTCTTTTCTCATCTACATTCTTTTGAGTAAAAACCTGTTGAACCAAATAAATCGCTGGCAATAAACGGCGAAAAAGTTTGAAGGTGTTTCAATCTGGACTATGAGAATTTCTTTAAGACCAAAATCAACAAAAAGAAAAATAAAAAATAAAAATAAAATTCAAGATTGTGCCTTCAATAAAAGAATTTTGGCTTTGGGGATTTTACCTTGCTGCTCTCACTTTATCTCCTTGATTGTATAATTTATATGTATATATACATATATATATATATATATATATTTGTATATATGTGCAAATGATTTGTTGCAGTAGTAGAAAAAGTGAAACCAGATTTGCATATTAGAGAAGAGATAATGGAATAGAAAAAGAGAGCAGAGAGGCGTTAACGGAGGAGAGTTACTAAGATTTTTTTTTTTAAAAATAATAGACGCATGGAAAAATCAGAGTTATAGGGAGAGAGAGAAATATATGTTGTATATACAGTGCGAATAAAATGAAATCAATGAATGGAGAGATCGTCGACGCAGTAGAGCCATATGGATGGCGGAGCGTGGTGTGTCAGTGCCAAGGCCTTTTTATTTTCTCTCGTTTTGTCTCTCTTGAGGTAATGATTTCAGAACCTGGAAAGAGGGCTTCTTAAACGACGATTAGATCTCAAACATCAATGTCGCTGCCTCCACCATCATTGGAGTCGAGAATTTGATCGAAGACTATATACAAAATCGAAGCCGAAGGTATGTGGTATGGAGATTAAGACGGATCAACAAAGTGTTGGATCATCGGATGAGATTGAATCACCAAGGTCGGTAGCGAAGTTTGGGCAGTGGACTCTGAAGAATGTTGTTTACGTGCATAGCCAAATCTTGAGGATCAAAGATGAAGATTCTCACCTCTGTGAGGACTTTAGTGAAGTCTCTGGTTTTTTTCATCATCATCATGATCACCAGGAAGATTGGTTTCTCACTCATTGATCTTTCTTCTCTGTTTTCTCACTCACTCAGGTTTCAGTCTTTTCAATCTGTTAATTTTTCGTTTTATATATTTTTTACTTTCAGATGTCTATTATTTTACAATTTGCTACTTGGTGCTGAAAATGGGAATCTGTATTTTTTTTTCCTCTCAGATTGGTCTTTGAATGATTGAACAATTTTGATGAAGATTATTAAGATTGAAGTTTTCAGTTCGAAGTTTTCAACAGATAGAGACAAATTAAACACTTAAATGGCTGAAAATGTAATGTCCCCAAATAAAAGACATAGATTAAACATGATGATTTCCAACTGATACTCGATTTCGACCTTGATTAATCAGTTTCCCTCAAATAGCATTTCATTTCGTATGTGAGATATACAAAAGTGTTCACATGCAATATATATTCAATTTCCTAAAAGGGTGAATTTGTAGCATGTGTAACAATAACAAGTAAAGAAATAACTACAAGACATATGCCCACAACTTCCAAGACTTAAACCTGGTTACACAAAAAGTTGTCAAACCCAAACATATTAAGCTCTTGGTTTGCCAAAGATACACAAAAGAAAAGCCTCTGGCCCTTTTCAAAACACTTCACACCTTCAACTAGGCGGGATCACCACCTCATTTTCGGCACAAATCCACTAGGGGTGAGCATAAAGCCCAATAGAGATATCTTAACAAAGTATATATATTTTAAGCAGTCTGATATACGTGAATGCAATGCCATGCCGTGTTCAAATATCAAAGTTTTCTGTTTCTTTTGAAAATACATGCAATGTCCCGTTCAAATGTTCATTTTCTGCACAAATTCACGAGGTGAGCATAAAGCCCAATAGAGATATCTTAACAAAGTATATATATTTTAAGCAGTCTGATATTCATGAATGCAATGCCATGCCATGTTCAAATATCAAAGTTTTTCGTTTCTTTTGAAAATACATGTAATGTCCCGTTCAAATGTTCATTTTCTTCATCAATTCAAAATTTAGACAATGGGGTGGTAAATACGTCTTAGGTAATCCCTAGACTGGTGTCTGTAAGTAGGCATAAAAAACACTATCAATCCCTCACTTCACCAGCTCCTAACTGGAAGACACATGGTATTTTTTCCTTGCGTGTTTTCGATCTTTTAGCTTGAACATTCAGGCCAACTTAAACAATACTAATTACACCCCCTATCCGGCCAAAACGTTTCCATAACAATAATTGTTTTCTCAAAACAATGAATTTGTTTCCAAGGCATAACCATAATTGAACAATATTCAAAATGATGCAAATGCATGAAATGAAAGGTGATTATTCATGAGTTATCTCATTTGTATAATATCTCCATAAATCTCCACATTTATTCAAAGTAAACTTTCCATTGTTCAATGATTCTCAAAAACCATAACAAAATATAATCCATGTGACATTTATACCTTTTTATGTTCACAATCACTATTCCATTCATATTCCAACGTATACCATTTCAAGGCCAATAACATTTTCCAATGACAACAATTATTCATCACATGAATGTCTCAATTACACAATCAATATAAGGAATTTCTATTGATTTCATGAGAAATTTAACACTAATTTCATAGATATTTTATAAAATCCACTTTTCTCCAATTTCTTCAAAACCAGGGTTTGAACCAAAAGGATTTTTTTTTCCCTTTTATTCTTTCATAGATTCCTTTCACAAAATGCTCTCAAAAGTTTCATAAAACATTTCTAATTTGGACATCTTCACAAGGAAAGTCATTTTCATTAACATTTACAACCCACATTACAAAATCCACACCACACTTCCAATATCATAAAAGGCGGAAATAGACATGCTAAAATCATATATATTACTCAAAGAACTCCCTACCTCAAGACTTTGAAAAGAAAAGATGGAAAGCTACGAAATCAACGGCGTTAAAATCTGATTTCCATTGCATACAACATAGCCTTTGATGAGCTCTCCAAAATTAAAGAAGGCACTATGGTCAAAATCTCAATGGATAAGGAGAGATCAATGAAGTAAATGAAGTGGGTGCAGGGTTTCTAGAGAGAGATGAGAGAAAGAAAAGTAAAAAGTAAAGGAAAAGTGTGTAAGGCTAAACTTTTGAGTGATTGGACACATTTTTCGGAGCAAACTGAGAATAGACTACTTGAGTGACCAATCCTGCACTCGAGCAAACAATTCAAATTTGAGGACCGCTCGAGCGAATAAATTATGAACTCAAGCGAAGAATACCAACTCCCAAAATCTCCCTACCCCCTGTAAAAGACCACTCAAGCGATAAAAAACTTTGCTCAAGTGAGGAATACATGCTCCTAGAAGTTTAGACTGCAAAACGAGATACTGGAAGATTGATGTCACCGCTCAAGTGACCAAATGATTGCTCGAGCGATCTCAACTTGAAAGTAAGATAGAACAACCTCAAAACATTCCCACATTCCCGGTTTCATTCCAACTCTCAAAAGTACAAGATGACATCTCAGAACACACTAAAATATATATGCAAGAATGATCACATAGAAGAATAAATAACCACACAAAACTCAAAAGGCTCAACTGTTATGAAGACAATTAAAGGAGATAAAAATACAAGTGAACACATTTAATTTGCTTTAAAAGGACTCAGGACATCACAAAAAAAGTTATTTATTACTTTCAGTGTGCATGGGGAATTTTGAAATGGCCGTTTGTTTAATGCAGGAATATTGGCAACTGTTCAATATTGATTTTGGATCTGAGATCTAGTTTTTTTATTTTGATTATGCGGAAAGAAAGATAGAGAGAGAAACATAAATTGTTTAAAGAAACAGAGAGAAACAGAAATTGTTTGAACAAATTACAAACACAGATCTATTTGAAGTGAATATATAGGGTTCAAATCTTTTTCTTTGGTTGGACATTTAAAGCACTGGACAGATAAATGGAGAGAAGAATGGAGAAAAACTAGATCTGGGAGTAAAAATTAAATAGATAGAGGATTTTATCTATTAAATTTTATGAATATAATGTGAAATTTTATTGTTGACTGATTCAATCTGGGTTCATATTCAACAGATACGAAAAAGATTATAGAATTTCAAGAAATAATTTGTACAAATTGAATTTTTAAACAGATAAATTTCAACAGATAGATTTTATTTGGATATATATTTGAACAGATAATGGAAACAAATTGAACAGATAAAAAAATATTGGAACAAATAGTCAAAAAATTAAATAGATATGTAAAAAAATTGAACAAATAGGAAAAAATTAACAGATAGGGAGAAAAATTTGAATAGATAGATAAATTTTGAATAGATAGTGAAATTTTTTTGAACAAATAGTGAACGAAAGTCGACAAATAAATTAAGGAATAAAATTGGAAGTAAAATGTCTTTTAAAACAAATAAAAGGATTTCTCACCATATTATTTCACAAATGGTAGACCTCTCACTAAAAAAAAAATCAACTGGATCTAATGCCTTATACCCTTCTTAGCGTGGACTTTACAACAATTATCTCTTTGATTTAATGAATACAATCAAAATTTGTCAAATAATGAATACAAAATTTCACTATGTTTACATTTTCTAGAGAGTGAGATTTTATTGAAAAGTTGGTGAAATTTCACTTTCTTCAAAAATTGTGTAAAATTAGTGAAATTTCCAATTTTAAAGGTAAATTTAGAAAATAGTGTCAATTGTATTTGTAGCTAATTTCAAATTTTGGACAAAATTTGAAATTCAGTGCTTCGAAAATTAAAAAGAATCACACTCCACTTTGAAGAGCAAACTATTAAATTTCAAGAAGCGGAAGAGTATACCAGAGTTCTTAGAAACTACAAAGAAACTTGTGAATATTGACATCACCAATGACAAAATTCATATGAAAAAGCTTTCAAATCTACAAGTTTAAGCTATTTAATTTATGGCTAGATAGTTCCGAAAACCAACATAAGACTTTGAATATCAAAAACACACTATGAGTATAAAACCATTTGAATAAGCCAATGAATAAGGTAAGAAAGCTTTTGTATGCATCCCTTTTCTATATCATTTGGAGAAGGAATATCCTTCATATACTATTCTATGCTCTTTTGGGAAGTTGGTAAAAAGCCAACTTCCAACTTTTTACCAATTTTGGGTCACATCACTGTAGACACCCTATTTTTGGCCGCCCTCAAGTCTTGGGCGTTATTGATGGTTTACTTGGTGGAGAAAGGTGTGCAGGGCAAAGGTTCAGTTTCTTCGACAAGGAGAGAGACAAATCTCAACTTCACACCCCATTTTGGACCAAAGTTATTTTGGATGGTTTTTAGACCTTAGAACCCTCTCTTTCAAAACATTTTTTGAAATAAAGTTTCTACAATGTTCCGAGGCTCACATTTTGTCAAATGATGTGCTTTTCGATAAACCGAGCAAGGACAAAGTGGAAATGAATGAAAGAGAGATGAAATATTTGAAAAATCTTTCAAAACACCTTGTTTAAGGGTTTAGAGTTGAAGAAAAGAGGAGAAGAGAGAAGAAACCTAGCTGGGGAAGAAGTTGGGTATGAATCGCTAAGAGAGAGTCGAGTGGTCCTCGCTAAATCAGGCTTATCTGTCTATGCACTTGGATTTAAGCTATGAGGCCACTACTGTTGGAAATAAGACTTCCGGGGCTTCGTTTTGCACTCAAGAATCTCCTAAAGCCGAGTCCGGATGGGGGAGATATGATTGGTTGAAGTTGGGCATCATCCCGGTTGGACCGAAGCTGAGCAACCTTTACCAAAAAAAGAATAGCTTTTTTCACAGTTGTAATTTTGATTCAAGGCTGGTTCCATTGAAAATATTACTTCTGGGGCTTCAATTTGGACACAAGAATGACCTGAAAAGGAGTTCACATGAAGGAGTTATGCCCGTTTGAAGTTGGACCTGCAGAGCAGATTTTTCCTGCCGACCGACCAGAACAGATGGCCGACCGACCAGAACATATGGCTGACCGAGCAAATAGATGGCCGACCGACCAGTTAAAGTAGTCGGCCGACCAATTTTGCTAGCCGACGACCTTCCGGAGCATTCTACAGATTGAATGGATGCCAGCTGTGCCAGCTGGAGGGCACAGACTAGATCCTCCATACACGTGTATGGAGGATCTTTGCTCTTGGTTTGAAGCTTTTAAGGGAAGATTTATTCTCTTGGCTCTATAAAGGAAGGCTCCCTTCTCCATATACCAGGTTCAAAACTTGGTTAGGGCATTGTAGACGCGCCTGCGGAGGGGGGCCTTATGCTACTACAGTTCGGACTCGCGATTTTATTGTCGCGGTTCTTAATCTGAACCAAAGAGTCCAAATCTGGCAAATCATTTTGAGAAACAGATTTTTGAAAAAGTAGTGCCAAACATGGACTGCTTTGCCAGATACAGAGTCGCCACCTAAATATTTTTAAAATGGGGAAATTTAGGAAACCCTGACTCGGTGCCGAAGGCCACATGTCCGTCATCACCGGAGTTGTCTCGACTCGGGAGCTTAGGTACGATCGGGGAAGGTCAGCTATGAGCACCCCCTCTTGCCCGGTCCGAAGACCGGCCTCTACTAACCGTGATATCCGTTTTTGAAAACGTTATGTGTTCTTATACCAATTGTTAGCCTATAATTACTATGTTATGCGCACAGCAAACAAGTATAGATTAGATTGCCTAATTTGGAAATAAGCATTGCATATCCGTTTGTTTTGAAAAGCGCTTTGAAAATTTGCTACTCACAAGTAGACTAAAACACGGATTTCAACGAGTTCTTCCAACTCAAACAATCCAACCTTCACCCACAGGCATTAAAAAACATTTTAACACATAAGCACTTAGCCGCATGGCAGGCATACTGTCATGGCAACACTCACACACATGCGGGATGCTAAAGCATAAATACTTACATCGTACTCCGTGCCAAAATAGTAAACTAGTCAGCAAACATGCATGTCCTAGTTCATGTTAAAAATGGCTAATGCATCACATGCAAAAATGCAATCTAGGCAGGCTCGGCTAACCCTAAACATGGCATGTGAAATGCGATCAACTACCACATATTCAATTTGTGAATTGAAGTACAGATGCAGTTAGCGTGATGTACCGAGCCTAATGTATGTAATACAAATGTATGGATGCACGCATGCATAGCATGAGGTATGCTAATTTTAAAGATGCCCTAATCTACCATCATAAGCAGGTAAATAAAATGGAAGAAATAAGTGGGGATTGGAAGACATACACACCATCCACACACACTTATTACAGGTTTGCCCTCGCTCGGAGGGACCAAATAAATATTACAAATTAATTAACTACGCAAGCTAATTGAATATTACAAATTGCCTAATCAACTAAGCAAATTTAATTAAACTAAGAAAACAGTAAATCGCCTCGGGAAATGCGCCGCCATGCGTGAGCTGCCTCTGTTTTCCTTCCTTCACTCCTCTGGAGGTTGCCAAAACCTCAGGACTGCTTCCTTGGGCAATGGGGATCACCACCGGCTGAATGGAATTGCCACCGGCAGTGTGATATGGCCACCGGCACAAAATGAAGCTGTCGGCAGATAAATTATTGCCGGTCGGCACTTTACACTGCCAGTCGGCAAATAAAGCCTACAGAACCTGCAACTCACAGCAACAGAGGGCAAGGCAAAGCATGGCAGCACAATTCAAAGCATGTATGCACCACTCATGCCCCTTATCACGTTTGTGACTCAAAAGGACATGTGCCTCGATTCTCGGACCACCAATCACGCATTTCCATGCATGATGGCCCAAGGAATCAAGTATGCAATTTTCATGTCAAATGAAATGCAAACCAATCAACCAAACAAGGCCCAATTCCTATCACTAAGTCAAGGAACAAGGCATGCATGCAAGATGCAATGCAACCTAGGCATGCAAGCTAAGGATGCAACATGGCATGGCAACAAACTTATGCAAGCATACAAGCAAACATAGGGGCATGCAAACCAATAAAAAGGTGGACTTAGGCATGGTTTAGGCAGCTCCAATAAGGCCTAAAACAAGGGCCAAAGTGTTATAATGAGGGACCAAATGCACATACACACATACATGTGTTGAAAGGCCGACACTTAGGCACAAATTGAACAACTTTCAAACACACTTGAAAGGAGGAATCAAGGACTAATTAGCATGCAACATAAGCATTGAAAATCATGTCATAAAATGATGCCAAATCATGTTAAACAAGACAAGCAAATGCATGCAAGCATGGTCCAAGTACTTGAGGCAAGTCATGAAGCTTTGAAGCACATTTATCACAACAAACATGGCATGCATTAAGCAACTAAAAACAGGTTTTTAGCATGTTAAAACAAAGCTAAAGGACTACTTAGATGGCATCTAAGTGGCTCAAATTTAGAGGCATGCACGATGGTCAAAACATGGAGCATGCAACACATGCTTCCAAAGCATTAAAGAGGCATGCAAGGCAGTCACGCAAGCATGAAAATGGGACTGAAATAACATGTAAGGTGACCCCAAATCACCAAATCAATGTAAAGATGTCATGCTATGCATGCACATACCTAAGGCCAACAAGCCAAAATGCAAAGAGGCTATATGATGCATGCCAAAATCAACCCAAACACTTATGGACAGACCTAAAACATGTCAAGATAAGCACAAAATCTTCACAAATGTAAGCCTAAAACATGCTAGAAACAAAGGCACACGACCTAAGACATGTTAAGGAATCACAAGGCATTACATGGCAACTATGCTAAGCATGCATGGAGTACCAAAACCAATTTAAAATCATGTTATATTATGGAAATATAAGCATGAAAAACAGCCTATACATGCTCAACACACACTCAAACATAGGCTCCCTTTAAAGGCCAAAACATGCCCCTTTCAAGGACAACAAGGAGAGGGGGTGGCCCTCTCCCTTTAGAGACTTCAAGGCACCATCTCCACCACTGAAATCCCTCAAGATTTCAGTGGTGAAGAGGCCCAAACACCAAAGTCCCGAAACTAGCACAAAATAGCACAAAATAAGGCCTTTCAAGGCCTAAGAGGGGTCAAATACCCTCAAATCACAAAACACCCCTAATAAACAATCAAGAGGGTCTAAAAACAGAACTTTTTTGTATTATACACCAAGCTCAAAAATGAATTTAAGACAGGTAGAAATAAGGTGCAAAAATGGGGAATAAAGGGGTGAGATTCTTACCCTTGAAGCCTTCTTCAACAATGATGCTCCAATGGCCTTCCTTGACTTGAATCCAACACCAAAGTACTAAAATCAGTCCCTTAGAACCTCAATAGCTAGACAAAGGTGAAACACTAGGTGTTTGTGTGCAATAGTAAGACACAAAACACCTAGAGCACAAAAGAGAGGGAAAGAGAGATAGGATGTGTATCTAACCCTAACCCTAGAACTCAAACCCTAACAATGGCTGTCTAAGCTCTCAAAATATCTCAAGTGTCTAACCTCTCAAGCCAAGACACCAACTCCTCCCTTTATGGAACTTCTTGTCTTGTAAAGCTTACAAGACAAGCTTCATAAGAGGGAGATCCCTCCATACACGTGTATGGAGGGGAGCAAAAAGCAAGACAGCTGTCTTAAAATATCTGCAAAAGCAGATGCACAGTAGTCGGCCGGCCAAAAATGCCATTTTGGCAAAAAAGAGTGCCGGCCGGCACTAAATAGTGCTGACCGGCAACAAATAGTGCCGGCCGGCAATATACATTGCCGGTGGCAGCAAAAACCAGCCGGTGGCCTCTAGCCACTGCCGGTGGTGGGTGGGGATGGTCTACAAGCCCTACCCTGCCTCTCAAAGGCAAGATGTCAGTGTTTGGTGCAAAACCAGACACTAAACGGTCAGGTTCGGAGATCCTGAGGCAAGGCGCGCGAGCCGAGGCCTCCGGGAACTCCAAACGAACACAAACATGGATAATCACCGAGTGTTCAAACGGTGACGTCCAAGTCTTGAGGACGGTCAAAAATGGGATGTCTACAGGCATATACACATATATTCCTCTTTGTCCCTCTATATCTCCTCCATTTTAGTTTCAAAGTGTAAGGTTCTTGGCTCCATTACCCCACACCTCATAACCTAACCTCTCCATCATCTATCCAAGCATCTTGGAGCTTGTTTTTAGAGGCTAAGGGACTGGTTTTTGGGACCAAAGGCTGCTGGAGTTCTTGGCTACAAGGGTAACACACTCATCTCCCTTTTTAAGGCTTATCTTGCTTCATAGCTTAGCCATACTTGCAAGCATTTTCGAGCTTTGTAATAAACCAGAAAAGGTCTTATTTTGAGCTCCTCTTAAATTTTGTCTAAGGACATTTTTCTGTTAGAGGTCATCTACACCCTTGTATGCTTCATCCCCCTTTTAAGGCTTTATTTTGATCCATATCTTAGCCATACTTGCAAGCTGATTTAAACTTAGCTATAAACTGAAAAAAGTTTCATATTTTCATGCTTAATATGTTTCATTAAGATCATTTTGGTGTTGGGGGTTGTCCACCCCCTCTTAGGCCTTGTTTGGCCTCATTTTGAGCCTTCTTTGTTAAGCCTTGGAACTTTTGTGTATTGGCCTTCTCACCACTGAAATCCAGGGGATTTTTAGTGGTGGTGAAGGGGTTTTGGGGTCTTGCATAGGGGAGGAACACCCCTCTCCCTTTGTGTCTCTTTAGCTTGTGTTTAAGGCTTATAAAGGTAGCATGCATGCCTAGCTTTGTTTGGCTTTATTTCAGAGGTTATTTAGTGTTTATTTAGCATGTTTTACCTCTGTCCCATGTTGGTTTTTTGACCCCTTTCATGCATAATACACTTGCCTTGTATTCCTCTATTTTGCTTAGAAATGCATATTGCCTTTGGACCATCATGCTTGCATGTTTTGGCTCAGCTTTGTGAAGCTTTAGGTCATGTTTTGCCATGCTTAAGGACTGTTTGGTACTGATTTGGTCATATTTGCCATGTTTGATATAGCCACCATGCATTTTGGCTTGAGAGCCTTGGGTGTGTGGGTCACTAGCATGTTTTACTTGGCTTATTCCCATAATTTGACATCATTTGAGATCATATTTTAGTCCATGTAATGTGGTCTTACACTTGCATTTGGCTCTCTTTCAATGCTTTGAAGTGTTGTAGTTTTGTGCCTCAAGAGTTGGTCATTGTGTTTGCCACCATGTTTAGACATTTGGGATGCCATCTAAGTGGGTTTTGGGGCTCATTCTAACATGCCATAGCTCTTATTTTGTTGGTCTAATGTCCATGTTTGTCTTCTTTTATGTGCGCTTAAAAGTTGACTTTTATGCCTTAGTCTTAGGCCCATTGGTTTGCACGCTTGTTTTGCATGTTGGCACCATCATTTTAGTACCTTTGGCCACTTTTTTGGGGTGTGGCTGAGGTTCCTCCATCCTAGTGTAAGTCCATGCATTTGTGTCTTGTAGTATGATCATCACATTGCATGATTGTTGCATCCTTGTAGTTAATGCATTATTACATGATTATCATTTTGCCTAGTTGTCTATCTAGGTAGCATTGTAGCATTGCATGCTTAGCACATTGCATATTTGCATGTTTGGTTGGTGTTTACATTTGACATGCTTTGCTAGCTTGAGTCATTTTGCATACTCGAGCCATATTTCATACATGCATTACATTTGCTTGGTTTGGGGTGTCAAACCAAGCACGAGGGATGAGGTGCGTTCGTACTCAAAGTGACGTGATGCGCCTCGATCCTCGGTCGCCGACGCCCTTGATACGTACATGATAGGGCGTGAAGCTTTCATTTGTTTGTTGCATGTATTGACATTGATTTGCTAACTTGGCCTCTTAGGCCATCACGCATCGAAATGTGCAATTGATGACCCGAGGGTCGAGGGCCATGCTCCCTTGAGTCCATTGCATGATAAGGAGTGTGGCCATGCTCACATTTGCTTGAAAATTTCATGCCATACACTGCTTGCCCTCTGCTGCTGTCAACTGCAGGATTCTGCAAGAAACAATGGCCGGCCGGCCACCTACAGTGTCGACCGACCATCGGTGGCTGGCCAGTGGTACAACAGTTAGCCGATAAGCCCATCCCTATTGCTGGTGGTGCTTTGAATTGGCCGGTGATATTCTAGAGTGATCAGGAATCAGTTCAGAGGTGCCCCAAGAATTTTCACAGTCCTCAGAGGAGCATGGCAGTGTTAACAGCGGCAACAATGCTATGGCAGCGAGTTTCCAAACGGGGCGGGTCGAGCATGCATCATTCACGCATCCCGAGGCGGGACTGTGGCCACCTTCTTTCTGCATTCATTTTTTTTTATTAATTAGAAAATTTGTAATAATTAATTTAATATTATTTATTCAGACTGTAATATTTATTCGGACCCTCCGAGTGAGGGCAATTGTGTAATAAGTGTACGTGAGTGTGTGTATGTCTCCCAACCCCACGTCTTTCTTCTCTTTTATTTACTAGCTTTCGATGGTTAGTCTAGGGCATGTTTCAATTAGCATACAGTATGATAGCACGTTTGCATCCTTTCATTCGTTTTGCATGCACCGGGCTCGGCGCATCATTCTAACTGCATTTGTATTCCAATTCCAAATTGAATATGTGTTAGTTGTAGCATTTCACATGTCATTGTAGATTAGCCGAGCCCATCTTAGTTGCATTTTGCATGTGTTGCATTAGCCATCTTAACATGAACTAGGATCATGCATATGATTACTAACTAGTTTCTGTTTTGGCTCGGAGTACTCGGTAAGTTCTCATGCTTTAGCATCCTTGCATGTGTGTGAGTGTTGCCGTGACAGCATACTTACCATGAGGCTAGCTGCTTATGTGATATAACTGCTTGAGTGCCTGTGGATGGAGGTTGAATTACCTAAATTGGAATAATGCACTAAAACTGTAAGTTTTAAGCCCACTAGATAGTGGCAAAACCATCTTTTCTAAAGCCCACTTGAGGGTGGCAAAATCTACATTTTAGCCTACTTGCGAGTAGCAAACCATTTTCAAAACAAACATGAAATGTTTTGTTCCAATTTAGGCAATTTGGTCTATACTTGTTTGCTGTACGCATAACATAGTAATTCTAGGCTAATAACCGGAATAAGAGCATATAATGTTTTCAAAACAAGATATCATGGTTAGTAGAGGCCGATCTTTGATCGGGCGAGTGGGGGTGCTCATAGTTGACCTTCCCCAATCGTACCTAAGTTCCCAAGCCGAGGCAAATTTGGTGATGACGGACACGTGGCCTTTGGCACCGAGTCAGGATTTCCTAAATTCCCCCAAAATAAAATATTTAGGTGGTGACTCTGTATCTGGCAAAGCAGTCCATGTTTGGCACTTCTTTTCTAAAAATCTGTTTTCTCAAAACGATTTGCCGGATTTGGACTCTTTGGTTCATATTAAAAACTGTGACAATTTGAGTCCGAACTGTAGCATGGGGCCCACGGGCGCGTCTACAGTTTTTGGTGACTCTGTTGGAGATAATTGAGAACTTGACTCGAACTCATGATATCTTGTTTTGACTGCACTTATGTGTTTTTTTGCATTGCATGTGCATTGGTGCGCCTAGGACACCGCGTTTGCCATCTGCCATTCTTGAACGGTTTGTCGGAGGCTTGTCTTGTCAAGGCATGACCATAAGGTTGACCGGTTATGGGCTCTGACAGTGTGGGAACACAAACCCCAGTTTTTACCGGGGCACCCTTTTTGACCATTCGACCTAGTTCATATTCGGAAACCATAGTGACCATTCCAAGCTAGGACAGGTTGCTTACCTGATTATAGGTTGTTTGAAACCGCTGCATGCGTAGTGAAACCCTAGCTCCTGACAAAATAGGACAGGGAAACCCTACCCCAACATAGGGGTGTTTTGGCTCTCTTTGCTTGCTATGTGCTTTTAGAGTGCGTCTCTACAGGGAATGCATGTATCAGTTTGCAAGTTTGAGTATCAGGCCTGTGGGCATCAGGATCAGTATTTGGGGAATCAGTTTTACCTGAGGGTATCAGTTTACAGGCAGAATTTTGGGGCAGAATTCAGTAGGAGGCACAGTCATCCTAGTATGCTCATATCTGTTTTGGTGAAATCGGGCTGAGATGCTGTCTGTTTTCTATTTTGCTAGGTAGTCTGGGAACCATAGCTTCAAAAGGCTTCGATATCCCCCGGGTACATTGGACTAGTGCTGATAGACTTTGTTAGGTCAGAAATTCAATTCAAGGGCAACCAGTGTTCTTTCGCTAAGGCAAGGCAGAGAAATGCCAGTTAGGGCTCACCGGTCCATCTGATCCGTCAGTCGCCAGTCACATCACCTTTGTTCAGACTCAGCAGACCATGATGGCACAGGGTTCGGAAGAATTTGTGGCCGTGATAGCAGCGTTAAATCAGGGAACTGCCATGCAGGCTGGTACCAGTATTGAAATGCAGCGTCCATCTGGGGCATCTGCCTCACATCCAGCTTTGGGACCCCAGCCAAACTTTGACCCACTTCCACCAGTTGAAGATTTACAGTGTCCGAATCCTCGAGAAAGGTTGACTCAAGCTCAGGTGCTCAGACCCCTGGTACAACCTAATGAGAGGCTTTATTCCTTGATGTTAATGAGCTCAATCTGACTTCAATGAAGGTTGCGAACCTTAAAAAGTAATTCAAAAAGGCATAAGGCCTTAACTCCATTCCCGACATTGAGGATGGGCACACCGAGGCTGCCGTTCGGCTCCCAGACAGATTCAAAATGCCATATATTGACCGTTTCGACGGGTCTGGAGATCCAATGGTACATATCCGACTTTTCTTGGATGTCCTGAAGTCGATGGGTCTGACTAAGCCACAGAAACTCTCTCTGTATGGAAGAACCCTCTCGGGTGTAGTAACCACTTGGTACGCTAAGTTGGAAGATAAAGTGAAGCAAGACTAGGAAGAATTGGCTGAGGCCTTTGTCTATCAGTATTCCTACAATACCCAAGTTGAAATGACCATGCAAGAGCTTGAAATAACCCGCCAGAACCCAACAGAGCCTTTTGTGGAATTTGTTGCAAGATGGAGAGCAAAGGCAGCACAGATGACAGATCGACCTTCCGAGAGGGATCAAGTGTAGATGATGGTGCGAAACCTCGAGCATGATATGTTGCAAAAGTTGATAGTCGCTCCACTATTCACTTTCAAAAGTTTGCATGAACTGAGGGTTCAGGTTAAGAATGCGTTCAACAGCAGGATCATTCCCAGAACAAGTGAACCGACAAGGAGGGCGATTGCAGGAAGCACCAATGCTGGTAGTAGCACTATTCCCAAACCCACCGAAATCAATACAGTCGCCACAGCCGACCCTTTTGCCAATCCAAGCCTACAAACCGCCGGCCCAGCCTGAGCTCAAGGCAGAACTTTCACCCCCCTCTATATGAGCCTGACTAGCGCACTAAAAGTCTTGATGGAAAGAGGGCATCTCAAACCCCTTGATCCTCAACCTCTTCTTGATCCACTCCCAGCCAGACATAACCCCTCCAAGTACTGTGTGTACCATCAGCACGTGGTCATGGCACCGACCGTTGCTACCGCCTTCGTCATGAGGTCCAAAATCTCATTGACAACCGGACGATAGCTCTACCTTCAGTCCCCAATGACCAAGTACCTCATCCATATCTCAACCTAATCCATACACTGGCCGTCCCTTATGACCCCAACGCATACATCACCCCAGTCCATCTACCCAAGCCTGAGGTGCTTATCCCGGAAAGCATGGACTTGTGCATGATGGGTGCATCTGAACCCCAATCATCCCAAACCCATGAACCCATTACTTCTGAGCTGATGAGGATGATCGAAGATCTTCAGAGAACAGTGGCGGATCTGGCCTTTGGATTTTTGGCTCCGTCGTCAACCGCATCACACACCAGGGAGTTCATATCAAAGGGCTCCCTAACCTTGGGACGGGCTGCATTGGGAGAAGGCCAATCTCTTAGCAAAGTGGAGGCAAGTGGTAAGAACAAGGTAGGGACAGGCATTGGTCCCTATGAACACCTTCAGTGGGATATTGAGGCTTTGAAAGCCGAAGGGTTGAACAAACAGCAAGTACTCGCAGTTGTTGCAAAAACTGTGGATGACACTTTCGCCACTCAGAATGAGAGCAGTTCAAATCAAGGGGCAAGTCGGGAGAAGGGTCGTTGCACCAGGAATGTCCCTTTCAGCTCTAATCCCGTGCTTGGAAGAGATCAGCAAACCCAGTTAGCGCCTACCAATCCCTTTGCTGGTGCATCCAGCAAAACTCTACAAACCTCAAAACACCCACCTCAAGGCCAGAGGGTGTTCGCACCACTATACATGTCCCTATTAGCGGCCTTGAGGGTCCTGATTAGAGAGGGGGATCTGAAACCCCTGGAGCCGCGACCACTGCCCGATAAACTTTCTCCCTCCCATGATCCGGCCAAGTACTGTGCCTTTCATCAGCAAGTCGGCCATGTCACTGATAGTTGTTTCCGTCTTTGCCACGAAATACAAGATTTGATTGACAATAAGGTCATCGTCGCACCAACTCAGCAAAGTCTATCGTCATTGGATCAGTGAACCTGGGGGATAATATGGTGCGATCGGGGGATGAATCACCTGCGGACGACGTTCAGTTTACTTCAGATGTGGCGTATGGCACGCACAGTTTTGAGCAATGTGCGAACACTAGTTTTTGTACTTTCTGACTTGGGTATTGGGTCAGTTTTGTTGTTTTGTATATGGTTAGTCTTTTTGTACTGATTCGGTCAGGTCTGTCTTGTTGTATCGAGTCAGTCTTGTTGCGTTGGAGTTGGGTGATTCCGGGGGTGTTACCTCGGACATCACTATCTTGTTTTGTGTTTGTCTTTTTGCTTTCTTTTGAGTCTGTTTCTTCCATGGAGCCAGTTACACCAACAATTATGAATGAAACAGCAGTGGTTTTTCATGCTTTTGTGCTTGCTTCTGCCTTATGCCAGTTGTGCCAGAAAGTCGAATGGAACGACAGTGCATTTCATCTGCTTTTCTGTGCTTTTAAGTCATTGCGTTGACCTAAGTTTTTCAAAGCTATTTTTGAACATTGTGATGAAAACGAAGAGGAAGGAATTCCTCGGGATTTGCAAAAACTTGATCAATTGAGAGAAAGAAAGGCATGCTAAGCCCTTAATGATCGAGATCATGTTTGTTAATATGAGTACTGAGAAGGATCTTGACCTGATCCAGATTGGTTCTACACTGTCTTTCAGCGCGAGCGACTAGTTGCTTTCTTAAAAGATTTCAAAAAAATGTTTTGCGCGATCCTGCGAAGATCTGTGTGGAATCGCTCTTGAGATTGTGCAGCCTAGGATCGCTCTCAGCCTCGAGACTCGACCCCTCATTTTCAAACCTTGGACTTAAATTTAGAATGGTCAATGGTCAACCATCAAAGGAGGCCTGTGTGGCCATATTTGAAGCAGCCCTCGAACTAGGGGCAAGAAAAGTCAGATCAAGGAGATCAGATGTCGCCAAAAGAAGCTTGCAAAGCTAGATCAGAAGTATCCTTGGAACTAGGGGCAAAAATGCCAGATGTGCTCGAAGAGCCGAAGATGAATCATCTTGCAAATCAATGAAGACTGGCAAGAATGCCAAACCCTAGAAGAGAAGAAAGAAGAAAGTATTATTGAAGAACAACTGAGTTCCTATCCACAATACTAGGGGCAAATCCAGCCCCCATGGGATGGACTCCTGCATTGTCAGCGAACAACAGTCACTCTTCTAGATTCAGACGGATTCGAGATCTCAGAACCATTTGACATGGACCAAGCTACACTTTTACCCTTGAGAGGCTCGCTGGGCCGAAAACCCGAAAGGGTGACCTAGGCAAAAGTTAGAGCAAAAAAAAAAAAAAGAAAAGAACAAAAGAGAAAAATGCAAAAAAAATGAAGAAAATGCAAAAAATGAAAAAAAAAAAGACGAAAAAGATGAAAAAAAGAAGAAGAAAAAGATGAAAAAAAGAAGAAGAAAAGAAATGAAAAAGAATTGAAGAACATAGCTCGTAAGGTTGAAAACCCGCAAAGGGCGACCTTGGCAAAAGTTAGAGCACAAAAGGAGAGGTTAAATACCCGAGTGTACCTTAACCCCGAACTACGTAAGGCTTGATTCCTATCTTTGGGATATGTAGGCAACTTCATTCCGAAGTCCAGCCGTAAAACACTTCAAAATCAACTGTGTCCATGTAATGGTTTTGATCATCTTTGCCTTCTCTGTATCCGAGAGTTCGGTTGTCATCGTCACTCTGAGGACAGATTACAATGCGCTGCGATGCTATCCAAACAAGGGGCAACTTTCTGTTGCCATACAGTGTGCCGTGGTGCCATTCAAACAAGGGGCAATTTTCCGTTTCCGTACAGCTCTCTTTAAGCAAGGGGCAATTTTCCTTCGGATCTGAGGTTGCGCATCTCAAGAGTAGGTTCCGTGCTTGTTGAGCATTGGCTGTTTGCAAAAATAGTTTTTGAGAATTTTTACAGAGGTTGACTGATTTTCTCGAAAAGTATTCCATTTTTCAAAACTGGACCATTTCTTGGATCCAAAAAAGGAAAATTTTCAGTGCTCATAGCCAGACTTGCATGATTTTAAATCAGAAAATTGAACAAGCATGTTAATCTAACTCTCATATTGGTCAAAATTGTTTTAGTAGAAAGCCAAAACAAAAAATGGTCAAAATGATAAACTAGGGGCACAATTGAGTCAGGTGTTCTGTCTTTTCCTCATTGTTAACATGCTTGCCAAGAAAGGCACCATACCTGCCGGAAAAAGGCACCACTAAAGCTAACCGCAAAAGGGCAGAAAGCTCTCACATCCTCCAAGCAACGAGGTATTAAGCCATGTGCGAAGCACGAACCGGAATGGGACAAGATATCCCATTCCCTCATCTGGGCAAATCTGATCACGTCCAAACTCCCCAGAGCATCGTCAACCGATGTTAGTTGCAGATTTGCTACACACCCAATTGTAGCGCAGCCCCTCTGTGGAAGAAACTCACTGTTGTGAACAAGAAGAAGAATCTAGCGGAATGCTAGGGGCAAGACCCCGCAACTTTCTATTATCCACCAACCACCCAGGGGAGGGATAAAAAATGAGAGATTGAAGAATAGAGAGATGTGCGCTGAGAGAAAAAGTGAGAAAATGGCTTTTTTCAGAAAAACAAAGATTGAGTGCCAGAGTGATGTGAGAATCACAAATGAGAAAAGGGTGGGAAACACTAACCGGAGAAACTGGCTCCTCGCGAATTGAGAGGTCTCTTGTCTTTGTAACACGTCTATGTATCGTGTCTTTTGTTTTGTTTACCTCAACTTTTGTTTTGAGTCTTTTTCGAGTGTTACTCGATGTGTTTAGGTCGTGTACCTTTTGTTGAGTCATAGTATGCTGTGTTCAGTTGTAGGCTCAATACCCAGTTGAGAACCCTTTTCTCATTTTCAAAAAAATCGTTTTGTGCTCAGAGTGTTGTGCCATTCTACACATTTATGCAAAACAAGATTATTTCTTTCATAAACCGCAAGGTTCAACCCAGGTCATGTGAGAACAGTAGAACAAGGACCTATCTGAAGCTATATAGATTCCGGACTGCAAAGCAAAAGAAAATAGGGAAAATTTGGAGCATCTTAGTCTGTTTCAACTTCGGCAAATTCCAAGACTGCACTCCAGGTGCACCTTCTCAGGCCTCACCATTTCTCTGGAGTATGAGTGTATCTCGACCCCAAGTGTAAGCCTGCTTCAAGTCAGAATGGCAGTCCAAGCAGCACCCGAGGGTTTCACATGCAGATGTTATCTCTCGCCAATATAAACAGGGTGTCCCCTTTTGAGTTGAGCGTATTGCCAAGTCCTCCGAAACGTAAATCGGAGGCACCGGAGTACATGTTTGATGCCCTTCCATTGCATAGAATGTGCACTTTCATATACACTTCTGTTATATGCGTGCCGCGCATCGTTATGATTCATGCATAGAATATGCTTGCTTTCGATTCTGCATAGAATATGCTTTCAATATTGCATAGAATATGCTCCTGTTTCTTGCATAGAAAATGCTCATATCTTTTGCATAGAAAATGCACTCTTCCATACTTGCATAGAAAATGCACCTCATTTGCATAGAACATGCATTCACTCGCACTGTTTTGTGCACTTACACTTTGTATCTCACTAGCCCTGTCTTGTGCATCTTGTGGTTGTATCTCACTCGCACTATTTTGTGCATTGCATATCAATCGCGCTGTTTAGCGTATCACACTTTCTTGTGCATTTCAAATCACTCGCGCTGTTTAGCGTATCGCACTTTCTTGTGCATTTCAAATCACTCGCGCTGTTTAGCGTATCGCACTGTCTTGAGCATTTCAAAATCAATCGCGCTGTTTAGCGTATCGCACTTTCTTGTGCATTTCAAATCACTCACGCTGTTTAGCGTATTACACTGTCTTGTGCATTTCAAAATCAATCGCGCTGTTTAGCGTATCACACTGTCTTGTGCATTTCAAATCACTCGCGCTTTCTTGCGCATCGCACTATTTTGTGTAGTTTATCACTCGCGCTTTCTTGCGCATCGCACTGTTTTGTGTAGTTTATCACTCGCGCTCTCTTGCGCATTGCACTATTTTGTGTAGTTTACACTCGCGCTCTCTTGCGCATCGCACTATCTTGTGCATTTTATTACATGCTCTCTCTCATCTTGCATAGAAAATGCTTGTAGCATTTGTCAGTGCATTGCGTCGCACTGTTTTGTGCACCTTACTTGCATTTTGCATGCATTCTATCACTTTTTCTTGCGCACCTAACCTGTACTTGTTAGTACGTAGCATCTCACTGTTTCGTGCATCTTCTTAGCATTGTTTTGTGCATTCACTCTTCACTTGCACTTTCTTGTGCACTCTCCGGTCTAGGAGACCTTAAATCCTCTAAAGGTGCAATTCCTTTGGTGTTTGTCGTGCCCGAATGACTTTCGGTGGTCTGGTATAGCCACCTGCCTGTGTTTGCGGTGAGTTCCTCGGAGACCAACTAAGACGGTGGAAACTAGAGTTCTAATGGCTCATGCCTAGAACACAAAGGTTCGGGATTTTCGAGAGTAAAGTCTGGTTTAAATACCCAGGGGTATATCCTCGGCTTGAAATCTATGTGGCAGCCCCATAGATTGAGATAGCATCTGTATGCACCTCAATTCTGGATACTAAACCAACCTAGTCTGTCACCCTGTTGGAGAATAGGGAAAGCTGCGGCCACAGCCAGGGGAAAAAGTAGTACCTGCAGTTTAACCAACCAGAAGCGGAAGGTCCTCAGCAGCATGAGGTAGGTCATTGCCAATTGCCCCTGTAAGGTACCTTCACTTTCTAGCTATTACATTGCATTTTTGCATTGCATTGCATGGCATAAATCCCCAATTTTCAAACCGGTTTCGCGTAGCGTATAAGTCCAATTATCAAAGTCTTCTTGCATATCATTTGCATCCTACCCCTTGAACTACACTGGTTTGATTCCTTGCAAAGGGATACGTAGGCAGCCTGTGGGTTCAACCAATTGCATTTGTATTTTGTTTGTTTGTCCAAGTCTTCGGCCTCGTCAAAAATGGGTCATCTCTGGACATTGACATTCACTCACGTCACTTCTTGACTTTCGAGTTCTGTCAAAGAGGGGCAACTGTAGACACCCTATTTTTGACCGCCCTCAAGACTTGGGCGTTATTGATGGTTTACTTGGTGGAGAAAGGTGTGCAGGGCAAAGGTTCAGTTTCTTCAGCAAGGAGAGAGACAAATCTCAACTTCATACCCCATTTTGGACCAAAGTTATTTTGGATAGTTTTTAGACCTTGGAACCTTCTCTTTCAAAACATTTTTTGAAATAAATTTTCTACAATGTTCCGAGGCTCACATTTTGTCAAATGATGCGTTTTTCGATAAACCGAGCAAGGACAAAGTGGAAATGAATGAAAGAGAGATGAAATCTTTGAAAATTTTTTCAAAACACCTTGTTAAGGGGTTTAGAGTTGAAGAAAAGAAGAGAAGAGAGAAGAAATCTAGCTGGGGAAGAAGTTGGGCATAAATCGCTAAGAGAGAGTCGAGTGGTCCTCGCTAAATCAGGCTTATCTGTCTATGCACTTGGAGTTAAGCTATGAGGCCACTACCGTTGGAAATAAGACTTCCGGGGCTTCGTTTTGCACTCAAGAATCTCCTAAATCCGAGTCCGGATGGGGGAGATATGATTGGTTGAAGTTGGGCATCATCCCGGTTGGACCGAAGCTGAGTAACCTTTACCAAAACAAGCATAACTTTTTGCACAGTTGTAATTTTGATTCAAGGCTAGTACCATTGGAAAGCTTACTTCCGGGGCTTCAATTTGGACACAATAATGACCTGAAAAGGAGTTCACATGAAGGAGTTATGCCCGTTTGAAGTTGGACCTGCAGAGCAGATTTTTCCTGCCGACCGACTAGAACAGATGGCCGACCGACCAAATAGATGGCTGACCGACCAGAGCATATGACCGACCAACCAAATAGATGGCCGACCGACCAGTTAAAGTAGCCGGCCGACCAATTTTTCTAGCCGACGACCTTCCGGAGTGTTCTACAGATTGAATGGATGCCAGCTGTGCCAGCTGGAGGGCACAGACTAGATCCTCCATACACGTGTATGGAGGATCTTTGCTCTTGGTTTGAAGCTTCTAAGAGAAGCTTTATTCTCTTGGCTCTATAAAGGAAGGCTTCCCTCTCCATATACCAGGTTCAGAACTTAGTTAGGGCATGTACACATATATCCCTCTTTGTCCTTCTATATTTCCTCCATTTTAGCTTCAAAGTGTGAGGTTCTTGGCTCCATTACCCCACACCTCATAACCTAACCTCTCCATCATCCATCCAACCATCTTGGAGCTCGTTTTTAGAGGCTAAGGGACTGGTTTTTAGGACCAAAGGCTGCTGGAGTTCTTGGCTACAAGGGTAACACACTTATCTCCTTTTTTAAGGCTTAGCTTGCTTCATAGCTTAGCCATACTTCCAAGCATTTTAGAGCTTTGTCATAAACTGGAAAAGGTCTTATTTTGAGCTCCTCTTGAATTTTGTTTAAGGACATTTTTCTGTTAGAGGTCATCTACACCCTTGTATGCTTCATCCCCCTTTTAAGGCTTTATTTTGATCCAAATCTTAGCCATACTTTCAAGCTGATTTAAGCTTAGCTATAAACTGAAAAAAGTTTCATATTTTCATGCTTAATATGTTTCATTAAGATCATTTTGGTGTTGGGGGTTGTCCACCCCCTCTTAGGCCTTGTTTGGCCTCATTTTGAGCCTTCTTTGTTAAGCCTTGGAACTTTTGTGTATTGGCCTTCTCACCACTGAAATCCAGGGGATTTTTAGTGGTGGTGAAGGGGTTTTGAGGTCTTTCATAGGGGAGGGACACCCCTCTCCCTTTGTGTCTCTTTAGCTTGTGTTTAAGGCTTATAAAGGTAGCATGCATGCCTAGCTTTGTTTGGCTTTATTTCAGAGGTTATTTGGTGTTTATTTAGCATGTTTTACCTCTGTCCCATGTTGGTTTTTTGACCCCTTTCATGCATAATACACTTGCCTTGTATTCCTCTATTTTGCTTAGAAATGCATATTGCCTTTGGACCATCATGCTTGCATGTTTTGGCTCAGCTTTGTGAAACTTTAGGTCATGTTTTGCCATGCTTAAGGACTGTTTGGTACTGATTTGGTCATATTTTCCATGTTTGATATAGCCACCATGCATTTTGGCTTGAGAGCCTTGGGTGTGTGGGTCACTAGCATGTTTTACTTGGCTTATTCCCATAATTTGGCATCATTTGAGATCATATTTCAGTCCATGTAATGTGGTCTTACACTTGCATTTGGCTCTCTTTCAATGCTTTGAAGTGTTGTAGTTTTGTGCCTCAAGAGTTGGTCATTGTGTTTGCCACCATGTTTAGACATTTGGGATGCCATCTAAGTGGGTTTTGGGGCTCATTCTAACATGCCATAGCTCTTATTTTGTTGGTCTAATGTCCATGTTTGTCTTTTTTTAAGTGCGCTTAAAAGTTGGCTTTTATGCCTTAGTCTTAGGCCCATTGGTTTGCACGCTTGTCTTGCATGTTGGCACCATCATTTTAGTACCTTTGGCCACTGTTTTGGGGTGTGGCTGAGGTTCCTCCATCCTAGTGTAAGTCCATGCATTTGTGTCTTGTAGTATGATTATCATATTGCATGATCGTTGCATCCTAGTAGTTAATACATTATTACATGATTATCATTTTGCCTAGTTGTCTATCTAGGTAGCATTGTAGCATTGCATGCTTAGCACATTGCATATTTGCATGTTTGGTTGGTGTTTACATTTGACATGCTTTGCTAGCTTGAGTCATTTTGCATACTCGAGCCATATTGTATACATGCATTACATTTTGCTTGGTTTGGGGTGTCAAACCAAGCACGAGGGATGAGGTGCGTTCGTACTCAAAGTGACGTGATGCGCCTCGATCCTCGGTCGCCGACGCCCTTGATCCCTACATGGTAGGGCATGAAGCTTTCATTTGTTTGTTGCATGTATTGACATTGATTTGCTAACTTGGCCTCTTAGGCCATCACGCATCGAAATGTGCAATTGATGACCCGAGGGTCGAGGGCCATGCTCCTTTGAGTCCATTGCATGATAAGGAGTGAGGCCATGCTCACATTTGCTTGAAAATTTCATGCCATACACTGCTTGCCCTCTGCTGCTGTCAACTGCAAGATTTTGCAGGAAGCAATGGCCGGCCGGCCACCTACAGTGCCGACCGACCATCGGTGGCTTGCCGGTGGTACAACAGTTAGCTGATAAGCCCATCCCCATGGCCGGTGGTGCTTTGAATTGGCCGGTGATATTCTAGAGTGATCAGGAATCAGTTCAGAGGTGCCCCAAGAATTTTCACAGTCCTCAGAGGAGCAGGGAAGTGTTAACAGCGGCAACAATGCTGTGGCATCGAGTTTCCGAACGAGGCGGGTCAAGCATGCATCATTCATGCATCTCGAGGCGGGGCTGTGGCCACCTTCTTTCTGCATTTAATTTTTTTTTATTAATTAGAAATTCTGTAATAATTAATTTAATATTATTTATTCGGACTGTAATATTTATTCGGACCCTCCGAGTGAGGGTAATTGTGTAATAAGTGTGCGCGAGTGTGTGTATGTCTCCCAACCCCACGTCTTTCTTCTCTTTTATTTACTAGCTTTCGATGGTTAGTCTAGGGCATGTTTCAATTAGCATACAGTATGATAGCACGTTTGCATCCATTCATTCGTTTTGCATGCACCGGGCTCGGCGCATCATTCTAACTGCATTTGTATTCCAATTCCAAATTGAATATGTGTTAGTTGTAGCATTTCACATGTCATTGTAGATTAGCCGAGCCCATCTTAGTTGCATTTTGCATGTGTTGCATTAGCCATCTTAACATGAACTAGGATCACGCATATGATTACTAACTAGTTTCTGTTTTGGCTCGGAGTACTCGGTAAGTTCTCATGCTTTAGCATCCTTGCATGTGTGTGAGTGTTGCTATGACAGCATACTTACCATGAGGCTAGCTGCTTATGTGATATAACTGCTTGAGTGCCTGTGGATGGAGGTTGAATTACCTAAATTGGAATAATGCACTAAAACTGTGAGTTTTAAGCCCACTAGATAGTGACAAAACTATCTTTTCTAAAGCCCACTTAAGGGTGGCAAAATCTGCATTTTAGCCTACTTGCGAGTAGCAAACCATTTTCAAAACAAACATGAAATGTTTTGTTCCAATTTAGGCGATTTGGTCTATACTTGTTTGCTGTGCGCATAACATAGTAATTCTAGGCTAATAACCGGAATAAGAGCATATAATGTTTTCAAAACAAGATATCATGGTTAGTAGAGGCCGATCTTTGATCGGGCGAGCGGGGGTGCTCATAGCTGACCTTCCCCAATCGTACCTAAGTTCCCGAGCCGAGGCAACTTTGGTGATAACGGACACGTGGCCTTTGGCACCGAGTCAGGGTTTTCTAAATTCCCCAAAAATAAAATATTTAGGTAGCGACTCTGTATCTGGCAAAACAGTCCATGTTTGGTACTTCTTTTCTAAAAATCTGTTTTCTCAAAACGATTTGCCGGATTTTGACTCTTTGATTCAGATTAAGAACCGTGACAATTCGAGTCTGAACTGTAGCATGGGGCCCACAGGCGCGTCTACAATCACCTTTCACATAACTTACCCACAAAAAGGCAAAATAAGTTAAAAAATCAATTTTTTACCAACTTCTCAAGTATCGCCGTCCTCCATTGGTGTTGTTAGATCTTGATTTGTCGAACTCAATTTTGTTTTGGTAGTGAGATTTTGATCTTATAAGTGCAAAATAGACGTAAAAAACTAAAAAAATAAAAATGAAAGAGGATTGACTCGGAAGATTTAAAAACTTAAAAGAACCTTAAGAAGCACTTTTACCTAGTATTCCAACTCATATAGAGTTATACTCAAGAATGTATTTGTTAAATGTCTCAAAAAATTTTAAGACCTAGTTGAAAAGATTTAAGAGTAAACATTTTAATAAAAAGAAAGTTAAAAAAATAAAAAAATTACCAAATAGAAAATAATTCCAAAACAATATGAAAAATTCTCTACACACCGTATGCAATTCTATTATAAAACTATATAAGTTTTCACAAATTTACATAAGAAAAATGACTCGGACCCCTACAATGGGGCACCCTTACGACCCCTCCTCTCTCTCTGATTGGCCAGTTTTTTTTTCTTTTTCTTCTCCTCCAATCACCAGCCCCTACGTGTGTGTGGGGGTGGTGGGAGTGGTGATTGGAGGGGTCTCAATCACTTTCCTTTACATAAATGATCTGATAAAAATATGTAAGTTGAATATAAATTTACATAAGTCTTAAGTTTTTACGAATTGACGCGAATTTGTATTTAATTTATCTGTTTTTGTGATATCATTACATAATTTTATAGTAGGGTTGTATATGTTGTGTATTACACACCCAAATATTTCCAAGAGAGTATATATAAAATGTTGATCAAAGTCCACAAGTAGATTTGTGTATAAAAAATGATGTTAAAGATCTACATATTTATACTTATAAATTTACACATAAAATGAAGTGTGTAACAAATTAAAAAGTAATGCATAACTTAGGCCAAGTTTGGCTACTCAAAATAAGTACACATTTTTTATCTTTTTATCTTTTTTCCATCACATTACCTCTCTACTTTTCTGCACATCTTTTCATAAAAAGACAAAAAATGCACTTATTTAGGTCATCCCAAACAACCCCTTATTGTATTATTATAAGTAAAATTATGAGTACTTTTTTAAAATTTCAAATATTTTTTTTAAAAATAAAATCCATGTCCTTACATGACTAAAAGTGACTTTGGAGAATATCAAAAAAAAGGTAAAAGCAAAATCTAAATTAGACCAACTCCAACTCCAACTCCAACATGACTTTTGTGTGTTATTCATTGTTGACAAGAGGTGGACAGGACAGACCACGCGTGCCAGACACACTCCGTCTGTTCTTTCTTCATTCTGCCCACATTTTTTATAGTTACAAAAAAATGATGTCAAATGCTCAAGTATCCAAGTCCCCGCAATTTTCAGCCAGCCTCTTCTTGGGTGTTTTTTTTATTTATTTCTGATTACTTGTTTGGGTAAATTTACGTATATTTTGATTAATTTTAAAATTTCCGTAAAGTGTCTCTTTTATATAGATCAAATAATATTAGACACAATTTATAAGCGTGGTCTCAAAGAATTAATAGTACCTAATGAGAGTTGAACTTGAAATTTAGAGACAGCACACCTTATGTCCTAAACTGTACTCATTAAGCCAATCCCTTGGAATTCACCCAACTACTTCTTGTATCTAGCACGGTTAAATAAACCAAATTACTTGAGTTGAATTCGTATTCGATTTATTAAAATTTTGTTTAAGATTAATTTATTATATAAATATCTTAGACTTGAATATAATTTTAAACTCGTTAAGTTTTTAAACTTTATTTAAACAACTTACTACTTAACTTAATAAGCTTATATGTACTATAAAAATTCAAGTTGCTCGAGCTCAACTCGTGTTTGACTAGTTAAAAACTTATCCAAGATCAACTCGTTATGTAACAAGTCAAGTTCGAACACATTTTGAAACTCGTTAAATTTTTAAATCAAATTTAAACAGCTTTCTACTTAACTCAACTTGACTCATTTATAATTCCACATGTGTCTTTGATAATCCAATACATCACACTTCTATTAACTTTGATTATGGTTCTGTTTTTAAAAATAGTTAGAACAATTTGAATCATTTCGATTTGTAATTATAGGGTTTCAGTTTACAATGAACCGGATTGAATCCTAATATATTTGTTTGTTATTTTTTAGGAAAATCTTTTGGTACACAACCTTTTTGCACATTTGTTACATATTTTTTTAGTACATGTTATGTATTTTTGTGACATGTTATATAATTTTTTTGGTAGAATTATAATAATTTATAATTCAAAAATGAAATTACATATTTTTATGATAAAATTACACATTTTGTGATTTAAAAATATGTGAGATGATCACAACATAGGTAAATTTTATTTCTAAAACACAAATTATCGTAACACTATTAGAAGATTCACATAATATTGGCTACAATTTAAACACAAATTATTATAATTTTATTAAAAAATTTATATAATATTTGTCATAAAAATTAATAATAAGATGCATATTAGTTCTTAGCTTTTACAACTCCAAGAGGTAGATAAATGGTTTTGGGTTTTTCTTTCTAAGCAGTATGTCCTGGGGCTTCGTCATCCACTATTCTTTAAGACTATCCACCCATCTAGGACTTGTGTCCTGATAATTGTCCTGTATCTTTGTTTGGACCGACAGACATGTGTTTAGAATTAGATTAATAATTTAATAAAATATATAATCATTGGAAAATTCTATGATATATACCCCACGATGATTGTGATTTTTGGATATGATTTATTGTGATATTAATTATGATTTCGTTATAATTTGATTATACATATTGTGATGTTAATTATGACATTATTTTGGTTATGATTTAAAATGTTTTTAGTTATACCTTTTATAAGATTTGGTTATGATTTGGGATTTATTGGGGAATAATAATTCTCTTGACATAGTGAAAGATGATTTTATTTATATTTTTAGTTTAACCAAATTTAGGAATACATATTTTGAAGGAATAATTATTTGGTTCAAGTTAATTTCAATGAACCAAACAACCAAACATTTCCTTAGAGCCTTCCACATAGAGCCTTCCACGGGATTGATCGTAACCTGGGAGCAGACTTCTAAGATTGGGCCTGTAGGAGGACTTCTAAAATTGGTGACCTTTTATATTCACATACAAAACAAAAATTGAATGAAATGTTGAATATTCATAATTTTGTTTTATTTGTTTGTACTTTTCTGGCTGATATAATTATTATGAAAATTATATATTCAACCCTTTTTATTTTTTTTTTAAATTTTAAAAATTAAAAAATTCAATAATTTTTGATTTAGGATGCTTGGGCAAAAAAGTCACTCTTGCATTTTTTTTTTGCCTGCATTAAAACATTATGCCCCATAAAGAAATGTTTGTCCAAAATAACTGAGGTAGCCTTTGGTTTAATTTTTAAAACTCAATTTTTTTTTTTATTTTAAAAATCTTGATTTCAATTAAAATTTATAAATAAATAAAATTTTAAAATATAATTTAAAATTACTTTTAAAACATTTTTTTCTCTTTTTTTATTTATTATTAATCAGTCCATTAATCATTTTCTCTCTCTCATCTCGCCTCTCTTCTCACATTTTCTCATATTTTATATATCAATAAATAAAAAAAGTATAAACTATTTCTAAATTATTTTCAAAATTCATAATTAAATAAATTTTCTCTTTTTAAATATGATTCAAAAATTCAAAACTTAAAATACAATCCAATACTTAAATTATAATTCTAAATTATTAAATCAAGCGAATTCGAAATTATTAAATCAAACAGACTTTAAATTACCTATCTATATATTTACATATATTGGTAATTGTCTGTGATTTCAAAACCCTTTTGCCCAAACCATCGCTTTTCTCTCTCTCTCTTCCATTACTACTGTCGAAACTCCTCTGGCGCCACTGTCGAAATCCTTTAGGTAGTGTTTGGTAGAGTTTTCTAAATATAATTTGAGAATAAGAGTCAATTTGCTTGGTTACACTTTTCTAAAAATATTTTTCAGAAAATTCTATTTTCTTATTTTTCATTTTTTTATTTGGTTTTTATTGAATTTTTTAAATATTTTAAGCAATTTTTATTTTTTATTTTTTAGACATACCTAACATAAACATACCTAAAAAGTAAAAAATTTGTACTTTTCTAAAAATATTTTTCAGAAAATTCTATTTTCTTATTTTTCGTTTTTTTATTTGGTTTTTATTGAATTTTTTAAATATTTTAAGCAATTTTTATTTTTTATTTTTTAGACATACCTAACATAAACATACCTAAAAAGTAAAAAATTTGTATTTCTAAATACAAAAAAAAAAAAAACGAGGATTCAGTACATTTTTTTAATATTTTTATGTATTTATTAATTTTTTTAAAATATTTTTTCACAATTTTTTTACTTTTTAGATACATCTAAGTAAGGTGCATCTAAAAAAGTAAAAAACAAATGTTTAAAAATTTAAAAATATTTACTAAAAACAAAAAAACATGAAAATTAAAAAATTCAGTTTTCAAAAAATTTATTCCAAAAAATTTAATCCAAAAAACTTAAACCAAACACACTGAGTTGTATTTTGAGTTTGTGAGTTTTAGAATTATGATTTGAGTGTGGAAAATTTGTTTTGGTGAATGAGTTTTCAAAAGAGTTTTGAATTGAATGGAGAATTTTTGATGTGACATATGATATTTGAGAAAAAAATTTACAACTCAAAATTCTATTAAAATTCATAAAAAATTTTAAAAATTTTGAAAAATATTTTTTTATTGAATATATAAAAATTAACATGTGCTAATTACAAAAAAATAAATAAAAAATTATACTATTCTGGTTAACTGACTGAACGACCGGACGTCTGGTGAGACAATCGGTTAGTCCAAATTTTCTTGCCTTCAACCGCGTTTTCAAAAGTAACTAAAATTAAATTTTAAAAATCATAAACAAACATTATGTTCAAATCAAACTCTGAAACTAAGGCCTCAATTGGGAACATGCTATTTTAGTAACTTTTTGACTTTTTGGCTAAAATATGAGGTAAAAAAAAATACTATGTTTGGGGTGGCTTTTTGACTTTTTACGAAAAGATGTGCAAAAGGTAGAGAGAAAAGAGAATCTTTGACTTTTTGGTATATGTTATAGATTTTTTGATTTTTTTAGTAACTTTTTGACTTTTAAGCTAAAATCAACTATTTGGCAAACGAGGCCTAACTCTTCTAGAGCTCCACCATTAGTTACCACTGCCATTATCTCTCTCTCTCTCTCTCTCTCTCTCTCTCTCTCTCTCTCTCTCATTTTCCTCTTTCTCCTTTCACTTCTCTTTTTTTTTTTATATCACTACTGACGAAACACCTCTAACACCACCGTTCTCTCTCTCTCTCTCTCTCTCTCTCTCTCTCTATCTCTCTCCCCTTCTCTCTTTCTTCATCTTTTCTCTAGATCGATAGGAGAGATCGTCGACGTAGTAGCCGCGTGGTGTGTCAGTGTCGGGGTCTCTTTCTTTTCTCTTGTTTGGCCTCTCTTGAGGTAACGATTTTAGAACCTGGAAGGGGGGCTTTTTGAACGACGATTAGATCTCAAATTAGATCTAAAACATCGATCTAGCCGCCGCCACCATCATCGGAGTCGAGAATTTGATTGCAGATTGTATGCAAAACCGAAGCCGAATGTGAGTGGTATAGAGATCGAGACGGATCAACCGAGTGTTGGATCATCGGACGAGATTGAATCGCTAAGGTCAGTGCCGAAGTTTGGGCAATGGACTTCGAAAAATGTTGTTTACGTACATAGCCAGATCCCGAGGATCAAAGATGAAGATTCTTACCTCCGTGAGGACTTTAGTGAGGTCTCTGTTCATCATCGTCGTCGTCATCACCTGGAAGATTGGTTTCTCACTCATCAATCTTTCTCTTCTGTTTTCTCACTCACTTACGTTTGATTCAGTCTTCTTAATCTATTAATTTTTTGTTTTGTATATTTATTACTTTCAGATGTCTATTATTTTACAATTTGCTGCTTGGTGCTAAAAATGGGGATCTGTAATTTTTTCTTCTCAGATTGGTCTTTGAATGAGTGAACAATTTTGATGAAGATTATTAAAGATCGAAGTTTTTAGATCAAAGTTTTCAACAGATAGAGACAAATCAAGCACTTAAATGGCTAAAAATGTAATGCCTCAAATAAAAGACATAAATTAAACATGATGATTTCCAACCGATACTCGATTTCCACTAAATCAGTTTCTTTCAAATAGCATTTCATTTCGTACTAGCGGTAGCGGTAGCGGTAATGCGTGTGCAATTCAAAAAAAAATTATAATATAAGAATAATGGTTTTTCTTTAATTATTCAATCCGAATAATATTGTAATAAAGATTATAAAAAAATAAAAAAATAAATTTTAATTTTAATATCTTTTGGTATCCTCCTTAGTATCTATAATTTTTTTATTTTTTATTTGTTTAACTAAATTTAAAATTATATTCATACATAAATTTTCAAGGTATCCTATCTCTTTTTTTTATTATTATTTATTTTTAATTTAATATTTTTTTAGAATCTTATTATTATCTATAAATAATAAACTACTAATCAATAAATATAAAAAATAAACAAATAAATTGAACCTTATCAGCTATAACAAATAAATTAACATTTTTGATTTATCTTCAATTATTTTTCTAAGTTTCATTTTTTTAATTTTATTTTTTAGGAACAATCCAAATAGTTTTGTTATAATGATCATGAAAAAACTTAAATATTTATTTTTAATTTTAATATATTCTGGTGTTGTCCTTATTATCTATAATTTTTTTATATTTTTTATTTGCTTAACCAAATTTAAAATTATATTCGTACATAAATTCTGAAGATATCCTATATCTTATTTATTTATTTTTTAATTTAAATATTTTTGTAATCTTTTTATTATCTACAAATAAACAGCTAATCGATAAATATAAAAAATAAACAAATAAATTGAACATTTTCAGCTATAACAAACAAATTTAAATTTTTCTGTTACTCATACATAATCTTATTGGTATCCTATCTTTGTTCTGTTGTTAATTTTAAAATGGGTGAAAAGAAATAGTAATTAACCCTAGGTGAGAAAATTTTAAAAATAAAAATAAAATAGCTTTAATTAAATAACTCTACATTAATCCACCAGTTGGAAACAAATAAATAAAGAGTTTAGAGAAGGAGAATTGATTCACCACAATTGATATATATATATATATATATATATCATAATAAAGAAATAAAATAAAAAAGTAAAATAAAAAGAAATTGAAAATAAAAATAATAGACTATATATATATATATAAGAAATTGCAATTCAAATACATGGAATACTGGGAAATCCAGAATCAGTACCAAAGTATTAGAATATTTATTAATATGAAAAGATCAAAGATGAAATAAGAAGAAGAAGCAATAACCTTTGCCACCAGAAGCACCAATAGCAATGTGTTTACCATGTTTGAAAAGCTTATTATCCACAATGATCTCATCCTCAAATACCAGTAGAAACATTCCCAGCAAATCTTTACAAACAAAAATTTCACTCCCACATACACAAACAAAAATTTCACTTCCACAATTACACAAAATAAGAAGTTTGTGAAACAATAAAAAGAAAGTGAACCTGTAAGTTTAAATTTCAAAATTTGAAATTGCGCCTTTAATTTGCTTTCTCAAAAAAATCAATGCTTGAATTTATTTATTTTTAAATGCTCTACCAACCAATGTCAAGACCCATTTTCTCTCTCTAAAAAGTGGAAGACCCATCACTTTTATTTTTTGAAACTGTACAGTAGTTTGGGAGACAAACGTGAGAAAATGGAATGTGGAAGTGATTGGTTATAATTGGTTTATTGAGTCCCTATCTAAATGCCACAGGGCAAAAGCTTCAACAAACTAAGTTAAAGTCTCACTTTATATAATAGTATAGATGAAAGATATACAAAAATGTTCACATGCAATATATATTCAATCTCCTAAAAGGGTGAATCTATATCATTTGCAACAATAACAAGTAACGAAATAACTACAAAACATATGTCTAAGGGTTACAACTTCCAAGGCTTAAACTCGGTTACACAAAAGGTTGTCAAACCCAAACATATTAAGCTCTTAGCTTGCCAAAGATGCACAAAAGATGAGCCCTTTGCCCTTTTCAAAACACTCCACACCTTTAACTAGGTGGGATCACCATCTCATTTCCTACACAAATCCACTAGGGGCAAACACAAAGCCCAATAGAGATATCTTAACAAAGTATATATGTTTTAAGCAGTCTCATGTACGTGAATGCAATGGCATGCCATGTTCAAATATCAAAGTTTTCTACTTCTTTTGAAAATACATGCGATGTCCCATTCAAATGTTCATTTTCTTCATGAATTCAAAATTTAGACAATGGGGTGGTAAATACAACTTAGGTAAACAATACACATTAAATTATAAAATAAAAAATATATATTTTTTTATAATATACCCTAATCACTTATACCTATTATTCATATTCAAATCTTTTCATCTTCTTCCCCAAGTTTCAATTATTTGTTTTCATCTTCTTCCCCATTCCAAAACTCTAATCCACCCAATCAAAATTCTCCATTATCACTCCTTAAAGACTGAATCATCCTGGAAAGCACAAACTTTGAGACAGTACTTAAAGAAACTAAATTTGTGTATCCAAATAAATAAATTTTGAATAGTGTATAAACTGCTTAAAAGGAACCAAAAATCACAAAGTTTAAGCTGTTATCAAGACTAGATATTAAAATAATTATTGATGAATCGACAATTCAATGTCGCAGTTTTGACCTGTTCCGAGCCACCCACCACTACAAAGATTTTACAAAAAAATTGTCCTATTTAAAACAGATTGGTTCAGTTCAGTTTGGCCTATTCCATATGCCTTCCATGAAAGACTTGATGAGATTCATAACATTAAACCGTCATTTATTTATTTTTTTTGGGAAAATTACATATACCCCTCTCGAGGTTTGGCTAAATTACAAATATTCCCCTGAGGTTTGAGAAATTACAAATTTTTCCCTGAATGCTATATTTGCATAACAAATTAGAGGGTAATTTGTTATGAAATATAAACTTCAGGGGGCGGGATGTAATTTCTAAAATCTCAGGGGCGTATTTGTAATTTAGCTAAACCTCGAGGGAGGTATATGTAATTTGCCCATTTTTTTTCCTATCATTGACAAATTTTAATTTTATCTTGAAAGGTTTGTTGTGAAAAAATAGAGTGTATTGAGAGCAAATTATAACTCTAAATAATTTGATAGAGAGTACTAAGAAATTGGACATATTGAATAATTTATTGTGTGCAAATAGAATCCCCCCGGTAATTATTTCAAATTTTTTTTCTCATACCTTTTTAAAGCATAATGAACCTGAAGGAACAACAACAAGCCTCATATTTCAATTAAAAGATGGGTAAAAGTCCAACCTTGAACTTGGCCCAACCCAATCCAACTTCGAAGTGCTGAGCTGAGGCTAGCCCTAATTACCCAACCCATGCATACAAAAAGCCCTAGTTAACTATGGCTAGGGTTTTGAAACGAGAAGCGAAGAAAACTATAAATCACTAGCAATCTTCGATTCATTCGTCTCCTGCACAAGGTTTGAATGATCTTTTTCTGCTTCTCTTCTTTTATTTTGTTGTTGTTTGTTTTTTCTTCAACTAGTTTTGGGATTTTTGGTTTTTTAACTTTTTTATTTTGATTGAATCAATTTTATTGAATATATGTTTGGTCAATCTTTGTCTCTTATGATGATCAATTGAAAAACTTTCGTTCTTTCGAGAAAAATTCCATGTGGAAATATTATGGAGACTTGAACTGAAAAGACAATTTTCTATATATAAATGCTAAATATATTTTATGTTTATTTATTTTTTTATATGATAAGGTTATTATTAATGTTACCATTGCATATTCAAACATATGCGAAGTCTTGATTTTATTTTATTTATGTGGATATGTATTGTATGCTTTTAAGTTTTAATTTGAAATTTGGATCTCTTTCTTGGGGTTGTCATAAAATGAAAAGCTTGCAAAATGATTATTTGCTAGTGCATTAAGAACTGTGTCCTGGGCACAATTGTTCATAAATTTGTAATTAGTTTATTCCTTTTTCATTTTATTTGGAAATTCTCCTTTTGACATTTATACTATGTGTGGTTCATTGGAATAAAGTGCAATGCTCATTTCTTAGTGTCCTGTGAAATGATCAATGATAATTTCATTTATAATGTATTTTTCATGATATTTTAGCAAACCAAATGTGATAATTGATATTTTGGTGGAATGATCATTTTATTTCACTTCTAATGAACCAAACACTACTTCAAAACTTGATTTTGGTTTAATTCCTTACAAATTTTTGGCAATAAGACTTGTTGGAGTTGTTGATGGATTTTCATTGGTTTTTTAAATTTTAGCTGACAATTTTTGTGAATATTTTTGTTTAATGTTGAGAATCTAATTGCATGACTTTTTTTTTTTTAATGCTTTTTGGTCTGTTAATTAATTGCTTGTGCCTCTGATGATGATGAAAAGAAACTTTCGTTCTGTTAAGAAATTCCATGTTAAAATTTTATGGAGACCTGAACTGAAAAGGCGTGAGAAAGATCTTTTAATGCATCATTTTGATTGTTTTAAATTTTTCGAACTAACCCTCTGCTTGTTTGCTAATAAGTTTTAGTAAAGTTAAGAAATTCAAAAATTTCCTCATTGAATCTTCATGGTTTTATTAAAGTTTATCAATATGTTTTCATATGATTTTGGGTTTTTGGATACGATAGATTTTGGTTGTTCTCTTTATTATTAAGTAGACTTTCAAGATCTTGATATCTCTTATGGTGATCACCACAAACATTTGTTTTCCTGAGAGCAATAATGCTGATATACATGGAGACCTGAGCTGAAGAGTATTTCATAAGATCTTTGTACAAACTACCTTCAATAAGTCAGTAATGTTACCGTTGACTTAAGTTTCTTCATTGTGCTTTCTCGACCATTTTCATGCAAATTCATTTTTGCTTGATTAGGGTTTCAGAATAAGGATAATGTTTTTGTCTTGGCAGTACTTGATTAGGGTTTGTTTAGTTTTATTTTTAAAAATTTGTTATTTGGCTGTTATTTAGTGTTATTTGATTTTCAATAAACTTGTTTTTAATGTTTTAATTTTTGTTCCTCACATTTTAGAGATTCAATTAGATGTATTGATAAAGTGAAAAAATTGATTAAAATATGTTAATTGTTCGCTAAAGATAACTGGTGTATGGTGGTCACTCTTTTCATCTGCTGATCCTCTGCCCTTGTCTGCCCTGTCTGGGATTTGAAACGGGTCTATGAGGGTTAAACTGTCCAGCGCTTGTAGATATACCAGTCATAGGTGCAAACATTCTAGGGCTTTTTGTATGCATTGGTTGGGTAATTAGGGCTATCCTCAGCACTTCAAAATTGGATTGGATTGGGCCAAGTTCAAGGTTGGACTTTTACCCATCTTTTAATTGAAATATGAGGGTTGCTGTTCTTTCTTTAGGCCCAATATGCTTTAAAAGGTATGAGAAAACAAATTTGAGATAATTACCGGGGGATTCTATTTGCACCCAATAAATTATTCAGTACGGTCAATTTCTTAGTACTCTCTATCAAATTATTTAGAGTCATAGTTTGCTTTCAATGCACACTATTTTTTTCACAAATTACCTTTCAAGATAAAATTATAATTTGTCAATGATAGGAAAAAAAATAAAACAAATGAAGGTTTAATGTTATGAATTTCATGAAGTCTTCCATGGAGGGCATATGGAAGAGGCCAAACTGAACCAAACGAATCTATTTTAAATGGGACAAATTTTCTGCAAAATCTTTGTAATGGTGGGTGGTTTGGAACAGGTCAAAACTACGACATTGAATTGTTGATTCATCAACAATTATTTTAATATGTAGTCGTAATAACAGCTTAAACTTCATGGTTTTCGGTTCCTTTTAAGCAGTTTATACACTATTCAAAATTTATTTATTTGGATAAACAAATCTAGTATCTTTAAGTAATGTCTCAAAGTTTGTGCTTATGATTCAGTCTTTAAGGAGTGATAATGGTGAATTTTGATGGGGTGGATTAGAGTTTTTGAATGAGGAAGAAGATGGAAACAAATAATTGAAACTTGGCGAAGAAGATGAAAAGATTTGAATATGAAGAATAGATATAAGTGATTAGGGTGTATTATAAGAAAAAAATAATATTTTATTTTAGAATTTAATGGGTTGTATTTACCACCCCATTGTCTAAATTTTGAATTCATGAAGAAAATGAACATTTGAACCGGACATTGCATGTATTTTCAAAAGAAATGGAAAACTTTGATATTTGAACATGGCATGGCATTGCATTCACATATATGAGACTGCTTAAAATATATATACTTTGTTAAGATATCTCTGCTAGGCTTTGTGCTTACCCTAGTAGATTTGTATAGGAAAGGATGTGGTGATCCCGCCTAGTTGAAGGTGTGGATTGTTTTGAAAAGGGCAAGAGGCTCTTCTTTTGTGTATCTTTGGCAAGCAAGAGCTTATTATGTTTGGTTTTGACAACTTGTTGTGTAACCGAGCTTAAGCTTTGGAAGTTGTAGCCTTTGGGCATATGTTTTGCAGTTATTTCTTTACTTGTTATTGTTGCACATGGTATAGATACACCCTTTTAGGAGATTAAATATATATTGCATGTGAACACTTTTGTATATCTTTCATCTATACTATTATATACAGTGAGCCTTTAACTTAGTTTCTTGAAACTTTTGCCATGTGGCATTTAGATAGGGACTCAATAAACCAATTATAATCAATCACTTCCATATTCTACTTTCCCCCCGTTTGTCACTAAAACTATTGAACAATTTCAAAAAATAAAAGTGATAGGTCTTCAACTTTTTAGAGAGAGAAAATGGGTCTGACATTGGTTGGTAGAGCATTTAAAAATAAAAAAATTCAAGCATTGATTTTTTTGAGGAAGAAAATTAAAGGCGCAGTTTTGAATTTTGAAACTCAAACTTATAGGTTCACTCTCCTTTTATTGTTTCACAAACTTCTTATTTTGTGTATTGGTGGAAGTGAAATTTCTGTTTGTGTATGTGGGAGTAAAATTTTTGTTTGTAAAGATTTGCTGGGAATGTTTCAATGCAATGTTTGAGGATGAGATCACAGTGCAATTGTGGATAATAAGCTTTTCAAACATGGTGAACGCATTGCTATTGGCGCTTCTGGTGGCAAAGGTTATTGTTTCTTCTTCCTATTCCATCTTTGATCTTTTAATATTAATAAATATTCTAATATGATGGTACTGATTCTAGATTTCCAAGTATTCCACGTATTTGAATTGCAATTTCTTATGTATATATAGTCTATTATTTTTAATTTCGTTTTTTTTTTACTTTTTTATTTTATTTCTTTATTATGATATATATATATATATATATATATCAATTGTGATGAATCAATTCTCATTCTCTAAACTCTTTATTTATTTGCTTCCAACTGGTGGATTAATGTAGAGTTATTTAATCGAAGCTATTTTATTTTTATTTTTAAAATTTTCCAACCTAGGGTTAATTACTATTTATTTTCACCCATTTTAAAATTAATAATGGAGAAGAGATAGAATACCTATAAGATTATGTATGAGTAATAGAAAAATTTTAATTTGTTTGTTATAGCTGATAAGGTTCAATTTATTTGTTATTTTTTATATTTATCGATTAGCAGTTTATTTGTAGATAATAAAAGATTCCAAAAATATTTAAATAAAAAGAAAGAAAGATATAGGATATCTTGAGAAATTATGTACGAATATAATTTTAAATTTGGTTAAGCAAATAAAAAATTAAAAAAATTATAGGTAATAAGGAGGACACCAAAATATATTCAAATTAAAAATAAACATTTAATTTTTTTCATGATCATTATAACAAAACTATTTGGATTGTTCCTAAAAAAAAAAAAAAATTAAAAAAAGAAACTTAGAAAAATAATTGAAGATAAATCAAAATTTTAAATTTATTTGTTATAGGTTCAATTTATTTGTTTATTTTTTATATTTATTGATTAGTAGTTTATTATTTGTAGATAATAATAAGATTGGAAAAAATATTAAATTAAAAAAAAATAAAGAGATAGGATACCTTGAAAAATTATGTACGAATATAATTTTAAATTTAGTTCAACAAATAAAAAAATATTGATAGATAATAAAGAGGATACCAAAAGATATTAAAATTAAAAACAATTATTTAATTTTTTTTATAATGTTTATCACAATATTATTCGGATTGACTAATTAAAGAGAAACCATTATTCTTATATTATATTTTTTTTTGAATTGCACACCCATTGTAGCTAGTACGAAATGAAATGCTATTTGAGGGAAACTGATAAGTGGAAATCGAGTATCGGTTGGAAATCATCATGTTTAATTTATGTCTTTTATTTAGGGCGTTACATTTTTAGCCATTTAAGTGTTTGATTTGTCTCTATCTGTTGAAAACTTCGATCTTAATAATCTTCATCAAAATTGTTCACTCATTCAAAGACGAATCTGAGGAAAAAAAATTACAAATCCCCATTTTCAGCACCAAGCAGCAAATTTTAAAATAATAGACATCTGAAAGTAATAAATATATGAAACGAAAAATTAACAGATTGAAAAGACTGAATCAAACCTAAGTGAGTGAGAAAACAGAGGAGAAAGATCGATGAGTGAGAAACCAATCTTCCACGTGATGATGATGAACAGAGCCAGAGACCTCACCGAAGTCCTCACGGAGGTGAGAATCTTCATCTTTGATCCTCAAGATCTGGCTATGCACGTAAACAACATTCTTCAGAGTCTACTGCCCAAACTTCGCCACCGACCTTGGCGATTCAATCTCGTCCGATGATCCAACACTCTGTTGATCCGTCTCGATCTCCATACCGCACACATTCGGCTTCAGTTTTGCATACAGACTCCGATCAATTCTCGACTCCGATGATGGTAGCGACGGCGAAATCGATGTTTAAGATCTAATATGAGATATAATCGTCATTCAAGAAGCCTCCTTTCAGGTTCTGAAATCGTTACCTCAAGAGAGATAAAACGAGAGAAAAGAAAGAGACCCTAGTATTGACACACCACGCGACTACTGCGTCGATGATCTCTCCTATCGATCTAGAGAAAAGATGAAGAAAGAGAGAAGGGGAGAGAGACGGGGAGAGGACGGTGGTATCAGAGGTGTTTCGTTAGTGCTGATATAAGAGAGAGAAGATGAAGAGAAAAAGAGGAAAAAGAGGGGAGAGAGAGAGAGAACAAGGATGACAGGCGTTAAGATCCTCTAGAGTGATCCTCTAGTGATCCTACAGTGAATTTATGAGGGCGCGACACCTGTCCCATTAATGGAATCAAGGGTTGAGATCAATCCCTCACCAAAACGACGTCATTTTAATGGGAGAAATTAAAAATAAAAAAAAAGAGCGTGAAAAGAGAAACGAAGAGAGACAGAAGACACCAGTCACCAATGTTCTTCTCCATCTCCGGCGCACTCTCCTTTCTCCCGGTGACCCCACCCCACCCCTCTCCTTCTCCTCTCTTCTTCTTCTCCTTCTATGTTGGAGTTCTTCTCCTCTCTCGCTTCTTCTCTCATCTACATTCTTTCTAGGTAAAAACCTGTTGAACCAAATAAATCGCTGGCAATAAACGGCGAAAATGGTTGAAGGTGTTTCAATCTGGACTATGAGAATTTCTTTAAGACCAAAATCAACAAAAAAAATAAAAAATAAAAAATAAATTCAAGATTGTGCCTTCAATAAAAGAATTTTGGCTTTGGGGATTTTACCTTGTTGCTTTCACTTTATCTCCTTGATTATATATATATATATATACTAGCGGTTGCCGCACGCGATGCGCGTGCAATTCAAATAAATAAAAATAAAATAAAATATTTATCACATGTTGTGTGCTAGTTAAGTGGTAAAAGTCTTACTCATTTGACATAAGTCTAAGGTTCAAATCCCCTCCTCTCATCCATCTAATTTTTTTTTTCAAATAAAAAAGTAGACACATGGCAGCATAAGAAATAAAAGCTTCAAGACACGATATGAGGTGTTCACTTTATAATAGTACAGATAGATAGATATTTGTATATATGTGCAAATATTGATTTGTTGCAGTAGCAGAAAAAGTGAAACCAGACTTGCATATTAGAGAAGAGATAATGGAATAGAAATAGAGAGCAGAGAGGCATTAACGGAGGAGAGTTACCGAGATTTTTTTTTAAAAATAATAGACGCATGGAAGAATCAGAGTTATAGGGAGAGAGAGAAATATATGTTGTATATGCAGTGCGAAGAAAATGAAATCAATGAACAGAGAGATCATCGACGCAGTAGCGACGTAGGGATGGCGGCGCGTGGTGTGTCAGTGCCAAGGTCTTTTTATTTTCTCTCGTTTTCTCTCTCTTGAGGTAATGATTTCAGAACTTGGAAAGAGGGCTTCTTAAATGACGATTAGATCTCAAACATCAATCTCGCTACCTCTACCATCATTGAAGTCGAGAATTTGATCGAAGACTGTTTGCAAAATCAAAGCCGAAGGTATGTGGTATGGAGATTAAGACGGATCAACGAAGTGTTGGATCATCGGACGAGATTGAATCGCCAAGGTCGATAGCGAAGTTTGGGTAGTGGACTCCGAAGAATGTTGTTTACGTGCATAGCCAAATCTTGAGGATCAAAGATGAAGATTCTCACCTCTGTGAGGACTTCAGTGACGTCTCTGGTTTTCGTCATCATCATCATGATCACCAGGAAGATTGGTTTCTCACTCATTGATCTTTCTTCTCTGTTTTCTCACTTACTCAGGTTTCAGTCTTTTCAATCTGTTAATTTTTTGTTTCATATATTTTTTACTTTCAGATGTCTATTATTTTACAATTTGCTACTTGGTGCTGAAAATGGGAATTTGTATTTTTTTTCCCTCTCAGATTAGTCTTTGAATGATTGAACAATTTTGATGAAGATTATTAAGATTGAAGTTTTCAGTTCGAAGTTTTCAATAGATAGAGACAAATTAAACACTTAAATCGCTGAAAATGTAATGCCCCCAAATAAAAGACATAGATTAAACATGATGATTTCCAACCGATACTCCATTTCCACCTTGATTAATCAGTTTCCCTCAAATAGCATTTCATTTTGTATGCGAGATATACAAAAGTGTTCATATGCAATATATATTCAATTTCCTAAAAGGGTGAATCTATAGTATGTAGGGGTGCAACTCAGGCGGGTTCGGTTTGGTTGGGGGTCTGCCCAAGCCCGACCCGAATTGTTTTTGGTAGTGCCCAAGGCCGCCCAAACCCGACCATGAACCCGAGCATTGCTGCCCAAGCCTGGCCCAAGCTTTGTATTTTGAACTCAGGTTAGCTCAAATTGCCCGAATTGCCAGAGTCCAGAAACTTGTAGGTAGATTTGCTTTGAAACCTGTAGGTAGAATTGAGAAACCTGTTTTAAAACCTGTAATTAATTATTCAAAGTTATTTTGTGGTCACCAAATGAAACTCTCTGCTGTCCACCAGACAATTGAGAATTAACAAAGAATCAAACAACAAACTTCAACATCTGGTGCATAAATCAAACAACCACAAACACTAGTACATATAAAACTTCCACACAACAAACACTTGTTATTCTCTCCATCAGTTTCCTCCATCATGTCTGACATACAATCTTGCAAGAGCTTCCTCTACACTGAAAAAAGAAAGATAATGATATTTACAAACATATATAACATAACCAAAGAAACACAAGAACAAATATTACAATTTTAGAAAGAGGGTTTCATTTGGTAATACTCAGAACTTTAAAAGAAAAAAAATAAAGTGCAATTTTTGTTAAGTAGTTCATCAACTATTACTTGGCCCACTGATTTTGACTGGATGCAGGAAGCTATTACTTGGCCCACAGTGGATCTTGTTTTTATAGTCTGCTTTATATGTTCAGGATAAGGGAGGAGTTTAGGCATGGAGAGGAATACTGGATTCTAGAAAGAAAGCTTTGTTGTCCTTTAACAAGCAACAAGAAGGTAACAAGATTGAACAAAGTAAAAACATCATGTCTTCTCCCCCCATCCACAAAAAATATAAAAAACAAAAAGAATTACAAAGCTCAGTCTAGAACCCTAAAGATGTAGCCATAACCTTCTTTTTTTCCCTTTAATTAGAGGATTACAAAATAATTTCGAAGCAACCAGAATAATTCAAAGTTCAATTAAATATAAGTGAAGCACAGTGAACCCAACTTCCCTTTAATTAGAGGTTTCTATTAATCAATAACCAGCAGGAGCAAAACAATACATCCATTAGAGCAGACTAGCAAAACCTAAAAGATAAAAGGCCAACCAAAAGATAAACCCACGCCTCTCAACCAAAAGATATATATATTTATATATAAATCAGTTACATATTCCTGATGCAAGAACAAAAAAGGAGGAAGCTTACCCAAGATGGATCTACCAAGGCTGAAGAAGGAGAAAGTGAATGAAGGTGGAGATCGGGGACGATAGGTGTAATAACCCTCACGATGTCCTAACCATACTCATATGCATTCATGTGATTTTGTCTTGTAAGCTTGCATTTCAAGTCTTGTCCTTGTTCGTTTAAATGTTACAGCATGTTTCCTACCTTGCTTGGTGTGAGTTTAGCCGTGGTCATCTTCAGTCTAGAATTATCTTGGAACCACTTTGGTTGACCTCTACCTTCGTCCCGACATATTGGCTGAGATGTCATTTTCTAGGCCGAGGTGTATCACCGAGGCCGAGAAGTGTATCATCTAGGTCGAGATGTTGTCCTTGAACCCAAGTGATCTTGTTCCGGATTGGCGCAACCTAGGCCGAGGTGTGGCACAGCTAGGCCAAGTGTTGTCCGTCCTTGCCGGGATCATAGATACCTCGCCTACCGGAGCCGATGTTTTCACCCGATGTCAGTACTTTGTCAGAGTGCCATGCCGCCTTACTTGTTAAACACTCTTTCGCCATACCTTGTCTGGTCTGTCAGCCACCTTTTTGGGGAGAACCAACCAGCCGTTGCCACGTGTCCGAGTTGAGTGATAAATCAGCCGGCAGTGAGTAGAACCTATCATTTTGTATCATATCCTTGCGTTGAGAAGAGAGAGAAGCTCTAGAAGGAAGAAGGAGTTTTAGAGTGAGAAAATGGATCTTCGAGTTTGATTCTTAGAGATCTAACCGTTAGATTCGTGTATTAAGGTTAGATTCTTGACCTACTCTTGTTGTTCTTGTTAATCATCTAGCTGCATTGCATGATCGAACCTGATTTGCAAGCCATGCATTGATTGAAAGTTCAGTTTTAGAAAGAGAAAAGTGGTATTCATGTGTTCTGGAACAAAAGTCTCGTTTAATCCAAAAGGTTTCATTAAGATTCATGTTTTTGTGTTTGTTCCCACAAGATCCTTGAATATGGGTACCCGGGTCCATGTTTTCGAACTCATAGCATGAAATCTCTGTTTTCGTAATAGCAAATTATGACCCTTGCATTCATCTTCCTCATGTTCATGTTCTTCATGTCCATCATGTTCTGCAAGAAAGGGAAACCCAGATTTTTCCCGACATCATTTCTTTGAATGTGGCCGTCGTGGCCACACCTCGGCAAGGAGGTGTGGGACCTCGGCCTTGATCTGGTAGTTGCCCAGCATGTTTTCCCGAAATAAAGAACTGTGTTTGTTTTGATCTGACTTAGTCGCGAGGAATGCCGAGATCATCTGCATGCATGTGAAACTTGTTTGAAAGTGCATCCAACAGACTTTACCATGTGTTTGTAGGACTTGGACTTGCCTTGACCCCGACGTTTGAAGAACTAAGTGAGTGGTATTTTTAATAAAGCTATGTTATAATGCTTTGATAAAAGTCTTGTTTTGCTTTGTTTTGAAACGTAATTATCAGCATGAATGGTTATTCCTAATTGGAAATATGTACTACCTTGGTTTGATGACATTCTCGGAAGTCCGTACGTGCTAGGGGACTATAAGCATTAGTAGCACAAAGTTCGGAAGTCCGTACGTGCTAGGGGACTATAAGCATTAGTAGCACAAAGTTTGGAAGTCCGTACGTGCTAGGGGACTATAAGTATTAGTAGCACAAAGTTTGGAAGTCCGTATGTGCTAGGGGACTCTAAGCATTAGTAGCACAAGTCCTTAGTGTCCAGGGACTATAATGCAATGACACCGTTGAATTGAGATATCTCCCTTGTCTTGTCTTGTCTTGTCTTGCCTTGTTGCCACTGACGGTTTACCGCGTGGGTTTGTTTGCCGAGATGTCATCACTTGTATTATAATGATGCTAATAAGTATCCTTGCAACTTGACAGATTTGCTAGATGGACTTGGTTAATCCTTTGACTTGCACTAATTATGTTATGTATTGTTTGATGAAGATCTTGAATACCAGTCATGCAAACCCTTTATTATTTATACCATTCACTGAGTATCCAAGCCCACCCTCTCTATATATATGTAGGTGATGAGCAGGAAGGCGGTGACGCCTAGGTGTGAGTTGCGAGCTTGTTCGGAGTTTTTGTTATGTCGGCCTGACTTGTATTCATGTCAGCAGTCTTGAAAATTATGCTTCTCGGCTTATAATACTTGTAACTTACACATGTCGGCTTGAGAAGCCTTTTGGTCAGGATGTAATATGTATTTTGTACTTCTTGGTATTTGTATTCAAATTGTAAAGTTTTGCAAAGTTGTATGCCATTCCATTTAAACTTATGCACTGCTCTTATGGACCACTTGTATTTTAAATTATTGCTTCCGCATTCGTGAGCCCCATATGGTTATACTCTGATTGTGTGTGAAATTTTATAAGTCGGCCTTCGGTAATCTCATATTACTGGCCATCATGGCACCATTCTACTAGGGGCGGAATGGGGTCGTGACAATAGGGTTTCGCCTCCGCCGTTCTTCAAAGTTCTTCAAAGTTGAACAAAAAATCAAATGAGTCTGTGAGAGAGAGATAAGGTAGATAGATAGGGTTTTTTTAGATTTAATCTAAGGGTAGACATAAAAGATGCTAATCTAATGGTGGAAGACTAACCAAAAAAAAAATAAAAAATAAAAATTAAGACTAACTCTTTTACTTAATTTATATATATTATATAATTTATTAAATTATATGTATTATATAATTTATATATTATATTAAATTCAATTTGGGTTCGGGTTGCTTGGGTTGGCCATTGGTTCTGCCCAAGCCCGGCCCGAATTACAGTTCGGGCAACAAAAATCTGCCCAGGCCCGTCCAGATTACAAGATATAGTTGCCCAAGCCCTAAAAAAACTCGGGCTGGGCTCGGGTTGCTCGGGTTAAGCCCGCCCAAGTCGCACCCCTAATAACATGTGCTACAATAACAAGTAAAGAAATAACTACAAAACATATGCCCACAACTTCCAAGACTTAAACATGGTTACACAAAAAGTTGTCAAACCCAAACATATTAAGCTCTTGGTTTGCCAAAGATACACAAAAGAAAAGCCTCTTGCCCTTTTCAAAATACTTCACACATTCAACTAGGCGGGATCACCACCTCATTTTCTGCACAAATCCACTAGGGGTGAGTATAAAGCCCAATAGAGATATCTTAACAAAGTATATATATTTTAAGCAGTCTGATATACGTGAATGCAATGCCATGCCATGTTCAAATATCAAAGTTTTCCGTTTCTTTTGAAAATACATGTAATGTCCCGTTCAAATGTTCCTTTTTTGCACAAATTCACGAGGTGAGCATAAAGCCCAATAGAGATATTTTAACAAAGTATATATATTTTAAGTTGTTTGATATTCATGAATGCAATGCCATGCCTTGTTCAAATATCAAAGTTTTTCGTTTCTTTTGAAAATACATGTAATGTCCCGTTCAAATGTTCATTTTCTTCATCAATTCAAAATTTAGACAATGGAGTGGTAAATACGTCTCAGGTAATCCCTAGACCGGTGTCTGTAAGTGTGACACCCCTGTTCCGTAGTATGTTAATTGGTCCTTAACATGATGTGATTATGTATTTTGATATGATTTTGTGTTCCACTATGTGAAAATATGTGGTTTGAAATTTTATCTGTTCATCGTAGGAATATCTGTTTGAGTAGTCTGTTTTGGAAATTTAATTGAGGGCCTTATCGGCCACGGAACCCGAAATTGATTACGCCATTGTGGTTGGCATAATTTTTAGGGCCTACGGTGAAATTTAATTGAAATTTGATTCTGGTCAATTTAAACTGATTAAATTGAGAAATTAAGTACCCCATTACTTTATATTAAAATATTTGTTAGTGGGGCTTGTTGTATATTTGTATTGCACTCTCCTTTAGCTCTCTTAAAACTCAAAATCTGAGTTAGACAATTGAGAGTGAGAGAGAGGCCGGCCATGGAGAGAAAAAGGGAGAGATTTGTGTAATTTGGGCTCAAGACTTGGGAATTTGAAGATCTAGCTCAAGATTTGGCTAGAGCTTGAGTGTTGAAGCTCTTAGGTAAGTGATTTCATGAACTCTTACTTGTAATTTGTAAGTTCAAGGGTTGTTTGTGATCAAGAACATGTAATGAGTTGATTTTTGTTGAGATTGAAGTCTTAGAACTCATGCATGTAAGAAATTACCTTGAAATTGCATGTTTGAGCTTGAAACACATGATTCATGTGGAGTTTTGGGTAAAGCTCATATTGTAGTCACCATTTGTACCATCTAAGTTGAGAATGATGAGCATCTCCCACATGCATGTACAAATCATGGGAGTATAAGTCTTGAATGTTGAATTTGAGCATGTTGATGATGGGTTTGAGACAATTTGGGACATGCATGTAGATAATTCATGTAATTGAGCTTCCTAATGTTGTAATCTGCGTTAGTAGCATGTTAGCATGTGTAAATGTGTAATTTGAACCATTGCATGCAAGAAATGTAGATGGAAAACTAATTTGGAGCTCAAGAACACGATCTGGGAAACCCAGATTTTTGAGGTCCGCTCGAGCGGGGTAATGGCCGCTCGAGCGGGAAAATCGTGCTCCCAGCATTTTTGCAGAGTTGGATGCCCGCTCGAGCGGGACATTTCACGCTCGAGCGTGGATTTTTGTAGACGGACCTTCAGCTCGAGCGCATCTTTTGTGCAACCAGTACCTTGCAGGCCTTAAGGGTCCGCTCGAGCGGAGAATCTTACGCTCGAGCGGGGACCCTGTTTCCTGGAATTTTGTTCATGCATTCTGTGATTCGTTTTCCGTTCTCTTTCACTTGTAAGCACTCTTAGGCATGTGTTAAGCATTGTAAATGAGTTAATGAGATAAGAACAAAGCCTAAAGAGGAATATGTGAATTAAAGAACGGATTGAACTGTTAGTGACCCTTTTGTATTCATGAAATGTGTAGGGTCAAGCTCCAGGGCGCATCCACAAGCCGATCACCGTGAGTAATATCAATATTTGAAAACTTGTCAATGTCCAATTGTTATTCCCCTATAAATATTATGAGTTGTTAATTGGGATTGTGGACAAAAGGCCGTTTGACATGAACGAATGGGCCAAAGGCCGTTTGACATGAATGAATGGGCCAAAGGCCGTTTGACATGAATGAATGGGCCAAAGGCCGTTTGACATGAATGAATGGGCCGAAGGCCGTTTTGCCATGAATGGAAACCCGGATGGGCCAAAGGCCAGAATGTTTGGAACTACAGTTACTTGACTTGCATTTCGTATAGTTATATATATTTTGCTGTTAAACAGAAGTATGAATTGGGCCCAAGGCCGTTTGGAGCATGTTGATCTACATATTGTTATGTAACTGTTATGTTTGATATTATTCACTGGGCTATCGCTCACGCTCATTCATGTATTTGTAGGTGAGCCAAGGGAAGTCCAAACCCAGCCCCAGTGAAGTCTGCTAGGAACAACAGGAGTTTTGGGAGAGTCAGCCTTGTGCCTCGCGCATGAGACCATCCTTGCCCTTTTACTATGTACCTATGTTTTGTCTTGTTGGCAAGGACCCAGTGCATGTCTGTACATAGTCTGTTATAGGTTGACTCGTTTTGGACGATCCTGTCTGTAATGAATTTTGTGAAGCTGTACTTTTGATGTGAGTTATTAACGTATCTGAGTATGGTTTGTTTGATGTGCATATAAGCACGGCTCTATGGACAAAGTTTTTAATTTTGCTTCCGTTTGGCCCCCATTAACTCTGTTAAAATACGTTTAGAACAGTTTGAGGCCGTAGGTAATCTCATGATTACTGGCTGGTTACGTCCTTAACCCACGGGGGCGGGTTCGGGTCGTGACAGAGTGGTATCAGAGCACGAGTTAATAACTCACACACTTGTCCAAAAGGAGCAATAAGCGTCTAGATGAGATCTAGGATGCATTCATGTGATAAATACGAGTTTGGAAGCATTGATTATATACTTAAATGTTTTGTTATGAATAATTATATGTGTAAGTTGTGAACTACTTGCATTACGAATTATCTGGAAATATGTGCTCCTTAGTGTATGTGTACTTGTGTACCTTTGGTATGGAATATAATGCAAGTTTAATCAGATGGTGAGAACCAGAGGTGATGAGTTAGAGGAATCCTCTGCTGCCAGACTGGACAGAATGGAAAGACTGATTCAGGAAATGGCAGAAGCTTTGAGACAGCAACAGGAGTGGCAACAACAGTGGCAGCAACCACATCCGCCACCTCCACCTCCGGCACCACCTGTGCCAGATAATCAAAATGATGATCGGATAATCGCCCTCACCAAGGAATTCAAGAAAATGAAACCACCACAGTTCCATGGTAGACTAGATCCCTTAAAAGCCGAAGCTTGGGTACTTGGGATTGAAAAACTGTTTGAGGTGTTTCCGTGCTCGGATACACAGAAAGTGCTTCTAGCCACCTTTATGCTAGAAGATGAAGCGAGAAGATGGTGGATGTTGATGAGGGAAAACCACAGAGATATTGATTGGGCGAAATTCTTGGAAATCTTCTATGACAAGTACTTCCCGCAGTGTGTCCGGGACAGGAAAGTGGCAGAGTTCATGGAACTCAAACAAGACAGTATGACTGTAGCTGAGTATGAGGCCAAATTTACTGAGTTGGCCAGGTTTGCACCACACGTAATTGACACTGATTATAAGAAGGCAAGGCATTTTGAAGGTGGGCTCCGAAGTGACATCCTAGAGCGGGTGAATGTCCTGAAATTGGAGACCTACATTGGGGTGCTTGACCGGGCCATCATATCAGAGGCTAATATAGCTAGACAAGCTAAGCCAACAACCGAATGGAGAGGCAACAAAAGACAAGGCTTCTTTTTGAAGAAGAAATTTCTGAAAAAGCAAAACACGGGCTCCTCAACTACCTCAAGTTCTTCCCGAGACACGACTCCCATGTGCAACACTTGTAGCAAAAGGCACCGTGGAGTTTGTTACCGTGCATCGGGAGCCTGTTTTAAGTGTGGGAAACAAGGGCATATAGCCCGAGATTGTAATAAGAATAGTGGAAAGATAGCTGCTAGCTCCACTGCATCGATCCCGAAGCCGGGAAACACTTTGAGATCTGCTACTACTGGGGATACAGTGAGACAAGGGAGAGTCTTTGCACTCGTTCCGGGTGATACACGGAATGCCAATGCCGTTGTCTCAGGTACTATCTCGATATGTAATCAGGATGCTTTTGTGTTAATTGATTCTGGATCAACGCATTCATTTGTGACATATGCATTTGCATCTAGACTGAAAAGACCCCTAGAATTGTTGCCATATTTGTTATGTGTGTCTGCTCCATCGGGGGAATCTGTGTTATGTGACTATATATATCGGTTTTGTGACATGCATATTGAGGATGCTACCCTGTATGTAGATTTGTTGCCCTTAAACTTTAGACACTTTGATGTAATTTTGGGCATGGATTGGTTGACCAAATATTGTGCCACTATAGATTGTGTGACAAAGAGGGTTGTATTTAAACCACCAGAACAGAAAGAAATTGTGTTTGTGGGAAATGGGGTAGTACCTCCACCATATTTGATATCTGCAATGAAAGCATGTAAATTGATCAGGAAGGGATGCCAGGGTTATTTGTGTTATGTATTGACTGAACAATCCGTGAATGTTGAATTGAATGATATTCCCATCGTTAGAGAATTCCCAGATGTGTTTCCAAATGAATTACCAGGGGAATTGGTAGACAGGGAGAAAGAGTTTACTATTGAAACTGTGCCAGGCACCCAACCTGTTTCTAAAACTCCCTACAGGATGGCTACAGCCGAAATGAAAGAATTAAAAGAACAGTTGCAAGACCTTCTTGATAAAGGGTTTATCCGGCCCAGTACTTCGCCTTGGGGCGCACCAGTGTTATTTGTAAAGAAAAAGGATGGTACCTTACGCCTATGTATTGATTACCGGGAATTGAACAAGGTAACGATAAAGAATAAATATCCCTTACCCCGTATTGATGACTTATTTGACCAGTTGCAGGGATCACAGGTGTTTTCTAAGATTGATTTGAGATCCGGGTATCATCAGCTGAAGGTTAAGGCAGAAGATGTTGAGAAAACCGCATTCAGAACGAGGTATGGTCATTTTGAGTTTCTTGTTATGCCATTTGGAGTGACTAATGCTCCGGCAGCATTTATGGACTTAATGAATAGAATTTTTAAAACCTACCTTGATGAGTTTGTTGTTGTCTTCATCGATGATATTTTAATATACTCTAAAGATAGACTTGAACACGAACATCATTTGAGGACTGTTTTACAAATACTTCGGGAAAGAAAACTATTTGCTAAGTTAAAGAAATGTGAGTTTTGGTTGGATGAGGTTATTTTCTTAGGGCACGTGGTCAACAAGGAAGGAATTTCAGTGGACCCGCAGAAAATAGAAGCAATTGTAAATTGGCCTACACCAACTAATGTGACAGAAGTTCGCAGTTTCATGGGCTTAGCTGGGTACTACAGAAGGTTTGTAAAGGACTTTTCGAAATTAGCTGTGCCTCTTACCCAATTGACACGTAAAGGACAACCATTTGAGTGGAATAGTGAAAGAGAATCAGCCTTTCATGAATTGAAGACAAGATTGACCACTGCACCAATTTTGACACTACCTTCAGGTACGGAAAATTTTGTGATTTTCAGTGACGCATCTTATAAGGGTTTGGGTTGTGTGTTAATGCAGAACGGAAAGGTTATTGCTTACGCCTCCCGACAGTTGAGGCCACATGAGAAGAATTATCCAACACATGACCTAGAATTGGCCGCAGTTGTTTTTGCTTTGAAAATCTGGCGGCATTATTTGTATGGGGCAAAGTGTGAAGTCTACACAGATCATAAAAGCCTAAAATACTTCTTCACGCAGAAAGAGTTGAATATGCGTCAGAGAAGATGGCTGGAATTGATAAAAGATTACGACCTAGAAATTCAGTATCACCCCGGAAAAGCTAATACAGTGGCTGATGCCTTGAGCAGGAAATCAACAGGGAGTGTGGCTTGCTTGCTTACTGAACAAAGGGAGATTTTGCAAGACTTTGAAAAGTCTGAAATTGAAGTGGTAGTGTGTGAACAGGGCGGATTGATAGCCGCTATTACAGCCGAGCCGGCAATTGTTGATGAAATCAAGCAAAAACAGAAAGAGGATGAGTTCCTCATAAAGGTAATTGATGAATTTGAAGTCAGCCCAAAAGCAGAGTTCAGTATCGAGAATGGAATGTTGAAATTTCGAAACCGAATATGTGTTCCAGTTATTCCGGAGCTAAAGAAGAGGGTCTTAGATGAAGCCCACAGATCCGTATTTGCTATGCATCCGGGTAACAATAAAATGTATCGGGATTTGAAACAAACCTATTGGTGGCCTAAAATGAAGAAAGAGATTGCAGAACATGTGTCCAAGTGCCTTCAGTGTCAGCAAGTTAAGGCTGAACATCAGAAACCAGGCGGTCTACTTCAACCTCTCCCCATTCCTGAGTGGAAGTGGGAACATGTGACCATGGATTTCGTTGTTGGCCTACCTCGGACTTCCCGCGGTATGGATTCTGTTTGGGTTGTAGTTGATAGACTGACTAAATCTGCACATTTTCTGCCTGTCAAAACTACATTTACTGCTTACAGGTTGGCTACTATTTATGTTGATGAAATTGTCCGCTTACATGGAGTTCCAGTATCCATTGTGTCGGATAGAGATCCGAAGTTTGTATCTAGATTGTGGAAGAGTTTGCAGGAAGCTATGGGAACAGAACTAAGGTTCAGCACTGCATTCCACCCACAGACAGATGGGCAGTCAGAACGAACAATACAGACTTTGGAAGATATGCTTCGCATGTGTGCTTTGGATTTTCAGGGGAGTTGGGAAGATTACCTGCCACTTGCAGAATTTGCCTATAATAATAGCTTCCACTCCAGCATCGGTATGGCACCATACGAGGCTTTGTATGGTAGGAGGTGTAGATCACCTATTTGTTGGACAGAGGTCGGGGACAGAGCTTTGCTCGGGCCTGAAATTGTACAAGACACCTCTGAAAAAAATCAAAACTATTCGGCAAAGGCTCAAAACAGCTCAAGACCGACAGAAGAGTTATGCAGATGTCCGGAGAAGACCTCTTGAGTATGAGGTCGGCGACCATGTGTTCATCCGTGTTTCTCCAATGAAAGGCCAAGTCAGGTTTGGGAAAAAGGGCAAGTTGACGCCCCGTTATATTGGGCCGTTTCAAATTTTGGAGAAACTTGGTCCAGTTGCTTATAGAGTTGCTTTGCCACCGGGATTTGAGCAAATCCACAATGTGTTTCATGTGTCAATGTTGAGGGGTTACCTCCGAGACCCGTTGCATGTGATTGATTATCACCAGATTGCTATTGATGAAAATATGGAATATGCTGAATGGCCGGAAAGAATTGTTGACCGACAAGTGAAAGAATTGAGAAACAAATCCATTCCAATGGTGAAAGTGGAATGGAAGGAACACTATGGGGCAGATGCTACATGGGAAAAAGAGGAGGAAATGCGTCTACGCTATCCACATTTGTTTCCCGACGAAGGTAAGTTAAGTTTGGAGGACCAAACTTCCTAAAGGGGGGAAGACTGTGACACCCCTGTTCCGTAGTATGTTAATTGGTCCTTAACATGATGTGATTATGTATTTTGATATGATTTTGTGTTCCACTATGTGAAAATATGTGGTTTGAAATTTTATCTGTTCATCGTAGGAATATCTGTTTGAGTAGTCTGTTTTGGAAATTTAATTGAGGGCCTTATCGGCCACGGAACCCGAAATTGATTACGCCATTGTGGTTGGCATAATTTTTAGGGCCTACGGTGAAATTTAATTGAAATTTGATTCTGGTCAATTTAAACTGATTAAATTGAGAAATTAAGTACCCCATTACTTTATATTAAAATATTTGTTAGTGGGGCTTGTTGTATATTTGTATTGCACTCTCCTTTAGCTCTCTTAAAACTCAAAATCTGAGTTAGACAATTGAGAGTGAGAGAGAGGCCGGCCATGGAGAGAAAAAGGGAGAGATTTGTGTAATTTGGGCTCAAGACTTGGGAATTTGAAGATCTAGCTCAAGATTTGGCTAGAGCTTGAGTGTTGAAGCTCTTAGGTAAGTGATTTCATGAACTCTTACTTGTAATTTGTAAGTTCAAGGGTTGTTTGTGATCAAGAACATGTAATGAGTTGATTTCTGTTGAGATTGAAGTCTTAGAACTCATGCATGTAAGAAATTACCTTGAAATTGCATGTTTGAGCTTGAAACACATGATTCATGTGGAGTTTTGGGTAAAGCTCATATTGTAGTCACCATTTGTACCATCTAAGTTGAGAATGATGAGCATCTCCCACATGCATGTACAAATCATGGGAGTATAAGTCTTGAATGTTGAATTTGAGCATGCTGATGATGGGTTTGAGACAATTTGGGACATGCATGTAGATAATTCATGTAATTGAGCTTCCTAATGTTGTAATCTGCGTTAGTAGCATGTTAGCATGTGTAAATGTGTAATTTGAACCATTGCATGCAAGAAATGTAGATGGAAAACTAATTTGGAGCTCAAGAACACGATCTGGGAAACCCAGATTTTTGAGGTCCGCTCGAGCGGGGTAATGGCCGCTCGAGCGGGAAAATCGTGCTCCCAGCATTTTTGCAGAGTTGGATGCCCGCTCGAGCGGGACATTTCACGCTCGAGCGTGGATTTTTGTAGACGGACCTTCAGCTCGAGCGCATCTTTTGTGCAACCAGTACCTTGCAGGCCTTAAGGGTCCGCTCGAGCGGAGAATCTTACGCTCGAGCGGGGACCCTGTTTCCTGGAATTTTGTTCATGCATTCTGTGATTCGTTTTCCGTTCTCTTTCACTTGTAAGCACTCTTAGGCATGTGTTAAGCATTTTAAATGAGTTAATGAGATAAGAACAAAGCCTAAAGAGGAATATGTGAATTAAAGAACGGATTGAACTGTTAGTGACCCTTTTGTATTCATGAAATGTGTAGGGTCAAGCTCCAGGGCGCATCCACAAGCCGATCACCGTGAGTAATATCAATATTTGAAAACTTGTCAATGTCCAATTGTTATTCCCCTATAAATATTATGAGTTGTTAATTGGGATTGTGGACAAAAGGCCGTTTGACATGAACGAATGGGCCAAAGGCCGTTTGACATGAATGAATGGGCCAAAGGCCGTTTGACATGAATGAATGGGCCAAAGGCCGTTTGACATGAATGAATGGGCCAAAGGCCGTTTGACATGAATGAATGGGCCGAAGGCCGTTTTGCCATGAATGGAAACCCGGATGGGCCAAAGGCCAGAATGTTTGGAACTACAGTTACTTGACTTGCATTTCGTATAGTTATATATATTTTGCTGTTAAACAGAAGTATGAATTGGGCCCAAGGCCGTTTGGAGCATGTTGATCTACATATTGTTATGTAACTGTTATGTTTGATATTATTCACTGGGCTATTGCTCACGCTCATTCATGTATTTGTAGGTGAGCCAAGGGAAGTCCAAACCCAGCCCCAGTGAAGTCTGCTAGGAACAACAGGAGTTTTGGGAGAGTCAGCCTTGTGCCTCGCGCATGAGACCATCCTTGCCCTTTTACTATGTACCTATGTTTTGTCTTGTTGGCAAGGACCCAGTGCATGTCTGTACATAGTCTGTTATAGGTTGACTCGTTTTGGACGATCCTGTCTGTAATGAATTTTGTGAAGCTGTACTTTTGATGTGAGTTATTAACGTATCTGAGTATGGTTTGTTTGATGTGCATATAAGCACGGCTCTATGGACAAAGTTTTTAATTTTGCTTCCGTTTGGCCCCCATTAACTCTGTTAAAATACGTTTAGAACAGTTTGAGGCCGTAGGTAATCTCATGATTACTGGCCGGTTACGTCCTTAACCCACGGGGGCGGGTTCGGGTCGTGACAGTAAGTAGGCATAAAAAGCACTATCAATCCCTCACTTCATCAGCTCCTAACTGGAAGACACGTCGTATCTTTTCCTTGCGTGTTTTCAATCTTTCAGTCTGAACATTCAGGCCAACTTAAACAATACTAATTACACCCCCTATTCGGCCAAAACGTTTCCATAATAATAATTGTTTTCTCAAAACAATGAATTTGTTTCCAAGGCATAACAATAATTGAACAATATTCAAAATGATGCAAATGCATGAAATGAGAGGTGATTATTCATGAGTATCTCATTTGTATAATATCTCCATAAATCTCCACATTTATTCAAAGTAAACTTTCCATTGTTCAATGATTCTCAAAAATCATAACAAAATATAATCCATGTGACATTTATCCCTTTTTATGTTCACAATCACTATTCCATTCATATTCCAACATATACCATTTCAAGGCCAATAACATTTTCCAATGACAACAATTATTCATCACATGAATATCTCAATTACACAATCAATATAAGGAATTTCTATTGATTTCATGAGAAATTTAACACTAATTTCATAGATATTTTATAAAATTCACTTTTCTCCAATTTCTTCAAAACCAGGGATTGAACCGAAAGAGTTTTTATTTTTTATTTTTTATTTTTTTCCTTTTATTCTTTCATAGATTCCTTTCACAAAATGTTCTCAAAAGTTTCATAAAACGTTTCTAATTTGGACAACTTCACAAGGAAAGTCATTTTCATCAACCTTTACAACCCACATTACAAAATCCACACCACACTTCCAAGATCATAAAAGGCGGAAATAGACATGCTAAAATCATATATATTACTCAAAGAACTCCCTACCTCAAGACTTTGAAAAGAAAAGATGGAAAGCTACGAAATCAATGGCATTAAAATCTGATCTCCATCGCACACAACATAGCCTTTGATGAGCTCTCCAAAATTAAAGAAGGCACTATGGTCAAAATCTCAATGGATAAGGAGAGATCAATGAAGTAAATGAAGTGGGTATAGGGTTTCTAGAGAGAGATGAGAGAAAGAAAAGTAAGAGTTAATGTAGAGAGAGAGAGAGAGAGAGTAAAGTAAAAAGTAAAGGAAAAGTGTGTAAGGCTAAACTTTTGAGTGATTGGACACATTTTTCGGAGCAGACTGAGAATAGACCACTTGAGTGACCAATCCTACACTCCAGCGAACAATTCAAATGAGGACCACTTGAGTGAATAAATTATGAGCTCAAGCGAAGAATACTAACTCCCAAAATCTCCCTACCCCCTGTAAAAGACCACTCAAGCGATAAAAAACTTTGCTCGAGTGAAGAATACATGCTCCTAGAAGTTTAGACTGCAAAACGAGATACTGGAAGATTGATGTCACCGCTCAAGTGACCAAATGATTGCTTGAGCGATCTCAACCTGAAAGTAAGATAGAACAACCTCAAAACATTCCCACATTCCCGGTTTCATTCCAACTCTTAAAAGTACAAGATGACATCTCAGAACACACTAAAATATATATGCAAGAATGATTACATAGAAGAATAAATAACCACACAAAACTCAAAAAGCTCAACTATGATGAAGACAATTAAAGGAGATAAAAGTACAAGTGAATACACTCAATTTGCTTTAAAAGGACTCGGGACATCACAAAAAAAGTTATTTATTACTGTCAGTGTGCATGGGGAATTTTGAAATGGCCGTTTGTTTAATACAGGAATATTGGCAACTGTTCAATATTGATTTTGGATTTGAGATCTAGTTTTTTTATTTTGATTATGCGGAAAGAGAGATAGAGAGAGAAACATAAATTGTTTGAAGAAACAGAAATTGTTTGAACAAATTACAAACACAGATCTATTTGAAGTGAATAGATAGTGTTCGAATCTTTTTCTTTGGTTGGACATTTAAAGCACTGGACAGATAAATAGAGAGAAGATTGGAGAAAAACTAGATCTGTGATTAAAAATTAAATAGATAGAGGATTTTAGCTATTTAATTTTATGAAAATAAGGTGAAATTTTATTGTTGACCGATTCAATCTGGGTTCATATTCAACAGTTACGAAAAAGATTATAGAATTTCAAGAAATAATTTGTACAAATTGAATTTTTAAACAGATAAATTTCAACAGATATATTTTATTTGGATATATATATATATATATATATATATATGAACAGATAAGGGAAACAAATTGAACAGATAAAAAAATATTTGAACAAATAGTCAAAAAATTAAATAGATAGGTAAAAAAATTGAACAGATAGGAAAAAATTAACAGATAGAGAGAAAAATTTGAACAGATAGAAATTTTTTGAATAGATAGTGAAATTTTTTGAACAGATAGTCAACGAAAGTCGACAAATAAATTAAGTAATAAAATTGGAAGTAAAATGTATTTTAAAATAAATAAAAGGATTTCTCACCAAATTATTTCACAAATGGTAGACTTCTCACTAAAAAAAAAATATCTACTGGATCTAATGCCTTACACCCTCCTTAGCTTGGACTTTTCAACAATTATCTCTTTGATTTAACTCTTTGCTTTTGATAAAATTAATTAATTTATTTTTTGAAATCTTTTTATCAAAATTTGTCAAATAATGAATACAAAATTTCACCATGTTTACATTATCTAGAGAGTGAAATTTTATTGAAAAGTTGGTGAAATTTCACTTTCTTCAAAAATTGTGTAAAATTAGTGAAATTTCCAATTTTAAAGGTAAGTTTAGAAAATAGTGTCAGTTGTATTTGTAGCTAATTTCAAATTTTGGACAAAATTTCAAATTTAGTGCTTTGAAAATTAAAAAGAATCACACTCCAATTTGAAGAGCAAACTATTAAATTTCAAGAAGCGGAAGAGTATACCAGAGTTCTTAGAAACTACAAAGAAACTTGTGAATATTGACATCACCAATGACAAAATTCATATGAAAAAGCTTTCAAATCTACAAGTTTAATTTATGGCTAGATAGTTTCGAAAACCAACATAAAACTTTGAATATAAAAAAAACACTATGAGTATAAAACCATTTGAATAAGCCAATGAATGAGGTAAGAAAGCTTTTGTATGCATCCCTTTTCTATATCATTTGGAGAAGGAATATCCTTCATATACTATTCTGTGCTCTTTTGGGAAGCTGGTAAAAAGTCAGCTTCCAGCTTTTTACCAATTTTGGGTCACATCACCTCTCACATAACTTATCCACAAAAAGACAAAATAAGCTAAAAAAGTCAAAACACCAGCTTTTTACCAACTTTCCAAGTATCGCCGTCCTCCATTGGTGTTGTTAGATCTTGATTTGTCGAACTCAATTTTGTTTTGGTAGTGAGATTTTGATCTTATAAGTGCAAAATAGACGTAAAATACTAAAAAAATAAAAATGAAAGAGGATTGACTCGGAAGATTTAAAAACCTAAAAGAACCTTAAGAAGCACTTTTACCTAGTATTCCAACTCATATAGAGTTATACTCAAGAATGTATTTGTTAAATGTCTCAAAAAATTTTAAGACCTAGTTGTAAAGATTTAAGAGTAAACATTTTAATAAAAAGAAAGTTAAAAAAATAAAAAAATTACCAAACAGAGAATAATTCCAAAACAATATGAAAAATTCGCCACACACCGTATGCAATTCTATTATAAAATTACATAAGTTTTCACAAATTTACATAAGGAAAATGACTTGGACCCGTATAATGAAGCACCCTCACGACCCCCTCTCTCTCTGATTGGCCAGTTTTTTTTTTTTTTTTCTTTTCCTCCTATCACCAGCCCCCACTGTGGGGGTGGTGGGAGTGGTGATTAGAGAGGGTCTCAATCACATCCCTTTACATAAATGATCTCATAAAAATATGTAAGTTGAATATAAATTTACATAAGTTTTAAGTTTTTACAAATTGATGCGAATTTGTATTTAATTTATTCGTTTTTGTGATATCATTACATAATTTTATAGTAGGGTTGTATATGTTGTGAATTACACACCGAAATATTTCCTATAGAGTATATATAAAATGTTGATCAAAGTCCACAAGTAGATTTGTGAATAAAATAAAGAATGATGTTAAAGATCTATATATTTATACTCATAAATTTACATATAAAATTAAGTGTGTAACAAATTAAAAATTAACACATATTCTATTCTATTATTATAAGTAAACTTATGAGTACTTTTTGAATATTTTAAATATTTTTTTAAAAATAAAATCCGTGTCCTTACAGGACTAAAAGTGACTTTGAGGAATATCAAAAAAAGGTAAAGCAAAATCTAAATTAGACCAATTCCAATTCCAATTCCAACTCCAACTCCAACTCCAACTCCAACATCAACATGACTTTTGTGTGTTATTCATTGTTGACAAGAGGTGGACAGGACAGACCATGCGTGCCAGACACACTCCCTCTGTTCTTTCTTCATTCTGCCCACATTTTTTAAAGTTAGAAAAAAATGATGTCAAATGCTCAAGTATCCAAGTCCCCGCAATTTTCAGCCAGCCTCTTCTTGGGTTTTTTTATTTATTTATTTATGATTACTTGTTTGGGTAAATTTACGTATATTTTGATTAATTTTAAAATTTCCGTAAAGTGTCTGTTTTATATAGATCAAATAATATCAGACACAATTTATAAACGTGGTCTCAAAAAATTAATAATACCTAATGAGAGTTGAACTTGAGATTTAGAGACATCACACCCTTATGCCCTAAACTGTACTAATTAAGCCAATCCCTTGGACATCACACCCTTCTAATCGTCATTCAAGAAGCCTTCTTCCAGGTTCTGAAATCGTTACCTCAAGAGAGATAAAATGAGAGAAAAGAAAGAGACCCTAGTATTGACACACCACGTGACTACTGCATCAACGATCTCTCCTATCGATCTAGAGAAAAGATGAAGAAAGAGAGAAGGAGAGAGAGAGAGAGAGAGAGAGAGAGAGAGAGAGAGAGAGGAAGAAAATACAGTACTTAAAAATATCTTAACAAAGTATATATATTTTAAGCAGTTTGATATACGTGAATGCAATGCCATGCCATGTTCAAATATCAAAGTTTTCCGTTTCTTTTGAAAATACATATACTGTCCCATTCAAATGTTCCTTTTCTGCACAAATTCAAGAGGTGAGCATAAAGCCCAATAGAGATATCTTAACAAAGTATATATATTTTAAGCAGTCTGATATTGTCATGTTCAAATATCAAAGTTTTTCGTTTCTTTTGAAAATACATGTAATGTCCTGTTCAAATGTTCATTTTCTTCATCAATTCAAAATTTAGACAATGGGGTGGTAAATACGTCTCAGGTAATCCCTAGACTGTTGTCTGTAAGTAGGCATAAAAAGCACTATCAATCCCTTACTTCACCAGCTCCTAACTTGAAGACACGTGGTATCTTTTCCTTGCGTGTTTTCGATCTTTCAACCTGAACATTCAGGCCAACTTAAACAATACTAATTACACCCCCTATCCGGCCAAAACGTTTCCATAACAATAATTATTTTCTCAAAACAATGAATTTGTTTCCAAGGCATAACCGTAATTGAACAATATTCAAAATGATGCAAATGCATGAAATGAGAGGTGATTATTCATGAGTATCTCATTTGTATAATATCTCCATAAATCTCCACATTTATTCAAAGTAAACTTTCCATTGTTCAATGATTCTCAAAAACCATAACAAAATATAATCCATGTGACATTTATACCTTTTTATGTTCACAATCACTATTCTATTCATATTCCAACGTATACCATTTCAAGGCCAATAACATTTTCCAATGACAACAATTATTCATCACATGAATATCTCAATTACACAATCAATATAAGGAATTTCTATTGATTTCATGAGAAATTTAACACTAATTTCATAGATATTTTATAGAATCCACTTTTCTCCAATTTCTTCAAAACCAGGGTTTGAACCAAAAGGGTTTTTTTTTTTTTTTTCCCTTTTATTCTTTCATAGATTCCTTTCACAAAATGTTCTCAAAAGTTTCATAAAACATTTCTAATTTGGTCATCTTCACAAGGAAAGTCATTTTCATCAACATTTACAACCCACATTACAAAATCCACACCACACTTCCAAGATCATAAAAGGTGGAAATAGACATGCTAAAGTCATATATATTACTCAAAGAACTCCCTACCTCAAGACTTTGAAAAGAAAAGATGGAAAGCTACGAAATCAACGGCGTTAAAATCTGATTTCCATTGCATACAACATAGCCTTTGATGAGCTCTCCAAAATTAAAGAAGGCACTATGGTCAAAATCTCAATGGATAAGGAGAGATCAATGAAGTAAATGAAGTGGGTGCAGGGTTTCTAGAGAGAGATGAGAGAAAGAAAAGTAAAAAGTAAAGGAAAAGTGTGTAAGGCTAAACTTTTGAGTGCTTGGACACATTTTTCGGAGCAAACTGAGAATAGACCACTTGAGTGACCAATCCTGCACTCGAGCGAACAATTCAAATTTGAGGACCGCTCGAGCGAATAAACTATGAACTCAAGTGAAGAATACTAACTCCCAAAATCTCCCTACCCCCTGTAAAAGACCACTCAAGCGATAAAAAACTTTGCTCGAGTGAAGAATACATGCTCCTAGAAGTTCAGACTACAAAACGTGATACTGGAAGATTGATGTCACTGCTCAAGTGTCCAAATGATTGCTCGAGCGATCTTAACCTGAAAGTAAGATAGAACAACCTCAAAACATTCCCACATTCCCGATTTCATTCCAACTCTCAAAAGTACAAGATGACATCTCAGAACACACTAAAATATATATGCAAGAATGATCACATAGAAGAATAAATAACCACACAAAACTCAAAAGGCTCAATTGTGATGGAGACAATTAAAGGAGATAAAAATACAAGTGAACACACTCAATTTGCTTTAAAAGGACTCGGGACATCACAAAAAAAGTTATTTATTACTTTCAGTGTGCATGGGGAATTATGAAATGGCCGTTTGTTTAATGCAAGAATATTGGCAACTGTTCAATATTGATTTTGGATCTGAGATTTAGTTTTTTTTATTTTGATTATATGGAAAGAGAGATAGAGAGAGAAGCATAAATTGTTTGAAGAAACAGAGAGAAATAGAAATTGTTTGAATAAATTACAAACACAGATCTATTTGAAGTGAATATATAGGGTTCAAATCTTTTTCTTTGGTTGGACATTTAAAGCACTGGACAGATAAATGGAGAGAATAATGGAGAAAAACTAGATCTGGGAGTAAAAATTAAATAGATAGAGGATTTTATCTATTCAATTTTATGAATATAATGTGAAATTTTATTGTTGACCGATTCAATCTGTGTTCATATTCAACAGATACGAAAAAGATTATACAATTTCAAGAAATAATTTGTACAAATTGAATTTTTGAACAGATAAATTTCAACAGATAGATTTTATTTGGATATATATTTGAACAGATAAGGGAAACAAATTGAACAGATAAAAAAATATTTGAACAAATAGTCAAAAAATTAAATAGATAGGTAAAAAAATTGAATAGATAGGAAAAAATTAACAAATAGGGAGAAAAATTTGAACAGATAGAAAAATTTTGAATATATAGTGAAATTTGAATAGATAGTGAAATTTTTTGAACAGATAGTCAACAAAAGTCGACAAATAAATTAAGGGATAAAATTAGAAGTAAAATGTCTTTTAAAAAAAAATAAAAGGATTTCTCACCAAATTATTTCACAAATGGTAGACCTTTCACTAAAAAAAAAAAATCTACTAGATCTAATGCCTTATACCCTCCTTAGCTTGGACTTTTCAACAATTATCTCTTTGATTTAACTCTTTGCTTTTGATAAAATTAATTAATTTATTTTTTGAAATATTTTAATCAAAATTTGTCAAATAATGAATTCAAAATTTCACTATGTTTACATTATCTAGAGAGTGAAATTTTATTGGAAAGTTGGTGAAATTTCACTTTCTTCAAAAATTGTGTAAAATTAGTGAAATTTCCGATTTTAAAGGTAAATTTAGAAAATAGTGTCAATTGTATTTGTAGCTAATTTCAAATTTTGGACAAAATTTCAAATTCAGTGCTTCGAAAATTAAAAAGAATCACACTCCAATTTGAAGAGCAAACTATTAAATTTCAAGAAGCGGAAGAGTATACCAGAGTTCTTAGAAACTACAAAGAAACTTGTGAATATTGACATCACCAATGACAAAATTCATATGAAAAAGCTTTCAAATCTACAAGTTTAAGCTATTTAATTTATGGCTAGATAGTTTCGAAAACCAACATAAGACTTTGAATATCAAAAAAACACTATGAGTATAAAACCATTTGAATAAGCCAATGAATGAGGTAAGAAAGCTTTTGTAAGCATCCCTTTTCTACATCATTTGGAGAAGGAATATCCTTCATATACTATTCTGTGCTCTTTTGGGAAGTTGGTAAAAAGCCAGCTTCCAGTTTTTTAGCAATTTTGGGTCACATCACGTTTCACATAACTTACTCACAAAAAGACAAAATAAGGTAAAAAAGTCAAAAAATCAAATTTTTACCAACTTCTCAAGTATCGCCGTCTTCCATCGGTGTTGTTAGATCTTGATTTGTCGAACTCAATTTTGTTTTGGTAATGAGATTTTGATATTATAAGTGCAAAATAGACGTAAAATACTAAAAAAATAAAAATGAAAGAGGATTGACTCGGAAGATTTAAAAACTTAAAAGAACCTTAAGAAGCACTTTTACCTAGTATTCCAACTCATATAGAGTTATACTCAAGAATGTGTTTGTTAAATGTCTCAAAAAATTTTAAGACCTAGTTGACAAGATTTAAGAGTAAACATTTTAATAAAAAGAAAGTTAAAAAAATAAAAAAATTACCAAACATAGAATAATTCCAAAACAATATGAAAAATTCTCCACATACCGTATGCAATTCTATTATAAAATTACATAAGTTTTCACAAATTTACATAAGGAAAATGACTTAAACCCCCACAATGGGACACCCTCACGACCTCCTCTCTTTCTGATTGGCCAGTTTTTTTTTTTTTTTTTTCTTCTCCTCCAATCACCAGCCCCAACGTGTGTGTGGGGGTGGTGGGAGTGGTGATTGGAGGGGGTCTCAATCACGTCCCTTTATATAAATGATCTCATAAAAATATGTAAGTTGAATATAAATTTACGTAAGTCTTAAGTTTTTACGAATTGACGCGAATTTGTATTTAATTTATCTATTTTTGTGATATCATTACAAAATTTTATAATAAGGTTGTATATGTTGTGTATTACACACCGAAATATTTTCTAGAGAGTATATATAAAATGTTGATCAAAGTCTACAAGTAGATTTGTGTATAAAATAAAGAATGATGTTAAAGATCTACACATTTATACTCATAAATTTACACATAAAATTAAGTGTGTAACAAATTAAAAATTAATACAAATCTTATTATATTATTATAAGTAAAATTATGAGTACTTTTTGAAAATTTCAAATATTTTTTTTAAAATAAAATCCATGTCCTTACCGGACTAAAAGTGACTTTGAGGAATATCAAAAAACGGTACAAGCAAAATCTAAATTAGACCAATTTCAAATTCCAACTCCAACTCCAACTCCAACTCCAACATGACTTTTGTGTGTTATTCATTGTTGACAAGAGGTGGACAGGACAGACCACGCGTGCCAGACACACTCCCTCTGTTCTTTCTTCATTCTGCCCACATTTTTTATAGTTACAAAAAAATGATGTCAAATGCTCAAGTATCCAAGTCCCCGCAATTTTCAGCCAGCCTCTTCTTGGGTGTTTTTTTTATTTATTTCTGATTACTTGTTTGGGTAAATTTACGTATATTTTGATTAATTTTAAAAGTTCCGTAAAGTGTCTCTTTTATATAGATCAAATAATATTAGACACAATTTATAAGCGTGGTCTCAAAGAATTAATAGTACCTAATGAGAGTTGAACTTGAAATTTAGAGACAGCACACCTTATGTCCTAAACTGTACTCATTAAGCCAATCCCTTGGAATTCACCCAACTACTTCTTGTATCTAGCACGGTTAAATAAACCAAATTACTTGAGTTGAATTCGTATTCGATTTATTAAAATTTTGTTTAAGATTAATTTATTATATAAATATCTTAGACTTGAATATAATTTTAAACTCGTTAAGTTTTTAAACTTTATTTAAACAACTTACTACTTAACTTAATAAGCTTATATGTACTATAAAAATTCAAGTTGCTCGAGCTCAACTCGTGTTTGACTAGTTAAAAACTTATCCAAGATCAACTCGTTATGTAACAAGTCAAGTTCGAACACATTTTGAAACTCGTTAAATTTTTAAATCAAATTTAAACAGCTTTCTACTTAACTCAACTTGACTCATTTATAATTCCACATGTGTCTTTGATAATCCAATACATCACACTTCTATTAACTTTGATTATGGTTCTGTTTTTAAAAATAGTTAGAACAATTTGAATCATTTCGATTTGTAATTATAGGGTTTCAGTTTACAATGAACCGGATTGAATCCTAATATATTTGTTTGTTATTTTTTAGGAAAATCTTTTGGTACACAACCTTTTTGCACATTTGTTACATATTTTTTTAGTACATGTTATGTATTTTTGTGACATGTTATATAATTTTTTTGGTAGAATTATAATAATTTATAATTCAAAAATGAAATTACATATTTTTATGATAAAATTACACATTTTGTGATTTAAAAATATGTGAGATGATCACAACATAGGTAAATTTTATTTCTAAAACACAAATTATCGTAACACTATTAGAAGATTCACATAATATTGGCTACAATTTAAACACAAATTATTATAATTTTATTAAAAAATTTATATAATATTTGTCATAAAAATTAATAATAAGATGCATATTAGTTCTTAGCTTTTACAACTCCAAGAGGTAGATAAATGGTTTTGGGTTTTTCTTTCTAAGCAGTATGTCCTGGGGCTTCGTCATCCACTATTCTTTAAGACTATCCACCCATCTAGGACTTGTGTCCTGATAATTGTCCTGTATCTTTGTTTGGACCGACAGACATGTGTTTAGAATTAGATTAATAATTTAATAAAATATATAATCATTGGAAAATTCTATGATATATACCCCACGATGATTGTGATTTTTGGATATGATTTATTGTGATATTAATTATGATTTCGTTATAATTTGATTATACATATTGTGATGTTAATTATGACATTATTTTGGTTATGATTTAAAATGTTTTTAGTTATACCTTTTATAAGATTTGGTTATGATTTGGGATTTATTGGGGAATAATAATTCTCTTGACATAGTGAAAGATGATTTTATTTATATTTTTAGTTTAACCAAATTTAGGAATACATATTTTGAAGGAATAATTATTTGGTTCAAGTTAATTTCAATGAACCAAACAACCAAACATTTCCTTAGAGCCTTCCACATAGAGCCTTCCACGGGATTGATCGTAACCTGGGAGCAGACTTCTAAGATTGGGCCTGTAGGAGGACTTCTAAAATTGGTGACCTTTTATATTCACATACAAAACAAAAATTGAATGAAATGTTGAATATTCATAATTTTGTTTTATTTGTTTGTACTTTTCTGGCTGATATAATTATTATGAAAATTATATATTCAACCCTTTTTATTTTTTTTTTAAATTTTAAAAATTAAAAAATTCAATAATTTTTGATTTAGGATGCTTGGGCAAAAAAGTCACTCTTGCATTTTTTTTTTGCCTGCATTAAAACATTATGCCCCATAAAGAAATGTTTGTCCAAAATAACTGAGGTAGCCTTTGGTTTAATTTTTAAAACTCAATTTTTTTTTTATTTTAAAAATCTTGATTTCAATTAAAATTTATAAATAAATAAAATTTTAAAATATAATTTAAAATTACTTTTAAAACATTTTTTTCTCTTTTTTTATTTATTATTAATCAGTCCATTAATCATTTTCTCTCTCTCATCTCGCCTCTCTTCTCACATTTTCTCATATTTTATATATCAATAAATAAAAAAAGTATAAACTATTTCTAAATTATTTTCAAAATTCATAATTAAATAAATTTTCTCTTTTTAAATATGATTCAAAAATTCAAAACTTAAAATACAATCCAATACTTAAATTATAATTCTAAATTATTAAATCAAGCGAATTCGAAATTATTAAATCAAACAGACTTTAAATTACCTATCTATATATTTACATATATTGGTAATTGTCTGTGATTTCAAAACCCTTTTGCCCAAACCATCGCTTTTCTCTCTCTCTCTCTCTCTCTTCCATTACTACTGTCGAAACTCCTCTGGCGCCACTGTCAAAATCCTTTAGGTAGTGTTTGGTAGAGTTTTCTAAATATGATTTGAGAATAAGAGTCAATTTGCTTGGTTACACTTTTCTAAAAATACTTTTCAGAAAATTCTATTTTCTTATTTTTCATTTTTTTATTTGGTTTTTATTGAATTTTTTAAATATTTTAAGCAATTTTTATTTTTTATTTTTTAGACATACCTAACATAAACATACCTAAAAAGTAAAAAATTTGTACTTTTCTAAAAATATTTTTTAGAAAATTCTATTTTCTTATTTTTCGTTTTTTTATTTGGTTTTTATTGAATTTTTTTAAATATTTTAAGCAATTTTTATTTTTTAGACATACCTAACATAAACATACCTAAAAAGTAAAAAATTTGTATTTCTAAATACAAAAAAAAAAAAAAAATACGAGGATTCAGTACATTTTTTTAATATTTTTATGTATTTATTAATTTTTTAAAATATTTTTTCACAATTTTTTTACTTTTTAGATACATCTAAGTAAGGTGCATCTAAAAAAGTAAAAAACAAATGTTTAAAAATTTAAAAATATTTACTAAAAACAAAAAAACATGAAAATTAAAAAATTCAGTTTTCAAAAAATTTATTCCAAAAAATTTAATCCAAAAAGCTTAAACCAAACACACTGAGTTGTATTTTGAGTTTGTGAGTTTTAGAATTATGATTTGAGTGTGGAAAATTTGTTTTGGTGAATGAGTTTTCAAAAGAGTTTTGAATTGAATGGAGAATTTTTGATGTGACATGATATTTGAGAAAAAAATTTACAACTCATAATCAAACACACAACTCAAAATTCTATTAAAATTCATAAAAAATTTTAAAAATTTTGAAAAATATTTTTTTATTGAATATATAAAAATTAACATGTGCTAATTACAAAAAAATAAATAAAAAATTATACTATTCCGGTTAACTGGCTGGACGACCGGACGTCTGGTGAGACAATCGGTTAGTCCAAATTTTCTCGCCTTCAACCGCGTTTTCAAAAGTAACTAAAATTAAATTTTAAAAATCATAAACAAACATTATGTTCAAATCAAACTCTGAAACTAAGGCCTCAATTGGGAACATGCTATTTTAGTAACTTTTTGATTTTTTGGCTAAAATATGAGGTAAAAAAAAATACTATGTTTGGGGTGGCTTTTTGACTTTTTACGAAAAGATGTGCAAAAGGTAGAGAGAAAAGAGAATCTTTGACTTTTTGGTATATGTTATAGATTTTTTGATTTTTTTAGTAACTTTTTGACTTTTAAGCTAAAATCAACTATTTGGCAAACGAGGCCTAACTCTTCTAGAGCTCCACCATTAGTTACCACTGCCATCATCTCTCTCTCTCTCTCTCTCTCTCTCTCATTTTCCTCTTTCTCCTTTCACTTCTCTTTTTTTTTATATCACTACTGACGAAACACCTCTGACACCACCGTTCTCTCTCTCTCTCTCTCCCCTTCTCTCTTTCTTCATCTTTTCTCTAGATCGATAGGAGAGATCGTCGACGTAGTAGCCGCGTGGTGTGTCAGTGTCGGGGTCTCTTTCTTTTCTCTTGTTTGGCCTCTCTTAAGGTAACGATTTTAGAACCTGGAAGGGGGGCTTTTTGAACGACGATTAGATCTCAAATTAGATCTAAAACATCGATCTAGCCGCCGCCACCATCATCGGAGTCGAGAATTTGATTGCAGATTATATGCAAAACCGAAGCCGAAGGTGAGTGGTATAGAGATCGAGACGGATCAACCGAGTGTTGGATCATCGGACGATATTGAATCGCTAAGGTCAGTGGCGAAGTTTGGGCAATGGACTTCGAAGAATGTTGTTCACGTACATAGCCAGATCTTGAGGATCAAAGATGAAGATTCTTACCTCCGTGAGGACTTTAGTGAGGTCTCTGTTCATCATCGTCGTCGTCATCACCTGGAAGATTGGTTTCTCACTCATCAATCTTTCTCTTCTGTTTTCTCACTCACTTACGTTTGATTCAGTCTTCTTAATCTATTAATTTTTTGTTTTGTATATTTATTACTTTCAAATGTCTATTATTTTACAATTTGCTGCTTGGTGCTAAAAATGGGGATCTGTAATTTTTTCTTCTCAGATTGGTCTTTGAATGAGTGAACAATTTTGATGAAGATTATTAAAGATCGAAGTTTTTAGATCAAAGTTTTCAACAGATAGAGACAAATCAAGCACTTAAATGGCTAAAAATGTAACGCCTCAAATAAAAGACATAAATTAAACATGATGATTTCCAACCGATACTCGATTTCCACTAAATCAGTTTCTTTCAAATAGTATTTCATTTCGTACTAGCGGTAGCGGTAGCGGTAATGCGTGTGCAATTCAAAAAAAAATTATAATATAAGAATAATGGTTTTTCTTTAATTATTCAATCCGAATAATATTGTAATAAAGATTATAAAAAAATAAAAAAATAATTTTTAATTTTAATATCTTTTGGTATCCTCCTTAGTATCTATAATTTTTTTATTTTTTATTTGTTTAACTAAATTTAAAATTATATTCGTACATAAATTTTCAAGGTATCCTATCTCTTTTTCTTTATTATTATTTATTTTTAATTTAATATTTTTTTAGAATCTTATTATTATCTATAAATAATAAACTACTAATCAATAAATATAAAACATAAACAAATAAATTGAACCTTATCAGCTATAACAAATAAATTAAAATTTTTGATTTATCTTCAATTATTTTTCTAAGTTTCATCTTTTTAATTTTTTTTTTAGGAACAATCCAAATAGTTTTGTTATAATGATCATGAAAAAACTTAAATATTTATTTTTAATTTTAATAAATTCTGGTGTTGTCCTTATTATCTATAATTTTTTTATATTTTTTATTTGCTTAACCAAATTTAAAATTATATTCGTACATAAATTCTGAAGATATCCTATATCTTATTTATTTATTTTTTAATTTAAATATTTTTGTAATCTTTTTATTATCTACAAATAAACAGCTAATCGATAAATATAAAAAATAAACAAATAAATTGAACATTTTCAGCTATAACAAACAAATTTAAATTTTTCTGTTACTCATACATAATCTTATTGGTATCCTATCTTTGTTCTGTTGTTAATTTTAAAATGGGTGAAAAGAAATAGTAATTAACCCTAGGTGAGAAAATTTAAAAAATAAAAATAAAATAGCTTCAATTAAATAACTCTACATTAATCCACCAGTTGGAAACAAATAAATAAAGAGTTTAGAGAAGGAGAATTGATTCATCACAATTGATATATATATATATATATATATATATCATAAATAAAAATAATAGACTATATATATATATATAAGAAATTGCAATTCAAATACATGGAATACTGGGAAATCCAGAATCAGTACCAAAGTATTAGAATATTTATTAATATGAAAAGATCAAAGATGAAATAGGAAGAAGAAGCAATAACCTTTGCCACCAGAAGCACCAATAGCAATGTGTTTACCATGTTTGAAAAGCTTATTATCCACAATGATCTCATCCTCAAATACCAGTAGAAACATTCCCAGCAAATCTTTACAAACAAAAATTTCACTCCCACATACACAAACAAAAATTTCACTTCCACAATTACACAAAATAAGAAGTTTGTGAAACAATAAAAAGAAAGTGAACCTGTAAGTTTAAATTTCAAAATTTGAAATTGCGCCTTTAATTTGCTTCCTCAAAAAAATCAATGCTTGAATTTATTTATTTTTAAATGCTCTACCAACCAATGTCAAGACCCATTTTCTCTCTCTAAAAAGTGGAAGACCCATCACTTTTATTTTTTGAAACTGTACAGTAGTTTGGGAGACAAACGTGAGAAAATGGAATGTGGAAGTGATTGGTTATAATTGGTTTATTGATCCTATCTAAATGCCACAGGGCAAAAGCTTCAACAAACTAAGTTAAAGGCTCACTTTATATAATAGTATAGATGAAAGATATACAAAAATGTTCACATGCAATATATATTCAATCTCCTAAAAGGGTGAATCTATATCATTTGCAACAATAACAAGTAAAGAAATAACTACAAAACATATGTCTAAGGGTTACAACTTCCAAGGCTTAAACTCGGTTACACAAAAGGTTGTCAAACCCAAACATATTAAGCTCTTAGCTTGCCAAAGATGCACAAAAGATGAGCCCTTTGCCCTTTTCAAAACACTCCACACCTTTAACTAGGTGGGATCACCATCTCATTTCCTACACAAATCCACTAGGGGCAAACACAAAGCCCAATAGAGATATCTTAACAAAGTATATATGTTTTAAGCAGTCTCATGTACGTGAATGCAATGGCATGCCATGTTCAAATATCAAAGTTTTCTACTTCTTTTGAAAATACATGCGATGTCCCATTCAAATGTTCATTTTCTTCATGAATTCAAAATTTAGACAATGGGGTGGTAAATACAACTTAGGTAAACAATACACATTAAATTATAAAATAAAATATATATATTTTTTTATAATATACCCTAATCACTTATACCTATTATTCATATTCAAATCTTTTCATCTTCTTCCCCAAGTTTCAATTATTTGTTTTCATCTTCTTCCCCATTCCAAAACTCTAATCCACCCAATCAAAATTCACCATTATCTTTTTTTGGGTAAGTAAAAATTCACCATTATCACTCCTTAAAGACTGAATCATCCTGGAAAGCACTAAACTTTGAGACAGTACTTAAAGAAACTAAATTTGTGTATCCAAATAAATAAATTTTGAATAGTGTATAAACTGCTTAAAAGGAACCAAAAATCACAAAGTTTAAGCTGTTATCAAGACTAGATATTAAAATAATTATTGATGAATCGACAATTCAATGTCGCAGTTTTGACCTGTTCCGAGCCACCCACCATTACAAAGATTTTACAGAAAATTTGTCCTATTTAAAACAGATTGGTTCAGTTCAGTTTGGCCTATTCCATATGCCTTCCATGAAAGACTTGATGAGATTCATAACATTAAACCGTCATTTATTTATTTATTTTGGGCAAATTACATATACCCCCTCGAGGTTTGGCTAAATTACAAATATTCCCCTGAGGTTTGAGAAATTACAAAATTTTCCCTGAATGCTATATTTGCATAACAAATTAGAGGGTAATTTGTTATGAAATATAAACTTCAGGGGGCGGGATGTAATTTCTGAAATCTCAGGGGCGTATTTGTAATTTAGCTAAACCTCGAGGGAGGTATATGTAATTTGCCCATTTTTTTTCCTATCATTGACAAATTTTAATTTTATCTTGAAAGGTTTGTTGTGAAAAAATAGAGTGTATTGAGAGCAAATTATAACTCTAAATAATTTGATAGAGAGTACTAAGAAATTGGACATATTGAATAATTTATTGTGTGCAAATAGAATCCCCCCGGTAATTATTTCAAATTTGTTTTCTCATACCTTTTTAAAGCATAATGAGCCTGAAGGAACAACAGCAAGCCTCATATTTCAATTAAAAGATGGGTAAAAGTCCAACCTTGAACTTGGCCCAACCCAATCCAACTTCGAAGTGCTGAGCTGAGGCTAGCCCTAATTACCCAACCCATGCATACAAAAAGCCCTAGTTAACTATGGCTAGGGTTTTGAAACGAGAAGCGAAGAAAACTATAAATCACTAGCAATCTTCGATTCATTCGTCTCCTGCACAAGGTTTGAATGATCTTTTTCTGCTTCTCTTCTTTTATTTTGTTGTTGTTTGTTTTTTCTTCAACTAGTTTTGGGATTTTTGGTTTTTTAACTTTTTTATTTTGATTGAATCAGTTTTATTGAATATATGTTTGGTCAATCTTTGTCTCTTATGATGATCAATTGAAAAACTTTCGTTCTTTCGAGAAAAATTCCATGTGGAAATATTATGGAGACTTGAACTGAAAAGACAATTTTCTATATATAAATGCTAAATATATTTTATGTTTATTTATTTTTTTATATGATAAGGTTATTATTAATGTTACCATTGCATATTCAAACATATGCGAAGTCTTGATTTTATTTTATTTATGTGGATATGTATTGTATGCTTTTAAGTTTTAATTTGAAATTTGGATCTCTTTCTTGGCGTTGTCATAAAATGAAAAGCTTGCAAAATGATTATTTGCTAGTGCATTAAGAACTGTGTCCTGTGCACAATTGTTCATAAATTTGTAATTAGTTTATTCCTTTTTCATTTTATTTGGAAATTCTCCTTTTGACATTTATACTATGTGTGGTTCATTGGAATAAAGTGCAATGCTCATTTCTTAGTGTCCTGTGAAATGATCAATGATAATTTCATTTATAATGTATTTTTCATGATATTTTAGCAAACCAAATGTGATAATTGATATTTTGGTGGAATGATCATTTTATTTCACTTCTAATGAACCAAACACTACTTCAAAACTTGATTTTGGTTTAATTCCTTACAATTTTTTGGCAATAAGACTTGTTGGAGTTGTTGATGGATTTTCATTGGTTTTTTAAATTTTAGCTGACAATTTTTGTGAATATTTTTGTTTAATGTTGAGAATCTAATTGCATGACTTTTTTTTTTTAATGCTTTTTGGTCTGTTAATTAATTGCTTGTGCCTCTGATGATGATGAAAAGAAACTTTCGTTCTGTTAAGAAATTCCATGTTAAAATTTTATGGAGACCTGAACTGAAAAGGCGTGAGAAAGATCTTTTAATGCATCATTTTGATTGTTTTAAATTTTTCGAACTAACCCTCTGCTTGTTTGCTAATAAGTTTTAGTAAAGTTAAGAAATTCAAAAATTTCCTCATTGATTCTTCATGGTTTTATTAAAGTTTATCAATATGTTTTCATATGATTTTGGGTTTTTGGATACGATAGATTTTGGTTGTTCTCTTTATTATTAAGTAGACTTTCAAGATCTTGATATCTCTTATGGTGATCACCACAAACATTTGTTTTCCTGAGAGCAATAATGCTGATATACATGGAGACCTGAGCTGAAGAGTATTTCATAAGATCTTTGTACAAACTACCTTCAATAAGTCAGTAATGTTACCGTTGACTTAAGTTTCTTCATTGTGCTTTCTCGACCATTTTCATGCAAATTCATTTTTGCTTGATTAGGGTTTCAGAATAAGGATAATGTTTTTGTCTCGGCAATACTTGATTAGGGTTTGTTTAGTTTTATTTTTAAAAATTTGTTATTTGGCTGTTATTTAGTGTTATTTGATTTTCAATAAACTTGTTTTTAATGTTTTAATTTTTGTTCTTCACATTTTAGAGATTCAATTAGATGTATTGATAAAGTGAAAAAATTGATTAAAATATGTTAATTGTTCGCTAAAGATAACTGGTGTATGGTGGTCACTCTTTTTATCTGCTGATCCTCTGCCCTTGTCTGCCCTGTCTGGGATTTGAAACGGGTTTATGAGGGTTAAACTGTCCAGCGCTTGTAGATACACCAGTCATAGGTGCAAACATTCTAGGGCTTTTTGTATGCATTGGTTGGGTAATTAGGGCTATCCTCAGCACTTCAAAATTGGATTGGATTGGGCCAAGTTCAAGGTTGGACTTTTACCCATCTTTTAATTGAAATATGAGGGTTGCTGTTGTTTCTTTAGGCCCAATATCCTTTAAAAGGTATGAGAAAACAAATTTGAGATAATTACCGGGGGATTCTATTTGCACCCAATAAATTATTCAGTACGGTCAATTTCTTAGTACTCTCTATCAAATTATTTAGAGTCATAGTTTGCTTTCAACGCACACTATTTTTTTCACAAATTACCTTTCAAGATAAAATTATAATTTGTAAATGATAGGAAAAAAAATAAAATGAATGAAGGTTTAATGTTATGAATTTCATGAAGTCTTCCATGAAGGGCATATGGAAGAGGCCAAACTGAACCAAACGAATCTATTTTAAATGGGACAAATTTTCTGCAAAATCTTTGTAATGGTGGGTGGTTTGGAACAGGTCAAAACTACGACATTGAATTGTTGATTCGTCAACAATTATTTTAATATGTAGTCGTAATAACAGCTTAAACTTCGTGGTTTTCGGTTCCTTTTAAGCAGTTTATACACTATTCAAAATTTATTTATTTGGATAAACAAATCTAGTATCTTTAAGTAATGTCTCAAAGTTTGTGCTTATGATTCAGTCTTTAAGGAGTGATAATGGTGAATTTTGATGGGGTGGATTAGAGTTTTTGAATGAGGAAGAAGATGGAAACAAATAATTGAAACTTGGAGAAGAAGATGAAAAGATTTGAATATGAAGAATAGATATAAGTGATTAGGGTGTATTATAAGAAAAAAATAATATTTTATTTTAGAATTTAATGGGTTGTATTTACCACCCCATTGTCTAAATTTTGAATTCATGAAGAAAATGAACATTTGAACCGGACATTGCATGTATTTTCAAAAGAAATGGAAAACTTTGATATTTGAACATGGCATGGCATTGCATTCACATATATGAGACTGCTTAAAATATATATACTTTGTTAAGATATCTCTGCTAGGCTTTGTGCTCACCCTAGTAGATTTGTATAGGAAAGGATGTGGTGATCCCGCCTAGTTGAAGGTGTGGATTGTTTTGAAAAGGGCAAGAGGCTCTTCTTTTGTGTATCTTTGGCAAGCAAGAGCTTATTATGTTTGGTTTTGACAACTTTTTGTGTAACCGAGCTTAAGCTTTGGAAGTTGTAGCCTTTGGGCATATGTTTTGCAGTTATTTCTTTACTTGTTATTGTTGCACATGGTATAGATACACCCTTTTAGGAGATTAAATATATATTGCATGTGAACACTTTTGTATATCTTTCATCTATACTATTATATACAGTGAGCCTTTAACTTAGTTTCTTGAAACTTTTGCCATGTGGCATTTAGATAGGGACTCAATAAACCAATTATAATCAATCACTTCCATATTCTACTTTCCCCCCGTTTGTCTCTAAAACTGCTGTACAATTTCAAAAAATAAAAGTGATAGGTCTTCAACTTTTTAGAGAGAGAAAATGGGTCTGACATTGGTTGGTAGAGCATTTAAAAATAAAAAAATTCAAGCATTGATTTTTTTGAGGAAGAAAATTAAAGGCGCAGTTTTGAATTTTGAAACTCAAACTTATAGGTTCACTCTCCTTTTATTGTTTCACAAACTTCTTATTTTGTGTATTGGTGGAAGTGAAATTTCTATTTGTGTATGTGGGAGTAAAATTTTTGTTTGTAAAGATTTGCTGGGAATGTTTCAATGCAATGTTTGAGGATGAGATCACAGTGCAATTGTGGATAATAAGCTTTTCAAACATGGTGAACGCATTGCTATTGGCGCTTCTGGTGGCAAAGGTTATTGTTTCTTCTTCCTATTCCATCTTTGATCTTTTAATATTAATAAATATTCTAATATGATGGTACTGATTCTAGATTTCCAAGTATTCCACGTATTTGAATTGCAATTTCTTATGTATATATAGTCTATTATTTTTAATTTCGTTTTTTTTTTACTTTTTTATTTTATTTCTTTATTATGATATATATATATATATATATATATATATATATATATATCAATTGTGATGAATCAATTCTCCTTCTCTAAACTCTTTATTTATTTGTTTCCAACTGGTGGATTAATGTAGAGTTATTTAATTGAAGCTATTTTATTTTTATTTTTTAAATTTTCTAACCAAGGGTTAATTACTATTTCTTTTCACCCATTTTAAAATTAATAATGGAAAAGAGATAGAATACCTATAAGATTATGTATGAGTAATAGAAAAATTTTAATTTGTTTGTTATAGCTGATAAGGTTCAATTTATTTGTTTATTTTTTATATTTATCGATTAGCAGTTTATTTGTAGATAATAAAAAGATTCCAAAAACATTTAAATAAAAAGAAAGAAAGATATAGGATATCTTGAGAAATTATGTACGAATATAATTTTAAATTTGGTTAAGCAAATAAAAAATTAAAAAACTTATAGGTAATAAGGAGGACACCAAAATATATTAAAATTAAAAATAAACATTTAATTTTTTTCATGATCTTTATAACAAAACTATTTGGATTGTTCCTAAAAAAAATTAAAAAATGAAACTTAGAAAAATAATTGAAGATAAATCAAAATTTTAAATTTATTTGTTATAGGTTCAATTTATTTGTTTATTTTTTATATTTATTGATTAGTAGTTTATTATTTGTAGATAATAATAAGATTGGAAAAAAATATTAAATTAAAAAAAAATAAAGAGATAGGATACCTTGAAAAATTATGTATGAATATAATTTTAAATTTAGTTCAACAAATAAAAAAATATTGATAGATAATAAAGAGGATACCAAAAGATATTAAAATTAAAAACAATTATTTAATTTTTTTTTATAATGTTTATCACAATATTATTCGGATTGACTAATTAAAGAGAAACCATTATTCTTATATTATATTTTTTTTTGAATTGCACACCCATTGTAGCTAGTACGAAATGAAATGCTATTTGAGGGAAACTGATAAGTGGAAATCGAGTATCGGTTGGAAATCATCATGTTTAATTTATGTCTTTTATTTAGGGCGTTACATTTTTAGCCATTTAAGTGTTTGATTTGTCTCTATCTGTTGAAAACTTCGATCTTAATAATCTTCATCAAAATTGTTCACTCATTTAAAGACGAATCTGAGGAAAAAAAATTACAAATCCCCATTTTCAGCACCAAGCAGCAAATTTTAAAATAATAGACATCTGAAAGTAATAAATATATGAAACGAAAAATTAACAGATTGAAAAGACTGAATCAAACCTAAGTGAGTGAGAAAACAGAGGAGAAAGATCGATGAGTGAGAAACCAATCTTCCACGTGATGTTACCGAATGAACACTGATTACCATTGAACTGAACTGATTATGACTGATAATTGAACTGATTAAAGTACTGAACTGACTGATTAGAATCTGGAATTAATTGACTGACTGTATCTGTTTAAATGCATAACCTATCTGTTTGACTGTTTGACTATCTGTTCGTGTTTTATGTTTAAATTGCTAATTGAAGGCCTTATCGGCGGCCGAACCGGGAATTGATTGATGTTTTATGACCCTCATAATTAATGTGATTTTATGGTGTAATTATCTGAAAACTGATTAGGTATGATTAAATTAGGTTGAATATTGACCAATTGCAGAGTTTGACTCATTTACAACTTTGCCCTTGAGTGGGCCACTACCTATACACCTTTGAGCTACACCACACTTGAATCAAAACATTTCCTCAGCCTTGTTTGAGCTCTTGCCGACCTTAGAGAGTGAGGAAGGGAGAGTAGTGAATTCAACATAGAGATTTGGCTTGATTCTTGAGGAATTGAAAGCTTAAGTGCATAATTGAACCTCTAGACTTGCATTCAAGGAACCTAGGTATGAATTTCATCTTTTTGATTTGTCTTTAAGTTGATTCATGCATGGTTCATGTCTAATTGTAGAGCTAAGTCATGAATTGGTTCATTAATGGTGAATTGAAACTCATTTCATGCATGCATGTTTGAATTGTTGAGTTGTGAGTTGATTTCATGGTAAAATGGTACATGCATGTCCATAATTTTGTAATGGTCCATGTTTTCATCTTGTTTTTGGATCAATTGGCTCCTTAGAGCATCAAATTGAGCTTTGAGTTGTTTAAAATTCATGCATGTTTGCATGTTCATCCTGTTCTTGAAAAATGGTTTGAAATTGAGTTTGAATTAAACACCTTTGGGCTTTGATTTCTCAAAGTTGAGTTTTGAATCATGTTATTCTATGTGTTTACAAATGTTTTCTGGAGATTCAGCCCAAGAGGTCGAGTTTTGAGTTGTTAAAACTTGGTTTTTGACTTGGAGGTGCAATCTGGAATTCCCAAATTTTGCACTTCCGCTCGAGCGGGGACTAGTGGCGCTCAAGCGTGGAATCCGAGCATCCAGTATTTTCTCTGCACTGTTTTACAGTCCGCTCGAGCGGAGGATTGGGCGCTCGAGCGGAGGCATGTGTCTCACAATCGAGCGGGCGTCGAGCGTCCGTCGAGCGGAGATTTCACCAATCCAGTACTTTTACAGTACGCTCGAGCGGGAAAGTTGACGCTCGAGCGTGTACCTTGTTGCATGTCCGCTCGAGCGGGTAAAACCGCGCTCGAGCGGGACTCTATTTTTCTGAAACTTCTGAAACTGCTTTTTGAGTACATCTTTGCATCCTCATCCCATTCTAGGCATTCTTAGGCCTAGTTTAAGGCATCTTACTGAAGATATAGATGTAGAACACACCGAGGCATTAGGGGTTAAGTTATTATCTTTCCCAGCTGTGTAGCTTAGTGTGTTCAATCTGTTAACTGTGTAGGGTTGGTGACTGGGGAGGCACGCTCTAGCATACAGTAGCCCAGTACTCTGTGAGTAACGATTGTGTAAAGATATGTTCAAAAATGATTATTTTCTGAACAACTGAACTGTACTGTTTCTGAATTGAATACTGTTAATTGAATGAATGTATGTCCTATATTCTGAACTGTATTGTGGCATCCTTAGCACCTACTGTTTACTGTTTACTGTTACTATTACAGAGATCTCTGTCGGTTCCCTTGTTGGAACCACTACTGTTTACTGACTGATGGCCATCACTAGTGTTCGGTCTTTTAAGACCTACTGTTTACTGTACCGTTATGCTAATGGATGTACCACATATGACTGTACTGACTGAATGACTGAAATACTGTTTAAATGAACTGTTTTCATACTGCAAGGACATTCATTCTTAACCTCTTTACGCATTATGTTATTCACTGGGCTTTAGCTCACTGCTCATATATATATGTAGGTGTTCAGGCACCAGACCGCGGCTAGGAGCATCAGGGTTACTCCAGTTTTGTCAAGCCAGCCTATGTGCCTCACTGCGAGGTTCCGAGCTTATCGTGCTAAGGCTTAGGGGTGTTTTAGGATTTCCCCTTCTGTACTGTCTTACTGTTTTGTAATAACCGAATGGATTGTATAGACTGAATGTTACTGTACTGTTATGTAAGGGATTGGGTCCCTAGTCTGAATGACTGTATATAGTGTGCATACTGCTCTGTACTGATTATGTTTATATATATGTGAAAAGTCTTTTTGCATACAGACTGTCACAGCTCATTAGACATTGTTTATTTACTGTTTTGGCTTCCGCCAGGCCCTGTACTCTGTTTTACTGTTCTACTGTTCAGCAGGCCTTCGGTAATCTCGGATTACTGGCCGGTTACGGTGCTAAACCCATAGGGCCGGGTTTGGGTCGTGACAATCTTAAACATCGATTTCGCCACCGCTACCATCATCGGAGTCAAGAATTTGATCAGAGTCTGTATGCAAAACTGAAGCCGAAGGTGTGCGGTATGGAGATCGAGACGGATCAACAGAGTGTTGGATCATCGGACGAGATTGAATCGCCAAGGTCAGTGGCGAAGTTTGGGCAGTAGACTCCGAAGAATGTTGTTTACGTGCATAGCCAGATCTTGAGGATCAAAGATGAAGATTCTCACCTCTGTGAGGACTTCAGTGAGGTCTCTGGCTCTGTTCATCATCATCACGTGGAAGATTGGTTTCTCACTCATCGATCTTTCTCCTTTGTTTTCTCACTCACTTAGGTTTGATTCAGTCTTTTCAATCTATTAATTTTTCGTTTCATATATTTATTACTATCAGATGTCTATTATTTTAAAATTTGCTGCTTGGTGCTAAAAATGGGGATCTGTAATTTTTTTTCCTCAGATTGGTCTTTGAATAAGTGAACAATTTTGATGAAGATTATTAAGATCGAAGTTTTCAACAGATAGAGACAAATCAAACACTTAATTGGCTAAAAATGTAACACCCTAAATAAAAGACATAAATTAAACATGATGATTTCCAACCGATACTCAATTTCCACTTATCAGTTTCCCTTAAATAGCATTTCATTTCGTACTAGCTATAATGGGTGTGCAATTCAAAAAAAATTATAATATAAGAATAATTGTTTCTCTTTAATTATTCAATCCGAATAATATTGTGATAAACATTATTAAAAAAAATTAAATAATTGTTTTTAATTTTAATATCTTTTGGTATCCTCTTTATTATCTATCAATATTTTTTATTTTTTTATTTGTTTAACTAAATTTAAAATTATATTCGTACATAATTTTTCAAGGTATCCTATCTCTTCATTTTATTTTTATTTAATATTTTTTTCCAATCTTATTATTATCTACAAGTAATAAACTACTAATCAATAAATATAAAAAATAAACAAATAAATTGAAGCTTATCAGCTATAACAAATAAATTTAAAATTTTGATTTATCTTCAATTATTTTTCTAAGTTTCATTTTTTAATTTTTTTTTTAGGAACAATCCAAATAGTTTTGTTATAAAGATCATGAAAAAAATTAAATGTTTATTTTTAATTTTAATATATTTTGGTGTCCTCCTTATTTCCTATAATTTTTTAAATTTTTTATTTGCTTTACCAAATTTAAAATTATATTCACACATAATTTCTCAAGATACCCTATATCTTTCTTTCTTTTTATTTAAATATTTTTGGAATCTTTTTATTATCTACAAATAAACTGCTAATCGATAAATATAAAAAATAAACAAATAAATTGAACCTTATCAGCTATAACAAACAAATTAAAATTTTTCTATTACTCATACATGATCTTATAGGTATTCTATCTCTTTTCCATTATTAATTTTAAAAAGGGTGAAAAGAAATAGTAATTTACCCTTGGTTAGAAAATTTAAAAAATAAAAATAAAATAGCTTCAATTAAATAACTCTACATTTATCCACCACTTGGAAACAAATAAATAAAGAGTTTAGAGAAGGAGAATTGATTCATCACAATTGATATATATATATATATATATCATAATAAAGAAATAAAATAAAAAGTAAAATAAAAAAATTGAAATTAAAAATAATAGACTATATATATATATATATAAGAAATTGCAATTCAAATACATGGAATACTTGGAAATCTAGAATCGGTACCATCATATTAGAATATTTATTAATATTAAAAGATTAAAGATGGAATAGGAAGAAGAAACAATAACCTTTGCCACCAGAAGCGCCAATAGCAATGCGTTCACCATGTTTGAAAAGCGTATTATCCACAATTGCACTGTGGATCTCATCTTCAAACACTGCATAGAAACATTCCCAGCAAATCTTTACGAACAAAAATTTTACTCCCACATACACAAACAGAAATTTCACTTCCACCAATACACAAAATAAGAAGTTTGTGAAACAATAAAAGGAGAGTGAACCTATATGTTTGAGTTTCAAAATTCAAAACTGCGCCTTTAATTTGCTTCCCCAAAAAAATCAATGCTTGAATTTTTTTATTTTTAAATGCTCTACCAACCAATGTCAGACCCATTTTCTCTCTCTAAAAAGTTGAAGACCCATCACTTTTATTTTTTGAAATTGTACAGCAGTTTAAGAGACAAAGGTGGGAAAGTAGAATGTGGAAATGATTGATTATAATTGGTTTATTGAGTCTCTATCTAAATGCCACATGGCAAAAGTTTTAAGAAACTATGTTAAAGGCTCACTTTATATAATAGTATAGATAAAAGATATACAAAAGTGTTCACATGCAATATATATTTAATCTCCTAAAAGGGTGTATCTATACCATGTGCAACAATAACAGGTAAAGAAATAACTGCAAAACATATGTCCAAAGGCTACAACTTCCAAAGCTTAAGCTTGGTTATACAAAAAGTTGTCAAAACCAAACATAATAAGCTCTTGCTTGCCAAAGATACACAAAAGAAGAGCCTCTTGCCCTTTTCAAAACAATCCACACCTTCAACTAGGCGGGATTACCATATCATTTCCTGCACAAATCCAATAGGGGCGAGCACAAAGCCTAACAGAGATATCTTAACAAAGTATATATATATTTTAAGCAGTCTCATATATGTGAATGCAATGCCATGCCATGTTCAAATATCAAAGTTTTTCGTTTCTTTTGAAAATGCATGCAATGTCCGGTTCAAATGTTCATTTTCTTCATGAATTCAAAATTTAGACAATGGAGTGGTAAATACGACTCAGGTAAACAAGGCACATTAAATTCTAAAATAAAATATTTTTTTTTCTTGTAATACACCCTAATCACTTATGGCTATTTTTCATATTCAAATCTTTTCATCTTCTTCTCCAAATTTCAATTATTTGTTTTCATCTTCTTTCTCATTCAAAAACTCTAATCCACCTCATCAAAATTCACCATTGTCACTCCTCAAAGACTGAATCATCCTGGAAAGCACAAACTTTGAGACAATACTTAAAGATACTAGATTTGTTTATCCAAATAAATAAATTTTGAATAGTGTATAAACTGCTTAAAAAGAACCGAAAACACAAAGTTTAAGCTATTATTACGACTACATGTTAAAATAATTATTGACGAATCAAAAATTCAATGTCGCAGTTTTGACCTGTTCCGAACCATCCACCATTACAAAGATTTTGCAGAAAATTTGTCCCATTTAAAATAGATTCGTTCTGTTCAGTTTGGCCTCTTCCATATGCCTTCCATGGAAGACTTGATGAAATTCATAACATTAAACCTTCATTTATTATTTTTTTTCCTATCATTGACAAATTATAATTTTATCTTGAGAGGTAATTTGTGTAAAAAGTAGTGTGTATTGAAATCAAACTATGACTCTAAATAATTTGATAGAGAGTATTAAGAAATTGAACGTACTGAATAATTTATTGGGTGCAAATAGAATCTCCCGGTAATTATCTCAAATTTGTTTTCTCATACCTTTAAAAGCATGTTGGGCCTAAAGGAACAACAGCAACCCTCATATTTCAATTAAAAGATGGGAAAAAGTCTAACCTTGAACTTGGCCCAACCCAATCCAACTTTGAAGTGCTGAGGATAGCCCTAATTACCCAACCCATGCATACAAAAAGCCCTAGTCAATGTCTGCACCTATGACTAGTATATGTACAAGCGCTGGACAGTTTAACCCTCATAGACCCGTTTCAAATCCCAGACAGGGCAGAACAAGGGTAGAGGATCAGGAGATGAAAAGAGTGACCACCATACACCAGTTATCTTTAGCGAACTATTAACATATTTTAATCAATTTTTTTTCTTTACAAATACATCTAATTGAATCTCTAAAATGTGAAGAACAAAAATTAAAACATTAAAAACAAGTTTATTGAAAATCAAATAACACTAAATAACAGCCAAATAACAAATTTTAAAAAATAAAACTAAACAAACCCTAATCAAGTACTGCTGAGACAAAAACATTATCCTTGTTCTGAAACCCTAATCAAGTAAAAATGAATTTGCATGAAAATGGTAGAGAAAGCACAATGAAGAAACTTAATTCAACAGTAATATTACTGACTTATTGAAGGTAGTTTGTACAAAGATCTTATGAAATACTCTTCAGCTCAGGTCTCCATGTATATCAACATGGTTGTTCTCAGGAAAACAAATGTTTGTAGTGATCATCATAAGAGATATCAAGATCTTGAAAGTCTACTTAATAATAAAGAGAACAACCAAAGTCTATCATATCCAAAAACCCAAAATCATATGAAAACATATTGATAAACTTTAATAAAACCATGAAGATTCAGTGAGGAAATTTTTGAATTTCTTAACTTTACTAAAACTTATTAGCAAACAAGCAGAGGGTTAGTTCAAAAATTTTAAAACAATCAAAATGATGCATTAAAAGATCTTTCTCAAGCCTCTTCAGTTCAGGTCTCCATAAATTTTCAGCATGGAATTTCTCAGCAGAACGAAAGTTTCTTTTCATCATCATCAGAGGCACAAGCAATTAATTAACAGAACAAAAAGCATTAAAAAAAAAAAAGTCATGCAATTAGATTCTCAACATTAAACAAAAATATTCACAAAAATTGTCAGCTAAATTTTAAAAAACCAATGAAAATCCATCAACAACTCCAGCAAGTCTTGTTGCTAAAAATTTGTAAGGAATTAAACCAAAATCAAGCTTTGAAGTAGTGTTTGGTTCATTAGAAGTGAAATAAAATGATCATTCCACCAAAATATCAATTATCACATTTGGTTAGCTAAAATGTCATGAAAAATACATTATAAATGAAATTATCATTGATCATTTCGCAGTATACTAAGAAATGAGCATTGCACTTCATTCTAATGAACCACACATAGTATAAATGTCAAAAGGAGAATTTCCAAATAAAATGAAAAAAGAATAAACTAATTACAAATTTATGAACAATTGTGCCCAGGGCACAGTTCTTAATGCACTAGCAAATAATCATTTTGCAAGCTTTTCATTTTATAACAACCCCAAGAAAGAGATCCAAATATCAGATTTCTATTATCAAATTAAAACTTAAAAGCATACAATACATATCCACATAAATAAAATAAAATCAAGACTTCGTATATGTTTGCATATGCAATGGTAACATTAATAATAACCTTACCATATAAAAAAATAAATAACTATAAAATATATTTAGCATTTATATATAGAAAATTGTCTTTTCAGTTCAAGTCTCCATAATATTTCCGTATGGAATTTCTTGTTGTTCAAATTGTGAAATTAATTAATTAGATTTATGAAGAAATCAAAATTATATACCAAAATATATACTGATAATTACAACTAAATTTCAACAGAAATACACAAAACAATAAAATGATAAAGAAACCAAACCGAAGCCTGCATGATAGCAGTTTCCTTAAAACAGATTTCGCCGCCTCACGGGTCGAGTGCTTGAGGAATCTCGGCGTCTGTCTCCCAGGATACGACGGTCAAAAACCAGCTATGCCAGAAGCACTCTCTGTCTAGCTTAGTGAACAAAAATAGTGGCAGCACTCTCTCACAGTAGGAACTTTCTGGCAAACTGACTAAAGAATGGAAGAAACAATTTCTGTGTTGGAGACTTGACAGGAGGGTCTCAATTTATATATGTATAGGGGAGAGAGGAGAAGCCTCTAGGCTTTATGGCTGGTCACTAATGCACCATTAACCTCTGCAATAAAGGCAGGAGTTACAAACCCCATTAATGCAGTATTAAACTCTGCAATAAAGGCAGGAGTTACAAACCCCATTAATGCACTATTAAACTGTGCAATAAAGGCAGAAGTTACAAACCCCATTAACTCTTTCATGAAGCTAACTTCATGGGGCAATTTGGTTTTGGCTATACTATTTGTGGTGTAAAGATCTCATTGCAAAGTATCTAAACCTACTTGGACCCAACACAATAGATGGTTAGGACCCACTTTAATATTTAATCAAAGTCACCAAAAAACCATTTTTTCTAACAATCCCCCACATGAATAAAAATTGACCGAAAGACTCAACAAACGGACATTGTTCAACAATAATGACTCGAAGAGAGAGTGCAACGAACTAACCCCGACATCAGAGAAGGTAGCTTTTGGCTTTGAACCTCTCCCAGTGAAAACCTATCGAGTTTACTGGCTGATCAGTGAATAAGACATCTTGAACTGCTCTGCCGTTTATGTAAACTGAGACAATAGATCTCATATGGGAATTACTCCTACCACCATTTTGTTCTCACTGGTGTGCCCTGTATGGCCCTGGGCACTAACCTGGTTCAACGAGTGGTTTCAAAGAATCTTGGCCTGCCCAATTCTTCTAGAAGCGGCCCCACTTCAAACTCACATAGGTGACTCTACTTGAGTATCCTGCTATACTCAGCTCAACAGCTTAACACACTAGAGTCATTAAAAGCTCAGCTTAACCTCTACACTTGCAGGTATCACTGATAGAAGGAATGGCTGGAGGTTTAACCTCCTCAGTGACATACCACCGTTACACGTAATTAGGTTGTCCCATTAAACCTAGATCTTGGGATCTCCAGTCAATTAGGTTGGGTTTCCATTCCGGTAACTTCCAAAGGCCTTAACCCCATTCCTTTTGACGACGTTTCGACTAACACTCGATTTGACCCTTTGGTTAGCGGATCCGCAATGTTGTCCTTAGACTTTACATAGTCTATAGAGACAACTCCATTCGAGAGTAGTTGTCGTATGGAATTATGTCTACGACGGATATGTCTAGACTTTTCATTATACATATTACTCTGTGCCCTACCAATTGCAGATTGACTATCACAATGAATACAAATAGCTGGCACAGGTTTAGACCAACGTGGAATATCTTCAAAGAAATGGCGTAGCCATTCAGCTTCTTCTATTGCTTTATCTAAAGCAATAAACTCTGATTCCATCGTTGATCTAGATATATACGTTTGCTTGGAAGATTTTCAAGACACGGCTGCCCCACCAAGAGTGAACACATATCCACTAGTGGACTTTGAGTCCTTTATATCTGATATCCAATTTGCATCACTATAGTCTTCAAGCACTGCTGGATATCGAATATAATGCAGCCCATAATCCCGAGTGTAGCGTAAATACCTTAACACCCGCACAATGCCCTTTCAATGAGAAGCATCGGGATTACTTGTGTCTCTACTAAGCCTGCTAACTGAGTAAGCTATATCTGGCCTAGTACAACTCATCAGATACATTAAACTTCCAATTACCCGAGAATATTCTAACTAAGAGACACTTTCTTTATTATTCTTGGTAAAATGTAGACTTAAGTCTACAGGTGTCGATGACACACTCGTATCTGATCCACTAAACTTCTCAAGTATCTTATCAACATAATGAGACTGAGTAGTACAATACCGCCAGAGATTCTGGTAATCTTAATTCCCAGAATAACATCTGCAATGCCCATATCCTTCATGTCAAACTTAGAGTTTAACAACTTCTTGGTAGTTTTGATCATTTCATCGTTACTACCTATAATGAGCATATCATCAACATATAGACACAAAATGACATCACCTCTGTCAGTGTCTTTGACATAAATACACTTGTCACATTCGTTGATTCTAAACCCATTTGACAACATTACGTTGTCAAACTTCTCATGCCATTGTTTAGGCGCTTGCTTCAAACCATACAAAGATTTGACAAGTTTACAGACTTTCTTGCTTTTTCCTGGAGCTGAAAACCCTTCAGGTTGCTCCATGTAGATTTCTTCATTCAAATCCCCATTTAAGAAAGCTGTCTTTACATCAATCTGGTGTATTTCTAGATTACGCAATGCTGCTATCGCAATCACCATGCGAATGGATGTTATCCTAGTTACAGGTGAGTACGTATCAAAGTAATCCAGGCCTTTTCGTTGCCTGTACCCTTTGATAACGAGCCTCGCCTTATACTTGTCAATTGACCGATCGGCCTTCATCTTTCTTTTAAAAATCCATTTGCAGCCTGAAGGCTTGCAACCTGGAGGTAAAACTACCAACTCCCAGGTGTGGTTCTGTAAGATGGAGTCAATCTCACTTTTGATTGCTTCTTTCCATAAAGGACACTCAAGAGAAGTCACAGCTTCGTGAAAAGTTTGAGGTTCGTTCTCAACAATATATGTCAAGAAGTCTGGACCAAAAGATTTGGATATCCTAGCCCTTTTACTCCTTCTAGGCTCATCTAAAACCTCAATTTAATCATCACCTTGATCATCAACATGATCATCATCACTAACAAGCTCATCAAATTGCTCCAAAGACCTTGGAACCCTTTCATGGGTTCAGCAAGGAAAAATGTCTTCAAAGAAACATGCATTCCTCGACTCCATGACGGTATTCCTGTGTATGTCTGGAATTTCAAACTTATGTACAAGAAACCGATATGCACTACTATTATGTGCATAACCAATGAATATACAATCCACAGATTTCGGGCCTATCCTAACCCGTTTGGGTGTAGGAATTGCCACTTTTGCAAGACACCCCCACATTCGTAAGAATTTATACGAAGGCTTAACACCTTTCCATAACTCATATGGGGTCTTGTCCACTTCGCTTCAACACAAGTTTCACACTTGTGTTTCGTCAGAACGACTTTGTCAGACTCAAAAACCATGCAAAAACATGTTTACTAAGAAGAGACCCAGAGACAAGATTCTTACGAAAGTCCAAAACATACAGGACTTCGTTCAAGGTTAGCTCTTTTCCTGAGGTTAACTTCAGAACCACCTTTCCCTCAACAAATGAGGTAGTAGAGTTTCCCATAAACAACTTCTTACCATTTGTAACCGGTTCGAAAGTTGTAAATAGCTCCTTCTCGGAGCAAATGTCGCGTGTAGCCCCAATATCAATCCACCATTCTCTTGGGTTTGAACCCACCAGATTCACCTCAGAGATAACGGCAGACAAGTTCATATCATCCTCCTAATGGGAGTGCTCTTGTAAATCTGCCATATGAGCACGAGGTTTAGTCTTGTATGGCTTCTTCTGCTTGCGGCAGTCACTAGCCCGATGCCCCTCGCTACCACAATTATAACACTTCCCAAAGAACTGATAACTTGGTTCCGGTGGCTTGTAAGCCGGCTTCTTTGCAACACCACCTCTAGGCCCCAACTTAGAGCCCTTGTTCACAGGGGGCTTCTTTCTTATCTCAGAAGATTTGCCATGCTCAGTGACATTGGCTTTTACTGAGGAGGTACTCCCTCCTTTCTTTCTATTATCCTCCTCAATCCGGAGTCGGACAACTAGCTCTTCAACTGACATTTCCTTGCGCTTGTGCTTCAAGTAGTTCCTGAAATCCTTCCAACCATTGGGAAGTTTCTCAATGATCACAGCAACTTGGAATGACTAGTTCCTGAAATCCTTCCAACCATTGCGCTTGTGCTCTAAGGAAATGTTGGGTTGTTTGGTTCATTGAAATTAACTTAAACCAAATAATTATTCCTTCAAAATATGTATTCCTAAATTTGGTTAAACTAAAAATACAAATAAAATCATTTTTCACTATGTTAAGAGAATTATTATTCCCTAATAAATCCCAAATCATAACCAAATCCTATAAAAGATAAAACTAAAGACATTTTAAATCATAACTAAAATAATGTCATAATATTGGCTACAACATCACAATAAGTCATAAATAATATCACAATATGTATAATCAAATTATAACTAAATCATAATTAATATCACAATAAATTATATCCAAAAATCACAAACATCGTGGGGTATATATCATAGAATTTTCCAATGATTATATGTTTTATTAAATTATTAATCTAATTCTAAACACATGTCTGTCGGTCCAAACAAAGATACAGGACAATTATCAGGACACAAGTCCTAGATGGGCGGATAGTCTTAAAGAATAGTGGATGATGAAGCCCCAGGACCAACTGCTTAGAAAGAAAAGCCCAAAACCATTTATCTACCTCTTGGAGTTGTAAAAGCTGAGAACTAATATGCATCTTATTATTAATTTTTATGACAAATATTATATAAATTTTTTAATAAAATTATAATAATTTGTGTTTAAATTGTAGCCAATATTATGTGAATCTTCTAATAGTGTTACGATAATTTTTGTTTTAGAAATAAAATTTACCTATGTTGTGACCATCTCACATATTTTTAAATCACAAAATGTGTAATTTTATCATAAAAATATGTAATTTCATTTTTGAATTATAAATTATTGTAATTCTACAAAAAAAATTATATAACATGTCACAAAAATACGTAAAATGTACTAAAAAAATATGTAACAAATGTGCATAAAGGTTGCGTACCGAAAGATTTTCCTAAAAAATAACAAACAAATATATTAGGATTCAATCCGGTTCATTGTAAACTGAAACCCTATAATTACAAATCGAAATGATTCAAATTGTTCTAACTATTTTTAAAAACAGAACCATAATCAAAGTTAATAGAAGTGTGATGTATTGGATTATCAAAGACACATGTGGAATTATAAATGAGTCAAGTTGAGTTAAGTTGAAAGCTGTTTAAATTTGATTTAAAAATTTAACGAGTTTCAAAATGTGTTCGAACTTGACTTGTTACATAACAAGTTGATCTTGGACAAGTTTTTAACTAGTCAAACACGAGTTGAGCTCGAGTAACTTGAATTTTTATAGTACATATAAGCTTATTAAGTTAAGTAGTAAGTTGTTTAAATAAAGTTTAAAAACTTAACGAGTTTAAAATTATATTCAAGTCTAAGATATTTATATAATAAATTAATCTTAAACAAAATTTTAATAAATCGAATACGAATTCAACTCAAGTAATTTGGTTTATTTAACCGCGCAAGATACAAGAAGTAATTGGGTGAATTCTAAGGGATTGGCTTAATGAGTACAGTTTAGGGCATAAGGGTGTGATGTCTCTAAATCTCAAGTTTAACTCTCATTAGGTATTAGTAATTCTTTGAGACCACGCTTATAAATTGTGTATGATATTATTTGATCTATATAAAAGAGACACGTTACAAAAATTTTAAAATTAATCAAAATATACGTAAATTTACCCAAACAAGTAATCATAAATAAATATAAAAAAAAACCCAAGACGAGGCTGGCTGAAAATTGCGGGGACTTGGATACTTGAGCATTTGACATCATTTTTTTCTAACTTTAAAAAATCTGGGCAGAATGAAGAAAGAACAGAGGGAGTGTGTCTGGCACGCGTGGTCTGTCCTGTCCACCTCTTGTCAACAATGAATAACACACAAAAGTCATGTTGGAGTTGGAGTTGGAGTTGGAGTTGGAGTTGGAGTTGGAATTTGTCTAATTTAGATTTTGCTTTTACCTTTTTTTTGATATTCCACAAAGTCACTTTTAGTCCCGTAAGGACATGGATTTTATTTTTAAAAAAATATTTAAAATTTTCAAAAAGTACTCATAATTTTACTTATAATAATATAATAGGATATGTATTAATTTTTAATTTGTTACACACTTAATTTTATGTGTAAATTTATGAGTATAAATGTGTAGATCTTTAACATCATTCCTTATTTTATACACAAATCTACTTGTGGACTTTGATCAACATTTTATATATACTCTCTAGGAAATATTTCGGTGTGTTATACACAACATATACAACCTTATTATAAAATTATGTAATGATATCACAAAAATAGATAAATTAAATACAAATTCACGTCAATTCGTAAAAACTTAAGACTTATGTAAATTTATATTCAACTTACATATTTTTATGAGATCATTTATATAAAGGGACATGATTGAGACCCTCTCCAATCACCACTCCCACCACCCCCACACACACGTGGGGGCTGGTGATTGGAGGAGAAGAAAAAAAAAAAAAACTAGCCAATTAGAGAGAGAAGGGGTCGTGAGGGTGTCCCATTGTGGGGTCTAAGCCATTTTCCTTATGTAAATTTGTGAAAACTTATGTAATTTTATAATAGAATTGCATACGGTGTGTGGAGAATTTTTCATATTGTTTTGGAATTATTCTCTGTTTGGTAATTTTTTTATTTTTTTAACTTTGTTTTTATTAAAATGTTTACTCTTAAATCTTTTCAACTAGGTCTTAAAATTTTTTCAGACATTTAACAAATACATTCTTGAGTACAACTCTATATGAGTTGGAATACTAGGTGAAAGTGCTTCTTAAGGTTATTTTAAGTTTTTAAATCTTCCGAGTCAATCCTCTTTCATTTTTATATTTTTAAGTATTTTACGTCTATTTTGCACTTATAAGATCAAAATCTCACTACCAAAACAAAATTGAGTTCGACAAATCAAGATCTAACAACACCAATGGAGGACAGCGATACTTGAGAAGTTGGTAAAAAGCTGATTTTTTGACTTTTTTAACTTACTTTGTCCTTTTCTGGGTAAGTTATGTGAAAGGTGATGTGACCCAAAATTGCTAAAAAACTGGAAGCTGGCTTTTTACCAACTTCCCAAAAGAGCACAGAATAGTATATGAAGGATATTTCTTCTCCAAATGATATAGAAAAGGGATGCATACAAAAGCTTTCTTACCTCATTCATTGGCTTATTCAAATGGTTTTATACTCATAGTGTTTTTTTGATATTCAAAGTCTTATGTTGGTTTTCGGAACTATCTAGCCATAAATTAAATATCTTAAACTTGTAGATTTGAAAGCTTTTTCATATGAATTTTGTCATTGGTGATGTCAATATTCACAAGTTTCTTTGTAGTTTCTAAGAACTCTGGTATACTCTTCCGCTTCTTGAAATTTAATAGTTTGCTCTTCAAATTGGAGTGTGATTCTTTTTAATTTTCGAAGCACTGAATTTGAAACTTTGTCCAAATTTTGAAATTAGCTACAAATACAATTGACACTATTTTCTAAATTTACCTTTAAAATTGGAAATTTCACTAATTTTACACAATTTTTGAAGAAAGTGAAATTTCACCAACTTTCCAATAAAATTTCACTCTCTGGATAATGTAAACATAGTGAAATTTTGTATTCATTATTTGACAAATTTTGATTAAAAGATTTCAAAAAATAAATAAATTAATTTTATCAAAAGCAAAGAGTTAAATCAAAGAGATAATTGTTGAAAAGTCCAAGCTAAGGAGGGTATAAGGCATTAGATCCAGTAGATTTTTTTTTTAGTGAGAGGTCTACCATTTGTGAAATAATTTGGTGAGAAATCCTTTTATTTTTTTTAAACGACATTTTACTTCCAATTTTATTCCTTAATTTATTTGTCGACTTTCGTTGACTATCTGTTCAAAAAATTTCACTATCTATTCAAAAACTTTCTATCTGTTCAAATTTTTCTCCCTATTTGTTAATTTTTTCCTATCTGTTCAATTTTTTTTACCTATCTATTTAATTTTTTGACTATTTGTTCAAATATTTTTTTATCTGTTCAATTTTTTTCCCTTATCTGTTCAAATATATATCCAAATAAAATCTATCTGTTGAAATTTATCTGTTTAAAAATTCAATTTGTACAAATTATTTCTTGAAATTCTATAATCTTTTTCGTATCTGTTGAATATGAACCCAGATTGAATTGGTCAACAATAAAATTTCACATTATATTCATAAAATTAAATAGATAAAATCCTCTATCTATTTAATTTTTACTCCCAGATCTAGTTTTTCTCCTTTCTTCTCTCCATTTATCTGTCCAGTGCTTTGTCCAGCCAAAGAAAAAGATTTGAACCCTATCTATTCACTTCAAATAGATCTGTGTTTGTAATTTGTTCAAACAATTTCTGTTTCTCTCTGTTTCTTCAAACAATTTATGTTTCTCTCTCTATCTCTCTTTCCCATAATCAAAATAAAAAAACTAGATCTTAGATCCAAAATCAATATTGAACAGTTGCCAATATTCCTACATTAAACAAACGGCCATTTCAAAATTTCCCATGCACACTGAAAGTAATAAATAAATTTTTTTGTGATGTCCTGAGTCCTTTTAAAGCAAATTGACTGTGTTCACTTGTATTTTTATCTCCTTTAATTGTCTCCATGACAGTTGAGCCTTTTGAGTTTTATGTGGTTATTTATTCTTCTATGTGATCATTCTTGCATATATATTTTAGTGTGTTCTGAGATGTCATCTTGTACTTTTGAGAGTTGGAATGAAATCGGGAATGTGGGAATGTTTTGAGGTTGTTCTATCTTACTTTCAGGTTGAGATCGCTCGAGCAATCATTTGGTCACTTGAGCGGTGACATCAATCTTCCAGTATCTCGTTTTGCAGTCTGAACTTCTAGGAGCATGTATTCTTCATTCGAGCAATGTTTTTTATCGCTTGAGTGGCCTTTTACAGGGGGTAGGGAGATTTTGGGAGTTAGTATTCTTCACTTGAGTTCATAATTTATTCGCTCGAACGGTCCTCAAATTTGAATTGTTCGCTCGAGTGTAGGATTGGTCACTCAAGTGGTCTATTCTCAATTTGCTCCGAAAAATGTGTCCAATCACTCAAAAGTTTAGCCTTACACACTTTTCCTTTACTTTTTACTTTTCTTTCTCTCATCTCTCTCTAGAAACCCTGCACCCGCTTCATTTACTTCATTGATCTCTCCTTATCCATTGAGATTTTGACCATAGTGCCTTCTTTAATTTTGGAGAGCTCATCAAAGGCTATGTTGTATGCAATGGAAATCAAATTTTAACGCTGTTGATTTCGTAGCTTTCCATCTTTTCTTTTCAAAGTCTTGAGGTAGGGAGTTCTTTGAGTAATATATATGATTTTAGCATGTCTATTTCCGCCTTTTATGATCTTGGAAGTGTGGTGTGGATTTTGTAATGTAGGTTGTAAATGTTGATGAAAATGACTTTCCCTGTGAAGATGTCCAAATTAGAAATGTTTTATGAAACTTTTGAGAACATTTTGTGAAAGGAATCTATGAAAGAATAAAAGGGGGAAAAAAAAAAAACCCCCCTTTTGGTTCAAACCCTGGTTTTGAGGAAATTGGAGAAAAGTGGATTTTATAAAATATCTATGAAATTAGTGTTAAATTTCTCATGAAATCAATAGAAATTCCTTATATTGATTGTGTAATTGAGATATTCATGTGATGAATAATTGTTGTCATTGGAAAATGTTATTGGCCTTGAAATGGTATACGTTGGAATATGAATGGAATAGTGATTGTGAACATAAAAAGGTATAAATGTCACATGGATTATATTTTGTTATGGTTTTTGAGAATCATTGAACAATGGAAAGTTTACTTTGAATAAATGTGGAGATTTATGGAGATATTATACAAATGAGATACTCATGAATAATCACCTCTCATTTCATGTAACGCCCTCAAAAAAATAACATTAAACCCATCCATATAGAGATATGCATTGATACAAAAAAAAATTTACTTTACATTCATCTATTCATCAGAGTATTTCATTACAAAAGCAAATGCCCTACGGGCTTACAGCTTTCCAAGTTGACACTTGGTTACAAAAGAGAATGCTAACTTAATTACACATTAAGTCCTTGTCTCAAATCTATATGTAATACAATCAAGAAAGAATAAGGCAACAAAAGTATGTCTGCCTCTAGCCTTCCAAGCTATGTCCTCAGAGGTGGCGTGCTACCTGTACCTGAAAATGATGTTCCCATATAGGGTGAGCCACAGCCCAGTAGAAATATACTAAACCGACTATGAACAATGCCTAAAAGATTAGCAACTGATAGATAGTCAACACTTACGCTTCCATTTACATCTTATAAAAATTCCATGACAGCCAAGTCTATGTTACAATTCATTTTTCATTTCTCATTCAACTTTGAGTTTGAGAACAAGGCTCAGTACTCTGGCCAAAACATTTGATGAGATTATAGTTCATCACTAGAACACTTTCGAAATCCAAGGTGGATACACATTTTGGTGTTTTATCAATAACGCATAAACTACTTCCATACTTCGCAAACAATGATGATATACATTTTAGTGCTATATCAAATCAAACAAACTTTTCAGTAGATAAGCATATGAGCTATATCAACATTCCAATAGATAAGCATACGAGCTGTATCAACACTTCAATACTACAATGGGTGAGCATATGAGCTGCATCCCTGGGTCCATCCCCCATCTTCCCGTAACCATTAACCGGTTTAGAGGTACATCCCCAATCTTTCCCTAAACCGTGGAGTACATCCCCCATCTCCTCCCATACACAAGTAATGCATATAAACACAGAATCACATATGCAATCAATCAATACATAAAATTAATGTATTCTATCAATCGTCTACGCATAATGCATATAAACACATTGGTCACATGCACAATCCACAGATACATAAAGTTAATGTATTCTATCAACCGTCATACTCTATGACACATCCAATTGATTAGTTTTAGTTTGCCTAATCATCATGCATTGTCTACAACAATCAACACTACCCTCCACCGGTAGCCCAAAGCAATTATTTCTAAGCAGGAAATAAATGCACAAATGGATAATATATCAACATTTCAACATTCTCAATACAACTCCTCATTTCCAACAATTAATTATACAAATTAATTAACCAATGTAATTAGGGCATATTCCATAATTAACATCACAACTCTTAGGTTCCATTTTCATTAATGTTTTAACATTAATTTCACTTTTCCATGCCCGACATGCCTTTAGGTTTTATATGATTAAAACCCCAACTTTTGTAAAACTGCACAAAGGCCCAAACTTTCTCAAAATTACCCAACAATTCCCAACATATCAAAATGCTAAAATTCAAAGACAAAGTTCATAAGATGGAGTAGGTTATCCCTACCTCAAATAATGGGACCCAACGAAGGAGATGAAGAAACAGAAATGCTCCAAATCCCGAAATTTTCAGATTAAAAGATAGCCCTCTACGATCAACACAACTTTTGTAAAGGCCCAAGGTGAGGAAACAACTCCTACTAGATCAATTCTAAGAGAGAAGTTAGGGTTTTAGAGTGAGGTGCTCTCCAATGGAGGTTTTGAAAAGTAAGAGAGAGAAAGGAAATCAAAAAGTGATCAAAAAAGTGATTTTACGGACTGATATAAAAACAGGTCCGCTCGAGCGTAAAACACCCCGCTCGAGCGTCAGACACAGGTTCACGCTCGAGCGTCCCAAGATCCGCTCGAGCGCCGGATGCACTCTTCCAGAATTTTCTGCAGATGTCCAAAATGCTGAGAGAAGGAAATTCACGCTCGAGCGTCCAAACTGCCGCTCGAGCGGAAAGGCAGCAACAAAATCCCGCTCGAGCGTCAAATATCCGCTCGAGCGGAGAGACCAAAACCTGGACAAAATTTCTAAGTTTTAAAACACGACCAACTTATTCCCAACTTGCCCAACACAACCCAAAACTCTAATTAAAAGAGTAGGGGATAGAAATGAGGATAAGACAACAACGAATCTACGGAACCGAGTTCGGATTACAGTTAAACAACAACAAGAAATACCGGGATCGCTATATTTCATGCATTTGCATCATTTTGAATATTGTTCAATTATGGTTATGCCTTGGAAACAAATTCATTGTTTTGAGAAAACAATTATTGTTATGGAAACGTTTTGGCCGGATAGGGGGTGTAATTAGTATTGTTTAAGTTGGCCTGAATGTTCAGGCTGAAAGATCGAAAACACGCAAGGAAAAGATACCACGTGTCTTCCAGTTAGGAGCTGGTGAAGTGAGGGATTGATAGTGTTTTTTATGCCTACTTACAAACACCAGTCTACGGATTACCTGAGACGTATTTGCTACCCCAATGTCTAAATTTTGAATTGATGAAGAAAATGAACATTTGAACGGGACATTACATGTATTTTCAAAAGAAACGAAAAACTTTGATATTTGAACATGACATGGCATTGCATTCATGAATATCAGACTGCTTAAAATATATATACTTTGTTAAGATATCTCTATTGGGCTTTATGCTCACCTCGTGAATTTGTGCAGAAAAGGAACATTTGAATGGGACATTACATGTATTTTCAAAAGAAACGGAAAACTTTGATATTTGAACATGGCATGGCATTGCATTCACGTATATCAGACTGCTTAAAATATATATACTTTGTTAAGATATCTCTATTGGCCTTTATGCTCACCCCTAGTGGATCTGTGCAGAAAATGAGGTGGTGATCCCGCCTAGTTGAAGGTGTGAAGTGTTTTGAAAAGGGCAAGAGGCTTTTCTTTTGTATATCTTTGGCAAACCAAGAGCTTAATATGTTTGGGTTTGACAACTTTTTGTGTAACCAGGTTTAAGTCTTGGAAGTTGTGGGCATATGTCTTGTAGTTATTTCTTTACTTGTTATTGTTGCACATGCTATAGATTCACCCTTTTAGGAAATTGAATATATATTGCATGTGAACACTTTTGTATATCTCGCATACGAAATGAAATGCTATTTGAGGGAAACTGATTCATCAAGGTGGAAATCGAGTATCGGTTGGAAATCATCGTGTTTAATCTATGTCTTTTATTTGGGGGCATTACATTTTCAGCCATTTAAGTGTTTTATTTGTCTCTATCTGTTGAAAACTTCGAACTGAAAACTTCAATCTTAATAATCTTCATCAAAATTGTTCAATCATTCAAAGACCAATCTGAGAGGGAAAAAAAAAATACAGATTCCCATTTTCAGCACCAAGTAGCAAATTGTAAAATAATAGACATCTGAAAGTAAAAAATATATGAAACGAAAAATTAACAGATTGAAAAGACTGAAACCTGAGTGAGTGAGAAAACAGAGAAGAAAGATCAATGAGTGAGAAACCAATCTTCCTGGTGATCATGATAATGATGAAGAAAACCAAAGACTTCACTGAAGTCCTCACAGAGGTAAGAATCTTCATCTTTGATCCTCAAGATTTGGCTATGCACGTAAACAACATTCTTCAGAGTCCACTGCCCAAACTTCGCTACCGACCTTGGCGATTCAATTTCATCCGATGATCCAACACTTTGTTGATCCGTCTTAATCTCCATACCACATACCTTCGGCTTCGATTTTGCATACAGTCTTCGATCAAATTCTCGACTCCAATGATGGTGGAGGCAGCGAGATTGATGTTTGAGATCTAATCGTCATTTAAGAAGCCCTCTTTCCAGGTTCTGAAATCATTACCTCAAGAGAGAGAAAACGAGAGAAAATAAAAGGACCTTGGCACTGACACACCACGCTCCGCCATCCATACGGCTCTACTGTGTCAACGACCTCTCCGTTCATTGATTTCATTTTCTTCGCACTGTATATACAACATATATTTCTCTCTCTCCCTATAACTCTGATTTTTCCATGCGTCTATTATTTTTTAAAAAAAAATCTCGGTAACTCTCCTCCGTTAACGCCTCTCTGCTCTCTTTTTCTATTCCATTATCTCTTCTCTAATATGCAAATCTGGTTTCACTTTTTCTACTACTACAACAAATCATTTGCACATATATACAAATATATATATATATATATATACATATAAATTACACAATTAAGGAGATAAAGTGAAAGCAGCAAGGTAAAATCCACAAAGCCAAAATTCTTTTATTGAAGGCACAATCTTGAATTTATTTTTTATTTTTTATTTTTGTTGATTTTGGTCTTAAAGAAATTCTCATAGTCCAGATTGAAACACCTTCAACCTTTTTCGCCATTTATTGCCAACGATTTATTTGGTTCAACAGGTTTTTACTAGAAAGAATGTATACGAGAGAAGAAGCGTGAGAGGAGAAGAACTCCAGCATAGAAGAAGAAGAAGAAGAAAAGAGGAGAAGGAGAGGGGTGGGGTGGAGTGGGGTCGCCGAGAGGAAGGAGAGTGCGCCGAAGATGGAGAAGAACTTCGATGGCTAGTGTCTTCTGTCTCTCTTCGTTTCTCTTTTCACGCTCCTTTTTTTTTTTTTTTAATTTCTCCCATTAAAACGACGTCGTTTTGGTGAGGGATTGATCTCAACCCTTGATTCCATTAATGGGACAGGTGTCGCGCCCTCATAAATTCATTGTAGGATCACTAGAGGATCACTCTAGAGGATCTTAACGCCTGTCATCCTCTCTCTCTCTCTCTCTCTCTCCTCTTTTTCCTCTTTTTCTCCTCATCTTCTTGAATGACGATTAGATCTCATATTAGATCTTAAACATCGATTTCGCCACCGCTACCATCATCGGAGTCAAGAATTTGATCAGAGTCTGTATGCAAAACTGAAGCCGAAGGTGTGCGGTATGGAGATCGAGACGGATCAACAGAGTGTTGGATCATCGGACGAGATTGAATCGCCAAGGTCGGTGGCGAAGTTTGGGCAGTAAACTCCGAAGAATGTTGTTTACGTGCATAGCCAGATCTTGAGGATCAAATAAGAAGATTCTCACCTCCGTGAGGACTTCGGAGAGGTCTCTGGCTCTGTTCATCATCATCACGTGGAAGATTGGTTTCTCACTCATCGATCTTTCTCCTTTGTTTTCGCACTCACTTAGGTTTGATTCAGTCTTTTCAATCTGTTAATTTTTCATTTCATATATTTATTACTTTCAGATGTCTATTATTTTAAAATTTGCTGCTTGGTGCTAAAAATGGGGATCTGTAATTTTTTTTCCTCAGATTGGTCTTTGAATAAGTGAACAATTTTGATGAAGATTATTAAGATCGAAGTTTTCAATAGATAGAGACAAATCAAACACTTAAATGGCTGAAAATGTAATGCCCTAAATAAAAGACATAAATTAAACATGATGATTTCCAACCGATACTCAATTTCCACTTATCAGTTTCCCTCAAATAGCATTTCATTTCGTACTAGCTATAATGGGTGTGCAATTCAAAAAAAATTATAATATAAGAATAATTGTTTCTCTTTAATTATTCAATCTGAATAATATTGTGATAAACATTATAAAAAAAATTAAATAATTGTTTTTAATTTTAATATCTTTTGGTATCCTCTTTATTATCTATCAATATTTTTTATTTTTTTATTTGTTTAACTAAATTTAAAATTATATTTGTACATAATTTTTCAAGGTATCTGTAGACACCCCATTTTTGACCGCCCTTAAGACTTGGGCACTACTGATGGTTTGCTCGGTGTTGAGAGATGTGCAGGGCAAAGAATCAGTTTCTTCGGCTAGAAGAGAGGCAAATCTTTCAAAACACTTTGTTTAGGGTTTTGGAGTCGAAGAAAAGAGGAAAGGAGAGGAGAAAACTAGTTTGGGAGAAGTTCGGTATGAATCCGGGTAGAAGCGAGTCGAGTAGCCCTCGCTGAATCGGGCTTATCTGTCTGTACACTTGGAGTTTAGCTATGGGGCCACCACCATCGGAAAGCTTACTTCCGGGGCTTCATTTTGCACTCAAGAATCTCCTAGAGCCATGTCCGGGTGAGGGAGATATGATCAGTTGAAGTCGGGCATCATCCCGGTTGGATCGAATCTGCGCGGCTTCACGAAAAAGGGCATAACTTTTTGCGCATGAGGAATTTTGATGCAAGGTTTGCGCCATTGGAAAGCTAACTTCCGGGGCTTCAATTTGTATACCCACCGGCCATTTTTTGACATTGGAATCATCTATCGGCAATCTATTTTGCCGACTAGAAAAATATTATGCCGACCGGCACTTTATTTTCGCCGACGACCAAATTTTTGGGCCGGTTTGCACCATTTGCACTCTCCAAGCCTGGTGCATCCCAGCTGTGCCAGTTGGAATGCACCAGCACACTCCCCCGTGCATATATGTTGCTATTTTGAACCCTTGACCACCTTTGGACCCCTCTTTTGCACCCTTTGCTCAAGGCTTCTTGAGGAAGCCTTGACCCCTTATCTTGGCTTCCTCAAGAAGCCTACCAGCTGTCCAAGCTTCTCCAATAAGCCTTGACCTCCCCTTTAAACCCCTTTGACCCTTTGAAGCTTGTCTTAGAAGCTTAGTATTGCCTATATAAGGGGCCTCTCCTCCTCCATTGGTGGGGGTTGGATTTTTGGAACAAAAAACTAGAGATATATAGATATATCTGATATATACATACATATATCCCGTCATCTCTCACTATATCTCTCCCATTCAACCATCAAACACCTTTGTTCTTGGGCCATTTCTTCATCAACTCATAGCACAAGGCATCCAACGCCCATTCCAGCAGCTTGAGGCTGTTCTCCAGAGCTTAGGAGCACCTAAACTTGGTCCAAGAGGTGCTGGTTCATTGGTCTACAAAGGTGAGTCCTCTTCTTCCCTTTTCTAGCCTATTCTTGCATCATATCTAAGCCATAGTTGCTTGCATCTTTGGGCTCCGACCCAAACTGTAACTCATCATATTTTGAGGTCCTCTTCATGTTTGATTGAGGACCTCTTGCTGTTTGAGGATAGTAGCTTGCACTTGCTTCATTACCCCTCTTAAATGCCATTATCTTGCATGTTATTCTTGGCCTATACGTGATCTGTTTTGGAGCATGACGTAAACTGTAAATAGGCTTATTTTGAGCCCCTCCTCAACATTGAAGAAGGGCTCAACACTGTTTGGGACCTCCATACTATACTTGCCTTTATACCCTCTTTTGGTCCCCATTTTTGCATGCTTTGGCAGCCCATTGTTCTTCCGTTTTTGATCTTTTTACAGGCCTAGAAAAGGTCTTATTTTGACCTTCTTAACATGTTTTATTAAGGGTCTTTGGCTGTTTGTTGAATATTTTGCACACTTTGTGTTATAGCCTCTTTTTGAGCCGCATTTTGCATTGCATTTCTAGCATGTTTTTATACTGTTTTTGGGTTTTTACAGTTCTGTAAAGTGGCTTATTTTGGGCCCCTCTTCAATGTTGTTGAAGGGCCCTAACCTGTTTGGAGTTAGCAGCTGTGAGTTGCTTCATAACCTCATGTTTAGGGCCATTTTTGCATGCCATTGTTGCCCTATCTTTGTTTGTTGTTTGGCCATGACTTGTACTAGAAAAATGCTTATTTTGAGGCTGCCTTTATTCTGTATTTTCGTTCCATGTACCAATTATGCATGCTTTGTATAGCTGTAAGCCATTTCACGTACTTAATCTTGCATTTCGGGAGAAATTCCATGCATCGGGTGTGTTTTCGCCTCATTTCGGAGCTGTTTTCCCCCACACTTCAGTGCTGAAACTCCACTAGCATATTTGCATATCATTTCCATGCTTTTGCATTGCGTACGCCATGGCCTCGGTTTGCGTGCCCGTGTGCACGCATTTCGAGGCACTTCATTTTTTTATCCATCGGCCTCTTATGTGAGTGTGGCTGAGTCTCTCTCATGTTAGTATAAGTCCATGTTCCATTCTATATGCCATTTTAGCCATTGCATTGCATATGCCATTGCCTCGATTTGCGTGCCCGTGTGCACGCATTTCGAGGCACTTCATTTTCATCTTATGGCCACTGATGTGGGTGCGGCTGAGGTCCATTCACATTGGTGTAAGTCCATCTTGCATTGTGTATGCCATGTTTCAATGCGTTGTGCATGTTATGTTGTTAGCGTTGTGTGTGCCATGTAGTTATATTGCATGTTTGTATGTTTGCTTGCATGCTTAGGTTGCATGTGCATTGTTGTGCATTGCCTCGCCTCTTGACCAACCATGATTGAGGTTGGGTCTCTTGTATGTTTTGTGTGCATTGCATTTTTACATTGAATTGCAAAACTTGGCCTCTTAGGCCATCATGCGTAATTGATGGCCCGAGGGTCGAGGGGCATACTCCCTTGAGTCCATTACATGATTGGGAGAGTGGCCATGCATACACTTGCTTGAAATTCCATGCCATACACTGTCTGTTCTTGTTGCTGTCAAAAACTGTCTTCTGCAGGGATTTTCTGCCGACCGGCATCATTTAGTGCCGACCGGCAATTGGTGGCTGGCCGATAATTACATCATCTGCCGATGGAAATTATGCATTGCCGGTGGGCATTTCCCCCAGCCGGTGGCACTCTGCAGTATGCAACAAGCCTGTCCCAGTACTTTGGCACTGTTCAGAGAAGCAGGGCAGTGTAAACCGAGGCGGCAGTGGTATGGTACGGACTTTCCGGGCGAGACGGGTTCAAGCTTGCATCGTTCGCGCATCCCGAGGCGGGGGCTGTGGCCACCTTTCTTCTTTCTGCATTCATTTTGTTCAGTAATTAGAAATTCTGTAATAATTAATGTGGTTAGTTATTTATTCGGACTGTAATATTTATTTGGACCCTCCGAGTGAGGGCAATTGTGTAATAAGTGTGGGTGCGTTGTGCATGTCTTCCAACCCCCAATTCTTTCTCCCTTTTATTTACCCGCTTATGATGGTAGACTAGGGCATATTTAAATTCGCATAACAGTATGATAGCATGCGTGCATCCATACATTTGTCTTACATGCACTGGGCTCGGCACATCATGCTAACTGTACTTGTATTTCAATTCCAAGTTGAGTACTTGTTAGTTGCAGCATTTCACATGCCATCTTTAGGATAGCCGAGCCTGTTTAGAGTGCATCTTTGCATGTGTTGCATTAGCCATTTTTAACATGAACTAGGATCATGCATATGATTACTGACTAGTTTCTGTTTTGGCTCGGAGTACTAGGTAAGCTTTTATGCTTTAGCATATCGCATGCGTGTGAGTGTTGCCATGACAGTATGATTACCATGAGGTTAGCTGCTTATGTGATATAACTGCTTGAATGCCTGTGGATGGAGGTTGAATTGCCTAAATTGGAATAATGCATTAAAACTGTGAGTTTTAAGCCCACTAGATAGTGGCAAAATCATCTTTTCTAAAAGCCCACTTGAGGGTGGCAAAATCTGCATTTTAGCCTACTTGCGAGTAGCGAACCATTTTCAAAACAAACATGAAATGTTTTGTTCCAATTTGGGCGATTTGGTCTATACTTGTTTGCTGCGCGCACAACATAGTAATTCTAGGCTAACAATTGGTTTAAGAACACATAAAGTTTTCAAAAACGGATATCACGGTTAGTAGAGGCCGGTCTTCGGACCGGGCGAAAGGGGGTGCTCATAGCGGACCTTCCCCGATTGTACCCTAGCTCCCGAGCCGAGACAACTCCGGTGATGACGGACATGTGGCCTTCGGCACTGAGTCAGGGTTTCCTAAATTTCCCCATTTTAAAAATATTTAGGTGGCGACTCTGTATCTGGCAAAGCAGTCCATGTTTGGCACTACTTTTTCAAAAATCTGTTTCTCAAAACGATTTGCCAGATTTGGACTCTTTGGTTCAGATTAAGAACCGTGACACAAATCGAGTCCGAACTGTAGCATGAGGCCCCCACGGGGGCGTCTACAGTATCCTATCTCTTCATTTTTTTTTTATTTAATATTTTTTTTCCAGTCTTATTATTATCTACAAGTAATAAACTACTAATCAATAAATATAAAAAATAAACAAATAAATTGAACCTTATCAGCTATAACAAATAAATTTAAAATTTTGATTTACCTTCAATTATTTTTCTAAGTTTCATTTTTTAATTTTTTTTTTAGGAACAATCCAAATAGTTTTGTTATAAAGATCATGAAAAAAATTAAATGTTTATTTTTAATTTTAATATATTTTGGTGTCCTCCTTATTTCCTCTAATTTTTAAAAAATTTTATTTGCTTAACCAAATTTAAAATTATATTCGTACATAATTTCTCAAGATATCTTATATCTTTCATTATTTTTATTTAAATATTTTGGAATCTTTTTATTATCTACAAATAAACTGCTAATAGATAAATATAAAAAATAAACAAATAAATTGAACCTTATCAGCTATAACAAACAAATTAAAATTTTTCTATTACTCATACATGATCTTATAGGTATTCTATCTCTTTTCCATTATTAATTTTAAAAAGGGTGAAAAGAAATAGTAATTTACCCTTGGTTAGAAAATTTAAAAAATAAAAATAAAATAGCTTCAATTAAATAACTCTACATTAATCCACCACTTGGAAACAAATAAATAAAGAGTTTAGAGAAGGAGAATTGATTCATCACAATTGATATATATATATATATATATATATATCATAATAAAGAAATAAAATAAAAAAAAATTGAAATTAAAAATAATAGACTCTATATATATAAGAAATTGCAATTCAAATACATGGAATACTTGGAAATCTAGAATCGGTACCATTATATTAGAATATTTATTAATATTAAAAGATTAAAGATGGAATAAGAAGAAGAAACAATAACCTTTGCCACCAGAAGCGCCAATAGCAATGCGTTCACCATGTTTGAAAAGCGTATTATCCACAATTGCACTGTGGATCTCATCTTCAAACACTGCATAGAAACATTCCCAGCAAATCTTTACGAACAAAAATTTTACTCCCACATACACAAACAGAAATTTCACTTCCACCAATACACAAAATAAGAAGTTTGTGAAACAATAAAAGGAGAGTGAACCTATAAGTTTGAGTTTCAAAATTCAAAACTGCGCCTTTAATTTGCTTCCTCAAAAAAATCAATGCTTTCTCTCTCTAAAAAGGTGAAGACCCATCACTTTTATTTTTTGAAATTGTACAGCAGTTTAAGAGACAAAGGTGGGAAAGTAGAATGTGGAAGTGATTGATTATAATTGGTTTATTGAGTCTCTATCTAAATGCCACATGGCAAAAGTTTTAAGAAACTATGTTAAAGGCTCACTTTATATAATAGTATAGATGAAAGATATACAAAAGTGTTCACATGCAATACAATAACAAGTAAAGAAATAACTGCAAAACATATGTCTAAAGGCTACAACTTCCAAAGCTTAAGCTCGGTTATACAAAAAGTTGTCAAAACCAAACATAATAAGCTCTTGCTTGCCAAAGATACACAAAAGAAGAGCCTCTTGCCCTTTTCAAAACAATCCACACCTTCAACTAAGCGGGATCACCATATCATTTCCTGCACAAATCCAATAGGGGCGAGCACAAAGCCTAACAGAGATATCTTAACAAAGTATATATATATATTTTAAGCAGTCTCATATATGTGAATGCAATGCCATGCCATGTTCAAATATCAAAGTTTTCCGTTTCTTTTGAAAATACATGCAATGTCCGGTTCAAATGTTCATTTTCTTCATGAATTCAAAATTTGGACAATGGAGTGGTAAATACGACTCAGGTAAACAAGGCACATTAAATTCTAAAATAAAATATTATTTTTTTCTTGTAATACACCCTAATCACTTATGTCTATTTTTCATATTCAAATCTTTCCATATTCTTCTCCAAATTTCAATTATTTGTTTTCATCTTCTTTCTCATTCAAAAACTCTAATCCACCTCATCAAAATTCACCATTGTCACTCCTCAAAAACTGAATCATCCTGGAAAGCACAAACTTTGAGACAGTACTTAAAGATACTAGATTTGTTTATCCAAATAAATAAATTTTGAATAGTGTATAAACTGCTTAAAAAGAACCAAAAACCACAAAGTTTAAGCTATTATTACGACTACATGTTAAAATAATTATTGACGAATCAACGATTCAATGTCGCAGTTTTGACCTGTTCCGAACCATCCACCATTACAAAGATTTTGCAGAAAATTTGTCCCATTTAAAATAGATTCGTTCTGTTCAGTTTGGCCTCTTCCATATGCCTTCCATGGAAGACTTGATGAAATTCATAACATTAAACCTTCATTTATTATTTTTTTTCCTATCATTGACAAATTATAATTTTATCTTGAGAGGTAATTTGTGAAAAAAATAGTGTGTATTGAAAGCAAACTATGACTCTAAATAATTTGATAGAGAGTACTAAGAAATTGAACGTACTGAATAATTTATTGGGTGCAAATAGAATCTCCCGGTAATTATCTCAAATTTGTTTTCTCATACCTTTAAAAGCATGTTGGGCCTAAAGGAACAACAGCAACCCTCATATTTCAATTAAAAGATGGGAAAAAGTCTAACCTTGAACTTGGCCCAACCCAATCCAACTTTGAAGTGCTGAGGATAGCCCTAATTACCCAACCAATGCATACAAAAAGCACTAGTCAATGTCTGCACCTATGACTAGTATATGTACAAGCGCTGGACAGTTTAACCCTCATAGACCCGTTTCAAATCCCAGACAGGGCAGAACAAGGGCAGAGGATCAGTAGATGAAAAGAGTGACCACCATACACCAGTTATCTTTAGCGAACTATTAACATATTTTAATCAATTTTTTTTCTTTACCAATACATCTAATTGAATCTCTAAAATGTAAAGAACAAAAATTAAAACATTAAAAACAAGTTTATTGAAAATCAAATAACACTAAATAACAGCCAAATAACAAATTTTAAAAAATAAAACTAAACAAAAGCTAATCAAGTACTGCCGAGACAAAAACATTATCCTTGTTCTGAAACCCTAATCAAGTAAAAATGAATTTGCATGAAAATGGTAGAGAAAGCACAATGAAGAAACTTAATTCAACAGTAACATTACTGACTTATTGAAGGTAGTTTGTACAAAGATCTTATGAAATGCTCTTCAGCTCAGGTCTCCATGTATATCAGCATGATTGTTCTCAAGAAAAAAATGTTTGTAGTGATCATCATAAGAGATATCAAGATCTTGAAAGTCTACTTAATAATAAAGAGAACAACCAAAGTCTATCATATTCAAAAACCCAAAATCATATGAAAACATGTTGATAAACTTTAATAAAACCATGAAGATTCAGTGAGGAAATTTTTGAATTTCTTAACTTTACTAAAACTTATTAGCAAACAAGCAGAGGGTTAGTTCGAAAATTTTAAAACAATCAAAATGATGCATTAAAAGATCTTTCTCAAGCCTCTTCAGTTCAGGTCTCCATAAATTTTCAGCATGGAATTTCTCAGCAGAACGAAAGTTTCTTTTCATCATCATCAGAGGCACAAGCAATTAATTAACAGACCAAAAAGCATTAAAAAAAAAGAAGTCATGCAATTAGATTCTCAACATTAAACAAAAATATTCACAAAAATTGTCAGCTAAAATTTAAAAAACCAATGAAAATCCATCAACAACTCCAACAAGTCTTATTGCTAAAAATTTGTAAGGAATTAAACCAAAATCAAGCTTTGAAGTAGTGTTTGGTTCATTAGAAGTGAAATAAAATGATCATTCCACCAAAATATCAATTATCACATTTGGTTAGCTAAAATATCATGAAAAATACATTATAAATGAAATTATCATTGATCATTTCACAGGACACTAAGAAATGAGCATTGCACTTCATTCCAATGAACCACACAGAGTATAAATGTCAAAAGGAGAATTTCCAAATAAAATGAAAAAAGAATAAACTAATTACAAATTTATGAACAATTGTGCCCAGGGCACAGTTCTTAATGCACTAGCAAAAAATCATTTTGCAAGCTTTTCATTTTATGACAACCCCAAGAAAGAGATCCAAATTTCAAATTTCTATTATCAAATTAAAACTTAAAAGCATACAATATATATCCACATAAATAAAATAAAATCAAGACTTCGTATATGTTTGCATATGCAATGGTAACATTAATAATAACCTTACCATATAAAAAAATAAATAACTATAAAATATATTTAGCATTTATATATAGAAAATTGTCTTTTCAGTTCAAGTCTCCATAATATTTCCGTATGGAATTTCTTGTTGTTCAAATTGTGAAATTAATTAAATAGATTTATGAAGAAATCAAAATTATATACCAAAACATATACTGATAATTACAACTAAATTTCAATAGAAATACACAAAACAATAAAATGATAAAGAAACAAAACCGAAGCCTGCACAGTAGCAGTTTCCTTAAAACAGATTTCTTCGCCTCACGGGTCGAGTGCTTGAGGAATCTCGGCGTCTGTCTCCCAGGATACGACGGTCAAAAACCAGCTACGGCAGAAGCACTCTCTGTCTAGCTTAGCGAACAAAAATAGTGGCAGCACTCTCTCACAGTAGGAACTTTCTGGCAAACTGACTAAAGAATGGAAGAAACAATTTCTGTGTTGGAGACTTGACAGGAGGGTCTCAATTTATATATGTATAGGGGAGAGAGGAGAAACCTCCAACCTTTATGGCTGGTCACTAATGCACCATTAACCTCTGCAATAAAGGCAGGAGTTACAAACCCAATTAATGCAGTATTAAACTCTGCAATAAAGGCAAGAGTTACAAACCTCATTAATGCACTATTAAACTGTGCAATAAAGGCAGAAGTTACAAACCCCATTAACTCTTTCATGAAGCTAACTTCATGGGGCAATTTCTCATTCAATTTTCAATGGTTTTGGCTATACTATTTGTGGTGTAAAGATTTCGTTGCAAAGTATCTAGACCCACTTGGACCCAACACAATAGATGGTTGGGACCCACTTTAATATTTAATTAAAGTCACCAAAAAACCATTTTTTCCAACAATCCCCCACATGAATAAAAATTAACCGAAAGACTCAACAAACGGACATTGTTCAACAATAATGACTCGAAGAGAGAGTGAAACAAACTAACCCCGACATCAGAGAAGGTAGCTTTTGGCTTTGAACCTCTCCCAGTGAAAACCTATCGAGTTTACTGGCTGATCAGTGAATAAGACATCTTGAATTGCTCTGCCGTTTACGTAAACTGAGACAATAGATCTCACACGGGAATTACTCCTACCACCATTCTGTTCTCATTGGTGTGCCCTGTATGGCCCTGGGCACTAGCCTGGTTCAGCGAGTGGTTTCAAAGAATCTTAGCCTGCCCAATTCTTCTAGAAGCGGCCCCACTTCAAATTCACATAGGTGACTCTACTTGAGTATCCTGCTATACTCAGCTCAACAGCTTAACACACTAGAGTCATTAAAAGCTCAGCTTAACCTCTATACTTGCAGGTATCACTGATAGAAGGAATGGCTGGAGGTTTAACCTCCTCAGTGACATACCATTGTTACACGCAATTAGGTTGTCCCATTGAACTTAGATCTTGGGATCTCCAGTCAATTAGGTTGGGTTTCCATTCCGGTAACTTCCAAAGGCCTTAACCCCATTCCTTTTGACGACGTTTCGACTAACACTCGATTTAACCCTTTGGTTAGCAGATCTGCAATGTTGTCCTGAGACTTTACATAGTCTATAGAGACAACTCCATTCGAGAGTAGTTGTCGTATGGAATTATGTCTACGACGGATATGTCTAGACTTTCCATTATACATATTACTCTATGCCCTACCAATTGTAGATTGACTATCACAATGAATACAAATAGCTGGCACAGGTTTAGACCGACGTGGAATATCTTCAAAGAAATGGCGTAGCCATTCAGCTTCTTTTGTTACTTTATCTAAAGCAATAAACTCTGATTCCATCGTTGATCTAGATATATACGTTTGCTTGGAAGATTTCCAAGATATGGCTACCCCACCAAGAGTGATCACATATCCACTAGTGGACTTTGAGTCCTTTATATCTGATATCTAATTTGCATCACTATAGCCTTCAAGCACCGCTGCATATCGAGTATAATGCAGCCCATAATCCCGAGTGTAGCGTATATACCTTAACACCCGCACAATGCCCTTCAAATGAGAAGCATCGGGATTACTTGTGTATCTACTAAGCCTGCTAACTGAGTAAGCTATATCTGGCCTAGTACAACTCATCAGATACATTAAACTTCCAATTACCCGAGAATATTCTAACTGAGAGACACTTTCTTTATTATTCTTGGTAAAATGTAGACTTAAGTCTACAGGTGTCGATGACACATTCGTATCTGATCCACTAAACTTCTCAAGTATCTTATCAACATAATGAGACTGAGATAGTACAATACCGCCAGAGATTCTGGTAATCTTAATTCCCAGAATAACATCTGCAATGCTCATATCCTTCATGTCAAACTTAGAGTTTAACAACTTCTTGGTAGTTTTGATCATTTCATCGTTACTACCTATAATGAGCATATCATCAACATATAGACACAAAATGACATAACCTCTGTTAGTGTCTTTGACATAAATACACTTGTCACATTCGTTGATTCTAAACCCATTTGACAACATTATGTTGTCAAATTTCTCATGCTATTGTTTAGGCGCTTGCTTCAAACCATACAAAGATTTGACAAGTTTACAGACTTTCTTGTTTTTCCTTGGAGCTGAAAACCCTTCAGGTTGCTCCATGTAGATTTCTTCATTCAAATCCCCATTTAAGAAAGTTGTCTTTACATCCATCTGGTGTATTTCTAGATTACACAATGCTGCTATCGCAATCACCATGCGAATGGATGTTATCCTAGTTACAAGTGAGTACGTATCAAAGTAATCCAGGCCTTCTCGTTGCTTGTACCCTTTGATAACGAGCCTCGCCTTATACTTGTCAATTGACCCATCAGCCTTCATCTTTCTTTTAAAAATCCATTTGCAGCCTAAAGGCTTGCAACCTGGAGGTAAAACTACCAACTCCCAGGTGTGGTTCTGTAAGATGGAGTCAATCTCACTTTTGATTACTTCTTTCCATAAAGGACACTCAAGAGAAGTCACAGCTTCGTGAAAAGTTTGAGGTTCATTCTCAACCATAGAAGTCAAGAAGTCTGGACCAAAAGATTTGGATATGCTAGCTCTTTTACTCCTTCTAGGCTCATCTAAAACCTCAATTTGATCATCACCTTGATCATCAACATGATCATCATCACTAGCAAGCTCATCAAATTGCTCCAAAGACCTTGGAACCCTTTCATGGGTTCAGCAAGGAAAAATGTCTTCAAAGAAACATGCATTCCTCGACTCCATAACGGTATTCCTGTGTATGTCTGGAATTTCAGACTTATGTACAAGAAACCGATATGCACTACTATTATGTGCATAACCAATGAGTATACAATCCACGGATTTCAGGCCTATCCTAACCCGTTTGGGTGTAGGAATTGCCACTTTTGCAAAACACCCCCACATTCGTAAGAATTTATACGAAGGCTTAACACCTTTCCATAACTCATACGGGGTCTTGTCCACTTCGCTTCAACACAAGTTTTGTGTTTCGTCAGAACGACCTTGTCAGACTCAAAAACCATGCAAAAACATGTTTACTAAGAAGAGAACCAGAGACAAGATTCTTACGAAAGTCCGAAACATACAGGACTTCGTTCAAGGTTAGCTCTTTTCCTGAGGTTAACTTCAGGACCACCTTTCCCTCAACAAATGAGGTAGTAGAGTTTCCCATAAACAACTTCTTACCATTTGTAACCGGTTCGAAAGTTGTAAATAGCTCCTTCTCGGAGCAGATGTGGTGTGTGGCCCCAATATCAATCCACCATTCTCTTGGGTTTGAACCCACCAGATTCACCTCAGAGACAACGGCAGACAAGTGCATATCATCCTCCTCATGAGAGTGCTCTTGTAAATCTGCCATATGAGCACGAGGTTTAGTCTTGTATGGCTTCTTCTGCTTGCGGCAGTCACTAGCCCGATGCCCCTCGCTACCACAGTTATAACACTTCCCAAAGAACTGATAACTTGGTTCCAGTGGCTTGTAAGCCAGCTTCTTTGCAACACCACCTCTAGGCCCCAACTTAGAGCCCTTGTTCACAGGGGGCTTCTTTCTTATCTCAGAAGATTTACCATGCTCAATGACATTGGCTTTTACTGAGGAGGTACTCCCTCATTTCTTTCTATTATCCTCCTCAATCCGGAGTCGGACAACTAGCTCTTCAACTGACATTTCCTTGCGCTTGTGCTTCAAGTAGTTCCTGAAATCCCTCCAACCATTGGGAAGTTTCTCAATGATCACAGCAACTTGGAATGACTCGTTCAAAGGCATCCCCTCAGCATAAATTTCATGCAAGATCACTTGAAACTCCTAGACTTGGCTCATCACAGTTTTTGAATCTATCATTTTAAAATCAAGGAACCTGCCAACCACAAATTTCTTTGCCTCGGCATCCTCAGTCTTGTACTTTTTGTCCAAAGATTCCCATAACTCTTTTGCTGAGCTTTTGGAACAAAACACACTATAGAGTAAGTCTGCCAAGCTGTTAAACACATAGTTCCAACAAAGATAGTCTGTCTGCTTCCATGTGTCAAACGCCATGATTTTCTGCCTGTCAAGCTCATTCTCTGCCACGGCTGGAGGATCCTCGCTCAGAACCTTTGCAAGGTTTAGCGTGGTCCAGTAAAACAGCATCTTTTGCTACCATCTCTTAAAGTTTTCCCCAGTAAACTTTTCTGGGTGCTCATGGTGACTAAGCGGTCCTCCCGGAGCAGCCGGAGTAACGCCATGGTTGACCACAGAGGTCACAACAGTAGGGGTTGGCAACCCAGTTGCCCCGGGGTTCAGATCCCCACCAACATTAGCAGTAGCAGTAGCATTAGTGATAGTTGCCATTTTGGCAAATTACACCAGAATATCACTTCTGTGTTCCAAAAATTAAACCTAACCTTTAGAAAATCCCTTAGATGAAAAGTTAATTCAAAATTAGTCTCACCACAAAAACCTAGAATCGAACATGGTCAAGAAAGTTCCCAGGAAGACTGGATGGGTCACATCGGTCCCACTTAAAATCTAGTTAACCTTTTGACAAAACTTTTAAGAGCATGTTGACTCCTAGTCTGTAATAAACAATTTTAAGAATTAAATTTTCTTAGGGATGAACTAGGTTAAAACAAACCAAGGTCCAAAACTTTTACAATCAATGTAAAATAATTGCTACAACAATATAAGCAAATAAAACTTGCTACTACAAATTGGTAAACAAACCAACTACATGTCAAGCAAACATGCTTCAAACATTTAAATAAAATAGTCAATCCATAAGGATTCTATTTAGTCCAAAAGCCTTTCCACGCTTAGGTATGCCTAAAAAGAGAGTTAGTAGCAAACGACAACATAATATAAAACAACTAATCTAAAGCAATTGTACATACAATCAAATATTATTTAACCTTCTAGCAAATCATAGAATAGCAAAATAACTAAGGAATTAAGATACTATACAAGTTACAAAACCTTATAACTTCTACATTAAATTAAAAATTAATTGCCATAAATTATATAAGAATTTAATTCACAATAACCATGTAAATAAATATAGGCAAGTTACACAAATTTTATAACTCTAAAGAACTACATTTAATTCAAACTTTAATTCATCCAATTAAATCACACACTATTCATGGAAATAAAACCACACATTACAAATCTTAAAAATTATATAAGAATTATTAAATAATAAACATGGAAATAAATTATGTGTATAACTCTAGAAAACTAGAAGCAATTTCACATGCAAATTAGATAATAAAGCTAGAAGCATGCAAAACCAAAATATACATATGCAACATTAGTCAAATAGGATGAAACCAAATAAGTAGCATGCAGTTTATGTAAATAATTTGAATTGTTTATATGTAATAAACTAATAACCAAGCACTTCAAGTTTATAACCATTTAACAATTAACATGCAAAAAATTCTAAAGATTAAATCATGTAATCTAGTCTAGAAAATAATAAGTTTTATAACCTTAAAATTCATGCAAATCATAGAAGGGGAATGATGAACCATACGCATAAAATAAGATCAGATTAATACAATTAAGTATACAAATTATGATAGAGCATTATAATTAAACTAAGCGATTAGAGAATCACATTGCATAATTTACAATCATTGAAATAGGGAGCAATTCCGCAACAGTTCCTAGTAACATTATACAAGTGTCTATAAATCTATTCGATCAATTTCATAGGAAAAAAAATATATATAGAAATCTGTTTTAAGCTTGTTGTTCAAATTGTGAAATTAAGTAAATAGATTTATGAAGAAATCAAAATTATATACCAAAACATATACTGATAATTACAACTAAACCGAAGCCTGCACGGTAGCAGTTTCCTTAAAACAGATTTCGCCGCCTCACGGGTCGAGTGCTTGAGGAATCCCGTCGTCTGTCTCCCAGGATACGACAGTAAAAAACCAGCTACGGCAGAAGCACTCTCTGTTTAGCTTAGCGAACAAAAATAGTGGCAGCACTGTCTCACAGTAGGAACTTTCTGGCAAACTGACTAAAGAATGGAAGAAACAATTTCTGTGTTGGAGACTTGACAGGAGGGTCTCAATTTATACATGTATAGGGGAGAGAGGAGAAGCCTCCAGCTTTTATGGCGGGTCACTAATGCACCATTAACCTCTGCAATAAAGGCAGGAGTTACAAACCCCATTAATGCACCATTAAACTCTGCAATAAAGGCAGGAGTTACAAACCCCATTAATGCACTATTAAACTCTGCAATAAAGGCAGAAGTTACAAACCCCATTAACTCTTTCATGAAGCTAACTTCATAGGGCAATTTCTCATTCAATTTTCAATGGTTTTGGCTATACTATTTGTGGTGTAAAGATTTCATTGCAAAGTATCTAGACCCACTTGGACCAAACACAATAGATGGTTGGGACCCACTTTAATATTTAATTAAAGTCACCAAAAAACCATTTTTTCCAACAATTTTCTCGGAAGAACGAAAGTTTTTCAATTGATCATCATAAGAGACAAAGATTGACCAAACATATATTCAATAAAACCGATTCAATCAAAATAACAAAGTTAAAAAACCAAAAATCCCAAAACTAGTTGAAGACAGAACAAACAACAACAAAATAAAAGAAGAGAAGCAGAAAAAGATCATTCAAACCTTGTGCAGGAGACGAATGAATCGAAGATTGCTAGTGATTTATAGTTTTCTTCGCTTCTCGTTTCAAAACCCTAGCCATAGTTAACTAGGGCTTTTTGTATGCATGGGTTGGGTAATTAGGGCTAGCCTCAGCACTTCGATGCTGGATTGGGTTGGGCCAAGTTCAAGGTTGGACTTTTACCCATCTTTTAATTGAAATATGAGGCTTGTTGTTGTTCCTTCAGGCCCATGATGCTTTAAAAAGGTATGAGAAAACAAATTTGAAATAATTACCGGGGGATTCTATTTGCACACAATAGTTTTCTTCGCTTCTCGTTTCAAAACCCTAGCCATAGTTAACTAGGGCTTTTTGTATGCATGGGTTGGGTAATTAGGGCTAGCCTCAGCACTTCGAAGTTGGATTCGGTTGGGCCAAGTTCAAGGTTGGACTTTTACCCATCTTTTAATTGAAATATGAGGCTTGCTGTTGTTCCTTCAGGCCCATTATGCTTTAAAAATGTATGAGAAAACAAATTTGAAATAATTACCGAGGGATTCTATTTGCACACAATAAATTATTCAGTAAGTCCAATTTCTTAGTACTCTCTATCAAATTATTTAGAGTTATAATTTGCTCTCAATACACTCTATTTTTCACAACATACCTTTCAAGATAAAATTAAAATTTGTCAATGATAGAAAAAAAATAAATAAATGATGGTTTAATGTTATGAATCTCATCAAGTCTTTCATGGAAGGCATATGTAATAGGCCAAACTGAACTGAACTAGTCTGTTTTAAATGGGACAAATTTTCTGCAAAATCTTTGTAATGGTGGGTGGCTCGGAACAGGTCAAAACTGCGACATTGAATTGTCGATTCATCAATAATTATTTTAATATCTAGTCTTAATAACAGCTTAAACTTTGTGATTTTTGGTTCCTTTTAAGCAATTTATACACTACTCAAACTTTATTTATTTGGATACACAAATCTAGTTTCTTTAAGTACTGTCTCAAAGTTTGTGCTTTCGAGGATGATTCAGTCTTTAAGGAGTGATAATGGTGAATTTTGATTGGGTGGATTAGAGTTTTGGAATGAGGAAGAAGATGAAAACAAATAATTGATACTTGGGGAAGAAGATGAAAAGATTTGAATATGAATAATAGGTATTGTGTGAGTGATTTTCTGATCACACTGCCCGACTCAGTATTCAGCTGGAGAACACTGGCAGAATAGATGACACCTGGCTAACCTGTAACAAAAAGAGAAGATTTCGGCGGTGGTTCGTCCACCCGGGGGCACTCCGATGATCAAGTCAGTATATTTCTCAAAGATAATCAATAGTGCTTAACTCACTAGACAGAATATAAATTGCATACCTTAGACCCACGGGGGTGCCTCTCTTTTATAGCTAACTCAATTTTAGTCCCAATAGAAGCCTGACCTCTATGGACTCTTGTTCAGTATATACTTTGGACTCCTCAAGAGATTTGGATAGATTCCCTAAGAACATTATCCTTATCCATCTTGAAGTCTTCCCTCATTCTAGGACTCTTGTCCTTTATCCGCTTTTCTCGGACTCCAATATCTTTGGAGATAACCTCGGCTTAACCGAGATTACCTCGACGTCATGACCTGGACACGTGGCACCTCGACTGACACGCCGGCGTCACCTTGCCACGTGTCGATACTCAAAAATATATCCCCACAGGTATAAGTGATTAGGGTATATTATAAAAAAATAATAATATTTTATTTTATAATTTAATGTGTATTATTTACCTAAGTCGTATTTACCACCCCATTGTCAAAATTTTGAATTCATGAAGAAAATGAACATTTGAATGGGACATCGCATGCATTTTCAAAAGAAATAAAAAACTTTGATATTTGAACATGGCATGCCATTGCATTCACGTACATGAGACTGCTTAAAACATATATACTTTGTTAAGATATCTCTATTGGGCTTTGTGTTTGCCCCTAGTGGATTTGTGTAGGAAATGAGATGGTGATCCCACCTAGTTAAAGGTGTGGAGTGTTTTGAAAAGGGCAAAGGGCTCTTCTTTTGTGCATCTTTGGCAAGCTAAGAGCTTAATATGTTTGGGTTTGACAATCTTTTGTGTAACTGAGTTTAAGCCTTGGAAGTTGTAACCCTTGGGCATATGTTTTGTAGTTATTTCTTTACTTGTTATTGTTGCAAATGATATAGATTCACCCTTTTAGGAGATTGAATATATATTGCATGTGAACACTTTTGTATATCTTTCATCTATACTATTATATAAAGTGAGCCTTTAACTTAGTTTCTTGTAGCTTTTTCCATGTGGCATTTAGATAGGGACTCAATAAACCAATTATAACCAATCACTTCCACATTCCATTTTCTCACGTTTGTCTCCCAAACTACTGTACAGTTTCAAAAAATAAAAGTGATGGGTCTTCAACTTTTTAGAGAGAGAAAATGGGTCTTGACATTGGTTGGTAGAGCATTTAAAAATAAATAAATTCAAGCATTGATTTTTTTGAGGAAGCAAATTAAAGGCGCAATTTCAAATTTTGAAACTTAAACTTACAGGTTCACTTTCCTTTTATTGTTTCACAAACTTCTTATTTTGTGTAATTGTGGAAGTGAAATTTTTGTTTGTGTATGTGGGAGTGAAATTTTTGTTTGTAAAGATTTGCTGGGAATGTTTCTACGTGGTATTTGAGGATGAGATCCACAATGCAATTGTGGATAATAAGCTTTTCAAACATGGTAAACACATTGCTATTGGTGCTTCTGGTGGCAATGGTTATTGCTTCTTCTTCCTATTCCATCTTTGATCTTTTCATATTAATAGATATTCTAATACTTTGGTACTGATTCTGGATTTCCAAGTATTCCATGTATTTGAATTGCAATTTCTTTTATATATATATAGTCCATTATTTTTATTTTCAATTTCTTTTTATTTTACTTTTTTATTTTATTTCTTTATTATGATATATATATATATATATCAATTGTGATGAATCAATTCTCCTTCTCTAAACTCTTTATTTATTTGTTTCCAACTGGTGGATTAATGTAGAGTTATTTAATTGAAGCTATTTTATTTTTATTTTTTAAATTTTCTAACCTAGGGTTAATTACTATTTCTTTTCAACCATTTTAAAATTAACAACAGAACAAAGATAGGATACCTATAAGATTATGTATGAGTAACAGAAAAATTTAAATTTGTTTGTTATAGCTGAAAATGTTCAATTTATTTGTTTATTTTTTATATTTATCGATTAGCTGTTTATTTGTAGATAATAAAAAGATTACAAAAATATTTAAATTAAAAATAAATAAATAAAAAGAAGATATAGGATATCTTCAGAAATTATGTACGAATATAATTTTAAATTTGGTTAAGCAAATAAAAAATATAAAAAATTATAGATAATAAGGAGGACACCAGAATATATTAAAATTAAAAATAAATATTTAAGTTTTTTCATGATCATTATAACAAAACTATTTGGATTGTTCCTAAAAAAAAAATTAAAAAAATGAAACTTAGAAAAATAATTGAAGATAAATAAAAAATTTTAATTTATTTGTTGTAGCTGATAAGGTTCAATTTATTTGTTTATTTTTTATATTTATTGATTAGTAGTTTATTATTTATTGATAATAATAATATTCTAAAAAAATATTAAATTAAAAATAAATAATAATAAAAAAAAGAGATAGGATACCTTGAAAAATTATGTACGAACATAATTTTAAATTTTGTTAAACAAATAAAAAATAAAAAAATTATAGATAATAAGGAGGATACCAAAAGATATTAAAATTAAAAATTATTTTTTTATTTTTTTATAATCTTTATTACAATATTGTTCTGATTGAATAATTAAAGAAAAACCATTATTCTTATATTATAATTTTTTTTTGAATTGCACACGCATTACCGTTACCGCTAATACGAAATGAAATGCTATTTGAAAGAAACTGATTTAGTGGAAATCGAGTATCAATTGGAAATCATCATGTTTAATTTATGTCTTTTATTTGAGGCGTTACATTTTTAGCCATTTAAGTGTTTGGTTTGGCTCTATCTGTTGAAAACTTTGATCTAAAAACTTCGATCTTTAATAATCTTCATCAAAATTGTTCACTCATTCAAAGACCAATCTGAGAAGAAAAAATTACAGATCCCCATTTTTAGGACCAAGCAGCAAATTGTAAAATAATAGACATCTGAAAGTAATAAATATACGAAACAAAAAACTAATAGATTAAGAAGACTGAATCAAACGTGAGTGAGTGAGAAAACAGAAGAGAAAGATTGAAGAGTGAGAAACCAATCTTCCAGGTGATGATGACAACGATGATGAACAGAGCTAGAGACCTCACTAAAGTCCTCACGGAGGTAAGAATCTTCATCTTTGATCCTCAAGATCTGGCTATGTACGTAAACAACATTCTTTGAAGTCCACTGCCCAAACTTCACCACTGACCTTGGCGATTCAATCTCGTCCGATGATCCAATACTCGATTGATCCATCTCGATCTCTATACCACTTACCTTCGGCTTCGGTTTTGCATATAATCTGCAATCAAATTCTCGACTCCGATAATGGTGGCAACGACGAGATCGATGTTTCAGATCTAATTTGAGATCTAATCGTCGTTCAAAAAGGCCCCCTTCCAGGTTCTAAAATCGTTACCTCAAGAGAGACCAAACGAGAGAAAAGAAAGAGACCCCGACACTGACACACCACGCGGCTACTGCGTCGACGATCTCTCCTATCGATCTAGAGAAAAGATGAAGAAAGAGAGAAGGAGAGAGAGAGAGAGAGAGAGAAAGAGAGAACAGTGGTGTCAGAGATGTTTCGTCAGTAGTGATATAAGAAAAAGAGAGAAGCGAAAGGAGAAAGAGGAAAATGAGAGAGAGATAGAGAGAGAGAGAGAGGATGGCAATGGTAACTAATGGTGGAGCTCTACAAGAGTTAGGCCTCATTTGGCAAATAGTTATTTTAGCTTAAAAGTCAAAAAGTTACTAAAAAAATCAAAAAATCTATAACATATACCAAAAAGTCAAAAATTCTCTTTTCTCTCTACCTTTTGCACATCTTCTTGTAAAAAGGCAAAAAGTCACCCCAAACATACTAGTTTTTTTTACCTCATATTTTAGCCAAAAAGTCAAAAAGTTACTAAAATAGCATGTTCCCAAATGAGACCTTAGTTCCAGAGTTTGATTTGAACATAATGTTTGTTTACGATTTTTTAAATTTAATTTCAGTTACTTTTGAAAATGCGGTTGAATGCGAGAAAATTTGGACTAACCGATTGTCTCACCGGACGTCCGGTCATCCAGTCAGTTAACCGGAATAGTATAATTTTTTATTTATTTTTTTGTAATTAACACATGTTAATTTTTATATATTCAATAAAAAATATTTTTCGAATTTTTTTAAATTTTTTATGAATTTTAATAGAAGTTTGAGTTGTGTGTTTGATTATGAGTTGTAAATTTTTTTTATCAAATATCATATGTCACATCAAAAATTCTCCATTCAATTCAAAACTCTTTTGAAAACTCATTCACCAAAACAAACTTTCTACACTCAAATCATAATTCTAAAACTCACAAACTCAAAATACAACTCAGTGTGTTTGGTTTAAGTTTTTTGAATTAAATTGTTTGAAAACTGAATTTTTTAGTTTTCATGTTTTTTTGTTTTTAGTAAATATTTTTAAATTTTTAAACATTTGTTTTTTACTTTTTTAAATGCACCTTATTTAGATGTATCTAAAAAGTAAAAAAATTGTGAAAAAACATTTTAAAAAATTAATAAATACATAAAAATATTTAAAAAATGTACTGAATTCTCGTTTTTTTTTTTTTTGTATTTAGTGAATTTTTTTAAAAAAAAATTCACAAATTTTTTACTTTTTAAGTATGTTTATGTTAGGTATGTCTAAAAAATAAAAAATAAAAATTGCTTAAAATATTTTAAAAATTCAATAAAAACCAAAAAAAATGAAAAATAAGAAAATAGAATTTTCTGAAAAATATTTTTAGAAAAGTGTAACAAAGCAAATTGACTCTTATTCTCAAATCATATTTAGAAAACTCTACCAAACACTACCTAAAGGATTTCGACAGTGGCGCCGGAGGGGTTTCGACGGTAGTGATGGAAGAGAGAGAGAGAGAGAGAGAAAAGCGATGGTTTGGGCAAAAGGGTTTTGAAATCACAGACAATTACCTATATATGCAAATATGTAGATAGATAATTTAAAGTCCGTTTGATTTAATAATTTCGAATCCGCTTGATTTAATAATTTAGAATTATAATTTAAGTATTGAATTTTTGAATCATATTTAAAAAGAGAAAATTTATTTAATTATGAATTTTGAAAATAATTTTGAAATAGTTTATACTTTTTTTTTATTTATTGATATATAAAATCTGAGAAAATGTGAGAAGAGAGGCGAGATGAGAGAGAGAAAATGATTAATGGATTGATTAATAATAAATAAAAAAAAGAGAAAAAAAATGTTTTAAAAGTAATTTTAAATTATATTTTAAAATTTTAATTAATTATAAATTTTAATTCAAATCATGATTTTTTTTTAAAAAAATTGAGTTTTAAAAATTAAACCAAACTCTATCTCAGTTATTTTGGACAAACATTTCTTTACGGAGCATAATGTTTTAATGCAGGCAAAAAAAAATGCAAGAGTGACTTTTTTGCCCAAGCATCCTAAATAAAAAATTATTGAATTTTTAAATTTTTAAAATTTAAAAAAAAAAATAAAAAGGGTTGAATATTCTAAATTGTTTTGATCAAAATTTGATCTGCCTAATATCATAACAAGCATTTTTTGTGCCCTAATACTATTATAAACTTATAATAAAAGCCCTCTAACCAAAATCCACAAAAATGCGAGTTGCAATCAGGCCTGGCCCTGGGCAAAGGCCAGCATAGCCTCTTACTTGGGCGCCCAAATGTTGCAGACCTTATAGTATAAATATTCCAGCCATTATAGTATAATTCAAGCCCAAAGATAAAGACCCCAAAGACGAAAAGTGAAACTAAAGGACCCAAACAAATATTCCAGCCCCTAATAGTATAATAATTTCTTACCTTAATTTTAGCTTTTGATTTTTGCCCTACTTCCTTTTTGGATTTGGGTTGGCTGCTGCCGGCACAGTAGCCACTATTGTGCAATAAAATAAACACATTTCGATAATCTGAACTGTTCATATACATCAAGTAAAACATGTCTATAAAAAATCGAATTAATCGGATATCGTTTACCCATTCATCCACTCATATTTATATCTTCAAAAATAAATAATAATTGTGATTTAAAGTTTAAAATAAATACAAATGTAAAACATGTCTGTAAAAAATCAAATTAATTACCTATTTATCCACTCACATTTATATCCACAAAAATAAATAATAATTGTGATTTAAAGTTTAAAATGAATACAAATGTGAGTGGATGAATAAATAAACGATATCTGCTTAACTTGATATTTTACAATCATATTCTAATTGATATATTCTAAAATGTAAACGGCACGAATTATCGAAATGGACTCCGAAATTAACCAGCACCCTAAATTCCTTTCTATTCCCTTTCCCTTTGGTAACTTCGTATAAAGCACAAGGCCAATAATGTGCCACCAGTAAAGAAAATTTATTTAAAACTTCGTGAATTAATTTGAATTAATTTCAATAAATTTTTTGATTTTTAATTTAACTATTTCAGTATAAAATTGTTAATTTTTATTTAATTCATAGTCTTTGATATTAAAATTTTAAATTTTGTGACCAATTTTTTTCTTTATAGTTCTTGTGATAAATTTATTCATATTTTAATTTTAGTAAATTTTAATATATAATTTTCATAATAATTATATCAGCCAGAAAAGTACAAACAAATAAAACAAAATTATGAATATTCAACATTTCATTCAATTTTTGTTTTGTATGTGAATATAAAAGGTCACCAATTTTAGAAGTCCTCCTATAAAAGATATAACTAAAGACATTTTAAATCATAACTAAAATAATATCATAATTAACATCACAATAAGTCATAAATAATATCACAATATGTATAATCAAATTATAACTAAATCATAATTAATATCACAATAAATTATATCCAAAAATCACAAACATTGTGGGGGTATATATCATAGAATTTTCCAATGATTATATATTTTATTAAATTATTAATCTAATTCTAAACACATGTCTGTCGGTCCAAACAAAGATACAGGACAATTATCAGGACACAAGTCCTAGATGGGTGGATAGTCTTAAAGAATAGTGGATGAAAGCCCCAGGACCTACTGCTTAGAACGAAAAGCCCAAAACCATTTATCCACCTCTTGGAGTTGTAAAAGCTAAGAACTAATATGCATCTTATTATTAATTTTTATGACAAATATTATATAAATTTTTTAATAAAATTATAATAATTTGTGTTTAAATTGTAGCCAATATTATGTGAATCTTCTAATAGTGTTACGATAATTTGTGTTTTAGAAATAAAATTTACCTATGTTGTGATCATCTCACATATTTTCAAATCACAAAAAGTGTAATTTTATCATAAAAATATGTAATTTCATTTTTGAATTATAAATTATTGTAATTCTACCAAAAAAATTATATAACATGTCACAAAAATACATAACATGTACTAAAAAAATATGTAACAAATGTGCATAAAGGTTGTGTACCGAAAGATTTTCCTAAAAAATAACAAACAAATATATTAGGATTCAATCTGGTTCATTGTAAACTGAAACCCTATAATTACAAATCGAAATGATTCAAATTGTCCTAACTATTTTTAAAAACAGAACCATAATCAAAGTTAATAGAAGTGTGATGTATTGGATTATCAAAGACACATGTGGAATTATAAATGAGTCAAGTTGAGTTAAGTAGAAAGCTGTTCAAATTTGATTTAAAAATTTAACGAGTTTCAAAATGTGTTCGAACTTGACTTGTTACATAACGAGTTGATCTTGGACAAGTTTTTAACTAGTCAAACACGAGTTGAGCTCGAGCAACTTGAATTTTTATAGTACATATAAGCTTATTAAGTTAAGTAGTAAGTTGTTTAAATAAAGTTTAAAAACTTAACGAGTTTAAAATTATATTCAAGTCTAAGATATTTATATAATAAATTAATCTTAAACAAAATTTTAATAAATCGAATACGAATTCAACTCAAGTAATTTGGTTTATTTAACCGCGCTAGATACAAGAAGTAGTTGGGTGAATTCCAAGGGATTGGCTAAATGAGTACAGTTTAGGGCATAAGGGTGTAATGTCTCTAAATCTCAAGTTTAACTCTCATTAGGTATTATTAATTCTTTGAGACCACGCTTATAAATTGTGTCTGATATTATTTGATCTATATAAAAGAGACACTTTACGAAAATTTTAAAATTAATCAAAATATACGTAAATTTATCCAAACAAGTAATCACAAATAAATAAAAAAAAAACCAAGAAGAGGCTGGCTGAAAATTGTGGGGACTTGGATACTTGAGCATTTGACATCATTTTTTTCTAACTTTGAAAAATGTGGGCAGAATGAAGAAAGAACAGAGGGAGTGTGTCTGGCACGCGTGGTCTGTCCTGTCCACCTCTTGTCAACAATGAATAACACACAAAAGTCATGTTGGAGTTGGAGTTGGAGTTGGAGTTGGAATTTGAAATTGGTCTAATTTAGATTTTGCTTGTACCGTTTTTTGATATTCCTCAAAGTCACTTTTAGTCCGGTAAGGACATGGATTTTATTTTTAAAAAAATATTTGAAATTTTCAAAAAGTACTCATAATTTTACTTATAATAATATAATAAGATTTGTATTAATTTTTAATTTGTTACACACTTAATTTTATGTGTAAATTTATGAGTATAAATGTGTAGATCTTTAACATCATTCTTTATTTTATACACAAATCTACTTGTGGACTTTGATCAACATTTTATATATACTCTCTAGGAAATATTTCGGTGTGTAATACACAACATATACAACCTTATTATAAAATTTTGTAATGATATCACAAAAATAGATAAATTAAATACAAATTTGCGTCAATTCGTAAAAACTTAAGACTTACGTAAATTTATATTCAACTTACATATTTTTATGTGATCATTTATATAAAGGGACGTGATTGAGACCCCCTCCAATCACCACTCCCACCACCCCCACACACACGTGGGGGCTGGTGATTGGAGGAGAAGAAAAAAAAAAAAAAACTGGCCAATCAGAAAGAGAGGAGGTCGTGAGGGTGTCCCATTGTGGGGGTTTAAGTCATTTTCCTTATGTAAATTTGTGAAAACTTATGTAATTTTATAATAGAATTGCATACGGTGTGTGGAGAATTTTTCATATTGTTTTGGAATTATTCTCTGTTTGGTAATTTTTTTATTTTTTTAACTTTCTTTTTATTAAAATGTTTACTCTTAAATCTTTTCAACTAGGTCTTAAAATTTTTTGAGACATTTAACAAACACATTCTTGAGTATAACTCTATATGAGTTGGAATACTAGGTAAAAGTGCTTCTTAAGGTTCTTTTAAGTATTTAAATCTTCCGAGTCAATCCTCTTTCATTTTAATTTTTTTAGTATTTTACGTCTATTTTGCACTTATAAGATCAAAATCTCACTACCAAAACAAAATTGAGTTCGACAAATGAAGATCTAACAACACCGATGGAAGACGGCGATACTTGAGAAGTTGGTAAAAATTTGATTTTTTGACTTTTTTTACTTTATTTTGTCTTTTTGTGAGTAAGTTATGTGAAAGGTGATGTGACCCAAAATTGCTAAAAAACTGGAAGGGATGCATACAAAAGCTTTCTTACCTCATTCATTGGCTTATTCAAATGGTTTTATACTCATAGTGTTTTTTTGATATTCAAAGTCTTATGTTGGTTTTCGAAACTATCTAGCCATAAATTAAATAGCTTAAACTTGTAGATTTGAAAGCTTTTTCATATGAATTTTGTCATTGGTGATGTCAATATTCACAAGTTTCTTTGTAGTTTCTAAGAACTCTGGTATACTCTTCCGCTTCTTGAAATTTAATAGTTTGCTCTTCAAATTGGAGTGTGATTCTTTTTAATTTTCGAAGCACTGAATTTGAAATTTTGTCCAAAATTTGAAATTAGCTACAAATACAATTGACACTATTTTCTAAATTTACCTTTAAAATCGGAAATTTCACTAATTTTACACAATTTTTGAAGAAAGTGAAATTTCACCAACTTTCCAATAAAATTTCACTCTCTAGATAATGTAAACATAGTGAAATTTTGAATTCATTATTTGACAAATTTTGATTAAAAGATTTCAAAAAATAAATAAATTAATTTTATCAAAAGCAAAGAGTTAAATCAAAGAGATAATTGTTGAAAAGTCCAAGCTAAGGAGGGTATAAGGCATTAGATCTAGTAGATTTTTTTTTTTTTTAGTGAAAGGTCTACCATTTGTGAAATAATTTGGTGAGAAATCCTTTTATTTTTTTTAAAAGACATTTTACTTCTAATTTTATTCCTTAATTTATTTGTCGACTTTCGTTGACTATCTGTTCAAAAAATTTCACTATCTATTCAAATTTCACTATCTATTCAAAATTTTTCTATCTGCTCAAATTTTTCTCCCTATTTGTTAATTTTTTTTTCCTATCTGTTCAATTTTTTTACCTATCTATTTAATTTTTTGACTATTTGTTCAAAAAAAATTTTATCTGTTCAATTTGTTTCCCTTATCTGTTCAAATATATATCCAAATAAAATCTATCTGTTAAAATTTATCTGTTCAAAAATTCAATTTGTACAAATTATTTCTTGAAATTGTATAATCTTTTTCGTATCTGTTGAATATGAACACAGATTGAATCGGTCAACAATAAAATTTCACATTATATTCATAAAATTGAATAGATAAAATCCTCTATCTATTTAATTTTTACTCCCAGATCTAGTTTTTCTCCATTCTTCTCTCCATTTATCTGTCCAGTGCTTTAAATGTCCAACCAAAGAAAAAGATTTGAACCCTATCTATTCACTTCAAATAGATCTGTGTTTGTAATTTGTAACGCCCTCAAAATAATAGCATTAAACCCATTGAATAAGACAGGCATTGATATTCACAAGTTCCACATTCTATCATTACATCAGGATTGTATTACATGTTAATAACAAAAGCAAAATGCCCTACGGGCTTACAGCTTTCCAAGTTAACACTTGGTTACAACAAAGAGTTCTAACTCGTTTACAGATAAAGCCCTTGGCTTGAAATTACATGTAATACATCAAAAAGGTACGACAAAAATGTGTCCGCCTCTAGCCTCCCAAGCTATGTCCTTGGAGGTGGCATGCTTCCTGTACCTGAAAATGATATTCCCATATAGGGTGAGCCACAGCCCAGTAGAAATACACTAAACCAACCATGAACAATGACTAAAAGATTAGCAATTGATAGATGGCCAACACTGATACAATCACATAAATCATCTATTTATGTCATACGACTTATAAGTCCAAGTTTCCTTTCATTTTCCCTTTTTCAACAGATAAGCATGCTAGCTCTATCATCATTTCCACAGATATGTATAAGAACTATATCTCACATTCAGATATGCATATAAGCTATATCCACATTCTACAACAGATATGTATAACAACAATATCCACAGATAAGCATATAAGCTATATCCACATTCTACAACAGATATGTATAACAACAATATCCACAGATAAGCATATAAGCTATATCCACACATCACAAAGATAAGCATATGAGCTCTATCTTCACTTCTCTAGACAAGCATATGAGCTGTGCCTACGGAGTTCATCCCCTATCTTCTCCCAACACTAACCGGTTTAGAGGTACATCCCCTATCTTCCCCTAAACCGCGGAGTACATCCCCTATCTCCTCCTCTACACATAACGTATATAAACACATTGGTTCTATATACAATCACCCAATACATACAATTAATGTATTCTATCAACCGTCAAGTTCCATGACACATTCCATTGATTAGTTTCCGTTTGCCTAATCATCATGCATTGTCTACAACAATCACGACTATCCTCCACCGATAGCCCAAAGCAGTTATTTCTAGACAGAAAATAAATGCACAATGGATATTCAATCAACATTTCATTATCCCAATTAATTAAACAATGTAATTAGGTCAATTCCCATAATTAACATTTCAACCCTTAGGTCCCATTTTCATCAATGATTCAGCAATCATCCCATTTTTCCATGCCAAATATGCATCTAGGTTTATTATGAATAAAACCCCAACTTTTGTAAAATTACACAAAAGCCCCAAACTTTCACAAAATTACCAAACCAAGCCCAACATCTCAAAATACCAAAATTTAAAGACAAAACCCATAGAGAGGAGTAGGATATCCCTACCTTGAAGTTTTAGCCAAAAAGGAGATGAAGACTCGAAGATCAACGTGCTCCAAATCCAAACTTTTTCAGATTAAATCGAAGCTCTCAACACCCTCTATCTTTTTAACAAAGGCCCTAGGCTAGATTCACACCCTAGGGAGATCAAATCATAGAGAGAGTGTAAGTTTATGGAGAGAGAGTGTCGGATTAAGGGTTTTGGATCAAAAAGAAAGTGAAAAAGTGATGTTTAAGACGCTGCTGTCCGCTGATATAAAACACGCTCGCTCGAGCGAAGGCTTAGTCGCTCGAGCGACCAGACACAGAAAACTCTCGCTCGAGCCAAGAAGTTCTCGATCGAGCGAAGAAAAACCCAGACCGCTCGAGCGAAGGAAGCTCGCTCGAGCCAAGAAAGACAGCTCTCAGGTCCAGAACCAGGTGCAACCGCTCGCTCAAGCGAGCCACTCTGGCTCGACCCACCAGACACGAACCCCACTCTCGCTCGAGCGACCAACTCCTCGCTCGAGCGAAGGTCCAAAATTCTGGGCAGCAACACTAGGCTCCCGAACACAACCAACCTGTAACAAACCTGCCCAACACATCCTATAACTCAAATATGAAGAAAAAAGAATGTAAACACGATAATAACCAACTACCAACATCCACGGACACATGTCCGGATCACTGTACAACAAAGGTAAACCCGGGATCGCTATATAATTTGTTCAAACAATTTCTATTTCTCTCTGTTTCTTCAAACAATTTATGCTTCTCTCTCTATCTCTCTTTCCACATAATCAAAATAAAAAACTATATCTCAGATCCAAAATCAATATTGAACAGTTGCCAATATTCTTGCATTAAACAAACGGCCATTTCAAAATTCCCCATGCACACTGAAAGTAATAAATAACGTTTTTTGTGATGTCCCGAGTCCTTTTAAAGCAAATTGAGTGTGTTCACTTGTATTTTTATCTCCTTTAATTGTCTCCATCACAATTGAGCCTTTTGAGTTTTGTGTGGTTATTTATTCTTCTATGTGATCATTCTTGCATATATATTTTAGTGTGTTCTGAGATGTCATCTTATACTTTTGAGAGTTGGAATGAAATCGGGAATGTGGGAATGTTTTGAGGTTGTTCTATCTTACTTTCAGGTTAAGATCGCTCGAGCAATCATTTGGACACTTGAGCAGTGACATCAATCTTCCAGTATCTCGTTTTGTAGTTTGAACTTCTAGGAGCATGTATTCTTCACTCGAGCAAAGTTTTTTATTGCTTGAGTGGTCTTTTACAGGGGGTAGGGAGATTTTGGGAGTTAGTATTCTTCACTTGAGTTCATAATTTATTCGCTCGAGCGGTCCTCAAATTTGAATTGTTCGCTCGAGTGCAGGATTGGTCACTCAAGTGGTCTATTCTCAGTTTGCTCCGAAAAATGTGTCCAATCACTCAAAAGTTTAGCCTTATACACTTTTCCTTTACTTTTTACTTTTCTTTCTCTCATCTCTCTCTAGAAACCCTGCACCCACTTCATTTACTTCATTGATCTCTCCTTATCCATTGAGATTTTGACCATAGTGCCTTCTTTAATTTTGGAGAGCTTATCAAAGAGTATGTTGTATGCAATGGAAATCAGATTTTAACGCCGTTGATTTCGTAGCTTTCCATCTTTTCTTTTCAAAGTCTTGAGGTAGGGAGTTCTTTGAGTAATATATATGATTTTAGCATGTCTATTTCCACCTTTTATGATCTTGGAAGTGTGGTGTGGATTTTGTAATGTGGGTTGTAAATGTTGATGAAAATGACTTTCCTTGTGAAGATGTCCAAATTAGAAATGTTTTATGAAACTTTTGAGAACATTTTGTGAAAGGAATCTATGAAAGAATAAAAGGGAAAAAAAAAAACCCTTTTGGTTCAAACCCTGGTTTTGAAGAAATTGGAGAAAAGTGGATTTTATAAAATATCTATGAAATTAGTGTTAAATTTCTCATGAAATCAATAGAAATTCCTTATATTGATTGTGTAATTGAGATATTCATGTGATGAATAATTGTTGTCATTGGAAAATGTTATTGGCCTTGAAATGGTATACGTTGGAATATGAATGGAATAGTGATTGTGAACATAAAAAGGTATAAATGTCACATGGATTATATTTTGTTATGGTTTTTGAGAATCATTGAACAATGGAAAGTTTACTTTGAATAAATATGGAGATTTATGGAGATATTATACAAATGAGATACTCATGAATAATCACCTCTCATTTCATGCATTTGCATCATTTTGAATATTGTTCAATTATGGTTATGCCTTGGAAACAAATTCATTGTTTTGAGAAAATAATTATTGTTATGGAAACGTTTTGGCCGGACAGGGGGTGTAATTAGTATTGTGTAAGTTGGCCTAAATGTTCAGACTGAAAGATCGAAAACATGCAAGGAAAAGATACCACGTGTCTTCCAGTTAGGAGCTGGTGAAGTAAGGGATTGATAGTGCTTTTTATGCCTACTTACAGACACCAGTCTACGGATTACCTGAGACGTATTTACCACCCCATTGTCTAAATTTTGAATTGATGAAGAAAATGAACATTTGAACGGGACATTACATGTATTTTCAAAAGAAACAAAAAACTTTGATATTTGAACATGACATGGCATTGCATTCATGAATATCAGACTGCTTAAAATATATATACTTTGTTAAGATATCTCTATTGGGCTTTATGCTCACCTTGTGAATTTGTGCAGAAAAGGAACATTTGAATGGGACATTACATGTATTTTCAAAAGAAACGGAAAACTTTGATATTTGAACATGGCATGGCATTGCATTCACGTATATCAGACTGCTTAAAATATATATACTTTGTTAAGATATCTCTATTGGGCTTTATGCTCACCCCTAGTGGATTTGTGCAAAAAATGAGGTGGTGATCCAGCCTAGTTGAAGGTGTGAAGTGTTTTGAAAAGGGCAAGAGGCTTTTCTTTTGTATATCTTTGGCAAACCAAGAGCTTAATATGTTTGGGTTTGACAACTTTTTTTGTAACCAGGTTTAAGTCTTGGAAGTTGTGGGCATATGTCTTGTAGTTATTTCTTTACTTGTTATTGTTGCACATGCTATAGATTCACCCTTTTAGGAAATTGAATATATATTGCATGTGAACACTTTTGTATATCTCGCATACGAAATGAGGGAGTGTGTCTGGCACGCGTGGTCTGTCCTGTCCACCTCTTGTCAACAATGAATAACACACAAAAGTCATGTTGGAGTTGGAGTTGGAGTTGGAGTTGGAGTTGGAATTGGAATTGGTCTAATTTAGATTTTGCTCGTACCTTTTTTTGATATTCCTCAAAGTCACTTTTAGTCTTGTAAGGACATGGATTTTATTTTTAAAAAAATATTTGAAATTTTCAAAAAGTACTCATAATTTTACTTATAATAATATAATAAGATATGTATTAATTTTTAATTTGTTACACACTTAATTTTATGTGTAAATTTATGAGTATAAATGTGTAGATCTTTAACATCATTCTTTATTTTATACACAAATCTACTTGTGGACTTTGATCAACATTTTATATATACTCTCTAGGAAATATTTCGGTGTGTAATACACAACATATACAACCTTATTATAAAATTTTGTAATGATATCACAAAAATAGATAAATTAAATACAAATTTGCGTCAATTCGTAAAAACTTAAGACTTACGTAAATTTATATTCAACTTACATATTTTTATGAGATCATTTATATAAAGGGACGTGATTGAGACCCCCTCCAATCACCACTCCCACCACCCCCATACATACGTGGGGGCTGGTGATTGGAGGAGAAGAAAAAAAAAAAAACTGGCCAATCAGAAAGAGAGGGGGTCGTGAGGGTGTCCCATTATGGGGGTCTAAGTCATTTTCCTTATGTAAATTTGTGAAAACTTATGTAATTTTATAATGGAATTGCATACGGTGTGTGGAGAATTTTTCATATTGTTTTGGAATTATTCTCTGTTTGGTAATTTTTTTATTTTTTTAACTTTCTTTTTATTAAAATGTTTACTCTTAAATCTTTTCAACTAGGTCTTAAAATTTTTTGAGACATTTAACAAACACATTCTTGAGTATAACTCTATATGAGTTGGAATACTAGGTGAAAGTGCTTCTTAAGGTTCTTTTAAGTTTTTAAATCTTCCGAGTCAATCCTCTTTCATTTTAATTTTTTTAGTATTTTACGTCTATTTTGCACTTATAAGATCAAAATCTCACTACCAAAACAAAATTGAGTTCGACAAATGAAGATCTAACAACACCAATGGAAGACGGCGATACTTGAGAAGTTGGTAAAAAATTGATTTTTTTGACTTTTTTACCTTATTTTGTCTTTTTGTGAGTAAGTTATGTGAAAGGTGATGTGACCCAAAATTGCTAAAAAACTGGAAGCTGGCTTTTTACCAACTTCCCAAAAGAGCACAGAATAGTATATGAAGGATATTCCTTCTCGAAATGATATAGAAAAGGGATGCATACAAAAGCTTTCTTACCTCATTCATTGGCTTATTCAAATGGTTTTATACTCATAGTGTTTTTTTGATATTCAAAGTCTTATGTTGGTTTTCGAAACTATTTAGCCATAAATTAAATAGCATAAACATGTAGATTTGAAAGCTTTTTCATATGAATTTTGTCATTGGTGATGCCAATAGTCACAAGTTTCTTTGTAGTTTCTAAGAACTCTGGTATACTCTTCCGCTTCTTGAAATTTAATAGTTTGCACTTCAAATTGGAGTGTGATTCTTTTTAATTTTCGAAGCACTGAATTTGAAATTTTGTCCAAATTTTGAAATTAGCTACAAATACAATTGACACTATTTTCTAAATTTACCTTTAAAATTGGAAATTTCACTAATTTTACACAATTTTTGAAGAAAGTGAAATTTCACCAACTTTCCAATAAAATTTCACTCTATAGATAATGTAAACATAGTGAAATTTTGAATTCATTATTTGACAAATTTTGATTAAAATATTTCAAAAAATAAATTAATTAATTTTATCAACAGCAAAGAGTTAAATCAAAGAGATAATTGTTGAAAAGTCCAAGCTAAGGAGGGTATAAGGCATTAGATCTAGTAGATTTTTTTTTTTTTAGTGAAAGGTCTACCATTTGTGAAATAATTTGGTGAGAAATCCTTTTATTTTTTTTAAAAGAAATTTTACTTCTAATTTTATTCCTTAATTTATTTGTCGACTTTCGTTGACTATCTGTTCAAAAAATTTCACTATCTATTCAAAAATTTTCTATCTGTTCAAATTTTTCTCCCTATTTGTTAATTTTTTTCCTATTTGTTCAATTTTTTTACCTATCTATATAATTTTTTGACTATTTGTTCAAATATTTTTTTATCTGTTCAATTTGTTTCCCTTATCTGTTCAAATATATATCCAAATAAAATCTATCTATTGAAATTTATTTGTTTAAAAATTCAATTTGTACAAATTATTTCTTGAAACTCTATAATCTTTTTCATATCTGTTGAATATGAACACAGATTGAATCGGTCAACAATAAAATTTCACATTATATTCATAAAATTGAATAGATAAAATCCTCTATCTATTTAATTTTTACTCCCAGATCTAGTTTTTCTCTATTCTTCTCTCCATTTATCTGTCCAGTGCTTTAAATGTCCAACCAAAGAAAAAGATTTGAACCCTGTCTATTCACTTCAAATAGATTTGTGTTTGTAATTTATTCAAACAATTTCTATTTCTCTCTGTTTCTTCAAACAATTTATGTTTCTCTCTTTATCTCTCTTTCCACATAATCAAAATAAAAAAACTAAATCTCAGATCCAAAATCAATATTGAACAGTTGCCAATATTCTTGCATTAAGCAAACAGCCATTTCAAAATTCCCCATGCACACTGAAAGTAATAAATAACTTTTTTTGTGTTGTCCCGAGTCCTTTTAAAGCAAATTGAGTGTGTTCACTTGTATTTTTATCTCCTTTAATTGTCTTCATCACAGTTGAGCCTTTTGAGTTTTGTGTGGTTATTTATTCTTCTATGTGATCATTCTTGCATATATATTTTAGTGTGTTTTAAGATGTCATCTTGTACTTTTGAGAGTTGGAATGAAATCGGGAATGTGGGAATGTTTTGAGGTTGTTCTATCTTACTTTCAGGTTAAGATCGCTCGAGCAATCATTTGGACACTTGAGCTGTGACATCAATCTTCCAGTATCTCATTTTGTAGTCTGAACTTCTAGGAGCATGTATTCTTCACTCGAGCAAAGTTTTTTATCGCTTGAGTGATCTTTACAGGGGGTAGGGAGATTTTGGGAGTTAGTATTCTTCACTTGAGTTCATAATTTATTCGCTCGAGTAGTCCTCAAATTTGAATTGTTCGCTCGAGTGCAGGATTGGTCACTCAAGTGGTCTATTCTCAGTTTGCTCCAAAAAATGTGTCCAATCACTCAAAAGTTTAGCCTTACACACTTTTCCTTTACTTTTTACTTTTCTTTCTCTCATCTCTCTCTAGAAACCCTGAACCCACTTCATTTACTTCATTGATCTCTCCTTATCCATTGAGATTTTGACCATAGTGGCTTCTTTAATTTTGGAGAGCTCATCAAAGGCTATGTTGTATGCAATGGAAATCAGATTTTAACGCCGTTGATTTCGTAGCTTTCCATCTTTTCTTTTCAAAGTCTTGAGGTAAGGAGTTCTTTGAGTAATATATATGATTTTAGCATGTCTATTTCCACCTTTTATGATCTTGGAAGTGTGGTGTGGATTTTGTAATGTGGGTTGTAAATGTTGATGAAAATGACTTTCCTTGTGAAGATGACCAAATTAGAAATGTTTTATGAAACTTTTGAGAACATTTTGCGAAATGAATCTATGAAAGAATAAAAGGGAAAAAAAAAAAAAAACCCTTTTGGTTCAAACCCTGGTTTTGAAGAAATTGGAGAAAAGTGGATTCTATAAAATATCTATGAAATTAGTGTTAAATTTCTCATGAAATCAATAGAAATTCCTTATATTGATTGTGTAATTGAGATATTCATGTGATGAATAATTGTTGTCATTGGAAAATGTTATTGGCCTTGAAATGGTATACGTTGGAATATGAATGGAATAGTGATTGTGAACATAAAAAGGTATAAATGTCACATGGATTATATTTTGTTATGGTTTTTGAGAATCATTGAACAATGGAAAGTTTACTTTGAATAAATGTGGAGATTTATGGAGATATTATACAAATGAGATACTCATGAATAATCACCTCTCATTTCATGCATTTGCATCATTTTGAATATTGTTCAATTATGGTTATGCCTTGAAAACAAATTCATTGTTTTGAGAAAATAATTATTGTTATGGAAACGTTTTGGCCGGATAGGGGGTGTAATTAGTATTGTTTAAGTTGGCCTGAATGTTCAGGTTGAAAGATCGAAAACACGCAAGGAAAAGATACCACGTGTCTTCCAGTTAGGAGCTGGTGAAGTAAGGGATTGATAGTGCTTTTTATGCCTACTTACAGACAACAGTCTAGGGATTACCTGAGACGTATTTACCACCCCATTGTCTAAATTTTGAATTGATGAAAAAAATGAACATTTGAATAGGACATTACATGTATTTTCAAAAGAAACGAAAAACTTTGATATTTGAACATGACATGGCATTGCATTCATGAATATCAGACTGCTTAAAATATATATACTTTGTTAAGATATCTCTATTGGGATTTATGCTCACCTCTTGAATTTGTGCAGAAAAGGAACATTTGAATGGGACATTACATGTATTTTCAAAAGAAACGGAAAACTTTGATATTTGAACATGGCATGGCATTGCATTCACGTATATCAAACTGCTTAAAATATATATACTTTGTTAAGATATCTTTAAGTACTGTATTTTCTTTCTCTCTCTCTCTCTCTCTCTCTCTCTCTCTTTCTCTCTCTCTTTCTCTCTCTCTCTCTCCTTCTCTCTTTCTTCATCTTTTCTGTAGATCGATAGGAGAGATCGTTGACGCAGTAGTCACGTGGTGTGTCAATACTAGGGTCTCTTTCTTTTCTCTCATTTTATCTCTCTTGAGGTAACGATTTCAGAACCTGGAAGAAGGCTTCTTGAATGACGATTAGAAGGGTGTGATGTCCAAGGGATTGGCTTAATTAGTACAGTTTAGGGCATAAGGGTGTGATGTCTCTAAATCTCAAGTTCAACTCTCATTAGGTATTATTAATTTTTTGAGACCACGTTTATAAATTGTGTCTGATATTATTTGATCTATATAAAACAGACACTTTACGGAAATTTTAAAATTAATCAAAATATACGTAAATTTACCCAAACAAGTAATCATAAATAAATAAATAAAAAAAAAAACCCAAGAAGAGGCTGGCTGAAAATTGCGGGGACTTGGATACTTGAGCATTTGACATCATTTTTTTCTAACTTTAAAAAATGTGGGCAGAATGAAGAAAGAACAGAGGGAGTGTGTCTGGCACGCATGGTCTGTCCTGTCCACCTCTTGTCAACAATGAATAACACACAAAAGTCATGTTGATGTTGGAGTTGGAGTTGGAGTTGGAATTGGAATTGGTCTAATTTAGATTTTGCTTTTACCTTTTTTTGATATTCCTCAAAGTCACTTTTAGTCCTGTAAGGACACGGATTTTATTTTTAAAAAAATATTTAAAATATTCAAAAAGTACTCATAAGTTTACTTATAAGAATATAATAGAATATGTGTTAATTTTTAATTTGTTACACACTTAATTTTATATGTAAATTTATGAGTATAAATATATAGATCTGTAACATCATTCTTTATTTTATACACAAATCTACTTGTGGACTTTGATCAACATTTTATATGTACTCTCTAGGAAATATTTCGGTGTGTAATTCACAACATATACAACCCTACTATAAAATTATGTAATGATATCACAAAAACGGATAAATTAAATACAAATTCGCGTCAATTTGTAAAAACTTAAAACTTATGTAAATTTATATTCAACTTACATATTTTTATGAGATCATTTAGGTAAAGGGATGTGATTGAGACCCTCTCTAATCCCCACTCCCACCACCCCCACAGTGGGGGCTGGTGATTGGAGGAAAAAAAAAAAAAAAATTGGCCAATCAGAGAGAGAGGGGGTCGTGAGGGTGCTTCATTATAGGGGTCCAAGTCATTTTCCTTCTGTAAATTTGTGAAAACTTATGTAATTTTATAATAGAATTGCATACGGTGTGTGGCGAATTTTTCATATTGTTTTGGAATTATTCTCTGTTTGGTAATTTTTTTATTTTTTTAACTTTCTTTTTATTAAAATGTTTACTCTTAAATCTTTACACCTAGGTCTTAAAATTTTTTGAGACATTTAACAAATACATTCTTGAGTATAACTCTATATGAGTTGGAATACTAGGTAAAAGTGCTTCTTAAGGTTCTTTTAGGTTTTTAAATCTTCCGAGTCAATCCTCTTTCATTTTTATTTTTTTAGTATTTTACGTCTATTTTGCACTTATAAGATCAAAATCTCACTACCAAAACAAAATTGAGTTCAACAAATCAAGATCTAACAACACCAATGGAGGACGGCGATACTTGGAAAGTTCGTAAAAAGCTGGTGTTTTGACTTTTTTAGCTTATTTTGTCTTTTTGTGGGTAAGTTATGTGAGAGGTGTTGTGACCCAAAATTGGTAAAAAGCTGGAAGCTGACTTTTTACCAGCTTCCCAAAAGAGCACAGAATAGTATATGAAGGATATTCCTTCTCCAAATGATATAGAAAAGGGATGCATACAAAAGCTTTCTTACCTCATTCATTGGCTTATTCAAATGGTTTTATACTCATAGTGTTTTTTTTATATTCAAAGTTTTATGTTGGTTTTCGAAACTATCTAGCCATAAATTAAATAGCTTAAACTTGTAGATTTGAAAGCTTTTTCATATGAATTTTGTCATTGGTGATGTCAATATTCACAAGTTTCTTTGTAGTTTCTAAGAACTCTGGTATACTCTTCCGGTTCTTGAAATTTAATAGTTTGCTCTTCAAATTGGAGTGTGATTCTTTTTAATTTTCGAAGCACTGAATTTGAAAATTTGTCCAAAATTTGAAATTAGCTACAAATACAACTGACACTATTTTCTAAACTTACCTTTAAAATTGGAAATTTCACTAATTTTACACAATTTTTGAAGAAACTGAAATTTCACCAACTTTTCAATAAAATTTCACTCTCTAGATAATGTAAACATGGTGAAATTTTGTATTCATTATTTGACAAATTTTGATAAAAAGATCTCAAAAAATAAATTAATTAATTTTATCAAAAGCAAAGAGTTAAATCAAAGAGATAATTGTTGAAAAGTCCAAGCTAAGGAGGGTGTAAGGCATTAGATCCAGTAGATATTTTTTTTTTTAGTGAGAAGTCTACCATTTGTGAAATAATTTGGTGAGAAATCCTTTTATTTATTTTAAAATACATTTTACTTCCAATTTTATTCCTTAATTTATTTGTCGACTTTCGTTGACTATCTGTTCAAAAATTTTCACTATCTATTCAAAAAATTTCTATCTGTTCAAATTTTTCTCTCTATCTGTTAATTTTTTCCTATCTGTTCAATTTTTTTACCTATCTATTTAATTTTTTGACTATTTGTTCAAATATTTTTTTATCGGTTCAATTTGTTTCCCTTATCTGTTCATATATATATATATATATATATATATATATCCAAATAAAATATATCTGTTGAAATTTATCTGTTTAAAAATTCAATTTGTACAAATTATTTCTTGAAATTCTATAATCTTTTTCGTAACTGTTGAATATGAACCCAGATTGAATCGGTCAACAATAAAATTTCACCTTATTTTCATAAAATTAAATAGATAAAATCCTCTATCTATTTAATTTTTAATCACAGATCTAGTTTTTCTCCAATCTTCTCTCCATTTATCTGTCCAGTGCTTTAAATGTCCAACCAAAGAAAAAGATTCGAACACTATCTATTCACTTCAAATAGATCTGTGTTTGTAATTTGTTCAAACAATTTCTGTTTCTTCAAACAATTTATGTTTCTCTCTCTGTCTCTCTTTCCGCATAATCAAAATAAAAAAACTAGATCTCAAATCCAAAATCAATATTGAACAGTTGCCAATATTCCTGTATTAAACAAACAGCCATTTCAAAATTCCCCATGCACACTGACAGTAATAAATAACTTTTTTTGTGATGTCCCGAGTCCTTTTAAAGCAAATTGAGTGTATTCACTTGTATTTTTATCTCCTTTAATTGTCTTCATCATAGTTGAGCTTTTTGAGTTTTGTGTGGTTATTTATTCTTCTATGTAATCATTCTTGCATATATATTTTAGTGTGTTCTGAGATGTCATCTTGTACTTTTAAGAGTTGGAATGAAACCGGGAATGTGGGAATGTTTTGAGGTTGTTCTATCTTACTTTCAGGTTGAGATCGCTCAAGCAATCATTTGGTCACTTGAGCGGTGACATCAATCTTCCAGTATCTCGTTTTGCAGTCTAAACTTCTAGGAGCATGTATTCTTCACTCGAGCAAAGTTTTTTATCGCTTGAGTGGTCTTTTATAGGAGGTAAGGAGATTTTGGGAGTTAGTATTCTTCACTTGAGCTCATAATTTATTCACTCAAGTGGTCCTCATTTGAATTGTTCGCTGGAGTGTAGGATTGGTCACTCAAGTGGTCTATTCTCAGTCTGCTCCGAAAAATGTGTCCAATCACTCAAAAGTTTAGCCTTACACACTTTTCCTTTACTTTTTACTTTACTCTCTCTCTCTCTCTACATTAACTCTTACTTTTCTTTCTCTCATCTCTCTCTAGAAACCCTGTACCCACTTCATTTACTTCATTGATCTCTCCTTATCCACTGAGATTTTGACCATAGTGCCTTCTTTAATTTTGGAGAGCTCATCAAAGGCTATGTTGTGTGCGATGGAGATCAGATTTTATTGCCATTGATTTCGTAGCTTTCCATCTTTTCTTTTCAAAGTCTTGAGGTAGGGAGTTCTTTGAGTAATATATATGATTTTAGCATGTCTATTTCCGCCTTTTATGATCTTGGAAGTGTGGTGTGGATTTTGTAATGTGGGTTGTAAATGTTGATGAAAATGACTTTCCTTGTGAAGATGTCCAAATTAGAAATGTTTTATGAAACTTTTGAGAACATTTTGTGAAAGGGATCTATGAAAGAATAAAAGGAAAAAAATAAAAAATAAAAAAAAAACCCTTTTGGTTCAATCCCTGGTTTTGAAGAAATTGGAGAAAAGTGAATTTTATAAAATATCTATGAAATTAGTGTTAAATTTCTCATGAAATCAATAGAAATTCCTTATATTGATTGTGTAATTGAGATATTCATGTGATGAATAATTGTTGTCATTGGAAAATGTTATTGGCCTTGAAATGGTATATGTTGGAATATGAATGGAATAGTGATTGTGAACATAAAAAGGGATAAATGTCGCATGGATTATATTTTGTTATGATTTTTGAGAATCATTGAACAATGGAAAGTTTACTTTGAATAAATGTGGAGATTTATGGAGATATTATACAAATGAGATACTCATGAATAATCACCTCTCATTTCATGCATTTGCATCATTTTGAATATTGTTCAATTATTGTTATGCCTTGGAAACAAATTCATTGTTTTGAGAAAACAATTATTATTATGGAAACGTTTTGGCCGAATAGGGGGTGTAATTAGTATTGTTTAAGTTGGCCTGAATGTTCAGGCTGAAAGATCGAAAACACGCAAGGAAAAGATACGACGTGCCTTCCAGTTAGGAGCTGGTGAAGTGAGGGATTGATAGTGCTTTTTATGCCTACTTACAGACACCGGCCTAGGGATTACCTGAGACGTATTTACCACCCCATTGTCTAAATTTTGAATTGATGAAGAAAATGAACATTTGAACGGGACATTACATGTATTTTCAAAAGAAACGAAAAACTTTGATATTTGAACAAGGCATGGCATTGCATTCATGAATATCAAACAACTTAAAATATATATACTTTGTTAAAATATCTCTATTGGGCTTTATGCTCACCTCGTGAATTTGTGCAAAAAAGGAACATTTGAACGGGACATTACATGTATTTTCAAAAGAAACGGAAAACTTTGATATTTGAACATGGCATGGCATTGCATTCACGTATATCAGACTGCTTAAAATATATATACTTTGTTAAGATATCTCTATTGGGCTTTATACTCACCCCTAGTGGATTTGTGCAGAAAATGAGGTGGTGATCCCGCCTAGTTGAATGTGTGAAGTGTTTTGAAAAGGGCAAGAGGCTTTTCTTTTGTGTATCTTTGGCAAACCAAGAGCTTAATATGTTTGGGTTTGACAACTTTTTGTGTAACCATGTTTAAGTCTTGGAAGTTGTGGGCATATGTTTTGTAGTTATTTCTTTACTTGTTATTGTAGCACATGTTATTAGGGGTGCGACTTGGGCGGGCTTAACCCGAGCAACCCGAGCCCAGCCCGAGTTTTTTTAGGGCTTGGGCAACTATATCTTGTAATCTGGACGGGCCTGGGCAGATTTTTGTTGTCCGAACTGTAATTCGGGCCGGGCTTGGGCAGAACCAATGGCCAACCCGAGCAACCCGAACCCAAATTGAATTTAATATAATATATAAATTATATAATATATATAAATTAAGTAAAAGAGTTAGTCTTAATTTTTATTTTTTATTTTTTTTTTGGTTAGTCTTCCACCATTAGATTAGCATCTTTTATGTCTACCCTTAGATTAAATCTAAAAAAACCCTATCTATCTACCTTATCTCTCTCTCACAGACTCATTTGATTTTTTGTTCAACTTTGAAGAACTTTGAAGAACGGCGGAGGCGAAACCCTATTGTCACGACCCCATTCCGCCCCTAGTAGAATGGTGCCATGATGGCCAGTAATACGCGATTACCGAAGGCCGACTTATAAAATTTCACACACAATCAGAGTATAACCATATGGGGCTCACGAATGCGGAAGCAATAATTTAAAATACAAGTGGTCCATAAGAGCAGTGTATAAGTTTAAATGGAATGGCATACAACTTTGCAAAACTTTACAATTTGAATACAAATACCAAGAAGTACAAAATACATATTACATCCTGACCAAAAGGCTTCTCAAGCCAACATGTGTAAGTTACAAGTATTATAAGCCGAGAAGCATAATTTTCAAGACTGCCGACATGAATACAAGTCAGGCCGACATAACAAAAACTCCGAACAAGCTCGCAACTCACACCTAGGCGTCACTGCCTTCCTGCTCATCACCTACATATATATAGAGAGGGTGGGCTTGGATACTCAGTGAATGGTATAAATAATAAAGGGTTTGCATGACTGGTATTCAAGATCTTCATCAAACAATACATAACATAATTAGTGCAAGTCAAAGGATGAACCAAGTCCATCTAGCAAATCTATCAAGTTTCAAGGATACTTATTAGCATCATTATAATACAAGTGATGACATCTCGGCAAACAAACCCACGCGGTAAACCGTCAGTGGCAACAAGGCAAGACAAGACAAGACAAGACAAGGGAGATATCTCAATTCAACGGTGTCATTGCATTATAGTCCCTGGACACTAAGGACTTGTGCTACTAATGCTTAGAGTCCCCTAGCACATACGGACTTCCAAACTTTGTGCTACTAATACTTATAGTCCCTTAGCACGTACGGACTTCCAAATTTTGTGCTACTAATGCTTATAGTCCCCTAGCACGTACGGACTTCCGAACTTTGTGCTACTAATGCTTATAGTCCCCTAGCACGTACGGACTTCCGAGAATGTCATCAAACCAAGGTAGTACATATTTCCAATTAGGAATAACCATTCATGCTGATAATTACGTTTCAAAACAAAGCAAAACAAGACTTTTATCAAAGTATTATAACATAGCTTTATTAAAAATACCACTCACTTAGTTCTTCAAACGTCGGGGTCAAGGCAAGTCCAAGTCCTACAAACACATGGTAAAGTCTGTTGGATGCACTTTCAAACAAGTTTCACATGCATGCAGATGATCTCGGCATTCCTCACGACTAAGTCAGATCAAAACAAACACAGTTCTTTATTTCGGGAAAACATGCTGGGCAACTACCAGATCAAGGCCGAGGTCCCACACCTCCTTGCCGAGGTGTGGCCACGACGGCCACATTCAAAGAAATGAAGTCGGGAAAAATCTGGGTTTCCCTCTCTTGCAGAACATGATGGACATGAAGAACATGAACATGAGGAAGATGAATGCAAGGGTCATAATTTGCTATTACGAAAACAGAGATTTCATGCTATGAGTTCGAAAACATGGACCTGGATACCCATATTCAAGGATCTTGTGGGAACAAACACAAAAACATGAATCTTAATGAAACCTTTTGGATTAAACGAGACTTTTGTTCCAGAACACATGAATACCACTTTTCTCTTTCTAAAACTGAACTTTTAATCAATGCATGGCTTGCAAATCAGGTTCGATCATGCAATGCAGCTAGATGATTAACAAGAACAACAAGAGTAGGTCAAGAATCTAACCTTAATACACGAATCTAACGGTTAGATCTCTAAGAATCAAGCTCGAAGATCCACTTTCTCACTCTAAAACTCCTTCTTCCTTCTAGAGCTTCTCTCTCTTCTCAACGCAAGGATATGATACAAAATGATAGGTTCTACTCACTGTCGGCTGATTTATCACTCAACTTGGACACGTGGCAACGGCTGGTTGGTTCTCCTAAAAAAGGTGGCTGACAGACCAGACAAGGTATGGCGAAAGAGTGTTTAACAAGTAAGGCGGCATGGCACTCTGACAAAGTACTGACATCGGGTGAAAACATCAGCTCCGGTAGGCGAGGTATCTATGATCCCGGCTAGGACGGACAACACTTGGCCTAGCTGTGCCACACCTCGGCCTAGATGTGCCACACCTCGGCCTAGGCTGCGCCAATCCAGAACAAGATCACTTGGGTTCACGGACAACATCTCGACCTAGATGATACACTTCTCGGCCTCGGTGATACACCTCGGCTTAGAAAATGACATCTCGGCCAATATGCCGGGACGAAGGTAGAGGTCAACCAAAGTGGTTCCAAGATAATTCTAGACTGAAGATGACCTCGGCTAAACTCACACCAAGCAAGGTAGGAAACATGCTGTAACACTTAAACGAACAAGGACAAGACTTGAAATGCAAGCTTACAAGACAAAATCACATGAATGCATATGAGTATGGTTAGGACATCGTGAGGGTTATTACACCTATCGTCCCCGATCTCCACCTTCATTCACTTTCTCCTTCTTCAGCCCTGGTAGATCCGTCTTGGGTAAGCTTCCTCCTTTTTTGTTCTTGCATCAGGAATATGTAACTGATTTATATATAAATATATATATCTTTTGGTTGAGAGGCGTGGGTTTATCTTTTGGTTGGCCTTTTATCTTTTAGGTTTTGCTAGTCTGCTCTAATGGATGTATTGTTTTGCTCCTGCTGGTTATTGATTAATAGAAACCTCTAATTAAAGGGAAGTTGGGTTCACTGTGCTTCACTTATATTTAATTGAACTTTGAATTATTCTGGTTGCTTCGAAATTATTTTGTAATCCTCTAATTAAAGGGAAAAAAAGAAGGTTATGGCTACATCTTTAGGGTTCTGGACTAAGCTTTGTAATTCTTTTTGTTTTTTATATTTTTTGTGGATGGGGGGAGAAGACATGATGTTTTTACTTTGTTCAATCTTGTTACCTTCTTGTTGCTTGTAAAAGGACAACAAAGCTTTCTTTCTAGAATCCAGTATTCCTCTCCATGCCTAAACTCCTCCCTTATCCTGAACATATAAAGCAGACTATAAAAACAAGATCCACTGTGGGCCAAGTAATAGCTTCCTGCATCCAGTCAAAATCAGTGGGCCAAGTAATAGTTGATGAACTACTTAACAAAAATTGCACTTTATTTTTTTTCTTTTAAAGTTCTGAGTATTACCAAATGAAACTCTCTTTCTAAAACTGTAATATTTGTTCTTGTGTTTATTTGGTTATGTTATATATGTTTGTAAATATCATTATCTTTCTTTTTTCAGTGTAGAGGAAGCTCTTGCAAGATTGTATGCCAGACATGATGGAGGAAACTGATGGAGAGAATAACAAGTGTTTGTTGTGTGGAAGTTTTATATGTACTAGTGTTTGTGGTTGTTTGATTTATGCACCAGATGTTGAAGTTTGTTGTTTGATTCTTTGTTAATTCTCAATTGTCTGGTGGACAGCAGAGAGTTTCATTTGGTGACCACAAAATAACTTTGAATAATTAATTACAGGTTTTAAAACAGGTTTCTCAATTCTACCTACAGGTTTCAAAGCAAATCTACCTACAAGTTTCTGGACTCTGGCAATTCGGGCAATTTGAGCTAACCTGAGTTCAAAATACAAAGCTTGGGCCAGGCTTGGGCAGCAATGCTCGGGTTCATGGTCGGGTTTGGGCGGCCTTGGGCACTGCCAAAAACAATTCGGGTCGGGCTTGGGCAGACCCCTAACCAAACCGAACCCGCCCGAGTTGCACCCCTACATACTATAGATTCACCCTTTTAGGAAATTGAATATATATTGCATATGAACACTTTTGTATATCTCGCATACAAAATGAAATGCTATTTGAGGGAAACTGATTAATCAAGGTGGAAATGGAGTATCGGTTGGAAATCATCATGTTTAATCTATGTCTTTTATTTGGGGGCATTACATTTTCAGCGATTTAAGTGTTTAATTTGTCTCTATCTATTGAAAACTTCGAACTGAAAACTTCAATCTTAATAATCTTCATCAAAATTGTTCAATCATTCAAAGACTAATCTGAGAGGGAAAAAAAATACAAATTCCCATTTTCAGCACCAAGTAGCAAATTGTAAAATAATAGACATCTGAAAGTAAAAAATATATGAAACGAAAAATTAACAGATTGAAAAGACTGAAACCTGAGTAAGTGAGAAAACAGAGAAGAAAGATCAATGAGTGAGAAACCAATCTTCCTGGTGATCATGATGATGATGACGAAAATCAGAGACGTCACTGAAGTCCTCACAGAGGTGAGAATCTTCATCTTTGATCCTCAAGATTTGGCTATGCACGTAAACAACATTCTTCGGAGTCCACTACCCAAACTTCGCTATCGACCTTGGCGATTCAATCTCGTCCGATGATCCAACACTTCGTTGATCCGTCTTAATCTCCATACCACATACCTTCGGCTTTGATTTTGCATACAGTCTTCGATCAAATTCTCGACTTCAATGATGGTGGAGGTAGCGAGATTGATGTTTGAGATCTAATCGTCATTTAAGAAGCCCTCTTTCCAAGTTCTGAAATCATTACCTCAAGAGAGAGAAAACGAGAGAAAATAAAAAGACCTTGGCACTGACACACCACGCGCCGCCATCCCTACGGCGCTACTGCGTCGATGATCTCTCCGTTCATTGATTTCATTTTCTTCGCACTGCATATACAACATATATTTCTCTCTCTCCCTATAACTCTGATTCTTCCATGCGTCTATTATTTAAAAAAAAAAATCTCGGTAACTCTCCTTCGTTAATGCCTCTCTGCTCTCTATTTCTATTCCATTATCTCTTCTCTAATATGCAAATCTGGTTTCACTTTTTCTGCTACTGCAACAAATCAATATTTGCACATATATACAAATATCTATCTATCTATACTATTATAAAGTGAACACCTCTTATCGTGTCTTGAAGCTTTTATTTCTTATGCTGCCATGTGTCTACTTTTTTATTTGAAAAAAAAATTAGATGGATAAGAGGAGGGGATTTGAACCTTAAACTTATGTCAAATGAGTAAGACTTTTACCACTTAACTAGAACACAACATGTGATAAATATTTTATTTTATTTTTATTTATTTGAATTGCACACGCATCGCGTGCGGCAACCGCTAGTATATATATATATATATATATAATCAAGGAGATAAAGTGAAAGCAACAAGGTAAAATTCCCAAAGCCAAAATTCTTTTATTAAAGGCACAATCTTGAATTTATTTTTTATTTTTTATTTTTTTTGTTGATTTTGGTCTTAAAGAAATTCTCATAGTCCAGATTGAAACACCTTCAACCATTTTCGCCGTTTATTGCCAGCGATTTATTTGGTTCAACAGGTTTTTACCTAGAAAGAATGTAGATGAGAGAAGAAGCGAGAGAGGAGAAGAACTCCAACATAGAAGGAGAAGAAGAAGAGAGGAGAAGGAGAGGGGTGGGGTGGGGTCACCGAGAGAAAGGAGAGTGCGCCGGAGATGGAGAAGAACATTGGTGACTGGTGTCTTCTGTCTCTCTTCGTTTCTCTTTTCACGCTCTTTTTTTTTATTTTTAATTTCTCCCATTAAAATGACGTTGTTTTGGTGAGGTATTGATCTCAACCCTTGATTCCATTAATGGGACAGGTGTCGCGCCCTCATAAATTCACTATAGGATCACTAGAGGATCACTCTAGAGGATCTTAACGCCTGTCATCCTCGTTCTCTCTCTCTCTCCCCTCTTTTTCCTCTTTTTCTCTTCATCTTCTCTCTCTTATATCAGTACTAACGAAACACCTCTGATACCACCGTCCTCTCCCCGTCTCTCTCCCCTTCTCTCTTTCTTCATCTTTTCTCTAGATCGATAGGAGAGATCATCGACGCAGTAGTCGCGTGGTGTGTCAATACTAGGGTCTCTTTCTTTTCTCTCGTTTTATCTCTCTTGAGGTAACGATTTCAGAACCTGAAAGGAGGCTTCTTGAATGACGATTAGATCTCATATTAGATCTTAAACATCGATTTTGCCGTCGCTACCATCATCGGAGTCGAGAATTGATCGGAGTCTGTATGCAAAACTGAAGCCGAATGTGTGCGGTATGGAGATCGAGACGGATCAACAGAGTGTTGGATCATCGGACGAGATTGAATCGCCAAGGTCGGTGGCGAAGTTTGGGCAGTAGACTCTGAAGAATGTTGTTTACGTGCATAGCCAGATCTTGAGGATCAAAGATGAAGATTCTCACCTCCGTGAGGACTTCGGTGAGGTCTCTGGCTCTGTTCATCATGCAGTGGTGAGGGTTATTACAAAGATCTAATATGAGATCTAAACGTCATTCAAGAAGCCTTTTTCCAGGTTCTGAAATCGTTAAAGAGAGATAAAATGAGAGAAAAGAAAGAGACCCTAGTATCGACACACCACGCGACTACTGCATCGACAATCTCTCCTATCGATCTAGAGAAAAGATGAAGAAAGAGAGAAGGAGAGAGAGAGAGAGAGAGAGAGAGAGAGAGAGAGAGATGACGGTGGTGTCAGAGGTGTTTCGTTAGTGGTGATATAAGAAAGAGAAGAGGAGGAGAAAAAGAGAAAAAAGAGGAGAGAGAGAGAGAGAGAGAGAGAGAGAGGATGACAGGCGTTAAGATCCTCTAGAGTGATCCTCTAGTGATCCTACAGTGAATTTATGAGGGCGCGACACCTGTCCCATTAATGGAATCAAGGGTTGAGATCAACCCCTCACCAAAACGACGTCGTTTTAATGGGAGAAATTAAAAAAAAAAAGAGCGTGAAAAGAGAAACGAAGAGAGACAGAAGACACTAGCCATCGAAGTTCTTCTCCATCTTCGGCGCACTCTCCTTCTTCTCGGCGACCCCACTCCACTCCACCCCACCCCTCTCCTTCCCCTCTCTCTTCTTCTTCTTCTTCTTCTTCTATGCTGGAGTTCTTCTCCTCTCACGCTTCTTCTCTCATCTACATTCTTTCTAGTAAAAACCTGTTGAACCAAATAAATCGTTGGCAATAAACGGCGAAAAAGGTTGAAGGTGTTTCAATCTGGACTATGAGAATTTCTTTAAGACCAAAATCAACAAAAAAAAAATAAAAAAAATAAAAAATAAATTCAAGATTGTGCCTTCAATAAAAGAATTTTGGCTTTGTGGATTTTACCTTGCTGCTTTCACTTTATCTCCTTGATTGTATAATTTATATGTATATATATATATATATATATTTGTATATATGTGCAAATGATTTGTTGCAGTAGTAGAAAAAGTGAAACCAGATTTGCATATTAGAGAAGAGATAATGGAATAGAAAAAGAGAGCAGAGAGGCGTTAACGGAGGAGAGTTACCGAGATTTATTTTTTAAAATAATAGACGCATGGAAAAATCAGAGTTATAGGGAGAGAGAGAAATATATGTTGTATATACAGTGCGAAGAAAATGAAATCAATGAACGGAGAGGTCGTCGACGCAGTAGAGCCGTATGGATAGCGGAGTGTGGTGTGTCAGTGCCAAGGTCTTTTTATTTTCTCTCGTTTTCTCTCTCTTGAGGTAATGATTTCAGAACCTGGAAAGAGGGCTTCTTAAATGACGATTAGATCTCAAACATCAAACTCGCTGCCTCCACCATCATTGGAGTCGAGAATTTGATCAAAGACTGTATGCAAAATCGAAACCGAAGGTATGTGGTATGGAGATTAAGACAGTTCAACAAAGTGTTGGATCATCGGATGAAATTGAATCGCCAAGGTCGGTAGCGAAGTTTGGGCAGTGGACTCCGAAGAATGTTGTTTACGTGCATAGCCAAATCTTGAGGATCAAAGATGAAGATTCTCACCTCTGTGAGGATTTCAGTGAAGTCTTTGGTTTTCTTCATCATCATCATGATCACCAGGAAGATTGGTTTCTCACTCATTGATCTTTCTTCTCTCTGTTTTCTCACTCACTCAGGTTTCAGTCTTTTCAATTTGTTAATTTTTCGTTTCATATATTTTTTACTTTCAGATGTCTATTATTTTACAATTTGCTACTTGGTGCTGAAAATGGGAATCTGTATTTTTTTTTTCCTCTCAGATTGGTGTTTGAATGATTGAACAATTTTGACGAAGATTATTAAGATTGAAGTTTTCAATTCGAAGTTTTCAACAAATAGAGACAAATTAAACACTTAAATGGCTGAAAATGTAATGCCCCCAAATAAAAGACATAGATTAAACATGATGATTTCCAACCGATACTCGATTTCCACCTTGATGAATCAGTTTCCCTCAAATAGCATTTCATTTCGTATGCGAGATATACAAAAGTGTTCACATGCAATATATATTCAATTTCCTAAAAGGGTGAATCTATAGCATGTGCAACAACAACAAGTAAAGAAATAACTACAAGACATATGCCCACAACTTCCAAGACTTAAACCTGGTTACACAAAAAGTTGTCAAACCCAAACATATTAAGCTCTTGGTTTGCCAAAGATATACAAAAGAAAAGCCTCTTGCCCTTTTCAAAACACTTCACACCTTCAACTAGGCGGGATCACCACCTCATTTTCTGCACAAATCCACTAGGGGTGAGCATAAAGGCCAATAGAGATATCTTAACAAAGTACATATATTTTAAGCAGTCTGATATACATGAATGCAATGCCATGCCATGTTCAAATATCAAAGTTTTCCGTTTCTTTTGAAAATACATGTAATGTCCCATTCAAATGTTCCTTTTCTGCACAAATTCACGAGGTGAGCATAAAGCCCAATAGAGATATCTTAACAAAGTATATATATTTTAAGCAGTTTGATATTCATGAATGCAATGCCATGTCATGTTCAAATATCAAAGTTTTTCGTTTCTTTTGAAAATACATGTAATGTCCCGTTCAAATGTTCATTTTCTTCATCAATTCAAAATTTAGACAATGGGGTAGTACATACGTCTCAGGTAATCCGTAGACTGGTGTCTGTAAGTAGGCATAAAAAACACTATCAATCCCTCACTTCACTAGCTCCTAACTGGAAGACACGTGGTATCTTTTCCTTGCGGGTTTTCGATCTTTCAGCCTGAACATTCAGGCCAACTTAAACAATACTAATTACACCCCCTATCCGGCCAAAACGTTTCCATAACAATAATTGTTTTCTCAAAACAATGAATTTGTTTCCAAGGCATAACCATAATTGAACGATATTCAAAATGATACAAATGCATGAAATGAGAGGTGATTATTCATGGGTATCTCATTTGTATAATATCTCCATAAATCTCCACATTTATTCAAAGTAAACTTTCCATTGTTCAATGATTCTCAAAAACCATAACAAAATATAATCCATGTGACATTTATACCTTTTTATGTTCACAATCACTATTCCATTCATATTCCAACGTATACCATTTCAAGGCCAATAACATTTTCCAATGACAACAATTATTCATCACATGAATATCTCAATTACACAATCAATATAAGGAATTTCTATTGATTTCATGAGAAATTTAACACTAATTTCATAGATATTTTATAAAATCCACTTTTCTCCAATTTCTTCAAAACTAGGGTTTGAACCAAAAGGGGTTTTTTTTTTTTTCCCCCTTTTATTCTTTCATAGATTCCTTTCACAAAATGTTCTCAAAAGTTTCATAAAACATTTCTAATTTGGACATCTTCACAAGGAAAGTCATTTTCATCAACATTTACAACCTACATTACAAAATCCACACCACACTTCCAAGATCATAAAAGACGGAAATAGACATGCTAAAATCATATATATTACTCAAAGAACTCCCTACGTCAAGACTTTGAAAAGAAAAGATGGAAAGCTACGAAATCAACAGCGTTAAAATATGATTTCCATTGCATACAACATAGCCTTTGATGAGCTCTCCAAAATTAAAGAAGGCACTATGGTCAAAATCTCAATGGATAAGGAGAGATCAATGACGTAAATGAAGTGGGTGTAGGGTTTCTAGAGAGAGATGAGAGAAAGAAAAGTAAAAAGTAAAGGAAAAGTGTGTAAGGCTAAACTTTTGAGTGATTGGACACATTTTTCGGAGCAAACTGAGAATAGACCACTTGAGTGACCAATCTTGCACTCGAGCGAACAATTCAAATTTGAGGACCGCTCGAGCGAATAAATTATGAACTCAAGCGAAGAATACTAACTCCCAAAATCTCCCTACCCCCTGTAAAAGACCACTCAAGCGATAAAAAACTTTGCTCGAGTGAAGAATATATGCTCCTAGAAGTTCAGACTGCAAAACGAGATACAGGAAGATTGATGTCACCGCTCAAGTGACCAAATGATTGCTCGAGCGATCTCAACCTGAAAGTAAGATAGAACAACCTCAAAACATTCCCACATTCCCGATTTCATTCCAACTCTCAAAAGTACAAGATGACATCTCAGAACACACTAAAATATATATGCAAGAATGATCACATAGAAGAATAAATAATCACATGAACCTCAAAAGGCTCAACTGTGATGGAGACAATTAAAGGAGATAAAAATACAAGTGAACACACTCAATTTGCTTTAAAAGGACTCGGGACATCACAAAAAAAGTTATTTATTACTTTCAGTGTGCATGGGGAATTTTGAAATGGCCGTTTGTTTAATGCAAGAATATTGGCAACTGTTCAATATTGATTTTGGATCTGAGATCTAGTTTTTTTATTTTGATTATGCGGAAAGAGAGATAGAGAGAGAAACATAAATTCTTTGAAGAAACAGAGAGAAACAGAAATTGTTTGAACAAATTACAAACACAGATCTATTTGAAGTGAATAGATAGGGTTCAAATCTTTTTCTTTGGTTGAACAAAGCACTAGACAGATAAATAGAGAGAAGAATGGAGAAAAACTAGATCTGGGAGTAAAAATTAAATAGATAGAGGATTTTATCTATTCAATTTTATGAATATAATGTGAAATTTTATTGTTGACCGATTCAATCTGGGTTCATATTCAACAGATACGAAAAAGATTATAGAATTTCAAGAAATAATTTGTACAAATTGAATTTTTAAACAGATAAATTTCAACAGATAGATTTTATTTGGATATATATTTGAACAATTTTATTTGGATATATATTTGAACAGATAAGGGAAACAAATTAAACAGATAAAAAAATATTTGAACAAATAGTTAAAAAATTAAATAGATAGGTAAAAAAATTGAACAGATAGGAAAAAATTAACAAATAGGGAGAAAAATTTGAACATATAGAAAATTTTTGAATAGATAGTGAAATTTTTTGAACAGATAGTCAACGAAAGTCGACAAATAAATTAAGGAATAAAATTGGAAGTAAAATGTCTTTTAAAAAAAATAAAAGGATTTCTCACCAAATTATTTCACAAATGGTAGACCTCTCACTAAAAAAAAAAATCTACTGGATCAAATGCCTTATACCCTCTTTAGCTTGGACTTTTCAACAATTATCTCTTTGATTTAACTCTTTGCTTTTGATAAAATTAATTAATTTATTTTTTGAAATCTTTTAATCAAAATTTGTCAAATAATGAATACAAAATTTCACTATGTTTACATTATCTAGAGAGTGAAATTTTATTGGAAAGTTGGTGAAATTTCACTTTCTTCAAAATTTGTGTAAAATTAGTGAAATTTCCAATTTTAAAGGTAAATTTAGAAAATAGTGTCAATTGTATTTGTAGCTAATTTCAAAATTTGGACAAAATTTCAAATTTAGTGCTTCGAAAATTAAAAAGAATCACACACCAATTTGAAGAGCAAACTATTAAATTTCAAGAAGCGGAAGAGTATACGAGAGTTCTTAGAAACTACAAAGAAACTTGGGAATATTGACATCACCAATGACAAAATTCATATGAAAAAGCTTTCAAATCTACAAGTTTAAGCTATTTAATTTATGGCTAGATAGTTCCGAAAACCAACATAAGACTTTGAATATCAAAAAAACACTATGAGTATAAAACCATTTGAATAAGCCAATGAATGAGGTAAGAACGCTTTTGTATGCATCCCTTTTCTATATCATTTGGAGAAGGAATATCCTTCATATACTATTCTGTGCTCTTTTGGGAAGTTGGTAAAAAGCCAGCTTCCAATTTTTTTAGCAATTTTGGGTCACATCACCTTTCACATAACTTACCCAGAAAAGGACAAAATAAGTTAAAAAAGTCAAAAAATCAGCTTTTTACCAACTTCTCAAGTATCGCCGTCCTCTATTGGTGTTGTTAGATCTTGATTTGTCGAACTCAATTTTGTTTTGGTAGTGAGATTTTGATCTTATAAGTGCAAAACAGACGTAAAATACTAAAAAAATAAAAATAAAAGAGGATTGACTCGGAAGATTTAAAAACTTAAAAGAACCTTAAGAAGCACTTTTACCTAGTATTCCAACTCATATAGAGTTATACTCAAGAATGTATTTGTTAAATGTCTCAAAAAATTTTAAGACCTAGTTGAAAAGATTTAAGAGTAAACATTTTAATAAAAAGAAAGTTAAAAAAATAAAAAAATTACCAAACAGAGAATAATTCCAAAACAATATGAAAAATTCTCCACACACCGTATGCAATTCTATTATAAAATTAGATAAGTTTTCACAAATTTACATAAGGAAAATGACTTAGACCCCCACAATGGGACACCCTCACGACCCCCTCTCTTTCTAATTGGCCAGTTTTTTTTTTTTTTTCTCCTCCAATCAGCAGCCCCTACGTGTGTGTGGGGGTGGTGGGAGTGGTGATTGGAGGGGATCTCAATCACGTCCCTTTATATAAATGATCTCATAAAACTATGTAAGTTGAATATAAATTTACATAAGTCTTAAGTTTTTACGAATTGACTCGAATTTGTATTTAATTTATCTATTTTTGTGATATCATTACATAATTTTATAATAAGGTTGTATATGTTGTGTATTACACACCGAAATATTTCCTAGAGAGTATACATAAAATGTTGATCAAAGTCCACAAGTAGATTTGTGTATAAAATAAAGAATGATGTTAAAGATCTACACATTTATACTCATAAATTTACACATAAAATTAAGTGTGTAACAAATTAAAAATTAATACATATCTTATTATATTATTATAAGTAAAATTATGAGTACTTTTTGAAAATTTTAAATATTTTTTTAAAAATAAAATCCATGTCCTTACAGGACTAAAAGTGACTTTGAGGAATATCAAAAAAAGGTAAAAGCAAAATCTAAATTAGACAAATTCCAACTCCAACTCCAACTCCAACATCAACATGACTTTTGTGTGTTATTCATTGTTGACAAGAGGTGGACAGGACAGACACACTCCCGCTGTTCTTTCTTCATTCTGCCCACATTTTTAAAAGTTAGAAAAAATGATGTCAAATGCTCAAGTATCCAAGTCCCCGCAATTTTCAGCCAGCCTCTTCTTGGGTTATTTATTTATTTATTTATGATTACTTGTTTGGGTAAATTTACGTATATTTTGATTAATTTTAAAATTTCCGTAAAGTGTCTCTTTTTTATAGATCAAATAATATCAGACACAATTTATAAACGTAGTCTCAAAAAATTAATAATACCTAAAGAGAGTTGAACTTGAGATTCAGAGACATCACACCCTTATGCCCTAAACTATACTCATTAAGCCAATCCCTTGGAATTCACCCAACTACTTCTTGTATCTAGCGCGGTTAAATAAACCAAATTACTTGAGTTGAATTCGTATTCGATTTATTAAAATTTTGTTTAAGATTAATTTATTATATAAATATTTTAGACTTGAATATAATTTTAAACTCGTTAAGTTTTTAAACTTTATTTAAACAACTTACTACTTAACTTAATAAGCTTATATGTACTATAAAAATTCAAGTTACTCGAGCTTAACTCGTGTTTGACTAGTTAAAAACTTGTCTAAGATCAACTTGTTATGTAACAAGTCAAGTTCGAACACATTTTGAAACTCGTTAAATTTTTAAATCAAATTTAAACAGCTTTCTACTTTAACTCAACTTGACTCGTTTATAATTCCACATGTGTCTTTGATAATCCAATACATCACACTTCTATTAACTTTGATTATGGTTCTGTTTTTAAAAATAGTTAGGACAATTTGAATCATTTCGATTTGTAATTATAGGGTTTCAGCTTACAATGAACCGGATTGAATCCTAATATATTTGTTTGTTATTTTTTAGGAAAATCTTTCGGTACACAACCTTTATGCACATTTGTTACATATTTTTTTAGTACATGTTATGTATTTTTGTGACATGTTATATAATTTTTTTGGTAGAATTACAATAATTTATAATTCAAAAATGAAATTACATATTTTTATGATAAAATTACACATTTTGTGATTTAAAAATATGTGAGATGATCACAACATAGGTAAATTTTATTTCTAAAACACAAATTATCGTAACACTATTAGAAGATTCACATAATATTGGCTACAATTTAAACACAAATTATTATAATTTTATTAAAAAATTTATATAATATTTGTCATAAAAATTAATAATAAGATGCATATTAGTTCTTAGCTTTTACAACTCCAAGAGGTAGATAAATGGTTTTGGGCTTTTCTTTCTAAGCAGTAGGTCCTGGGGCTTCATCATCCACTATTATTTAAGACTATCCACCCATCTAGGACTTGTGTCCTGATAATTGTCCTGTATCTTTGTTTGGACCGACAGACATGTGTTTAGAATTAGATTAATAATTTAATAAAATATATAATCATTGGAAAATTCTATGATATATACCCCACGATGTTTGTGATTTTTGGATATGATTTAGGGAAAATCGGTTTAAGGTCCTTATCTAACTTTTAGTAATGGATTAGGTCCACAATGTGTTCTTTTGTAGCCTAAGGTCCCTCAATGTTATTTTAGAGTGTAAAATACCTGTCTTACCCTTGTTTATAATATACGTTGTTTTGAATTTGGCAGCTAAAGATCATATTGATATTTTGTGGGAGATTACGTGAGGATGAACTTGACGATTCAGATTTTTGTGGAGATTTTCTAGGGTTTTTGTAGGTGTTGAAATCCTGTTCGTTGTTTGTAGGTGTTGAAATCCTGTACGAGTTGAAATCATGTTCGCTGTTTGTAGGTGTTGATCGATCGTGTAGGAGTTGAAATCTGGTTCATTGTGTTTGATTTGATTTCATGTGGAGTTGAATTAGATAAGTTTTCAATTTTTGATTTGATTTGATCGTGTAGGTATTGAATTAGGTTTTTGTTTTTAGTTTTGATCAATGTGAGAGAGACGAACTCAGTATTGTTGTTTTTGATTTTTGAAGTTAATTTTTCATTATCTGTTATTGATGAATTTTCGATGGAGTTGATTTTGATTTTTGGAGTTGCTTTTTCATTCTCTGTCAACATGGTTATGAGTTGCTTTTTGGTGCTCTATTTTTCTGCGTTTTTGTGCTCTGTTTTTTGTTCACTTTGCATTTTTTGTGTAGTGCAGAGAAAATTGCAGGTTTGTTACTATAATTGAACTCAAATCACAGAGAAAATTGTAAGCTTGTAGTGCAGTGAAAATCACAGAGAAAATTATAAGTAGGCAGAGAAATTTACAGACGTAGCAATAGAGTAGTAAGTGTTTTTTTTTTAAAAAAATTTTTTTGAATTGAATGTTTTGTGAACATAACAGATCTTCTCTGTGATTTTTTTTATGTGCTTGTGTTTAATATATTTTTGTCTCTTGATGTTAATATGTTTTTGTTTTTGTTATATTGAAAGTGAATATAAGTTTACAAATTTCTCTGGACTTTTTTTTGTAGTCCAGAGAAAATCATATGATTGTATTACAAATGATAAGTATTACAAATTTCTCTGGACTTATATGTTGTGTTTTTATGTGTTTTTATATGTTTGCACTTTTCAAAGTTTTCGGATATGTTTTCTTTGCACTTTTCATTTTTTTTTTTTTGCACTATTCATGTTTCTGGACTTTTCTTTGTAGTATAGAGAAAATCGTAGGTTTCTTATTATAATCCAATGAAAATGACAGAGAAAATGTTAAGCTTGTAGTTGAGTGAAAATCACCCTTGAAGTTGGTGTCTTAATCTTGATGCTTATTGCTTCTTCAACTTGGACTTGTTTTTTTTGTGGTGTTCTGGTGCTGTTAGTGCGTTTTGATCTAAGATCATAAGATGCAAACACAGAGACTTTTGGTTTCTTTTTTGGGGTTTCTGGGGTTGTGCTGCTTCTGCGCTTTTCCATTTATATAGAATGAAAACATAAACATTAAATCCCAGAGAAAATTACAAGGTAGCAATGATTACACAACAGAGAAAATTACAAGGTGGCAACATAAACATGACAGAGAAAATTACACAACAGAGAAATTTTGAGGAAATGGAACATTGAACAAAATAAATATGCCAGAGAAAATTAGACACAAGACATAAACATAATGTGGCCAGAGAAAATTATAAATGCTGCCAGAGAAAATTAGACACACAAGTAAGAAAAGTAATTTGGCCAGAGAAAATTATAAATGCCAGAGAAAACTAGCCACGCCAATAGAGTAGTAAGCCATAGATAATTTGCTTGAGAAAATAATGAAGAAACATAAACATGCCAGATAAAATTACACAATAGAGAAACACAAATTTAGCAAGCCAGAGAAATTTACAAAAACAAGAACACAAGAAGCTTCAATAAGATGCCCCAAATGCACAGAAAGCAGTTCAATTTTGACAGTTGGAAGGAAAGCAACCCATCATCAGTTGGAAGCAAAGAAATTCTGGACTTCCAAAGAATTTCTCTGGATTCAACCCAGAGAAAATTCAAATTTCTCTGGTCCAGAATTTCTCTGGAACGATAAAACTCTGATTTGATCAATTTGTCATTGGTTTTGCTGCTGCTGATTCAATCACAATTTCCTGCACAAACAAATTAATAGTTCTTCTATGAGTTTGTGATAGATTTTCTTTAAACTTAATGGTATGAATTTCTCTGGGTTGAATCCAGAGAAAATTCAAATTTCTCTGGATCACTTTAAGCCTTCCTCTACTGCTGCCTCTTCCTCAAGCTTCTTTTTCCAATATTTTTCAAGTAGGGATCCAAATATTGCTTTTCCAGAAACAACTCCAATTTTACTAAACCCAAAAAATCAAAAGACGCTATATTCAACACTCAGAGAAATTTTGATCCTGAAGATGTTATATTCAACACTGGATATATATATATATATATATATATATATGTGCTGACATTGTATATATATATATGTATGTATCATATATATATATATGTTTGCAACCATAGATAAGATAACTAAGAGTGACTGTTTGATTATGGTTGCAAATGGTCTTAATTGATTAATTATCATATATATACTAGTCAAGACAGTAACAACAGATTGTATATATATATATATATGTATGTATCATATATATATATACATGTATCAACTCCACTCCACTCTGTTTGTTTGCCCAAAAAATTAAATTTGCCAAACTTAGTGCTTTTGTTTTGCTGAATTTGTTTTCGTACTCATTGGAAAATACCCAACACCAGTACCAGCATCACAAAGGAGAATATCCAGTAGACAGGTCAAAAAAATCAACTCATCTAAAGATGAACAGACGTAGGGTATTTTGGTCCAAGAAATTGATAAAGTGCGCAGGTATTTTGGTTAGGGACCTGAGGCAGTATTACATTTTTTAATGTCCTTTATGCAGAAAATTGTTATTATTAGGGAGCTTAAAAAAAAACCCTATGATTTATTGTGATAGCAATTATGATTTAGTTATAATTTGATTATACATATTGTGATATTATTTATGACTTATTATGATGTTGATTATGACATTATTTTAGTTATGATTTAAAATGTCTTTAGTTATATCTTTTATGGTATTTGGTTATGATTTTTTTATTTTTTATTTTTTTATTTTATAGTTATGACTTAAAAAGAGTTTAATTATGACATTTGTGATAATTAACTTTATAAATATCGTAACTTGTATATGCTACATACTTATGTTTGATTAAGAAAATTAGGATCTTGGATAATAATTTATCTGAATATGATATCCTTTGTATGGGATCACAAGAGAGGGTATAATACAAAATTGAAGACTAAAAATAGTTTTGGATTAATGAGGTAAAGTGAAAAATTGATAAAATTTTATCAATTCCTCTCTACAATCCTAAGCCAAGCCATTTATGAAATAAGATATACAATTCAAAGAGATTGGTAATTCTAGAACTAAAAATCTTAAGAACACTAATTTTGTCTAATTTAGTTCGCCTAAACAAACGTAGCCTAAATGTTCAATTGGGAGACTAGTTTTAGTGGCTGTTTAGAGTTATTTTTTTAAAATCTATATTTTATTGCTTTTTTAAGAGCTAAAAATATATTTGGAAAGTTATAAAAAAAGACTTTATATATTTATTTATTTATTTTTTGGTGAATGAAAAAATTGATGTGATATTTTACTTTTTTTTTAACTTATGACAAATAAATTAATGACTTCTGGATTTTTTTAGTCAAAAGTTGATTTTTTTTTTTATGGAAAATGAGTGGGAGCATTAATTAGTGCCACCACTAATGATACCGCCACAATGTTGTTGTGTTTATTTTTTTTGAAAAAGTGGATGCCACATTATTAGTGGTTGCTTTAGAGCACCACTTTTAGTGGTCTCTAGCATTGTCTTTTTTTTTATTGGCATCCCAAATGAGCTGGGAGACTAATTGGGCAAAGCACTAGGCATGTCGTTAATATAAAATTGGATAAATTACAATGATCTTTCTTGAGTTTTAAAAAATATAAATAATCATATAATTTTAAGATAGTTACACCAACATTTCAAGTCCACCGATACCAAAACTAATAAAGAGTATGAAAATACAAGGGGAGATTACAAATAAATGGGAAAGTCATAAAATAATTACATTACAAGTGACAATTATTTTTGGTATAACTCTGAAGAGTTGCACCAAGCACATAAATGAATCTGTGCCATGCACACAAGAGAGTTACACCATCATGAAAATATAATTTTTTTGTTATTGCTCCACTGAAATGCAATTTTCCCAAGATACAATGATAAACAAGAAATATATATATATATATATATATATATTTCATGTAAAAAGAATGACAATATTTATTTATATGACTAACGAGTTATTTATAAAAAACATGATTAAATGTCATGTGAATTAAAATTTTAAAAGAATTTAATGTAATTATATTAAAATTATAAGATTTATTATATTAAAATTATAATAATTATTGTATTTCTCTAAATTTCAAGACTGGTGAGAATAATTTACCAGAAGAGTAATGCTATAGATATAAAAATTTCTGCCAAGTATTTTACTAAATATTTCACATGAGTGTCACGTAAAACATTTAGGAAGATATTTAATAAAAATTTTAAAATTTATAGTAATTTTTTTTTTTTTTAACCAAAAAATCAAATTCTCTTTTGACCTTTTCTTGGTCATGCTAAGGATGGCAAAATACTTGATCTGTCTGGTTCTCGATTCTCTCCGACCGACCCTAATGAGATGGGTCCACTTGAGATTGAATGGATTTGAGAATTTTTTTTAAAAATTCAATTAGATTCAGGGGTGGGATAGGCCATACCCTACCCATTGTCATTCTTTATGTACTACGTAACTCCGCCCTAGCTGTCGTCTTTCTGTAAATGTGCTTTATTTGCACGCGTTGTGATTGGTGGCCTCAATACTTTTTTTAATTATTATTATATTAAGGTCCCATGTTATAAGATTTTTATGAAGTTTAAATCTAAATTCAACTGTTATGTTTGGTTCTTAAAATTTAATACAGATTTTATTTTGATAATTTAAATTATTTATTTTATAAAAATTTTCATATATAATATTTATAAAAAAATTAAATCGATCTGATAATTATAATTTTTTTAATTTATTGAATTTGTCTCTAAAAAAATAAATAAAAAATGTGTTTTTAATAATATATCATTTATTTTTTCAAAGATGTGTTTATTTTTTTAAAGACAAACGCAATAAATTAAAAAGTTGACAAATGTGTTTTTGACAATAGACTTCATTTTTTTCAAAGTGTGTTCATTTTTTGGATCAATCTAATTTTTTTATGAATAATATATATGGAAGATCTTACAAAATGAACTATTTGGTTCATTGAAATGAGATTTGTATTGGGCTCGACAAGACTGAATATGATAGTGTGGGGATATATTTTCTGAGTACTAACACGTGGCAAGGTGACACCGACGTGTCAGCCGAGGTGTCACGTGTCCTGGTCGTGACGCCGAGGTGATCTCGGCAAAGCCGAGGTTATCTCCGAAGATATCGGAATCCGAGATAAGTGAATAAGGGACAAGAGTCCTAGAATGAAAAGGGAACTCAACCTGGATAAGGGACAGGAGTCCTAGAGTAAAGAGAAGACTTTGCCAAAGATAAGGATAAAGCTCTTAGGGAGTTTATCTTTTTATCTTGGGGAATCCAAAGTAAGCACTGAATGGGAGTCCATAGAAGTCATGCTTCTAGTGGAACTAGGATTGAGTTGGTTATAAAAGAGAGGCACCCCCGTGGGTCTAAGGTACGCAATTTTATGCTTAAGCTTGTGAGTTTAGCACTTGATTATCTTTGAGAGATATACTGACTTGATCGTCGGAGTGCCCTCGGGTGGAAGAGCCACCGCCGGAGCCTTTTTTTTCTGTTACAGGTTTGCTGAAGCCATCTATTCTGCTGGTGCTCTCCAGCTGATTACTAGGCGGGCAGTGTGGTTAGATTTTCACCCACACAATTTGGCGCCGTCTGTGGGAAACTTAGAAGAATAGATGGCCAGTAACGGACAGAAGGAAAACATTGGGGGCGACACTCCTGCTGGGAGTGGCAGACCAATTGACCTTGATGTTGAAGGAGACAACCATAATGTAGAAATTCATGACCAAGGCCACGTTGAGAAAGACATCGGCCAGGAGGGCAACACTTCAAAGCAGACAGACCAAGGCAAGTACTATAACGAAGATAACCTTCATGTATGGAGGGATAGGTGCCTACGGAGGGATGAGGAAGTAAAAGACTTGGCAAACAAGTTGGCGGACCTATAGTCGGTCGTCAACTTCATGATGCAAAATAATGTCATGTAGCCACCATACCCGCTGCAGGACACACCGATGCCTACAACCGATGCCTGCAACCAATGCCCAGAAGGGAGGGAGAAGAACAATCCCCGAAGTCCCTCAGCACACCAGGAGCGGAAGGCACTCTCACCGACCTTCCAGGGAAGACGGAAGGGAGGAACCGAGATGAGAAGAGTCCCGAAGGACGTATCACACGAAGGATCCAGAGCCCAAAGAACATTGCCATGTTCAAGGGCAGACACTTTGCTTTGACACAACACATGGAGAGAGATCAAAACGAGCCCACCACGAGGCCGAAAGTAGTGTGCTGAAGAGATTGAAATCAAAAGATAGCCGAGCTTCAGAAAGGAGTAAAGAAGACTTGAGAGATTACCTCAAGAGGAGGCAACATAATGTTGAAGCCGAGGTAACTTCCCCAGTTAAGCCGAGGACTCCATTCTCGGTGGAACTAGACAAATTTGAAGCGCCAAAGAGATTCAGTATGCCGAGGTTCCAAATTTATAATGGTAAGTCAGATCCCAACTTTCATGTTGGACTATACCAGAACTCAATGGCATTATATAGTGGGAATGAGCCGTTGCTCTGCAAAGTATTCCCCTCATCCTTTGAAGAAATTGCATCCGATTGGTTCCATAAACTACCGAAGGGAAGCGTAAAGACGTGGGAAGGCCTGGCCGAGATGTTTGTGGCCAGGTTTGTGACGAACAAACTACAGCCCTTGAGGGTCGACGCCCTGATGGCTTTAAGAATCACCAAGGAAGAAGGCCTTAGGGCCTACGCGAAGAGGTACTACGAGGTGTTCAATCGAATACCCGAATGCAACCAAGAAGTGGCGGTCGTGTCTTTAAAGAACGGCCTAAAAGATGACTGCCCACTACGGAAGTCTTTGGCAAAAACATTGCCAAAAAGCATGGAAGAACTCATGGCGAGAATCGAGAAGTACGCCAGAGCTGAGGAAGATACGTCGGGAAACAAAGAGATAAAGGAGGAGAAGGGAAATGGCTCGCCGAAGCGAGGCCAAGGTAACAACGGGCCGACCAAACAAGAAACGGAATTGAAAGGTAAACAGGCAGTGACGACGGTGTTCCGAATCCCTATCCATAAAGTCTTGGATCAAATACGAAACCAACCCTATTTCAGAGTTCCAGCAAGAGCACCAGGGGAATTCATGGGAAGAAACGTTGGTAGACGCTGTGCTTACCACAATGAAGAAGGACACCAAACTCAGGGTTGCAGAGCCTTAAAAGCACACTTAGAAGACCTGGTAAGACAAGGCCACCTGAGGGACCTGGTCGATGAAGCCAGGACAAGGGAAGAACAGGCAAGATTGCCTCAAGCACCAGCAGCACCGCCACCCCCAGCACAGCAACCATAGGCAGGAGGACCACGGGTGGTTAATGTAATCCACTCAAAAGTAAACGAAAGCGACATACGGGGAGCAACCCAAAGAGTAAAACACTTGCAGCACGTAAACCAGGTCGGACACAAAAGACCTTGGCCTGAAGAATGCCAAGGACCGATGATAACCTTCACTGAAGCCGACCTAGAGATGGTCCAGCATCCACATAATGATGCCTTGGTAGTATCCCTCCAGGTCGGGGAGTGCCAAGTAAAACGCATACTAATAGATCAAGGCAGCTCTTGTGACATCATGTACGACAGATGTTACAAGGAGCTGGGCCTTCATCCTGACGACCTGGAACAATCCAGCAACCCTATGGTCGGCTTCAATGGAATGCCGACGTGGCCACTGGGCACAGCAAGCGTGGAAGTACAAGCTGGTACTAAGAAGATCAAGACAGAATTTATGGTGATTGACACACCCTCGCCATATAACATCATCTTGGGAAGACATTGGTTGCATGCAATGGGGGCAGTTCCCTCAACATTGCATCAACTACTACGGTTCCCAACAGAGCACGGGGTTGAAGAAGTCAGAGGAGATCAACTGCAGGCAAAACGTTGCTCCATGGCAGCAATGAAGTCTACTTGCAGCATTCGAGAGCCAAAAGAGGCAGAGATTGAAGACGAGGACATGGAGGTCCTAGATGATGTCGGCAAGGAGCCAGCCGAAAAGAGTGAAGAGACACTAAAGAAAATCCTTGTCCAGGATGGGGATGAAGAACGCTTCTTTCTTCTTGGTTCAGGCTTAGCCGAAGAAGAGGAGAAAGAGTTGGAAACTTTTCTAAGAGCCAACATTGAGGTGTTCGCCTGGACACCTTACGAAATGCCTGGCATTGACCCCGAGGTCACTTGCCACAGATTGAATGTCGACAGGTCAGCAAAACCTGTGATTCAACGAGCCAGAAGACCGACGTTGATGCACGTCGAAGCAGTAGAAGAAGAAGTAGACAGACTTCTGGAGGTCAGGGCCATCCGAGAAGTTCATTACCCGACATGGCTGTCCAACACAGTAGTGGTGAAGAAGAAGAACGGCAAATGGAGAGTCTGTGTAGACTTTACCAGCCTCAACAAAGCCTGCTCAAAGACAGCTTTCCTCTGCCAAAGATTGACCAGCTAGTAGATGCTACTTCAGGGCATGAAAGGATGAGTTTTCTGGATGCATACAGGGGGTACCACCAGATTTCCATGTACCCTCCAGACGAGGAGAAGACCGCGTTCATCACCCCTAAAGGCCTGTACTGTTACAAGGTAATGCCTTTTGGGTTGAAAAACGCAGGAGCAACTTACCAAAGGTTAGTGTAGACACCCCATTTTTGACCGACCTTAAGACTCAGACATCACCGATTGAGCGCTTGGTGATGCTGCATATCGTGCTCTTTCAGAAGTTTCAGAGTCTCGGCTGTGAGCCTTGCCTCCAGACTTCCGAACCCTTTTGTGCTTTGCCTCGATTTGCGAACCAAGTTCTGTTTTCTCTGTTTTCTCTTCCCAAAGGGAGGGAGAGGTCCCGTAGATCATCTCTCAGTGGCCGTAGGCTACGTTTCGTGGTCGTAGGCCATTTTGCCCGTTTGGAGTCCGGTTTTCGATTTTTCGGAGCCGTCGGCCGTGTGCCTCGGTTCGAGACCGCTTAACCACCTCCGTTTGCTCCGAATTTTGGCATACATCTTATTTGCTCCCTTTTGAGGGACACTGTGGCTCGAGAAACCAACTTCATGGTCGAACACCACTCCCGGTGCCTAACAGCCAGTTTTTGGGGCCTCGGGCTGCGCGTTTCGGCCCCCGAACCTTCATTTTGCATCGGTTTTGGTTCGTTTTTGGCAGGGACCTCTTTTTCATTGGTAAGAAGGCCGTAGAAGGGTGGGAGGCCAACAATTGTTCAGACAACCAGTTTTATTCCTCCATCACCCTCCGTCGCCCATTTTTCCTCACTTCAAAGCCAATGTTGACCACCCTTGGGCCATTTTCTTGAACCCTAAATCCTATATTTGTGATGTACACATCTGGGAGGCCACCAATATTTGGTGGCCGGCCAGTAATTGCTTTTGAACCTTTTGAACCCCTTTAAAAATTGGGTTGTTCCCTCTCCTGGTTCATTGTCTCCAGTTTTAACCACTTGGTTGTGTTGTGCACACATCAGAGGCTCTCTTTTTGGTATGGCCGGCCACTAATCCTCATTGAACCTTTTGACCCTTGGCCGGCTGGCCACCTGCAACCTCAATAACTGGCTGGCCAGGATCCTTGCATCAAGTACAGTGCAGATACACCCTCCTTTTTCCCCCAGATTCTGTATCCGGGGGGGGGGCATTTTTGGAGGAAAACTTGATTCATTTCCCTCCATTTTTTTTCCCTCCTTTTTCCCCCTCTTTTTGCCTATATAGCAGGCCCTCCAGCTGCATATTTAGGGTTACAAAATTTCCCCAAGCCTCTTGCCTTGTATCTCTCTCTCTATATATTTCCAAGCTCCAAACCCTCAAGTTCCTACACCCCTCTCTACACCACCACCTAGCACCATACCTCCAACCTCCATTGCAGCCACTTGAAGTTGTTTTCCAGAGCTAAGGAGCCACCAAACTCAAGCCAAGAGGCTGTCAAGGCATAGTCTTCAAGGGTGAGTTTCCTTTTTCCCTTTTCTAGCCTTTTCTTGATTTATACATTAGCCATACTTGCTTGCTGTTTTGGGCTCCGACCCTAACTGGAACTAGGCTTATTTTGAGCTATTTTTCATGTTTGTTTAAGGGCTTCTCACTGTTTGAGGCCTCCTTGTTGCACTTGCTTCATTGCCTCTCTTGTATGCCATTTTCTTGTGTAGTATTTTTGGCCTATGTATAAATTGTTTTGAGGCATGTCATAAACTGTAAAGAAGCTTATTTTGAGCCCTTCTTCAACATTGTCGAAGGGATCATCACTTTTTGTGGCTTCCATTTGCCACTTGCCTTTATATCTCTCTTTTGGCTCCATTTTTGCATGATTTGTTAGCCTCTTATGCTTCTGTTTTTGGGCTCTGGTCCGAACTACAAATAACCTTATTTTGACCCCCTATTCATGTTTCATTGAGGGTATTTCACTGTTTGAGGCATCCTTTTTATACTTTGTGTTATAGCTCTCTTTTTGGCCTTATTTTGCATAGCATTTTGAGCATTCTTGTACACTGTTTTGGGTCTGGCCACCAACTGGAAAATATCATGTTTTGGATCCCTCTTCAACTTTGTTGAAGGGCCCTCTCTTGTTTGGGGTCAGAAGCTACGACTTGCTTCTTTATCTCACATTTAGGGCCATTTTTGCATGCTAGTTTAGCCCCATTTGCATTCGCTGTTTGACCTTACTTAGAACTGTAAATGTGCTTATTTTTGGGCTGTCTTGACTCTGTCTTTACATTTCATATTCAAATAATGCATGCTTTGTATAGCTATAGGTAATTGCGTATGCCTAGTTTTGCATTTCGGGTCTCATTTCATGCATCGGGTGTCATTTTGCCATCTTTCGGGGCTGTTTTGCATCATATTTAGCGCTGAAATTTGCATGTTTGCATACCATGTTTCATACCTTGCCATGTCTTGTTAGAGTGGCATTTTGTGCCTTAGGTTCGGTCCTCGGTTTGCGTGCACGTGTGCACGCATCTCGAGTTGTCTCATTTTCATCTCATGGCCTCTTATGTGAGTGTAGCTGAGGTCCACTCATATTGGTGTAAGTCCATTATGCATTGTGTATGCCATTTCATTTCATAGCATTGCGTATGCTAGGCTGTATGTTAGCGCATTGTGTATGCCATTTCATAGCATTGTGTATGTTAGGTTGTATCTTAGTTGCATTTCATGCATGTCATGCATATTGCATTGTACTTGGGATAGGAGTTAGCCCGAGCACGGGAAACGAGGTACGTTTCGTACTCCGAGTGACGGAACGTGTCTCAATTCCCTGTCACCGACACTCCGGATTATCCATGATGGAGTCTAGGCCCTGTTGTATATATGTGTGCATTCATTCCATATTGAGTCTTGCAAATCGACTCCTCGGCCATCATGCATTGATGTGCGCGATTGGTGGCACGAGGATCGAGGCATGCATATATTTGTGAAAATACATTGCTATGTCCCTTTCCTGCTCTCTGTTGCAGCAAATCAAGAATTAGCAACCTTCCGGAGCTTGGCGCGCTTTCCAAGAATAATTATAAAACAGAGGCTAATTGGGGCATCCCAGTGGATTTCCGCGCGAGGCAGCCCAGACATGCATCATCCATCATCTGAAGAAGAGTCAAGGCAGTCCCTGGCTTGCATGCCAGTTTATTATTGTTCTTAGTTAGTTTGTAAATTAATTAGGAATTTGTATATATTTGGACTGTATTATATGGACTGTATTATTTGGACTGTACTATTTATTCGGACCCTCTGTGCGAGGGCATAATTGTAATAAGTGTGGGTGAGTGTGATGTATGTCTTCCAACCCCACGTCTTTCTTCCCTTTTATTTACCTGCTTATGATGGTTAGATTAGGGCATGTTTCAATTAGCATACAGTATGATAGCATGCTTGCATTCATTCATCTGTATTGCATGCACCGGGCTCGGTGCATCATACTAACTGCATTGTATTTTCAATTCCAAATTGAATACATGTTAGCTGTAGCATTTCATATGCCATATTTAGAATAGCTGAGCCTGCTATAGTTGCATTTTTGCATGTGTTGCATTAGGCATTTCTGTATAATTAGGATCATGCATGGATTTCTAATTAGCTTTTGTTTTGGCTTGGAGTACTCGGTAAGTTTTATGCTTTAGCATCCTTGCATGCGTGTGAGTGACTGCCATGAACAGCATGCTTACCATGAGGCTATGTGCTTATGTGATATGACTGCCTGAATGCCTGTGGGTGAAGGTTGGGTTATTTGAATTGGAACAATTCATCAAATGTGTGTTTTAAGCCCACTAGATAGTGGCAAAATCATGTTTTCTAAGCCCACTCGAGGGTGGCAAAACCACGTCTTAGCCTACTTGCGAGTAGCACCATCAAACCATTTTCAAACAAACAAACATGAAATGTTTTGTTCCAATTCAGGCGATCCAGTCTATACTTGTATGCTGTGCGCATCACATAGTAAATCTAGGCTAATAACCGGAATAAGAACGCATAATGTTTTCAAAAATAGATATCATGGTTAGTAGAGGCCAATCTTTGATCGGGCGAGCGGGGGTGCTCACGAAGTGACCTTCCCCAATCATACCCAAGTTCCCGAGCCGAGGCAACTTTGGTGATGACGGACACGTGGCCTTAGGCAAACAAGTCAGGGTTTCCTAAATTTTCCAAAATAAAATATTTAGGTGGCGACTCTGTATCTGGCAAAGCAGTCCATGTTTGGCACTTCTTTCAAAATCTGTTTTCTCAAAACGATTTGCCGGATTTGGACTCTTTGGTTCAGATTAAGAACGGTGACAATTTGAGAGTCCTGAGCTGTAATGACCCCAATATCGAACGGAACGGGAGCTCGTTCCTCCCGGGGGCGTTCGGGGACGTCTACAGTTAGTAACAAAGATGTTCAAACACCTGATTGGCAAAACGGTAGAAGTCTACATCGATGACATGGTCGTGAAGACTAAGGAATCCAAGGGTCATGTTGCCGACCTAAAAGAGGTCTTTGACATACTCAAAACATACTGACTCCGACTCAACGCATCAAAATGCGCGTTTGGAGTTAGATCAGGTAAGTTTTTAGGATATCTGGTAACAAGAAAAGGCATTGAGGCCAGCCCCAACCAAATCAACGCCATCCTAGAGCTGAAGAGCCCAACGTCGGCAAAACAGGTTCAGATGCTTACTGGAAGGGCCGCAGCCCTAAACAGATTCATCAGCAGAAGCTCAGATAAGTGTAGACCTTTCTTCAACTTGGTGAAAAAAGCCACAGACTTTCTGTGGACAGAAGAATGTGAAGCCGCTTTGACCGACCTGAAGAAGTACTTAACCACAACTCCGGTTCTTTCCAATCCAGAACCAGGGGAAGAACTGTTTTTATACTTGGTAGTTTCAGAACACGCAGTCAGTGCAGTACTAATCCGAGAAGAAAAAGGGGAGCAAAAGGCTGTTTACTATGTAAGCAAAACCTTGGCCAGCGCAGAAATAAGGTATCTACCACTAGAGAAATTAATGCTAGCCATAGTAATGGCTTCAAAGAAGTTGAACCATTACTTTCAGGCGCATAAAATTGTGGTCTTAACGGAGCACCCACTGAAGGCTTTGTTGCAGCAAGGAGACTTAACAGGAAGGATAGCAAGATGGGCAGTAGCCCTGGGCCAGTATGACCTGGAGTTCAGGCCGAGAACAGCAATTAAAGGCCAAGTTTTGGCCGACTTCGTGGCAGAATTCACGCCCGAAACCATCGAACATCGGGCTCCGTTGAGCCAGGATGAGCATTGTCCCAACAAGCAAGGAGAATCCCAGCCAAAGGCAAAAGAGCAAAAGAAGGAAAAACTCAGACCCTGCAGCATCTACATCGGCGACTCATTCAGACTGTTTGTCGATGGAAGATCGACCCGACAAGGAGCGGGGGTACGAGTACTGCTGATATCTCCAGATGGAGAAATTATAGAGCAGTCCATCCGTTTAGGGTTCAAGGCCTCAAACAACGAAGCGGAATACGAAGCATTAATTGCAGGGCTAAAACTGGCAGCAGCAGCAGAAGCAGATGAGGTAATTGTTTTTTGTGATTCCCAACTTATTGTTAACCAGTCAACAGGAGAATTTGCAGCCAGAGACAAAAGCATGTCGGCATATGCAAAAGAGGTCATCAGATTGGCAGCCCTATTTCAGAACTGCCGACTACTCCAAGCTAGCCGAGATGACAACACCCACGCCGACGTGTTGGCTAACCTGGCAAGTTCAATGCAGACTGGAAAAACAAGAACAATTATGATCGACCATATGTCGGGCCCGAGCATAGAACCAGAGCGCACAGAGCAGCAAGCAATGTGTGTAGACATGGGGCCAAGCTGGATGGATACAATTGTTGCATTCCTGAAAGAAGGAAAGCTGCCAGAAGATCGTAAGGAGGCACACAAAGTCAGATTGAAATCTGCAAGATTCAGTCTGACAGAAGATGGACACCTCTACAGAAGGTCCTTCACTGGACCCCTTTTAAGGTGCGTACACCCTTTGCAGGTTAAAGATTTCCTATATGAAATTCATGAAGGAATTTATGGAAGCCATGCTGGGGGCAGATCTTTAGCCCACAGGGCCATTACCCAGGGGTATTGGTGGCCTTACATGCAAAAGGATGCTGAAGCCTACGTGAAGAAGTGTGAACAATGTCAAAAGTTTGCACCTTTGATACATCAGCCAGCTGCTGACCTAAACCCAGTATCCAGCCCTTGGCCGTTTGCCCAATGGGGCATGGATCTTGTTGGGCAACTTCCCCAGGCAACTGGGCAGAGAAAATACTTGCTGGTAGCAACAGATTACTTTACGAAGTGGATAGAGGCAGAACCTCTTGCCAAAATCCAAGATGTGGACGTCAAGAACTTTATATCGAGAAATATCATCACCAGATTCGGGATTCCAAGAGCAATAGTCGCCGACAACGGAATGCAGTTTGACAGCAAACTCATCAAGAACTTTTGTGCGAAATTCAAGATCAAGAATTACTTTTCAACACCAAGTTTTTCCCAAAGTAATGGGCAAGCAGAAGCATCCAACAAAGTAATTTTGGATGGAATAAAGAAAAGGTTGCAGGCAGCAAAAGGAAAGTGGGTAGACGAGTTGCCCAACGTACTTTGGGCATATCGGACTACGCCGAGAAGATCAACAGGGGAATCCCCCTTTGCCATGGCTTATGGCACAGAAGCAGTCATCCCATTGGAGATCGGCATCCCAGGGATCAGGACCCAGGGAGTAGAGAATGGCACAAATGACATACTCTTAGCCCGAGATTTGGATCTTTTGGAAGAACGAAGAGAGAAAACTACAATTCAGCTCGTAGTATACCAGCAACAACTTGCTAGAGCTTACAACAAGAAGGTCAATCCAAGAGATTTTCATATCGGCGACCTAGTCCTGAGAAAAGTCGTCGGCAACAAGAAAGATCCCAGAGAGGGCAAGCTTGGCCCAAACTGGGAGGGACCCTACAGAATTACTTCGGTATTAGGCAATGGAGCTTATCGGCTTGAAGATAACGAGGGCAAAGCACTGCCAAGACCTTGGAACACTTGTAATTTAAAATTCTTCTATCATTAGATGTGCAGTATTTTTGGCCGATGTCATCAATAAAATCTTTTCCCTTTTCTTTAAAACACATGATTGATAAAATTACATATTGGTGTTTTTGGAGACATGAACAATGAGAACCCAAGTAGAACTTAGGTTCACATTGGGGGCAGAGAGAAGACAGAGACACTTAATTCACTTGTTGAAATTTGTAGCAATTTACAAGTCGAAGTTAAGCCGAGATTATTCCTTAATTCACTTGTTGAAATTTGTAGAAATTTACAAGTTGGAGTTAAGCTGATTCCTTATCTTCACTTGTTGAAATTTGTAGCAATTTACAAGTTGGAGTTAAGCTGATTCCTTTTCTTCACTTGTTGAAATTTGTAGCAATTTACAAGTCGAAATTAAGTCGAGATTATTCCTTAATTCACTTGTTGAAATTTGTAGCAATTTACAAGTTGGAATTAAGCTGATTCCTTACCTTCACTTGTTGAAATTTGTAGCAATTTACAAGCTGGAGTTAAGCTGATTCCTTATCTTCACTTGTTGAAATTTGTAGCAATTTACAAGTCGAAGTTAAGCCGAGATTATTCCTTAATTCACTTGTTGAAATTTGTAGCAATTTACAAGTTGGAATTAAGCTGATTCCTTATCTTCACTTGTTGAAATTTGTAGCAATTTACAAGTTGGAGTTAAGCTGATTCCTTATCTTCACTTGTTGAAATTTGTAGCAATTTACAAGTCGAAGTTAAGCCGAGATTATTCCTTAATTCACTTGTTGAAATTTGTAGCAATTTACAAGTTGGAATTAAGCTGATTCCTTATCTTCACTTGTTGAAATTTGTAGCAATTTACAAGTCGAAGTTAAGCCGAGATTATTACTTAATTCACTTGTTGAAATTTGTAGCAATTTACAAGTTGAAGTTAAGCTGAGATGGTTCCTAATCTTCACTTGTTGAAATTTGTAGCAATTTACAAGTCGAAATAAAGCCGAGGTCATAGTTTGCACACTTATTGCAATCTACAGGTTGGCCCAACCAAAGAAGATGCTTAACGCTTGTTGAAATTTGTAGCAATTTACAAGATAATGTTAAGCCGACATGTGATCGTCTTATTGAAATTTGCAGCAATTTGCAGGTTGAAGTAAAAGCTAAGTATATTGTTCAAACACTTGTTGAAATTTGTAGCAATTTACAAGTAGATCATTACTTAGACACTTGTTATAACTTGAGAAAAGTTTACAGTATATGATAACACTTGTTGAAATTGGTAGTAATTTACAAGTAGGTTAGACTAAGATCACTGTCTAAACACTTGATTGAAGCATTGAGAAACGTTCACAAAGTTGACATTGAATAGTATATGTCTTACACTTGTTGAAATTTATGAAAAGTTTGCAGGTCAGTATCTTACCAAAGTAAAGCTTGTAGTTATTATACTCGAGATATGTAACCCCGAGAAGATTGCACAAGGGTGAAAAAATATGAAAGGCATACAAAATATTCTAAGTATAGAACCATGCAGAAGCAAATCAAGAGAAATGAAAAGATTAAAGCATCCATAGAAAAACAGTTACAGTTATGTACAAAAAAAGGCACTACAGAAGTAAATTGTTTCGAAATAACAAAGATAGGCACATCGGCCACAAAAGAAAGCTTACATTGTCCAGAACACAAAAAAATAAAAATGTTCAAACAAAGAAAGACATTGGAGTCAGGCTCCTTCAGCATCAACAGTTGGATGGGCTGGAACCTCGGAGGATTCTGGTGGAACCACCTCGGCAATCTTTTTCGCCGCCAACTCAGCATCAATTTGGGCAAGTGTTTGATTAAGACTTCTGTCGACTGGAGGAACATCAGATGATGCTTGCTCAGGAGTGGTCTCCTTGATAACCTCCTCATCCTCCTCCTGAGTCAAGTTTAGGATTTGATCATCCTGAGAAGGGGACTTGGTCTCACTTGCGTCCTTGGGCTTCCTTACCAAAGCCTCACCATCATCCTTATCCTCATCCTCAGATTCAGACTCAGATTCATCTTCAGCTTGGTTTGGAGGTGGAGGGAACGGCAGAGGAATAGTGTCGGCTTTGCGCAATGGCGAATCATCAGGAATATTAAGATTTTTGGCGAGGGACATCCAACCAAGGGAAAAGCCCCTGTTGCATGCTTGCCTGACTTGAAGTTTGTATTCCTCAGTGACGTCGGCCATGCCCTGGGCGTAAGCCTTCTCATCAGCTTCTTTTGATTTCGGCTTCTTTGGTGGCCAGAGCCTTCTGAAGCTCATTCTCAGCCTGGGCCGTTTTTTACTCGAACTCCTTCTTTTCAGCCTCGGTAACTTTTTTGATAGCCTCAGCAGACTCCGCTTTTTCTTCGGCCATCTGTTGGGCCTTAGTAGCAGCCTCGGCCTGATCTTCTAGCGTCTTCATCTTTTGTTGAAGACCTTTGTTGATCTTTTGAAGAGCAGAAAACTCCCTTTTCATCTCGGCCATCCTCTCCCGATTCTTGAAAGATTACATTGAAAATGAATGGGCATGCTGGATGGCCTGAAAGAAAACAGAAGTGTTAGAAAATATTTTAAGTATGAAACAGAAAGCAAGTAGAAAGTTCCAAGCAAGAACACTTACTTGAACGGAGTGCTGGAGCATTAGAGCGTAATTCTCATACTCACTATACTCAGTATTTCGCTCAAGGTCGCCCGGAAGAAGCAACACCATGCTGAGGGCAACGCCGACATTTATGTCGTCGGCGCTTTCACTGGACATAATTGGCCTGTCTTCCAAAATAATTTTGGGAGCCCAAGGGACATCTGGTTTCTTGGACCCTGAGGTAGTAGCTGAGGCCGACCTTGGCTTCTTTGACTGTGTGGACTCAGAAGGTGGGGTTTCAACAGACCTTTTTGCAGGAGCAGAAGAAGTCTTCTTACTCTCAGCCAGTTTAGAAATAGGCAAAGTGTCCTCAGATTCAACCTGAGTCACTTTGGCCTTTGGCTGAGCCCTTTTTGTTCTTTTTGGCTTTGGTGGGGGCATGGATTGGGTTGGTTCAGCCTTAGCAACAACTGGGAGGTCGGCTAGGAGATCTTGGGCAACAGGCTTCGGGTGACCCATCTCAGCAGTTTTAACAAGACGTCGCCGACGTTTTCTTTCTGGTATTGGGATTAAGTATGGGGCCGAGGTAGATGGTTGATTGATTGGGTCAGATGTTGACTCTTGATCTGTTCGAGATGTAGAGGCGGTTTAAGTTGTGGCAGTCGGAGGAGAAATGCTTTTCTTCTTTCGTTTGGGAACGTCGGGCAGAGTGGATTTGTATGTAGGAATAAAGTTTAAAAGAAGAGGTGATTTTCTTTTGTGGATAGGCAAGTAAAGGAGCTTTCTCAGGTCCTTGCTAGGAATGTAAGACTGGCGAAAGTCTTTCGCTGGCTTGCGAACGTCTGCAAGAAGAAACAGACATTAGAAACAGATAAAATATTGAAGACTTGAACAGAAACAACTGAGTATTGACACTGGGCTCTTACCCTTGCCCTCTTTAATTGATCGGGGAAGAGGGTAGAGATGGGCGTCCTCGTCTACACCAAACTCCCAGTTTCCCGAAGCGATAACATAATCATCTCCAGCCCCCTTGTTGGAGTCTGGAAGGTCGGCTACGATTTTGAATTCGGTGGACCTCGGCGGACCTCGGCTTGAGGTAGTAGACGTAACCTTTTTCCTTCAGGTTAAGGGGGCACATGGTGTAACAATACTGTATATCGGCTAGGGTGATTCTAACGTTTTCTTGTCTAGCCAAGGCAATGATACCAAAAATCACTCGATAGGAGTTTATGGCAAGTTGCATAAGGTTCAACTTGTAAAAGTGAAGAATTTCGCGAAAGAGAATGTTAAGTGGGAGCCGGAGTCCACACTCAGTAAAAGCTACTATGGGAAAGGGCATTGAATCATCTGTGGGCATGATGGAGTCATCATCCCCAGCCAGTCTCAGGTGGACATCGGCAGGGACGGAGAACTCCTGCCTAAAGTACTCAAGTTTGGTCGGGGTGTCTACCCTATGTCTCCACATACCCATAACGTCGGCCTAAAATCAGAGGGCTAGGTTTCAGAAAGAAGATGCTCTTAAGGGGTTATCAGGACCTCGGCGAAACCCTAGGTATATACTGGTAAGGATTGATTTAGTTTTTTCCTAAGAATTGACAAGTTCTATAGACAAATCCCAAACCTAAATCTATTGGGGCAAAGATTGAAAGCAAAAATTGAAGGCAGAGATCTGGCAAAGACACAAAAAACAGAAAACAAAGGCGAAATTTCAGAAACAAGAACAGGGATGGGCTATCAAGAACATGAAGAATACGAGAAATAGAGGACCAAGATTAGTGGCAAAAATACAGTGAAATGGTGTAATAATGCGTGTGTTCAAGGTATATGCAAAGGCCAATTCAAAGAGAAAACACGTTCAGATGAATGATTCACAAGATAGATATTTGAGCAAGGCAGTAATAACAGGAGATTCCAGAAATGGTCAAAAATTGAAATTAGAAGGAATAGTTGCTTACCAAAGAAATTGAAGCCGAAATAGAATTCGCCGAAGATAGACGACGGTTATTGAAGCACCAGAGTGGTAAAAGCTTCACCAGAAAGACGAACGAAGATGGTTGCAGAACTTGGAGCCTTAGCAATGGCGGATTCAAGAAGCAAGGGCTTTAGAGAGAGAACAGCAAGTAAAACGAATACAAAGGTAAGGAAAAAATGAAAGAAGAAGGAAGAGTTTTTGTCAAAAACCAAAAACGGCGGCAAAGATAATCAATGCGCCTGGAGCAGCGCATACGTCAGGCGGCGTACGCAGGAAAAACGCGATTTATGAGCGCGTCACAAACACGGACCAATAAAGTAAAAACGCGTAAGTGAAACGGTTGAGAAGTGATGCATGACACATGCGCGTGGGAAAGTTCATTTGAGTTCTTGTTCTTGAAAACAAGACATATCGGCTTGACAATCTCGGCCGAAGAGTTCTTACGCCGAGGTACTAGAAGACAATACAGATATAGGTTCCATCACCTCAGGATGCCGAGGTAATAGAACCTAGGAGGCAGTTGTGGGGATATATTTTCTGAGTACTAACACATGGCAAGGTGACGCCGACGTGTTAGCCGAGGTGCCACGTGTCCTGGTCGCGACGCCGAGGTGATCTCGGCAAGGCCGATGTTATCTCCGAAGATATCGGAATCCGAGATAAGTGGATAAAGGACAAGAGTCGTAGAATGAAAAGGGAGCTCAACCTGGATAAGGGACAGGAGTCCTAGAGTAAAGAGAAGACTTTGCCAAAGATAAGGATAAAGCTCTTAAGGAGTTTATCTTTATCTCTTGGGGAATCCAAAGTAAGCACTGAATGGGAGTCCATAGAAGTCATGCTTCTAGTAGAACTAGGATTAAGTTGGCTATAAAAGAAAGGCGCCCCCGTGGGTCTAAGGAACGCAGTTTTATGCTTAAGCTTGTGAGTTTAGCACTTGATTATCTTTGAGAGATATACTGACTTGATCGTCGGAGTGCCCCCGGGTGGAAGAGCCACCGTCGGAGCCTTTTCTTTCTGTTACAGGTTTGCTGAAGCTATCTATTCTGCCGATACTCTCCAGCTGATTACTAGGTGGGCAGTGTGGTCAGATTTTCACCCACACAAATAGTAAAGTTTAAATTTTAATTTGAAAGAAATCCAACCTGAATAGTAGATGAATAAAAATAATAGTTTATTATCGTTAATTTAAGAAGAAATTTCATTTCAATCTAACGTTAAAAAAATTATTTACATATTAATGATAAATCTTACAACATTAAAATTTAGTTTTATAAATTTTTTCATATATTTGAAATTATTATTATTTTTTAAACTTTTCATTGATATGGTATTTCCCCTTAATTTAATTTCATATAATTTTTATCGGAGAGAGATGCTTGAAATTGGCAAGTGTTTAAATTATAAATTTGAGTGGGAAGCAAAAAGAAAAGAAAATGGTATTGAAAAAAATAAAATAAAAGAAATTAAATTTATTATTTTATCTTGAATTTATTCAAACATAAAAAGTGATGATTTGATGACTTATTTGAATATAGGTAGGAAAACTTCATATCAATTAAAAAATAATTAAAGGTAAGATGATGCAATCTTTGTTTTTTGTTTTTTTCATTGTATTACATAACTAACTCATCTTTTTTAAGGCAGTTCTGTTAGGTAGCCCGAATGACTTCCGGCTCGAATGGCTCGAGGTGCCAAAATTCTTTTTTTTTTTTTTTTTCCCCCATAACTCAATGGAGAGAAGAACGGAGGAGGAAGAAGATGAAGAAAGAAGAAGAAGAGAAACATAAGAGAAAGAAGAGCTTGGGAACACAAACAAACACTTTGTGAATGTGGCATTATTGATTGAAAAGATAAGATTCATGGCATTATTGATTGAAAAGAAGACCGGGGAATAGAGAGAGAGAGAGAGAGAGAAAAGAGAGAGAGAGATACGGATCTGTGTATGTATACATACACACAGGCGGCGTTGGTGGCTCGAAGGGTTTGTGATCGACGGTGATGGCGGCACCGGTGGTTTGCGACGGTGATTCCGGTTCTCTCTCTGTCTCTGTTCCCCCTTCCTCTTTCTTTTCTTCCACCTATCCACCCACCTCTGCCTTCCCCTTCTTTTCTTCTCTCTTCCTCTGTCTCCTTTTGCTGTCTGTTTCATTGAGAGAAAATGGAGGGAAAAGAGAAAAAGGAAAAAAAAAAAAAATGAAACCCAAAATTTCGAGCCACATTCCAGCCAAGCATTTCGGGCCCTCAAACATTACTCTTTTTAAGGCCTAAAATGCTTGCTAGGTAATGAAGCATGCCGTCCGAACCGATGCGATAATAGTGGTTAGATGTTTTACTTAAACTTAGGCTTTGTCTTGGAATAGATTATTTTAATATTTTTAAAATTTTTTAATTAAAATATGAGGTAAAAAAATTAGTATGTTTGAAATGATTTTTTGATTTTTTTCAAAAAGATATACAAAAAGTAGAGAGAAAAATAAATATTTGACTTTTTGGTATACAATATAAACTTTTTGATTTTTTTAGTAATTTTTTTTTTTTTAAGCTAAATTAGGCACATGCAAAACAAGGCCTTAATGTTTTAAATTAGGTGATGAATCTAAGTTTCAATCCGAATAAACATTAGGAGATTTTTGTGTATGTTTTAATAGATAGATTAATTATTTAGTAGGTTCTATAATAATTAATAATATTTTTCATTAAATATCATTAAAAAACGTTACTAATTGTTAATTTTCAACGATAATTTAAAAATTGTCACAAAAAATATCACTAATTATAAGTTTTAGCTATAGTTTAAAAAAATTGTTACAAAAAAAATAATTAATTTTCAATTTTTAGCGATAGTTTGAAAATTGTAAAAAAAAAAATATCATTAATTGTAATTTTTAGCTACAATTTATAAAAATTGTGACAAAAAAGTCACTATTGTCAATTTTTAGAGACATGCGCAAAAAATCATCACAAAATTATTTTTACCGACGATTTTTTTAGGATTTAATTTTAATAGGACTTTATGAGAATTAAGCACAATTATTAGGATCTATTGATAGGGTTGTGCAAAATACTGCTTAATCCGCTAAAACTGTACCGATTCGCATCAATCCACACGATTTTATTCACTAATTGCGATTTAAATTGTAAAATTTATAATCCGCTTTCGAAACCGTACGCCGCTATAGTTAATACATATATATTTTTTAACTTATAATGAAATATTAAAGTAAAAATGAGTGAGAGATTTAAACCTCGTTTGTCAAGTGACTTTTTTAGTCAAAAAGTTAAAAAGTTACTTAAAAAGCCAAAAAATCAACAATCTGTACCAAAAAGTGAAAGATTTCATTTTCTCTCTATTTTTTGTACATCTTTTCGTAAAAAATCAAAAAGTCATTCCAAACATACTAGTTTTTTACATCATATTTTAGTCAAAAAGTCAAAAAATTACTAAAAAAATATGTTGCCAAGTGAGACCATATGTCAAATTTATTACAAATTAATAATTATATATATATAAATTATTATGTAAAATTAATTTGTGTTATATATATAAAATATATTATTCAAATGCTTGATTCTTTAATTCGCTCAAACTGTAATTTGTCTATTCGCTAATCTGCCAAACAACTAATTCATCAATTAATTTATAATTTTACTCTCAAACGATTCAAACCGCATCGCACACACCCTTACCCATCAATAGTGTATCCTAAACAAATAAACCTACTTTTGTTTAAAAATTGACTTATTTTCATTAAATTAGTGAAACTCACAATTGAATTGACTACCTAAACGAACCAATTTATGTGCGTCCATTGAAATTGAAAGGAAAAAAAAAAATGCGATAAGTTTGCTATTGATTTTTATCAGTCAACACAAAGTTAATTATGAGTTTATAAGGTGCCGTTTGGTAACATTTATATTTTTAATTTTTAATTTATATTTATAAAAATTTAAAAAATTTAAATAAAAATTTGTTTGATAAATTTTTGATTTATAAATCAATGGTTTCAGTTTATAAAATTTGGCCAAAAAATGTAAACTCAAAAAATGAGTTTATATTTTGAGTTTTGAGTTTTTTTTTTTTTTACCACCCAACACTAGCCACCACCCGCCACCGTTTTCCACCACCGTCTTCCGCCGCCACCCCCCACCACCACCTGTCACCACCACCACCCACCACCCACCCGCCATCACCGTCCACCCCTCACCGCCACCACCACCCACCTGCCATCCACCCGCCACCCGCCACTACCATCTATTGCCTGCCACCGCCACCCGCCACCACCAGCCACCTGCCACCACCACCCGCCACCCGCCACCACCAGCCACCACCACCACCACCAGTCACTAGCCACCCGCCACCACCACCACCACCACTACCACCCACTCACTACCACCCACCACCCACCACCACCAACCGCCACCTACCCGCCACCTACCCACCACTACCACCCACCCCCCGCCACCGTCATCCACCCACCCACCCACTCACCCACCACAACCACCACCAGCCGCCACCTACCCGTCACTACCACCCGCCACCCACCTGTCACCACCACTCGTAGCCACCACCACCAACTCGCTACCACCAACCACCGCCACTGTTACCCACCCATCTACCACCATCACCCATCCGCCACCACCCGCCACCACCCACCACCACCCGCCATCTGCCATCCGCCACCCACCTGCCACCATCACCCACCGCCACCACCACCACCACCCCTACCCATTCGCTACCACCAGCCACCACCACTACCACCACCCACTCGCTATCATTTTCCACCACCGTCTTCCACGGCCACCACCACCCGCCATCATTTTCCACCACTCGTCACCACTCACCCCCACTTGCCATTTCTCACTTTTTTTTATATTTTTAATTTTTTTTAAACATTTTGTCTAAACCAAATGCGTTTGTAGTTTATGTTTTTCTAAAAATAAACAAAAAATAAACAAAAATCAATTTATAAAATTTTTATAAATATAAACTGAAAACATAAACGTTACCAAACATGACATTAAGAAACGAAACGAACTTATAAGTGGAGGCCCTACATATTTTTTATTTTTTTTAAAAAAAGAAAATGGTAAAATGGTAAATCTTATCAAATCAAATCCAAGCAAATCAAATCGAATCAAATTATAAATCTTATTAAATAGGATCAATTATATAAATCATTTTTCTTCGCTCAACTTTTTCTTTTTTCTTTTTTTATCGGATGGCCGCTCTTTCTCAAGAGTCACTTCATGGCTATTAGCTGGATTGTGCGTTACATAGCCGATCACTATGATCAGCTGTTCTATACTTCTTCCAATCAACCGCGTTTTGGGTTGGGTCCTAATTGGGCTATCATGGGCCATTTGGGCTCCTAATATTCATGTCGAGATTTTACTTCCCTCTCCCTAACGATTTTTATTTTTTAATTTTTTTTTAATTTTATTGATTTATAGTTTAAGAAAATCTAATTTACAATAAGAAAACAACAACAACAAAGTGTCTTGTGAAAAATAAGGCCCAATCTAATTAGAACAATTTTTGAAAAGATTTAGTTGATAACTAGGTTATTGTGTAAGGTTAATTAGTAACTCACAAATGCTAATAAGTGTCTCTTAAATATTTCTTAATATTAAATTTTGTATAATAATAAAAGAGTTAAAAATTAATTTTAAAATAAATACAAAATATTTTAAAATTTGTAAAAAATATCTTGTGTTTTTTTGTTATTTTTATATTTTCTAATATTCCAATAATATTTGTTAATAAGAACCCTCCACTAAAAATATATATACATTTTTTTTTTGTCAAAATATGAGACTGGGCCGAGTTTGAGTTGACATATGACAATATCAAAATTTAAGGGAACAAACACTACTCCAACCCTTGATCCCGAGAGGTTCAGTTTGGCCTATTGTGAACTCACATCAGGTGAATCTCAATGATCTAATTATCAACCATATTGTGAGGCTAATCAAGAATATTATTCATACAAAAAAACATATTAGTTATTAATAGTCATTTGATTGAATCACATTTGTTTGAGAATAAATAAATAAATAAACAGATTGTATGATTTTAAAGACAGTACGTCTATTTTTTAGACAAGTGAAATCCGATCAAATGACTATCAATATCTCTAATTGACCTAATTTTTCATATGTGTAATGTTCTCAATGAGTTTTATAAAATGAATAATTAGCATTGCAAAGACAAACTTATTTTAAATCCAAAGTGAGCCAAACTCGAACCCTCTAATTTGATCATGGAGAGAAGATGAGTTGCTCCTTAAATTTTAACACAAGCAATATTAAAAATACAAAATTTTCTGTCAAAATTTATATAATATACCTCACAAGGTGTGCATATGTAAACCCCATTGAATATTTAGTAAAAATTTTAAGTCTACTTTTGTTTGCATAATGCTTGGACCTCCATTGGACGGTCATTGGCTAAATTTTTTTTTCCCTCTTGAATCACTAATCTCGTGTGGGAAATAGTAAGGATGAAAAATAATGAGTGTTTGTATCATAGTTGTTAACACATTTGAGATGCTTTGAGGCAATCAGTATCATTTTCTTGAGGTTCTTACTTGACTTCCTACTTGTTGGACTATTGGGCTCACTTTTACGTCCAATTTCGATAATTTGAACCGTTCATATTTTAAGATTTATTAAATATATCATACCTGTAAAAAATCAAGTTGATCGGATATCAGAAAGTATGTGTTCAGAAAACTATTTATTAAATTTAAAAAAAAATAGTTTTTAGTTAGTTTTCTGAATACATATTTTCTGATATCCAATCAACTTGATTTTTTATAAATAAAATATACTCAATAAATTTTAAAATATGAATAATTTAAATTATTAGAATTAAGCCTGACTCACCTAACAAGTAAGAAGTCAGACCTTCAAGGTGAGGATGTTGATTCGCTCTGAGGAGCTTCAGGATCTGCCTGGCTTTTCCTTGACCTAGCAGCAGCGGCCCATAAAGCATATACCTCAAAAGCATCACCACAATAACATTTTTTTTATTGATTCGTAAGCGTGTGCTCGCCACATGAACTCTAAACCTGATTCATAAGCGTGTGCTGACCACGTGAACTCTAAACCTAACATTTGTTTTTTTTTACCGATTCTAGGCGTGTGCTCACCACATGATTTGTTATAAAATAAAAATATCCACATCAACAAATACTTCTTTTCAATTTAAAAATATCCACATCAACAAATACTTCTTTTCAATTTAAAAACATATGGTTATAGATACAACTAATTGATTTGAAATTTTAATGATATATTATAATTTTATAAAGCGTAAATTATATATATATTTTTTGAGATTTGTTTAAAATATAATTCTCTCTTATAATTTAGAAAATTATAAATATTTCTTTGTCAGAATTATTTATTTAAAAGAATTAATTGAAAAAGTAAAATTTCTAACGGTTTACCTATATAAAATAAAATTATTTGAATTATTAATTAAAATAAAATTTAAATATTATTAAAAACTGTTAATTAACTTGGTGATTTATTAATAAAAAGATCTATATGTTATGAAATTAGAAACATTAGGAGGCATAACATAATTTCTAAAACCACAAGATGTAATTTGTAATTTAAGTAAACTTCAAGGATGTGTTTGCAATTTACCTTTTCATAAAATAAAATAAAAATTAGTATTATATTCAACAGATAGTAATCTATATATACGACAGAATTAACCATAAAAAAAACAAATAAAAGAACATGAATGAAAGAGTGATAGACTCTTCTGTCTCTCTCTCTCCATAATGGTCCTAGTAATTCAATTGTGTCCATATTTCAAGTGTAAACAAAAGCAGATCATTCTAGGTTATATGGTTTTAAAAAATATGCAGTATTTTAATGTCACTTTACTTTTATTTTAAACTTGAGAAATTAGATTATGTGTTTTGTTAACGTGTTTTGGTGTAATAAAAAATAATAATAATTATTGTAAGATGTTATGAGGTATATCTTGTATATACTGTACAATCAGAGTAGGAGTCGAACTAAAATATCCAACCGAGATTTGGTAATATACATTTTTTATTTTTGAGTAGGGTTTTAATGAATCATAGAAAAAGAGAGTTGCGAAGAGATTGATAGACTTCTCGTAATTTTTATTGCATATAGTGGATTTTTCATTTTCTTCTCCATTGTGGACATAGACAATCCGCTAAATCACCCATATCCTGTGTTCTTGTATGTTTATTTTATTTATTTATTTATTTTAGTGATTTATTATTTGATTCTTTAAAGGAGTAATTATCAACTAATCTTATTAAGTATACTTAAATACCATTAAGCGATTGACTTTTTGAATGGACCAATAAGTCTTACAATACCTATACCAATCAAGCTTTTTCATCTTCTCTTCTCTCTCTCTCTCCATCCACAATTTTTCTAAAATCTTCACACCACCATTGTCTACCACCACTACCGCCGTTACCATCCACCCGCCACCACCGCAGTCTACCTACAACCACCACCAGTACCGTTGTCGTCGTCTACTCATCATTTGTTATTTTCTTCTCTTCTCTCTCTCTCTCTTGACTATTTTTTCAAAAGCTTCACACCACCACTGTCTACCACTACTATCGCCATCGCCATCACCATCGCCGTTGCCGTCACCGTCCACCCACCATAACCGTCGTCACCGTCGATGCCAACCCATCACCACCACTACCACCATTGTCATTGTCCACTTACCACTATTTCTGTCGTTATTTGGATGTCGTCACCGTTTACCAACTATCTCCACTATCGTTGCATATCTACACTCTACCGTCGCCGATCTATACTTTACCGTTGTAGATTTATACTCCATTGTCGTTGATCTACATAACTACCATATCACCATAGCCTCCTTTGTTTCAAATTCATATTTACTTTTCAGTGATAAATTTATTAGTTTCTCTTGTTCTTTTGTGTACATGGAAAATGATAGTTAATTCTTGTAAGTGAGTGAGTGAGTGAATACAAGTAAGGATGATGTATATTAATGAATAAATTTATAGTGATAAATTTATCAGTCAGGACTTGTAGATAAATAAGTCTAGTTATAGTACTAGCTCGTAATTGTCCATTTTTAAAACTGTTTTATTATATGATTGAAACTACTATTTTGCACAAGGTAAAACAAGGGAGGGTTTGGATTTTCTCAAGTTGGTCATGTAACTTGAGAAAGCAATTGGGCTTAGTGTGTCCGTTTTGGAGTTGATCTCGGTGATCCAAATCATTTATTTTTTTAAGATTCATCGAATATAATATTTATGAAAAAAAATCAAGATAGTCGGATATCGGTAATTACATATTTGAATCACATTTGTCTTAAGATGATAAATATAATTTTAAGAATAGTTTTTCATTATTTGTAATACAAATATAATTTTAACATATAGTTATCGATATACGATTATCTTAATTTTTTGCATGAATATTCTATTCAACAAATCTTAAAAAATAAACAGTTTAGATTACTGAAATTGACCTCAAATGAGCCCATTAAGCCCAAACTGTTGTTTCAATTCGGATAGTCAACTTGATATATAGAATCTAAATCCAAAAAGAAAAAATCACTAACAACATTGTTAGAGCAAAACTATGGTTCCTTATCCCTACAAATTAGAGGTACTCCCAACCCCATTGGTCTATCTATACCTCCAAGAGGGATATTTCTATTTCTTTCTATTAGCAATCAAACTTAGTCCAAAACAAAACCTAGAAATTGCATTGGAAGAGAGAGAGAGAGAGAGAGAGAGAGAGAGAGAGAGGTTGAAGAATGGGCGAGGAAGATCCATATGCAATGCTGAGATGCAGAGGTTGCTTATGGATCAGTACAAGGAGCATCACTTCACTTCCAGTGAGATTGTTCGTGATGTCATCATCGGCGTATCAGCCGGTCTCACATTGCCCTTTGCACTCGCCGCAAGTTTATTCGGTGCCAATGTGCCTTCCTCCATCATTCTCACAGCTGGCATTGCCGAAGTCGCCGCAGGAGCCATCTCCATGGGCCTTGGCGAGTACTCTACTCTTTCACTACTCATTCTAATTTTAATAATTATATGCTAAAATATTATTTGTATTTATTAATTATTTAAATACTTATTTCTAACAATTAGACTAGACTTATCACATTTTTTTCATATCATATTATGTTTACTATTTTGTTTGTTTGTTAATGTATATATGGTATATATTCCTATATGTATTAGGTATTGATTTTCTAGATATATTAGGTATTGCCATAGTTAGGTATCTTATAAGATACTCTTTCTCATAGTTAGATTTCTAGTAGGATACCATTTCTCAGCCTATATATACAAACCTTTTATTGTATAGGACAATTCATTCAATACAATACTTATTAGTGTTAGGATCAAGGCACACCAGAAATCAATCACACACAGAAAAGAGGCAAGAAATTTACGTAGTTCGGCAATAGTCTACGTCCATGGGAGAGATATCCACTATAGAATTTTTCTCGAAGGGAGTTTACAACACTCACACCTCACTCTCTCTCTTTATAGCACTCTCACTCACAGATTACACTCTCTGTGTTTCCTTCTCTTTCTAATTATCTACGCTCACAACTCTTCCCATTTTATACACAAATGGGAGTGCCAAAGTTCAACATTTTCTTGCCAACCATCAACCATAAACATAAATGGCAAGCTTAATACACAACCACCCTAAGTTGAGAAAAAACTGTTGTAGCCTCCATTATTGACTTCCAAATAACCACTTTCACATGGTGTGGATCTTTAATAATTCTCCCCTTCTACACCTATGGGGATTAGGATCCTTACTGGAAGTCCATCCCAGCAATGTCCCTGCATACTTCGAGTTTGTCTCTCAAGACTACCTTTGTAAGCATGTCAGCTGGATTCTTATCTGTGTGGATCTTGACCAGTTCCAATAACTGTTTTTCCATCACTTTGCGTATCCAATGATACCGGACATCAATGGGCTTTGTACAGGAATGGTACATGGAATTCTTGCTTAGATCAATTGCACTCTGACTATCACAATGTACCTTGTACTCTTCCTACTATAGACCCAATTCTTGGAGAAACCCCTTTAACCACAACATTTCTTTTCCAGCATCTGCGGCAGCAATGCACTCTGTCTTTGTTGTAGATAAAGAAACACACTTTTGTATTTTGGACTGCCATAAAACAGCTCTCCCTGCAAAGATGAATAAAAATCCTGATGTAGACTTTCTACCATCAAGATCACCCGCTATATCAGCATCTGTAAAACCCTCCAAAATTGGTTTAGCTCCTTTAAAACATAGACACATCTTTGAAGTTCTCTTCAAGTTCTGAAGAATCCATTTGACTCCCTCCCAATGCTCTTTTCCTAGATTGGCGAAGAATCTACTCACAACGCCAACTACATGAGCTATATCTGGCTGGGTACATACCATTGCATACATCAAACTTCCTACTGCGGAAGAATAAGGGATTGTCTTCATTTCTTTCCTTTCAGAGCTGTCGTGGGACACAAACGCTTTGTCACATTGAAATGGTTGGCCAGTGGTGTGCTGACTGGCTTGGCATCTTTCATGTTGAACCTTTCAATCACCCGTTCAACATATTTCTTTAGTGACAGCCATATCTTATTGGCTTTCCTGTCACGAACAATCTTCATGTCCAAAATCTGCTGTGCTGGGCCTAAATTCTTTATGTCAAAATACTACGACAAGTTCTTTTTCAACTTGTTGATCATAGTAATATCATGTCAGATGATCAGCATATCATCGACATACAACGGTAGAATGATGAAGTTTCTATTCGAAAACCTTTGAAAATATACACACTGGTCTGCTACTATTCTTGTGTACTCGTGATCCACCATGAATGAATCAAACTTCTTGTACCATTGTCTCGGCGCCTGCTTCAGGCCATAGAGACTCTTCTTTAGTTTGCAGACTAAATTCTGTTTCCCTTTAACTTCAAATCCTTCTGGTTGCTCCATATAGATCTCTTTTTCAAATCACCATGGAGAAAGACAATCTTGACATCCATTTGTTCTATCTCCAGATTCAAACGAGCTGCTAATCCTAGAGCTACTTGAATGGAAGTCATTTTCATAACTGGGGGAAAGATCTCATCAAAGTCAATTCCCTTCTTCTGCTCAAAATCTTTGACCACCAGGCGAGCTTTATGCTGCAGTAGTTTACCGTTGCCATTTTCTTTAACTTATATACCCATTTGTTCTTCAAGGCTTTCCTACCTCTTGGAAGTGGAACAAGCTCATAAGTGTGGTTCTTCTATAAAGAACTCATCTCCTCTTTCTTGGCTTGTATCCAACAGTTTTTTTCTGTATGACTCTTTGCTTCTGAAAAACTCTCGGGCTCCCCTTCATCAGTAATCAGAATATAATAAGAGGCGGGATATTTGGTTGATGGCACGACAATTCTTTCAGATCTCCGCAACTGAGGCCCAGTTGCCTCTAGTGGAGGGGGTTGCTCTCCCTGCTCAACACCTTCTTCATCCAGGTTTTCATCTCTTTCCTCTTGATCCTCAATTTCTGGCATAGGAACCTGCAACTCTGATACTTCTTGTTGCACGTCATCACATCTAGTATTTTGTGACAGCTCGGGAGATGAAAACAAGTCTGGAATGATGACATCTTTAGACTTTGCAAACTTCTCAAAATCTACTGCTGTCTGGTCTTCCTAGAGCACATCTTTGCTCCTGAACATCTTCTTGTTCACTGGGTTCCATAACTTGTACCCAAATGCTACATCTAAATAGCCCACAAATATACATAGAGTGGACTTGTCATCAAGCTTCTGTCTATTTTTCTTGGACATGTGTGCAAACGCCTTATATCCGAAGACTTTCAAATGAGAATATGATACCTTTTTTTCTGGATCAGACTTTTTCAGGTATCGCAAAATTTAACGGGACTGAAGGTGACCTGTTTATGAGATAACATGCTGTTTGGTCAGCTTCAGCCCATAATGACTTTGGCAACTTTGCCATTCTGAGCATACATCTGACTATTTCAACAATAGTGCGGTTCATCATCTCTGCCACACCATTGTGTTGTGGGGGTACCAGGAACTGTTGTCTCGTGCCGGATACCTCTGCTGGCATAATATGTTTCAAAAACATTGGAAGTGTACTCGTTACCATTTTCTGCGCGAAGACACTTCAACTTCTTCCCGGTCTCTCTTTCCACCATTGCATGGAACTCTTGAAAGTGATGGAATACCTCATCCTTCGTCTTCAGGAAATACACCCACAACTTCGAAAATACTTGCGGCCACCAAGTGACTCCACTTCGATTGGGTCATAAATATCCGAGTATACCATACTAAGCACTTCTGTTTTCCTCTTGCTCGTTGAACTGAATGATACTCGACGCTACTTGCCATAAAAGCAATGATCACATGGCTTCAAGGCACTCCTTTTAGATAAGGGTATCCTAGATTTCTGATGCAACCCCTTTTCACTCATGTCAGACAGTCTTCTGTGCCATAAGTCTGGTGACCCCTTGTCTTCTGTTGCATTAAGACTTCCCAGACAGATCTTCGTTTGAGTCTTGTACAGTGTTGAAGACATTTCTCCTCTGGCGATTATCAAAGCTCCTCCTATCAGCTTTCAACAGCCATTTCTAAATGTACTTGTATAGCCTTGTCGGTCCAGAACGCTTCCGGAGATAAGATTGAGGCGCAAATCTGGAACATGCCTCACATCTTTGAAAACTAGCTTGTGTCCGACATTAGTCTGAATACTAATGTCTCCAATGCCCATAATCTTCGAATAGCTAGAATTTTCCATTCGAATAGTGCCAAAATCTCCAACGTTGTACGAGTTAAAGAGTTCTCTATGGGAAATGGCGTAATAGGATGTAGCTGTGTCTATCACCACTCTGTACAGCTGTGGTCAGCCATGTGAAGGCAATCCTCCTCTTCACCAGCTGCAAGAAGTATTTCATCAGTTGTTGTGGCTGTCGTGTTCTCGTCTTTCTTTGACTTACTACTTTGACCTTTATCTTTCCGACTTGGACAATTCCTCTTTATGTGACCCTCCTGGCCACAGTGAAAGCAAGTGAAGCTAGAGTTACCTTTACTTTTACTGTCTCTGGATTTACTCCTACTATTTCATTTGCCTTTACTCTTGCTTCTTCCTCTGTCTCTGTTTTTTTCTCTATCTTTGTCTCTGCCTTTATCTTCTATGACAAGATCATGGGACTGATTACCTCCCATGTCTTTCCTCCTTGTCTCTTTATTGTACATGGCATCAGTGACCATGTTCATGGTCAACTTCCCCTCTGGTGCAGTGTTGTTGAGAGAAACCACCAACGTCTCCTAGCTATCCGGTAAAGAACTGAGCAGTAGTACGGCTTGCATTTCATCATCCAAGGGCATCTTGACGATTGCAAGTTGATTCACCAGATTTTTGAATTCACTGGTGTGCTCGGTGACAGACACACTATTCTTCAACTTTAGATTTACAAGCCTTCTAATCACCAAGGCTCTGTTCCAGGCAGTCTTTGACTGGTACATTCCTTTTAACATTGTCCAGAGGACATATGCTTTTGTCTCCTGGGTGACAAAGTGGAACACACTGTGGTCTATCCATTGTCTAATACAACCGACAGTCTTCCAGTTCATCTTTATCCAGTCCCCATCTTTTACTTCTTCCGATTTAACCCCTTTTAGAGTAATAGGGTCAAACAGGTCTTTATAATATAGGATGTCTTCCATCTGTGACTTCCAAATTGCATAATTGGAAGGATTCAACTTGATCATGGATCTTGAAGTTGATGTGGATTCCTTCATCGTCTTCTTACATTTCATAGAAACTCTGATTCAAAAATCTAACCGTACGGATCTCTTTGGAATACTCCAAATAGTTAGAAAACACTATTGGATCGTCAAAATTAGACTTCAAATGGCTAAAATCTAGCCAAAATAAGTTCAACGGTTCAGATCTGCGGATGTACTGTAGCCGCGTAGCACCAGATAACTCCTTCGTCTCTAGGTCGGGTCAGGTCAATCCGACTGGTTGACTGGTCAACAATAGCTGACGTGGATGACACGTAGCGATGATGTGGCAGACACATGGCGAGGACGTGATTGATACATGTCGATGATGTGGCGATGATGTGGCAGTGACGCTGGTGTCACGCGCAGTTCACTCGCCTTCCTCATGACGCGTCGGTGCTCTTTACGGCGCGTGTGACACGTGTTTGAGACTAGGTGGCGCATGATGGTGCGTGGAACCTCATCTGGGGCTTTGCTTTGTAGTTCTGGACTCCTCTCATTGAGAGCATCCTTCTTGTATGCTCAAAAGTGAATTTCGAGCAACTTGATTTCTGGGCAGGTTTGAAAAACACACCCTGTTTTTTTTCGAAAATCGACCAACGTGGCTCTGATACCACTTGTTAGGATCAAGGCACACCAGAAATCAATCACACACAGAAAAGAGACAAGAAATTTACGTGGTTCAACAATGTCCACGGGAGAGATATCCACTATAGAATTTTTCCCGGAGGGTGTTTACAACAATTATTTCCTCTCTCTCTACTATTCTAACATGGTAGCTAGGTTAAGTACTTAGTAATTTCGTTTCACCGACAGGCGACAGCCTTACCTTGGCCGCCTGCCGGACCTCAACCTATTCCACTGTCATGTTTTCTTTTCAGTATCGCTTCATGATGATCTCTTTCTGTATCCGTTGGTTTATTCTTACCCCAAATATCTCTATCATATTTTTTTTTTATTTTTTTACTCGTAATACATTTTTTTTCCCTCTACTTTATCTTTCTCTCTGTTTCAACCTCAAATTGGTTTTTATCTTCAAACCTATTTGAGTTTGAGAGGGGGTATTATACCTATATTGTGGTGAACATGGTTATACACCATATAAACCACCTAGCCGCCTCTTTTGGCGCACAATCCAAGCTGCTTCCTTTGGCGCACCACCAAACTCGCCTCTTGGAGCACCATCCAAGCCGCTTCCTGGCGCACTTAGTCATCTGTTGCCATCATCGTTCAACACCACGTCATAAGTTATGTGTGTGCCACACTTGCTAGTTCAACATCCAGTCTCTACAATGGTCCAACACGACCATAAACTGTCTTTCGACATTAGTTCTAGCTAGTTTCTATATTGATTTGGTATGACCTTAAATTGCCTTGGCATTAGTTTCAGCTAGTTCCTATAATGGTCCAATATGACCATAAACTGTCTCTCGGCTTTAGTTCTGGCCTCTGATCTATTTCAAGCGCCCTTGCGCTCCCGTTTGGATTTTGTAATTTATTTGCCTTTTATTTTATTTAGTTTTGTTTAATGTTTTAGTTTTTCTCTCCAAACTCAAGATGTTTATCCTCCTTGAGTTTGAGGGGAGATATTAATGTTTATATGGTGTATATTCCTATATATATTAGGTATTGATTTCCTAGATATATCAAGTATTGCCATAGTTAGGTATTTTATAAGATACTCTTTCTATTAATGTTTATATGGTATATATTCCTACATATATTAGGTATTGATTTTCTAGATATATCAGGTATTGCCATAGTTAGGTATTGAAAAAAGCCTCAGACCCCCACTGGGGGTGACCCCCAGGGCCCCAAGTGGGGTGTGATTGGTCCATTATTTATTTTTATTTTTATTTTTTTTTGTTTGATCCAATGATCAACCCCCACGTGTGTGTGCGGGGGTGGTGGAGGTGCTTGTAGACTGGGGGTCTCCAGCACGTTTGCTAGGTATCTTATAAGATATTCTTTCTCATAGTTATATTTGTAGTAGGATACCCTTTCTCAGCCTATATATAAAGGCCTTCTATTGTATAGGACAATTCATTCAATACAATACTTATTATTTCCTCTCTCTCTCTCTCTACTATTTTAACAGCTAGCAAAACATTGGTGTAATAGATTAGTTTGACATACGAGACAGTAAACATAACATAATATACAAATTTGATAAATGTTACATTACTCTATTTCTGAATGAAAAACTAATTATATATATCTGCATAGTGAAATGTTTGGATCCTTGTTAGAAACAGTGAGACAGTAAACATAACATAATATACAAATTTGATAAATGTTACATTACTCTATTTCTGAATGAGAAACTTATTATAAATATCTGCATAGTGAAATGTTTGGATCCTTAAAATATTAAGTAATGTTAGAAACACTAATTAGTGTACCAATTAACATGATAACTAAGACACAAGACATACATGTGGGTTTCACTACTTAACATAGTCTTACCTAATATTGTATCTGGTTAGTGTGTGTTAGTACACTAATTAATGTTTATAGCATTATTCACTAGGAAGCATAGGTGCGGGTACAGATACGGGTACGGGTACAATACAAGTACGTCGATATGGTAAATTCTAAAAAAAAGTAAGGCATGGGTACGGCTGTGGTACTTCAATTTTTTTTTTAAATTTATTTATTTATTTACTTTTTTAATCTCCTTTTATAGCTAAACATCTAACATACAAATCAAAGTTTAATATCATAATTAAAAAGAAAAATTACAAAATAATTTGTGAATTTCTTTCACTTCATTCAAGTATATAATTTTCAAATATTCAAATAACAATTTAAATACATCAATACTCTATGATGAAAGTAATTAATTTTTTTAATCTTTTATTTTATATAATTCTGATTAATTTTTTTATCTTTTATTTTATGTAATTCTTAATGTCTACTACAAGATTAAAATAGTAAGAAGAAAGCGCACAGAGTGGGTGATTTTGCATTACCTAATTTCTTTTGAAGATGATTAAAGAGGAATAAAGTTGTAGCTTGCATCAAATTCCAGTTGCTGTAGGAAAAAAAAACGGAAAAAACAAAAACAAAAAAATGGATCAAAAAAAATCTAAAACAAATTGGGAATACCAAAAAAAATCTGAAAAAGGAAGAAGAAGAAGAAAGAGGAAGAAGAATCGAAATAAAAGGAGAGAGAAGAATTTGAAAACTCCAAAAAAGAGAGAAAGAGAGAATCGAGCTTCGGCGTCGACGAGAGAAAGAGGAATTGAAGAGGAACAAGAATCAAAGAAAAAAGAGAGGAACCCACCAGAATATCGAGCTTCAGTGTCGTCTATGATGGATAGTAGATTTGACGAACTCTGTTCTTCGAATGGAGAAGTCAACTTGGCTTTGTTCTTCGAATGATTTAGGGCTTCTTTGTTCTTCGAATGATTTTGTTCTTCAAATGATTTAGGGCTTCTTCAAACTATAGATATAATTTCCTTTTCTTTTTTTTTATTATTACTAAACACCCCCTATTTGTTTAATTTTTCAAAATGGGCAAAAGATAATTGCTCCGGTGCCCCAAAAAAATTCTAAAAATTTGGTTTTGAACCCGGCGTACCCAACCGCGTACCCATGGAGTACCCTTCGCGTACTCACAGCGTACCAGATGTATACAGGCTGTATAAAACGTACTCGGTATACTTTTTTTCCGTACCTGGTAAGTGTGCAGTCGTACCGGTATGCGCACCCATATCCGGTACTTGTACGACAATATTTTCGAAGTACCCGTGCTTCATAGATTATTCAAAATTACTCCTAAATTTATTTGAAATGATGTGAATAATTGCATGTCAGTTGTTAATTTGTTTACGAATCGGTCAACTAAAACTCAACCGCAATAACAAAGGGTAATATTTTAAAAGTTTGTAACATTATTTTGGAAAACTAGTGACATATAGTATTTTTGTTTGAGAACTATTATATATCACCAGAATAATAATTCGCTTAAACTCTTCACTCTTTGGTTTTTCATGTCCCACTATTAAAAAAAGAAAAGAACTTTTTTACTACGAATAAAAAATAACTTGAGATTTTAAATTAAAAAATAAATATAATGAAAACCCCATGAACCACGTCAAGGTCCCTCCTCTAGATTATAAAAGAAAAAAACTCTTTCTAAGCTTTATTGCCTTTTTTTTGGGAGGAAAATAACATTTTTTTGTGACTTTTCCTAGTTCAAATTATGGTTATGGCATTTTGGTTACAAATGAAAAAAAGTGATGATATAGTTAAGGTCTTTTAACAGATTTCAGAAACATAATTTGAGCAGATATAGATCTATATATATGTATATATATATTTATGCATTAATTTAATTTAAGAAATATTGATTGGTGAAAGGCAATGGATTCTACATGTAGATGCCTTGCAACTAAAAGCGAAGCGGATCATTACACGAGGGAACTAAAGAGAGAACATGAAGAGATCATCAAATATCCTGATACAGGTTTATTTCATCAGTATATCATATGGATATGTTTTTTTTTTTTTCCAAATTTTCTGGAAAATACTGATGGTGAAATAGGCTAATTAAACGAAACAAATAGATTAAAAATTAATCAGTTAACTTACATAACATGAACCATGATTAACCAAAATACAAATGGAATTGAAATATTGAAAACAAGGGAGCAAACCAAATTCTGTTTGATACCACAGTGTTTTTAAAATAGATTAGCCGCATCACCGTGGGTGCTGGAGGAACGTCGACTTCTATCACCCGGGATAAGATGGCTTAAACTGGCTAACTCAGAAGCACTTTCTGTTAGCTTGGCGAACTGACAATGGCATCACTTTCTCTCACACAGGAAGGATTATTATACTAGTAAGCAAACTGACTATATGATTGGAAGGCAAAAACTTCTATACCAAACCAAAGGAGATGAGTCTCCTCTTATATACAATGGTGGAGAGAGGAGGAGTCTGCAGCCATCAAGGCTGGCCACTAATGGAGGCCATTACTCCTGCAAAACTGTTGGAGTAATGCACAAAACTGATGGGAATTCAAAGTGTGAGTTACACACAATATACACATATGTGTATATACATTTCTGCAATAGACTTGGGCTTGCAATAGACCTAGCCCAAAAAGAATAAGTTGGTGGACCACTAATCTGACCCAGCCCAAACCCATTCCCTAAGATCCATGACCCACTGACCACAGACCCGGATCCGGCGGTCGGCGCGCGTGTGGCAATTTTGCCATAACCAACTTGGACCATAGTCTTGGCCCAAGCCCATCCTTGAAGCATCCATGCCTCCCTTCCTTCAAAAAATTTGGATGCCTTAAAGGGCTCATGCCCTTCTCATAATCTTGAGGCTTAAATACCTATCAAAGTTTTCCTCCATAATCAATGTGGAATTGGTAGTTATACACAATTCCCAAAATCTCATTCATGAGGACATCTTTATGAGACAATTTCCCATTCAATCCTCAATAGTTTTTGGTCATTCTTTATGTGGTGTAAAGACCTTATTACAAAGAATCTAAACCCATTTAATCCCACATCAACCAATGGTTAGGACCTACTTTAATTTCACATTAAAGTTTACCAAAACCCATTTTTTTCCAACAAATACTTTTGCCATATTCTTTATCTTAGTTTCAAGTTTCAAAGCCATGAATATATATGAACTAGTGCTATTCTAACCCGAAAGTTAGGTTTATTTCTCAAATTCAATAATGTGGTAGTCTATTATAATATCTAAAGTAACTATATATTTTTTATATTTTCTCTAATTATCAGCTAATTATATATCTTTTTTAGACATTGCTGAGTCTTAAAAATTGATATAGAAAATAAATTTATATATCATTTTTTATATATACCCTGCCTGTCGAAAACTTAGGACATTTAAAAAAAAAAAAAAACATTTCACACCAGCCATCTCAATTGCCAAAATGGCCAAAGCCTAATCCTACACTAGCCATCCCCAACCCGCTCTTGTTGTCGCCACCATCATCATATTCTTCTCTTTTTCATCATTGCTAGCTACTGCACTCTCCTTCGTTGTCACCACCTCTTTCCATTTCTTCATCTTTTTCTTTACTATGATGCCCCTCTCTCATCGCGAAACGCCCTTTCTAACCCTCCCAACCGCAAGATATAGGGTTTAGTGTGGAAAATGAGGAGGAAGAAGAAGAAAGGGGGACGGAAGTGATGGAAATTTTTTTATTCTATACTACACATCCCATTTTGGAATGTGTATCATATGTTCGGTTATGGCGTTTGTCATTTTTGATTATTACTTATTGTGGTGTTAGTTATGATTTATTGTGATATTGATTATGATCTATTATGATTATTATTTTGGTTATAATTAAAAAAATTTTTTGGTTATATCTTATGTAGTATTTGGTTATGACTCATTATATTTTGGTTTAATTACACCTTTTACCTCTATAGTTTGACTCAAATTTCACTTTACAATTTGGTCCGTACACTTTAAGTCTAGTTTCAATTTGGTCCTTCCATCCAAATTGGAGGTTAAATTTAATAATTTTGGGACATTTATCAATTTTCCGAGGTATTCAATTTGATTATTCTAAGTTGAAAGTTAAAACTACTCTTGTCAATTTTCAAAGGTATCTATCTTATTATATAAGGAAAAAGGGATTTCTAGTGAGAAAGACTTGTGAGAACTCCAAAGTCTCATACTAATTTTCTTTTCTTTTTTTTTTAATTTTAAACAATTAAAAAAATATCCATTAGCTAGCTTTCATTTAACAATATAAAAATAAAATTCTAATTAGTTTAAGATTTATTTGATAATCCCACATCGAGAAAAGAATGAAAAAGTGAGTAGTTTCACTTATATAAATTGAATTTTATACTCCCAGTTAATATTGTAGTGTTGTGCATGTTTCAATTCAATATAGTTTAAATTTTAAAATAAAATGTAAGTTGGTTGGTCTTTTGACTTACTATAAAAATAAAATTCTAATTAGTCTATGATTTATTTTATAATTCCACATCGGGAGAAGAAGGAAAAAATGAGTTGTTTTAATCATATGAAATGAATCTTATTCTCCCATTTTAAATTTTAAAATTAAAATAACATTTAAAAGTTTTAATTAATTAATTTTTGTATAAATTAGTTGGTCATTTGACCTAACCGATTAGGCTTAACCGTTTTCGATTTGATTGATTTGTCGGTTTAACCACGATTTCTTATACTGATTTTATTAATTTTAGACAATTAATTTTTTTTCCCATTGACTAACTTCTATTTAGCCATATAAAAATAAAACTATTAGTTTATGATATATTTTATAATCCCACATCGGGAGAATAAAGAAAAAGTGAATTGTTTCACTTATATAAAGCAAATCTTATACTTGCATTTAATATTGCAGTGTTGTGTATAGTTCAGTTTAACACAGTTTAAATTTTAAAATAAAAATTAGTCTATGAAATGATTTATTTTATAATCTCAAACCGGGAGAAGAAAGAAAAAGTGAGTTGTTTCACTTATGTAAAGTGAATTTTATACTCCTATATCTATCTATCTATATATTATATAAGCAAAATGGGGGTTTAACCACAAGGGTTGTGGGAACTCCAAATTCTCAACATGAATTTTTAGAATTTTTATATTTTTAAATAATTAAAAAACTTTATATTGGTCAATCTAACTAAGAAAAAAAAACTCTAATTATCCTTTAAATTTGAATTTAAAAATTTAAATATCCTACTAATATAGAAAATCATGTCAATTAAAAACATAAAAAGATAAAAATGATATATACTTAAAAAAAGATCTATTAGTCAGTTCATTTATTAAAATAAAATAAAAAAACTTTAATTATCTATACTTTTGAATTTCAAAATTCAAAAATATATATCCCTCTTAATATGAGAAGTATTGGTTTCTTCTAATATTTCCTTCCTAAAAATGAGAAAAGACCTAAATTTTTAGAAACCCTAAACAACCTAAAATTCCAATGTAAGCAAACTCCATATTCAATCTCTTTCCCAAGGCAAACCAACTCCCTCCAAATCTGTGTGTAAAAAATGTTAGTCTCTCTCTAAATACTAGTAGTCTAAGTTTAAAGTAGTTGAACATTGAAGAGTAGCATTGAGTTATGAATATGTAATGGTTTTGAACCATGTAAATTTATCTATATATATGTATATACATGTATTTAGTTGTCTTTGTTGTTCCCATGTGTACGATTCTAATCTAATAAAGCTCATCAACTAATTTCATCATTATGATTTTATAGATAAAAAAGAATAACAATAATCATAAAAGCACTACAAAAATTTCTAAAATTAAAAGCAATTTTTTGTTCATTTTATTTATTTATTAGTATTTGTATATACAACACATACAAAATTATTCATTATTTCATACGAGTCGAATTCAAGTTTATTTGAGAATTTATGTCAACTCAACTAATTTATTATCAATTAATGGTTAACCATAATTTTGATGGCCAAACAATGGGATGAAGGGTGGAGGCAACTTGAGATTAGAGAAGAGAGGTTGCGGGTAGGGATAGAGGTCGACTTGGGGGAAATGTAAGGAAATGAAGTTAAAAGTACGGGTGATTACATAGTAAAGTTGCTTTAAACAAGAGTCGATGTGATCAACAAAGATGAGATGAAAGTTACGAGATGATAATTGGTGAAGGGTGAAGACTTGACAAGTGTTATTAGGGAAAGTAATATCATGCTACTCTTAGAAATGGATAGTTGACAAATTTATAAGTCAACGTATAAGACAGTCGTATATATAATCATTTGATAAGGAAAACCATATATAATTTTTTTCACAATAACTGATTTTAAATCACAAAATTTTGTGCATAGCATGGGTAATATGCTAGTATATGTAAAAAAAAATTAATAAAAATTTAAACAAAATGAGAAAATTAAAATTAGAGGAGTGAAAAGGGTAATTAATCCCTTATTTAATGAGCATTTTGTATAAAAGTAATATATTGCTTTTGTAAAAGAGTAAAATGTTGTCCATGCATGTGATCATCATCCTTGACACAGGTGGGCCCATAGGGGCTTTTGGCCCACCACTTAGAACCCAATGCATAACTCAAACACTACAACCCAACATTACGGGAACCCAGCGTTGCACCAAGGACCAGTGACGCTTAAACACTTGTCAACAGAAAAACCAGCCACATAGGTAGACAAAGATCCTGCATAGTTATTGCACCGCACATCAGCCATTAATAAGGTCCCCTGCAACATTTAATGCGATAACCCCTTCACGTCGAGGCAGAACGACCTCACCATGAACAAGGCAAGCTAAAACGTATGCTTTCGGCCAACATGACAGGTCGGAGTGGACAAGGAAATGATGAACAAAGAATATAAGCAAGCTTCTAAGACAAAAAGAAGGTTAAGTTCTCTATCATCACTCCATCTCTACATCTCATTAATCTCTCTTCTAACTTGTTGGTCAGAGGGTCTGCTGGAGGACTTCCGTTCCCCGTTGGACTTTTGTACAGGTACCTCAGTCAGCTCAGTGACCAGACAACGGTGTTGGGAGCGTGGATCAGCCAAGCCCGTCCCCCAGAGACCAGTAGTATCATCAATCCTAAACTACTTAATTGAAATGCAGAGGCAGCTAAGGTTGCATAAATACTTTCACAGTACGGGATTGAACCACCTGAGTATGGGCCAGTGGTGAACGCTCTCAGGAAGAAGCCACAAGAGTGGGTTGATTTCATGATGAAGTATGTTGGCTCTCTCTTTCTCTCTCTCACATGCTTCTTTATCAGCAATTTATCAAAACATTTGTTTTATGGGTCTGATTTCTCTCAAGTTAACATTTTAACTTGAGAGAGTGTTTGGGCTTGGCAGACCTATTTTTTAACCGATATCGGTGATCCGAACTATTCATTTTTTAGGACTCGTTGAATAGCGTATTCATGCAAAAATTAAGATGATTGAATATCGATAGCTATATGTAAGAATCATATTTATTTTTAAAAAAGAAGGACGGAAAATATAATTTGAAAAATAATCATCTATTTTTTTGTAATACAAATGTGATTCAAACATATAGTTATTGATATTTGATCATCTTGATTTTTTACATGATATATTCTACTCAATAAGTCGTAAGAAGTGAATAGTTCAAATCACCAAAGTCGGACCCAAAATGGGTCTATCAGGCCCAAACCCTCTCTCAAATTGAGATGGCCAACTTGAGAGAAGCCAAGTATATTTTTATACATTGAGGACTGAATTGACACAATTAAACATTGTAGACCAAATGAAACACTTTTATAAGTCAGAAATCAAATTGACATAATTTATAGAATTAAAATGACAGAAGGCTTATAATTTGAAAACTAAACATATAACTAATCGTTATTATAAATTTAAAGTATAGAGATATAAAATACCAATGTATATGTGAGTGTACTTTATTTTTTCCACTTCCCTTCTCTTTATTTTCATATATTTTATTTTAACTTCAAATGAGTTTTCTAAAATAAAAAATAATAAAACAAAAAAACAAGTGTCCTAAGGTATATCCATACCAAGAACAAGTATGTTTGTGAAATATGCCCAATGTATCTAAAATAAAAATAAAAATAAAAATAAAAATTAATACGCCCGGCGAAGTGTTCGACATGTGCACATGGACACCACATCCATTTTGTAGTGTTTGTGCTCTTCTATGCCTTCTAAATAATAAAAGTTACAAGAGTAATTTATTAAGGCTGTTTTTGAATCTTTAACTTCGTGTTTTAGAAGACTCATCGATTCCTTTTTTAAATCTTCGCCTAAAACTTTGATTAATCTCATATACTTTTTTTCTATTTTTTTTTAAATTCCCAACCAAATTCATGATCCAAACATAATCTAAGAAATTGAAACAAAGGCTTAATGAAAGTCCAATTTCACATTTGTTTTTCAAACCTTATGTTAGAAATTGGGCGCCTATGTGGCATGACCTTTTGAACATTTTGAACCTTATCCATGTAAGTTTGAATTTGAATTCAAAACTTACTTGGATAACCACTCAGGATATCCATATCTATCATATCCACTGATATGGATAGATGAGATATTATCCTACATATCTAATATGATACGGGATATGGGTGATTAAGAGAAAAACAACATATGTCGTATGTTTTTCTTATCTACTGACTCTCTCCCAAAATACAACGATCAAGAGCCATTTTGCACTGTGACTTGTGTGGGTGATATTCATTCTGTAATATCACTCCATTGCTGGGTTGATTGATCAGATTCAGGAAGCACGTGATTTACTCACGAGATTCTTCAATTCAGGCTCTGTAGAAAAAGGTATGACCATAATTTTTCATCCCCTGCGTTTACCGTAGATTTACATTGGTATTAGAGACAGAATGGGTATTTTCGTGTTTTCTCTAATCATGCGTATATTTTATATATATATATATGTACACATTATATACATGAATGTTTATAAAGGAGGAAAATGTCAACTCTCATTAGATTAAGAGTATAAAAAACCCTATTTTTGTGTTCATTAATGTCATTTTTAATACCATAAATGATTTTATTTTGGAAAATGGAGTCTGGTAGTACCGAAATTGGACCACAAAACACCCTGGAAGGCGGCACGTGGTCCGCACGCGCCACTTGACGCCGTGAGCTGCATCCACGCGCTGCCACGCGCTTCCACGTGTCATCACGCGCGCATCAGTGGCGTTGTCCACGCGCGCGCCGTCCGCGCCACGCACGAGCGCCGTGCGCTGAGCCGCGGGCTGAGCCGCACGCTGAGCCGCGCCGTTTTCCTCCGCCGGCTTGGCTGCTGATGCATAAGGTTCTGTTTATTCTGTTTTAAATTTTGAATCGCGTTAAATGGTCATAATTAATTCGTGATAGCTTTGTTTTAAGCATGGTTGGTACCGTTAGATTCAGAATTAAATTTTTTATCTTCTGTAAAATTTTGAAAATTTTATAAAAATAAAAAATATTTTTCCTAAAATAATAATTCATTATTTCTGGTTTAAAATGCATCTGGTATTGCATGATTAAGTTTCTGGGGTTGAATTTTTTATTGTAGACTACTGTTGTAGTTTACTATTTACTGGTATAGTTATATCATTTTACCAGATTCTGAAATATTCATTTCTAATTTTATGTGTGTTTATTAGTTATTTAAAATTTCAGAAAATATCAGAAAATTCCAGAAAATTTCAGAAGTGATATAGTTTCTGTTATGGCATAATTTGAATATTAAATACAGCATATTGTTATTTTTTGCCTCAAGTTTCTAATATGTTGTAATTAGAATAGCATGATTAATTGTTATTTGTTTAAATTCCATTATTAATTGTGACATAGCATGAGTTGGTTGTGAATCTACATTATGATGCTATTGTATGGAATTAGAATTTTTCATCATGCTTTTAGACATGCTATAGTCAGTGGGAGGTTATTCGGTTGAGAGAAATCTTTGTAGATTAACTCCCGAAAATCAATATTTTGCGCATAAATTAAATTAAATTTTGGATAATTGTCACCTGTGGCACAAGAGATGATTACGAGTATAGCGGATTTTTGATCTTGCGACTTGTGTGATATTGTCACTATTTAATTTAGAATTTTGTGACAAAATTATATTATGCTAATTAAATTAATCCCAATGTGAATTTCTCTCTAAATTGACTTAGCTTATGGAAGTTAGTTAGTTGACCTAGACTTAGTAAAGATGTTTAAATGTGAACAATGTAATCTCATTCTTTAGATGAGCAAAAGTCTTGGAGACTTTAGGTCAAACCTTAATTGAGCCAAAGTAAGGAAACATGACTCAAAGTCGCTGTGGTTTTGTTGCCTTGTTTGGCATAATAAAAACTAATGTGTGCGCTATGGTTAGCGGCACGCTACGTAGTTTTGGTTGGCGAGTTTTGGAGTTATGAAATTAGTAAGCCCTCAATAGATCTGTATATGATCTTGACTTTTGAGCTGCGCGGATTGACTTTGTAATTTGACTTGTAAATAATGTTACATCATTGGATGAAGTAACATTCAAGAGTCACGTCATCCAAGAAATGCGAGCTTAAATAAATTAGTCATTAAGTGTAAGACGAGTAGCCAGTATGAGTAGTGTTTTTCTCTCTACCCAATTATTGGGAGTGGATGGAGCAAAATTTCATGCACTATAATAGTATGCGTTGAAATATCACGCGAAGTGAAAAGATTAGCGCTTAGAAGCTGCAAAATCTATTAACATTAAGTGAAAAGATTAGCGCTTAGAAGCTGCAAAATCTATTAACACTATGTGAAAAGATTAGCGCTCAGTGGTTGCAAAATCTATTTGCATTGCCAACTTGTCTAAGTCTGGACACTTACTGTTTTCCACACTTGAGTGTGAGACATGAGGAGGGGCTTCTTTGTATGATTCCTTAGCTAGGCTAACGTTTTTTAATAACGTTTACCACTAAGCGCAAACGTTGCAGCATAATAATGAAAAGGTCAAGGCTGACAAGGTTGTTATGACTCTAAGAATTTGACGCATCGCTTGTGAGAGCATTGTGTTGAATTAGACTCTTTAGCCTAATTCGCGCTTAAGTTACTTCAAGAGCTATCATAGATTGATAGCTTATTCTCTCCTTCTTGTGGATAGTAGAATTAATTTCAAGTAACTATGAAGCGAGAAATAGAGATGGCAAGAGGAGAATCGTCATCTTTCAACTAGATGCAGTAAAGTGTATGGAGAATAAAATTGACTTGAAGGTGCAGGGGATTAGCACTTACTAGTTAAATTTACGACTTAGGTGTACTTGATATCTCCATGACATCCTTTTATGATCTAGTGAATATGAATTAGTCGCGAGTCATTACCTAGTTGGGTCTAAACCTTTAAAACTTGTCTTCGAGAACTCACACATTAAGATGATTGGAATTAGTTTATGACATTGGTCCTGAACCAGTGGCTTCTAATACTTAATCACATTAATGAGATGATGACACGATGGTTTGAGTAGGCCTTCTCGGGCCCACTCGCTTATGACATCCTGCTCTTATGTGAATGTGTAACTTTGTTCGCAATGGTTGCGCACAAGTAGGAAAGCCGTAGAAGGTCATTTGTATTGGCGCATTTAGTCCACTATGATTTTTTTGACTAGATATGTGTAAGGGTATGATAGCTAAGCCTCAATCTCGACACATTTATAGATTATGATAAGCATTTGAGTCAAGACTATTTGATCTCCCATAAGTCAAAAGTTTTGAGATGATTTTTGATATTGCACATATGAGGTCGAGATCAATTAGATAAGAGCTTTTGTGCTTTTAGTTTTGACCAAGGCTGCGAGTATCTATTTGAGTTTTTTTTTAGAAAGCTCTGTGAAGAGAAATGCATGCTTGGAAAATTGATTATTCCTAGTACTTAACAACACAATGGTGTAGTAGAGATAAGGAATTAAGTATTGTTAATGTTAGGTGGATGATGGCCCAAACATGTTTCCTAATTGGGAATTGCACTTTAGTTTGTTGCCTATATCCCTAACTAAGTGCCCTTCATATCAAATTTTACACTCCATTTATGTAATGGGTTAGTGGAGAGCCATCTATGGGCGATCTGTAACCATTAAGCAGCTTATCTTTATTTTTACTTCTCATAAGGTTGCGAAGTTAAGACCTAGAGTTCTATGGTGCATTATTGTATGCTGTCTTGTAAACACATAGGGTCACAAGGCACATTATTGTATGCTGTCATGTAAACCCTCCGGGTCATGTGCATATAGGTAAGTAGTTTTGTGGAAGTGTAACTAAGTCACATAAAGTTTTATTAGTAAAGGTGACGTGAATAGAGTTTTTGGAACTCTATAAGATAGAGAATTCTAAGCATAGCGCTCTATGTAGCCTAGTTGAGAATGGAAAGAAATTTCCAATATCCTAGGGACAGTGGGAGCGATGTGCCTACTAATGGATTACTCCATTAGAGAAGAATACTCTACATTCTTAGTTGCGTGGTAGCGAATGTGAAAATTTTTCACATCATCACTGGGTGATTGGGAGGGAAACATTCATGATTGCTCCGCAATATGATAAAGAGCGTAGGATAATGCCAAAGGCTCTAGTCCCCTATTTTTAGAAAGTGGATTAATGTTATGCAGTTTAAGACAAAGTCTTTGAGGATTAACCATTTCTATAATTTGGTTGACTTTCCATTATGACGCGAAACTGTTCTAAAGTTATGCGTAATTTGGATAGTCATTGTTGAGGCATAAGGCTCACTAGATACCGAAAAGTCGAACTATTAAGGAAAGTGAAGACCATGAAAAGATTTCCTCTTGGGGAGTGAGGTTATTTTGACTTAGGTTATGATTGACATAAGTTCAGAACATTGATTTGTGGACATTGTGACCCAACTTTCTTGTTAGAGAATTTGATAAGTATATCCGTAGGGATTTACCTTCTGCTTTTATGGTGAAAAGTTAGGAGTGCAAAAAGGTTGCTAGTTCCAATAAATCTTTTACAGCCTAAAACAGTTATCCAAATAGTGGTTCTTAGATTTCGTCAAGCCATGATAGGCCAACGATGATCGATGAAGACCACTGAGGCATGATCAATGGTCCAAAAGAATTTTTTCCTTATTTAGTCATTATGAGCCAGAAATTTATAGGGTTGTCGCCACCTATGGTGGGCAGTCCTTTGTTTTAGATATGATGGACATGGGTGATGTAATTTATATGCTCAGATGTACGATCCTTAGGGATTGTTTTTGGGAGAATTCCTGTTTTGTTTTCGACGACTTACATAAGGAATATCCTAGAATGATTCTAGATGCAAAATTGCAAACCAATTGACTTACCTATCGGTAAAAGCCAGAGCCTTAACTATTGAGTGAATCCTCGGATTGTCTTTGGGAGAAACAGATGACCTATATTCCTTGATCTTTTCTTTGTTATGGGAGCCTAAAGTACGCTATGTGGGCGTATTTGGCATGATAAGTGTTATCTTTGGTAAATGGTCAACTGAGTTGTTTAGACATTGACCATGCTCATTAGATTGTAGATAAAATGCTTTACTAGTAGTATATTAATTTGCTCCTTGTAAGATTCAATGCGCTAGTTGGGCGCATCAAGAATGAATGCAAATTGGTCACCAAAATATCTTTAGAGAGGTTATTGCGCAAGAGGTAGTGATCTTAAATCACTTCATGTGAGGCGCACATAGTGGATTCCGTTGTATATACTTATCGCAAGAGGTGCTGATAAGGCTTCTGTTTGGAATCTAGAATTGCGCAAGTTGTGGTAAATTTTTTTTTTAAAAATTGATCACTTATTTTGAGATGATGGGATGTTGACACTATTATGGTTTATGTTATAATGATTAGCAGATGATGATGTCAGCAGGCAAGATTGGCTCACTCACACGAGCAATCGCCCTTGGTGCTTGGGAGCGAGCAAGGATGAGACTAGTGGTTTATTTTTATTTGGAGACAAGAGAGGCTTAAATAATCCACTATGTATGGTGCCTTGGTTACAACCAAGATGAGGTCGTGTTAAGGATCAAACATGGATATTAGTACCCATTTTCCATGTTGTGCCTGTTATGATTAGCCAAATGCGAGATCTCATTTGGCGCCTAGAAGGCGAGCAAATAGAGAATTTGGGTTAGGCGCCAGAAAGCAATATATGTACGATGTATCGAGGATGACGCACCCCAAAGCACATAACAAGTAAGTGAGAGCCAAAACACCCCTATGTTGGGGTAGGGTTTCCCTGTCCTATTTTGTCAGGAGCTAGGGTTTCACTACGCACACAGCGGTTTTTAAACAACCTATAAACGGGTAAGCAACCTGTCCTAGTTTAGAATGGTCACTATGGATCCGAATATGCACTAGGTCGAATGGTCAAAAGAGGATGCCCCGGTAAAACCGGGGTTTGTGTTCCCATACTGGCAGAGCCCACAACCGGTCAGCCTTATGGTCATGCCTTGACAAGACAAGCCTTCGGCAAACCATTCAGGAATAGCAGATGGCAAACACGGTGTCCTAGGCGCACCAATGCAAATGCAATGCAAAGAAACACATAAGTGTAGTCAAAAACAGATATCACGAGTTCGAGTCAAGTTCTCTAAATCCCCAGCGGAGTCGCCAGAAACTGTAGACGTCCCCGAACGCCCCGGGAGGAACGAGCTCCCGTTCTGTTCGATATTGGGGTCACGACAGCTCAGGACTCTCAAATTTGTCACGGTTCTAAGTTTGAACCAAAGAGTCAAAATCCAGCAAATCATTTTGAGAAAAACAGATTTTTGAAAGAAGTGCCAAACATGGACTGCTTTTCCAGATACAGAGTCGCCACCTAAATGTTTTTTAATGGGAAATTTAGGAAACCCTGACTCGGTGCCAAAGGCCACGTGTCCGTCATCACCAAAGTTGCCTCGGCTCGGGAACTTGGGTACGATTGGGGAAGGTCACTTCGTGAGCACCCCCGCTCGCCCGATCAAAGATCGGCCTCTACTAACCATGATATCAATTTTTGAAAACATTGTGTGTTCTTATTCCGGTTATTAGCCTAGTTTACTATGTGATGCGCACAGCATACAAATATAGACTGGATCGCCTGATTTGGAACAAAACATTTCATGTTTGTTTTTTTGAAAGATGGTTTGCTACTCGCAAGTAGGCTTAAAATGTAGATTTTGCCACCCACAGGTGGGCTTAGAAAAGATGGTTTTGCCACTATCTAGTGGGCTTAAAACAAATATTTGATGACTTATTCCAATCCAAGTAACCCAACCTTCACCCACAGGCATTCAGGCAGTTATATCACATAAGCAATTAGCCTCATGGTAAGCATGCTTTTCATGGCAGTCACTCACACGCATGCAAGGATGCTAAAGCATAAAAACTCACCGAGTACTGCAAGCCAAAACAGAACTCATTAGAAATCCATGCATGAATCCTAAGTATACAGAAATGCCTAATGCAACACATGCAAAAATGCAACTATAGCAGGCTCGGCTATTCTAAACATGGCATATGGAATGCTACAGCTAACAAGTATTCAACTTTGAAATTGAAATACAAATGCAGTTAGTATGATGCGCCGAGCCCGGTGCATGCAAAATAGATGAATGATGCAAACATGCTGTCATACTGTATGCTAATTGAAATATGCCCTAATCTAACCATTATAAGCAGGTAAATAAAAGGAAAGAAAGACGTGGGGTTGGAAGACATACATCACACTCACGCACACTTATTACAATTATGCCCCCGCATAGAGGGTCCGAATAAATATACAGTCCCGAATAAAAGAATAGTAAAGTCCAAATAAATATTACAGTCCGAATAATGTACAAATTCCTAATTAATTAACAAATTAACTAAGAAAATAAATAAATTGGCATGTAAGCCAGGGACTGCCTTGACTCCGCTCCGGATGATGAATGATGCATGTCCGGGTTGCCTTTGCGCGGAAATCCATGACGATGCCCCAATTAGCCTCTGTTTACACCTTTTCTTGAAATGCGCGCCAAGCCTCGGAAGACCGCTGATTCTTGATTCGCTGCAACAGAGAGCAGGAAAGGGGCATAGCAATGTATTTTCACAGATATATGCATGCCTCGATCCTCGTGCCACCAATCACACATATCGATGCATGATGGCCGAGGGGTCGAATTGTGCAATTCAATATAGAATGAATGCACATATAAATACAACAAGAACCTAACTCCATCATGGATAATCCGGAGTGTCGGTGACTGGGAATTGAGACACGTTCCGTCACTCGGAGTACGAAATGTACCTCGCTTCCCGTGCCCGGGCTAACTCCTATCCCGAACACGATGCAATATGCATGACATGCATGAAATGCAACTAAGATACAATCCTAGCATACATAATGTTATGGAATGGCATACGCAATGCAATAAGGTAATACACAACCGAGCATACACATTGCTATGGATGAAATGGCATGCGCAATGCAATAATGGGCTTACACCAACATGAGAGAGCCTCAGCCACACTCACATAGGAGGCCATCAGATGAAAACAAGACAACTCGAAATGCGTGCACGCGTGCATGCAAACCGAGGACCGACCCTCAGGCACCGAAATGCCACTCTAATGAGACATGGCAAAGACATGTAATATGATATGCAAACATGCAAAAATCAGTAGTAAAATGAAGGGGAAAACAGCCCCAAAACAAAGCGAAATGATGCCCGATGCATGGAATTTCTCCCGAAACATGAATTTTGGCGCGTGAAATGGCCTATAGCTATGCAATGCATGCACAATTTGAACATGAGATGAAAAGACAGAAGCAAGGAAGCCCCTATATAAGCATTTTTACAGTTCAAAGCATGGACAAACAGCAAACACAAATTGGGCAAAAATAGCATGCAAAAATGGCCCTAAATGTGAGATAATGAAACAACTCACAGCTGCTGACCCCAAACAGATTAGGGTCCTGCAACAAAGTTGAAGAGGGGCCAAAAAAAATGCATTTTACAGTTGATGGCCGGACCCAAAACAGTATGAAAATATGTTCAAAATGCTATGCAAAAATGGGGACAAAAAGAGAGATATAACATAAAGTATATAAAAAATTCATCAAACAGCCAAAGACCCTAAATGAAACATGAATAATGGGTCAAAATAATATTGTTTTCAGTTCTGTAAAAAGACCAAAAACAAAAGCATAATGGGCTAATAAATCATGCAAAAATGGGGACCAAAGAGGGATATAATGACAAGTGGCACATGGAGGTACCAAACAGTGATGAGCCCTTCTTCAATATTGAAGAGAGGCTCAAAATAAGCTCACTTACAGTTTACATCATGCTCCAAAACAGATCACACACAGGCCAAAAATACTATGCAAGATTATGGCATACAAGGGGGATAATGAAGCAAGTGCAAGATGGGGACCTCAAATGACAAAAGTCCCTTAATGAAACATGAAATAGAGCTCAAATAAAGGGTACTTTCAGTTTTGGCCGGAGCTCAAAACAGCAAGAAAACTAGCTAGAAAAATGTTGCAAAATTAAGCTCAAAAAGAGGGAATTGACACTTACCCTTGAAGACCAACCCTTGGTTGCTTCTTGGCTTGAGAAGTGATGCCTCCTAGCTGCTGGAAAGTTCCCCAAGCTGCTGGAAATGGAGTGGTGGTGGTGATGCTAGGTGGTGGTGTGAAAATGGGGTAGGATTTTGGTGTTTTGGAGCTTGGAGATGGAGATGGAGATGGAGATGGATACAACGCAAGAGGCTCTTAGGAAATTTTTTGTAACCCTTCTCTCCATGCTGGAGGCCAGCTTTGTAGACCAAAGAGGGGGGAAAAGGAGGGAAAGAAATGGGGGGGAAAACAAGCCAAGTTTCCCCCCAAAAAAGGTCCCCTCCGGATACAGGTTTTTGGGGGGAAAAAGTATACAACTGTAACAAACACAACCTGAGGATCATGGCCGGCCAATTTTTGGAGATGCAGGTGGCCGGCCAGCCACCACCCATGGCCGGCCGGCCAAGGGTCAAAAGGGCCAAGTTGAATTAGTGGCCGGCCTCTTCAAATTAGTGTCCTCCCAGGTGCCCTCAACACAACCCTGTGGTTCAAAATTGTCAACTGTAAAACAGGAGAGAGAGAATAGGCCACTTTTAGGAGGGGTTCAAAAGGGTCAAGCAACATTAGTGGCCGGCCACCAACTTTTAGGGTCCTCCCATGTGTGTACATCACAAATATGTGGTTAAAAGTTCAAGAAAATGGCCCAAGGGTGTTCAACATTAGCTTGGAAGTGAGAAAAAACGGGCGTCGGAGGGCGCCGGAGGATATATAACTGGTTGCTGAAATAATTGCTGGCCTCCCTCCCTTCTACGGCCTTCCAGGTGATGAAACAAAGGTACCTGCCAAAAATGAACGAAAACCGATGCAAAACGAATGTTCGGGAGCCAGAACGCGCAGTTCGGGGCCCCGAAAATTGCCTGTTAAGCACCGAAAGTGGCACTCGACCACCAAGTGGGTCTCTTAGACCTCAGTGTCTCTCAAAATGGAGTAAATAAGATGTACGCCAAAAACCGGAGCAATAGGAGATGGTTAAGCGGTCCCGAACCGAGGCACACGGCCTGACAGCTCCGAAAACCGGGAACCGGGCTCCGAAATGGGCAAAATGGCCTACAGCCACAAAATGTAGCCCACGGCCACTGAGAGATGGTCTACGGGACCTCTCCCTCCCCTCAGGAAAAGAAATAGAGAAAACCGAGCCTGGTTCGCAAATTGAGCCAAGGCACAGAAAAAGGTTCGGAAATCCTGAGGCAGGGCTCACGGCCGCGACTTTGAGACTTCTAAACGAGCATAATATGCAGTATCACCGAGCGCTCAACTGGTGACGTCTGAGTCTTAAGGTCGGTCAAAAATGGGGTGTCTACAGCAGGCAAAATGCAGCTAGCATAGGCTCGGCTAATCTATGGATGGCATGTGAAATGCAACAGATAACATGTATTCAAGTTAGATTTGAAATACTATGCTGTTAGTATGATGAGCCGAGCCCGGTGCATGCAATACTGATGAATGAATGCACACATACATGGCATAAGGATGCTAACTAAAATATGCCCTAATACTAACCATCAAAAGCAGGTAAGTAAAAGGGAGAAAGAAGCGGGGGTTGGAAGACATGCATCACACACATGCACACTTATTTCACAATTCGCCCTCTCTCGGAGGGACCAAAAGAATAATACAAATTTAACTAACTAACAAGCTAATTAAATAGTTACAAACCACTTAACTAGTTAAGCAAATTAACTAAGCTAATAAAGCGGTAAAACAGCCTCGGGAAGAGGGTCCAATGCATGCGTGCTCGGCTTTGCTCGGAAATCCACCACCATGCACAAGCTGCCTCTGTTTACCCTGCTCTACTCCTCTGAAAATTGTGCAAGTCTCAATGATGCTCCAGAATCACTTCCTGATCATTGTGGAAGGTCGCCGACCAAGAGGAAACACCACCGGCCAGGGGAAACTGGTCATTGACCATTGGCATGGCTCTCGGCCAAATATGTCTAGTCGGCCAGCACTCAATATGGTCGGTCGACCATATCTTCCTGTAGAATCCTGTTTTGACAGCAACAGAGGGCAAACTAGGCATGGCAATGCATTTTAAAGCAAATGTTTGCACAACCAACCTCCCCATCATGCTGTGAACTCAAGGGAGTGTGGCCCTCGACCCTCGGACCACCAATCGCGCATTTCAATGCATGATGGTCCGAGGTGTCAAGTTGTGCATTTTGATGTTAAATAAAATGCACACAAACACCTAAGGGCCCCAACCTCTATCATGGTGATTCAAGAGGCAAGGCATGCATGCCAAATACAACCTAAGCATGCAAGCTAATCATGCAATATGAACATGAGGGCAAACATGCACACATGCAAGTATGTAACAACATATCAATGGCAAAACATGCAACAACATGTTAGGCAACTAAAAGAGAGAATGCATGCCAAATTCATTACAACCTAAGCATGCAACAACATGCCATATAGCTCAAGCAATGCAACAAAACGCAATATAGCTAAGCATGTATCAATAATGCAAGCAATGAGTATGCAAAACAATATGCAACGAAAAGATGCAAGCATGACGCAATGTAGCAACATTTGAACAACATGCAAATGGTAGACTTAAACTAATATGGACAAGCCTCAACCATGTCTAAATAAGTAGCCAAAATGCTATGGAAATGAAGGCAAATTTATATACAAACATGCATACGAACATGGTCCAACACTTAAGCACAAAGAGGGGACTTTTAAACACACTTAAAAGGAGATGATCATGGACCAATGACAAGCATGGCAAACTCTGAAAATCATGCTAAGGATGGTGCCAAACCAACTAAACAAAGCAATCAAAGCATGCAACCAAGGTCCAAAGCTCAAAGCTATCCTAAGGGATCAAACCATGGCTATGCAAGGCGAGTCCCAAAGGGTCGAGGGGACTCAAAACAGTCCCAATGTAGGTCGAGACAAGGCCCAAAACACACTTAGATGTCATCTAAATGGCCTACACATGAAAGCACACATAATGGTCTAAACATGGAGCATAAGACATCAACCTTTTAAAGCATCAAAGGAGTATCAAATGCAAGTATACAAGCATGCTATATGGACTGAAATGACATGATGAGTGGTTCCAAACCACTGAAATAATGCAAGCAAAGCGTGCTAGAGGATCCAATACTCAAAGCCTACAAGCTAGGTTGTATGGTAGCTATGCAGAGCAAGTCATGGACGACCCAAATATCCAAAATCAGACCTCAAGCACATCAAAACATGCATAAAAGCTTCATAAAGCTAAGCCAAAATCATGCTAGAAACAAGGCTCAAAGCACGAAGCATGTTAAGGCAATTTCATGGCATTACAAGACAAGTATGCAAAGCATGCATGGTGTATCTAAACCAACTTGAAACAGTGCTATATCATGACAAATACGCACAAATACCAACTAAGACATGGCCAACACGAACTTAAGGAAGGTGCTCACACATGAGTCTAAAATGACAAGCTTTGAAGACAACAAGGAGAGGGGATGGCCCTCTCCTTCTTAGGACCTCAAAACACCATCCTCACCACTGAAATCCCTCTGGATTTCAGTGGTGAGGAGGCCAATACAAGGTGGTCCCGGAGCTCACCAAAAATAGCACAAAAATGAGGCCAAACAAGGCCTAAGGGGAGGTAAACAACCCCAAACACCAAAGCAACCTTAAACAACTATTTTAAGCAAGTAAAATCAGAACTTTTATCAGTTATAGACTAAGCTCAAAAACAGATGCAAGATAGGCAAAAGGCTTATGAAAAAATGGGGAATAAAGAGCAAGAATTTCACCCATGTAGACCACCTTCAAGAACAAGGCTCCAGTAGCCTTTCCAAGCTTAAATCCACTCAAAAACTTCAAGAACAACCCTTTGGCACCTCAGCAACCAAGGTAAGGTGTGATACTAGGTGTCCTAGTGCAAAACTAAGAACAAATACACCTTATACACACACAAGAGTGAAATAGAGGGAGATACAGAGATAGAGAGATACAAATCCTAAACCCTAATCTTAGACCCTCTCTAGAACTTTTTGGAACCCTTGAGAAGGGAGGAGAAGCCCTCCCTTTATAGAGATTCACTTTTGCAAAGCTTACAACACAAGAGGGAAATCCCTCCATACACGTGTATGAAGGGGGTGCATTGTGGATGCCAGGTATCACGGCTGGCATAAAATATCTGCCAAAAATAGATGAACAGTGATCGGCCAGCCAAAATGACAAATTGACCAAAACAATGGTCGGCCGACCATAAATAGTGCCGACCGGCCATAACCAATGGCCGGTAGCAACAAAACAGAGCCGGTGGCCTCAAGCCATGGCCGGTGAGGTGTGGGGATGGCCAACAAGCCATTCCCTGCCCTCAGAAGCAAAACAAGAAGTGTTTGGTGCAAAACCAAACACAAAACAGGCAAGTCAAGAGGTCTTGAGGCAAGGCGCTGTAGACGTCCCCGAACGCCCCGGGAGGAACGAGTCCCCCTCGTTCCGTTCGATATTGGGCTCACTACAGTTCAGGACTCTCAAATTGTCACGGTTCTAAGTCTGAACCAAAGAGTCCAAATCCGACAAATCGTTTTGAGAAAACAGATTTTTGAAAGAAGTGCCAAACATGGACTGCTTTGCCAGATACAGAGTCGCCACCTAAATATTTTATTTTGGAGAAATTTAGGAAACCCTGACTCGTTTGCCTAAGGCCACGTGTCCGTCATCACCAAAGTTGCCTCGGCTCGGGAACTTGGGTACGATTAGGGAAGATCACTTCGTGAGCACCCCTGCTCGCCCGATCAAAGATCGGCCTCTACTAACCATGATATCTATTTTTGAAAACATTATGCGTTCTTATTCCGGTTATTAGCCTAGATTTACTATGTGATACGCACAACATACAAGTATAGACTGGATCGCCTGAATTGGAACAAAACATTTCATGTTTGTTTGTTTGAAAATGGTTTGATGGTGCTACTCGCAAGTAGGCTAAGACGTGGATTTGCCACCCTCAGGTGGGCTTAGAAAACATGATTTTGCCACTATCTAGTGGGCTTAAAACACACAGTGAATGAATTGTTCCAATCCAAATAACCCAACCTTCACCCACAGGCATTCAGGCAATTATATCACATAAGCATATAGCCTCATGGTAAGCATGCTATTCATGACAGTCACTCACACACATGCAAGGATGCTAAAGCATAAAACTTACCGAGTACTCCAAGCCAAAACAGAAGCTTATTAGAAATCCATGCATGATCCTAACTATACAGAAATGCCTAATGCAACACATGCAAAAATGCAACTATAGCAGGCTCGGCTATTCTAAACATTGCATATGAAATGCTACAGCTAACATGTATTCAACTTGGAATTGAAAATACAATGCAGTTAGTATGATGCGCCGAGCCCGGTGCATGCAAAACAGAAGAATGAATGCAAACATGTTGTCATACTGTATGCTAATTGAAACATGCCCTAATCTAACCATCATAAGCAGGTAAATAAAAGGGAAAAAGACGTGGGGTTGGAAGACATACATCACACACACGCACACTTATTACAACATTGCCCTCGCGCGGAGGGTCCGAATAAAATAATATACAGTCCCAAATAAATAGTACAGTCCAAATAAATAATACAGTCCAAATATGTACAGAATCCAAATTAAATAACAAATTTAACTAGGAAAGCGGTAAACTAGCATGCAAGCTAGGGACTGTCTCGACTCTGTTCCGAATGATGGATGATGCATGCTCGGGTTGCTTTGCACGGAAATCCACTGCGATGCCCCAATTAGCCTCTGTTTGCGATTGATGCCGGAATGCTGTGCAAGGCCTTTGAAAGGCTACTGATTCTTGATTTGCTGCAACAGAGAGCAGGAAAAGGGCATGGCAATGTATTTTCACAAATGTATGCATGCCTCGATCCTCGTGCCACCAATCACGCATCTCGATGCATGATGGCCGAGGAGTCGAATTGTGCAACTCAATATAGAATGAATGCACATATAAACACAACAAAACCTAAACTCCATCATGGATAATCCGGAGTGTCGGTGACTGGGAATTGAGACACATTCCGTCACTCGAAGTACGAAACGTCCCTCGTTTCCCGTGCTCGGGCTAACTCCTATCCCAAGCACGATGCAATATGCATGATATGCAACTAAGATACAACCTAACATACACAATGCTATGAAATGGCATACACGATGCACGAGATAACATGGCATACACAATGTGCTAACATACAACCTAGCATACACAATGCTATGAAATGAAATGGCATACACAATGCAATATGGGCTTACACCAACATGAGTGGACCTCAGCCACACTCACATAAGAGGCCATGAGATGAAAATGAGACACTCGAAATGCGTGCACACATGTACGCAAACCGAGGACCGAACCTAAGGCACAAATGCCACTCTAACAAGGCATGGCAAGGCATGAAACATGGTATGCAAACATGCAAATTTCAGTGCTGAAATATGATGCAAAACAGCCCCGAAACATGGAAACATGGCACCCGATGCATGGAATGAACCCGAAATACAAAACTAGGCATATGCATTGGCCTATAGCTATACAAAGCATGCATTATTTGAACACGAAGTGTGAAGATAGAATCAAGAAAGTCCCAAAAAAAGCATATTTACAGTTTTAAGAAAGGCCAAAAAGTGAACACAAATAGGGCTAAGTTAACATGCAAAAATGGCCCCAAAAGAGAGATAATGAAGCAAGTAGCAGTTTCTGGCCCTAAATAGCCAAGAGCCCTTCAACAAAGTTAAAGAAGGGCTCAAAATGAAGCACTTTACAGTTTACAACAAGCCACGGATCTAAACACAAACAGGCCTAAAACACTGTGCAAGGAATGGGCCAAAAGGGAGACAAAGAAGCAAGTGATGGTTGCTGGCCTCAAACAGAGGAGGGCCCTTCAACAAAGTTGAATAGGGGCCCAAAACATTGTGTTTTACAGTTAGTGACCAAACCCAAAACAGTGCACATGCAAGCTTAAAATACTATGCAAAATAAGGCCTAAAAAGAGGTTTAAACACAAAGAGAAAAAAGGGAGCTTCAAACAGAAAAAGTCCCTTGATAAAACATGAAGAGGGGGTCAAAATAAGGCTATTTACAGTTCGGACCAGAGCCCAAAAATACAAGCACAAGGGGCTAACAAAACATGCAAAAGTAAGGCCAAAAGAGGGATAAAGAGGCAAGTGAAAAAAGGAAGCCTCAAACAGTGAAGAGCCCTTCAACAATGTTGAATAAGGGCTCAAAATAAGCCACTTTATAGTTTATAACCAAGCTCAAAACATCTTAAAAATAGGCCTAAAATACTATGCAAGAAAGAGGCATACAAGAGAGGTAAAGAAGCAAGTGTAAAAAGGAAGCCTCAAACAGGGAGAGGCCCTTAAACAAACATTAAAAGGAGCTCAAAATAATGCTATTTTCAGTTAGGGTCGGAGCCCAAATATGCAAGCAAGTATGGCTTAGATATAGAACAAAATAAAGCACAAAAGAGGGAGAATGAAGACTCACCCTTGTAGACCAAGCTCCAGCAGCTCTTGGCTTGAGAAAAGGTGCTCCTAAGCTCTGGAAAACCAGCTCCAAGTGTTGGAAAGGATGGTGGTGGTATGGTGCTATGTGGTGGTGTAGAAAGGGGTATGAGATTTGGGGTTTTGGAGCTTGGAATAGAGAAAGAGAGATAGATATGATGCAAGAGCCTTAAAGCCAATTTTGTAACCCCTGTAATGGGAGCTGGAGGGCCTGATATATAGGCAAAAGAGGGGGGAAAAGGGGGAAAAAATGGGGGGGGAAAGGAATTCAAGTTTCCCCACAAAAATGCAGCCCCTCGGATACAAAATCTGGGGGGAAACAGAATACATTTCTGTAAAGTACCTAGAGAGAGGATCATGGCTGGCCGGTTTCCTAGGGTTTAGGTGGCCGGTCGGCTCTCCCCATAGCCGGCCGGCCAAGGGTCAAAAGGGTCAAGAAGTATTAGTGGCCGGCCACCCTAGATTGGTGGCCTCCCATTTGTGCACAACACAACCATGTGGTCAAAGACTGGAGAAAGTGAACCGGGAGAAAGAAAAGGCCACTTTTAGGAGGGGTTCAAAAGGGTCACATAGAATTACTAGCCGGCCATATGATATTGGTGGCCTCCCAGGTGTGTACAACACAAATATGTGGTTTGGGGCAAGAAAAAGTAGCCTTAGGGTGGTCAACATTGGCTTCCAAGTGAGGAAAACGGGCGACAGAGGGCGATGAAGGAATAAAACTGGTTGTCAGAACAATTACTGGCCTCCCACCCTTCTACGACCTTCCTAACAATGAAACAGAGGTCCCTGCCAAAAACAAACTCAAACCGATGCAAAATGGAGGTTCAAGGGGCCGAAACGCGCAGCCCGAGGCCCCGAAAACTGACTGTTAGGCACCGGAAGTGGTGTTCGACCACGAAGTTGGTTTTTCGAGCCATAGTGTCCCTCAAAAGGGAGCAAATAAGATGCATGCCAAAACCCGGAGCAAACGGAGGTGGTTAAGCGGTCCCGAACCAAGGCACACGGCCAACGGCTCCGAAAAATCTGAAACCGGACTCCAAACGGGCAAAATGGCCTACGACCACGAAACGTAGCCTACGGCCACTGAGAGATGATCTATGAGACCTCTCCCTCCCTTCGGGAAGAGAAAACAGAGAAAACGGAGCCTGGTTCGCAAACCGAGGCAAGACACGAAAGAGCCCGGAAGTCCGGAGGCAAGGCTCGCAGCCGAGACTCTGAAACCTCTGAATGAGCACGATATGCAACATCACCAAGCGCTCAATCGGTGACGTCTGAGTCTTAAGGTCGGTCAAAAATGGGGTGTCTACAGGCGCGTGGCCGAGACCTTCGAGAACTCAGGACAAACACAAACATGGATAATCATCGAGTGTTCAAATGATGACGTCCAAGTCTTGAGGACGGTCAAAAATGGGGTGTCTACAGTTGCCCCTCTTTGACAGAACTCGAAAGTCATAACAATGACGGGAGTGTGTGTCAAAGCCCAGGGACGACCCATTTTTGACAAGGCCGAAGACTTTGACAAGGCATACAAGCTACAGATAAAGACATGCGCCCGAAGGCAGGGGCAAAATGCAAGAACAATGTATGATGCCGAACATAACTTATGATCATGCAAAGAAAGCTGTAACGAAGCATGACAATGCAACAGTTTTAAGCAAGCCAAAAAAAAAAAAATCAAACTACATTACAATGCAGAAAGGATGTAAGAGAATTATGTGATTCTCGCTACGTTTCACGCGGAGAATATAATACCTGTGCGGTTCGTCTGGTTATGCTAGCTTCAAATGAACCGTACATACAATATCGTTCCTGTCCGGTTCTTTTGGTCGTGCCAGCCTCAAATGAACCGTACATACAATATCGTGCCTGAAAAAGAAAGAGAACTTAACAGGTATAATATTGTTAGAAACATGCATAACAATGCAATTGAAAGATGCGTGACAACGCAAGCGAAGGGGTACATGACAATGCGGGTGAAAGGGGTGCATAACAACGCAACCCAAGTGTGTGCATAACAATGAAATTTGAAACAAGCATAACAATGCTATGAAATCACAAACACATATAACTAAAGTACACGCGACAACGTGTACAATGTGTGGACGCGAGGAAGAGTATACACATGTAAGTAAAGCACATGCGGAAACGCATGCAATGTGTATGGAAACTTGAACTGTATAAGTAAAGCATAACGCAACAACTCATGCAATGTGTATGGAAACTTGAACACATATAAGTAAAGCAATACGCGACAACGCATGCAATGTGTATGGAAACTTGAACACATATAAGTAAAGCAATACGCGACAACGTATGCAATGTGTATGGAAACTTGAACACATATAAGTAAAGCAATACGCGACAACGCATGCAATGTGTATAGGAACTTGAACACATATAAGTAAAGCAATACGCGATAACGCATGCAATGTGTATGGAAACTTGAACACATATAAGTAAAGCAATACGCGACAACGCATGCAATGTGTATGGAAACTTGAACACATATAAGTAAAGCAATACGCGACAACGCATGCAATGTGTATGGAAACTTGAACACATATAAGTAAAACAATACGCGACAACACATGCAATGTGTATGGCAGGAATGAACACATGTAAGTAAAGCATGCGCGCTAATGCAAGCAATGCGTAACCTCCTGAAAATATGCATGAACACATGTAAGTAAAGCACACACGAAAACACATGCAATGTGTAAAGCAAGCAAGGTATGAACACATATAAGTAAAGTACACGCGAAAACGCATACAATGTGTAACCACCTGGGGGGGATGCATAAACACATATAAGTAAAGCATACGCGGAAACGCATGCAATGTGTAAAGCAAGCAAAATATACACATGTAAGTAAAGCACGCGCGGAAACGCATGCAATGTGTATAGCAGGAACAATACAAATGAAATGTGTATGACAATGCGAGGTAGGAAAATGCATGACAATGCATATACTGAAATGCATGACAATGCATGTAATTGAAATGCATAACAATGCAAAGTAAGAAAATGCATGACAATGCAAATGCAGTGTACATAACAATGCACGATGAAAGAAATGCATGACGATGCATGTACTGAAATGCATGACACTGCAAAGTAAGGAAATGCATGACAATGCAAAATGAGACACGCATGACAATGCATGAACTGAAATGCGCGACTATGCATGTAATTGAAATGTACGACAATGCGTGTAATGCATAACAATGCGTGATAAGGGAATGCATGGTAATGCATGTATTGAAATGCATAATGATGTGCGATATGGAGATGCATGACAATGCAAAATGAGACATGCATGACAATGCATGAATTGCATGACAATGCATGTAATTGAAATGCATGACAATGCATACTATTGGGATGCACGACAATGCAAATGAGGTGCACATGATAGTGCGTGGTAGGAAATATGCATGACAATGTGTGTAATTGAAATGCATAACAATGCGAAATGGGACACGCATGACAATGCATGGATTGAAATGCATGACAATGCATGTACTGAAATGCATGACAATGCATACTATTGGGATGCACGACAATGCAAATGAACTTGAATGTGCGACAACGCGCGTCTTTTGAAATGCATGACAATGCAAATGAACTTGAATGTGCGACAATGCGCGTCTTTTGAAATGCATGATAATGCAAATGATGAGTGCATATCAATGCAAGTTGTGCGCGTTACAACGCGTGTAGACATGCATAACAATGCAAGGGATGATGTGTGCTACAACGTATGCAAACATGCATAACAATGCAAGAGGTGGTGTGCGCTACAACGCATGCAGACATGCATAACAATGTAACTTATTTGAAGTAGTTTCCGAACCTTTGCAAGATACAAAAAGGATACGAAAAGGATACACCTTGCACGTATTCGAGTGCTATGCACAGAAGACACGGCACAGAGACTGGTTAAGCTTCAAAATGCAGTTCATTGCATTGTCTTGAGCAAAGAATGTCCCAAATCACATCAACAACCCAAACAAGGGTGTAGGAGATTCACCGGCCACCGGGGAGCCCACCGGCCATCCATCGGCTACAAAATAAGGCCATCGGCCAACTTTTTGGCTGACTGGCTAACAATTTGGCCGATCGGCCAAAAATGCCTGTGTTGGGGCAGTTTTGACATTTCGGCATGGGTCTTTAAATATAGGGCTCAAACCCTTATTTCTTCACTTGCCACCTGGTCAAAAACTCTTCCCCCATCCCTTTAGGTCATTTTCCAACCTTCTATCCTCACTTTTGTCGCGTTTTAGAGCCATTTTCGTCGTTTGATTCGCGAAATCCTTCGCATTTCGAACATTTTGAACCGAACAAATCTCTGTTTCGGTACACTTTTCTTGATTTCCACCACACGGGGTTGGTTTCCCCCGAGTTTACCTCGATCTTTGTGCCCCTTCTGGACTCTGAGCTTTTCGCCCATTTTTCACCCTCTTGGGGTTGACTTTTTGGTTGACTCATCACATTTTCGCCCGGTTTTTACACTTCCGGTCATTTTCACACCATTCTCGGCATGGCAGGCGATCTTCCACAGGGCGGGATTCCTTCGGAGCAGGAGATGGACCCCAAGGCCGAGCTCTTGCCTTTGAGCGTTCGACCGTTCGACCCGGCAACCTACAAGCCGGCAATTCACGTGTTGCCTCCTGACGGACTTCGCCAGTTCAGGAGTTTTGCCAGGGGCGTACCATCAGAGCTTCTACTGCACGAGCCAGAGTCACATCTGTCTTACGACGCTTCCGAGGTTTACTCTTCCCTATTTCATTTTTCGCAATGTAGAACACAACTGCAATAGTCGATCTTGTTCTTTAATTGCTTAGCCCGGATACACCGATATACCATATGTTGTAGTCTACTGCGAGCACACCTATACTCGGTATTTGTTTGAATCTGAACACGTGCACAAACACTGCATTTTCCACTGAACCACTCAGACACACTGATACATCACATGCTGTAGTTCACTGCGAGTACACCTACACCCGACATCTGTTTGAATCTGAACACGCGCACACACGCTGTATTTTCATCAATTTTGAGTGCTTTCAACGCTGTATTTGTAACACTGTTTCGCAAATGTTTGTTTTGACCACAGGGGGATTCCCATGCCTTCCGAGGGTATGGGAATGTCATGGCCCGGGGGTGGTACATGGAGCTTCCTGAGGCGGTTTGCCGTATCGTCGACTAGGCCGGCTTCGGTACTTTCTGTATGGGGCTCTCACGCCTGACTGCGAGTAGGCCTCTCCTTGTTACTCTAGTGGAGATGTGGTGGGACACCACCGACTCTTTCCATCTTTTAGGCACGGGAGACATGACGATAACTCCCTTCGACTTCTCCATGCTCACAAGCATTGGAGTAGGGGGTGATCCGATCCCCTTCGATACAGATATGGACGAGTGGAAGGCCGCTCAGATGTACCTGCTCGGCGACCTACCGCCTCTTGCTCGTCCAGGATTTGTATGATACTCGTGGTTCGAGGACCACTTCAGGATCCGGGCACCTACCACTCGGGAGGAGGAGGAGTAGTACACTCGCGGCTTCCTCATGTTCCTGTTGGGGACTACTCTCTTCGCCGACCGGGCGAACACTATGTCCCTTTGCCTGTTGAGTGCACTGGTTGACGTGACCAGGATCCGTGACTACGACTGGGGTGGCGCAGGCTTGGCCACACTGTACGGCTATATGAGTTCATTCTCCCGCCTCAGCGGACAGCTGCTCGGAGGCTACTGGCGAGGTTGGGAGGTACATCTTCTTCTTCTGTTTTACATTTCTGTTTTACATTCTCTGTACTCTGTACATTGTTTACACTGCGGTCTTCGTCGCACTGGTCATATACTGCACCCATGGCACACATATAATCTGCTTTACACACTGCACACATTGCACAACACACTTCATATACTGCCCAATTTGCTGTCAACTGACTGTACACTGCGCATACTGCAAACATGCAATCTGCTTTACACTGCACATATTACACAATACACCTCATATACTGCATAATTTGCTGCCAACTGACTGCACACTTCGCACACTACAAACATGCAATCTGCTTTACTTACTGACTGTATACTGCACACACTGTACACTCTGCACAATACACGGTTCTGCGATTTTTGCTTTATTCTGCATTCTGCTTTTATCTTATAAGCATACTGGTATCTGCTCTGTCACATTGTAGTTGTGGGTATACGCCTACTTCCTGAGGCTTGCCCCAGTACCAGAGGAGGAGATACCTCATATGATCACATTCTCCCACCGCTTCGACGTGAGGTGCGAGCGGAGACCACGGGAGTCTTTCATATTCTTCCGCCGCTATTTTGATACTATCACCGCGGCAGAGGTATCTCAAACATTACAATTCTTTTAAGCTTCGTTTTGCATTGCATTTTCAATAGCAGTAGATAACAAACTGTATTTTGTTTGCAGATCACCTGGCAGCCATGGGCCTCATTGCCCATCGCAGTATGGGAGCGGTATGAGGGCGCTCAGGATACCTCCCGGTTCAGGATTTTGCTAGAGGGCCCGGTCTGTCAGGCTTGGTACCTGGGCGAGCGCTTCTTGCGCCAAACCTTGGGCTTACCGGAGTAGATAGTCCCGGGTTTGCCTCCTACGATCATGAGGCGGACAGAGATATACACCCCGCAGGAGATGACCGTTTGTACGATCGGTTGGGACTCAGAGGGCTTTAGAGGCGAGGACGACTATGCAGAGTACGTCCAGACCTATATCATGCGGCCTCTGGGTAGTGCTCACCGAGCTGAGAGAGAGAGGCCTGCGGCGCCGGCATCTAGAGTAGGAGCAGGAGCAGGAGCACCGAGGGTGGCTCGGGCAGGAACCGAGGCACCGAGGATGGCTCGGGCTCGTGGTAGGAGTGAGTCCCAGAGAGGACAGGGAGCTGGATGGCCAGCGTTGCCCACGATGATGACATGCTGAGGGCAGGGTGGGGAGACTTATCAGATCCCCATTGCTCCCCCTCCAGTTGATCACGAGCTAGTCGAGTTCTACGACTTGCCCCCGGTATGTACTACTGCATTTTGTATAGTCATTTCATTTCATTTCTCTTGATATTCCGCAAAATACTGATACTTCTAACACTTTTGCAGGCTTCATCCGAGTATACTCGCCAGTCCCTGGAGTTGAACACCTCCATGATGGGGATGCTACAGCGGAGCCTCGACCTTCTGGCCATTTATAGTATCCCGGTACGTTCTTTTGACCATCATCTCAAACTTTGCACGATCTGATGCATCGCACCATCAACACAGTACTTGATATATGGCCCTCACGGCATTCGATACACTGTAACCCACAGACTGTTCACAGCATTACTCGCGGCGTTGATACACTGCACTCAGTCACTTCATTCTGTATTCATAAACTGCTCACGGTATTCATACATTGTACTCACATACTGCATTCTGTACTGATACACTGCTCACGGTATTCATACACTGTACTCACACACTGCATTTTGTACTGATACACTACTCACAGTATTCATATTCTGCTTTGCGTAGCATGCTGATGTGTTTGCCCTTTGTGCTTTTCAGCTTCCATTCCAGATTCCGATTCCAGGAGGTGCTCCAACTGGACCTTCTGTTCCTGCTCGAGGAGGAGGGCGAGGAGGCACAGTATATCCCCGCACCAAAGTGGGGCGCACTCATGTTGGGAGCAGCTCTCGTGCATCGATCCCTGACGATGATGAGTCTGAGGCAGAGTGGGGGGCGGAGGCAGAGTCATCTGAGGAGAAGACCGGAGATGACTCAGGCTCGGGCTTAGATGGTGGGGCTGGCGATGATGCTTCTAGACCTTCGTCCATGAAGAGGACGAGGACAGACCCTCAGGCCTGAGACCGGTTGACATTGATCCAGACTTTTGTTGCCTTTCTTCTTTTTGTTTTACTTTTCTTTTTGCTGGTAGCTTGAGCACACTGTACTGCCGCTGGCAGGTTTTATTTTCTTCAAAGCTATGTACTTGAAAAGATGATGAAATAAAACAAGCTTTTTGTCTGAAAAAGTGTTGCATTTGTACATTTCATACGTCACATCGCATTGCATTATATCACATAACAATGTAAATGAGATTGATATTTTGTCTGAACATTGGAACACTTGCATCGTAATACCCAAGTAGTGAACCAGCTAACGTCAAAATAGCTCATACAACCCACTGCACATTCTGAACACACAGCCCATTCTGAACAAACAATTCAGTGAACAAACAATTCAATCTTGAAAAGACGGGATGCAAAAACGGGGTACGTAAAAGTTGGAACAAACACGGATGCTCCATAATTTCCCTCTTTTCTTTTGCTTCGCGGTCCGAAACCCACATAGTCTCAGATAGGTCCTGGTTCTACTGTTCCGACATGGCCTGGGTTGAACCCTGTGGCTATTAAAAGAACCAATCTTGCTTTGCACATATGTGGAGAATGGCACAGCACTCTGAGCACAAATGATATTTTTGAAATTGAGAAATGAGTTGTCGACCGGGTATTGAGCCTACGACTGAACACAGTGCCCTTACGACTCAACAAAAGGTACACAACCTAAACACATCGACACATGCTCGGAGCAGACTCAAAACAAGAGTTTGAGGTAAACAAAACAAAAGACACGACACACAGACGTGTTACAAAGACAAGAGACCTCTCAGTTCGCGAGGAGCCAGTTTCTCTGGGTATTGCTTCCCACCATTTCTTATTTGTGATTCTCACATCACTCGGCCCTCAGGCTCTGTTTTTCTGAAAAAAAGTCCTTTTCTCACTTTTTCTCTCAGCGCACATCTCTCTATTCTTCAGTCTCTCATTTTTTATCCCTCCCCTGGGTGGTTGATGGATAAACAAGAAATTGCGGGCTCATGCCCAACACTGTTAGCTCGCAGCTACTTTTTTCAGCGATGTCTAGTCGATGCTCCGGATGAGGGAGTGTAGTATCTTGATCCATTCCGACTCGTGCTTCGCACTTGGCTTGATACCTCGTTGCTCGGAGGGTGAGAGAGATTTCAGCCCTTTACAGACGGCTCCAGTTGTGCCCTTTCTGGCAAGTATGCTGACGATGGGGGAAAGACAGGAAGCCTGACTCAACTGTGTCCCTTAGTTCATCATTTTGACCATTTTTTGTTTTGGTTTTCTACTAAAACAATTTTGACCAAAATGAGAGTTAGATTAACACACTTGTTCGATTTTTGATTTGAAAATCATGTAAGTCAGGCTATGAGCACTGAAAATTTTTCTTTTTTGGGTCCAAGAAAATGGTCCAGTTTTGGAAAAGATGGAATAATTTTTGAGAAAATAGTCAACCTCAGTAAAAATTCTCAAAAACCATTTTAGCAAACAGCCAGTGCTCAACGAGCATGAAACTTACTCTCGAGATGCACAACCTCGGATCCGAAGGAAAATTGCCCCTTGTTTGAAGAGAGCTGCATGGCAACGGAAAGTTGCCCCTTGTCTGGATAACGCCGCAACATACTGTAAACAGTCCTCGTTAGTGATGATCGCAACCGAACTCTCGGATAAAGAGAAGACGAAGATGGTCAAAACCAATATATGAACACAGTCACTTTGAAAGTGTTGGTGGCTGGACTTCAGGATGAAGCTGCCTACGTATCCCAAAGATGGGAATCAAGCTTTACGTAGTTCGAGTGGGGTTCACTCGAGTATTTTCACTCTCCTTTTGCGCTCTAACTTTTGCCAAGGCCGCCATTCCGGGTTTTCAACCTTGCGAGCTATGTTTTTCTTTTCTTTTTCATTTCTTTTCATTTCTTCTCTTTTTCTTTTTTTTTTCTTTTCTTCTTCTTTTTTTTTTATCTATTTTTTTTATCTTTGCATTTTTTTTCTTTTTTCTCTCTTTTTTTCTTCTTGCTTTAACTTTTGCCTGGGTCACCCTTCCGGTTTTTGGCCCAGCAAGTCTCTCAAGGGTAAAAGTGTAGCTTTGTCCATGCCAAATGGTTTTAGAATTTCGAAGCCATCTGAATCCAGGAGAATGGCTACCGTTCACTGATGCTGTAGAAGTCTATCCAAATGTTGTGGGTAGGAACTCGGTTGTTCTTCAGCAATGCTTCCTTCTTTCCTCCCTTCTGGGATTTGGCATTCTTGCCGATCTTTGTTAACTTGAGAAACATCCCAATTTTTTACTCTTCGAGCACATTTGACATTTTTGCCCCTAGTTCGAGGGGTGCTTCTAATCTAGCTTCACAAGCTTTCTTTTGACGATGTCTGACCTTTTTGATCTGACTTTCTTTGCCCCTAGTTCAAGGGCTGCTTCAAATCTGGCCACACATGCCTTACATTGTGGTTGACCTTTGCACATTCTGAATTAAGGTTCAAGGTTGGGAAGAAAAGGGGTTGAGTCTCGAGGCTGAGAGTGATCCTAAGCTGCACAATCTCAAGATCGATTCCACACAGGTCTTCGCAGGATTGCACAAAACATTTTTTAAATTTTTTTAAGAAAGCGACAAATTGCTCGCGCTGAAGATAGTGTAGAACCAATCTGGATCAAGCCAGGATCCTTCTCAGTACTCACACTAACAAACATGATCTCATTCATTAAGGGCTTAGCATGCCTTTATTTCCCTCGATTGATCAAATTTTGCAAAACCCGAGGAATTCCTCCCTTTTTGTTTTCACCACAGTGGTCAAAAAGTTTTGAAAAACTTAGGTCAATGCAATGATTTTCAAGGCACAGAAGAGTAGGGGAAAAAACACTGTCATTTCATTCAAGACTTCTGGCACAATTGGCGCAAGGCAGAAGCAAACACAAGAGTGTGAAAATCACTGCTGTTTCATTTAAATCTTCTAGGGTAACTGGCTCCAAGGTTGAAACAGACTGAAAAGAAAACGAAAAGACAAACACAAAACAACCAAGTGATGTTCGCGGTAACACCCCCGAAATCACCCGACTCTAACAAAACAGGACTGACTCGATACAACAAGACAGACCCGACTGACTCAGCACAAAAAGACTTACTCTATACAACACAACAAGACTGACCCAATACCCAAGTCAGAAACTAGTATTCGCAAATGCTCAAAATAGTGCGTGCCGTACGCCACATCTGAAGTAAACCGAGCACCGACAGCAAGTGGTTCATCCCCTGATTACATAACAACACAGGTCCAGAGTACCCGAGGGATATCAGACCCTTCTGGAGCTATGGTTCCAACACTACTTAGCAAGAGAGAAAACAGACAGCACCTCATCTTGATTTCACCAGAACAGGTATAAGCATAGCTGAACGGCTGTGCTCTCTACTGAATTCTGCCTAAAACTCTGCCTGTAAACTGATATCTTTGGGTAAGACTGATCCCCCCAAAATACTGATGCCCTCAGGCCTGATACCCACACTTGCAAACTGATACATGCATTCCTGTAGAGGCACACTCTAAAAGCACATAGCAAACAAATGAGAGCCAAAACACCCCTATGTTGGGATAGGGTTTCCCTGTCCTATTTTGTCAGTAGCTAGGGTTTTACTACGCATGCAGCGGTTTCAAACAACCTAATCGGGTAAGCAACCTGTCCTAGTTTGGAATAGTCACTACGAATTCCGATATGCACTAGGTCGAATGGTCAAAACGGGTGCCCCGGTGAAAAACAGGGTTTGTGTTCCCATCGTGGCAGAGCCCGTAACCGATCACCCTTATGGCACGCTTCTCAAAGCGAGCCTTCAGCAAACCGTTCAGGAATAGCAGACGGCAAATACGGTGTCCTAAGCGCACCGATGCAAATGCAATGCAAAAAAACACATAAGTGTAGTCAAAACAACATATCAAGAGTTCGAGTCAAGTTCTCTAAATCCCCAACAGAGTCGTCAGAAACTGTAGATGTCCCCGAACGTCCCGGGAGGGAAATCCCGTTTTGCTCATTTGGGTTCACTACAGTTCATGACTCAAATTGTCACGGTTCTTAATCTGATCTCACAATGTGCGATGTGAGATTGATAAATCACCAAAGAGTCCAAATTCGACAAATCATTTTTGAAAAACAAATTTTTAGAAAGAAGTGCCAAACATGGACTGCTTTGCCAGATACAGAGTCGCCACCTAAATGTTTTATTTTTGGAAAATTTAGGAAACCCTGTCTCGTTGCCTAAGGCCACATGTCCGTCATCACTAAAGTTGCCTCGGCTCGGGAACTTGGGTACGATTGGGGAAGGTCAGCTATGAGCACCCCCGCTCGCCCGATCAAAGATCGGCCATTACTAAACATGATATCTCGTTTTTGAAAACACGTGCGTTCTTATTCCAATTAATTAGCTAGAATCATTATGTGATGCGCGCGGCAAAACAAGTATAGACTAGATCGCCTAATTTGGAACAAAGCATCGCATATCCGTTTATTTGGAAAATAATTTGAAGTTTGCTACTCGTAAGTAGGCTAAAACATGGATTTCAATGAATTATCCCAATTCAAGCAATCCAACGTTCACCCATAGGCATTCAGGCAGTAAATCAACTAAGCGGTTAGCCTCATGGCAAGCATGCTTTCATGTTAACATTCACACTCACGCGAGATGCTAAAGCATAAACACTCACCTAGTACTCCAAGCCAAAACAAGGAACATGTTAGTAATCAAATGTATGATCCAAGTCCATGTTAAGATGGCTAATGCATCGCAGGCAAAATGCAGCTAGAATAGGCTCGGTTAATCTATAGATGGCATGTGAAATGCAACAGATAACATGTATTCAAGTTAGATTTGAAATACTATGCAGTTAGTATGATGCGCCGAGCCCGGTGCATGTAATACTGATGAATGAATGCACACATACATGGCATAAGGATGCTAATTAAAATATGCCCTAATACTAACCATCAAAAGCAGGTAAGTAAAAGGGAGAAAGAAGCGAGGGTTGGAAGACATGCATCACACACACGTACACTTATTTCACAATTCGCCCTCTCTCGGAGGGACCAAAAGAATAATACAAATTTAACTAACTAGCAAGCTAATTAAATAGTTACAAACCACTTAACTAGTTAAACAAATTAACTAAGCTAATTACGCGGTAAAACAGCCTCAGGAAGAGGGTCCAATGCATGCGTGCTTGGCTTCGCCCGGAAATCCACCACCATACACAAGCTGCCTCTGTTTACCCTGCTCTGCTCCTCTGAAAATTGTGCAAGTCTTAATGATGCTCTAGAATCACTTCCTGATCACTGTGGAAGGTCACCGACCAAGAGGAAACACCACCGGCCAGGGGAAACTGGTTATCGACCATTGGCATGGCTCTCGACCAAATATGTTTAGTCGGCCAGCACTCAATATGGTCAGTCGACCATATCTTCTTGCAGAATCCTGTTTTGACAGCAGCAGAGGGCAAACTAGGCATGGCAATGCATTTTAAAGCAAATGTTTTCACAACCAACCTCCCCATCATGCTGTGAACTCAAGGAAGTGTGGCCCTCGACCCTCGAACCACCAATCGCGCATTTTAATGCGTGATGGTCCGAGGTGTCAAGTTGTGCATTTTGATGTTAAATGAAATGCACACAAACACCTAAGGGCCCCAACCTCTATCATGGTGATTCAAGAGGCAAGGCATGCATGCCAAATACAACCTAAGCATGCAAGCTAATCATGCAATATGAACATGAGGGCAAACATGCACACATGCAAGCATGTAACAACATATCAATGGCAAAACATGCAACAACATGTTAGGCAACTAAAAGAGAGAATGCATGCCAAATGCATTACAACCTAGGCATGTAACAGCATGTCATATAGCTCAAGCAATGCAAAAAAATGAAATATAGCTAAGCATGTATCAATAATGCAAGCAATGAGCATGCAAAACACTATGCAACCAAAACATGCAAGCATGAAGCAATGTAACAACATTTGAACAACATGCGAACATGGTCCAACACTTAAGCACAAAGAGGGGACTTTTAAGCACACTTAAAAGGAGATGATCATGGACCAATGACAAGCATGGAAAACTCTGAAAATCATGTTAAGGATGGTGCCAAACCAACTAAACAAAGCAATCAAAGCATGCAACCAAAGTCCAAAGCTCAAAGCTATCATAAGGGATCAAACCATGGCTATGCAAGGCGAGTCTCAAAGGGTCGAGGGGACTCAAAACAGTCCCAATGTAGGTCGAGACAAGGCCCAAAACACACTTAGATGGCATCTAAATGGCCTACACATGGAAGCACACATAATGGTCTAAACATGGAGCATAGGACATCAACCTTTTAAAGCATCAAAGGAGTATCAAATGCAAGTATACAAGCATGCTATATGGACTGAAATGACATGATGAGTGGTTCCAAACCACTGAAATGGTGCAAGCAAAGCATGCTAGAGGATCCAATACTCAAAGCCTACAAGCTAGGTTGCATGGTAGCTATACAGAGCAAGTTGTGGACGACCCAAATAACCAAAATCAGACCTCAAGCACATCAAAACATGCGTAAAAGCTTCATAAAGCTAAGCTAAAATTATGCTAGAAACAAGGCTCAAAGCACGAAGCATGTTAAGGCAATTTTAGGGCATTACAAGACAAGTATGCAAAGCATGCATGGTGTATCTAAACCAACTTGAAACAGTGCTATATCATGACAAAATAAGCACAAATACCAACTAAGACATGGCCAACACGAACTTAAGGAAGGTGCTCACACATGAGGCTAAAATGATAAGTTTTTAAGACAACAAGGAGAGGGAATGGCCCTCTCCTTTTTAGGACCTCAAAACACCATTCTCACAAAAAATAACACAAAAAGGAGGCCAAACAAGGCCTAAAGGGGGGTAAACAACCCCAAACACCAAAGCAACCTTAAACAACTATTTTAAGCAAGTAAAATCAGAACTTTTATCAGTTATAGACTAAGCTCAAAAACAGATGCAAGATAGGCAAAAGGCTTATGAAAAAATGGGGAATAAAGAGCAAGAATCTCACCCTTGTAGACCACCTTCAAGAACAAGGCTCCAGTAGCCTTTCCAAGCTTAAATCCACTCAAAAACTTCAAGAACAACCCTTTGGCACCTCAGCAACCAAGGTAAGGTGTGATACTAGGTGTCCTAGTGCAAAACTAAGAACAAATACACCTTATACACACACAAGAGTGAAATAGAGGCAGATATAGAGATAGAGAGATACAAATCCTAAACCCTAATCTCAGACCCTCTCTGGAACTTTTTGGAACCCTTGAGGAGGGAGGAGAAGCCCTCCCTTTATAGAGATTCACTCTTGCAAAGCTTACAAAACAAGAGAAAAATCCCTCCATATGGAGGAGGTGCATTGTGGATGTCAGCTATCATAGCTGGCATAAAATATCTGCCAAAAATAGATGAACAGTGATCGGCCAGCCAAAATGACAAATTGACCAAAACAATGGTCGGCCGACCATAAATAGTGCCGACCGGCCATAACCAATGGCCGGTAGCAACAAAACAGGGCCGGTGGCCATGGCCGGAGAGGTGTGGGGATGGCCAACAAGCCATTCCCTGCCCTCAGAAGCAAAACAACAAGTGTTTGGTGCAAAACCAAACGCAAAACAGGCAAGTCGAGAGGTCTTGAGGCAAGGCGCGTGGCCGAGACCTCTGAGAACTCAGGACGAATAGAAACATGGATAATCATCGAGTGTTCAAATAATAACTTCCAAGTCTTGAGGACGGTCAAAAATGGGGTGTCTACATATGCCTTTTTGTGACTTTTGATTATGTCATAAGGTAAAGGGTTGATGTTCTGCTACTTTGGTATGTTGCCTGCGGTCATGTATGATTCGGCCTTAAGGGATATCATTGGGAAAGCGGTCAATCTTAAACTAAATGGCATGAGGGCAAAGGGAAGATCATCTAGTATTACACCATTGTTGTATATTCACTACCGGCAACTCACATCGCTCTGTATGAGAGGCGGATTGAGTGTGAATATATTGCATGAATTGAGAGGGTCAAACATGTTCTTTTTGAGGGATTAGAGATGTTGTTTGGACCGGTGTAATTAGATGGGTCTGGGATATATGAGACACTATTTCTGTTCTTTTTGGGTTGATGTCTCTATGCTAGCTCATTTTGAGTTTCTAGTATAGAGCTCCCACATGCAGGTGTTCTCAGCAGTCGCACGGTGCAGTGGCTAGTATGAGATTGTTTATTTTTTGGGGAGATTGAGATAAAGATGTGGCAGTGTCATGCCAACTCATGTCCGAGTGGGAGATGTTAGAAATTGGGCGCCCATGTGGCATGATCCTTTGAACCTTTTGAACCTTATCCATGTAAGTTTGAATTTGAATTCAAAACTTACTTGGATAACCAGTCAGGATATCCATATCTATCATATCAATTGATATGGATAGATGAGATATTATCCTATATATCTAATATGATATGGGATATGGGTGATTAAGAGAAAAACGGCGTATGTTGTATGTTTTTCCCATATACCGACTCTCTCCCAAAATACAACGATCAAGAGCCATTTTGCACTGTAACTTGTGTAGGTGATATTCATTCTGTAATATCACTCCATTGCTGGGTTGATTGATCAGATTCAGGAAGCACGTGATTTATCCACGAGATCCTTTAATTCAGACTCTACAGAAAAATGTATGACTATAATTTTTCATCCGCTGCGTTTACCTTAGATTTACACTTGTACATTAGCAAATTAATCTATTAAATGTGATGAGTTTGCATTTGTATGATTATGAATGCAGGTTTGAACTTGGCCTAGAGAAGCCAGATCCAATGAGAGCTCTACAAAGTGCATTGACCATATCCATTACATACATATTGGGTGGATTGGTACCCCTCATTCCTTACATGCTCATTGACAAAGCAACAGAGGCTGTGGTTGCTTCTATTGCCCTAACCCTAGTTGGTTATGTCAAGGGCCATTTCACTGGCAACAATCCCTTTGGGAGTGCCCTTTAGACTGCCCTCATAGGTAGGGGTGCAACTCGGACGGGTTCGATCGGGTTGGAGGTTTGTCCAAGCCCAGCCCAAATTGTGTTTGGCAATGCCCAAGCCCGGACCAAACTTCATAATTCGAACTCGGGTTAGCCCAAATTGCCCGAATTTCAGAAGGCAACAAACAGCTTCTGAAATTTTCCATGCAACAAACAGTACTTCATTATATACATAAGTCCATTAGTCTTAAACATCATCCCGGCCACAAGAGTCTCAGAGAGAGGGAAGAAAGAATAGATAAAAAAGGCTTTTGTTTTTAGTTTTAATCTAATGGTTCAAATAAAAGATGCTATTTAATTTATTTTATACATATATTATACAATTTATATAATATATTAAATGCAATTCGGGTTCGGGTTGCTCGGGTTTGCCACGACTCTGCCCAAGCCCGACCCGAATTACAATTCAGGCATCAAAAATCTGCCCAAGCTCGTCTAGATTACAAGATATTATTGTCTAAGTCCTAAAAAAACTCGGGTTGGGCATGGGTTGCTCTGGTTGAGCCCACCCGAGTTGCACCCCTACTCATAGGAGCCATTGCCTCAGCTGCTGCCTTTGGCTTGGCCAAGGCTTTCCACACTTGACCCAGAATTTGAACACAAAAAGTTTACTTGAAAAATTAAAATGTGGTCTAAAGTCATTTTAAGTAAGAGTTCCATCATACAAAAGTTGATTTTGGACCATGCATTATTTTTCTTGATAAATTTCTGTCTAGGGATTCTGGGCCTGCAGCCTAACTTGTTTGTTAACTTATATTTCAAGACTTGTAATTTTATTTTATTTTATTTATTTATTTTTTGGGGTATGGAGACTAGTGTTTCTCCTAGTGTCTGAGAAACTAGAGAAGGAAGTGTGTGTGTGTGTGTGCTTGGACACTTTTTTTTCCTTTTTTTTAAAGGTGTGGTTATATTTGTGTTGCATCTTTTCTCTTAACAATATGTGGAAAATTGTTCCATGGTCTGGGGCTATGGTCATTGAAATATGAAAATTGAACCTGATGCAACTTGGTTTAATATGCAGACTAAATAATTTTTATTTATTTATTTTTTTATCAAAAACAAAAAAAAGAGAATAGAATGTACATTTATTAGTAAGGAGTAAAGGGTATATTTGGATGATTTAGGATAATAGGAGTGGGTATTCACAAAGTCTTTCCAAGATAAATATGTCTAAGTAGGAGGTTAAAAATGAGCTTTACTCCAACTTTATTATTTTTTTAACCAGTGAGAAAAAAAAAAAAAAACTTCGGAAGACTTCCAACTAATAAACCTCTGATTTTGAAAAAGAAAAAGAAAATTTCCTTTAATTAGACAAATTATGAAATGTTCACCAATTTCTTAACACAAAATTGTAAGTTCACGAAATCTGATCATAAAAATTGGATAGACGGGACATGTTGTATTCAGTACTGTCATTGGATTTTGTGCCTGTAAAAGAATTATTCTAAATATTCCAATTCTCTAGTAGGTAAATTCAAATCATTGTTTAGAAATATCCATCAAAACACATAATACAAGTTGTTCATGCATAAAGACATAGAACAACTTCATATTTTTACTCATCTTTCAAGTTAGTCCAAATGTATGAAACAGATAGAGAGGGTGTTTATGTTAAAACATCTTACTTCAATTTAATTTATTTTAATTAGGTGATGAAATTTATGAGAATTAAAAAAAAAAAAATGAAGAAGAAGAAAAAAAGAAAGAAAAAGCATAAAAAAAGAGTGTAGATAAGATCACAAGAACCAAACAGTATATCCAACAACTTGTCTTTTTGTAACGTGCAGAAAGTAGAGAAGGACAATACCAACTCTCTTGAGAATGGCAAACCAAGAATCTCTGCCTGTTCACATGTCTTTATGTTAGTGTTTTGTTTTGTTTTGCACACTTTATTATAAGTTAACTTTAACCTTGTACATTATTGCATTGGATGCATCTAAGGTTGGTGTTCATAAATATATTGGTGGGTAACGTATTCTGTTCGGATCTCTCTATCTATGCCGTGGAAAGAGTTTAGAAAACAAACGCAACATTTTTACTTGGGAGAATTACGATATAGTGGTAATTTAAATAAAAAATTTATACTATATATTAAGAAAAATGAAAATTTTAAGTTGGAGCCTACAGACGCTCCAAAGTATCATTAGAAATTTGTTAATTTTTGTAATTTTAAAAAAAAAATACTATTGGCTATTTCATCATAACAATGTTGTTATAAATAAAATTTTAAATTAAAAGTTCCTAAAATCTCTCTATTAATATTTCCTAAATTTTTACTCCTAATATTTATCTTTTTCACCCTAATCATCTACCTCTGCTCAAATAACATAGAAACTCTACCACCTCCCACCCTCTCTTCTTTCTTATGCTTTGCTAGAAGCAATTAGGGGTGGACGCAGGTCAATTGCGGCCACGGGACCTTTAATCCGTCATTTGTTTGTCAGATTGGTAAATTAGAGAAAATCAATCCGTATCCGCTCGTCAATCCGGCGGAGATGAATGGAGTGGATTGGCAGATGGATGCAAATCGGTTTGGGGTTTAAAATTTTATAAATTTTCAACATAATTCAACATACGCACTTCCTCAAAAAAAAAAAAAAAAGTATTACAGTCAATGGCTTAAAAAATATTACAATCACTGCATGTTTCATTCAAATAAAGAAAGTTTGAAACTTTAGAATATTACAATCACAGCATGCCTCATCTACATATTATAATATGTCTCATCCACATAAAGTATTACAATATATGGTTCTTAAAATATAAAAAATAGTTCAAACCACCAAATTATAAACAGAGCAATAGTAGAGATTGTATGCATTTATATTGTTACATCTATATCTATTTTTGAAAATAAAAACCAACCAGCACATATCATCTTTTTTATTTATTATTTTTAGAGTTAGAATAAAAAATCAAAAAATATAAATAAATAATACATTTTTTTTAATTCAAAAAATATATTCAAGTTGAAAACTCTTTTTCAAAAAATATATTCTTTTTCAATTGAAAATAAACAGAATATCTAAACAAATTGAAAACATAGTTTTACAAATTACTAGGAGTGCTCGCGGTTTGACGATTCGGTTGCAGTCAAAGGAACCTAAAATCCACCGTCAATCTAAAACTAGACAGATTGAAAAAAATCAATTCGTAACCGTCCACTCGTCATCAAGCATTCATCTAAAATACGACGAATCGATTCGATTCAATCGATTTAGACATACCAATAATATATCTGTCGCTAGCAATCATGTATCCGTAAGCTGCTTAGCTCACACCTTCCATAAAAAAAAAAAAAAAAAAAAAAAAAAAAAAAAAAAGTTACTGTCTCTACTCAACACTATCCATCGACCCCTATTACATGTATTCTTTTCCAAGAACGTCTCTCCGTCTAGGCCATCAGGTATGCTATGTGCTGTGAGTGTGTGGGTTTCTGTCTCTTCCAAGTTCCAACATCCTCTCTTTCTTTGTTTTTTTTTGTTTTTTGTTTTTGTTTTTATTTTTTTTGGTATGAAATCACATCTATATTTTTTGTGTATAAAATTAGGTTCCTCTCTTCATAGGTCAACAGGTTTTTTTTTTTTTTCTAAATGTTTAATATTCGATAAATGGGTTTAGATATTTCAATAGCAATTTGTTAGTGAGTCATACTATATGCTTGCATTTATTACGGTCTCAATCTCGAAAGTCAAGTAGAATTTTGAAGGGATCCACCATTTTAATAACGGATGCTCATAGTTCAATATTACCTATCTTAGATGCATTGAATTTTTATTTATCATTTTTTTATTTGAATTTAATTTATTTTTTTATTTATCATTTTTATTTTAAATAGTATGCACATTATTTTGTTTTGGCCAATCCCCTCGCTACTTTTTCTATTGTTATTCCATTTATTCGTTTCATACTTATTGGTGTTAGCTAAAATTATTATGTTAATCTATCAAGCATAACAATGGTGAAAATATCATGAGTGAAAATATTTTTTATTGACTAATAAAAATTGAAATTGGAATTTTAATACGATAACCAAATATAAATCCATAAGAATAAAGCTTTGGACCCCAGTGGGGTACTGGGGTCCTCTCCCATTGGTCCAAAAAAAATATATATATTTTTTTTTTGAGTTTTCAGCCAACCCCAGGCTGACACGTGACACTGGGGGGTCACTGGGGGTCTGTAGCATTGCTGAATCCATAATTTGTAACATCCCTCTTAAAAAATAAAATCTTACAGAAATGGAGTGACTGTTATGTTGGGGCCACTGCTATGAAGCCCTATGGATCCATTTCGAGACTCGTTTTAATGATTCGAACCATTCATATTTTATAGCACATCAAGTAAAATATATTTGTAAAAAATCAAGTTAATCAGATATTGTTAAAATCCACTCACATTTGTATCTACAAAAATAAATAATAATTGTAATTTAAAGTATTAAAATGAATACAAATGTGAGTGGATGAACGGATTAACGATATCTGATTAACTTAATTTTTTTATAAATATATTCTACTCGATGTATTTTAAAATGTAAAAAGGTTCAAATTATCAAACGAGCCCCCTAAATAGGCCCATATAGTACAACTATCATGCCCCCAAAATAATACAGTAAATAACACCCAAAACATTCATTAATAACTACATAAATCAGAGTAAATAGTCATTTTATTACATAAAGTTAATAAATGCCCTTTAGACTTACACATTTCCAAGTCTTAGCTTGGTTACAACAAAATGAGACTAGCTCATACAATTTTAGCCCTAGGCTATACAAAAATAAAACAAAACAAGAAGCTCTTGCTTCCAGAAAGTCCCTCTAATGCTATTGTCTTGGTAGAAGCATGCCATCATTACCTGAAAATGTTTTTTCCAAATAGGGCTCAACCGAGTAGGAATAATCTAACACAATAAATAAGATTTAAGGAAGGTATAAGTGCAATGTGCATAAATAATGTCCGAGATAAAATATTTACACTTTTATACATATTCATAAAGACATCAAGTCCACAATCCATTTCACTTTCCTTCAATTCATTTCAATACGTGAGCCAATTTCATTATTTCTCAATAACCTAAATGAGACTACAACTCAATGGTTTAACAATTTCACAATTAATACACAAACACTTCCAATTGCCATTTTACGGATATTTCGTCCGCGGGATCGGCACTCATGTATAAGTTTCGGGACTTTCACTCAGGACACTCCGGCCAACTTAATTATAATGGAGTCCATCCTTTTTCTTCTCCCAAACAATCATACATATGTAATGTATTTAAACACATAATCACACATAGAGTACATTCCATTTCTCCTTCCAAATAACCATACATATACAATGTATTCACACATAATCATATTCAATGACAACCAACGAATGATTAGTTTCAATTCACCTAATCCACATATAGTTTCTACAACAATCAAAGTTATCCTCCAACGATAGTCCAATATAGATATTTCTAAACATATATACAATCTCAAAACAGATAATTTAATTAAAATTTCCAAGGATGTGAGGCATTATATATTCAATTCCATCATGTATTTCAATACTTACTCAATTCCATGTTTGCAACACCAATTTCAACAATTTATACAAAATAGATATGATAATCATTTTAGGGCAAAAATCTCCCTTTTCAAAATACCAATCCAAATACCAAAATCTCCCATTTTGACATAACATGACTTCATTTTCAAACCCCATGTTCATTTATTTCGTTTCCACCAAAAACCTCTCTTTTACATTACATGACTTCATTTTCAAACCCCATGTTGATTTATTTCGTTTCCATCAAAAACCTCTCTTTTACATTTCACCCAAACTCTAGGTTTGGCTCAAAATACCCCCCAAATCCCACCATTGTTACACAACCACAAATAACTAAGTTAAAAATCATAACAAAGTGTAGAAAATTCCTACCTCAAAGAGAGAAGATGAGCCAAGCAAGAGAGAAACCGCAAAGATGCCGAAATCCAACTCTAGTCAGATCAAAGTAAAGATCTTGAGAAGTTCTGCCTCTTTATCAAAGGGAGTAAGGTGGGAAATCACTAGATTTAGGTGGAAATGAAGAAATAAGGTAAGTTTAGAGAGAGAGAGAGAGAGTCTCATTACAGGTTTTTAGAAAGTTTTAGAGAGAGAGAGGGATGAAAAAGTGATATAAAATATCACTTTCGCGATCTAATACACGCACAATCCGCTCGAGCGGAAGAGTTGACGCTCAAGCGTTAGACACAAAAATTTGCTCTACTCGAGTGCAAAAAGAGACCCGCTCGAGCGCGAAATACACGCGTTCAATACTTTTGCAGACAACAGACAAACCGCTCGAGCGTAAGAAGGGACGCTCGAGCGCTCACTCGCTCGAGCGTAGGAAACATCAATCGAGAGTGGAAAACACTCCTCCAGTATTTTGTAGACGTGCAAAGTACTGAGTGTTTGCAAACCCTGCTCAAGCGCAAGAAGGCCCACTCAAGCGGAAGACCAAAATCCTGGGCAACACAAGGTTTGAAAACTAAGTAACCAACCTGTTCCAAACACACTCAAAATGTCCAAATAACCAAATTTAAGGAGAAACAACGAGCAAAAGACGAGGAACAACATTTAGAAACCATAAATCCGAATCCGGAATACAACAAGTGACAGCTCAAAACGGAATCGCTATAACAACAGTGGCTATTATGTCCCCTGTAAATAATAAAGCATTATAAATTAACGCAACGGATAAAAATAATTCGGATCATACCTTGTAGCGAAGAACCTCGTGGGTAAATCACGTGCTTCCAAAATCTGAACAACGAACCCAGCAGTGGAGTGATACTACAAAATGAGTATCACCCACACAAGTCACAGTACAAAATGACTTGATCGTTGTTTTATGGGGGGGAGTCAGAGAGAGTATAGGAAAAATGGTTATAGGTAAAAACCACATAACGTATATCTGATATAAGTATCTCATAGATTAACCATATAATCTGATATATAACCACATATATATCAATCTATCCATCTATCCATTTCTATTGATATGATAGATATAGATATCCTGAATGGTTATCCAAATAAGTTTTGAATTCAAATTCAAACTTATATGGATAAGGTTCAAAAGGTTCAGGTTCAAAGGGTCATGCCACATGGGTGCCCAATTTCTAACATCTCCCACTCGCACATGAGTTGGCATGACACTGCCACATCTCTTATCTCAATCTCCCCAAAAAAAGAACAATCTCATACTAGTCAATGCACCGTGCGACTGCTGAGAACACCTGCATGTGGGAGCTCTATACTAGAAACTCAAAATGAGCCAGCATAGAGACATCAACCCAAAAAGAGTAGAAATAGTGTTTCATTTACCCCAGACCCATCTAATTACACCGGTCCAAAAAACATCTCTAATCCCTCAAAAGAGCATGTTTGACCCTCTCAATTCTTGCAATATATTCAGACTCAATCTGCTTCTCATACAGAGCGATGTGAGTTGTCGGCAGTAAATATATAACAGTGGCGTAATACTAGATGATCTTCCCTTTGCCCTCATGCCATTTAGTTTAGGATTGACCGCTTTCCCAGTGATGTCCCTTAAGGCCGAATCATACATGATCGCAGGTAACATACCAAAGTAGCAGAACATCAACCCCTTACCTTATGACATAGTCAAAAGTCACAAAAGGGTACATAAATGAAAGTCATATCAATAATGTCACGTAAGACTCACACGGTGAGGAAACAGGGATCCATTCTCTCATCTCATTACTCAGTCGCCAAGCACATATAGTATGAATACATGTTACGGTGGAGTAACTCTTCCAAAAGAGTGACGTTATACTCGATACACCGTACAGATATTAGTCTAGTCGCTTTCTAGCGCCTAACCCGAATTCTCTATTTGCTCGCCTTCCAGGCGCCAAATGAGATCTCGCATCTGGCTAATCATAACAGGCACAACATGGAAAGTGGGTACTAACATCCATGCTTGGTCCTTAACATGACCTCATCTTGGCTGTAACCAAGGCGACATGCATAGTGGATTATTTAAGCCTCTCTTGGCTCCAAATAAAAATAAATCACTAGTCTCATCCTTGTTCGCTCCTAAGCGCCAAGGGCGATTACTCGTGTGAGTGAGCCAATCTTGCCTGCTGACATCATCATCTGGTAATCATTATGACACAAACCATAATAGTGTCAACATCCCATCATCTCAAAATAAGTGATTGATTTAAAAAAAAAATGACCACAGCGTGCGTAATTATAGATTCCAAACACAAGCCTTATCAGCACCTCTTGCGATAAATATATACAATGGAATCCACCATGTGCGCCTCACATGAAGTAATTTAAGATCACTGCCTCTTGCGCAATAACCTCTCTAAAGATATTTTGGTGACCAATTTGCGTTCATTCTTAATGCGCCCAACTAGCACAGATGCGCCCAACTAGCGCATTGAATCTTACAAGGAGCAAATTAATATACTACTAGTAAAGCATTTTATCCACAGTCTAATGAGCAAAGTCAATGTCTAAACAACTCAGTTGACCATTTACCAAAGATAACACTTATCATGCCGAATACGCCCACATAGCGTACTTTAGGCTTCCACAACAAAGAAAAGATCAAGGAATATAGGTCATCTGTTTCTCCCAAAGACAATCCGAGGATTCACTCAATAGCTAAGGCTCTGGCTTTTACCGACAGGTAAGTCAATGGATTTGTAATTTTGCATCTAGAATCATTCTAGGATATTCTCTATGTAAGTCATTGAAGACAAACCGAGAATTTTCCTAAAACAATCCCTAAGGATCGTACATCCGAGCATATAAATTACATCACCCATGTCCATCATATCTAAAATAGAGGACTCCCACCCTAGGTGGCGGCAACCTGTAGAGACCCCATTTTTGACCGACCTTAAGACTCAGACGTCACCAGTTGAGCGCTCGGTGATGTTGCATATTGTGCTCGTTTTGAGGTTTCAGAGTCTCGGCTGCGAGCCTTGCCTTCGGACTTCGGGGCTCTTTTGTGCTTTGCCTCGATTTGTGAACCAGGTCCCGTTTTCTCTGTTTTCTCTTCCCGATGGGAGGGAGAGGTCTCGTAGATCATCTCTCAGTGGCTGTAGGCTACGTTTCGTGGTCGTAGGCCATTTTTCCCATTTGGAGCCCGGTTTCTGATTTTCGGAGCCGTCGGCCGTGTGCCTCGGTTCGGGACCGCTTAACTACCACCGTTTGCTCCAGTTTTTGGCACACATCTTATTTCCTCCCTTTGGAGGAACACTGTGGCCCTGGAGACCACGTTCGTTGTCATATGCCACTTCCGGTGCCTAACAGCCTGTTTTCGGAGCCCCGAACCGCGTGTTTTGGCCCCCGAACCTTCGTTTTGCATCCGTTTTGGTCCATTTTTGGTAGAGACCCTATTTTCACTTTTAGGGAGGTGGTAAGATGGTGGCCGACCACCTCTTCCCCTGAAAAACTAGTTTTCTCATTTTCTCTCTCCAAAAGTCGATTTTTCTGACAGAAAGTTGATTTTTCTCACTTTTGAGCCATATTTTCTGGCTTTTCATACCACTATTGTGATCTACTCATCTGGGAGGCCACCAATATGGTAGGCCGACCAGTTTTCTCTTCTTGACCCTTTTGAACCTTGCTTAAAAGCTGGCTTTTCTCTCTCCTAGGTCACATTTTCTGGTTTTTCTCTACAGGGCTGTGTTCTACTCATCTGGGAGGCCACCTTTCTGGGTAGGCCGACCAGCAATTTTGCTTGAACCTTTTGACCCTTGGTCGGCCGACCAGGGGGAGTGGCCGGCCGGCCACTTGAACTGGCCGGCCTGCTTCTTGCTTTTTGCCCTCTCTGAATGCTTTACAACTGTGCCAGCTGGGGGGCATACACGTGTATGAAGGATCTTTGAAGCTTCCAGGAGAAGCTTTGGCCTCTCTTCTCTATAAGAGAGGCCCTCCTCTTCATATTTAAGGGTTAGACATTTTTGCTTAAGGCTTATAACCTCCCTCCTCCATTGTCACTATTCCAAGCTCCAAAACCCTAATTTATTTTGTCCATTTGCACTACAACCCTTAGCACCACACCTCCATCATCCATTCCAGCACCTTGGAAGTCATTTGCAGAGGTTGAAAGCTCACCAACTTGGTCCAAAAGCTGCAGGAGGTCAGCTCTTCAAGGGTAAGTATCTATTTCCCTCAAACTTGCATTTTTTTGCTTCATTACTTAGCTTCACTTGAAAATATTTTTGGGTTTTTTCATAAACTAGAAAGTGTCATATTTTAAGCTCATCTTCAACTTTGTTTAAGGGCACTTTGCTGTTTGAGGTCATCTACTTCCCCTTACCTTCTATCTCTCTTTTAGGTCTATTTTTGCATCATACTTTAGCCTTACTTGTGAACATTTTTGAGATTTTTTATAAACTGAAAAATTTCTTATTTTGAGCCCCTCTTCAAGTTTTATTAAGGGCACTTATCTGTTTGGAGTCATCTCCTTCCTTGCATGCTTCATTCCTTCATGTTTAGGGCTATGCATTAGAGCATTTGCATTGGACTTGTTTTGGCCTCTTAGCCACTGAAATCCAGGGGATTTTCAGTGACTTTGATGAGGTTTTGAGCTTTGAAATCATAGAGGGGTGACCCTCTCACCCCTCATTTTCTTTACTAGCATCATTGGCTTTCCAAAAGGGCTCTATTTTGCATGCATTGAAGTCACTTTTTTGGACCCAATTCTGTGGGTTTTAAGGTCTGCCTTATGTCTGTCCAGGGCCCTTTTGATCATATTTTATGTCAATAATGCATGTGTAGAACAATTCCATTCAAGGCCTTTTGAAGTGGCCTTTCATCGTATGCTTCCTTGACTGATTTCAGGGCCAATTTTGTGAGTTTTAGGGCTGTCATAATCCATTTCCAGATTGGTTTTACCATGCTTCATATCTATCTTGTATGTGCTTAACAACCCCTTGAATGGCCTTCCAAAGAAGCCCTTCATTTTCGCATGCATTGGCTGCATTTCAGTGATTATTTGGGCATATTTGGGCATATTTTATTCACTGTTTTTGGCTGGTTTGATGAGTTCTCATTTTCTTCATATACATGCCATGTAAACCATGCTTGCTAGCCGAATTTGTATGCCATTTTAGTCCATCATGTCAGCACTTTTTGACCATTCTCTAAACTAGAAATGTGCATATTTTGGGACTGCCTTGGCTCTATTTTTTTGACACCATGATCAAATAATGCTTGCTTTGTATACTTGTGGTTCAATGCATGTGCCTAGTATTGAGTTTCGGGGCTTATTCCAAGCATAGGGTGCCATATTTCCATGTTTCGGGATCATTTAGCATCATGTTTTAGTGCTAGAAATTACATGTTCATAGGCCATCTTTCATCCCTTGCCATGCTTTGGTAGAGTGGCATTTGATGCCTTAGGTTCGGTCCTCGGTATGCGTGCATGTGTGCACGCATTTTGGTTGTCTCATTTTCATCTAATGGCCACTGATGTGAGTGTGGCTGAGGTCCACTCATGATTGGTGTAAGTCCATTATGCATTGTGTATGCCTTTCAATTCATAGCATTGCGTATGCTAGGTTGCGTGTTACAGCTTTGTGTATGCCATGTTACATCGAGCATTGTATATGCCATTTCATAGCATTGTGTATGCTAGGTTGTATGTTAGTCGCATTGTGTATGCCATCTCATTTGCATTGTGTTTGGGATAGGAGTTAGCCCGATCACGGGAAACGAGGGACGTTTCGTACTCCGAGTGACGGAACGTGTCTCAATTCCCTGTCGCCGACACTCCGGATTACCCATGATGGCGTTTAGGTCTTGCTGTGTTTTCATGTGCATTCATTTCACATTGAGTCGTGCAATTCGACTCCTCGGCCATCATGCATCGATATGCGTGATTGGTGGCACGAGGATCGAGGACTACACTTCCTGAAGAGTAGTCATGCATACATATGTGAAATACTTTGCCATGCCCCTTTCTTGTTCTCTGTCGCAGCAAATCAGAAATCAGCAGCTTTCTAAAGCCTTGCACATCATTCCGACATTAATTGCAAATAGAGGCGAATCGGGGCATCGTAATGGATTTCCGCGCCAGGCAACTCAAGCACGCATCTCCCATCATTCGGAACAGAGCCGGGGCAGTCCATTTGCATGCCAGTTTATAGCTTACTTAGCTAATTTGTTAGTTAGATAGTGGATGTGTAATAATTAGCTGTAATTCCCTATTCATTCGGACTGTATATTATTTATTCGGACCCTCCGAGCGAGGGCAATATTGTAATAAGTGTGCGTGAGTGTGATGTATGTCTTCCAACCCCACGTCTTTCTCCCTTTTATTTACCAGCTTATGATGGTTAGATTAGGGCATGTTTCAATTAGCATACAGTATGATAGCATGTTTGCATCCATTCATCTGCCTTGCATGCACGGGGCTCGGTGCATCATACTAACTGCATCGTATTTCAATTCCAAGTTGAATACGTGTTAGTTGTAGCATTTCATATGCCATCTTAGAATAGCCGAGCCTATCTTAGTTGCATTTTCCATGTGTTGCATTAGGCATTTCTGTATAGTTAGGATCATGCATAGATTTCTAACATAGCTTTTATTTTGGCTTGGAGTACTCGGTAAGTGTTTATGCTTTAGCATCTTTGCATGTGTGTGAGTGGCTGCCATGATAGCATGCTTACCATGAGGCTATGTGCTTATATGATATAACTGCCTGAATGACTGAGGGTGAAGGTTTGGTTATTTGAATTGGAGCAATTCATCAATTGCGAGTTTTAAGCCCACTTGAGAGTGGCAAATCATCTTGTTTTCTAAGCCCATCTGAGTGTGGCAAAATCTGCATTTTAAGTCTACTTGCGAGTAGCAAACCATTTTCAAAACAAACATGAGATATGTTGTTCCAATTCAGACGATTCAGTCTATATTTGTATGCTGTGCGCATCACATAGTAAATCTAGGCTAATAACCGGAATAAGAACGCATAATGTTTTCAAAACCTGATATCATGGTTAGTAGAGACCGATCTTTGATCGGACGAGCGGGGGTGCTCACGAAGTGACCTTCCCCAATCGTACCCAAGTTCTCGAGCCAAGGTAACTTTGGTGATGACGGACATGTGGCCTTAGGCAACGAGTCAGGGTTTCCTAAATTTCCCAAAATAAAATATTTAGGTGGTGACTCTGTATCTAGCAAAGCAGTCCATGTTTGGCACTTCTTTCAAAAAAATCTGTTTTTAAAAATGATTTGCCGGATTTGGACTCTTTGATGATTCATCGGTCTTGCATTGCACTCTGCGAGATTAGATACACGATCGTGACTTTGAGTCCTGAACTGTAGTGAGCCCAATGAACAAAACCCGGGGGGGGGGGGATTCCCTCCCGGGGCGTTTGGGGACGTCTACAGTTTCTGGCGACTCTGCTGGAGACTTTGAGAACTTGTCTCGAACTCATTATATCTTCTTTTGATTACACTTATGTGTTTCTTTGCATTGCATTTGCATTGGTGCGCCTAGGACACCGTGTTTGCCATCTGCTATTCCTGAACGGTTTGCCGGAGGCTTGCTTTGTCAAAGCATGTCGTAAGGCTGACCGGTTGCGGGCTCTGCCAGTATGGCGACACAAACCCCGGTTTTTACCGGGGCACCCTTTTTGACCATTCGACCTAGTGCATATTCGGAATCTATAGTGACCATTCCAAACTAGGACAGGTTGCTTACCCGTTTATAGGTTGTTTGAAACCACTGCATGCGTAGTGAAACCCTAGTTCTTGACAAAATAGGACAGGGAAACCTTACCCCAACATAGGGGTGTTTTGGCTCTTACTTGTTTGTTATGTGCTTTTAGAGTGCGTCTCTATACGAATGCATGTATCAGTTTGCAAGTTTGGGCATCAGGCCTGCGGGCACCAATTCAGTATTTCTGGGTATCAGGCCTATAGGCACCAGTCCAGTATTTTCGGAATCAGTTATCTGCGGGTATCAGGTTCAGCTTCGGGGACAATGATTTGGGAATAGTGATTTGGGAATAATGATCGGTCTTTGAGGACAGTGTATCAATTGCGTGTTAATTATACCCGACTGTGTGTTATGTTTATTTACGCCGTTATGCTGTCCGTTTGTCTGCTCGTTTATTTCCTTATTATTGCTTTATTTATCTTTTTGCTAGGTATTTTAGCATAATTGCTCCAGGCCAAGCAGATATTCTCCAAGCACTCTGGACAAGAGGTCGCCGACTTAATCGATCTGAGGATCTGGTCGACGGACAACCAGTGTTCCACTCTCTACCCCCGGTTATCTGACAGAGGTCAAAAAGGCGCAGTGTATCTGAGCAAAGGTTACCAGAGCACCAGATTATCCCATCAGTGGACAGTTGGATTGAGATCCCAATTGTTGCTATAGAGATAGACCTGCCAGTAGTTCAGACAGATCAAGGTAGTATGGCGGGACCGACAGGAGTTGAGGAAATGATGCGTCAGATGTAGGACACCATGAGAGCCATGCAGCAGGATGCTGTTCGCCGGGACGAATTTGCCAAATAACAGGCCGAGATCATGGCCCAGCAGGCAGAGTTAATTGCCAGATTGTAACAACAAGCCGGAGCATCTGCTTCACACCCAGTTCCTCTCCCACCAGGAATCCCGGCACCCGAGGAGGCACCAAATGTCCAGGTAGATACGGACATACCAACGGGGCCAGTCCCGCTCCCAATTCTGCACCAACTGTCTAAGGCATCTACGACTGTTAATCAACCGGACTCTCCCTTCGAGTTCGAGGTAGACCATACAGCACTGAAATTGAGCAAGCTTGAGAAGTTGTTCAAGAAATCACAAGGGGTAAAGGCTATCCCGGATATCGAAGACGGATATACCGACGTGGCTGTTACGCTGCCGGATAGGTTCAAAATGCCGCAAATTGATCGCTTCGACGGATCTGGGGACCCCATGGTGCATCTCCGGCTATTTTCATATATACTACGGCCAATGGGCCTCACCAGACCACAAAAGCTTTCATTATTCGGCCGGACCCTGTCGGGTGTGGCCGCTATCTGGTATGCGAAGTTAGAGGATGATGTCAAGCGGAGTTGGGATGAAATGGCCGAGGCCTTTGTCGCGCAATACTCTTACAATACCCAAATCGAGATTACGACCCAAGATCTCGAAACAACAAGGCAGGAGCCTAAGGAGAGCTTATCGGATTTCGTAACTCGGTGGAGGGCGAAGGCTTCGATGATGACTCTGAGGCCTACCGACAAAGACCAAATCAGGATGATTGTGCGCAATCTCCAGCCAAAACTGATGCAAAAAATGATTGTGCTTCCCTTTCCCACTTTTTCAGATCTACATGAAATGGGGGTACAAATTGAAGATGCAATGAAACAGGGTCTGATTGACCAAGATAGAGAGCAACCCCGAAGAACTTTCAACCGCAACAATAACACAAGCACCAGCAATGCCACAAATGTTAGAGCTTTAGAAGTAAGCGTGGTCAGCACCATTCCCCCTCCCCTTCCAAGACCCATGGCAGCTACACCTTTCTCCGGCGCGTCCGGAAGCAACACGCAAACCACTCGATTCACTACTACAAAAACAGATAAAGATCACACTTTTTTTGTGTGATGTTTGTTATTTAATCACACCTTTTTAGTTTTATTAAAGTGTGATCTTTGGGAGTGTGATTAAAAAGGGTCATTTTTAATCACACATTTTAAGTGTGATTAATAACATTTAGATCACACCTTTTAAGTGTGATTGATAAGATTTAGATCACACCTTTTAAGTGTGATTAAAAACATTTTAATCACACCTTTTAAGTGTGATTGATAATATTTAGATCACACCTTTTAAGTGTGATTAAAAATATTTAGATCACACTTATTAGATCACACTTTGTAAGTGATTAAAAATATTTAGATCACACCTTTTAAGTGTGATTGATAATATTTAGATCACACATTTTAAGTGTGATTAAAAATATTTAGATCACACCTATTAAGTGTGATAAAAAATATTTAGATCACACCTTTTAAGTGTGATTAATAACATTTAGATCACATCTTTTAAGTGTGATTAAAAATATTTAGATCACATATTTTAAATGTGATTAATAACTAATAAAACCTGTGATAATAAACATTTAGATCACAGATTTTAAGTGTGATTAATATCTAATAAAACACGTGATTAATAATCAGATAAGATCACATGTTATATACATTTGAAGAATGTAATACACACTATATACTATATTTTGAATCACAACCGTATATTGAATGGAATAACATCATATATTTCATAAATGAAAGTTAAATGTTCAAAAAGTATATACAAAGGAATTAGTAAAAAGTTTTTAACTGTGCTTATATATATTAAAAAATAAAAAAACTTGAAAAAACTAAGTTGTTGAATTCTTTGACCATATTTTGCATTTCTCCAAGAAATTTCTGACCTGAAAAATAAAAACACGAATTAATTCAGAAATCGCTAGAAGCATATGAATAAACTTTAATATTTTTGTAGAGACTTACAAAAGAAAAAATCGAACATTTTCTCATCGCACTGACTCTTCATCTCCTGCATCAATAGAAAATGAATAACAACTTTGATTGTTACTAATATAAAATGTTTGGATTACCATATATAAATATGACATATACATAGAATCAATAAATCCAAAATGAAAATCTTCAATGTATGAGCAGATATTTTAAAGTCATAAAACCAAATATACATAGAATCAACAAATCTAAAATGAAATCTTAAATTGATTATATATTCTTTACCAACTAAAGAAATGATTGATTAGTAATTTAAAGAACGGAAGTTATATCATACTTACATTGGATTTCAACTCATATTCTTTAGTACAAAATTAATTCATTCAACTCGCACTCCATCAAGTTCGGTTTTCGTGTAAGTCTTTTTTCCATTGAACTGCAATAGGTTATTTACAAACAATTAGATAATGAAGAAGATGTACAAGTATCATGAATATAATAGTAATAAAAGTTTAGAATTTATCTCACATTTTGTTTTTTTAGGATGCTTTGATCTCTAATGAGGTCTTTCATATACCGCATTACATAAAACCCACATTCCACGTTTGTAGGTTGTTGCGAGGACTACATAAAAACATTTTCATTATTATAAGAAACTATATATAAAGTGTTATGATCAAGCTGAACAATCATTAACATAATATAAGTATGATAAAATTAGAGAAAATGATATTGATTACCTGAACTACGTTCCAAACTGGATTGGTCCTTCTCCTTCTTTGGGTAGTTTCATAAATTTTCAAAGCACTTTACAAAAGAAATTCCAAATGTCAAAACATTTTTAGAGTAACTCAAATTGCTTAAAAATGTACGAACTAGCCAAACTTACGTGTTTATTACAATTTCAAAGCTTGTGTTTATTTTAGAATTAATCGGATCAAGTAAGTACACAATCATCAATGTTAGATCAATGACTAACAATATCCAATGATACCTACAATTGAACAAGTCACAAGTATAAGCTTAATAAGTTCATTATCATTTGAACACATGAAATAAATAGTTTTAGATAATTACCCAATATTATAAGGAATTAAAACCAATTGTTATAGCATAGCCTCCTCCAATCTTCTTGCAAGCAACACTGATTTTAGTTCTGTTGCTGGTAACCATGCATCCTCTCAATCAGTAGGCAGGACATGAGAAGTATCCATCCTGTGAATAAAATAAAATAAAAATTTAAGAAAAAAATGTCAAATAGTTAGACAATTAAAGTTCAAAAAAAGAGCACTCTTTATTTTGCCTAATTAGTTTAGCTATTGTGTGTTCCATCCACAATTTCATAGTCAGTCCCATCATTCATCAAGTTGGTGAAATATGCATCATTTTGTTGCTGATTCATCTATAGACAAGGTAAAGAAAATTATGGCAACATATATTAGGTTGGAGAAATAACTAAGATTCCCAGTTGGAAGCAAATTAATTAATAAATGGAGATCATGTAAATTAAAACACTAGTTGTTTTGTTGAAAATGATGCAATGATAATTTTAGATAAATAAATGGAGATAATGTAAATTCAATGAAAAAGGATTCCATGATAGTTGCAACCAACTCTCTAATGATATATAACAAGAGCTAACATTCTGCTTCCAATGAAGAATTTTGCTACAATTAAAGCTAGAATCCCAAGTCTGCAACCAACTCTCTAATGATATATAACAAGAGCTCTAATTATGCTAACATTCTATCAAGCCTATATATTACAAAATTAATATACATTCCATGCTTATTCCCACATTGTTTGGGATCTTCAATGTAGATTAGTTGAATGTTATCATCACAAGAAAACTAAACTCCCAATATATAATCATATAATACACATAGAAATATTAATTTATTAGCAAAGCCTGCAAAAACAAATGCACACTTCCAAAGAGAACCAAATCTAATCTTGGAACATATATTTGTTTTTAATCTCTGTTATTTTTTATGACTAACATGAACACCCAAACTGCTAAAAACTTTTGCAAGTGCATACTACACAGAAAAAGCTGCAACAATGGTTACAAAGTTTATGTTATTTGCTTTATGAAATACTGTAGCATTGTTTAGTAGTCTAGGCAAACTCATTTTCCTTGTACAGACATTGGATACGATGAAGAAAGCAGGTTCAAGTTACCCAAAAGATGATGCCAAAAGATTGGAGGAAGAAGTGAGTTAAATAATGAATAACTACTGAAGAAACACCAGATGGTTTTTTAAGGATTGTGCTCATACCTGATGCTTGTTAATTTCCCTAGGTTGATGAATTGACTAAGAAGTTTATCAAGTCAGCAGAGGATATGTACAAGGCGAAGGAAAAAGGAGATCACTGCAGGCTGAGTGGTGGCTTGTCTGTATTCCAAATATTTTCGTTAGTACCGTTTTGTTTTCATTTTGAAAGCTTTTACACCTCAAGTTCCATAGTTGAGAATTTTTAATGTATCTAAACAATTTTAGGGATTAGAAACCACCATGATCAAGGCGAGTCTATGTTCAGAGAATGACAAGAAGATTTAATGTGTGAAAAAGAACCGTCACAATTCCATATTGACAATAGCTTTGAAATGATAATGGGAATTCAAGGCCTCCTTATTCTGAGGTTCTTGAAGTTCTTCCAATTGGAAGTGTATTCATCGCATGTCTTTGTGATGTTTGAAACTGAAAATGATAAATGGTTCAACCCTTTTGGTAAAGAGCCAGATGTCGTTAAACTAGGCGGAAAGAATTGATCTGGTTTGAATTCTACCCATTTTATTAAATCATATTTGGAGGCCTCATTATGACTAGGGGACAATATATTGGGTAAAAAGCAGATCTCAAGTTTAGTTCTTGCTTTTGAGCAGACATCAATTTTGTATCATTTATTAGCTCTTGGATCAATTGTTTGTGTTCCAAATCTATTTTTATTTGTTTATTTGGACGAACCCAAGTCTAACTCAAATTGATGTAGTTGATCTTGAGCGGCCAAGCTTTGGACAAAGTCAGTTTCGATTAAAATTTGAACTTGGGCAGATCTCTCTGTTTTTTGGGGCTGGACTTGGAACAATTTGTTCCAAGTTGCAGCACTAATCTTGGTAATAACAAAAATTGGTTCAACAGAAATTGGCATGGGGGACCTTAGGCCTATCAGAAACAAAATTCACTTGTCTGACAGCCTCATCATCATCATCATTCATCCATTTTCAACTTTGTTCACAGAGACATGATCTGTGGTATTCTTGAAGGGAGTATCTTCTCCATCCATATTCAATATAACCTTTTGTCAGGTTGAACCTCCCATTACAGTTCCCATCATGGGTCCTATATATTATTCAAGGTGGGTCCATAAGAACATGTGGAGTTTTTAAGTAGAAAAATTCATGTGCTCCTTGGCAATGCATTCCTCAATTGTTGGATTTATTCTATGATTTAATTTGTTTAATTCAGGAAATGGGAGAAATAGTCTTTGTTTAGGAATTTGCTAGTTCCCCCTTATTGTCCACCAATCAACACCCAGTCATTTGGACCAGGAATGATTCTTTTAAATCATTTGTTACCTCAAATTTATTGTTTTGCTTAAAGGTTACTCAAACAATGCAGGTCACTTTCTTTTATAACTTTCTTGGAGATATTATACCACCCTACATTACCCATTTATTTATACCACCAAAAAAAATTTAAAAATCAAATACCATAATCAGAAAAAATACCCAAAAAATTCAACATTGTAATAGAATCATTTGAACACTAAAGCCCCCCATTCAAGAATTTCATTCAAACACCATAATGAGTTCTCTTATCTTACTAATTCAAAATTTGAAAAATTTGTTTAAACAAAAATCAAATATTTGCGAAACCCATCAAGATCAAGCTTTGCCCAATTGGAACTTCTCTAAATTATCAATCAGTTAAAAAAAACATATTAGAGGAGCACTTGCAAGACATGTGAACTAATGTAAACCACAAGAAGCTCTCTTAGGAGGAGACATGTTCTGAATAAGAGAAATCATTGTACTGATAGCAAATATCTGTACCAGTAATCCTGTTAAACATTGAAAGTGCATTAAAATTCAAAGGAGCATCTAAAACAGAACATACATATAAATACTTTTAATCTTATATGATAAGTCAACATAAGGTATGGAACTCACCAAGTAGAGGAGCACTTGCAATCTTGACAAGTTCAAATTTGTTTATTTCCCACTGACTTGTATCTTGGATAACCTATAAATTCCATCCAATTATCAAACTTCTTTTTGTAACTTGATACATTTTTTTAAAAATTAATTTCAGTATTAATCCATAAATATGATATATAATTGTCATCAGTATAAACAATGATGTGTGAGAGGGACGGTCCCGCTCATAGGGCAGACCGATGACTATAACCAAAATAGCCGACCATACTCTCACTGGCAGAATTGTCTGGAAGTGGTGACAACCAGAAAATATCTATTGCCACAGCCAATCTCCTAATCAAAACAAGCACATGTGCGCAGGGAGAAAAAGGCTCAATAATGAGCATCAACAATATGAAGCAAAAAAGAGAATTTGGACAAGATTTTTTTCTTGACTCGTTCTTTATTCTTCTGAGGGCCAGCCTTGCGGCATCGGTAAAATTGCCCCATTGTGACGTGAGCGTCACGGGTTCAAACCATAAAAATGGCCTCCATCTTACCCTTCCCAAAGCCTGTAAGTACTAGGAGCCTCGTGCATTGGGACTGCTTTTTTTTGTTATACTTTCTTCTTATTTTTATTTTAGAAAGGGAAGGAAGGTAGGAAGAAAATGAGATGGTTTGAGATGAGTGACGAGGAGCAGATTAAAAGTGTAAGAAGCAGTGAATGGCAACAGGACAAGGAAACATACGAAAGTGTTCATACAAAAGAACTAATGAGTACTGTAAATGTTAAGAGAATCGTACAAGTTTTTGAGACCAGTAAATTTATCCTACTGACTGGTTCACCAACAACTTATAACTGAATTAGGATACTAAAATAATTATAAAAAATAAAATAAAATAAAATAATTCAAACTTTCAACAGAACAGGGACCAAAGGGCATGCCCAATGTTTTTCTAAACCAGGTAAAACAAACGCCTTCCCCCAACAAGAGAGAGAGAGAAAGAGAGAGTCAGGGATTGTCTGCACTAACAAAACAACAATGCTTTGTCTGCACTAACAAAACCAAATTTTACACACAAAATTACTCCTAACAAAAATTGTGTGCAAATATCTTCACTCCTACTGAAAACAGACATAGCATGCAAATTAGTGACCAAATTCACTAGGCAATCAATGCTTAAAATCTTTCTTTACCACCTATAAAAAAAAGAAAAGGAAAAAAAGAAACCAAACCAAACCAAGTTGTCAGATGACCAAAGCATCCTCAAATGCTTTATTTGGTTTAGAACCCTACAAAACATCTGATACAAAGATAGTCACCAATTAAAAACCAGGTTTTGGACAACAGTACATTTTTCAAGCTTTCATAACATGTAATCGATATCTTCTATCATATTAAAGTTCATTCAAAGAGCTTTTCATGGAGATTGAAAATCTTAAAATTAATAGCAATAACTGAGATACAAGCATATAATGAGTTCACATGTCTTGTCCAATTTGATAATCTAGGGTTTTAATAAATCGTGTCTCTGTGACGATATTTGTCATATATTTGCAAATACCTGGTTTCAACATATTAGAAGAGGAACAACAAAAAATTATTTTCATTGCAGAGACATGTATTGGGATTCAACACAACGAGTGAACATTTTTCAGTTGATAAAAAGTAAATGGCAAGAGGAAATAGTGGAATGACGGAAGAGAATGTTACCTGGATAGAACAGAGAGAGAGAGAGAGAGACTGCGAGCTGTGCCATGGCGAACGGCTAGGGCTCGTTTGCCCTTTCGGCTGCTCCTCCGCCGCTCGCCGTCGATCGAGAGAGAGGGGGGGTAAGAAGAGATTCGGGATTTTTGGGTTTGAGATTGAGATTTTTGGGTTTTTTTGGGGGGGGGGAATGGAAAACAAAAAGTTAGGATGGGAGCGGGAATGGAAAACAAAAAGAGGCGGGAACAAAAAATAAATTTTTTTTTGTCAGAAATAAAATTTAAATAACAAAATAATGTCGTTTAACGTTTTTTTTTTTTGCGACGGAGTTGTCGTCGTCAAAAAAATATATTTTTTAAAAAATATATTTTTTTATAGTTAATAAATTTTTAAAAAAAAAAAAATTTTTTTTTTAGTTGTTAAGATTGAAAATTTATTTGTTTCATTTTTATTTTAATGAAAAAAATATTATTATTTTTTATTTGGTAGAAGTAGGGATAAAAAATAATAATTATTATTTTTTTGTCAGAAATGAAATTTAAATAACAAAATAATGTCGTTTAATTTTTTTTTTTTTTTTTTTTTTTTTTTGCGATGAAGGTTGTCATCGTCAAAAAAATTTATTTTTTGTTAAAACATATATTTTTTGTAGTTAATGAATTTTTTTAAAAAAAAAATCTTTTTTTTAGTTACTTTTTGAAAATTTATTTGTTTCATTTCTATTTTAATGAAAAAAAAATATTATTATTTTTTATTTGGTAGAAGTAGGGGTAATATTTTAATGAAAAATATTTTTCACTAAAATAAAAGTTTATTTTCTGTGGTCAATGAAAAATATTTTTCTACGGCCCATTTTTTTTTTGTTATTAAAAATCATGAACTAATTTTTTGTGGTAGAGGAGAGGGAGTGGCAACAGTGGTGAAGGTGGTGGATAAGAGATGATGGTGGTGGTGGCAGTGGCGGTGAAGGAGATTAGTGGTGAAGTTGTGGTAGTGATAGAGTAAATGAAGTGGCAAGGGTGAAAGAGAGGTAATGGTAGTAGTAGTGGCAGTAGTGGTGAAGGTGGTGGATAAGAGATGATGGTGGTGGTGGTGGTGGTGGCGGTGAAGGAGATTAGTGGTGAAGTTGAGGTAGTGGTAGAGTAGATGAAGTGGCAAGAGTGAAGGAGAGGTAATGGTAGTAGTAGGGGCAGTAGTGATAGTGGTGGCAATGGTAGTAGTAATGGTAGTCGTAAAGGTGAAGTGGCGACAGTGGTAGTAATGGTGGTAGTGGAATGGCGTTTGCAGTAGTGGTGAAGGTGGTAAAGGAGATGGGTGGTGAGAGAGAGAGAGATGAGTGAGAGGCAGATAGAGGAGAGAGAGAGAGAGAGAGAGAGAGAGAGAGAAAGATAAAGTGATGAGCAAGAAAGAGACAAAGTGGTCGCTAAAAGCGCATTTTCTTGTAGTGGATAGATAAATCGAGAGGGAGCTCAGTAAATAGAGAAGACGGAAGGGAGAGAGTGAGCAACGCGAACACAGTGGGAGAGAGAGAGAGAGAGAGAGAGAGAGAGAAAGAAAGAGAAGAGAGAGAGGGACAAAAAGATAAAGAGATAGAGAGTGAGAGACAGAAAAAGAGACAAAGAGAGAAGAGTGGTGAACGAGAGAGACAGAGAGAGAAAGATAGCGAGAAGAGAGATGAGTAAGGGAGACATAGAGAGAAGAGAGATGAACGAAAGAGAGAGAGAGAGAGATAGAGAAAAGAGAGATGAGCGAGAGAGACAGAGAGAGATGAGAGAGATAGAGAGAAGAGAGATGAGCGAAAGAGACAGGGAGAGAAAAGAGATGAGAGAAGAGATAGATGAGTGAGAGACACAGAGAAAGAGAGAGAGACAGATAAATAGAAAGAAAAGAGTGATGAGTGAAAGAGAGAAAGAGAAGAGAGAGTGGAAGATGAAAAAATGGGTGAAAAGTTATAGACAAAGAGAGAGAGAGGGAGAAAAAAAGAGCAAAAAGAGATAAATGAGAGAGAGACAGAGAAAGATAAAAAGAAGAGAGACAGAGAGAGATGAGAGATAGACAGAAGAGAGATGGACGAGAGACACAGAGAAAAAGAGAGAGAGAGACAGGCAGACAGACAGAGAAGAGTGATGAGTGAGAGAGAGAAAAATAAGAGAGACAGAGACACAGAGAGAAAGAAAGAGACAGACAGACAGAGAAGAGTGATGAGTGAGAGAGAGAGAGAGAAGAGAGATAGAGACAGAGAGATAGGAAGATGAAAAAATGGGTGAAAAAGTTCTATGTCTAAAGCCTTATTTTCTAGTAGTGAGTCGTCTCTATCATTCATGGGTAGAATAGAGACACAGATTTGGGAATTGTATATTTTATATAAAAATCAAATTGAAATATTTTATACAATCACACCTATTTAGGGAGTGTGATTAAATATATATATATATATATATATATATATATAATTACACTTATTTAAAAAGTGTGATTAAAAAGTAGTAATGTATATATAATCACACTTTAATTAAAATGTGTGATTAAAAAATATATATATAATCACACTTATTTAAAAAGTGTGATTAAGAAGTAGTAGTGTATATATAATCACACTTTAATTAGAAGGTGTGATTAAAAAATATATAAATAATCACACTTTAATTAAAATGTGTGGTTAAAAAATATATATATATATATATAATCACACTTATTTAAAAAGTGTGATTAAAAAGTAGTAGTGTATATATAATCACACTTTAATTAGAAGGTGTGATTAAAAATTATATAAATAATCACACTTTAATTAGAATGAGTGATTAAAAAATATATATATATAATCACACTCGTTTAAAAAGTGTGATTAAAAAGTAGTAGTGTATATATAATCACACTTTAATTAGAAGGTATGATTAAAAAAATATATATATAATCACACTTAATTGAAAAGTGACATAAAAAATAAATATTATCACACTCAATCAAATTAAGTGTGATTAAAATATCAATCTAATTTTTTTTATCACACTTCCAATAAAAGTGAGATCGTTTTTTTTGTCAAAGTGTGATCTTTAACTAATTTTGTAGTAGTGATTCCAACCCAGAGGCCAAAGAACCTTCACTCCACTGTATATGCCCCTGTCCAAGGCTCTAGGGGTATTAATCAAGAAAGGGCACTTAAAGCCCCTGGAGCCGAGGCCATTGCCAAATCCACTCCATCTTTCTCATAACCCAGCAAAATACTGTGCATATCACCAACAACACGGTCATGACACTGACCAATGTTATAGATTGCGTCATGAGATTCAAGACCTGATTGACAAGCAGGTGATTGTACCTCCAGAAAACCCAATGTCACAACAAACCCTCTCCCACCGCACAACCAACCTCCACCTCCCAAAAGAATCAACTTCATCCAGACTGGGGTCGTGTCTTACGATCCCAGCATATATATCACTCCTTCCTACCTACCTAAGCTGGAGGTGCTCCTTCCTGACTGCACTGACTCTTTGTGCGTGTTGGACATCTCCAGAACCCAACCCGAGCCAATGGTGGTGACTGGCAGAAATAGAACAGAGGAGATTTCAGAAGAGGATGGAATTGTTCAATCAGGGTTTGAGCAGTCTGGGAGTGTCGCTGGGGAAGCCTACGATCCGAGTGATTACATCCTGCCAGCAGGCCAGTTTGAGCCTAATATTGAATTGCCAGGGAGGGCAGAGCTGTGTGCGATCCGAGGAGATGGATTTAAGCAGGGGACAAATGGTTTGACGGTTGTAGAAGAGGACTTGGCAGCCAACTGGTTTGATTATGAGGAATCGGCAGAGGCTACTGGGTAGCTCGGTGACTTGCCAGACATTATTGACAAAGCTCAGTTAGAACAGGGCCCGGCAGGGGCAAGTATATCAGTGGTGGCCGGAAGGGCCGAAAATCGGAATGAATTGCCGGAGAGCGCCGATGCTAAGAATTCCGCTCGAGACTTGGGCATTATGAATGCGGGAATTATTGAACAGCCAGCTGTACTGACGCAGCTGGAACAGGAAATGTTTGAGGATGCCGAGAGAATTAGGAAAGCTAAGGGCCCTGAGAGGATTGGGAGTGCTGTGTGCATGGAGATAGAGAATACTGAGAGCATATGGACGGAGATTACTGTGAGTGCAATTGAACCGGAGCCAGACAGGTGTCTGTTGGTTGCCGACGGAATGTGGTGGGAAGACGATGATTTATGTCTTGCTCACACGGATGAGGATTGGGGGAGTAATCAACCAGATGATACCTGGTATATCGGTGAGGTCGATCATATGATGAGAAGCGGACAGTATTTCAAGCCCCCGCACATAGACTAGCCGGAGGCATTTGGGAAGGATAAGGAAGTTGAGAGACAGAAGGAGAAGCAAGTCGAAGAAGAGGCTGTACTAAAGCAGTTAAAGAAGATACAAGTAGACATCTTCATCTGGGGACTGCTTATGGCATCGCGAGTGCATCGACAAGCTGTCTTATCGGCCATGGACAAGGCCAAGCTCTCTATAGACACCACGTCCGAACAGCTGGTAGGCTTAGTTTTTCTGGGAGGAGCTACCCCGATGTTGACCTTTTCTGATAAAGAATTGCCACCTGAGGGTGCGAACCACAACAAGCCACTCTACATCTCCGTGGAGTGCAGAAATAAATGGATACCCGTGGTGCTTGTCGACACAGGGTCCGACATCAATGTATGTCCGGCGAGGACTGCCTATGCAATTGGCTTGAAGACCGCGGACTTTGTGCCAACAGCCCAGGTGATTCGGGCATACGACAATACAAGCAGAGAAGTCATGGGGACAGCGAAAATTCAGACCAAGGTTGGGCCGGGGCAGCATGAAATTGACTTTCACATCCTAGAGGTTCCCGCCACTTTTAATCTACTCTTGGGGCGGCCGTGGCTGCATCAAGTGAAGATAGTTTCTTCTACCTTGCATCAAATGGTGAAATACCCCCATGGAAAGGGAGTAGCCATTGTTTTTGGGAATTCATCGATCCATCCACCGCCGGATATATCTACGCCAGTTTTGGAAATTGAGCACGGTATGGAGGATGTGTTCTTATCCGATTTTATCCTAGCTGAGGCCCGGGTCGTGCAGAACATCTTAGCTATTAATGAGGGGGTGTATGTCAGTGCTTAATCGGTATACCTCATGAACAAGCTTCAACATATCCCCGGGATGGGATTGGGAAAGAGCGGCCGGAAGGGTGTCGCAGCATCGGTCGAGGTGCCACATAACCCACATACCTTTGGTTTGGGTTATCTGTCCACCAAAGAGGATTGGATAAGGAAAGGTAAGGAGATGGCTGGGAGAGCTAGTGCGAAGAAGGCGGGGAAGCCTTTTGACTTAATGCATCGGCCCATTCAGGGTACCTTAAACGGACGCTTCGTCCGGGAGGGAGAGGACTTTCCGTTCTGTGGCTTCCCAGAGCGGTGGCTAAACGCGGAGAGGAAGCGCGTGCCGGGGTTTGAGATCTTTTTTGACCTGCAGTTACCTGGGGATGACGTTGCCGAAGAGCAGACAGACCCATTAACTGAGATTGAGCAGAGCAAGAAAGTGGAGTCTGAGGACGCCGAAAGTGAAATGGGGGTAGCGCTGGCATGTCTACTTTCAGATCCTCCGATCGAATAGAAGTTCTTGGGGGATAACTTCTCGGTATGCATGATCGGGAATGGAACGGCTGCGGGCCTACCAGCAAACATTTTGGATACATCTATTGCACCCTCTCTCATTTGGCAGTATGAAGAGGGATTTTTGTCCAGCAGCACCGGGTCAGGTAGTGAGCCGGAATTTGATTCCACCGAATCTTGTGAGTCGAAATCAGGTTTCAACTTGACTGAGTCTGAGTCTGGTAATCCTGGGGATGATAACCCAGATGCCACAGTCTTGTCCAGGTCGTCTTTTTCTTTCTCTTTTGAGTCTGTTGTAACCGAAAAATCGGACGATTTGGATGTGCTTAATGAGAATCAAATAGATGTGGTTTCTAAGTACTTTTCTGTGCCCTTGATTTATTGCGTTAATTCAGACTTTCAAAATTTTGATGAAAACGACGAGGAAGAAATTCCTCCGACTAACAAGAGCAGGAAAGATTTGTTAAACCCTTAATGGATGAAATCACTACCGTGAATGTCAGTACTGAGGAGGACCCACGACTGGTTCAGATCGGGTCCATGTTGTCTTCGGAGGAACGCGAGCGCTTAGTCGCTTTATTAAAAGATTTCAAAGATGTTTTCGCGTGGTCCTACGAAGACATGCCTGGAATCGATCCTGAGATTGTACAGCACCGGATCCCTCTTGACCCCGAGGCCCGACCCGTTAAGCAAAAACTCAGAAGGATGCGCCCGGACTGGGCTCTCAAGATTAAGGAAGAAGTCACCAAGCAAATTGACGCAGGTTTCCTACAGGTATCCGAATACCCGACTTGGTTGGCCAACATTGTTCTAGTATCGAAGAAGGATGGTAGGATCCGGGTATGCGTGGATTTTAGGGATTTGAACAGAGCTAGTCCAAAGGACTACTTTCCCTTGCCGCACATTGATGAGTTAGTGGACTTCACAGCGGGGCATGCTTTGCTTTCGTTTATGGATGGCTTCTCAGGCTATAACCAAATAGTGATGGCACCTGAAGACCGAGAAAAGACTACCTTCACCACCCGTGGGGGACCTACAGTTACAAAGTGATGCCGTTTGGGCTGAAGAACGCTGGAGCTACATATCAACGGGCCGCGACCACAATATTACATGACATGATCCACAAAGAGGTTGAGGTGTACGTGGACGACATGATTGTCAAGTCCAAGGAAAGAGAGGGCCACTACACCGCCTTGCAAAAGTTCTTTTAAAGGATTAGAAAATTCCGGTTGCGGCTGAATCCTCAGAAGTGTTCGTTCGGTGTTACAGCAGAGAAAATGCTGGGGTTTCTCATTACACAGAGAGGTATCGAAGTCGACCCTTCCAAAATCAAGGCCATCCTAGAAATGCCACCACCAAGGACTGAAAAGGAGGTGCGGGGCTTTCTGGGTAAAGTGCAATTCGTAAGACGGTTTATCTCAAAATTAACCTTGACTTGTGAACCACTTTTTGGTCTCCTGAAGAAAGGAAAGAATTTCCAGTGGGACGGCCGATGCCAAGCTGCTTTTGAAAAGATCAAAGAATATTTACAGAACCCACCTGTGTTGTCACCACCAGAGCCGGGAAGACCGTTGATATTGTACCTTTCGGTAACTGAGACCACAATGGGTTGCATGCTCGCGCAAGAATCAGAGGACAAAGTGGAAATGGCCATCTATTATCTGAGCAAGAAGATGCTGGAGTATGAGACTCTCTACACACCATTGGAGAAGGCTTGCTTAGCCTTGGTATGGGTTACCAGGAAGCTACAGCACTACCTGTTAGCTCACTCTGTAATGTTGGTTTTGAGATTAGATCCCATCAAACATCTCTTCGAGAAACCGGCACTTACGGGTAGGCTAGCTTGTTGGTTTTTGTTGCTTTCCGAATTCGATCTAAAATATGTGACGCGCAAGTCGGTCAAGGGAAGAGCAGTAGCAGAATTCTTAGTCGATCATCCAGTGGAAGGGGGTGAAGCAGTTGAGTATTTATTCCCAGATGAGGCCATTTTGCATATCAACGACGAGTTTTGGACGATGTATTTCGACGGAGCGTCCAACCAGTATGGGTATGGAATAGGAGTGTTGCTGATAGCACCCGACAATTCCCGTATCCCTTTAGCATTCAAGCTCCGGTTCAAAGTCTCAAACAACGAAGCAGAGTATAAGGCATGCATTGCCGGTCTAGAAGCAGCCCTGGAACTAGGGGGAAAACGGTTGGACGTCATCGAGGACTCGAACCTTGTTGTATCTCAAGCGAAAGGAGATTGGAAAGTTAAAGAAGAAAAGATGATGATGTATCATCAGGCCCTGGATTTGTTAATTCCTCGGTTTGAGAAGCTAAACTTTGCTCATTTAGCAAGAGAGAACAATAGGTTCATAGATTCACTAGCAACTCTATCTTCTATGATAGACATCCCGTTTGGAGTCCGGATGCGTCCAGTCATCATTGATCAGAAGTTTGTGCCGGTTTACGAGTCAATTGCTACTATAGACGTGGTTCAAGATGAGAATCCTTGGTATTACGACATTTGGAACTTCTTGGAGAAAGAGGCGTATCCACCAGGGGCAAATGCCAAGGATAAAAGGGCAATAAGAAGAATGGCCATTCAATTCATCATCTGCAGAGGTAAATTATATAAGAGAGGTCATCTGGGAATGCATAAGCTATGCGTTGAAGCTGAAGAATCAAAACGCCTAATGGAGGCCATCCATGAAGGAGAATGTGGAGCACATATGAACGGGGTAATGCTGGCACAGAAGATCCTCAGACAGGGTTACTACTGGTCCACCATGGAGGAGGATTGTATCGCCTTCGTTCAGCGATGCCCCAAATGTCAGATCCATGCAAACCGCATGAACGTCCCGCCGTTGAAGCTGTACAATATGACTTCGCCATGGCCATTTTCAGTTTGGGGAATCGATGTGATCGGGGCTGTCACTCCGAAGGGGTCTAACGGGCATGAGTTCATCCTGGTCGCGATAGATTATTTCATGAAGTGGGTTGAGGCCCAGTCTTATACGGTGTTGAAGGCGTCGCATGTTGCAAAATTCATCAGAAACAACATCATCCGTCGTTATGGGGTCCCAAACGAGGTCATTTCAGATAATGGTTCCCACTTCAAGAAGGAAGTGATTGAGTTGTTGGAGAAATACAACGTGGCTTTTCATAAGTCATCCACGTACCGGCCGTAAACCAATGGAGCAGTTGAGGCCGCCAACAAGAATATCAAACACATATTGCAGAAGATGGTGGAAACCTACCGGGATTGGCCAGACAAGCTGCCATTTGCTCTGTGGGGGTACCGGACTTCAATTAGAACTTCTACTGGGGCGACTCCGTATTCATTAGTTTATGGGATGGAGGCCGTTCTACCTATTGAAATTGAGGTTCCGTCTTTGCGAGTGCTGGCTGAGTGTCAGATAACCAAAGCAGATTGGCAACATAACAGATTTGAAGAACTCATGCTTTTTGACGAACGCAGACTGAAAGCATTGTACCATGTTCAAGGCTATCAACGCAGAATTGTCTGGGCTTTCAACAAAAAAGTTAAGTCTAAGAATCTAAAAGAAGGAGATTTGGTGCTCAAAGACAACCGAGCTCCCATTCACGACCCAAGGGGCAAGTTCAGACCCAATTGGACTGGTCCCTACATCATCAAAGCTATCTGGTCAGGTGGAGCTGTGGTTCTAATGGACCTAGATGGCTTGGAGTTCTCGCAACCGATCAACATGGACAAGTTGAAGAAATACTACCCCTGAGAGGCTTGCTAGGCCGAAAACCCGAAAGGGCGACCTAGGCAAAAGTTAGAGCATTGAAAAAATTGAAAAATATAAAAACTGAGCTCGCAAGGTTGAAAACCCACAAAGGGCGACCTTGGCAAAAGTTAGAGCGTAAAAAGAGAGTGAAAATACGCGAGTGAACCTAAGCCTGAACTGCGTAAGGCTTGATTCCCATCTTTGGGATACGTAGGCAACTTCATCTTGAAGTTCAGCCATAAACTTTTCCCCGATCAACTTTGTCCATTTGATCATCTCGGCCATCTTTGTCTATTCAGCATTCAAGAGTTCGGTTATGATCTCCGGTGCAGTGCTTTTCAGACTAGGGGCAACTTTCCGTTGCTGTGCATTGCTGCGGTACTCTTCAGACTAGGGACAACTTTCCAGTTGCAGGGATCCGGGATTATGCATCTCAGTGGCAGATCTCAGGCATGTCCAGTTCTGATTTCATATCGAAAATGGTTTTGAAAAGTTTTAATAAAAGTTGACTTTGTTCAAAATTAATCTTTTTACAACTTAGACCATTTTTGGACCAAAGCGGAAAATTTTCAGTACCCATAACCTTCAATTTCATTGATTTCAATACAAAGTTCTCCTGCTCTTGCATACAAATTAAAGTTGCTTTTTATTACATTCATAAGGAAAACTTGGAAGTACTAATAAAGCAATAAATCCGTCGCATAGCTAAGTCAGGTGTTCCTGCACCCCCTCCCAGAGCTGGTCGAAGCCTCTGATGCCAAAGTAGGCCCTTCCTATGCCTCTTTATTGAGCCAATCCAAGCACTCATCAGACAAGGTGTAACTGAAAGTGGGAGCAGGGGCCAGGAGCTCTCTAGTCCTCCATGCTGTGGCATACCAGGCAAGCTGTGCGCCTCGAACCGGGAATGCAGCAGGATACTTTATCCCCTCTGGTGGGCAAGTCTGATCATGGCCGAACTGGCGCTGGAACCGGAATGAAAAGTAGAACACACAGTGAGTCAGACCAATCAGCTGGATCCCGGTCTGTCGGGACATGCTATAGCTCATTGCCGGGAGATTGAGCCAAGGATAGCGCCAAGCAATGCGATTCGTAGACAAATTGCACATCCAGTCAAACCACCATCCCTCATCAAGGGCATCAACTAGTTGTTGTCGGAAGAAGTAACTGCGAGCTGAGTAGGCTGGGCAAGAGTCCACAACCTGCAACCTATCCATCAACCATACCTGGGGAGGGATTGGAAAATGAGAGAATAAAGAATAGAGAGATGTACGATGAGAGAAAAGTAAGAAAAGGGTTTTGTGAGAAAAACCGAGCCTGAGGGCCGAGTGATGTGAGCAATATATATGTGAGAAAGGGTGGGAAACATTACCTGCAGTAGTAGTGGACTCCCCGCGAATCTGGTCGTCTCTTGGCGATAGAAAACATCCAAGCCCATCAGCGTCTCGGCCAATGTCATGGCAATGCATCTCTTTCCTTCTTTCAAGCCTTGAGCAACTTCAATCAGACGGATGCTAGATTTGCTAAAGCCTGGGGCAAGCAAAAAGTGAGATAGCATCCACAAGCAAAGGGCGTGTTGCCGAAAACCTTGCCAATGATGGTCGCCGCGGTTACCGGCATCAGAAAAGCGATGAATCAAGCCAAGGATATCCAGTTCCCTGTTGCAGATCAGAAACAGAGCATTGTGCAAAGTGAAACCGCACATTTTTCCTAAAGCTTGGGCGTGACCGAAGCGAAACTGGGACAAAATCTCTTCATGGCGTTCAGATTCCATCAAAACTTGAAAATCTTTGAAGGTCGGACACATCTCTTGCCCGCCGAAGCTAAAGACGTGTGTTACCGGATTCCAAAACCTCGCCGCGGCATGGAGGAATGGAATGTGCAGCAAAGTACGGCTCAGCGTGAATAGTGCATTCAAGCCGAAGCCCTGGAAGTTCAACTTTTCCGAGCCATCTAGAGAAGCAATCCAGGCTGTGAGATTTTGGGTGAGAAATGCCTCCATTTTGGTGCAAAACTAAGATGAAATGAAAGAACCATGGGGCTGGAGTTTTTAAAGAGGATAAGTCACTGTTCGGAGGACACGTGTCGAAAATTTGGTGGTTGCCCAGCTAGGTGACCGGCCGACCACCTTTTCTGGCAGGCCGACCACCCCTCTCCCCTCCAATGCAAAAAGCTGGTCGTCCAGCTCCCTTAGGTGGTCGGCCATCAAGAGGAGGGTGGCTTTAGTCTTGTTCTAGCCTCTAGAAGAAAATTCCAAGCATTTCCATGCATTGGGGGCATTAAAGGTGTGAGTTTTCCTCTGTTTCAGATGCGTTCCGTCACCCAGATCGTCTGAAATGCATTTGTTTATCGAGTTGTTGTTAAATCCGGCTTATTGAGTTGTTGTTTTTGCTTATTGAGTTGTTGCTTGGCTTACCGAGTTGTTAAGCTTACCAAGTTGTTAAGTTTTGTTGAGTTGACGAGTTTTGTGTTTTGAGTTGTTACTCTTTGTTTATCAACATTGTTGTGTCTTGTTTATCGAGTTGTAAGGTTAATCAACATTGTTGTGTCTTGCTTATCGAGTTGTAAACTTGCTAAGGTTCTGCCCTTTCTTAGTAAGTTAAGTTGCTTTGTTTGTTGCGTCGGTTCACTACCTGACTTGGCAATTTTCAATGCATGATTTCCATTCAATCTCATTTTTGTGCAAAATAATGCGATGCGATGCAAGAACATAAAATACAACACTTTTTTGAACAAAAGCTGTTTCATTCCATCATGTTTCCTTTGTTACAACATTTTACAACAAGGGTACAAGTTTTACAGAAAATAAAAACTGCCTAATAATGTACAATGTGCTACAACTATTAGTAAAAAAGGCAAATAAAGTAGGGAACATCTGTGCTCTCAAGTGTAAGAAAAAGAGGCCCTCTTCGTCCTCTTCTGCGGAACAGCCTCAGCACCATCATCGCCATCTGAGTCAGAGCTGTCATCCTCGAGATCCTCCTCGGCATCACCTCCGCCCTCAGAGCCAGACTCAGAGTCATCCTCTTTGCCAGCAGATGTCTCTGACTAACGATGCGCGGACTCCTCCTCCTCACTGGACTCCTCCTCAATGATATGTGCTCTGCGCCCGCCTCGTCCGCGAGACGACTCCCCTCTCCCGGCTCTTTGAGAAGGCCTAGATGGCCCAGCTCCTCCGAAAGGCCCAGATGGCCCGGCCTATGGTCCGGTATATATTAGAGGCATCTGAAAAGACAGAGTGCAATTTGAATACATCAGCCAAAACATGTATATCAAATGTACAGATAAAAAGCTACATGGAGTGGATGTGTGCAAATATAGTACATGGATGTGGTGTGTGTCAGATGTGCTCTCCGTATACAGTCGGTCAATCAATGCAGTGAAATGTTCAAATTCCGCATATCATCAGAAATATGATAAATGCAAAAAAACTAAACAGTACCGAGACACCCATGATGGACAGCTGCGCCTCTCTCCGCAAGACCATGCCTTCGAGCGAGGCCACTAACCCGAGTAACCCCTCAGCATACTCTGTGGTAGGCTGCAGATGCAAGTGTAAATCATCAGTGAATGAATAAATGTCCAAGTATCTGAGTGATAAAGCAAAGTTGTAAAACATACCGGTGGTGAGTCAGGGTCTCTGGTGTATGGATGATCTGGCATAGGAGGCTCTAGCGGAATTGGGTAGGAAGCCCCGTATCTCCATCCCGTCAACTCAGTTGGGATACCTGGCCATCCAGCATGATGATAAGTCGGGGGAATCAGAAGGACCAGTCCAGCCCCACCTCTGGATGTGCCAGCCCTACTGGCCGAAGAAATGTCTCTAGCTCGGGTGCGACTCGAAGACGGCATGCCGGTAGACCTCCTCGAGGGAGTACGAACACCTGTCAATGGAGGCATCAAGTAGGTGTGACGGTAGGTCGCATACTCCCCGTCCTTCAAATGCAGCAGTACATCAATGCCCAGCCTGGCATCAATGACACCTTGGGGAGTAAGCCTATCAACGAGCCGCATATCGTCTGGGGGTGCTGAAGGGACACTCGGCTCAGGGAAGCCCATAGTCTGCCGAAGAAAGCGTTCCCCCAAGAACCAGGCCCTACCAACTGGCCCCTCGAACAAGATCCTGTACCGGGAGGAGGCCCATCCTCCGGCAAACTAGAATCGGAGATCCTCACCCAAAGGCGCCCAGGGCTGCCATAAGATCTGCGGATAGCCAATGCATAAGCCGATTAGAAATCGCAAATGTGCAAACATGAATCAAAGATGAACACGGGAAGAACTGAGAGTTCTGACATACCTCGGTTGCCCGCACAGTGTCAAAATTCTGCCGCAGGTAGGGGAGAGTCTCCCGGGGCCGCGACCGGTACTGGCCCTCGAAAATGAGCGAATAAGGGGTCATGAGAGGGGCCTCCACATCGAGCTTTGGGGCTAGCGTCGGAAAGTACGCGAAGACCCATAACTGTGGAAAACAGGGCAAAAGCCATCAGAATACAGAATGCTGAGTGCAGAATCTAAATACATAATGCTGAGGGCAGAATGTAAGTACAGAATGTAAAGTGTGCCGTGTGTGCAATATACAGATAATGAAAAGCAGAAATGTGAATCAAGAGGGCAGAAGGTACCTCCCAGGCTCTCCAATAGCCACAGACTATGTTCTCCTGTCCGCGGGAGGTCGCACTCATATAGCAATAAAGGGTAGCCAAGCTGGCGCCACCCCAGTCATACTGACTAACCTGTGTGAGGTCTACCAAGGCGCACAGCAAATATAGCCCAATGATGTTCCCCCTGTCAGGGAAAAGAGTGGTCCCGAAAAGGAACATCAAAAACCCGCGGGTGTACTGTGCAATCTCCTCAGGAGTCTCGGGCTCAGTCCCCTTGAACTGTGTAGAAAACCAGGTATATCAGACTCGGCTCGAAGATCGGTCTACCGGTGGGCGAGCTCCCAACAGATGAATCCAGGCAGCCTCCCACTCGCCCATGTCCTCATCGTAAGGGATCGCCCAACCTCCCACGTCAAGGCCCGTCAACATGGCGAAGTCAAATGGGGTCATGGTCATGTCCCCGGCAGCTGAGAAATGAAAGGAGTTGGTGGTGTCCCACCATCTCTCCACCAAGGCGCCCATCAATGTCCGGCTAGCTGGATAGCGAGATATCCCGGTACAAAAGGTCCCGAATCCTGCCAAATCAACCCAATCGCGGACAGCTCCGGGAGCTCCACGTACCAATCTCTCGCAGCAATAGAACCGTATCCCCATGTAACGCGAGAGGATGTCTGTATTCATAACGAACACATGTATTCAGTTTCAGAATGGAATGAATAAACTATGTGCAAATGAAGGAAATGAGCTGTGTGCAAATCAAATCAAATTCAATCAAATGTGGGCTGTGTGTTCACTATCAAATTTGGGCTGTGTGTTCAGATTTCAGAAATTTAAAGTTTGGGCTGCGTGTTCAACTTTCAATCAAATTTGGGCTGTGTGTTCAGATTTCAGAAAGTTAGAGTTTGGGCTGCGTGTTCAACTTTCAATCGAATGTGGGCTACATGTTTACCATCAAATTTGGACTGTGTGTTCAGATTTCAGAAATTTAAAGTTTGGGCTGCATGTTCAACTTTCAATTAAATGTGGGCTGCGTGTTCACAATCAAATTTGGGCTGCGTGTTCAGATTTCAGAAATTTAAAATGTGGGTTGTGTGTTCACCATCAAATTTGGGCTGTGTGTTCAGATTTCAGATATTTAAAGTTTGGGCAGCGTGTTCAACTTTCAATCAAATTTGGGCTGTGTGTTCAGATTTCAGGAATTTAAAGTTTGGGCTGCGTGTTCAACTTTCAATCAAATGTGGGCTACGTGTTCACAATCAAATTTAGGCTGTGTGTTCAGATTTCAAAAATTTAAAGTTTGGGCTGCGTGTTCAACTTTCAATCAAATGTGGGCTGTGTGTTTACCATCAAATTTGGACTGTGTGTTCAGATTTCAGAAATTTAAAGTTTGGGCTGCGTGTTCAACTTTCAATCAAATGTGGGTTGCGTGTTCACAATCAAATTTGGGCTGTGTGTTCAGATTTCAGAAATTTAAAGTTTGGGCTGCATGTTCAACTTTCAATTAAATGTGGGCTGCGTGTTCACAATCAAATTTGGGCTGCGTGTTCAGATTTCAGAAATTTAAAGTTTTGGCTGCATGTTCAACTTTCAATCAAATTTGGGCTGCGTGTTCAGATTTCAGAAATTTAAAGTTTGGGCTGCATGTTCAACTTTCAATCAAATTTGGACTGCGTGTTCAGATTTCATAAATTTAAAGTTTGGACTGCGTATTCAACTTTCAATCAAATGTGGGCTGCGTGTTCACAATCAGATTTGGGCTGCGTGTTCAGATTTCAGAAATTTAAAGTTTGGGCTGCGTGTTCAACTTTCAACAAATGTGGGCTGTGTGTTCACAATCAAATTTGGGCTGTGTGTTCAGATTTCAGAAATTTAAAGTTTGGGCTGCGTGTTCAACTTTCAACTAAATATGGGCTGTGTGTTCACCATCAAATTTGGGTTGCTTGTTCAGATTTTTGAAATTTAAAGTTTGGACTGCGTGTTCAACTTTCAATCAAATGTGGGCTGTGTGTTCACCATCAAATTTGGACTGTGTGTTCAGATTTCAGAAATTTAAAGCTTGGCTGCGTGTTCAACTTTCAATCAAATGTGGGCTACGTGTTCACAATCAAATTTGGGCTGTGTGTTCAGATTTCAGAAATTTAAAGTTTGGGCTGCGTGTTCAACTTTCAACAAATGTGGGCTGTGTGTTCACCATCAAATTTGGGTTGTGTGTTCATATTTTAAAATTTTAAAGTTTGGGCTGCGTGTTCAACTTTCAATCAAATGTGGGCTGCGTGTTCACCATCAAATTTGGGTTGCGAGTTCAGATTTCAGAGATTCAAGTGATTGAGCTATGTGTTCGAGACAGAGTATTGTGTTATAGACTAAGCGTGCAAAACAAGTTGTGTGCTAAAATAAGCAGAAGTATGGCATGCGAATGTGTTCAGAACGAGCAATAAGCATACATAGCATGAAATGCAGGGAAAATGCAGAATTAAGGCAGGAAATATAAAAAGGTGAAGCACGTACCTCTCGTGCTTGATGGGAGAGATGGGACTCCGGCTCCCGCAGTAGCAGGTCCACAGGAGCTCGAGGGTCGAAGTCGGTAAAGTGGTAAAAAATTGCCCGAGAGAGGACATGAGTCGGAGGATCGTACCTCTCAGGGATGAAGGGGTGAACCCTCGGATGCAAAGACATGATGTCAGGCTCGCCTCCGGCACCTGGCGAACCTCCGCCGTGGGGAAATTGACCTGCCATTTCAAGAAATCTGCAAAAATGAGCGAAATGAGCCAAAATTAGAAAAAAGTAAACAAAAGTCAACTCTCAGGAAATGAAAAAGTCAACAAAAGTCAACTCCCAAGAAAATCTTCTAAATATTGAGACAAACTTACCTCAAGTGGTGAAAATGAGAAAAGAAGCTCCGAAATCAAATTTTAATCGGTTCAAAGTGAAGAGAACTAAAAGTTTTCGCAAAACAACTTGGTGTGGGGCGTTGGAAAACGCGTATAAAGTGCAGATCTGAGAAAGAAAATGGTCTAGGAAGGAGGAGAAGGTAGTTTCGGAGCTGATGGTATGTGCAAAAAGTGTTTGGCTTTGTGTATTTAAAGAAATGAGAGCAAAAAGACCAAACTGCCCCGGATTTGGACTAGGTGGTCGGCCGGCCACTTCTTCTGGTAGGCCAACCACCTCTCTCCCTTAAACCTGGTCGGTGGCCTCCCCCTGGGACCAAACCTAGTCAGTGGTGTTTCCAAAGTGGTCTCCAAGGTCTCTGCAAATTTTGGTAGTCATTGGAGTCCCCGGGACCCGAGAAAGTACAAGGAAAGTGCACTTTTTGTCGCGAAATCCCTCCGCGGGAACTCCAACTCCAACTTTCGATGCGTGTCTCATCGTCACTCATCAAGAGCAAGATGTATCCTTTTTGAGTATGCTGTGACCCTTCCGGGAGGTAAACCGGAGGTCGCGATTGAGTCGCACTCGTCAAAACTCGCATTTCTTTGCTCGATGTTTCGTGTCAAACATGCATTCGAGTTTGCACTTATCCTGCATTGTTATGTACGTCACTTGCATTCTCATGCATACCACTTGCATTGTTGTGCACGTTTCATTGGTATTGTTATACCCTCACGCTTAGCTTGCGTTGTTACGCGCGTGTCTCTCGCATTGTGATGCGTTTTCCCATCAACACCCTGTTTGTCCGCATTCGATGTAGTGTTGAACATGTGTTGCTAACTATGTTGTACTTGTTGAGTTTCTTCCTCTTTCAGGCACGATATTATATGTACGGTTCATTTGAAGCTGGTGCGACCAGACGAATCGCGCAGGTATTATATCTTCTCCGTGTGAGACGTGGCGAGAATCGAACAATTCTCCGCATTCTTAAACTGCATGAAATGTAGCTGTTGCTTTGCATTCTTGCTTAAAATTGTTGCGTGTGCGCTTTATTACAGCTTGCTTCTTTGCATGATCATGAGTTATATCCGGCTTTGTGCATACCACTTTGTATTTTGCCCCTACCTGCGGGCATGCCTGCGGGCACATCTGTGTTATCTTGCCTGTTTGTCTAAGTCTTCGGCCTTGTCAAAAATGAGTCGTCTCTGGGCTTTGACATTCACTCCCGTCACGTGTGACTTCCGAGTTTTGTAAAAGAGGGGCAACTGTAGACACCCCATTTTTGACCGACCTTAAGACTCAGACGTCACCAGTTGAGCGCTCGGTGATGTTGCATATTGTGCTCGTTCTGAGGTTTCAGAGTTTCGGCTGCGAGCCCAGCCTCTAGACTTCGGGGCTCTTTTGTGCTTTGCCTCGGTTTGCGAACCAGGTCCTGTTTTCTCTGTTTTCTCTTTCCGAAGGGAGGGAGAGGTCTCATAGATCATCTCTCAGTGGCCGTAGGCTACGTTTCATGGTCGTAGGCCATTTTTCCCATTTGGAGCCCGGTTTTTGGTTTTCGGAGCTGTCGGCCGTGTGCCTCGGTTCGGGACCGCTTAACTACCTCCATTTGATCTGGTTTTTGGCACACATCTTATTTCCTCCCTTTGGAGGAACACTGTGGCCCTGGAGACCACCTTCGTGGTCATATGCCACTTCCGGTGCCTAACAGCTTGTTTTCGGAGCCCCGTACCGCGTGTTTTGGCCCCCGAACCTTCGTTTTGCATCCGTTTTGGTCCATTTTTGGTAGAGACCCTCTTTTCACTATTAGGGAGGTGGTAGGATGGTGGCTGGCCACCTCTTCCCCTGAAAAACTAGTTTTCTCATTTTCTTTCTCCAAAAGCCGGTTTGTCTGACAGAAAGCTGGTTTTTCTCACTTTTGAGCCACATTTTCTGGCTTTTCATATTGCCATTGTGATCTACTCCTCTGGGAGGCCACCAATATGGTAGGCCGACCAATTTTCTCTTCTTGACCCTTTTGAACCTTGCTTAAAAGCTGGCTTTTCTCTCTCTTGGGTTACATTTTCTGGTTTTTCTCTACAGGGCTGTGTTCTACTCATCTGGGAGGCCACCTTTCTGGGTAGGCCGACCAGTAATTTTGCTCGAACCTTTTGACCCCTGGTCGGCCGACCAGGGGGAGTGGTCGGCCGACCATTTGAACTGGCCGGCCTGCTTCTTGCTTTTTGCCCTCTCTGAATGCTTTACAGCTGTGCCAACTGGGGGGCATTTGGTGCATCCTCCATGTATGGAGGATCTTTGAAGCTTCCAAGAGAAGCTTTGGCCTCTCTTCTCTATAAGAGAGGCCCTCCTCTTCATATCTAAGGGTTAGACATTTTTTCTTAAGGCTTATAACCTCCCTCCTCCGTTGTCACTATTCTAAGCTCCAAAACCCTAATTTCTTTGGTCCATTTGCACTACAACCCTTAGCACCACACCTCCATCATCCATTCCAGCACCTTGGAAGTCATTTGCAGAGGTTGAAAGCTCACTAACTTGGTCCAAAAGCTGCTGGAGGTCAGCTCTTCAAGGGTAAGTATCTATTTTCCTTAAACTTGTATTTTTTTCCTTCATTACTTAGCTTCACTTGAAAGTATTTATGGGCTTTGTCATAAACGAGAAAGTGTCATATTTTGAGCTCCTCTTCGACTTTGTTTAAGGGCACTTTGCTGTTTGAGGTCATCTACTTCCCCTTACTCTCTATCTCTCTTTTAGGGCTATTTTTGCATCATACTTTAGCCTTACTTGTGAACATTTTTGAGATTTGTTATAAACTGAAAAAGTTCTTATTTTGAACCCCTATTCAAGTTTTATTAAGGGCACTTTTCTGGTTGGAGTCACGTCCTTCCTTGCATGCTTCATTCCTTCATATTTAGGGCTATGCATTAGAGCATTTGCATTGGAATTGTTTTGGCCTCTTAGCCACTAAAATCCAGAGGATTTTCAGTGGCTTTGATGAGGTTTTGAGCTTTGAAATCATAGAGGGGTGACCCTCTCACCCCTCATTTTCTTTACTAGCATCATTGGCTTCTAAAGGGGCTCTATTTCGCATGCATTGAAGTCACTTTTTGGGCCCAATTATGTGAGTTTTAAGGTCTGCCTTAGGTCTGTCCGGGGCCCTTTTGATCATATTTTATGTCTATAATGCATGTGTAGAACAATTCCATTCAAGGCCTTTTGAGGTGGCCTTTCATCGTATGCTTCCTTGACTAATTTCAGGGCCAATTTTGTGAGTTCTAGGGCTTTCATAATTCATTTCCAGAGTTGGTTTTGCCATGCTTCATGTCTATCTTGTATGTGCTTAACAATCCCTTGAATGGCCTTCCAAAGAAGCCCCTCATTTTTGCATGCATTGGCTGCATTTTAGTGATTATTTGGACATATTTTGGCATGTTTTATTCACTGTTTTTGGCTGGTTTGATGAGTTCTCATTTTCTTCATATACATGCCATGTAAACCATGCTTGCTAGCCAAATTTGCATGCCATTTTAGTTCATCATGTCAGCACTTTTTGACCATGCTCTAAACTAGAAATGTGCATATTTTGGGACTGCCTTGGCTCTGTTTTTTGACTTCATGATCAAATAATGCTTTCTTTGTATACTTGTGGTTCAATGCATGTGCCTAGTATTGAGTTTCGGGGCTTATTCCAAGCATCGGGTGCCATATTTCCATGTTTCGGGATCATTTAGTATCATGTTTTAGTGCTAGAAATTACATGTTCATAGGCCATCTTTCATCCCTTGCCATGCTTTGGTAGAGTGGCATTTGACGCCTTAGGTTCGGTTCTCGGTATGCGTGCATGTGTGCACGCATTTTGGTTGTCTCATTGTTATCTAATGGCCACTGATGTGAGTGTGGCTGAGGTCCACTCATGATTGGTGTAAGTCCATTATGCATTGTGTATGCCTTTCAATTCATAGCATTGCGTATGCTAGGTTGTGTGTTACAGCTTTGTGTATGCCATGTTACATCGAGCATTGTGTATGCCATTTCATAGCATTGCGTATGCTAGGTTGTATGTTAGTCGCATTGTGTATGCCATCTCATTTGCATTGTGTTTGGGATAGGAGTTAGCTCGAGCACGGGAAACGAGGGACGTTTCGTACTTCGAGTGACGGAATGTGTCTCAATTCCCTGTCGCCGACACTCCGGATTACCCATGATGGCGTTTAGGTCTTGCTGTGTTTTCATGTGCATTCATTTCACATTGAGTCGTGCAATTCGACTCCTCGGCCATCATGCATCGATATGCGTGATTGGTGGCACGAGGATCGAGGACTACACTCCCTGAAGAGTAGTCATGCATATATATGTGAAATACTTTGCCATGCCCCTTTCTTGTTCTTTGTCGTAGCAAATCAGAAATCAGCAGCTTTCTAAAGCCTTGCACATCATTTCGGCATTAATTGCAAACAGAGGCGAATCGGGGCATCGCAATGGATTTCCACGCCAGGCAACTCAAGCACGCATCTCCCATCATTCGGAACAGAGCCGGGGCAGCCCATTTGCATGCCAGTTTATAGCTTACTTAGCTAATTTGTTAGTTAGATAGTGGATGTGTAATAATTAGCTGTAATTCCCTATTCATTCGGACTGTATATTATTTATTCGGACCCTCCGAGCGAGGGCAATATTGTAATAAGTGTGCGTGAGTGTGATGTATGTCTTCCAACCCCACGTCTTTCTCCCTTTTATTTACCAGCTTATGATGGTTAGATTAGGGCATGTTTCAATTAGCATACAGTATGATAGCATATTTGCATCCATTCATCGGCGCATCATACTAACTGCATCGTATTTCAATTCCAAGTTGAATACGTGTTAGCTGTAGCATTTCATATGCCATCTTAGAATAGCCGAGCCTATCTTAGTTGCATTTTCCATGTGTTGCATTAGGCATTTCTGTATAGTTAGGATCATGCATAGATTTCTAACATAGCTTTTGTTTTGGCTTGGAGTACTTGGTAAGTGTTTATGCTTTAGCATCCTTGCATGTGTGTGAGTGACTGCCATGATAGCATGCTTACCATGAGGCTATGTGCTTATATGATATAACTGCCTGAATGACTGAGGGTGAAGGTTGGGTTATTTGAATTGGAGCAATTCATCAATTGCAAGTTTTAAGCCCACTTGAGAGTGGCAAATCATCTTGTTTTCTAAGCCCACCCGAGGGTGGCAAAATCTGCATTTTAAGCCTACTTGCGAGTAGCAAACCATTTTCAAAACAAACATGAGATATGTTGTTCCAATTCAGACGATCCAGTCTATATTTGTATGCTGTGCGCATCACATAGTAAATCTAGGCTAATAACCGGAATAAGAACGCATAATGTTTTCAAAACCCGATATCATGGTTAGTAGAGGCCGATCTTTGATCGGGCGAGCGAGGGTGCTCACGAAGTGACCTTCCCCAATCGTACCCAAGTTCCCGAGCCGAGGCAACTTTGGTGATGACGGACATGTGGCCTTAGGCAACGAGTCAGGGTTTCCTAAATTTCCCAAAATAAAATATTTAGGTGGCGACTCTGTATCTGGCAAAGCAGTCCATGTTTGGCACTTCTTTCAAAAAAATCTGTTTTTAAAAACGATTTGCCGGATTTGGACTCTTTGATGATTCATCGGTCTTGCATTGTACTCTGCGAGATTAGATACACGACCGTGACTTTGAGTCCTGAACTGTAGTGAGCCCAATGAACAAAACCGGGGGGGGGGGGGGATTCCCTCCCGGGGCATTCGGGGACGTCTACACAACCTTATAAATTCCTGGCTCATAATGACTAAGTAAGGAAAAACTTCTTTTGAACCATTGATCATGCCTCAGTGGTCTTCATCGATCATCGTTGGCCTATCATGGCTTGGCGAAATCTAAGAACCACTATTTGGATAACTGTTTTAGGCTGTAAAAGATTTATTGGAACTAGCAACATTTTTGCGCTCCTAACTTGTCACCATAAAAGCAGAAGGTAAATCCCTACGGATCTACTTATCCAATTCTCTAACGAGAAAGTTGGGTCACAATGTCCACAAATCAATGTTCCGAACTTATGTCAATCATAGCCTAAGTCAAAATAACCTCACTCCCCAGGAGGAAGTCTTCTCATGGTCTACACTTTCCTTAATGGTGCGACTTTTCGGTATCTAGCGAGCCTTATGCCTCAACAATGACTATCCAAATTACGCATAACTTTATAACAGTTTTGTGTCATAATGAAAAGTCAACCAAATTATAAAAATGGTTAATCCTCAAAGACTTTATCTTAAACTGCGCAACATTGATCCACTTTTTAAAATAAGGAGACTAGAGCCTTAGGCATTATCCTAGGCTCTTTATCATCTTGTGGAGAAATCATGAATGTTTCCCTCTCAATCACCCAGTGATGACGTGAAAAATTTTCACATTCGCTACAACGCAACTAAGAATGTAGAGTATTCTTCTCTAATGGAGTAATCCATTAGTAGGCACATCGCTCCCACTGTCCCTAGGATATTGAAAATTTCTTTCCATTCTCAACTAGGCTACATAGAGTGCCATGCTTAGAATTCTCTATCTTATAGAGTTCCAAAAACTCTATTCACCTCACCTTTACTAATAAAACTTTATGTGACTTAGTTACACTACCACAAAGCTGCTTACCTATATGCACATGACCTGGAGGGTTTACATGACCGCATACAATAATGCGCTATAGAACCCTAGGTCTTAACTTCGCAATCTTATGAGAAGTAAAATAAAGATAAGCTGCTTAACGGTTACAGATCGCCCATAGATGGCTCTCCGCTAACCTATTACTCAAATGGAGTGTAAAATCTGATATGGAAGGCACTTAGTTAGGGATATAGGCAACAAACTAGTGCAATTCCCAATTGGGAAACATTTTGCGCAATTATCCACCTAACATTAACAATATTTAATCCCTTATCTCTACTACACCATTGTGTTGTTGAGTTCTAGGAATAATTAATTTTCTAAGCATCTATCTCTCTTCACAGAGTTTTCTAAAATAACTCAAATAGATACTCGCCACCTTGGTCAACACTAAAGGCACGAAAGCTATTATCTCATTGATCTCAACCTTATATGTGCTATGTCAAAAATCATCTCAAAACTTTTGACTTATGGGAGATCAAATAGTCTTGACTCAGATGCGTATCATAATCTATAAATGTGTCGAGATTGAGGCTTAGCTATCATACCCTTACACATATCTAGTCACAAATATCATAGTGGACTAAATGCGCCAAAACAAATAACCTTCTACAGCTTTCCTACTTACTTGTGCGCACCCATTACGAACAAAGTTACACATTCACATGAGAGCAGGATGTCATAAGCGAGTGGGCCCGAGAAGGCCTACTCAAACCATCGTGTCATCATCTCATTAATGTGATTAAGTATAATAAGCCACTGGTTCATGATCAATGTCATAAACTAATTCCAATCATCTTAATGTGTGAGTTCTCGAAGACAAGTTTTAAAGGTTTAGGCCCAACTAGGTAATGACTCACGACTAATTCATATTCACTAGATCATAAAAGGATGTCATGGAGATATCAAGTGCGCCTAAGTCGCAAATTTAACTAGTAAGTGCTAATCCCCTGCACCTTCAAGTCAATTTTATTCTCCATACACTTTACTGCATCTAGTTGAAAGATGACGATACTCCTGTTGCCATATCTATTTCTCGCTTCATAGTTACTTGCAATTAATTTTACTATCCACAAGAAGTAGAGAATAAGCTATTAACTATGACAACTCCAAAGTAACTTAAGCGTGAATTAGGCTAAAGAGTCTAGTTCAACACAATGCTCTCACAAGCGATGCGTCAAATTCTTAGAGTCATAACAACCTTGTCGGCCTTGACCTTTTCATCACTATGCCGCAACGTTTGCGCTTAGTGCTAAACGTTATTCAAAAACGTTAGCCTAGCTAAGGAATCATACAAAGAAGCCCCTCCTCATGTCTCACACTCAAGTGTGGAAACAGTAAGTGTCAAGACTTAGACAAGTTGGCAATGCTAATAGATTTTGCAGCTTCTAAGCGCTAATGTTTTCACTTAGTGTTAATAGATTTTGCAGCTTCTAAGCACTAATCTTTTCACTTAGTGTTAATAGATTTTGCAGCCACTAAGCGCTAATCTTTTCACTTCACGTGACACTTCAACGCACACTATTATAGTGCATGAAATTTTGCTCCATCCACTCCCAATAATTGGGTAGAGAGCAAAACACTGCTCATACTGGCTACTCGTCTTACACTTAATGACTAATTTATTTAAGCTCGCATTTCTTGGATGACGTGACTCTTGAATGCTACTTCATCTAATGATGTAACATTATTTACAAGTCAAATTACAAAGTCAATCTGCACAGCTCAATAGTCAAGATCATATACAGATCTATTGAGGGCTTACTAATTTCATAACTCCAAAACTCGCCAACCAAAACTACGTAGCGTGCCGCTAATCATAGCGCACACATTAGTTTTTACTATGCCAAACAAGGCAACAAAATCACGGTGACTTTGAGCCATGTTTCCTTACTTTGGCTCAATTAAGACTTGACCTAAAGTCTCCAAGATTTTTGCTCATCTAAAGAATGAGATTACATTATTCACATTTGAACATCTTTATTAAGTCTAGGTCAACCAATTAACTTCCACAAGCTAAGTCAATTTAGAGAGAAATTCGCATTGGGATTAATTTGATTAGCATAATATAATTTTGCCGCAAAAATCTAAATTAAATAGTGACAATATTACACAAGTCGCAAGATCGAAAATCTGCTATGCTCGTAATCATCTCTTGCGCCACAGGTGACAATTATCCAAAATTCAATTTAATTTATGCGCAAAATATTGGTTTTCGGGAGTAAATCTACAAAGATTTCTCTCAACCGAACAACCTCCCACTAACTATGGCATGTTTAAAAGCATGATAAAAAATTATAATTCCATACAATAGCATCATAATGTAGATTCACAATCAATATATGCTATATTACATTTAATAACGGAATTAAAATAAAAAAATAATTAATCATGCTATTCTAATCACAACATATTACAAACACAAAAAAAAATAATATGCTGCATTGAATATTCAAATTATGCCATAACAGAAATTGTATCACTTCTGAAATTTTCTAGAATTTTTTTGAAATTTTTTGGAATTCTAAATAACTAATAAACACACATTAAATTAGAAATAAAAAAATTTCAGAATCTGATAAACTGAAAAAATTATTCCAGTAAATAAAAAAACATTTCAAAAGTCTACAATAAAAAATTCAACCCCAGAAAATAATTTATGCAATACTAGAAGCATTTTAAAGCATAAATAATGAATTATAATCATAGGAAAAATACTTTTTACTTTCATAAAATTTTCAAAATTTTACAAAAGATAAAAAAATATAATTCTGAGTCTAACGGTACTAACCACGCTTAAAACAAAGCTATAACGAATTAATTATGACCATTTAACGCGATTCAAAATTAAAAACAAAACAAACAGAGCCTTAACTTCAGCAGCCAAGCCGGCGGAGAAAAACGGCGCGGCTCAGCGCGCGGCTCATCTGCGGCTCAGCGTGAGGCCCAGCAGGCGGCTCAGAAGCCGGCTCAGAGAACGGCCCAGCGAGCGGCTTAGCGCACGACGCGCGAGTGGACAGCGCGGCTGACGCGCGTCTAGGCGCGTGTATTGTGCACTTGGCGCATGGAAGCGTGTGGGAGCGCGTGGAGGCGCGTGGAAGCCTCCTACAGTGTCAAGTGGCGCGTGAAGCCCACGCTCCGCCTTCCAAGGTGTTTTTTGGTTCGATTTTTGTACTGCCGGATTCCATTTTTCACAACAAAAACATTTATGGCATTAAAAATAACATTTAATGAACATAAAAATGAAGTGTATCACATTCGTAATCAATGAGAGTTGAAGTGCAAAAAACCGTGCACTTCATCTTCCTCCTCCATTAATTTTCATGCATATAATATGTATGTATATTTGTATAAAATTATACACATATTTTATCGCATACAACTAAGCACGAAGATACCCATATTTGGCTCTGATACCAATGTAAATAATAAAGCATTATAAATTAACGCAACGGATAAAAATAATTCGGATCATACCTTGTAGCGAAGAACCTCGTGGGTAAATCACGTGCTTCCAAAATCTGAACAATGAACCCTGCAGTGGAGTGATACTACAAAATGAGTTTCACCCACACAAGTCACAGTGCAAAATGACTTGATCGTTGTTTCATGGGAGAGAGTTAGAGAGAGTATAGGAAAAATGGTTATGGGTAAAAATCACATAACGTATATCTGATATACGTATCTCATAGATTAACCATATAATCTGATATATAACCACATATATATCAATCTATCCATCTATCCATATCTATTGATATGATAGATATAGATATCCTGAATGGTTATCCAAATAAGTTTTGAATTCAAATTCAAACTTATATGGATAAAGTTCAAAAGGTTCAAATTCAAAAGATCATGCCACATAAACGCCCAATTTCTAACATTCCCTAATACAACAGCCAACCTATCTCCCTTATGGAAATAAGGTGGCTTACACGTCTGATAAGGAAATGTCTCTCATCACTTTCCAAAATAAAAACCCACACGATTAAGGAAATTATTGGCATTGCTCTAATTGTAAAAAATTAAATTTAAAATATATGTATTTATGTCTATACTATATATTAAGTTTTTGTGACAAGCATTGTGGAGCGCCAACACTTCCACCTAAATTTGTGAATTTTTTAATTTAAAAAAAAAATACTATTCACTAACCTATCTGTACTATCTGTCTATATTATATATAATTGCAAAACACCCTTGGGTCTTTAAGCTCTAAAAGCTCTATTTTCTTCAATTTTTTAAATTTATAAAATATATATATATATATATATATATATAAAAGAAAAAGAAAAAAAACACACACACACATGTTATGCAACTATTATAAAAGTATAATTCTTAGTTGTTTAATATATTAAAATCTTTTAATTCTTGACACATATAAAGAAATTACCCACAAGAATATAAGAAAATTAAAGGAAAATTTACCTATAAATCTCATCTTGAGAAATGGTGATCCGATTAATCCCAAGAGTTTTCTTATGGACCAATTTTCATTGATCTTAAAAAGATAGATTTGATATATTATTTGAAAATTAAATTTATGGTTATACCCTTATTTTTATTATGTTTGTTTGTTTGTTCTTTTCTTTCTTTTGTATTAGAAAGATAAGATAAATAACCTATGATAATCAAAATTTGAGATGAATTTTTATATAAGAAACTTTTTTATTTGAAATGATTTGAAATATGAGATTTTTTTAAACATTCCAAAAGGATGTGAGATTCTTCAAACATTTTAAAAGGAATATAAAATTTTTTTAGTAAGCTTTGATAAAATTTTTCATTAATTTATAATTATTTTTATAAAAATAATCCGATAGGTAATTCCTCCTTCCTTTTAACCATATTTAATCAAATTTGATAATAAAGTAATGAAAAATGAGAAAAATTGATGGAAAGTTCCTTTTTGAGACCTTGTTTAGTTATAGATCATATGAAAACACTTGTGATCCGATAAGTCTTATGTATTTGAAATTAGATATTTTTCAATTATATTTATCCTTATTTTGGTCAACATATTTATATGGCATTTTTATTTATTTATTTATTTTTATGTCTCAAAATTTTAAGATTGTATATCTTTCAAAATACAAGCCGATTTTTGATAAAAAATTATATTTTTGAAACTACTCGATGAGATCTATTAAATAAAATCTTAATTGAATATAAAATTATGTAAAATGAAAAAAGTAAAAATTCCACACTATTTTTAATGTTAATGTTTACACTTTTTTTTATTTTAAAAATATAAATAATGAGATGTTTTTGGAAAGTGCGAATATTCACATTTTCAATTAATAAAAATAATGTAAATTTTTGTAAAGTATAAATATGTTTTAGAAAATATGAATATTCACACTAGATCTCACACTTTAAAAAATTCATGATATTTTATTTATTAAAAGCATGAATATTCACATTTATAATTTTTACACTTAGAAAAATTACACTAAAGAGATTCACATTTATAATTTTTGAATTTCCTAATCTGTTTCAATATTTATTTATATACTTAACTATATCCATTTATATAATTATTGACATTGGAGTAATTTTATACTAACATATGACCTGTATTATGCACGAGATAAAATAATATATTATTTTTTATTTAAAATATATATTGTTTACATTTAATTTTTTTTGCAGCTCATAAATAAAAAAAAGTTAAATATAAACTTTTAGGTTGTATATTAAAAAGATTCCTCTCTCCACTCAAACAAATCCAGTCATTAATCAATATGTGCTATTAGATTTTGTTTTTGAAAAATATAATAATAATAAATTAAGTTTACTAATTTGCTCTCCCCCAACCCAAACATTCAATGATTCGTCCCCCTAAACTGTATAAGTAATATGTGTAATTTATTGAAAAAAAAATGTGAATAATTTTAGGGGATTTTTTTTAAGGTCCATGATATTAAGATTTTATAGCATAAAAGGTCACCCAATATTTTCATAATGTTTAAGGTCCTTTATCATCAATCTGGAGAAAATTCAATCCAGAGAATTTCTCTAGACGAATTTTCATTAGACTTCACAGAGAAATTATGGTTCACAGAGAATTTTCTCTAGACAAATTTTCTCTGGGCTTCACAGAGAATTTTCATTCCAAACCAGAGAAATTCAATCAAAATCAGATAAAATTCAATCCAACTCAGAGAATTTCTCTGGTCCAAACCATAAAAATTCAATCAAAATCATAGAAAATTCTTACCTGATCAAGAGAAAATTCGAAGCACTCCAGAGAAATTCAAAATTTCTCTGCTCTGTTCTTACCTAATCTAGAGTTGTGGCTGTGTTTTTTTCTCTTTTTCTTTAAGCTGTTGTTGAGTCAAGTGAGATCATAGGTGGCTAGTTTAGAACAGACTTGACTCTAGAGAAATTCAAATTTTCTCTGCTTTCTCTGATTCAAAATTTCTCTGGACTAGAATTCTCAGAGAAATTCAACAGACTTGATCATCTTTAAACAATCTCTCCATAAGCACTTCTCTACATCCTCATAGCAATTCTCTAACTAATTACCAATAAAAGTGATATGGAAATATCATAGCAGGTTCCAAATTGTTGACAAACCAGTAGATGAGATCATAGGTGGCTAGTTTAGAACAAACTTGACTTCAGAGAAATTCAAAATTTCTTTGCTTTCTCTGATTCAAAATTTCTGTGGACTAGACTTCTCCGAGAAATTCAACAGACTTAATCATCTTCAAACAATCTCTCCACGAGCAATTCTCTATGGTCTCTCAAATCAAACCAAAGAAAATTCAACCAGAGAAATTCTTTGGTCCAAACCAGAGAAAATTCAATTCAACAATTATAGACCTGTAACAAACTTGGTCTCTGTGAGGAATTTCGTCGAACACGTTACTGGCATTATCTGGAAATTGGGTTTTGGAATAGAAATTGATAAGCAAAGAGGTAGTGAAGGGTTGAGAAGATAAAGAGAGCTTGAGAGAGTGTGTGTGGAGTTAAAGGCCGAAAGAAGAGAGAAGAGAGGGAAAAGCAGGACTTGAAGAGGGTGGCTAGAGTGCGGTGGCTACCTAAAAGGACTAATTCTAGCTTCTCTGACTAGACCTAGAAGTTGCCTCATACACAGCTCTCGATGATTGTCCTTGGAGATCTCAACCGAAGTCTGAAGATCGGGCTTAGAATTGAAGTACTCAAAAACACTCTCTTGTATGTCCTTGGGCTTCCCTTTCATGTAGTCTGACAGCTGTTGGGTGCTCACACTCAGCTTCGTCCTGCTAGCGTACGATTGCAGCTCGAGGGCATCGGTCTGTCACGACCCAAACCCGCCCATATGGGTTTAGTACCCTAACTGGCCAGTAATCCGTGATTACCGAAGGTCTGCTTAAAAGTAATAACAGTAATACAGAGTACAGGGGCTGGCGGAAGCCAAAACAGTAATAAAAAGATGTCCAATGAGCTGTGACAGTCTGTATGCAAAAAGACTTTCCCGAACATATTCACATTCATAAGCAAAACATATACACATAGATATACAATCATCCAGGACAGGGACCTAATCCCTATTAGAACAGTATAGTACAGGTACAGTCAGTCTATACAAAAACAGAGACAGAAAGGGGGAATCTAAAACACCCTGAAGCAGCCTTGGCTTGGACACACTTGAAACCTCTCAGTGAGGCACGTTGGTTGGCTTGATAAAAAGGGAGTTTAACCCAACGATCCTAGCTCCGATCCGGTGTCTGGACACCTACATATATATATGAACAGTAAGGTAAAGCCCAGCGAATAACATATGCGTAAAGAGGTTAGGAATGAATGTCCTTTCAGTATTTAAAATAGTCATTTGGACAGTATATCAGTTATTCGATCATAGCAGTCATAAGTGGTACATCCAATAGCAAACAGTACAGTAGGTCTTAACAGACCGAACAGTCAGTTGATGGCCATCATATCAGTAAACAGTAGTGGTTCCAAACATGGGAATCGACAAAGATCTCTGTGAATGCCACGAATACAGTTCGCAAATAGGACAAGCATTCATTCAGTAAGAAATATCATTTCAGAAAGCAATAAGGTGATCATTCAGAAAATATTCATGATTGAATATATCTTTACAACATTGTTACTCACAGAGTTCTGAGGTACAGATAGGCTAGTGAGCATGCTCGGATGCCAACCCTACACAGTTACAAGATGAACACACACTAAGTTGCACATTTGGGAAACAATAACTTAGTCTCTATCTTGACTCGGTGTGGTTCTATAGCATTATCCTCATTAAGATGCCTTAAACTAGGCCTAGGAATGCCTAGGATGGAATGAGGATGCAAAGATGCACTTTAAAACACTTTTAAGAATTTTCAGAAAACAGGGGTCTCGCTCCAGCGTGGTTTTCTACGCTCGAGCGGACATGTAGACAAAGGAGCTCCGCTCGAGCGTGACTTTCCTCGCTCGAGCGGACTGCAAAAGTACTGGATGTATGAAATTCACGCTCGACGGGCGCTCGACCCCCGCTCGAGCGTGAGACACAAGTCCTCGCTCGAGCGTGCATTCCCTCGCTCGAGTGGACTGTAAACACATGAAAAGTACTAGATACACGCATTTCACGCTCGAGCGTTACTTTCACCGCTCAAGCGGACTGCATGAACTGAGAGTGTACGCTCGAGCGTGGAGTTCCCCGCTCGAGCGTGGATCCAAAATCTGGAATTTCCAGATTTGTCTCCAAGCATGAAGCTCAACATTTAAAGCATCAAATTCGATCATTTTGGGCTAATTTTCTGGAAAACACTTTAAAACTCATAATATGACATGTTTCAAAGATTAATTTGTAAAATCAAAGCCCAAAGGTAGTTCAATTGAACACCATTTTTAAATAAACTTTAAGAACAAGCTCAAACATAACATGCATGTATTCAATTGAATTCAAAGCTTCCAATGCATAATCAAATGAGTCAAAACTTTCAAAAATATGATGAATTCATGAACTATAGTCAAGATATGGACATGCACGTGGAAATTCATGAAGAACAATCTCAAAATGCAAGAATATGTACATGCATGCATGATCTAGCTCTCAATTCAACATTTTAAACCAATTCTTGACATTAATCTCCAAATTTCCGTGAATCATGCAAGACACAACTTAAATACAAATTCAAGAAGATGATTCTCCTACCTTAGGTCTCAATTCAAGATGTAGGAGCTCAAATATGCAATCCTCTCTTCAAAACTTCCAATTCTCCAAGAGTTTCTCTAGATGAAGCAACTTTCTCTCAAGTCTCTCTCTCTCACTCGGTTATGGCTCAAGAAATGGCTCAAGAAATGTTATAATGCTAGCATATAGAAATCAAATAAAAGGCTCATGAACTAGTCCACTAAGTGGCATTTTGGTAGATAAGTCCAACTAATGTAATTTAGCTTATTTAATCCAATTTAATCATACCAAGTCAAATTTCAATTAAACATACCATAAAATCACATAAATTCTAATTAGGATAAAATACTAATCAGTTTCGGATTCGGCTGTCGATAAGGCCTTCAATTTGCAGTTTAAAACATAAAACATGAACAGATAAATCAATAACAGACAGATAGAAATGTATTTAAACCATTACACTCAATCAATCAGTTCAGAATTTCAGTCAATTAGTCACTTAACATGCTTAATCATAGATTAGCACTAATTAGTGGTGAGGGTTGTCACACGGTCACTTAACGGTCAAGATGATTCAGCAGTGGGTTTAGGTGGAAAGACAACTATTCGATTCGCCGGGAAATGGGTTGATCATTTTCTTTAGCCGTCTGATTGGGATTGAGAGAATGAATTGTGGGGCTCAAAGGGTTGTACCCAATATTTTCATAATGTTTAAGGTCCTTTAAGAGATCGTTTGCAGTGGATTACGAGACTTTATGCTTAAATAAAGAAAGTCATTTTTTAGTATTTTTAAAATGAGAAAATGAATATTATTTTATATATGTTAATACTTATTTGGTTGTAACGCTTATCTTCTTGTTTGTTTATTCTTTTTTTTTTTAGATAAATGAAATATGATCCAATAAAAATTGAGTTTACATATTTTTAAAGGTAAAAATTCAATAATTTTGGGATATATGTTTATCTAGTTGTTTGTTGGTTTTGTATTTTGTTTTTTAAACCTCAGGATCTTTAAATAAGTAATTGAATAAATCTATACGCATCAATTGGTATACTAATTAATGTATTAATGGATGATGTAACATAATTTTGGAAGATTTAGATATTTTTAGTTTGTATAATAAGTGGGATCTATAATTTTGAAATGACAATGTCATGGTATATGTTAGTACAATAATTAGTACATTAGTTAGGGTAATACACCAATAAATCCAAAGAAAAATTCTTTTAAACCATTTAGTCCCGTGTTTAAACGTTAGAACTGATAAGTCCCGTTTGATGTGTAATGACAGATTTGGACACGATGTTGGAGTGTGTTACCGCATTTGATGTGGGTGATAGTTGGTGATTGTGAGCATGTTAAATGACTTGTAAGTAGAGTGTTCATAGTATAGTGTCATTTTCCTGGTAATGGTGTCGGCGGTCTTTGATTTGTTTAATAATTTGTTGGTAGGGACACCACCGCAAGCATGATTTTGTTGTATGTACATATGTTGTATGTATATTGTGTGTAATGGTGTGGTGTTGTTGTGGCATGTGGAACGTTTTCACATATATGAATTGTGTGATGTTGGTGGTTGCTGATTTCGGTGTTAGTGACCATGGTGTTGGGTGTTTGGTTTACAACGCGTTGAGTGTAACGTGATGTAGACATTGTTGATGTTGTGGTGTTGTTTGGCGTAATGTGTTTTGATGTGTGTACGCGTTAGTTGTCCATGCTATTGGGTGTACGTTTTGTTTAACTGGTTGAAGTGAAGTGTGAATTGGTGGTGTCAGTTGTTTTGTAGGTGCACAGTAATTAGTTTAACGTCTCGTAGTGGTGTCAGTTGTCTGGTATTGTTGTGATGTTGTTTTGTCGTTTGTGTGGGTTGCACATATAATTATGTATGTTTGGGTGTGTGTATGTAACCGTCATTACTTTCGTGAATTTCAATGGTAATTACATGCTTGTGGTGTAGTGATTGAACGTGAATGGGTTATGATGTGTTATGTTACTGTTGTGGCAGGTAGTGGTGGACGATTGTAGACGTCCCCGAACGCCCCGGGAGGGATGAGCTCCCCCGTTCCGTTCGATATTGGGCTCACTACAGCTCAGGACTCTAAAATTGTCACGGTTCTTAATCTGAACCAAAGAGTCCAAATCCGGCAAATCGTTTTGAGAAAACAGATTTTTAGAAAAGAAGTGCCAAACATGGACTGCTTTGCCAGATATAGAGTCGCCACCTAAATATTTTATTTTGGGAAATTTAGGAAACCCTGACTCGTTTGCCTAAGGCCACGTGTCCGTCATCACCAAAGTTGCCTCGGCTCGGGAACTTGGGTACGATTGGGGAAGGTCACTTCGTGAGCACCCCCGCTCGCCCGATCAAAGATCGGCCTCTACTAACCATGATGTCAAGTTTTGAAAACATTGTGTGTTCTTATTCTGGTTATTAGCCTAGATTACTATGTGATGCGCACAACATACAAGTATAGACTGGGTCACCTGAATTGGAACAAAACATTTCATGTTTGTTTATTTGATAATGGTTTGATGGTGCTACCCGCAAGTAGGCTAAGTCGTGGATTTGCCACCCTCAGGTGGGCTTAGAAAACATGATTTTGCCACTATCTAGTGGGCTGAAAACACACATTTGATGAATTGTTCCAATCCAAATAACCCAACCTTCACCCACAGGCACTCAGGCAGTTATATCACATAAGCAATTAGCCTCATGGTAAGCATGCTATCATGGCAGTCACTCACACACATGCAAGGATGCTAAAGCATAAAACTTACCGAGTACTCCAAGCCAAAACAGAAGCTAATTAGAAATCCATGCATGATCCTAAATATGCTGAAATGCCTAATGCAACACATGCAAGAATGCAACTATAGTAGGCTCGGCTATTCTAAACATGGCATATGAAATGCTACAGCTAACATGTATTCAACTTGGAATTGAAAATACAATGCAGTTAGTATAATGCGCCGAGCCCGGTGCATGCAAAACAGATGAATGAATGCAAATATGCTATCATACTGCATGCTAATTGAAACATGCCCTAATCTAACCATCATAAGCTGGTAAATAAAAGGGAGAAAGACGTGGGGTTGGAAGACATTGTGGACGTCCCCCGAACGCCCCGGGAGGGTTAAGTCCCGTTCCGTTCATTTGGGGTTACCACAGTTCGGACTCGATTTGTGTCACGGTTCTTAATCTGAACCAAAGAGTCCAAATCTGGCAAATCGTTTTGAGAAACAGATTTTTGAAAAAGTAGTGCCAAACATGGACTGCTTTGCCAGATACAGAGTCGCCACCTAAATATTTTAAAATGGGGGAATTTAGGAAACCCTGACTCGGTGCCGAAGGCCACATGTCCGTCATCACCGGAGTTGTCTCGGCTCGGGAGCTTGGGTACGATCGGGGAAGGTCAGCTATGAGCACCCCCTTTCGCCCGGTCCGAAGACCAGCCTCTACTAACCATGATATCTGATTTTGAAAACTTTATGTGTTCTTATTCCGGTTATTAGCCTAGAATTACTATGTTATGCGCACCGCAAACAAGTATAGACCAAGTCGCCTAAATTGGAACAAAACATTTCATGTTTGTTTTGAAAATGGTTTGCTACTCGTAAGTAGGCTAAAATGCAGGTTTTGCCACCCTCAAGTGGGCTTTTAGAAAAGATGGTTTTGCCACTATCTAGTGGGCTTTAAAATTCACAGTTTTAATGCATTATCCCAATTGAAGCAATTTGACCTCCACCCACAGGCATTCAAGCAATTTATCTCATGTAAACACTTAGCCGCATGGCAAGCATACTTATTATGGCTACATTCACATACATGTTGGATGCTAAAGCATAACCACTTACATTGTACTCCGTGCCAAAACAATAAACTAATTAGCAAATGTGCATGTCCTAGTTCATGTTATTTTGCCTAATGCAACACATACAAGATGCAATTTTAGTTAGGCTCGGTTAACCTAAATATGGCATACGATATGCAACCAACTGATTCATGTATTCAATTTTGAAATTTGAAAATACGAATGCGGTTAGTATGATGTACCGAGCCCGGTGCATGTCAACAAATGCAGGAATGCACGCATGCATATCATAAGGTATGCTAATTTAAAAAATGCCCTAATCTACCATCATAAGCAGGTAAATAAAAGGGAAGAAAGAAATGGGGATTGGAAGACATACACACACTCACCCACACTTATTACATGTTTACCCTCACTCAGAGAGTCCAAATTAATATTACAGTCCCAAATAATAGACAAATAAAATTATTACAAAGATTTCTAATTTAATTTAAAGGAAAGGTGGCGAAGGAAAGAAAAGGGGTAGCCACAGCCTCTGCCTCGGGATACGCGAATGATGCATGCTCGAATCCGTCTTGCCCGAAAAACCCGCACTGTACCCCTGTCGCCTCTGTTTGTACTGCCTTGTCTTTCTGAAAATTACCAAAGTACTGGAGCAAGTTCCTTGCATCCTGCAGAGCACCACCGGTCGGACAGAATTACCACTGGCACTTCACAATTCCCATCGGCATTTTATTGGATTCATCGGCACTCCAGATAGTGCCGGTCGGCACTAAATTCTGCCGGTCGGCAGAAACTTCCTGCAGAAGACAATTTGACAGCAAACAGAGAACAGACAGTGCATGGCATGGAGTTCTTGGACACATGTAAGCATGGTCATACTTCTTATCATATTTTGAACTCAAAGAAGCATGACTTTCGATCTTTGAGCCATCAATGGTGCATGATGGCTCAAGGGATCAAATTTTCCACTTAATGTAAGGATGTATGCAACAAACAAAATGAAAACCGAGGCCTTATCAAGTTGGAGTCAAAGGTCCCGATGACCGGGAATCGAGGCACATTACATCACTTGAAGTATGAATGGTCCTTGATTCCCACACTTGGTTTGACACCCCAAACCGAGTAAATGCAATGCATGTTATGGTAATAAGGCTCAAATGCACTATGCCACCAAGATGTAAAGCACAACAAACATTATGCAACCAACATGACAAAATGTATGATGCCAAGCATACAAGGTACAAACATGATGCAAACATGGACCAATTTGACCATGGGATTGATATGCTACAAGGCTTAATGGAGTAACCATGCAACAAACATGAAGCAAGCATGCAAGAGGGCCTAAAAGTGATAAAGGTGCAGACCTTTATTCTCCTCTAAACAGCACCAAAAATGCTCAAAATGATAGACAATCAACTCATGTGAACAAGCAAACTTATGGTCCCAAAGTTAAGGCACAAAAGGGGACAACTTTCCCCCACCAACATGACCTCTCATGGCATGATCAAAGCAAGTATAAAAAGAATTTTTGCATGCAAAATAGGACCCCAAAAACTCCTAATATGGCAGCTAAAGTATCTCTCATGAAGCAAATGCACTAAGGCTCATTCCTAGGCATAAGAGGACACACCCTCAAGGCATGAAAGAGGCCATGCATGCACACATACAAGCATGATTCTTGGACTAAAATGTGGTCCTTAGATGATGTTAAATCATGAGGGTAATCACAAACATACATGCTAGAAGTCAATATGCTCAAAGCTTTCAAGCCAAAATACAAGGCAACCCTAACAAGCATGTCAAGCATGATCAAATGGATAACCACCAAACTTTAAGCATGGGAAAACAATACTAAAGCTTCATGGGACCAAGCCAACATACACAAGAATCATAGCCTAATCATGATATGTACTTCTAAGCAAAGTAGAGCAATACAAAGCAAGTATTACAAGCATGCAAGGAGGCATAAATCCGGCCAAAAACAGAGGTTGCATATGACCTAAAATGCCTAAAAAAAATTCTGAAATGAGGCCAAGGATCATCAAGCACACATGCTACCCTTTTGAGCTCAATAAGCAAGGAAACAAACCATGAAGGGAGAGGGGTGTCCCTCCCCTATGCAAGACTTCAAACCATCCTTTTTTGACACTAAAATACACTGATTTTCAGTGGTCAAAAGACCAAAACACTGAAGTGAACAAAACCTTATGAAAGGAGCAACAAAATGGATCAAACAAGGCCTATAAGGGTGAGTTTGCACTCAAACCACAAAGTGACCTTAATGAAAGTGCTAGAGCAGGAAAATATGAGCCTTTTTCATGTTATACATAAGAGCTAAAACAGCAACCAAGATAGGTAGAAAACTATTGCAAGTTTGGGGAATAAAAAGCAAGATGCTCACCCTTGAAGAACCCTTGAAGAACAAATGGTCTAGCCCTCTTCTTTTGATCAAAACCAGTCCAAAAACTCAAGAAACAACCTCCCAAGTCCCTCAATCTCGGAATAAGGTGTAATGGTGTGTGTAATGGTGCAAAAGTAAGGTAAAAAACACCTTTTGAGCTAAGAAACACACACAAGAAGGGAGAGAGAGAGAGGTATAGAGATAATATGTATCTATATCTCTAAAGGCTGGTTTTTGCTTCTAACTTTCTAACCTAGAACCAAGAGGAAAGCCCCTCTCTTATAGAACTCCCTCTTGCAAAGCTTATACAACAAGCTTGGCTAGAGGGAAATCCCTCCATACACGTGTATGGAGGGGGGAAGAGTTGGTGCCAGCTATCACAGTTGGGACAAAATATCTCCATAAAGTGGATGAACAGTGGTCGGCTGCCCAAAAATGCTATCGTGGCCAAAAAGAGTGCCGGTCGGCAACAAATAATGCTGACCGGCAACAAATAGTGCCGGCCGGCAAACTATATTGCCGGTGGCAGCAAAAACCAGCCGGTGGCATCTAGCCACTGCCGGTGGTGGGTGGGGATGGTCTACAAACCCCACCTTGCCTCTCAAAGGCAAGATGCAAGTGTTTGGTGCAAAACCAGACACTAAACGGTTGAGTTCGGGGATCCTGAGGCAAGGCGCGCGAGCCGAGACCTCCGGGAACTCCAAACGAACACAAACATGGATAATCACCGAGTGTTCAAACGGTGACGTCCAAGTCTTGAGGACGGTCAAAAATGGGGTGTCTACAGTTGCCCCTCTTTGACAGAACTCGAAAGTCATAACAATGACGGGAGTGAATGTCAAAGCCCAGAGACGACCCATTTTTGACAAGGCCGAAGACTTAGACAAACATGCAAGACAAATAAGATATGCGCCCGAAGGCAGGGGCAAAATGCAAGACAATGCACGGAGCCGAGCATAACTTATGATCATGCAAAGAAAGCTGTAATGAAGCAAACATGCGACAGTTTTAAGCTAGCAGACCAAACTACACTACAATGCAGAAAGGATGTAAGAGAATTATGGAATTCTCAATACGTCTCACTCGGGAGATACAATACCTGTGCGGCTCGTCTGGTTGCACCAGCTTCAAATGAACCGTACATACAATATCGCGCCTGAAAAGAAAACAAACTTAACAGGTACAATATGGTTAGCAGCATGCATGACAATGCAAAAATAGTGGTGTACTCGAAATGCGTGACAGCACAAAGCAAGTGGGGAGCATAGCAATGCTGTGGAAATACAAACATGTAAGTGGAGCATGCGGTCTACGCCGGTAACGAATTGATCATAAGCATGCGGTCTACGCAGGTAATGAGATTAACGAGAATGCGGTCCACGCAAGCAGTACATGCGGTCTACGCAAGTATTGAAATTAACAAGTATGCGGTCTACGCAGGCAAAACATGCGGTCTACGCAGGTATTGAAATTAAATATGCGGTCTACGCAAGCGAAACATGCGGTCTACGCAGGTAATGAAATTGGCAAGTATGCGGTCTACGCAAACAAGACATGCGGTCTACGCAGGTAATGGAATTAAGCATGCGGTCTACGTAATCAAAACATGCGGTCTACGCAGGTAATGGAATTAAGCATGCGGTCTACGCAATCAAAACATGCGGTCTACGCAGGTAATGAAATTAAGCATGCGGTCTACGCAATCAAAACATGCGGTCTACGCAGGTAATGGAATTAAGCATGCGGTCTACGCAATCAAAACATGCGGTCTACGCAGGTAATGAAATTAAGCATGCGATCTACGCAATCAAAACATGCGGTCTACGCAGGTAATGAAATTGATAAATCATGCGGTCTATGCAAACAAAACATGTGGTCTACGCAGGTAATGAAATTGATAAATCATGCGGTCTACGCAAACAAAACATGCGGTCTGCGCAGGTAATGAAATTGATAAATCATGCGGTCTACGCAAACAAAACATGCGGTCTACGCAGGTATTGAAATTAAGCATGCGGTCTACGCAATCAAAACATGCGGTCTACGCAGGTAATGAAATTAACATGCGGTCGACGCAAGTAAAGAAATGATTACAAACATGCGGTCTACGCAGGTAGTGTGATTAACATGCGGTCTACGCAAGTAAAGAAATTGACATGCGGTCTACGCAAGGGAATGCAATGCACAAAACAGCGTGACGGTTTGAAATGCACAAAACAGTGCGCTGATTCAAATTGCACAAAACAGTGTGACGGTTTGAAATGCACAAAATAGTGTGACGGTTTGAAATGCACAGAACAGTGCGTCAATTTGAAATGCACAAAGCAGTGCGATTGTTTGAAATGCACAAAACAGTGCGATAGTTTGAAATGCACAAAACAGTGCGACTATTTGAAATGCACAAAAAAGACTTAAATGCGCAACAACGCACGTGTTCCGGAATGCAAGACAATGCATGGGATGGAAATGCAATGATGATGCGTAAGAAATGTGCACGACAATGCAAAGGGGTGCGTGTTGCAATGCATGTAACACGTGCATAACAATGCAAATGTGTGGCGCATGACAACGCGATGTAATGCACCGAAGTAGTGTGATGAACTCGTGCAACACACATGGGGCAATTTTTGAATTTAAAAGGATACAAAAAGGATACACCTTGCACGAATTTGAGCGCCACGCACTGAAGCCACGGTCTGCGGTCAGAACGGAGGCCGGTTGAGCGTCGGAGATGCACTTTCTTGCACTTTCTTGAGCTATGAAGACCAAAAACAACTCAAATGGCCTAAACACGGCTGCGGGAATCCCACCGGCTGAAAGATGAGGCCACCGGCTGGCCATCGGCACAAAAACAATTCTATCGGCACAAAAAAGTGCCGGCCGGCACAAAACATTGCCGACCGGCAGACAGTTGCTGGTGCGGGGCAGTTTTGACTTTTCACCTTGGGTGTTATAAAATAGGGTTTAAAAACCCTATTCCTCACTTCTCCACCGCCGAAAACCTTCACACTCTCTCTCTAGAGCGTTTTTCCTTCCCCGTTTCTCCGTTTCTTTGCGTTCTACGCCCGTTTCGTCGTCGGATTCGCGTTTCTCTTCGCGTTTCGGACGTTTTCAACCGATCACATTTTCATTTTGGTGCCTCGTTTGGCGTTCTCGCCTTTTCGGGGTTTGTTCCCCTCACTTTCCTCTTCATTTCCGTGCCTTCTCACATTCCGGCCTTCCCGGCCATTTCCGACCTTCTCGGGAGTTGACTTTTTGGTTGACTCTTCGTATTCCGACCCGGTTTTCCTTTTCCGGGCCATTTTCACATCATTCTCTACATGGCGGACGACATTCCACGTGGCGGGACTCCCCCGGACCACGAGATGGATCCCGGGGTCAAGCTCTTACCACTGAGCGAGCGCCCGTTCGACCCGGCGACCTACCGGCCGGCGATCCATGTTCTGCCCCCAGACGGCCTGCGTCAGTTCCGGAGCTTTGAGAGGCATGTGGCACCTGAGCTACTGCTGCGTGAGCCTACCTCCCACCTTTCATTCGGCACTTCCGAGGTAACTCCCTTCTTTCTGCTTTACTTTCTGCAATGTAGGATACAAAACTGCCATAGTTAGTTGTATTCTCTAACTGCTGAAATCTGATACGCCATAGACCGTAGTTGACTGTAAACATACATACAACTGATATCTGTTTGAGACTGACACACGCACACACATTGCACTAGCCCTGAATCACCCAAACACACGGCACACACTGTATTTCACTGCATACACATTGGCACCCAGTATTTGTCTGAATCTGTCAAACCCGCATGCATGCTATATCTGTTCTGAAACACCCAAGCACGTTGACACAGCACACGTATTTTACTGCAAGCACACCGGCACCCGGTATTTTCCTGAATCTGACAAACTTGCATACATGCCATATCTGTCCTTTCAAAACTGCATTTTGAATGTTGTCTTGCAATTGTCATTTTCTGTTTGCAGGAGGGTTCCCATACCATTCGCGGGTATGGGAATACTGGTGCACGGGAGTGGTATGATGAGCTCCCTGATGCGGTCCAACGCATCGTGGACCGGGCGGGCTTCGGCACCTTCTGCCGAGGGCTCTCTAGGTTGTCCACATGCAGACCTCTTCTTGCTGCTTTGGCGGAGAGGTGGTGGGACACCACCGATTCTTTCCACTTTTCGGCTTCAGGGGACATGACGATGACCCCTTATGACTTCTCGATGCTCACAGGCATCGGGGTAGGGGGTGATCCGATCCCCTTTGACACCGACATGGATGAGTGGACCGCCGCTCAGGTTTATCTGCTGGGGGAGGCGCCACCACTAGCTCGTCCAGGTTTTGTGCGGTATTCCTGGTTCGAGGTACAGTTTCGGGTCCAGCCCGTATTAGAGGAGGAGGCGCAGATGACCCCGGAGGACGAGGAGAGGTATGCTCGCGGCTTCCTCATGTTCCTGTTCGGGACTACTATCTTCGCCGACCGGGCGAACACCGTGCCTCTCTGTCTTCTCAGCGCACTGGTGGACGTCCGGGATATTCTGCACTACGATTGGGGCGGCGCTGCTCTGGCCACCCTTTACGGGTACATGAGCTCAGCTTCTCGCGGCAGCGGCCAGCTGCTTGGAGGCTACTGGCGGGCTTGGGAGGTACATTTCTTCTCCGCTTTTCATTTCTGTCCGATATTCTCTGTACTCTGTACACTGCACACACTGTAATCTGCTTTACACTTGCTGTATACTGTACACACGGCACACACATACATTCTGTTTCACACTGACTGTACATTGCTCACACTGTACACTGCACACAATACACTGCACAACACACGGCTCTGCCACTTCTGCTTTATTCTGTATATTCTGCTTTATCTGATGGTCATACTGACATCTGTTTCGCAGCTGTGGGTTTACGCCTACTTCCCTAGGCTTGCACCCGTACCAGTCGCGGAGCCTCCTCCGGCTGTCCCGTTCTCGAGTTGCTTCGACGGGAGATGCACCCGGCGACCACGGGAGACATTCGGCTTCTTCCGCCGATATTTCGACACCATCACCCCGGCCGAGGTATGCTTTACTTTCAGTTTATTTAGCTTCGCTTTCCCACTGCATATTTCAATAACAGTAGATAACAAACTGTCTGTCACTTTCAGATCACTTGGCGGCCATGGGCTTCCTTGCCGTCGGCGATGCGGGGTCGGTTCCCTGGTGCTGAGGAGACCTCGCGTTTCCGAATTTTGCTTGAGGGCCCGGTCTGTCGAGCTTGGTACCTGGGGGAGCGTTTTCTACGCCAGACCCGCGGGTTACCTGAGCAGATAGTCCCGGCTCACCCTCCTGCAGAGATGAGGGAGACCGAGGGGCTGACCACTGAGCAGCTGGATGATTACTCCATCGGCTGGGAGGAGGCCAGCTTCCGAGGCATCGGCGACTATCAGGAGTACGTGCGGACATACCTGATGCGCCCCCTGAACGGTCGTCGAGCAGAGGGGGCCAGGCCTGTAGCATCGGCGGCTAGGGCCGGAGCGGGAGCAGGGGCTGGATCTTCGAGGAGGGCCCGGGTCCGTGGTAGGGGCAGAGTGCAGGGAGGACGAGGAGTTGGCTGGCCTGCCCTGCCTGCTGTACTGACTTTCCAGGGGCAGGGTGGGTCGACCTATCAGATCCCCTTCGCCCCTCCACCGGCTGGTCACGAGTTCATTGACATCCCCGACTTACCGCCGGTATGTTCTACTGCATTTTGTACAGTTATTCAATTCAGTTTACTTGATATTCCACAGAATATTGATGCGTCTGATACTTTTGCAGGCTTCTTCGGGGTACACCCGTCAGTCGTTGGCGATGAATGCCTCGATGATGGGGATGCTCCAGCGGACTTTTGACCTCCTAGCCGTCTACAGCATACCGGTATGTCCTTCTGACACTGGCCTCAAACCATTCATACACTGCTTTGCATAATCTGACGCACGGCACAACATCTGATACACTGATCTCACAGCATCTGATACACTGCATACACTGTATTCTGCAACGTACCCTACACTGATAAACTGCTCACGGCATTCATACACTGTACTCACACACTGCATTCTGCACTGATAAACTGCTCACGGCATACTGATGCATTTCGCTTTTGTGTACTTTTTCAGCCTCCTTTCCAGATTCCCATGGCAGGAGGTGCTCCGGCCGGACCTTCCGTCCCTGCTCGGGGGAGAGATGAGGAGGGCAGGATATTTCCCCGTACCAGGGGAGGGCGTACTCACGTCGGGAGCAGCTCGCGAGCTCCAGTCCCGGACGATGATGATGACGAGGAGTCAGAGGCGGAGGCAGAGTCATCGGAGGAGGAGACCGGAGACGGTTCTAGTTCGGGCTCTGATGACGACGCTGATGATGCTCCTGGACCCTCGTCCAGGAAGAGGACTAGGACAGACTGACGGCCCCCCGGAGTGCTGGATATAGATGCAGATTTTTGCTATCTTTTCTTTCTTGTACTTTTTTTTTTGTTGGTAGATAGATTACCTTGTACTGCCGCAGGCAGATTTTTGTTTCCAAAACTTGTACATTTGAAAAAGATTATGAAATGAACAGATTTTTGCTTAAAAAAAAGTGTTACATTTACACATTTCATGCATTGCATCGCATCTCATCATGTTACACCTCAATGTAAATGGAACTGATTGGTTTTCTGAAAATTGAACACTTGCACTGTAATAATCAGATAACTAAATAGCTGACAGCAAAATACGCCCAAGCAACCTACTGCCTGATTCTAGACACACAACCCTTGCTCTACTGGGGATTAATCTGCATACAGCCCATAACACAACATTCGATTCATTCTGCACACGGCAATTCTCAAACAAACAGCCCAATTTGACAGGACGGACCTCAAAGATGGAATCGGTTGGAGTCGAAACACGTTCAAATGTAGAGAATGGCACAGCATTCTGAGCATAATTGATTTTTGAAATCGAATGAGGGTTTTTCAAACCGGGATGTCGAGCCTACAACTGAACACAGCAGGGAGGAGTCAAATATAGGTACACGACCTAAACACAACGAGACATGCTCGGGAAAGACTAAAAACAAAAGACGAGACCGTCAAATCAAAGAAACACGACATGCAGGCGCTTTAGTGAAGATGGGGGACCTCGGACCATGGGGAGCCAGTTCAAACTGGGTATTGTTTCCCACCCTTTCTGATTTGTGATCCTCACATCACTCGACTCTCAAGCTCGGATTTTCTCTCAAAACCCTTTTCCTCACTTTTCTCTCAACTTACACCTCTCTATTCTTCATTCTCTCATTTTTCATCCCTCCCTGGGGTGATTGATGGATAAATAGAACGGTGTGGGTTCAAGCCCAATGCCGTTAGCTCACGGCTATTTCTTCCGGCGGGTAGAGCGCCCTTCTGGCAAGTACGTTGATGACGGGGGAAAGACAGAACGCCTGGCTCAACTGTGCCCCCTAGTTCATCATTTTAACCATTCTTTGTTTTTGCTTTCTACTAAAACAGTTTTGATCAAAATGAGAGTTGGATTAACGTACTTGTTCGATTTTTGACTTGAAAACCGTGCAAGTCAGGCAGCAAGCACTGAAAATTTTCCTTTTTTGGGTCCAAGACAATGGTCCGATTTTGGAAAAATGGAATAGTTTTCGAGAAAATAGTCAACTTCAGTAAAAATTTTCAAAAACTATTTTTCAAACAGCTGATGCTCAACAAGCACAGAACTTACCCTTCGAGATGCGCAACCTCGGATCGGAGGCAATGGAAAATTGCCCCAGGTTTAAAGGGGGGGGAGGCAACGGAAAGTTGCCCCTAGTTTGAATGGCGTCTCACGACGACTTGTGGCAACGGAAAGTTGCCCCTAGTTTGGGATGGTGCCGCAGCAATCCGCAGACAGTCTTCATTGGCGGTGGTCGAGCTCTTGGACACAGCGATGACGAAGACGGTCACAACATATATATGGACACAATCACCTTGAAGGGTGTTGGCCACTGGACTTTGGGGATGAGATCGAAACCATTGCATGGACTTAGACGCTATGAAAACGTTGGGGGCTGGACTTCATGATGAAGTTGCCTACGTATCCCAAACATGGGAATCAAGCCTTACGTAGTTCCGGCTAAGGTCCACTCGGGTATTTTAACCTTCACTTTGTTTGGCTCTCATTTTTGCCAAGGCGCCCAATGCGGGTTTTCGACCTTGCGAGCTTCTTTTCATTTTCTATTTCTTTTCCATTCTTTTTTTTAATTTTCTTTTTTTTTCTTTCTCTTTTTTTTTTCCTTTCTTTTTCTTCTTTCTTTTTTGTATTTTTCTCTTGCTCTAACTTTTGCCTGGGCCTCCCTTCCGGGTTTTCGACCCAGCGAGCCTCTCAAAGGATAAAAGTGTAGCAAGTCCATGCCAAATGGTTTTTTTTTTTTTTGGAATTGAAGCCTCTCTGTGTCCAGGAGAACGGCTGTTGCACTGATTTGCAGAAGAATCCATCACGGTTGCTCCACGAGCTTCTTCCGGTGAGATTCACTCCTTTTGATTTGGCTTTTGGTGCCTCTTGCTCGAGGGCTACTTCAAAACTGGCCACACGGGCCTTTCATGGCGTTTGTCCGTTGAACTTTCTGAACGTTCTGAACGGGTTCAAACTCAGAAAACAAATAGGTTGAATCTTGAGGCTGAGAGCGATCCTAGGCTGCGCAATCTCAAGAGCGATTCCACACAGGTCTTCACAGGGTCGCGTAAAACATTTGTTTTTGAAAATTTTTAAGAAAGCGACAAATCGCTCGCGCCGAAGATAGTGTGGAACCAATCTGGATCAGGCCAGGATCCTTCTCAGTACTTACGCCGACAAGCATGATTTTATTCATAAAAAGGCTTAGCACGCCTCTCTCTCTCTCAAAATGATCAAAATTTTGCAAAACCCGAGGAATTCCTTCCTCTTCGTTTTCATCACCGCAGTGTTCAAAAAGTTTGTTTTTTGGAAAACTTAGGTTAATGCAATGAATTTGGCGCGCAGGAGAGCAGGCGATATGTACTGTTAGCCCAATCGAATTCTCTGGCACTTATGCTGAAAGCAAGCATGAAGTTTGAGATAGCAACAGCTGTTTCAATCGGCTCTGTTGGTGCAACTGGCCCCTCGGCAGAAACAGACTCAAAACAAAAATAGATAATTACAAAACAAAACGGTGTTCGGGACAACAACCCCAGAATCACCTGGCATTATATACAACGGGGACTGACTCGATACAACCAGACAGACCCTTAAGCACAAAAAAGACTGACTCAAGACAAAGAGACAGACTTAAAACAAAAGACTGACTCGACATCCAAGCCAGGATTTACAAAACTTGGTTTCACCGACGCTCAAAAATGCGTGCCAGACGCTTCAAAAATACACCAAATGTTGCCCGCAGGCGGTTCACTTTACATACTCGCAGTATCTGAGCCCTCGAAATCCAACAACTGAGTGGTGACGGGCTTGCCTGAGGTGGGTGGTAGGATAACCTTGTTATCAATCAAATCCTGCACTTCATGACGAAGGCGGGAACATCCATCGGTACTGTGACCGGACTGTTGATAGTACGCGCAGTACAAGGTAGCATCATGGGTGGCGGGGAGATTCTTCGGGAGTGGCCGGGGCTCCAAAGGCTTAAGGTGCCCATTCTTCGCCAGTATTAGCAATGCCCTAGACAAAGGCATGTGGAGGTCGTGAAAGACCCTGCGCCCTCGGGGCAGATACTTTGCAGTTTGAGGATTCTTGCCAGATGCGCTGGCGAAAGGATCGGCTGGCGCTGCCTTGGCTTTTTGAACCTTTCCCGGTGCAGGGTTGGGAACTACAGGAACTGTCTGGGCATGACGGGGCCCATCCCGGTTTTCTGCCTGGCTTGAACTGCCTTTGATTGGAGCGGGGAAAGTGTCATCTACAGCTTTGGTCACTATTGCAGATGTTTGTTGCTTGCTCATTCCTCTGACTTTCAGAGCCTCGACTGCCCACAGCAGTTGTTCAATAGGGTCGGCGTCTACCTTTGCCTTGTCTTTTCCTCTGGCCTCAGCCTGATCAAGGGCCTGGGTCGGTGCTGGCATGTCACGGCTGTAGCTGGAAGCCACCTCTGGCTGGCTGAGCTCTATCACAATCCGCCCCAGTAGCGGGGGCTCCTGTGGTACGAAATTCCCGGCATACGGCGCCGCTGGTGGTGAAGCCGATATTCCATAGGCGAGGTCTGCCACAGACCTTTGGAGGTCACCTATCATTCCCATCATTTCGAAGGTGGTGGGCTCACGAGCCTGGTATAACTGAGGAGCCCAAACCGGGTGCACAACGGGCGACCTGGGCGGGTGTGACATACTGATGTTGGCCTCACTCTGCGGAGCGGTTCCCTGCTCCAATGCAGCCGTCATAACCACAATTTCTTCTGAACTTTGTGTCGCCATAAATCTTGCCTCAGCAAGGGGAGACACTGACTGTTCTGTATCAACTCTGCAACTCTCTGAACCTTGAAAGAAAAACAGACAGCATTTCAGCCCAAACTGATCAAACACGGGTGTAGCCAAACAACTGTACCCTACTGCTGATTACTGTTCCCAGATTTCTGTTCCCAAAATACTGAATCTGATACCCGCGGATAACTGATTCCTGATAACTGATTCTCAACAATACTGATTCTGGCGCCTTCGGGCCCGATACTCAAACTCGCAAACTGGTATATGCATTCCTGTAGAGATACACTCTAAAAGCACATAGCAAGTAAAGAGAGCCAAAACACCCCTATGTTGAGGTAGGGTTTCCCTGTCCTATTTTGTCAGGAGCTAGGGTTTCACTACGCACACAGCGGTTTCAAACACCTAACATCGGGTAAGTAACCTGTCCTAACTTGGAATGGTCACTATGGATTCCGAATATGCACTAGGTCGAATGGTCAAAAAGGGTGCCCCGGTAAACCGGGGTTTGTGTTCCCATACTGTCAGAGCCCATAGCCGGTCAGCCTTATGGACATGCCTTGACAAGACAAGCCTCCGGCAAACCGTTCAAGAATGGCAGATGGCAAACACTGTGTTCCTAGGCGCACCAATGCACATGCAATGCAAAGAAACACATAAATGAGATCAAAACAGGATATCACGAGTTCGAGTCAAGCTCTCTAAATCCCCAGCGGAGTCGCCAGAAACTGTGGACGTCCCCCGAACGCCCCGGGAAGGTTAAGTCCCGTTCCGTTCATTTGGGGTTACCACAGTTCGGACTCGATTTGTGTCACGGTTCTTAATCTGAACCAAAGAGTCCAAATCTGGCAAATCGTTTTGAGAAACAGATTTTTGAAAAAGTAGTGCCAAACATGGACTGTTTTGCCAGATACAGAGTCGCCACCTAAATATTTTAAAATGGGGGAATTTAGGAAACCCTGACTCGGTGCCGAAGGCCACATGTCCGTCATCACCGGAGTTGTCTCGGCTCGGGAGCTTGGGTACGATCGGGGAAGGTCAGCTATGAGCATCCCCTTTCGCCCGGTCCGAAGACCGGCCTCTACTAACCATGATATCTGATTTTGAAAACTTTATGTGTTCTTATTCCGGTTATTAGCCTAGAATTACTATGTTATGCGCACCGCAAACAAGTATAGACCAAGTCGTCTAAATTGGAACAAAACATTTCATGTTTGTTTTGAAAATGGTTTGCTACTCGCAAGTAGGCTAAAACGCAGGTTTTGCCACCCTCAAGTGGGCTTTTAGAAAAGATGGTTTTGCCACTATCTAGTGGGCTTTAAAATTCACAGTTTTAATGCATTATCCCAATTGAAGCAATTTGACCTCCACCCACAGGCATTCAAGCAATTTATCTCATGTAAACACTTAGCCGCATGGCAAGCATACTTATTATGGCTACATTCACATACATGTTGGATGCTAAAGCATAACCACTTACATTGTACTCCGTGCCAAAACAATAAACTAGTTAGCAAATGTGCATGTCCTAGTTCATGTTATTTTGCCTAATGCAACACATACAAGATGCAATTTTAGTTAGGCTCGGTTAACCTAAATATGGCATACGATATGCAACCAACTGATTCATGTATTCAATTTTGAAATTTGAAAATACGAATGCGGTTAGTATGATGTACCGAGCCCGGTGCATGTCAACAAATGCAGGAATGCACGTATGCATATCATAAGGTATGCTAATTTCAAAAATGCCATAATCTACCATCATAAGCAGGTAAATAAAAGGGAAGAAAGAAATGGGGATTGGAAGACATACACACACTCACCCACACTTATTACATGTTTACCCTCACTCAGAGAGTCCGAATTAATATTACAGTCCCAAATAATAGACAAATAAAATTATTACAAAGATTTCTAATTTAATTTAAAGGAAAGGTGGCGAAGGAAAGAAAAGGGGTAGCCGCAGCCTCTGCCTCGGGATACGCGAATGATGCATGCTCGAATCCGTCTTGCCCGAAAAACCCGTACTGTACCCCTGTCGCCTCTGTTTGTACTGCCTTGTCTTTCTGAAAATTACCAAAGTACTGGAGCAAGTTCCTTGCATCCTGCAGAGCACCACCGGCCGGACAGAATTACCACCGGCACTTCACAATTCCCATCGGCATTTTATTGGATTCATCGGCACTCCAGATAGTGCCGGTCGGCACTAAATTCTGCCGGTCGGCAGAAACTTCCTGCAGAAGACAATTTGACAGCAAACAGAGAACAGACAGTGCATGGCATGGAGTTCTTGGACACATGTAAGCATGGTCATACTTCTTATCATATTTTGAACTCAAAGAAGCATGACTTTCGATCTTTGAGCCATCAATGGTGCATGATGGCTCAAGGGATCAAATTTTCCACTTAATGTAAGGATGTATGCAACAAACAAAATGAAAACCGAGGCCTTATCAAGTTGGAGTCAAAGGTCCCGATGACCGGGAATCGAGGCACATTACATCACTTGAAGTATGAATGGTCCTTGATTCCCACACTTGGTTTGACACCCCAAACCGAGTAAATGCAATGCATGTTATGGTAATAAGGCTCAAATGCACTATGCCACCAAGATGTAAAGCACAACAAACATTATGCAACCAACATGACAAAATGTATGATGCCAAGCATACAAGGTACAAACATGATGCAAACATGGACCAATTTGACCATGGGATTGATATGCTACAAGGCTTAATGGAGTAACCATGCAACAAACATGAAGCAAGCATGCAAGAGGGCCTAAAAGTGATAAAGGTGCAGACCTTTATTCTCCTCTAAACAGCACCAAAAATGCTCAAAATGATAGACAATCAACTCATGTGAACAAGCAAACTTATGGTCCCAAAGTTAAGGCACAAAAGGGGACAACTTTCCCCCACCAACATGACCTCTCATGGCATGATCAAAGCAAGTAAAAAAAGAATTTTTGCATGCAAAATAGGACCCCAAAAACTCCTAATATGGCAGCTAAAGTATCTCTCATGAAGCAAATGCACTAAGGCTCATTCCTAGGCATAAGAGGACACACCCTCAAGGCATGAAAGAGGCCATGCATGCACACATACAAGCATGATTCTTGGACTAAAATGTGGTCCTTAGATGATGTTAAATCATGAGGGTAATCACAAACATACATGCTAGAAGTCAATATGCTCAAAGCTTTCAAGCCAAAATACAAGGCAACCCTAACAAGCATGTCAAGCATGATCAAATGGATAACCACCAAACTTTAAGCATGGGAAAACAATACTAAAGCTTCATGGGACCAAGCCAACATACACAAGAATCATAGCCTAATCATGATATGTACTTCTAAGCAAAGTAGAGCAATACAAAGCAAGTATTACAAGCATGCAAGGAGGCATAAATCCGGCCAAAAACAGAGGTTGCATATGACCTAAAATGCCTAAAAAAAATTCTGAAATGAGGCCAAGGATCATCAAGCACACATGCTACCCTTTTGAGCTCAATAAGCAAGGAAACAAACCATGAAGGGAGAGGGGTGTCCCTCCCCTATGCAAGACTTCAAACCATCCTTTTTTGACACTAAAATACACTGATTTTCAGTGGTCAAAAGACCAAAACACTGAAGTGAACAAAACCTTATGAAAGGAGCAACAAAATGGATCAAACAAGGCCTATAAGGGTGAGTTTGCACTCAAACCACAAAGTGACCTTAATGAAAGTGCTAGAGCAGGAAAATATGAGCCTTTTTCATGTTATACATAAGAGCTAAAACAGCAAGCAAGATAGGTAGAAAACTATTGCAAGTTTGGGGAATAAAAAGCAAGATGCTCACCCTTGAAGAACCCTTGAAGAACAAATGGTCTAGCCCTCTTCTTTTGATCAAAACCAGTCCAAAAACTCAAGAAACAACCTCCCAAGTCCCTCAATCTCGGAATAAGGTGTAATGGTGTGTGTAATGGTGCAAAAGTAAGGTAAAAAACACCTTTTGAGCTAAGAAACACACACAAGAAGGGAGAGAGAGAGAGGTATAGAGATAATATGTATCTATATCTCTAAAGGCTGGTTTTTGCTTCTAACTTTCTAACCTAGAACCAAGAGGAAAGCCCCTCTCTTATAGAACTCCCTCTTGCAAAGCTTATACAACAAGCTTGGCTAGAGGGAAATCCCTCCATACACGTGTATGGAGGGGGGAAGAGTTGGTGCCAGCTATCACAGCTGGGACAAAATATCTCCATAAAGTGGATGAACAGTGGTCGGCTGCCCAAAAATGCTATCTTGGCCAAAAAGAGTGCCGATCGGCAACAAATAATGCTGACCGGCAACAAATAGTGCCGGCCGGCAAACTATATTGCCGGTGGCAGCAAAAACCAGCCGGTGGCATCTAGCCACTGCCGGTGGTGGGTGGGGATGGTCTACAAACCCCACCTTGCCTCTCAAAGGCAAGATGCAAGTGTTTGGTGCAAAACCAGACACTAAACGGTTGAGTTCGGGGATCCTGAGGCAAGGCGCGCGAGCCGAGACCTCCGGGAACTCCAAACGAACACAAACATGGATAATCACCGAGTGTTCAAACGGTGACGTCCAAGTCTTGAGGACGGTCAAAAATGGGGTGTCTACAGACATGCATCACACACACGCACACTTATTACAATTATGCCCTCGCACAGAGGGTCCGAATAAATATACAGTCCCAAATAAATAATTACATTCCCGAATAAATACAAAAATCCTAATTAATTTACAAATTAATCTAGGAAAGCTATAAACTGGCATGCAAGCCAGGGACTACCTTGACTCTGATGAATGATGCATATCCGGGTTGCCTTTGCATGGAAATCCACGGCGATGCCCCGATTAGCCTCTGTTTGCAATAATTTTATTGGAAAGCGCGCCAAGCCCCGGAAAACTGCTGATTCTTGATTTGCTGCAACAGAGAGCAAGAAAGGGGCATGGCAATGTATTTTTACAAATATATGTATGCCTCAATCCTCGTGCCACCAATCGCGCATATTGGTGCATAATGGCCGAGGAGTCGAATTTTGCAACTCAATATAGAATGAATGCACATGAAAACAAAACAAAACCTAGACTCCATCACAAATACATGTACCTCGTTTCTCGTGCCTGGGCTAATTCCTATCCCAAGCACAATGCAATATGCATGACATGCATGAATGCAACTAATATACAACCTAGCATGCACAATGCTATGAAATGGCATACACAATGCACGAGGTAACATGGCATACACAATGCGCTAACATACAACCTAGCATACACAATGCTATGAAATGAAATGACATACACAATGCATAAATGGACTTACACTAACACAAGTGGACCTCAGCCACACTCGCATAAGAGGCCATGAGATGAAAATGAGACACTCGAGATGCGTACACGCATGCACGCAAACCGAGGACCGACCCTAAGGCACCAAATGCCACTCTAACAAGACATGGCAATGCATGGAATATGGCATACTAGCATGCAAATTTCAGTAGCAAAACAAGATGCAAAACAGCCCCAAAACATGGCAATATGGCACCCAATGCATGAAATAAGACCCGAAATGCAAAATTAGGCATACGCAATGACCTATAGCTATACAAAGCATGCATTATTTGATCATGAAGCATGAAGACAGAGTCAAGACAGCCCAAAAACAAGCACATTTACAGTTCTAAGTAAGGTCAAACAGCGAATGCAAATGGGGCTAAACTAGCATGCAAAAAGGGCCCCAAAAGAGAGATAATGAAGCAAGTGGCAGCTTCTGTCCCTAAACAGAGAAGGGCCCTTCTACAATGTTGAAGAGCGGCCCAAAATATGGTATTCTACAGTTGGTGGCTGAGCCAAAAACAGTACACAAGCATGCTCAAAATACTATACAAAACAAGGCCAAAAAGAGAGCTATAACACAAAGTGCAAAAAGGATGCCTCAAACAGTAAAAGACCCTTAATGAAACATGAATAGAGGGTCAAAATAAGGCCATTTATAGTTTGGACCAAAGATCAAAAATAGAAGCATAAAAGGCTAACAAATCATGCAAAAATGGAGCCAAAAGAGAGATATAAAGGCAAGTGGCAAGTGGAAGCCTCAAACAGTGATGAGCCCTTAAAAAATGTTTAAGAAGGGCTCAAAATAATCCACTTTACAGTTTATGACATGCCTCAAAACAATTTATACATAGGCCAAAAATACTACACAAGAAAATGGCATACAAGAGAGGCAATGAAGCAAGTGCAACAAGGAGGCCTCAAACAGTGAGAGGCCCTTAAACAAACATGAAAAATAGCTCAAAATAAGCCTAGATCCAGTTAGGGTCGGAGCCCAAAACAGCAAGCAAGTATGGCTAATGTAATGAACAAAATAAAGCACAAAAAAAGAGAATAGGGACTCACCCTTGAAGACTGGTCTTTTACAGCCTTTTGGACTAAGATGCAACACTCCTAGGCTCTGAAGAACAACCTCAAGCTGCTGGAATGGAGGATGGAAGGGTGGGGCTATGGGTTGGTGAAGAAATGAGTGTAGGACTTGAGGGTTTGGAGCTTGGAAATATAGATAGAGAGAGATACAAGGCAAGAGGCATGGGGGGAATTTTTGTAACCCTAAATATGCAGCTGGAGGGCCTGCTATATAGGCAAAAGAGGGGGGGAAAGGGGGGAAAAATGGAGGGAAATGAATCAAGTTTCCCCCAAAAAATGCAGCCCCCCGGATACAGAATCTGGGGGGAAAAGGAGGGTGTATCTACACTGTACTTGATGCAAGGATTCTGGCCGGCCAGTTATTGAGGTTGAAGGTGGCCGGCCGGCTTTCCGCATGGCCGGCCGGCCAAGGGTCAAAAGGCTCAATGAGAATTAATGGCCGGCCATACCAAAAAAGGAGCCTCTCATGTGTGCACAACACAACCATGTAGTCCAAAACTGGAGAAAGTGAACCAGGAGAGAGAACAACCCACTTTTCAAAGGGGTTCAAAAGGTTCAAAAGCAATTACTGGCTGGCCACCAAATATTGGTGGCCACCGAGATGTGTACATCACAAATATGGGGTTTAAGGTGCAAGAAAATGGCCCAAGGGTGGTCAACATTGGCTTTGAAGTGAGAAAAAACGGGCGACGGAGGGCGATGAAGGGATAAAGTTGGTTGAAAGAACAATTACTGGCCTCCCATCCTTCTATGACCTTTCTAGCAATGAAACAGAGGTCCCTGCCAAAAATGAACCAAAACCGATGCAAAATGAAGGTTCGGGGGCCGGAACACGCAGTCTGGGGCCCCGAAAACTGACTGTTGGGCACCAGGAGTGGTGTTCGACCACGAAGTTGGTTTCTCGAACCACAGTGTCCCTCGAAAGGGAGCAGACAAGATGTATGCCAAAAATCGGAGCAAACGGAGATGGTTAAGCCATCCTGAGCTGAGGCACACGGCCAACGGCTCCAAAAAATCGAAAACCGAGCTCCAAACGGGCAAAATGGCCTATGACCATGAAACGTAGCCTACGGCCATTGTGAGATGATCTACGAGACCTCTCCCTCCCTTTGGGAAGAGAAACAGAGAAAACAGAGCCTGGTTCGCAAACCGAGGCAAAGCACAAAAGAGTCCGGAAGTCCGGAGGCAAGGCTCGTAGCCGAGACTCTGAAACTTCTGAACGAGCACAATATGCAACATCACTGAGCGCTCAAATGGTGACGTCTGAGTCTCAAGGTCGGTCAAAAATGGGGTGTCTACAACGACTGTCAGTGAAACGTAGTGATGGTGGGAAAACATCACGTTCAAAGTTGGCAGTTCAAACGTCTACAAGATTGGCATCGAAAAAACAAAATCAGTTTCCATTTTAGGGGAAAAAGAAAGTTGAAGGGAGTGACAGAAAACCTGTTATGGACACATCAAGACTGATGTATCGGTCAAACATTGCTGGAGTGATTACAACTATTTTAGAGCTGCAGCTACGCGATGAACATATCATGCAGTTTCAAAAGACACCGTTCTGGCTTATGATTGAGCCATTCGTGTACATAAGTTAGATCCTAAAGCATATAAAAAATGTGACGCAACTGTTTGCCGGATTATCCAAACATACAGTCCGAACGACGAGAAGTTTCACATTGGGGGTAGTGGACTGCCACCTAGGAACAGTGACATTCGATTGCTTTTTGGGGTCCAATATGGGAAGGATAAGATGGATTTGATGCCAGGGGGTAAAGGTCCATCAGATTTTATACAGCGGCGTTGTGGGAGTGTTAGTAGGATCTCCTCGAAAGTCATCAAAGACTTGTTGGTAGATGCTACACGTGGGACTAGTAGTCGTGATGAGGAAGATGTTGCGAAACTACTATGTTTGTACATTTGTGCAAAGCTTTTTTTTGCTACCACTGCTAAGTCAATAAGGTGGGCGTTTGTGAGCGTAATTGACAAACTGGATACATTACGATTGTATGACTGGGTTGCAACAATCCGTAACACGTTGATTGATTCGTTGAATGAGATGCATGGCAAGCCAGAGAGGGTTACTGGCTGTGTTGTTGCTTTGTTGGTACGTTACGCCGGCCTTAAATCTGGTGGTAGTATGTAAAAATTATGTTATTTGTTTATGTGAATTTGTGAACTGATTATGTGTATGGTGCGGTGCAGTTTTTAATTTGCGAGCACGCTGCAATCGTGGAACCGAACAAGCCAAATGTGTTGCCAAGGTTTTGCAGATGGAACGTTGGTGCATTAGTTGGAAAGCTTAAAGCAGTGGAATTGTCGGTAAAAAGTGGGATAGAGGTACGGGAAACTAATTATCGTTACTAGTATGTGCATATTTTGGTTTGGTATATGCTAATTTGTTTGTCAATGGTATAATGTTGTAGATGAACTGTGACAAACTAAGTGCGTCTATAATAGAGCGCTACTTTGTACAGGCGGGCCATGTTAGTAAGGTACCGAAGGAGGCGGAGGGGGTGGTGTTGGAAATTGAGCCGGTTAATGTTTGGAATGAGCGTGTGGGTGGAGTGGATGTAGAGGAGGTGTGTAATATGGAAACTAGCTTTGACTGTTGGAAGCCAGATTCGCCTAATGTCGTTGTGTTCGAATGTAAAGAAGTAACAGACAAAAGTGAAAAGGACAACGGAACATCATGCCTTGCAAAGGAAACTGATGATAAGATGTTTGTTGCGGGTGAAGTATGGCCAGTTTTGTTCCCTGATTTGTTGAATCTGTCATGCACACCGGAAGGTGCAAAAATTTGTGATGATGTAAACTATACGAAGGAGCAGCTGAGTGAAGCTTTAGAACAAGTGAATGAGTTAAAGAATGAGGTCCGTTTGAAGGCCGAACGTGTAAGTGAGTTGGAGAATTGTGTCAGAAAGATGGAAGGAATGGTTGGAGCGCAGGAAACCAACTTGTATTTTGGATTTGACTGTGTTCTTGGGGGTAAAGATGCTGAAATTTTACGGCTTAATAAGGTGGTAGGACAATTAAGGGAAACAATAACACGACTGGAGGACCAAGTCAACGACCATGAGGCACACGTTGTCACGCAATCCGTTATGACTAGTAACCCAACACAGCAAACACTTTCGGAAAGTAAGTCTGGTGGAAGTATTGGTTCAGGGAATTTACGTAGTAGGAATAGTGGACAAGGTAGGTTAGCTATTGAAACATGTGAACACCATGTTGCGGATGACGTGGCAGTTTTAGTGGACGTCATGGATGTGGTGGAAGATGTAAATGCTGTACACATTGGTGGTGGTAATGTACGTACAATTGAGACTGGGTTGGAAAGCAAAAACATTGGCCCCCTTGAGCACACGATGAGGGGAGAATTAGTTGATGTGGACGGCGGCAATAGTGTGGAGGTAGAGCAGGCAGTCAGGGCAAGTCCTGGGCGTAAGATTACGTTTATGGTTAGGCGGGTTAAAAGCAAAGTAAGACGCGAATTCAAACTTTTAGACTACGAATACACAGGAGTTGTTGGACGTAGTAAACAAGGGGTTAACATGTCATATGCAGTTGGGTTGGAGCCCGGAGTGATCTGTAACGTTGACGACGTTGATGTGGAACGTGAAATGTGGAGTGGGTTTGGCATGAACAGAAAGTTTGTGGTGTGGAATATGATGAAGGAGGACGAGATGAAGCTGTTAGAGGATGTTTATAGCTTCGAGGGTGACGGGTAAATTTTGTTAATTTTTAATTTTTGCATGTATTCTATGTTACAGGGGTTACTTTAATGTAAGTAACTGTTAATAACGTTTACTAATGGGTTGCAGGGCCATAATATGGGACGGTGGTGACAACGGGATTCAAGTGCATTTTAAGGATGTCCAGGATTTGGTTTGACAGAGTTCAATTAATGGAAATGTATGTGCCCTTCCGCATAAATTTGATCAGTTAAAGTGTCTTGTAATGTACGTAATACTGTAATTTTAAGTGCTGGATTGGTTGGTTTGTTGTTTTTGTTTTTAAGGTGATTGACGCATATGCTGACATGTCCTCCGAGGCTTCTGGCCCAGGCAGTTTTGCCTATTCTTGAGGGTCCTTCGAGGTAGAGGGAGATTGGGCGGATGGGCCTCTACTCTGGCTCCTGTTATCAGAGGAGGAGGAGAGTTCTTCGTCAGTACATAAATTGTTTATATTATTTTTGTGTATCCCTAATCTAAGGAAATCGTCTTCCCTCCAAACGGAGAGACAACAATTTTGACATAACTCGTACTGAACGCAATTTCGACTTATAAACAAAATATTATTTTTTGTCCATTTTTTTTACTTCTTCATTTAAGAAAGGAAATGAATGAAAAGGGCTAGTATATGGGGGCCTCTCTCTTTTGTAATGATCTCTAGAAAATGTTTTTAATTAGGGGTATTTTGTGACGTAATCGGTGGGATATCTTTCTTTACAGAGAGCAAAGAATTGTTCCTCCGTTTCTGCTTCGCCAAGTATTCCCCTCCAGAGCTCGTCTTTGTTTTTCGAAAGACTTTTCCCCTTAGATGAAAATTCTCCCAATTCGACGAACTCACCCCCTTTCTGTATATACTGTCGACTTGCTGTTGGCGAGTGGAGTTTTTCTATATTTGGATGGTAGATCCTCCCATTGGTTCCAGTGAGATCGAAAAATCTCGGGTTGGAGGTTTGGATCTTCTTCGTGCATTGAACCATGGCATGAAGGTGAGGGTTTCCATCTTCATGGAGCTCCCTTGCGACAAGTATGTAGTATGGCTGACAGGCTAGTTGGAGGAGAGATTGGAGGAGTTCTAAGAGTTGTTCTTTTGGGCATGGGCATTGTGGGTAGGTGAGGAAAACATTCTTGGCATAAAAACGGAAAGAGGCTTGGCGAGGCCTTATTTAGCTTATTTAGTGATTAACACTTAACTTACACAGGTGTGAATGTTGTTTGCCGAGGCTTTATATAGGGGGAGGTCACACCAGCTGGGGGGGGCGCTATATATAATATTACTAGCGCCCCCTGTTGAAATTGTACCCGTTAGGCAATTTCATCCGTTGATGGACATACGGATGGTGACGTGTAAGGTGGAGATTAAATCCGTACTCACACCAAATAGTAATCACTATTTGGTGTGAGTAGCCGGGGCTTGGTGTGAGTAGACGTGGCCATCTCCTGTCCACCCACGTGTCACGATATGGTGGTTTTGCTTGGATATAAAGCAAAGGTGCACAGAATTCCACGTGAATGAACAGTAATGGGCGAGAATTCAAATTTTAAATTCTGAATCTCCGTATTTACAGCTGTCTATATATCTAGGTGCAGCCTCAGATATTTGTCGGTGGAGAGAGATAAGAGAGATATGCTTTTGCAGTTGGAGAGTTATTACACTAAGGTGATTTTCTGGTACCTTGTTTCGTCCCTCCTTTTCTTTCTGTCATTTTTGTCGATTTATTTGGTATACAATGTTGTACTCCTTAGAAGAGTATCCCAAGAATTACGAGCAGTTCACTCAAATGTGTGTAGATCGCTTTTTGACGTGGCAACTAGGATTGTGGGAAGAGAGCCGGCGGAGAGCTCCGGTGAAGTTTGTTCCGGTGTACGAAGAGTAGAGGGAAAAAATATCAAAGCTAAGGTGTCTGAACAAAAGGGTTAGCAGAGGTAACAGATCCTGTAGGAGTGTTCGTATAAAAGATTTGGAGTTATTTATAAAAAATAGAAGGAATAGGAAGCATCCATTACCGGACCCCTCTTGCGTACCGGAGGTCAAGGACACCGGTGGCCAGTGGATATAGGCGTAGTTACCGTAGTCGTGCACCTTTTAAGACCCAATATGTTCGCAGACGGTACGTTCAGAATTTTCCCCGATTTATTAAGAAGACTTAGAGGGGAGTACGGAAATTACAGCTATATGATGAACAATTAAGAGACGTTACGTTTGATAATAAAGGCGTGGCGAGATTACTTAATGGTATTGAGTTGGGTAATAAGAGATCTGACTGTCAATCAGACAAGATCGTGGTTAAGGGTATCAAATTCATTGGTAATGTTCAATTGGGACAGGATGCTAAGGACGAAGCTGTGGTCCACCACGTGTTGTTTTTTGTCATCAGTGATAATAGTCCATCAGATTCCGTCCCTACACCTGACAAGATATTTATTGGAGTTGGTGAGGGTAATCCTGAGACCTGGATTATTGATCCTGACCAGTCCGACCGTTTTCGGATGCTAAAGAAAATGAGATTCAAGCTCGTTGGTGGCAAGGACAAAGAGTACGTTCGTCATAGGATAGAAGTTGTAGACCGGTTCTTCCCAGTTAATGTTTGGACGGACTACAAAGATACGCTGTTGGGAAATGTTGGAAGCATTCAAAAGGGTGCCATATATTTAGTGGCTGCTACTGTTAGTGGAAAGGAATGCAAAATTACTTTAAGAAGTCAAATGTACTTTAAAACTGTTTAGAATTGTAATTTAATGTATTTTTATTTTTAATGTTCAGGTTACTAGAGGTGGACGATATAAAAACTAGGGTTGTTGAAGGTGTTTCGGCAAGTGATTTCAGTTGTATTGAACTTGCGTTGCCTAATTTATTTTCTCAATTGAGGTTAAGATGCAAACAAAAAAGTATTAAGGTTGATAAAATATTGATAAAATATTTCCCCCTTTGCGCACCCAATGCTAGTGGGTTGGTCAGAGTAAATGTTTATGATCGAAGGTTAGACGGTAATGACAGTTTGCAGGCATGGTTTATTTTCCCAGTAGATTGTCAATGCGAGTTAGTCTATTATGGGAATGGTTATTGTTTAATTAATGACAAACAGGTGCCATGGATGGTGAAGTATCGACTTGAAAATTCCAATATTAAAAGGGGGGTTACGTATTGTAAAATGAAGGGGTATCTGAAGTATTCTACGAGTGACATGCCAGAAGATTCGCAAATGAGGGCCCCCTCTATTGTTGTGTTATCTAAAAAATATACTAATGATAATGTTGATGTCTGGCATTGTCCTCCAACGAAGGCCATTCCGATTTTGACACGGACTAAGTCTGTTGGTTTACCGGAGAGGCGAAGAGATTTGTTGTTAGGAGGTTTTGGGGAAAGTGGTTCAGTTATTCATGAACGCAGAGGTCGTCTGAGTTTGTCAGAGATTGATGTACGCAGAGGTGGTGATGACACTAGTGATGTTGATCCTGGTCCGTCGATTTCAGAGGTTGCTGTTAGCAAAGAGGAAGTTGATCGTAGAGGATCAGTTATTATGGATGCAACAGAATTTTCTAATGTTTTACGAAATGTAATCATCAGTGTAAAAAATAGTGATGTGACTCAAGATGTAATAGTTGATGATAAGGGAAATGTAGTAAGTAAATAAAATTTTGAGTGGTTTCATAAATAAAATTAATAAAATTTTTCATTAATCATGACAGTGGTTACATTAACATCAAACCATTCTCTCATTTTTTGGAACATTGCATCTAACCAACTACTGTCCCCATTTGTTAATAAAATACAAGGAATTCCTTCTCTAATAGTGAGATCTGGTTGGAACTTAACAAATACATGGAAATCTCTCTGGTAGCCTACTAAATTCTTCATTAATTCGGTAGGGACTGTCGAGTATTTGATGTCGTCTATGACGTTGTAGACGGCGTCTTGGTCATAGTCCGTGAAGCTTATTCTACCGGAGAAGTAATTGTGTCGTCCGAGGCTTCTGGCCGAGGAAGTTTTGCCTATTCTTGAGGGTCCTTCGAGGTAGAGGGAGATTGGGCGGATGGGCCTCTGCTCTGGTTCCTGTTATCAGAGGAGGAGGAGAGTTCTTCGTCAGTATATAAATTGTTTATATTATTTTTGTGTATCCCTAATCTAAGGAAATCGTCTTCCCTCTAAACGGAGAGACAGCAATTTTGACATAACTCATACTGAACGCAATTTCGACTTACAAACAAAATATTATTTTCTGCGAGATCGGTTCTTCCCATGGGAATGGTTGATCCTGACCAGTTCGACCGTCTTCGTCAGTATATAAATTGTTTATATTATTTTTGTCATTAATTGAACAATAACCATTCCCATAATAGACTAACTCGCATTGACAATCTACTGGGAAAATAAACCATGCCTGCAAACTGTCATTACCGTCTAACCTCTGATCGTAAACATTTATTCTGACCAACCCACTAGCATTGGGTGCGCAAAGGGAGGAATATTTTATCAATATTTTATCAACCTTAATACTTTTTTGTTTGTATCTTAACCTCAATTGAGAAAATAAATTAGGCAACGCAAGTTCAATACAACTGAAATCACTTGCCGAAACACCTTCAACAACCCTAGTTTTTATATCGTCCACCTGCATTAACCTAAACATTAAAAATAAAAATACATCAAATAGTACATTTGACTCCTTAAAGTAATTTTGCATTCCTTTCCACTAACAGTAGCAGCCACTAAATATATGGCACCCTTTTGAATGCTTCCAACATTTCCCAACAGCGTATCTTTGTAGTCCGTCCAAACATCAACTGGGAAGAACCGGTCTACAACTTCTATCCCGTGACAAACGTACTCTTTGTCCTTGCCACCAACGAGCTTGAATCTCATTTTCTTTAGCATCCGAAAATGGTTGGACTCGTCAGGATCAACAATCCAGGTCTTAGGATTACCCTCGCCAACTCCAATAAATATCTTGTCAGGTGTAGGGACGAAATTTGACGGACTATTATCACTGATGACAAAAAACAACACGTGGTGGACCACAGCTTCGCCCTTAGCATCCTGTCCCAATTGAACATTACCAATGAATTTGATACCCTTAACCACGATCTTGTCTGATTGACGGTCAGATCTCTTATTACCCAACTCAATACCATTAAGTAATCTCGCCACGCCTTTATTATCAAACTTAACGTCCCTTAATTGTTCATCGTATAGCTATAATTTCCTTACTCCCCTCTTAGTCTTCTTAATAAATCGGGGAATATTCTGAACGTACCGTCTGCGAACATACTGGGTCTTAAAAGGTGCACGACTACGGTAACTACGCTTATATCCACTGGCCGCCGGTGTCCTTGACCTTCAGTACGCAAGGCGGATCCGGTAATGGCTGCTTCTTATTCCTTCTATTTTTTATAAATAACTCCAAATCTTTTATACGAACACTCCTACAGGATCTGTTACCTCTACTAACCCTTATGTTCAGACACCTTAGCTTTGATATTTTTGCCCTCTGCTTTTCGTACACAAGAACAAACTTCACCGGAGCTCTCCGCCGGCTCTATTCCCACAGTTCTAGTTGCCACGTCAAAAAGCGATCTACACACATTTGAGTGAACTGCCCGTAATTCTTGGGATACTCTTCTAAGGAGTACAACATTGTATACCAAATAAATCGACAAAAATGGCAGAAAGAAAAGGAGGGACGAAACAAGGTACCAGAAAATCACCTCAGTGTAATAACTCTCCAACTGCAAAAGCGTACCTCTCTTATCTCTCTCCACCGACAAATATCTGAGGCTGCACCTAGATATATAGACAGCTGCAAATACGGAGATTCAGAATTTAAAATTTGAATTCCCGCCCATTACTGTTCATTCACGCGGAATTCTGTGCACCTTTGCTTTATATCCAAGCAAAACCACCACGACCGTGACACGTGGGTGGACAGGAGATGGCCACGTCTACTCACACCAAGCCCCGGCTACTCACACCAAATAGTGATTACTATTTGGTGTGAGTACAGATTTAATCTCCGCCTTACACATCACCATCCGTACGTCCATCAATGGATGAAATTGCCTAACGGGTACAATTTCAACAGGGAGGGCGCTAGTAATATTATATATAGCGGCCCGCCCCCATCTGGTGTGACCTCCCCCTATATAAAGTCTCGACAAACAACATTCACACCTGTATAAGTTAAGTGTTAATCACTAAATAAGCTAAATAATGCCTCGCCAAGCCTCTTTTCGTTTTTATGCCAAGAATGTTTTCCTCACCTACCCACAATGCCCATGCCCAAAAGAATAACTCTTAGAACTCCTCCAATCTCTCCTCCAACTAGCCTGTCAGCCATACTACATACTTGTCGCAAGGGAGCTCCATGAAGATGGAAACCCCTCCATAATTTCAAGGGTAACTAAAACGTCATATGGTTTGATTGTTAGTATTACTTGGCCATGATTGTAAGTGTTACCTCGTGAATGAACAATTTGCAGAAACAGTGGGTGGTGGACCATCACAACCAGTTTGTGAAACCAAGGGTTACGACTAGTGTTGCAGGCAACGCAGAGTTTGATGGCACTCTTGTGCAGGTCTTGGAAAACCCCAAGCAGGCGGCCAAATCGTAAGTGGTGTTGATGTGTTGTTTGATGTTATTGGTGTGCAATGTTTGGGAATTGAGATTAACATGTTTTTCTGTGTGTGTCGCTTGCAGATCAGATTGTGCTATTTATGTGCGTTTCATTATCCGGCAACACGTTCATGGGGTTGATATCGATAGGACAATGGACGGGCTTACACCATCCGTGTTTCAAGCAGCGATGGTAAAGATGTTCTTGAACGACCCTAGAAGAGGGTTGCGGGCAAGGAACATGTAATGCACTACGAAATGTATAAAGACAGCACGTCACCGTTTGGCTGTTGATATCATGCATCATTTTTTTGATAGTAAATTGTTTTTGGAAAAACATTGTTATAGTTATTGGGGTTTGTTTTAACTTAGCACTTGGTGATATCGTTGAACGTTTTTTGGTTTTTTGGATAAAATTGGGTGTTGTTATTATATGATACTGCTGTAGTCAATCCGACACATTGAACAGCTACAGTGGGATGAAAGTAATAAATATAAATTAGTTTGATGTTATGAAGTTTTGAGAAATTTTAGCTAATGTTTGTACAGTGGACTGCGGATGTGTTTTGGTGCATGGTTAAATGATCGAAGTGCAAAATGATGTTTGCTGATGAGTGGTTTGGTAGTAAGAAAGTGTTATGTGGTGTTTAGGCCAGAAAATACAATCGGTACCATCCGACAGCACTGATGACGTTGAAAACATTATTAAACACCACCCTTCGGAAGTAAAGGAATAATGTGAATGGTATACTTTTGCCTCGCTTGATTGTAATGTTGTTGCTATTGCATAATAGGCAGCCATATAAAAAAATTGTGAAAACAATATTTGTGAGGCATTAGATTTTCTTTAAGCGAAATTACTACCACGTGAGTAAAAAGGTCATTGTAAAAAATGAGACGGGTGTTTAGGTGTAAAGTTATGTGGAATACCACACCAATGCTGTAGTTGTTTTGTATTAGTCACACATAGGCATTCGCAGGATGCAGCCATAGTGTGCATATGTAAGTAAGATCTGTAAATAGTTGTATGTGGGTCCGTGACTTGCATATATATTTGCAAAGACATTGGCATAACCCAAACGTGATTAACACCGAATGTATAATTTGTAAAAGAACTGTATTACACATCATAAACCTGGTACGAAACAGAAACACAACTTAAATATAAATCCGGAAAAAAGACGAGACAGTCACAATGTAGTAATGAAAATGCGTCACAATTTATTAATGGAGAAGGATTGGTTCGATATCTATTACGCAACAAATATTGTACGTAAATAACATAAATGAACACATTGTGGACGCGCCCTTGGGCTTATGCTACCACAGTTCAGACTCATTAGTCACGGTTCTTAATCTGACCTTGCAAAGTGCAATGCAAGACTGATAAATCACCAAAGAGTCCAAATTCGGCAAATTGTTTTTGGAAAATAGATTTTTAAGAAAGAAGTGCCAAACATGGACTGCTTTGCCAGATATAGAGTCGCCACCTAAATATTTATTTTGAGGGAATTTAGGAAACCCTGACTCGTTGCCTAAGGCCACATGTCCGTCATCACCAAAGTTGCCTCGGCTCGGAAACTTGGGTACAATTGGTGAAGGTCATCTATGAGCACCCCCGTTCGCCCGATCCGAAGATCGACCTGTACTAAGCATGATATTTTGTTTTGAAAACATATGTGTTCTTATTCCGATTAATTAGCTGGAATTACTATGTGATGCGCACAACACACAAGTATAGACTAGATCGCCAATTTGGAACAAAGCATCGCATACCCATTTGTTTGGAAAATGGTTTGAAGTTTGCTACTCGCAAGTAGGCTAAAACACGGATTTCAATGAATTGTTCTAATTCAAGCAATCCAACCTTCACCCACAGGCATTCAGACAGTTATATCATATAAGCAATTAGCCTCATGATAAGCATGCTATCATGACATCACTTACACTCATGCAAGATGCTAAAGCATAAAAGCTTACCTAGTACTCCGAGCCAAAACAATAGTTAGTTAGAAATCAATGCATGATCCTAGCTATGTTAAGATGACTAATGCAACACATGCAAAACACAACTAGAAATAGGCTCGGCTATTCTAAGATGGCACATGAGATGCAACAATTGATACATGTATTCAAGTTGGAATTGAAATACGATGCAGTTAGTATGATACGCCGAGCCCAGTGCATGCAATACAGATGAATGATGCAAACATGCATAGTATAAGGATGCTAACTGAAATATGCCATAAATCTAACCATCGTAAGCGGTTAAATAAAAGAGAGAAAGAAATGGAGGTTTGGAAGACATGCATCACACACACGCACGCTTATTACAACAATTGGCTCTCTCGAAGGAGAGACCGAAAGAATAATACAAATTAACTAATTAACTAACTAATTAATTATTACAAAACACTTAACTAATTAACCAAATTAATTAAGCTACAAAAATAGTAAAGAGGCCTCGAGAAAAGGGACAAATGCATGCTCGGTCAGTTTCGCTCGGAAATCCGTTGCCATGCCACATGTTGCCTCTATTTGCACTGTTTTCCTCCTCTGAAGACTGCACAAGTCCCAAGTGTGCTTCCAAACCAATCCCTGAACACCGTGGGATGTCACCGGCCGAGGTGGGAGAACACTGGCCACTGAAAAATGGTTATCGACTATTTGTAGAGTCATCAGCTAGATATTGGTGGCCGGCCAGCACTGAAGTTGGTCGACCGGCCAAGTATTCATGCAGAATCCTGTTTTTGCTGCAACAGAGGATAGACAGTGCATGGCAAGGTATTTACAAGACAATGTGTGCATGGCCACTCCTCCTATCATGCTATAAACTCAATGGAGCATGACTCTCGACCCTCGGGCCATCAATCGCGCATTTCGATGCGTGATGGCCAAAGTTGCCAATTATGCGCATCAATGTGGAATGAATGCACAAAACAAATGAATGCTACACACTCTATTATGTTGAATCAAGAGTGTCGGTGACTAAGGATTGAGGCACGTTTCGTCACTTTAAGTATGAACGTCCCTCACTCCTCATGTTTGGTTTGACACCCCAATCCAAACACAATGCAATGTATGTATGCCAAATACAACACGATATAGAAACGTAATGCAATGGAAGATGAGCATGCCAAAATGTAATGTGACTCCAATATGTACACAAGGCTAAGATGACAAACATGCTCAAATGGACTACAATCTAAGCATGCAATTCAAACTAATATAGAATGAACATGCCAAGTACGCAACAATGTTATGTGATGCAACTACCTAGGCATCGTGCAATATACCAAACAAGCAAATATGCTGCAATACAAGCATGCAAATATCATGAATGCAAGCATGCCCAATGTACTTAAACTAAAAGGTACCAAGATGCGAAATAAATATGTATACATATTGGTCTAAACACTATGCAACAATGCACAATCCTCAAACATGAGCAAGGCATGGTAAACATGAGAATGTAACAATACGATATGCTCTGAAATCACATGAGAAATGATGCCAAATCAACTAAACAAGACGAGCCTAGCATACTAATGGACTTAAAGCTAAAAGCTAGCCAAAGGACTTACCTCAAGGCCATGCCAACCAAGCCCCAAAGGGCCATGGTGTCTCAAAACAGTCCTAGGGCAGACCAAAATAAGGCTAGAACATGCATGGAATGAGGCCAAAACATGCTATAAAGGTGAGCACAAAACAAGACGCATACAAGGCCCAAAAGGGGAAATGCACTACACCTCTTACAACCGAACATTGCATGACTTAGGCCAATAAAATTAGAGTTATAATACGCCAAAACAAGCCCCAAAACCCAATGAGAAGGCATGCCAAAGACCTAATCATGGAGGCATATGCAATGGTCCAAACATGGAGCACAAAACAACAACTCTTCAAAGCATTAAAAGGATGGAAAATGCAAGCATACAAGCATGGAACATGGACTGAAATATCATGACAAGTGATGCCAAATCACTGAAATGGCCCAAATAAAACATGCTAGTGACTCACATACCCGAAGCTAACAAGCTAGAATGCATGGAGCCTATACAAAGCATGGAAAACATGGCTAAGACAACACCAAACAGAGCTTAAGCATGATAAAACAAGACTAAAAAACTTCTCAAAATTAAGTCAAAATATGTAAGCATGATGGTCCAAGTGCATGATGTATGTTAAGACAAATAAGAGGATTGCAAGGCAAGTGTATGATGCATGAAAGAGCTGACTAAACCATCTTAAAACAGAGGTATATCATGCTAAAATAACACTAAATACCTACTGAAATGGTGCTAAAACAAACCAAGCATACATGCTACCATACTAAGCCATTAATACAAACATATGAGACACAAGGAGAGAGGGGTGTCCCTCCCTTATCCAAGAATTCAAAACCACTTCTCCACCACTAAAAATCCTTTGGATTTCAGTGGTGGGAAGGTCAAAATAAGATGACACCAAAGCTCAAAAGTAAAGGCACAAAATGAGGCCAAACAAGGCCTAAGAGGGGGGTAAACAACCCCCAACCAAAAAAAGACCTTAAGCAACAATAACAAGCATACAAAATCTGAGCTTTTTGTAGTTTAGACCCAAGCTTAAAATAATATAGAAGTATGTGTAAAAGCTTAAGCAAAAATGGGATATCTAAAGCAAGTTGACTCACCCTTGAAGAACAACTTCAAGAACACAAGACCAGGAACTCTCTCTGATCAAAACCAGCTCAAGAACCTTAAAAACAACCTCCTAGTACCTCAGCAAACAAGGATGGTGTAACTCTAGGTGCTTATGTGCAATAGTAAGAACAAAACACCCATTTGAACTCCAACTCACACACAAAATGTAGAGAGAGGGAGATATAGAGAGAGAGAGAGAGCTATATCTAACTCATATATCAGATTTCTTGAACCCCTAGAAAGGGAGAGGAGGCTCTCCTTTTATAGAGATTCAATTTTGCAAAGCTTCTTGGAGAAGCTAGCAAGGCTCAAATCCCTCTATACACATGTATGGAGGGAGTAATTGTGGATGCCAGCTGCACCAGCTGGCACAAAATATCTGCATAAAGTAGATGAAGAGGGTTCGGCCACTGGTCGATCGACCAACACAATGCCGACTGACTAAATATAGTGCCGATCGGCCAACACTCTTCGCGGATGGGAAGAAAAGGGGGCCGATGGCTTCTGGCCTCGGCCGGTGGGGTGCAGAGATGGCCAAAAAGCCACCCTCTTCCCTCAGAAGCAAAAACACAAGTGTTTGGTTCACAACCAAGCACAAAACAGGCAAGTTGAGAGATCTTGAGGCAAGGTGCGCAACTGAGGCCTCCGGAAACTCAAAACGAACACGAGCATGGATGATCATCGAGTGTTCAAATGATGACGTCCAAGTCTTGAGGACGGTCAAAAATGGAGTGTCTACACACATGCATGAACTACATAGGTTCTTTGCATGTTTTACGGTTATGGTCGCCCATTTTGCCACACCGACCGCAACGAATGCATGGTACGACCTCGCCCTTTGATGGAATCCTTTTACGTTTAGGCTTCCTGGTGGTTGTTTCACCATAGGTGGAGCAATTAAGTAGTCTGCCATTGAGAAATTGGGTTTTCCTGCTTTTGGAATTGGGTAAATAGTCCCAGAATAAGCTGCCCAAAATTCTATTACATGGTAAAGCGGAACGACGTGGTTGTAAATATTTCTTCCATTATTCCGGAAAGCCACGACCGCATGTGGACATGGGAACCCATTCAGTTGCCATTGAAAACAATAACATGTACGTGCACCAATGTCAACCAAAACCGATGGGCGTGATCGAACCTCGAACACATTTTCATCTGCTTGACTAATGATCCAAGATCTACTAGTTTTGAACGCCAATTCCAAAATTGTTGCCATCTTCGGGCACAACTCCCCACGCCATATGTTGCATTTAGCTTTACGTTTTGTCATTTGTTCCATGAGTTGACCCCGTATGGCATCCACCAACTACATGATGGGGAGATGACGAGCTGTGCGTATCCAATTGTTGAACGACTCCGCAGCGTTGGAACACATCTCACCATATCTGCAACCACTGCACAAGGGAAAGATAGGTCAAGTGTTAATCAAACAAACATTTATTTTTTAAATGTTGGAAATTACATTGACCGTACGATACCTGAAATATGCATTTGCCCAATGTTTCGGGTCCAAATCTTTTAAAAAATTGCCAATTACAACTGGGCTACACTGTTTTAATATTTCGATCTTGTGATTGAAGCACGAAATTGTAGGTGCATACGCGCATTCTCGTAACTTACGCATGAGGCCTATTTTTTTCTCCGCGCTAACATATTTCATCGGATCCCTCAAATTCATTTGAAGATGTAACAAGCAAAATGCGTCATGAGACGATGGGAAAACAGTAGGCATAGCTTGAAGTAGACCAACGTTGCGGTCAGATATGAAGGTCAACGTCCTGTCCCCGTCTACAATTTTCGATAACTGCCGCAAGAACCACTCCCAGTTACATGCATTTTTGGAATCAACAATGGCAAAAGCAACAGGAAACAAACCTGACGAAATTGAATGTGAAGAAATGCATGTTAGTTGAATAACAAAACATACATCCTCACATGAAATGAGACCAATGAAATATATTTTATATACAATAAACAAATCACGCAAGAGTCGTATGAATTTGGTAAAACGGTAGCAACATTTTGTTGATGTTTAACCCATACCTTGATTGCCATCCTTAGTGGTAGCCGCGAGGATATTGCCCTTAAACCTCCTCTTCAGAAACGTACCATCGAGAAACAAGAGTGGGTGGCAATGCTTGAATCCATCAATGCATGGACGAAATGAAATAAAATAGTGTACGAACCTGCCAGTTTGTTGATCAAAATCCAGGTTGATGTAACTTCGTGGGTTGTTCTCAATGACAACGTTATTATACTACCTAAGTTGGTCAAATGACATAGCATAGTCTTCATACACTTCACCCCTAGCTTTCTCAATGCCCAACCATGCAACTCGGTAACTAATGTCCAGTCCAAAGTCGTTTTTCATACCAAACACAACGGCCGTAGGGCGGGTGAGTGGCTGTTTACGTATGCGATTCGCAAAGACATCTGACACCAAATCGGACTAAGTACGCAGGTTCCTGTAGGTGCGTACCGCAGCACCACACGAATGTAAATTTACAAACCTCTTCAAGCAAAACACCCCATTAGACGCCGACACCATTGCGTGTACCAACCATGCACACCCAATTGACGTGGCGAACTTTTACACAGCTGTGATCTACACCGAGTCATTCTTGACATACTTAAATTGAAACCCACATTCGATGGCAAGCTTGCATAAGATCGTCCGAAATTTCGTTAGCACCAGCCATAAAAATTTGACCAACATGAGTAATACCATATGCCCATCCAGCAAAAAGAAACATCTTGGAGTTGTGAGGACAGTATAACGGCAACAAATCGGTTTGGTCTTCCATGCCATAGGCTAGCCTATCGTCAATGTCAAACGCATCAACACTATTACAATCCGCAACCCCTTCTTCAATATTGGACCCACTATTTCGTGTCTGGATTAGCACATCAACATGATGAAGACCAAATGACTTTGCAAGGCATACCATGTTATGAACATCGTCGTTACAATCAACCTTGAATTTATTGTAACCAGGGATGACGAACAAAAAAAACACCAATGCCGGCGATGAAATACCAAACTTCACACAAACAACATCGACCAACCCAGCAAACGTAAAAGCATCATGAATACGAACAACCGCGTTAGTCTGTCTGTACGTGCACATTAGAAACAACATAGCCTCCATACCTGCATATAGAAACACATATAACGTAAACAATACCAATATTAGGAACCAGAAAAACAGCCCCATAAAGGAACCCCATCAATGAGACAAAACAAAACATCACCCCACACACAACCCCACGGCCGTAATCTATGAGGCACGGATACTCCAAAATGGTCCCCATACGCGTATTGGATACGTATCGGATACGGATACGTACCCGATACGGCGGGGTACGTATCAGATACAGGAAAAAAGTATCCAATTTTTTTTTTTTTTTTAATTTTTGAATTTCGGATACGTCTAGGATACGCGAGGATACGGTCGGGATATGGTAGGGATACTTTCGGGATACGGCAGGGCAAAAAAATAATTTCAAAAACTTAAAATGGGGTCAAAGTATAAAATATCAAAATAAGATAAAATAAAACACAAAAAAAAAATAATAATAATCAACCCAACTTACCTAAACCTAGGTCGAACAGCATCCAGCCGCGAAGGAGGAGAAGTTCGTCGTCGTCTCTCGTCTCGAACAGCAGCTTGATGGTCGTCGATTAATTCGCGAACAACAGCTCCACGGTCGTCGATCAGGTTTGTCCCTCTCTCTCTCCCTTTTGCTCCCTCTTTGTCTGCCTCTCGCTCGATCTCACTCTCTCTCTCTTTCCCTTTCCCTCTCGCTCGATCTGTCTGGTTTGGGTGGAGATGGACAGATCTCGATCTCATCTCCCCTCCCTCTCGGTCGATCTCTCTCTCTCCCTCTCCCTTTATTCTATATCGTTTGTCTTTGCAGTCACATATTTATTTTTATTTTTTATTTTTTGTATGTATACTCTGTAAATAAAATAAAATAAATCAAATAAGATATTAAAAAAAAAAAACTTTGTATGTATTCGGTATTACCTGATAAAACAAAATAAATCAAATAAGGTAAAAAGACTTATTAATAAATAAATAAATAAACTTATTAATAAACTTTGTAAACTTATAAAATTATAAACTTTGTAAACTTATTAATAAATCAAATAAGGTAAAAAAAACTTATTAATAAATAAATAAATCAACTTATTAATAAACTTTGTAAACTTAATCTTGGCCATCAACAAATAAATAAACTTATTGATAAATAAATGAACTTTGTAAATTTTTTCCCCCTTAATTTGAATTGCATTATGGTTGTTATGGGTGATGCTATATTATTTTATGTATGCTACATTACTAAAAATTGTTGAAGTTTTATTTTTATATATGCTAAATTACTAAAAATTGTAAAAATAATATTTTTTATGAACATATCCCCGCCGTATCCGTATCCTACTTTTTAAAATTTTGTCATATCGTCGTATCCGTATCGTATCGTACCCGTATCCGTGCTTCCTAGCCTGTAATGTTAACAACACAACCCCTCCAACAAGGAAATGAAACACTAATCAACAAAAATTGAATACAAAATTATAGGACAAGGAAAACTTACCATACAAAAAAACAAAGTAGTTGAAACCTCACTAGAAGAACAGCCCCATACACAAGGCCCATCAATGAGACAAAACAAAACCTCACCCCACACACAACCCCACGGCCGTAATGTTAACACCAGAACCCCTCCCAAAAGGAATCCCATCAATGAGACAGAATAAAACATCACCCCACACACAACCCCACACCCGTAATGTTAACAACACCAACCCTTCCCCAAGGAAATGAAACACCAATCAACAAAAATTGAATACAAAATTATAGGACAAGGAAAACTTACCACACAAAAAACCAGAGCACTTGAAACCTCTCCCACGTAGCAGCAACGACAATGAAAATGACAAACCTAGTGAAAAATCTAGAAATCCCCTAGATGTTGATTTGTGATTATGTATCAATTTTAAGCAGAATATAACAATCCCAATCAAACAATCAAGACAAAGAGACACAACGATTTAACGTGGAAAAAACCACAATTGGACACCTCCAACTGTGATCAAAAAACCACGGGCAACAGCCACAAAACAATCCACTAAGAAGATTTAAAGGAATTACACAGGTATACTCTCAATTACCTAGCGAATCCACGCCTAATTGAACCAACCTCTATGTGTCTCTTCCAACCCCGTCTTCACCTCGGAATTGTCTTTACGATGAGCCACCCCGGAATCCACCAAAGCTTCAGGCTCGAATTCTTCAGAATCTACCGAAGAACAACTCTCTCTTTTGTAGAACAAAACACAACCTTTGATGTACTCTCTTTAAACCATGAGTTGAATACTCAATAAAACATCAAAGAAAACTAACAAAATATCCCCAGATATAATCCTTAAGAACCAAAAAGAAGATCTGGAGGAGTTCAATCAATACCTTAGTTTTGGGAGAAAACCAAGTTTTTATAGAGAACCAAAAGTAATCCTAGATTGGGAAGAAAACAAACTCCTTGAGAAATCCGGATTCTGAGGCTCGCTCGAGCGACGATTTGCTGGCTCGAGCGAGGAGTGTATTTTTCATGATTTCTACTAGTGCCTTGGCTCGAGCGACGAATCCTTGGCTCGAGCGAGGAATACACTCTTTCAGGTTTTAGTATGGATGCAATCCTTGGTTCGAGCACGCATTCTTTGGCTCGAGCGAGCAAGCCTTCACTCGAGCGAGAACTCCTTGGCTCGAGCGAGCAACGACGGACATGCAATTTTGAATGCAATTTTGCATTTTGCTTCGGCCACGAGCTGACCGGGCAGCTCGACCCCCGTAATAATCAGCGAAGTGGCAATCTTGAAAGCATTAACATCACAAACTTCTCTGCATGGTTCGATTTGGGTTTGGATTCGCATCTAAAAAACTCATAGCCTCACTGAAATAAAAGTGCGAAAATAAATACATCTGAAAGGAGTTTTGTCAAACGGGATTGCCAAGAATAAAAACCTAACACCTAGAACTCCAGTGATCGAAAATAATTGAAAATATAGTGCTCCCACATCAAAAAATACCAGACGACCATAAAAAATCCCACAAAATTAGCACCGTATGTAACATACCATATCCCCACAAAGGCAACATCACCAAAAAAATTCAAACAACATCACTTAAAAGGGCAATTAAGTAAACTCCAAACCCCCATATGAGATAAATATAATATACCAAAAATAAAAAGGATTAATTGGATTGAAAGAAAAGTTCTAGGACCAAATGGTACAACTTTCTCCCAAATAGGATTTATGGGTAATTTCTCTTATTAATTAGTATGTGTAGGATCATTGTAAATAATTTTATGATATGTGCTAAGATTTATTTGGATTTATCTGGTTGGTTATTTATATATATATATATTTTTTTGAATAAAAAAAAGTATGAGTCAATAGAAATTGAAGAATTTTAATTTGAGAATTTAGAATTCTTACGGGCAATGCTGGGGACCCCCAGTGGGGGGCGACCCCCAGCAACCCCAGTGACAGGTGGCAACTGTCCACTGGCTCAAACCAAAAAAAAAAAAAAAAAAAAAAAAAAAAAACAGTTTTTCAGCCAATCAGAGTTGACCCCAGCACCCCCACTGGGGGTCCAACTCATTTTCCTGTAAAAAATTTGATAGGATCAGAAGACCACAAGTAATGAGTAATTGATGGTGTGTTAATAACAACAGTTAATAAAAAATATTTTACCTTAAAAAATAAAAAAATAAATAAAAACTTCTCCCAAGCATGACAGCAAACCCCCCAATCTATTGTAATAGAGTGATATTATATGTATTAATTAGTGTATTAATTTATAATGTGATATAATTTAAAAATTTTGATATTTATAATTTATAAATAAATGAAATCAATAATAATATTATAATTAATATTAACACATTAACTAATATATTAATTATTATATATACCACCATCACGCATAATATACGTCCACACACCGGTTCCCCCCTTGTTCAAGTAGAGCGCTTGGCTTCAGACTCCTCTCTCATCTTCCTCCTTCCAAATACCAAAAACTCTTCCAGACTCTCACAGAAAAAAAATTAATAATAATAATAAATAAATAAAGGCTTTGGAAATTTAGTCTGTGTTTGTTCATCTTCAATTGGTGCGATCGATTCAATGGAGGAAAATCATCGGACCGCAGAATCAGAGAAGTTGCTTCTGAAGCAACACGCCGAGAAGCACTTCACGGCCGGCGAGATCGTCCGCGATATCATCATCGGTGTCTCTGATGGCCTCACCGTCCCCTTCGCTCTCGCCGCCGGTCTCTCCGGTGCCAACGCTTCCTCCTCCATCATACTTACCGCCGGCATCGCCGAGGTGGCCGCCGGCGCCATCTCCATGGGACTCGGCGGGTATCGTTAACACTCATTTCTCTTCTATTTTGGCCAAAATGTTGAAGAATTGTCATGATGATGAGTCTGTGATGCAGAGGATCTGCCTTTTGATGAAAGTGCTTGATAAAGAATAGAAAGGAAAAAATGCACTCACACTTTTCTTTTTCTTTTTTTTTTAATTTTTTTTAGTTATAATAAAAAAATATAAAGAAAAAGAAAGTGAGAATAAAATGAATTTTTTATTTTTATTTTATTTTATTTTATTTTTTGAGTAAGTTAGATTGTGTTTGATTTATAAATTTATAAAGAGATTTGACAATAGAAAGAAAAAAAAAGTGTAAAATATAGTTATATTTCTTTTACATTTTATATATTTTTATTTTTTATCTTTTTAAATTTCTTTTTAAATTTATAAACTAAACACGTCGTTAAACTTTTTTTTTATTTTTATTTTATTTTATTTATTTCTCAACTCAATCAAACGTAACTTCAAATTCGAATCTTATTAATTATTTCTCTTTTTCTTGTTATTCGCCTTTTCATTTCTATTTCTATTTTCGTCCTCAAATCCTCTAATCAAAGATCTCGTCAAATTGTGCAGGTATCTGGCGGCAAAGAGCGAGGCAGATCACTACGTGAGGGAGCTGAGGAGAGAGCAGGAAGAGATCGTGACCGTCCCTGATACAGGTGCGTATGAGTATGCATGTATGGTATTGGTATTGGTATTGGTATGGGGATCGGGATGACGAATGTGGAGAGAAATGCATGCATGTGCAGAGGCAGCGGAGGTAGCGGAGATACTGGCAGAATACGGGATAGAGGAGCATGAGTATAGACCCGTGGTCAATGCTCTCAAGAAGAATCCCCAGGCTTGGCTTGATTTCATGATGAAGTAAGTTTTCCTTCTTTTCTTCTTTCCATTCTCCAATTTTAACTTCTCCACACTTTCTTTACACTCTATTTCTGACTTGGAATCTTTTTAATTTCACTTTTTCTTTAATCAAATTTTAATTTTAATTTATTTAAAAATTATCTACAATTCTTTCATTAAATATTCATCAAATTAAGAGAGAATAGTTTTTTTTTTTCATCAAATTTAAATTTTAATGAAAATTTAAAAGATGAAACATTAAAGACAATTTTATTTTTTATATCAAATTTAATAAAAAGTTAAATTCGGTATAAGAGACGAATTTTAAAAAAGATTTTAATAATAATTTGATGCAATGATTAAATTAGTTCATATCAAATTAACTTTTTTTTTACTGAAATTTAAAATAAATTTGGATGAAAAAATTAGTGAAGTGTTGAAGATTTATGTAAGTTGGGGGGAAAAAAAAAAGTGAAGATTTCTCTTGTATCTTATTATGAAATGAAATGATATCATGTTATATATGGAATTAACTTTTTATAGGAGGCAATCTTTTTATTGTGCCATACCTAAAAAGGATAATTTTGATATTATAACAAAATAATATTTCGTTATAGTTTTTTTTCTCTCTTACAATCTCTTCACTTTTTGGAAAGATTGAAAATAAGTATTTAAAAAAAATGATTTCTCCCAATTTCTTGCATTTTACTTTTTTTTATTATACATATTTACGAGCAATGCTACATTCTTCAATTTTTATTTTTATTTTTTTTTCAAACTCCCCCAAGGATGTGGAGTAAAATGAAGTTTGGAGAAAAAAAATTGAAGAGATGAAACATTTTTCTTATTTATTCAAAGAAGGGAAGTGAATTTCCAAATGAGCTTTTAAGTTACAAAAGTATCTAGCCCAAATCATATAATAAAAAAGAGGAGAATAAAAAGTCTATGGTGTGGATAGAGTATATACCATATACATTCTATTACAAGTTCTTATAATTTTATCACAATTTTTTTTTAATATTAATCATAAAATACATAATTTCGTCATAAATTAGCATAATAAAATATTCAAAATTTTATGATTCATGTAACAAAAAAAGTTTGTGATTTGGTTACAATATTTTTGTTATGTCAATTTGTAGTCAAGTTATTTATTTTTTGATTAATGTTATAAAATTTTATAATAAAATTATACGAATTTATGATAAGATACATATAATATGCATCCAATGGGGCGCACACCATTGATTTTTTCTATAAAAGAAAAAAACAAAACAAAAAAAACAAACTTCGCCGAAAATATGGAAAAGGACATTTCAATATAATTTTCTATTTTTAGAATTACCAAGAATAAGTAAGAAATGGATTGAAATTTTATTTGGTTTAACCGACTCAGACTTAGTTGGCTCCTAAATAGGAGACACTCTACCACCGGGGGTGTACTCTCTCTCTCTCTCTCTCTCTCTCTCTCTCTCTCTCTCTCTCTCTCTCTCTCTCTAGTTATGATTGTTGTATATCGATTGTTACTTGTCTCTTCCCTAGTGTGTGAATGAGGTCTATTGATTATTTTAGTAGTGGATTTTTTTTTATGAATTGAGTTAAATTTGGTTGACAATCCCAAGGCTATGACCCATGGATACTATGATATTTCCTCAAAACACGATACTATGAATATCCTTTTTTTTTTTAATTAAAAAAATAATAATAAATAAATAAATATGGGAGACACTCTCTGTTTTCTCTCCCTCTTATTTGGCTGGAATCATTTTTCTGCAATTTTATTTGGTTAAACTAGATTAAAAAAATGAAGAAATTATTTTCTATTATACAATGAAAATAACTTGTCATAAGTGTTAATTTTTTCATGGTCTCATTTAGTAGCACTTATAAATCAATTTATTTATGATGCTTAAATACGTATGGATAAAAAGACACATCTTTTTTAGCTTAATTTTAACTTTCAAGAGTATATTTTTTTAGTGTTAATTTTTTCATGACCCCATTTGATAGTACTTATAAATCAATTTATTTATACAGTAATGATTCAAACCCCCATAATATATCACCTCCACAACCCCCACTCACTTATAATTAGTCCAAATAAGAAAGAGAAAAAAAAAAAATACAAACACATCATTGGTCCACATCACTGTGGGGTGGTGGAAGTCTCCCCAAAAGGGGGTCCAAACATTATTCTCATTTATAATGCTTAAATACATATAAATAAAAAGACACATCTTTTCCAGCTTAATTTTAACTTTTAAAAGTATATTGGATATCGCACTATTAAAAAAAAAAGCAATGTTTATTTAACTAGACAAGTTCAAGTTTTTTTTTTTTTTTTTTTTTTTAACAGATCATAAAAAGTTGCTCCAAACAAATTTTTGACTTTTTAAAAATCTTTTAAACAAACAATCTAGAAAGCTATAATGATAAAAATTAACTTATAAGTGATACTAAAAGGGCTTATATCTAAAGGGTCAATTGTAGTAATATAATAACATAATAGTAATTTGATGGTTTTTTCTGTCTTCTAATCCATTCACTTTTGAAGAGAATTAAAATAAGAATTATAAGATAAATGGTTTCTTCCAATTCCTTCTCATTTTTGTCTTCTTTACTAATCTAATCCGGTGATATGAATCAAGAAACATACATTTATTTTATTTTCTTCCTAAATTATCCAATCCAAACATAGTATAATATAAGTATAGTCTCCACCATCATAGGCTAAAACATTTGATGTACCAAAAAAATTATTAATTTTCTATTGTAGTTATCAAAAATTATTTCCAAAACACTAATAAGTTAAGGAAAAAGATTTGATTTATCACCAGTTGGAGAAAACTTCAGATATGTTTAGCTAGACTCACGTGCCCACTATGTATTTCCCAACAATGATTCCTATTTTGGTTATCCTAGCCATTTACTTTCTAAATCGAAGTGTACAGCAATAATTGTTGCTATACAATTTTATACCTAATTTCCTTCAGGTACTATGAAGTAGAAATTTCAATCAGTGATATAGGCCTCAATTGTATGCTCTGATAAAATGCATATAGAGTTGACAATTCTGAAGCAATAAATTGATTTTAATATTTTCTTATTAAAACAAAAAAACAAAAAACATTGTAACTCAATGGGTTACCCACCATGTACCAAATTTGTCACCTTTGTTTCTCATTTCTCCTTTCCAACTTTCCTCTTTGTTTTGGGCTAAAATTCTGCATCATCTGCTATACATTTGTAGAGAAATGCATGGGAGCTCGAAATTGCAGCGGCTTGAATGCCCTGAGTGCCAAAATGTTTTTTTTTTTTTTTTATTTTTCGAGAAACTAGTATGAGAGAAAGAGAGAGAAACAAAGAGGCTAGAGAAAGAGAGGAGAAGCTGGAACTTGATCTTCGGTTGAACCACTACCCAACCCACCGCTATGGACGGAGAGACCGAAGCTTGATCTTCGGCTTTGGGGCTGTGGATATTCGGCTGAATCTTCGCCATGATCTTCTTCTTCTTCCTTGGGTTTGGTTTTGATTTTGGATTTTTTTTTTTTTTTGATCTCAAACTTTGACAAGGTTGTCTATGAACAACAACCTTCGAAGAACAATTTCCACACAGCCTTTCTCTTGTTTTCACGACGACCTTCGAACAACCTCTCTCTTGTTTTCAAACTCTCTCTCTTTCTCTCTCTCTCTCTCTCTCTCTCTCTTAAATTCTCTCTGTTTCTCTTGTTTTTATCTTTTTCTGCTTCAATTCTTTCAAACCCATGTCAAAACTCAAACCCAATTCATATGACACTTGTTTTAGATAGACAAGAAGAAAAATAAGTGGAACAATAGGTGCTAGAATTTGGGTTTTCAAATAACCCATGTCAAAACTCAAACCCAATTTTTTTCAAACCCATATTAATAGTTAAAACATGTTGGTATATTGTTAAAACTCAAACCCAATTCAAATAACCCATGTCAAAACTTTTCCAACGTGCTGGTATGTTGTTGTTAGAGAAAGTTTGGAACTTCACGAAACGGATGGGTGGGTTGGGAGGCTGCCAGTGCAGAGAAGGAAGGTTGGAAATTCTGTGACTGGGTCATGTTTGAGAGAGAGAGAGAGAGAAAGAGAGAAAGAGAGAGGGGGGAAACTGTGTAAAAGGCAAAAACTGTTGTGTGTTTGAGAAAGAGGGGCAAGAAAGAGAAAGGAAAAAAAAAATTCAGGCCATTCGAGCCCTGTTTTTTCGAGCGACGTAGCACGGTTGCTCTTCTTTGCCCCTCTCTCTCAAACACACAACAGTTTTTCCTTTTACACAGTTTCTTGTCTCTCTCTCTCTTTTTCAAACATGACCAAGTCACAGAATTTCCAACCTTCCTCCTCTACACTGGTAGCCTCCCAACCCACCTATCCGTTTCGTGAAGTTCCAACCTTTCTTCAACAACAACATACCAGCATGTTGGAAAAGTTTTGACATGGGTTATTTGAATTGGGTTTGAGTTTTGACAACATACCAGCATGTTTTAACTATTGATATGGGTTTGAAAAAATTGGGTTTGAGTTTTGACATGGGTTATTTGAAAACCCAAATTTTAGCACCTATTATTCCACTTATTTTTCTTCTTGTCTATCTAAAACATGTGTTATTCGAATTGGGTTTGAGTTTTGACATGGGTTTGAAAGAATTGAAGCAGAAAGAGATGAAAACAAGAGAAACATATTTAAGAGAGAGAGAGAGAGTGAGTGAGTTTGAAAACAAGAGAAAGGCTATGTAGAAATTGTTCTTTGAAGGTTGTTGTTCAGAGACAACCTTGTCAAAGTTTGAGATCGAAAAAAAAAATCAAATCCAAAATCAAAACCAAACCCAAGGAAGAAGAAGAAGATCATGGCGAAGATTCAGCTGAAGATCCACAGCCCCACAGTCGAAGATCAAGCTTCGGTCTCTCGGTCCATGGCGGTGGGTTGGGTTGTGGTTCAACCGAAGATCAAGTTTTGGCTTCTCTTCTCTTCCTCTGGCCTCTTTGTTTCTCTCTCTTTCTCTCAAACCAGTTTCGAGGAAGAAGGAAAAAGAAAAAAAGAAAAAAAAAAAAAAGTGCCTCGGGGCATTCGAGCCACTGTAATTTCGAGCTCCCACGCATTTTTCAAGGAAGAGAGAGGAAAAAGAAAAAGAAAAAAAAATCGTGCCATTCGAGCCCTGTTTTTTCGAGTGATGTAGCATGGTTGATATTTGTATCCCTAATATTCCTTCCATATTCCATTTGTTCCTGTTTTTCCAATTCCAATGTGTATGTTTGATTTGAGGTTTTTAGATTAAGTTTTTTGAAAATTAAATTTTTTATTTTTCGTGTTGTTTTGTTTTTAGTGAATATTTTTAAAATTTTAAGTATTTTTTTTTAACTTTTTTAGATGGATCTTACTTAGATATATCTAAAAAGTAAAAAATTTGTGAAAGTATATTTTAAAAAATTAATAAATACATAAAAATATGAAAAATATATTGAATTCTCGTATTTTTAAAAAAAATATTTTTAGTAATTAGTGAATTTTTAAAAGATTTTTTTTACAAAAATTATACTTTTTGTGTATTTATGTTAGGTGTGTTTAAAAATTTAAAAAAAATTACTTAAAATATTAAAAAAATTTCAATAAAAAAAAAACACAAAAAAAAAAAAAAACAAGAAAATAGAATTTTTTGAAAAGTGTTTTTGAAAAACCAAAAACAAGCAATGGTTTTAATGCTTGCATTGACTAAAAAAAAACTGGTGACCATACCAAAAATTTTCCATGACAAGTGCAGGTTTGAGCTGGGATTGGAGAAACCGGATCCAAGGAGAGCAGTACACAGCGCGCTCACGATTGCGATTGCATACATCGTGGGTGGAATAGTCCCCCTAATCCCATACATGTTCATTCCAATCGCCAGAAAGGCTGTGATCGCATCAGTAATCTTAACTCTAATCGCGTTGCTAATTTTTGGCTATGCGAAGGGTTACTTCACCGGAAATAAACCCATCAAGAGTGCACTGCAAACAGCGTTGATCGGAGCGGTTGCATCTGCAGCTGCATTTGGCATGGCCAAGGCTGTCCAAAGAGGATAGTTAGTCCCCCTCACAAAGTGAATGCCTGAATAAATAGCTCTTTTAGCAAAGTTATAAATTCTATTCTAGCTTTGTATTGAACTCCAGAACTGCTTTCAGTGTGCTTTGTTGTTAGGTTTATTTTTAATCATGTTTGAAGCAGATTTATGAGGCAGGCACAGGTCTAGTCCTGGCTGGTAAAATGTTGATTGAATTATGACCCAAAAAAGAAAGAAAACAAAGCAAAACAAAATGAAGAAAAGTGAAAAAGGATACAGAAAAAAAAGAAATAAAAATCCAAATTGGCTAAGCCATGATCACTTGGCAGTTGTTTAGTAATGTTTATATTTATAGTTTTCTTTGTATATTTATAGAATTTTGAAAATTGTAAAGAAAAATTCGTTTGTTGTCTACTTATTTTCAAGAAGTTGTATACAATTTACAAAATTTAGTAAATTTTTGTAATCACAAAAAGTTGGTTTCACTCAATTTATGATGGTAAATTACACTAGCCCCCTGTATAAGTCTAAAATCACACTTGCACCCCCTGTTTTTTCTGAAAGCACATTGACCTCTCTTGCCAGCTAACACCGTCCAATGTAAGGGTAAATTTACCATAATACCCCATTATATCCCACACATTTACAACGTCTCTCTTCTTCTCGTTCTTTTCAATACTCTCTCGCAATGTGAAAATTAGAATTGTTAAACGAATCAAATTACTTAAACTCGACTCGCATTCGACTAAAAACTCATTTGAGATCTGCTTGTTATGTAAATAAGTCAAACTTGAATATAACTTTAACATCGTTAAGTTTTTAAACCAAACTTAAACAACTTAATGCATGGGTTGATAAGTTTATATACATTATAAAAAAAATCAAGTTATTCGAGCACAACTCGTGTTTGACTCATTAAAAACTCGTTCGAGATCAGCTCGTTTTGTAAACAAGTCAAGTTTAAATATATTTTGAAGTTTATTAAGTTTTTAAGTCAAGATTGAACAACTTACTAATCGGCTCAACTCAGTTTGTTTTCAACCCTGGCGACAACAACATCCCTAAACCTTTATTCCAACATCTCTCCACCCCCATGTTCACTAGATAACCCGCAACAATCCTGAGTCCTTCCATGGGATTGTCATATCGTAGTCCCCCACATGGCCGATGCATTCCTTCCACCACCATTCCTACCATGTCATGGCTCCTCAATCCTCCACGCCATCCACCCCTATAATCTCACCCTTCTAACCCCCAAATACCTATGAGACAACCCAAATCCACCAACAATTTTCCCTGCAATGACCCTTGCAATTGCAACATCTCATCTCCATCCTTCACGAACTTAGACCCATCATTTGTAGCTACTAAGTTCTATTGGTGGTTGTAGAAGTCATCAAGGTTGGAGCGGTGGCGCATAGCAGTATGATAGGTGATCAGACAGTGAAATGAAGCGTTGTGAAGAATGGGGTTGGTAGGTGGTCGCATTGATGCCCATGCCCTATAACCATGAAATTGTCAATTTTTGTCTCTTTCTATCTCTCTCTTGATTTGGGTGTTGTGTTACATGAATTTAGGGGTCTTAATAGTAAGTTTGAACTCTCAATTCTATGTTTGTGTTTGTGGATTTGGGTGTTTATTAGGTTTTGTTTGTGTTTGTGGATTTGAGTGTTTATTAGGGTTTGTTGCAGGTTTCAAAGACCATGGTGACTTGGGTGAGCTGTGGTGGCAATTGTGTTCGATTGTGGTGGTGATTTTTTTGCATTTATTGCATTCTGTTTCGTGTGCGATTGGGAGATGGTTTGAAAGGCGTTTGGTGTTGGTGGAGGTGAGTGTAGCATGACTGTGTTAGGTTAAAAAAAATGCATATTGGTTGTTTTGGAACTATGTGGGAGTGTTTGGGGATGGAGGACACAGGGAATGGTGGTTCAAAGTAGAGTGTAATGGTAGGTAGTGATTAGGATGAGAGAGATGCATTTGGAGTTTATTTTGATAATGTTTTTGTTTTATGTTACAAGGGCAAAATTGGAATTTTAAGTAATGTCTTTGCTTTTCTGTGAAGTTTACGAAGGAGAAGGTGAACCCATCTACAAATCTATCTATGTATTATATAAGGGGAATGAGATTTTTAATAAGAAGGTTTGTGAAAGTTTTGAAATCTCAGATTATTAATTTTTGTGATTTTAAAAATATTTAAAAATAATTTTATTCGCCAACAAACTAATTATAGATAAAAAAAAAACATTTAAAATTTTGAATTACAAATTTCTAAAATTTCTCTCTCTAATATTTTTAACTTTCCTAAATCTCATCTCATAACAAAGTTATAGCGACCTCGGTCTTTTCCCATTTGATTATTGTATCCGGACTTAGGTTCCGTAGACTCTGTCATTGTATAATTGTTGTTGTTGTCCCTTATTTGCTCATTTGGACTTATAGGATGTGTTGGGCAGGTTTGTTTCAGGTTGGTTGGGTTTAGAAACCAAGTGTTGCTGTCCAGAATTTTGGATCTTCGCTCGAGCGAGGAGTTTGTCGCTCGAGTGAGATGTTATTTTTGGTTCTTCGCTCGAGCCGGGGTTTGGTAGCTCGAGCGAGAGGTTGCGTCTGATTTGGACCTATAGCTGTGCATTCTTGGCTCGAGCGAGCTTTTCTTCGCTCGAGCGAGTTAGTTCGTTCTTCGCTCGAGCATTAGTTCTTTCGCTCGAGCGTGAGTCGGGTTACAGACCTGAGGGTTTGAGTTCTTCGCTCGATCGAGTTTTCTTTCGCTCGAGCGAGCTTTTGAGTTGTTGGCTCGAGCAAGGTTTTCTTGGCTCGAGCGTATCTTTTCTGTGTCTGGTCGCTCGAGCGACCAAGTCTTCGCTCGAGCGAGCCTGTCAGGTTTAAATAGGCAGCAGCGTGTTTCAGATCTGTTTTTCATACACTTTCATATTCCAAAACCCTAGTTACGAGTTTTCTCTCCCTATACACACCTTCTCTCTTAGGATTGATCTTCTTAGGGTGTGTTTCTACCCTAGATCCTTCATTAAAAAGATAAAGTGAGTCGAGGGCTTCCATTTAATCTGAACATTTGGCGATTTGGAGCACTTTGATTTTTGGGTATTCATCTCTTTCTTCTCCATTTGGGTTGTTCTCTTCGAGGTAGGGATTTCCTACTCCATTTTATAAGTTTTGATCTAAGTTTTGGTATTTTGATATGTTGGGGATACTTTGGTAATTTTGGGAAAAACCCTAGTTGTATTATTAAATTAATTTGTATAATTAATTCATGGAATTGGGAAAAGATGGTTAAATTCATGGAATTGGGGAATTCATTGATTAAATGGCGTAGTTGGATAATTTGAGTCATATGTCTATTGAATTGTTGACATAGTTATTTTCAGTTTAGAAATAACTGTTTTGGGCTATCGGTGGAAGATAGTCGTGATTGTTGTAGACATTGCATGTGGATTAGGAATAACTGAAACTAATCACATTGGTTAAGTCATTAATTTTGACTATTGCATTGATACAGAAAATACGTGTATTGATTGAGCATTGCATTTGCATACATTGTTTTGTGTTGGAGGAGATAGGGGATGTACTCCACGGTTTAGGGGAAGATAGGGGATGGACCTCTAAACCGGATTTTGTTTGGGAGGAGATAGGGGATGGACTCCATTAGCATCACTTTTATGTGTGCTTATCTATATTGAAGTGTTTTATTGATACAGCACTAAAATGTGTATCAATCTGGAAGTATGAAGTGTTTTGATCTGAGCTTGAGTCTCATATGTTTGTTGTAAGTTTGGCCAGGTTCTGAGCCATGTTGATAAAATTGGAAAGTAAAACATGTGTTAGACAATAGTGTCATGAGACTGTAAAATGAAGTAATTGATTATCTTGGTTAACCATCTGTTGAATGCTATTGCTTTATTCATTGCTTATATGTGGTTTAGTATATCTCTACTGGGCTGTGGCTCACCCTTTATGGGAACATCATTTTCAGGTTCAGGTGATAAGCTACCTCCAAGGACTTAGCTTGGGAGGGTTCAGTTTCTGGATTTTGAAGAAGACTATCTTTAGTTAATTGTCTTTATTAATTAGTACATGTAAACATTCAAACCTAGGGCTTTTCTTGTATTGAGTTAGAACTCATATTTTGTATCCAAGTGTTGGCTTGGAAGGATGTAAGCTTGTAAGGCATTTTATTCGATGTTACATGTAATGCTTCTATTTAGTAATACTCTGATGAATGAATTGATAAATTGTTTTCTTTAAATAATGCATGTCAATGATATATATATATATATATAATGGGTTTATTTTTGAGGGCGTTACAAAAGTAACTATACATTAAAAGAAAAAAACACAAATTACCAAAAAAAATAAATAATTATAAATTATAAATTAAAAAAAACGCAAAACCACAATTGTTAATTTTTGTAATTTTAAAAATATTTAAAAACAGTATCATTGGCTAACAAAATAACTATAGATTAAAAAAAAAACTAAAATTGCTAATTTTTGTAATTTTGAAAATATTTAAAAATAATATTATTTGCTAACAAAGTAAATATAGATTTAAAAAATAATAATTGAATTACAAGTTCCAAAAAACTCTCTCATAATATTTATTTCTTTCCTAAATCTCATAATCTATCTATCTATGCTATATATTATACCAAAGTGACTTTTCATGTTAAAGGCCCTAAGTGTTTCAAAACCTTAAATCTAATTTTTTGAATTTTTGATTTTTATAAAAAAAAAAATTAAACCATCTATTGGCTATTCCACTTATATAAATATTAACCTTCAAAAATATTTAATTCAAATATATTGCCGATAAAAAGAAAGAAAGAAAGAAAAAAAATATATAATTCTCAACCTCCCACTCCTTCTCAAAATAAATCAAGCTTTTAGTTAAAAAAAATATAAATCTCATACAATCTTCTCTCTCCTAAAATAAATCTAATGAAAAAGAATCTCTCTCACCTCCCATAAAATGTATATTATTAATATCTTTCATAATTAGTCTGATCTATATAAACATAAAATTAAACCTAACATAAAATAAAAATTAAACCTTATATGTAGATTCTCTCTCTATTCCATAATTAAACACAATTTTATTCCCAAATAAATTTAAGCATATCTATACTATATATAATTTTTTTTTTTAAATCTCATAATTTATTATTTTTTATAATTCCATGATTTATAATTTCGAAAAGGAAAGATAAAAAAAATTATTCTTGTGCATTTTTTTTTTCTAACCAATTCTTTTTTCTATCCAAAAATCCTAGCCATCATACATTATATTTTTTTCCAAGTCATTCATGTTTTTCTCGTCCTATAAATATTATATTCATGAAACAATGAAACCCATTCTTTAATCTATTGTATTATTTAAATAGACTCTTTTATCTTTTAGGTACACCATTTTTTTTGCTTCTTATTTTAATTATTTATTTTTTATCTATGACCACTTTTTAAATTTTATATTTTGTGTGTCATTTCTCCATTCTCTATACCAACCATTATCTATTTTTTGTTTATAACTATTTTTTGTTAGTTAACATTGTTTTACCAGAATTTTTATATTAAAATGGCGTAATAGAGTCATTTGTATAATAAAAAATATGTCACTCATTATAAAGTGATAAATCAAAATCCAAACAAAATCATTATTAATAAGTTTTTTGTATTGATTTTATATTTATATATGATTACTTCTTTAAAAAAAATTTACTTTAATATTTTTTTGATATCATGATATGTGTTAATTGACAGTTAGTGCACAACATTACTTCAAATGTATATAATAGTTTTTTAAAGCTATGAAAAGAAAATATTAATTTTAATTAATTTTTTCAAAACTGTTAAAAGTATTAGTCAATTATTTAATTATTTCCTTTTAATATGTTCAGCTCCTCTATTCTTTTATGATACTTTTCTCTCTACTCCACTATGAGTTCATATGTTTTTAGAAAAAAATCATATGTAATTCAAAATTTTGAATTTTTTTATATAGAAAGTTAAAAAATAAATTTTACAATTTAAAATATAGCTATGCAAAACCATATCATTTTTAAATATAGCTATAATTATAAATAATTTTAATCAAACAATTACCTATCCTTATTTATATTATTATATAAATAAAAATGTTGTACGATAATTGAAATTCAAAATCCTAATCTATTTTTTTTCCAAAATTTAAAATTGTTAAAATGTAAATGTTGCAATATCATTAATTTCTTACTATTATAAATTTTATTTTAAATCTTATAAGATTTGTTCAATGACTAATATTCAATTTTTGTAAAAATATTCAAATATATTCCTTCCAAAAGTTAATATAGCAAGTCTACAAAATCATATTTTAAAACTCAAAATTATTAATAATTTTATTTATTTTTATTTTTGTTTTAAATAAGCACGTTAAAGTATAAACAGATATCTAAATAAAATTATACTCATTAATAAATATGACATTAATTTTAATTGCAACCACATCTTTTTAAAATCTTTATTCATTTTTTAACTTTTTTTTTATATATTTTAAATTACATGTCATTACATGTTACGATAATTCTTTCTTACTCATTAAGTTTTTAACAAAAACCAATATAACAATTTTTTAAAATTCATATATTTTTATTCTAAAAATAATGAAGTATTAGAACTATATCATTTTTTTTTATTATAAAAAAATATAATTTTAATTGTTAATTGTCAATATGACAATTTTAAATTATCTATACTATATATTATAGTAAATGAATATTTAAAACAAAACTTTTAAAATTATATATAAAATTTTATTTACGAGAGATAAAATACAAAAAATTAAAATAATTATTTAAATAATATATTATTTTATCCCGTGCATAGAATGGATGACCGGGCAAGTGATATTTTAAAATAGAAATGAGATATTACAGTGATTTCAAACTTACCTAAAAAACGTATATTGGACATAGTAGAATATGGGACTGACAAGACTCGAACTCTTGATTTTTAGTGAGGTGAAAGAGTTTGACAAGTTAACAATAAGGAACATTTTGAAAATTAATTGAGAACACTACATTCACCCCATTATTATAGTTTTGAAAAAGCCATACCATGTTACACTCATCATTCCATAGGGGATTTTTCAAAACTAAAACCAAAATGGACCAAATTGCATCAAAAGCCCCCCAAGAATTCAATCCCTATCAAAAGAACATAAGCCTCAAGTAATCTTCCAATAAATTGCTCTGCTTTGGTCAAGATTTTAAATATGACTTGTCTACTGATAAATATATATATATAAAATAAAGCAGGATGATTTTTGAATTTATTCTATACACCCTACTAAGATATTTAGATGGCTTAAATCTATTTAAATTATAAAACAATCACTGAAATATATTTTCTCAAAAAATATTTTACATATACATTTTATACTTTCTCGCTTCTCTCTCTCTCTTACTTTTTCCTTTTCTCACCCACTCTTCTATAATCTCATGATCCCATCTTTCTCTTTTTTTCTTTTTATTTTTTTATTTTCTATTGTTTTTATTTTTCTCTCTATTTGTTTATTTTTTTATTTTCTTCTTTTTGTATAATATATTTTACACATATTTCCATAGAAAGTATGTATGCCCATAATACACTAAGACATTATGGGTGTGTTTGATTGGATGGATTGGATAAGGAAGGATTAGAATCCATCGGACTTGAGTCCTGAGACTGTGAATCCCCCAGAATATTTGGTTGGATTGGATATGTATCTTGTGTTTGTTTTTTCATTAGATTAGATATTTTAAGTGAATCCAACATTTAGTTGGACGGACTGGATATGATAAATGAACAAAAAACTATTTTACCCTTTTTCAATGGTCATTTTACTAAGTAATAGCAATATTAAACATATCTTTAATATTTTAATTATTTTTAGCTAGATTAAATAAAAATTTATTTTATTTTATTTTTTACACAATCAAATAAATTTATTTTTTTTAAATTAAATAAATAAAATATCAATAAGAATATATGTTATTTTTTTAATTAAAATTTTAAATAAATTTGTTTTTAAAAATAATAATAATTAAACAATGAAATTAAATAAAACATCTATTAAATTTAAATAATGAAATTAAATAAAATATATACAAAATTTTAAAATAAAACATCAATAAAATATCTATAAAAAATTATTTTAAAACAATTAAATAAATAAAATATTAATAAAAAGTTAAATAAAATTATTTTATTTTTAAATTGAGACATTTAAATTTTATTAAATTTTATTAAATATAATACATAATTAAATAGTAAATGGTCAAAATGATCATTTTGCCACCTAATCCCAACATTGAATAATCCCCGAAAAATTGTCCCATACCTCCCTTAGGATACAATAGTCCCCCATATGGGGGATAAGGAATCCGTCCAGACTCCATGTCCAGCGGATTAAAAATAAAAACAAACGGCGAATTGTATGCTTCCCCTGGATTACAATCCACACAATAAATAGTCCCCCCTCTTATCCCTCCAATCAAACACACACATACAATTTCAATATAATTATATAAGCAAAAGCAATATTATATATATGCCTATGAAAATTATATGTATGTCAAGCACATCTATTTATCTAGCTATATATTATAAAAAAAATGAGTTTTCGTGAGGAATTTTGTGAGAATTTCAAAATTTTATAATAAATTTGTGATTTTATCAAATTAAAAAATAAATTTAAATAGTGTTAAGATTACAATTATTTTCTAATCTTAATATTATTTACACTGTACCTCATGGCACGGGCATACGTTAGTATATATATATATATCATAAGATGATTCTGTTGTACTAAACAATATGCTACAAAAAATTTCACACATTGTGGTGAATGCCTAAAAAGCCATTTCACAAGTACAACAATACCCTTCAATTGAGAGCTTAGACATACCAAATAAAACCACAAGTTTCTAGTTTTTCATCTTTCTTTTTTTCAATATATATATATATATATATAATTTGATTAGTAATCCAGCATGTCAACTTGTTTTCAGCAAGAAGCGGGAAAGTTTACCCAAAACGAATTCAATTGTACTTGGCATATGGGAACAACTGTTGAGAAGGTCTGTAAACAACCATAGAACATGTATATATGTACTGTAAGTTCCATAATACTGAGGAACTATCCAACTGATATAGCAACATTTTTTTTTTCCCCTCGAAGGAAAAAAGGGAAATTACAAAGAGCATTTATAACTCCTTCCTTGAATTCAGTTTCTTCAAAGAGCTGTAGAGAAATGACAAATCACAAAAGAAAAAGGAAAACTTACTACTATGCTGATCCCCAAAAACGAATGTAAGAGAGAGAATCCCGCCACGTGCTTATATCTGAAACTGGCACACAAGAAACAAAGCAACCGTCAGTAAAGCAGAAGAAGCAATAATCCCGATCTCCATCAGCAAGGATAAAGAATAGTTCACAAACATTTTTAATAACAAGTTGAAGAAAACAAACTTACTTCAATCTGATAACAATCGCATAAAGCCATGGTCGTGCAGTCAAAATATGTTTTTTTCGATTATGATTTGTGCCATAGTGGCTATAGAAGTACCAAAAAGCTTCAGAAACTTTCCTAATATTCTTCACTGTCAAAGTAAAACACGTTATGGTGTTTGGAGGTCGCATTCAGAAGCTAGAAGTCCCATTTGATCGGTTAGAATTTCCAAATTTTGGTTTTCACCCAGTTGAGTTCCAAACACCATTCTTTCCATCTCTTCAATTTCCATTCCAGAATCAAGTTCTGCATTGTCATGCTCATCTTCTTCCTTATTCTCTGTCACTGGACTAGACAAAAGAAGCTGTTCCAAAATAGAGTCGTCATCAGACAGATATGGAAGAGAAATCGGCCCGTGACTTTCCGAGGAAAGTAATTTTTCATCCAACAGTCCTGAGGGGAAATCAATATTCATAAAAAAATCTCTCAGTTCATCGGAAGAAAGCTCTGATTCCAATGATGTTTCTGAATCTAAAGTTGGCGTGCATAGTGGTTCGGGAGATTGATCCATTGGCGGCTGATACCTCACTATTGTTCCATCAGAAGGAACCGTTACGTGATCATCCGTAACTCGCTTGAGTACACTCATGTTTGATTCAGCCATTCGCCAATTATTTTCTTTTGGCTGAAGCAGCTTAATCAAAAGCCCAGGACTTTGCATGGCCATCACTATAAATGAGAGCATTTGCTGTTGATTTTTTTCCATACCTTTAAGTTGCTCTCCAAGGACTACCAGCTTGCTCTGCGAGGTCTGCTGGTGCTGCCTGAGCTTAATGAGCTCCTGCATGAGAGCGTTCTTACCAGTCTTGAGACTCTCAACTTCTTTCCACAACCTGACATACTTGTCTTCTTCATGTGCTTCAACACTCTTGTCCTTATGCTCAGACGATTTCTCACATGCTCCAACACTCTTGTCCTTTTGCTGAGATGATTTCCGCTGAGCCATGACCTGAGACTGTTTCCTTCTACAGATATTGTTCAACAACTGCTTTTGGCCTTTGACAAATTGATCGTTCGCAAATTCCCAGTGATCAGTATCAATTTTTCTGAAGCCCTGCATATTTAGGAAAATGTCTATAAGCTCATAATGGAACTTCAGAAAATGTCATACATAATAATCAAAACATGTAAAATTGATCGTCTGCCTTTTGTATACCTTTTGTATACATAATTTCATTGTCAACCTTGACTCTATCAAAGGCACATTTGTCTCCCTTTTTATGTATTGTGGATTTTAAACGATTTGTCTCCAAAAGAGGAGTACAACCAAGTGAGAAAAACCTTAAAAGGCATCAATGAGTGAAATTGTGATGAGTCGATGATGTGTTGAAAGGCTAGTATTTCCACGGCACACGGAGTCTTTTTCCATTCAAGAGAGAGTTCATATAGAACATAGAAGAAGAGAAAAAAAACAATGATCATGACACAACTATGATTGTTTGAGGCTAGAAAAAGCATTTGCTTTGCTAAATGGAAATTCCTTCAACTGGCAACCAAGAAAAATCTTGTAACACAACGCTCTACTTGTTTAGATGTAAAACATTTCCTGAAACAAATGTTTTTTTGATTGAGTTTTAAAATCAGTAAAATAATTTATTTGTACAACATTCTACCTCCCATAACCCAAAAAAATAACTTGCAGATGCAACTTCCATATGCTGTTTTGCTAAATAGTATAAATGCCTCTATTCTCATTCATGAACAAAAGAATTGAATGTTAGCCTTCCACACCCCTTCTGTTCTCTAATCTCAATGGAACATTTTCAATGAAAGCAATTATTCTTTGAATCAGTTTTTGGCGGATTTTATTATTTCACTTCTTTGTTTTGCATGGGAAAATTTTGAGGTTCTGAAATAGTACTTTCAACGTCTTTGAACTGTTTGATAAAACATCTCTCCTACATGAGTTTTGTTGAGTAGCTTTGGCAAACACTAGGCAAGCAAATTTTACATGAAAAATATTTCACAATAGTAAATGTTTTACATTGAAGCAAGTGAAGCATAAGAATCAAGGGATTTAGAGGATTGAATAATGAATGAATTTATTAATGCTATTCAATGTACAATTTGATGTGAACTCATTAGGGTCGTGAAAATAAAAAGGCTTACATGATGAGATAAAAATGTGAAAAGGGAATTCTAAGGGATCAAAACGAGGAATGAGTTTCTTATTTATAATATTGTTACGATGGTCAGTGCAAAAGCCTTTTGTCCTTTAACTGCGACAGAGATTAGATCTAAAATAGAGTTGTATCAACTTGCTTAGAGCGAAATGTCATCTGGAGGAGTGCATTTTACTAGTCAATGCATTTGAAACTGTGTCTTAAAGCCAATACAATATTGTATTCACCTTCTTATTATCAAAGCAACAAACTGATTAGCATTAACAAAGCCAAAAGAAGAGTTGGTAATTTTATTTCCATGTTCAATTGCAAAATATCGTGACTACAGTCTACAGATATGAGCATTGTCATCAAAACAAAATATGCTAGCAATCTCATAAGATTCAAGGGGAGGTATTTATCCAAAAAAAAAAAAAAAAAAGATTCAAGGGAAGGTAATAGCTCTTGAACCCAAAGGTCGTAATCATATTACAGTTGTGGTAAATGAAGTCTTATTTGCATTAGGAGCCGAGCTGAGCTAAGAAATTCCTAGCCACTTTCTCAAGTGCAAGTTTACTGCACCCAATAAGTGCTTGCCCAGTATTCATTCTAAGTGGAGAATGCGCTTTTTGAAAAGCTTTTATTAAGTATTTTTTTTTTTTTGAAATGCCCAAGGCTACAAACAAACTGAGTTCTTCACGATCACTCGAGCTCAGATCATTCAAGTTCACTGCGCCCACAAACATTCGCTCATTTAGTAAACAAACCAAGTTCAAGTAAACCTGGCTTGACTCAATTAAATTTGCTCTAATTAATGGAAAATGTGTTTTACAGTGTGTGTGGTTTCTCATTTGTGTAAGATATTCATGCAAGTTTGCTATTTTATTAAGAGAATTGATAAGAACTTTATTAAAAATAGACACCCGTAAACAACCAGTTCTCCATAAACCAGATACAACACACAATATCGATTACCAGCTAACAGATTAACATGACTTACGAGCCAGGGGGGAAAAATTTTCAATTATGTTCAGTTGTTTATAGGAGTGTACACAATTTTCCATAGACTGCTTTCAACCAGTACTAGCTCACGTCATGAGGCTTAACCTGCCTTTTACAAAGAGTATTTGATGGTTCTTTGATTTCACTCAAAAATATATTGCATTGTTTTTCACGTTTAAGTTAAGTTCCCTTCATGTGACAATCTTTTATGTAACTCTTCCTTTATATCATCCCTTTTAAATTAATTTGAGATCAAAAGCTGAAATGTTTTTTGGGAGTGATAAAGACAAAGCTCTCTAATACATGTAAGAATTAGGTTATGAAGAAGGTCGTTCCTATATTTTCTCGCAATTCTACATTTTTGCTTGCGTTATAGAATAGATAACTGCTTCAGTGGTCTCTTCTCCTTCATCTTCTTTTTCTTTTATTGGCCCTGTTTGGCAATGTGTTTTTTGGCTAAAATAACCAATAAAGACAAAATAGGCTAAAATAGCCAATAAGACAAAATGTCACATCCAAACCATAATCATTTCACTTTTCTCTCACAACCATCAAATCAACTATAAAAAAAGCCAATCAACTTCCCAAATACAACTTTTTTAGCTAGGCTAAAATAACCATGAAGTCAACTAAAATAACTAACTTACCAAACGAGCTCATTATTTGGTATTTCATTGAATATTTTTTGAGCATTTAGTCCATCATGATAAAATGTTTTGCTTATATGTTATGTATTCTATTAGTTTTGGTGGAGCATGAGCTCTCACTAGATATTAAAATTATTACTAATCAGTATTTTAATCTATTAAACGTTGGCCCAAGCAAGGATCATAAATTCATTTCAGTATGTTGTTTCGATTATCTTGGAAACAAAGATGTTTCATAATCTTTTCGGATGGAAACGTTTTGGAATCATTTCAGAAATGTAACAGAAATGAAAAAAAATTGAAAACGTTTGAAAAATGTTTAGAAACAAAAACTAAAACCTATATAAATGTTAATAGATTCTCAATAATTAATTAATTGAACATGTTGAGGTCTATAAATATTAGAAGCTTATATACAAAAGGTTGAAAGGCTTAGGTGGGGAATTAGGTTGAACATTGTAAGAAAAAAAAAGATTAAATGCAAAATTCTAGTAGTAATATTGATGGGGAAAAAAAAGAAAAGAAAAAGTACTTTTCAGTAACAAAGAAAGAGAACAAATGACTTAATCATTCTTGTTTCATCTACTCCATTCTATCTCACCTCTTCTCCTTTTTAGTTTCTCAGATTCTCTAATAAATTTAATATTTTTCTTTATTCTCAAATTTTATTTTGGCAAAAAGAGGAAATAGAAACTAGCATTGTTAAATATTCTTAATAGATGTCAAAAGAACTCATTATTTCGATATGTTTTGGTGCATTTCAATATGTTTCGGTGAAAACACTTGAATTTCGGTATCCCACTAATGTTTTGTTTTTGTTTCCTAGAAAATGAAAATGTTTCAGTTGTTTCAAAGGAAAAGAAAAGGTGAAATTTATTCTTCATGCCCAAGTGGTAAAAGACTGGGGTTTCCGTAGGTGTATGTTCTAAGTTTGAAATAGCATAACAGTAGAAAAATGAAATTGCAAAACTACTATTGATTAGTAGTTTACATTTGTTTATATACTCATTTATTTTTATTTACATTTATTTATTTTTCCTTTAACCGCTTTACGTACCTGACTTTTACAAATGGAGAAGTCACCATCATCTGATTTTGGCTAAATGATTTTGGAATGAAATGCAAACATCACACTTTCCGTCCAAATTGACAGAAAGGATAAGCCTTGAGCATTGTGGCACGAAAATCAACCATGTCCCTTCAAATTTGATGTGGGGAAAAGACATCAATTCCCTTATTTGATTAACACTAAAACTAGCAACTCCTACTCATTTCATTACATATCTACCACATTGCCCTCAGCTATGTGCACGCTTACCAATTACTTGGAACATTTAGATCCGCGCTATGAGGTTGTGCCACCGATTCCTTTTCCACATAAGGTGTTTGCTAGTAATATGGAGATGTTTTCCTTCATATATTTGGAAGTAATTTGGACCAATCCCACATTTAATATGAAAAATAGTCTAGGACCCTTGAAAGCTCTCAAGTTTTAAGATAACAAAACAAGTATTATAGAAGGTGCATTACCAAGTAACTTAGAATCTATCCTTACTCCTTCAGTTTCCCATGACATTAGCAACACATCAATGTCCCCAACCTAAGAAATAATTCTAATATTAGCAACTATGAACCTTGTACATTGCATCTCTTTCCACTATATAATACCAAGTCACACACACTCCCATTGTTGAGCTAAATATCAAAGTAATTATCAAAATTTCATGAATTATCTACCACACAAAGTAACTAATAGCACAAAAACACCCAATAACAACTAAAAAGAAGACAAATTAACATGTCACCAGAAAACTGTCACCGACTATATCTCCACCTATGGCTAGGCTAATTACAAGCGTGGGGACCATGTAGCAAGTGAAGCCCCCTAAAACAAGTTTTGCAGTAAACCACATTATTTCCCAATTATAACATTCAATAAGCAATTACAGAACCAAAAATCGACAATCGAAACTTGAAAGTGAGCATGATCACAATCAATAACTTTAACCCATATAAAAAAGCCCAAAAATAAAAGTACAAGGAAGAGAAAGCTCACATAGATATTGAGTTGCCTAATGAAGCTAGAGAAATTCTTGTGCTTGAAGTACTTAGGAAGCAATTCGGTTTCAAACTCGGTGACATCCGATATGACGAAGCTATCACCAGTCAAAGAACTCCACGAAATCACTGAGTCCGTGGACTGATCATCCACCATCTCATAGCATTTCAACAGAAAAGGCGGTACCACAGATCCATTATTCTCGGCCGATTTCACCATAATTCACCGATCAATCGATTCCAACCTAACTCTATCCAATTCAATTAGAAAAAATAATCAAAAGCTGCTTAGGGTTTTACGATCTTATCAACTCAATTTGTCAGCAAAATGGATGTGTTTCGGTGAAAACTAAAACGAAAGAGATCTGTGTTTGTAGATATAGAAATGTGTATGGTTATGAAAAGAGAGAGAATTGAGAGGGAAAATGGGAGGAAGGAGACGAAGAGAGACTTGAAAGTCTCCAAGAAGCTACTTCGCAATTGTAAACACGGCAAGTTTTGGATATTTATAGAGAGAGAGAGATATTTTTTTTTTTTTTTTTTTTTGTTCTTGTGTGTGTGGAGACTTGAGAGAGAAAATATCTTGGGCTGTTATTGGGCCGGGTTTATCCCGAACCCGTGCCTCTGAGCAGGTCTTGACTGGGCCTAATATGTGAAACTGGGCTGGATGGCCCGACCCAACTCAAATTTTAAAAAATGAGACTTGCGTGCAAGTCTTAATAATAGGTAAGTTTATTATCCAATCTTATAACAATTATTGGTATTTTTTTATCAAATATTATTAAAAATATCACTAATTACTAATTTTCAGCGTCAGTTCAAAAATTTTGTCACAAAAATTGTCACAATTATAAGTATTAGCAATAGTTTAAAAAAAAGATACTAATTTTTAACTTCCAATAACAGTTTGAAAAATTCGTCACAGAAAAATGTTACTAATTATAAATTTTAGTGACAATTTATAAAAATCATGAAAGTTACTAATTATCAATTTTTAACGATATATGCAAAATATCGTTACAAAAAGTTATTTTTTGTGACGATTTTCCTAAGACTTGTTTTCAATAAAAGCTTATGGGAATTAAGTCTAACTATTAGGACCTATTGATAGTTTAGCCTTAAAAAAAAAAAAAAAGAAAGAGAGAGAAATAACAAATTAGTGTTATTTTGGAAAAATAATTACAGATTAATGATAAATTTTAGAAAAAAGTTTGAGATCCCTAGTAAAATCCTCATAATTTCACCCACAATAATGTGAAATGATAAATGTCAACTTTTGATTTGTCACATACTCAATTATATAGGGTTTTACTTCATTGCCACATCATTGATGGTGTATTTGAGGGTCTCAAATGTAGGTCTCTACCATTACTCTTGTAACGCCCCAAAAAAATAACGATGACTATCTTATGATGTTCAATAGAAAACACCAGCTTGGGAAATATTAACCTTTTATTTATATTTCTTTATCGTACAAAGGATGACATATGTATAAATACATTCATAAATCCTAGATCATGAATCTATAGCATATGCCATGTATGAGCGAATTAAAAATAAAATGGAATACAGATAAGTTTATGTCCTAATGGCTACATCTTTTCAAGACATTGCTCGGTTATAATAAAGTGGATCAAGTCCAAAATAATTAAATGCCCGAGACTTGTATAAAAGATAATTACAATAATAGGAACAAAAAAGAGCCTTTAGCTCCATGGTCCTTCCAAGTTAAGTCTTTAGTAGAGACATATCATCAGTACCTGAAAGTTGTTTTCCACATAGGGTGAGCTAAAACTCAGTAGAGATACTCGAACACAACATTTAAATCTTAACAAAATCATATGGTGATTACAATGCAATGCCATGCCATTTTTCCAAAATATCGTGCTTCATTTTTCAAAACAGTGCCATGACTCTATTATATATGATTCAATTCAATAAACAATACTTTTTCAGTTTAAAAAACAGGCAGTGGATGCAAAATACTAGGAATCTCTATGTACGTGTCTGCTTAGTAGGCCATACAAGCACTACCAAAGCTATTTTACAAGACTAATCGGAAGGATTGACACCTAATCATGTGGGTTTCTGGACTTTTACTAAGGATATACAGGCCAACATAATAACCACAACCACACCCCTAACCAGATTTACCAAGGTATGCATCTATTTTTTTTCAAAACAATACATTTTCAATGTTTAATAATGAAACAATGCTCAATGCAAGATGTATGAGTAATTAGTTTCAATTAAACTAATCCTCAAGCAATTTTTACAACAATCAAAACTATCCTCCACCGATGGCTCAAAACAGATATATCCACTCAATATATAAATTTCCACAAGTATAATCTCATAATATTTCAAATGGGAGTGATACATATATCCAACTCCACCCTCATTATCAACATATATATTCGTTTCATCCTTTTAAAAACCCAACATCATTCATTTTTCTTTCATAAATCAAACATTTATGATTTTCAAATCACACACCCTTTACTTTCAAAAACACTTTTAAAGAAGGTATTTCTAACATTTCAACATAACTCAGCAGTAAACACGTCCCCACAACCTTTCTCAAGAACTCGTTTGAAAACCCCTCTTTTACATTTTAAAATTTAAACCTTAAATCAAAATCCCCATTTCCCAAATCTCAATACATGACAAGAAACACATAACTAAGTTAAGAATCATACTAGAAGGTTGAAGAAATCTCAACTTCAAGATTAGAAGAAGAAAAGAGCAAGTGTCAAAGTTCAGTGAAGCCGAAAATGAAATCTATTCCGATTAGATTGACCCCTTCAAAGAGCTCTAAGTTGTACTCCAAAGCACAGTGGTGATGAAATCAATGGATGAGGGTGTATAGGAAGGTTTTAAGTAAGAACTAGGGAGAGAATGAGAAGAAATTAGGTTTTGAAAGGTTTTAGAGAGAGAGAGAGGAAATAAAAAAGTGACAAAAATTCATTTTCCCTGAATTGATATATGCACAAACCACTCGAGTGACCAAACTACCGCTTGAGCATCAGACACAATAAGTGACACCGCTTGAGCAACTGAAAACACAGCTGAAGTGCACAATATCCCCCTCACAAAAATTTTACAAACTGCAGAAGACCGCTTGAGCGCAGGAAATACTGTTCAAGCGAAGATCACCCTACTCCTAGAAAATTTGTAGACCTACAAAAATACTGGGAGATCTCAAAGACCGCTCGAGCAACCAAAACACCGCTCGAGCAAAGAAGATATGGATTGGATAGCAACTTTTTTGAAAAACCAACTTCCAACCTGTTTCAAACATAACCAACAACTCCCAACGACCAAACTCATCTAACAACAAGGTGAAAAGGTTATAAACAACAATTAAATATATAGGATTCCGGGTCTAAGAACATGAGAAAGGTCGAGTCTAAACTAGAACCGTTATAACTTTAAACTTTATATACTTTAGATTGAAGTCATAATTTTTTTTATGAATATGTAATTATTTTAAGCTAGTAACCACTGATTTGTAAATTCTTTAAAAAAAAAAAAAAACAAATTGGGTTAGGTTTATCTCAAGTGTGAGAATTTGAGAGACTTATGGAGCCCACCATGGGTTTTATTTTGATAATTTAAATTGTTTATTTTGTAAACCCCTCAATGAATATCATCTATGAAAAAAACTGGATTGAACTGATAATCATAATTTTTCATTTATCGTGCTTGTCTCTGAAAAAATGAACAAGTGTATTTTTTAAAATATGTGATTCATTTTTTTTAAGGGCATTTATTCATAAATCTCTCTTCATCCACTTATGTTCTACTTAATCCAAATTATTTTTCAATGTTCCAATAATTCTTATGGGTGACATATGTGGTAAAAAAAAAAAAAAAATTCCAACTTAATGGGGGTAACCTAAATTAGTCCTAACAAGGGGCCCAGTCCAAGCAAGGAGGCCTATCAAGCAAATGTCTAGGGCAAGCCACACCCACCTCTATGAAAGGAAAGCATCACCATAGAAAAGAGGTATGCTTGATTCCCCATATTACACCACACATTTCACATTTCAGATTATTTTGCTTCTGTTTCATAAATGAGAACTAACTTTATCATTGGAGTGTCCCCAGTCAGTAACCTAGGTTGGGTGGCATCAACCGTGTTTATTTTTGCAGATCTACAAGGCAAAGCTCATCTCTTTGTTAGATCTCTTCGACAATCCATGTGAGAGAATTTTTTAGGTCTTACAACTGGTGCCATTTGTGGGAAAGATTGAAAGAATTCAACGAAGAAGATAACAAACAACACACTCAAGATTCTTCGGTTATTGTTACATATTACTATAAGTAAAGATCTAATGGCACTTTAATGGTAAAGCACCAAGGTCAGTGATCCTACTTTTAACAAAATTAAAGTTCAATTGCTGTCAAGCTTATACCAATGAAAACAAGTTATTCAATGTTCATGTAATCAATCTCTTTCTAGGAAACAAGACACATAACTGGGATTTTTTTTTTCTCTCTTTTTGATTAAACTTATTTTTAAAGTTTATTCTTGATGTATATATAAAACGATGTTGGTTTAGACCAGACCCGTTTATTATGTTGGATCCGGGTTTCCTTATCCTTAATAGTTGTTCATTTTCTTATTTATCTTATTCCTTGTTAAATTGGGTTGTGTAAGCCTTGTGGATGCATCTGGAACAGGTTAGGGGTTTGTCTTTCAAAGGAGTCTTTGCCCAAAATTTTGTTTATTTGCTCAAGCGGTCTTTTACAGTTTAAAAAACTACTGAGAGTTTGATATCTGCGCTTGAGCGACGCTTCTTGCACTCGAATGAACTTTTATAGGTCTGAACTATTGGGAAGGGTGCATTGTGCGCTCGAACGACCATTCCTATGCTTGAGCGGTGTCTTCGTTGTGTCTGGTTGCTCGAGCGACCATTTCTGCACTCAAGCGGTCTGCGCGTATATCAGTCTGAGAAAGTCACTTTTTAGTCATTTTCTCACCTCTCTCTCTTTCTAAACATTCTGAAACCTAGATCTACACACTCTCTAGAAAACCATCTTTAAACCTCAAATACACTATCATCCATTGTCCTTTAGGAAAAAGGGCAGAGCTTGCCTATAGCTTCCTTTTGATCGGAGCAAAGTTGATTTTCGGCTTTGTCAAAGTTTCTTCACTCTCTCCCGTGTCTTCTAGCTTTGAGGTAGGCATTTCTCCACACGTTTGTGTGGTTTTTAACTTGGTTATTTGCCTTTCTAAACGATATTGTGATTTGAGGATTTTTGAACAAAAATCTAGGGTTTTGGTAATAAAAAAAAAAAAAAAAAATCAAAAGAAGGGTTTTCAAAGGGATTCTTGAATATGATTATGGGATTGTAAATGTGGTTGAGTTGTGATAAAATGGTGGATTTTTATCATTGGAATTGATTTATAAATAAAAAGGGATCTTGCCCTAAAATGTGAATATTTGATTTTGGAAAGAAGAAATGGAAATAATGACGGATTTTATGAAATGAAGAAATGGAAATAATGACGGATTTTATGAAATTTGAATGATGATGATGATGATAATGATGATGATGATAATGATGATGATGATGATGGTGGTGGAGTTGGATACACATTATCACTCTCATCTTGAAATTTTGGAAAGTTTATCTTTATTGGAAATTATCTATATGTTTAGAGATATCTATTTTGGGCTATCGGTGGAGGATATCTATGATTGTTGTAGAAATTGCATGAGAATTAAGAGAATTGAAACTAATTTCTCATCCATTTGCATTAAGCATTGTTGTATACTTGACACATTGAAAATGTATATTGTTTCAAGAAAAATAGGTGAATACCTTGGTGAATCTGGGTATGAGGTGTGGTTGTGATATTATTGTTGGCCAGTGTGTCCTTGGTGAAAGTCCAAAAACCCGCGCGGTTAGGTGTTGAGCCTTCCGGTTAGTACTGGTAAAAATGACAATTGTTAGTGCTTATATAACCTACTTGTAGACACATACTTAGAGATTCCTAATGTTGTATCCATTGCCCTGTCTTCTATTGTAAAGGAAATGATTTCATGAAATGTGATATAATCTGGCATTACATGGTTTTTGGAAAGAGATATAAAATGTTTTGGCACGAGCAATGCATATGTATTCACTTTATAACCTTGTTAAGATTCATACGTTGTGTTAGAGGATCTCTACTGGGCTTTGGCTCACCCTATGTGGAAAACCATTTTTAGGTATTGATGATATACCTCCGCCAAGGCCATAGCTTGGGAGGACTTAGAACCAAGAGCTTCTTTTTTGTTATTGTTGTAATTATGCTTTGTACAAGCCTAGAGCTTAAACTGTATTGAGTTAAAACTCATTTTTGTTGTAACTAAGTATCGTCTTGGAAAGTTGTAGCCATTAGGGCATTTACATATATATATATATATATATATTTGTTTAACTTTTATTTCATACCATTAAATTGTGTCACATGCTGTAGATTTAGGGTTAGGGCTTATGAATTTATAGTTGCATGTGCCATCTTTTACAAAATTGAATCATGTGAATATAAAGTGATCAGATTCAGATATGTATTGTTAATTATCATGAGATGGTATTATTGCTATTTAATAATTGTAATGTGATGAATTGTGACTATTATTTCGGGGTGTTACAACTTGGTATCAAAGTTACCGGATTTGAATACTTTGGGATTGTGGGATGTGGTTTTTACCTTAATGGGTTATCTCGCTAGTTTGTGTTAAAAGTAAACCTGATATACTATGTGATAACATGCTTATGTAACTAGATGGGTATGGGATTTAATTTCTAAGATATTGATTGAGTCTACAAGTTTTTAGAAGTTCTGTTAGAAGAGCACTTGATCATTGCTATTTCTAACTGAAACTCTGGCAATGTCATAGGACGATCATTATGTAGAAAGGAAATTGATATGTGTTTAAGTGACTACGTGTTTATGTGTAGTGAATTAATTGTTGTCTATCGCATTAGAACGCAAGTGAATTAGCTTCGGCACATTTGTAAATGTGCTAATCTCTTGTGTTACCTTAATTAGGATGTCAGGACGTAGACGTGGTGGTGGTAGGCGTGGCAGGCCAAGACGGCAAGAGGTGTCGTTATCGGACGATATTCCACCGTAGGAGAAAGGAGTTGGCTAGGCCAATGTGGTCGAACTAGTTGGCAGCAGGCCATGGGTGCTTTAGCCAATGAGATGGACGAAGCTTTAAGGGAATCCATGGACATTCTAGGAGCTGAGAATCAAGTCTAGGCCATGTTGCTGAGACAGAGCCATCTTTTCTAAAGAAGGAGTTCTTCCGGTCTAATTCTGATGAGTTTTTGGGCCATTCGAAGGAGCCATTGAAGGCAGATGAGTAGCTAGAGTAGATGGTGAAGATGTTCGAGATGCTTGGCATCGAGGATGACGGGTTGAGAGTGACCTTCGCATCCTTCCAGTTGAAGGGAGATACGAGTCAGTGGTGGAAGTATGCGCGCGAGCACATTGGGGTGACTTGGGAGGCCTTTGTCAACGCCTTCTAGGACAAGTTCTTACCCCCACTGCTAGGGAGAAGTTGAGAGAGCAGTTTCTGAAGCTTAAGCAGAACGTCGTTGCATTAAGTTCGAGAAGAGGTTGAGGATTGGACTTCTTTTCAAAGTGGTTAGGTCCATGATTAGGGACTGCAGACGCCTTGTGGAGACAACGACTCATCTAAAGGCCGTGGTTCAGTCGGAGGAGGAGTTGAAGAGGGGTTCTGGACAGAGGGGTCAGGAGGTTTAGGAAGAGACTCAAGACATTAAGAGGCAGAGGGGTTCTACTCCACAGCAGTCTTAGAGAGTACATTCTAGATCCATTTTTCCTGTATTGAGTTATGGGTTAGGGATAGGTGGTCAGAGTGGGATCACTTGTTTCAAGTGTGGTCAGTTGGGCCATAAGTCTTTAGTTTGCTCGTAGAAAGGAGGAAGGCAACAATCTACACTGTCTGTGGCTTGTCCTCAGAGCCAAAGTTAAGGGAGAGGGCAACCACCTACCTGTTATCAGTGTGGGCAGTCAGGGTACGTGAAGAGGTTTTGCTCTCAGTCGAGTGACATATTTAGTGCATCTGGTTCGAGGCAAACATAAAGCCATCAGCCTACATCGTCAACACAGGCATCAAGGGCCAATCAGGGAGCCTCTTCGGCTCAGTTAGTGTATTAGACTTATGCTCTGAGGAGTGAGCAGGAAGAGTAGAGACCTACAAGGCGTATGTATGCTATTAGCATGCCAAATTTGTTGCCAGCACCTTTCGGTAGTGAGAGGTAACTTTTTGTTGTGTAGTTGATTGATACTGGTGCATCACATTCTTTCATTTTATCTGCATTCACATCAGCATTGGGGTTAGAAGTGGCTCAGTTAGCATCTCCATTCAGGGTAGAGTCACCTATTGGCGGTAAGATTGTGTTGGACTAGGGGTGTCGGGGTTGTGAGATAGAGGTTGCTGGTCGCCGACTTCCTTTTGCTTTTGTGTTGATTGATATGTTGAGCTTTGATGTCATTTTGGGCATGGATTGGTTGTCATCCTATGGGCCATTATAGACTGTTACCATCAGAGAGTCACGGTGTGCACCTCAAGTGGTGATTGTTTTTATTTCCTAGGGAACCGAGTTGATAGAGCCTTGTTGCCAGTGTATGATTTGCATGGTCGGGGCAAGCTTAGCCTCCTTCTTGGTACTTTCTTGGGTGTTGAGAGTGATGTGGTCTGAGTAGAGTTACCGAGGGTAGTTTGTGAATATTCGGACGTCTTTCCCGAGGATCTCACTAGTTTACCACCTCACCGTGAGATTGTGTTCTCTATTGATTTAGTACCTGGCACGGCATGACACCAATTTCCATGGTACCGTATAGATTTACACCCACCGAGTTGAGTGAGTTAAAGATTAAACTCTAAGAATTATTAGATAAAGGCTTTATCTGCCTTAGTACTTCACCTTAGGGAACACCAACTCTCTTTGCCAAGAAGAAGGATGGCACATCGCGACTTTGTATTGATTACCGGAAGTTGAACCGGGTAGCTGTTAAGAATAAGTACCCACTACCTTGTATAGATGACTTGTTTAACTAGTTGAAGGGGTCTTGTTGTTTTTCTAAGATAGACTTGAGATCGGATTATCACCAGTTGAGAGTAAAAGAGGAGGTTATCTAGAAAACGACATTTCGTACGTGGTATGACCATTATGAATTCCTAGTGATGCCTTTTGGGCTAACTAACACACTGGCCTTGTTTATGGATTTGATGAACTGAACATTCTGTGAGTTCTTAGATCGTTTTGTGGTTGTCTTTGTTGATGACATCTTGATTTACTCACCTTCTGAGGAGGAACACAAGAAACACTTGCGGATTGTACTTGAGTTGCTTAGAGCCCACAAATTGTATGCTAAGTTTGGGAAATCTGAGTTTTGGTTGAAGGAGGTGAAATTCTTAGGCCATGTCATATCTGGGAAATGGGTGACTGTAGACTCTTCTAAGATAGAGGCTGTGCAAGATTGGGAATAACCTAAGAATGCCTTTGAGATCTAGAGTTTCTTGGGGTTAGCCGGGTATTACCGTCGTTTTGTGAAGGATTTTTCTAGATTAGCCTTACCCGTTGAGTAGACTGACAAGAAGAGGAATTAAATTTGTGCGAAATGAGACTTTTGAGAAGTCATTTCAAGAGCTCAAGGTTAGACTTACCATTGCTGCAGTGTTGATTATTCCAGAGAGTTGTTTGGGTTACTTAGTGTATTATGATACATCTCGGGAAGGTTTGGGTTGTGTCTTGATGCAAGAGGGGAAGGTAGTGGCATATGGCTCACGTCAATTGAAACCACACAAGAAAAACAATTATACTCATGACCTACAGTTAGTAGCAGTGATTTTTGCTTTGAAAATCTAGAGACATTATCTTTATAGTGAGAGATTTGAGGTATTTTCCGATCATAAAAGTCTGAAGTATCTGTTTTCACAGAAAAATTTGAATATGAGGTAGAGAAAGTGGATGAAATTTATGGAGGATTATGACTTTGAGTTGCACTATCATCTGGAGAAGGCCATTGTAGTGGCCGATGCCTTGAGTAGGAAGTTCATTAGTAGTGTAGCTAGTATTGCCATCTAGGAATGCGAGATGTTAGGTGCTATTGGCGAGTTTGACTTGTATCTTAGCGAGTCCGTTAAGTCGGCAACCATGTTTACCATAGTTGCACAACCTACGCTTGTGAGCTGAATTATAGAAGCACAACAGGGTGATTACAAGGTAAAGTCCATCTAGGGGAAGATATCTTATGGGAAGCTAGAGAAGGGCTTGAACGTGTATTCTGACTCGAGTGTTAGATACCTTGACCATCTTTTTGTGTTAGAGTCGTGTAAGGAGGAGATACTCTGAGAGTTCCACTATTCATGCCTTGCGGTATAGCCAGGAGGCACAAAGATGTATCATGACCTTAGCCGCTAGTTTTGGTGGAGGGGGATGAAGAGAGACGTAGCCTTGTTTGTATCGAGGTGTCTTACTTGTCAGCAAATGAAGGCCATGCAACATAGGCGAGCGGGTTTGTTGTAACCTGTACTTATAGCCAAGTGAAAGTTGGAGCATATCACAATGGGTTTTGTTGTGGGTCTTCTGAGGACCCAACGGGGTAATGATGCCGTGTGGATGGTAGTCGACTGGTTAACCAAATCTACACACTTATACCTATGTGCACGAGTGACTCGGTAGACTATCTTGTCGATCTATATGTTAGAGACATAGTGCGGCTTCATGAGGTCCTGGTGACTATCGCATTGGATAGGGGCCCACATTTTACGACTCAATTGTGGTAGAGCATACAGAGTGCCTTAGGCACTAAGTTAACTTTTAGCATTGCTTATCATCCTCAAACTAACGTGTAGTGTGAGCACACCATTCAGATTTTACAAGACATGCTTCGGGCTTGCGTTCTCGATTTTAAGGGGTTGTGGGAGAGGCATTTTCCTTTGGTAGAGTTTGCCTATAATAATAGCTTTCAAGTTAGTATTGGAATGGCACCTTTTGAGGCCCTGTATGGCCAATCATTGATTGGTCATTTTACACATAAAAAATAAACACTAAACTATACCAAATTTCTTAGAATAATGGTAAGTCCAGATATCAATTCACAAGGACAAATGTGAAATTAAACTAATTTAATTGTTAAATTCCTAAATTAATTTTAATCAAAGAGATAATTGTTCATAAACTAATGATAATTAAAATAACTAAGAGATTAAACTAGTAATTAAAAGTAAAGATGAAGTTACTGATTTTGGAAAAAACCTAGGGTAATGAATTCACCACTAGTTACATAAATAATGTCTCAATTTGAAAACCAATTATGTTATGGTTCAAATCATATAATACTTCGCAACTACAAGTCCAAAGCATTGATCAAGACAATTATCATGTTCAATGTATAGGCATGAACCATTTCAAGTAGCATGAGTCATTCGCTCTAAACTAGGGTAGCAATACGACTTATCCCTTGTAGTATGGCTCATCTCTTACCTTGAATATGAAAGAAAATAAAACCATTGTATGGAAAGCATTCAACAATCACAGAAAGTAGAACACTTGAAAGAAATAATGGAAAATATATTTAAAAACTTCTTGACTACCATACAACTTGTTCAAACCATTACACAGTCAAAACCAAAAAGAAAACCCTATTTACTTGGCTAGGGTTTCATCAAAACCTTAGAAATAGAAGTCTAGCCACTCATGGAGGAGTGGAAAGAGGTAGAAGAAGAAGAAATCCCCATGAAAAATGTTGTTGAAGCTTGAGAACCCTCATTTCCAAACCCCAGCCCCCCTCTTTTTTGAAATATCTCGGAACCATAGAGCACCCTATTTTTTATTTTTATTTAATTTATTTATTTTTATTCTCAGTAGAATGAGCTCGAAATTTTGGGCACATGCCTCTAGGTGGGCTGCTCGTGCACCCATAATTTCCACTCGAATGGTGGTGGGCCACACGTACGGTGAACTGGCAGGCTGAGAATTTTCACTACTTGTGCGGAGAATCTACTTTTGTGTCACTTTTTGCCTGAATTTGCATGTTGTTTGCCAAATTTGTGCAAGTGCACAAAACACATCATGTTCGCCAAATAAACAAAATTCAAAGACTATAAATGTAACTTATAGTCCAGGAAGAGGCCTTAATGTGGTACCTTTCGGCCTACATCAACTGTGTATCTCTTGTGTGTTAGGTTAAGGTGGGTGACACATATATGTTAGGTTAGGAATTAGTCCAAGAAGTGATAGAGAAGGTCACGCTTATCCATAAAAGGTTGGTTTCGGTTCAAAGTCGAGAGAAGAGTTATATCGACCGAAGGAGGAGACACTTGTCTTTTGAGGTGGGGGATCACGTGTTTCTTAAAATCTTATTGAGACGGGATTTGATGAGATTTAGGAAGAGTGAGAAGTTATCTCCTAGATTCATTGGACCCTTTAAGATTCTAGAGTGGATTGGGGAAGTAGCTTATCGTTTAGCGTTGTCGCCTCATGTGTTTCATATATGTATGCTCTGAAAGTACGAGCCTGATCCTTTACACATGTTGGATTGGACTGATTTAGAGATAGATGAGGATGTCTCGTATGAAGAGAGATCGGTTTGGGTATTAGATACATGGGATCAAGTCTTGAGAGGCAAGAGTATTCCATTGGTCAAGGTGTTGTGACAACACAATCGAGTCAAGGAGGCAACTTAGGAGTGTGAGGTTGAAGTCCTTGAGAAGTACCTAGACCTGTTTGTTGATATTTGAATCTTTTGTACTAAATGTCACTTGTGTTGTAATATATATAAACATTATGAATGTTTTGGAAATTTGAGGTCAATATGATCGGGATGGATTGTTATGTCTTTTATATTGTTTGTTAGCATGATTTATCGTTATTGTTGATGGTTATTGCATTATCATTGTATTAGTTCAATTTTGTGGACGGAATTTCCTAAGGAGGGGAGATTATAGTGGCTCGGGTTAAGACCGACCTTTTTATATTCTTTGGTTTGGGATCTGGTACACATGGATGTTGTTTATATTTCTTGTCTCCTTGTTGTAATGTGGGATTGGTTGTTTGCTGTTGTTGGTCATGTTTTGAACAATTTGGGAATTACAATTTCAAATGAATTTCTGTCTGTTTGTTGTTAAGTTCGCTTGAGCGGTCTTTGGTTCCTCCTAGTATTTGTGTTTGCAGTTTGAACTTTTGGGAGTGAAGGTGTTCTTCGTTCAAGCCATGGGTTGGTCGCTCGAGCAGTATTCTGTGTCTAACGCTCGAGCGGTATTTCTTTAGCTTAAGCGATCTCTTTGTAGGTCTAAACTACTGGGAGGATGTTAGTGTGCACTCGAGCCATGATTTGGTCTCATGAGCAGTTCTTTGAATCTGACGCTCGAGCGGTGTTTTAATCGCTCGAGCTACCTGTGCATCTATCGATACGGAAAAAAAAGATATTTTCTTTCACTTTTTTTTTATCTCTTTCTCTCTCTCTAAAAGGTAACTTTATCAGATCTTTTCTCTCTCTCTCTCTCTCTCTCTCTAGTTCTTGTCTAAACACCTTTATATAATCAAATCCGTTGGTCTCGCCACCGTAGTGCTTTGGAAAAAAATGTAGAGCTCGTAGAGGTGAACATTCTAATCAGAAAAGTTCTAGTTTTCGGCTCCGTCAAACTTTGGATCGTGTTCTTCTCTCCTTCTAATCTCGAAGTAAGGATTTTCTTCAACCTCTTTTTATGATTCTTAACCTTCTTATGTTTTCCTTGAAAGTATAGTGATTTGGGAGTTGTGGGTTTGATTTGGGTTTGGTTTTGAGAGTATAAAAGATGGGTTTTCAAATGGGTTTATGAGAAATGTTGTGGAAATGAGCATATTATTAAATTGGGGTGAAATCTTGAAAATCTCTCCATTAAATGTGTTTTGAAAGGAATATGTGTTTTTTTGGAAATCTGGGAAATCATTAGTTTTGAACTAAGGAAATAAGGGAAATATGTTGAGTTTTTGCAATAATAATATGAATATACCTTTTGATGATAAGAATGGAGTTAAATATGTATTATCACTCCTCTATTGAAGAGATTTATCTTTTGTATAAAGATGTTTGTTTTGGGCTATCAGTAGAGAATAACTTTGATTGTTGTTGAAATTACATGAGGAATAGGTTAATTGAGACCAATTACTCATACATTTTGCATTGAACGTTGTTTCATATTTATACATTGAAAATATATTATTTTGAGAAAAATGGGTGAACACATTGGTGAATCTGGTTAGGGGGTGTGATTGTGGTGTTATCTATATTGGTCTATATGTCCTTGATAAAAGTCCAAAAATCCGTGCGGTTAGGTGTCGATCCTTCGGGTTAGTACTAGTAAAATGGCTTTAGTAGTGCTTGTATAGTCTACTGGCAGACATGTACCTAGAGATTTCCAATGTTGTGTATCCACTATCTTGTTTTTTTATTTAAGTTTTACGAATTGATTTATAATCATGGCATTGCATTATTTTGAAAGAGAAAATGTAATGTCTTGGTAAATGGCATGCATATGCATTCACCATATGACTTTGCTAAGTATCATACAGTGTGTTAAGTTATTCTCTATTGGCCTTAACTCACCTTATGTGGAAACAAACTTTCAGGTGTTGATGGTATGCCTCCGCCAAGGACTTAGTTTGGAAGGATCTTGAAGCTGAAGAGTTATATGTTTTTGCATTGTAAATATCTTTTGTACAAGTCTCTGGCTGTTTATTTGTTTTGGGCTTGACCCAGTTTTGTTGTAACCAAGTATCGTCTTGGAAATATGTAACCATTAAGGCATAAACTTGTTTGTATTTCCATTCATTTCTATTTTTGCTCTATGTGTCATACGCTATAGATTCCGAATTTATGGTTTATGAATGTATAATGCATGTGACACCTTTTGTAATGTTTACTAGAGAATTAGTGAAAGACCGTTACCTTATTAGTTTTCCGCGTATATGGTATATATTATGTGTTATTCTGTTGTTACATTTTGAGGCCTCATAATAAGTTTAATTTACCATTTTTTATGAACACACAAATCCTTCCTTTATTAATAAAATCTTAACTTTCTCTCATGCACACATGTGCAATTAGATTGTCTTTTAATAATATTTATTTATGCATTAAGTAACGTTATTTTTTAATTGAGAAAATTGGTGAAAAATATAATTTAAAAAGGGTATAAGGCATTAAGTCTGCTGGGTATTTATTTATTTATTTTGATGAGAAGTACACTCTTTGTAAACTATTGTGGTGAGAAATACATTTTGTTATTTTTTAGGACATTTTGTTTCTAATTTAGCCTTTTAGTTTTTATTAACATCTAATCTGTTGAAATTTTTTATTCTAACTTTTTATTCATCTGTGTGAAATTCTATCTATTGAAATTCTTGTACTAATTTTTCCTATCTGTTGAAATTAACCAACTTGATTTTTCTAATCTGTTAAATTTCAACAAAGTTGTGTTTTTCCTATCTGTGAAATTTTTATTTTGTTCCTTATTAAACCCAACTAGAAATAAACAATCGTAGTAAAAAAGAAAACTAGGAATCTGTATATAATCAAAAACTATATCAATCCAACAATTACACCTAACTCTACAGGTACATACATATCCAAATAATTATTTTTCAATTCTAGACATTGTGAACCCCCAAATCTAAAATTGAATTCAAACCTGGCTATAAGACCTTCTCAGATTATCCACTATCGAAAGCAACGGCCATACGACTATTCTTAATCATTGACATCGTCGAGAAACCTAATCGCAACGTGTAAGCAAACCATAGAGGTCGAAAGCATCATTGAAATGATGACATTGAGCCATACATACGTGAGTCAAAATTAGGGCAAAAAAAGTGATGAGACTAAGAAGAATTAGTATTGGAGTTTTAGAGTGTCACATCATACCTGTCATGTTAGAGTGTCACATGTCACGTCTGGGAAACGTATACTAAGGAGCTTTTAATTTTTTTTGAGTGTCACATCATACCTGCCACGTTGTTACGTTTGGAAAAAGTACACTAAGGAGTTTTTAATTTTTTTTAGAGTGTTACATCATACCCGCCACATTGTTACGTTTGAAAAAAGTACACTAAAGAGTTTTATTTTTTTTGAAGTGTCATATCATACCCGCCACGTTGTTACATTTGGAAAAAGTAAACTAAGAAGTTTTTATGTTTTTTAGAGTGTTACATCATACCCATCACATTGTCATGTTTGAGAAAAGTACACTAGGGAGTTTTTATTTTTTTTGAAGTGTTACATAATACCCGCCACGTTGTCAGATTTGGAAAAAGTACACTAAGAAATTTTTATTTTTTTTGGAGTAAAAGTTTTGAAGTGTCACATCATACTTGTCACGTTGTCACATTTAGGAAAAGTACACTGAGGAGTTTTTAAATATTTTGGAGTGTCACATTAATACCTGTCATATTGGATTATCACATAATACCTGTCATATTAATAAAGGGGTATAGCTGTCCATCAAAACACTACCAAAATAAAAAATAGGACCACATGGAAAGAAACTCTCCACTAATAGGACTTAATAGATCAATAAAAAAACTTGGAACTAATTGGAGTACTTGTTTGTGAGATGGGATTTATTGATAAATATCCTTTAATTTTAATTGTCTATTAATTTATTATTTTTATATAGAGAGAAAGCACTTGGTAAATAATACCCATGATGAGAATATATGGAAGAAACATTTAATGTAATCAAACCATCAAGTTTATATGTTGCACATTTTGTGTAATTAAATAAAACAAATAGATTCATATTAAACAAACAAATTGAATTTCAAAACAAGAACATGCTAGAATTTATAGAAATTCATAAGAAAATAAACTAGCAAAAGGGAGCAAACTAAACCTGCACTTGACAGTCTCCTTAAAACAGATTTGCCGCCTCACTGGTTGGGTGTTGGAGGTTGTTCGACGCTTGTCTCCCAAGATACGACAGTTGGACCAACTACGCAGTGCACTGACTGAGTAGCTTCGGCGAACAAAACTTTGCAGCGCTTTCTCTCACAGGAAGAATAAAAACTGGAAAACTTTTGAAGACAGGAAGATGCAGTAATTTTCTGGTTCGAAAACTGAAGAAGAGGGGTCTCATTTTATACACATGGAGGAGGAGAGAGGTGGAGCCTCCTGCAGCAAATGTAGGATTTAATTATGAGAATTAATCTGCAAATCTGAAAACCAAATGTTGCAAAACTGATGGATTTAATCCATCATCATTATAGAGGAGTTACATAGTGTTATACACATGTGACTGTATGTAATTCTGTAGCCTACAACCTGGCTTGGCCTAAAAAGATTAATATTGGTGGGCCAAGCCTAACCCTCACACTTTATCCATTTCAGCAAGCCTCAAGCCCAAGCCCAAGTCCAAAATCTAAGATCCATGATCCTCAACCCATGACCCATGGACCACGGACTCAGACCCGGCATAGTTTGGTAGGATGGGCGGTGCACACGTGTAACAATTTTAGCATAACCAACTTAGACCATAGTCTTGGCCCAAGTCCATCCTTGAAGCATCCATAACTCTCTTTGAAAAATTTGGATACCCTAAAAAAAATGGGATTTAAATACCCATTAATGTTCTTCTCTACAATCAATGTGGGATACAAGGTTTTACACATTTCTCAACACTTCTTTCATGAGGCCAACTTAATGAGTCAATTTCTCATTCAAAACTTAATGGTTTTTGGCAATCTTTTTGTGGTGTAAAGATCTTACTACAAAGAATCTAAACCCACTTTACTCCACCTTAATTGAACATTAACACCCACTTTAATATTGCATTAAAGTCACCAAAAAATCATTATCTTTACAACAATCTCCCACACGAATAAAAATTGACCGAATAATAACAAACGGACAACGCTTAATAGCAAAGACTCGGAGAGAGTGCAGTGGAATAACCCCGGCATCAGAAAAGGTAGCCTTTGGCTTTGAACCCCTCATAGTGAAGTCTATTGGATTTACTGGCTGTCCAGTGAACACGAAGTCTTCGTCTATTCTACTGTTTACGTAAACCAAGACAACAGACCTCACACAAGAATTACTCTAACCATCATTTTGTTCTCACTGTTGTGATACCCCTGTTCCGTAATATGCTAATCGGTCCTTAATTTAAATATGATTATGTGTTTGATATAATTTTGTGTGCCAATTATGTGAATATATGTGATTTTGAAGTTCTATCTGTTCACCGTAGGAATATCTGTTTGAATAATCTTTTTGGAAATTAAATTGAGGGCCTTATCGGCTACAGAACCCGAAATTGATTTCGCCATTGTGATTGGCATAATTTTTAGAGCCTACGGTGAAATTTAATTGAAAAATTAATTCGGACCAGATTAAGCTGAGTTAAGTGATGAATTAGTGCCCAATTATTTTATTCTTATTATATTGACTTAGTGGGATTTGTTGTGTTTTAGCATTACACCTCATTTCTCTCCCTTAGATGATTTAGGCTGATCAAACTCTAAGAAAAGAAAAGAGAGGGCCGGCTGTTAGAGAGAGAGGGAGAGAATTTGGGTGATTTTGGCTCAAGATTTGGGGAACTTCAAGATTAAGCCCAAGATTTTGTTATAGTTTGGGAGATTGAACTCTTGGGTAAGTAAACTCATGGATTTTAGTTTGTAAATTATAAATTCAAGATTTATTAATGGCCAAGAACATGAGTTAGCTGATTATAAGAAAATTGAATTGGTTTTGTTGAATTAAAGGCCATTATGTGCATGCATGTAAGAAAGTACCTTGAATTTGCATGTTTGAGCATGAAAATGTATAATCCATGTACAATTTTAATTGAAGCTCATGTTATAATCATCATTTGTGCTATCTAAGTTGAGAATGTGGCTAATTCATATCATGCATGTACAATTTGAGAAGATATGAGCTTGAATGCATGAATTTGTTATGTTAGTGTTGAGTTTGACACATTTTGGGGCATGCATGTAGATGAATCAAGAAATTGAGCTTCATAGTGTTATAATCTTGCATTGGTGTCATGTTAGTATGATTATATGTGAACTTTGAGCCTTAGAGTGCATGAAAAATTGGCTGGAAAATCGTGTTGGAGCTCAAGAACTTAATCTGGAAATCCCAGATTTTTTACGTCTGCTTGAGCGGGGGAAGTGTCGCTCGAGCGGGAAAATCGTGCTCCCAGCACTTTTGGCAGATATGGTGCCCGCTCGAGCGGGTGAATTGACGCTCGAGCGGGAAGCTATGTAGACATGAGTCCGCTCGAGCGGCCAAGTTCACGCTCGAGCGGGAATTTGAGGTAACCAGCATTTTTGCAGGCTTAAGGGTCCGCTCGAGTGGGGACCCTGTTTTCTGAAATTCTGAAAATGCATTCTGTGTTATTTTTTTTCTGTTCTCTTTCACTTGTAAGCACTCTTAGGCATATGTTAAGCATTGTAAATGAGTTAATGAGATAAGAATAAAGCCTAAAGAGGAATATGTGAATTAAAGAACGGATTGAACTATTAGTGACCCTTTTTGTATTCATGAAATATGTAGGGTCAAGCTCCAGGGCAAATCCACAAGCCGATCACTGTGAGTAATATCGATATTTGAATGATTGTGAATGTCCAATTATTATTCCCTTATAAGCTTTATGAGTTGCTAATTGGGATTGTGGACAAAAGTCTGACAGGAATAAACATAAATGGACCAAAGGTCGTTTTAATAAACATAAATGGACCGAAGGTCGTTTTGATAAAAATAAACGGACCAAAGGTCGTTTTGACCTATATGAACGGACCGAAGGTCGTTTTGACATATATGAATGAACCGAAGGTCGTTTTGACATAAACGAATGGACCGAAGGTCATTTTGACAAAAATGAATGGACCGAAGGTCGTTTTGATAGAAATGAGTGGACCGAAGGTCGTTTTGACATATATGAATGGACCTAAGGTCGTTTTGACATGAATGAGTGGGCCGAAGGCCATTTTGACACGAATGTATGGGTCGAAGGCCGTTTTGACAGAAATGAATGGGCCAAAAGCCGTTTTGACAGAAATGAATGGGCCGAAGGCCGTTTTGACAGAAATGAATGGGCCGAAGGCCGTTCTGATATGAATGGAAATCTGAATGGGCCAAAGGCCAGAATGTTTGGAACTACAGTCACTTGATTTGAATTTCGTATAGTTATATATCTGTTAAATAGAAATATGAATTGGGCCCAAGGCCGTTTGGAACATGTTGTTCTACATTGTTACGTAACTTATGTATTTGATTTGATATTATTCACTAGGCTTTCGTTCACGCTCATTCATGTGTTTGTAGGTGAGCCAAGAGAAGCCCAAACCCAGCCTTAGTGAAGTCTGTGAGGAGCAACAAAGGTTTTGGAGAGTCAGCCCTTGTGTCTCACGTACGAGACCTGTCTTCGTCCTTTGTTATGTATTTATATTTTGTCACGTTGGCGACGACTTGTGTATATCTATACATAGCTGTGATGGGTTGACTTAGTTTTGAATGATCCTATTTGTACAGAACTTATGTCACTATGTTTCTGTCGTGAGTTATTAACGTACATATGTCTGGAATGTTATGACGTGCATATAAGCACAGCTCTATGGACAAAGTTTTAAATTGCTTCCGTTTGGCCCCCATTAACTCTGTTAAAATACGTTTGGTTTGGTTTGAGGCCGTAGGTAATATCATGATTATTGGCCGGTTACGTCCTTAACCCACGGGGGCGGGTTTGGGTCGTGACACAGGTCTCGACCAACGTAGAATATCCTTAATGAACTTGCGAAGCCATTCAGCTTGTTTAGTTGACTAATCCAAAGCAATAAACTCAGATTCCATCGTTGATCTCAATATACACGTTTTCTTGGAAGATTTTCAAGACATTGCTGTCTCTTTGAGGCTAAACACATAACCACTAGTGGATTTGGAGTATTTTATATCAGATATCCAATTAGTGTCACTATATTCTTCTAGTACCACTTCGTATCTGGTATAATGTAGCCCATAACCCCGGGTGTAGCATAGATAACCTAACACCCGCATAATGCCCCTTTAATGAGTAACATTCAGATTATTTGTGTATCTACTATGCCAGCTAACAGAGTAGGCTATATCCAGCTTTGTACAGCTCATTAGATACATCAAACTTCCAATGATTTGAGAATATTCTAGCTGAGAAACACTCTCATCATTATTCTTGGTCAAATGTAGACTCACGTCTACCAGTGTCCTAGACACACTTGTATTTGATTTACCAAATTTCTCAAGTATCTTCTCAACATAGTGAGATTGAGAAAGTACAATACCATCAGATGTTTTGGTAATTTTAATACCTAGAATTACATCTGCAAGGCCCATATCTTTCATGTCAAACTTAGAATTTAGCAATCTCTTGATAGTTCAAATCATCTCATCATTACTACCAACAATGAGTATGCCATCTACGTATAGACACAAAATGACATAACCTTTGTCAGTGTCTTTGATATACACGCATTTGTCACACTCATTGATTCTGAACCCATTTGACAACACAGCATTATCAAACTTCTCATGTCCTTGCTTGGGAGCTTGCTTCAAACCATACAATGATTTGACAAGCTCACATACTTTCTTATTTTGTCTTGGAGCTGAGAACCCCTCGGGTTGCTCCATGTAGATTTCCTCATCTAAATCTCCATTTAAGAAAGTTTTCTTTACATCCATTTGATATATCTCCAGACCACGTAAAGCTGCTATCACAATCACCATGCGGATGGATGTAATCCTCGTCACAAGTGAATACGTATCAAAATAATCCAAGCCTTCGCATTGCTGTATCCTTTGATAACTACTCTAGCTTTATACTTATCAATTGACCCATCAGCTTTCATCTTTCTTCTAAAGATCCACTTACTCCCCAAGGCCTTACTATCTGGGGGTAGATCAACCAACTCCCATGTATGATTCTGCAAGATAAAGTCAATCTCACTCTTAATTGGTTTTTTCCACAAAGGACTTTTAGGTGAAGTCACAGCTTCATGGAAAGTTTGAGGTTCTCCCTCTAACATATAAGTCAAGAAGTCTAGACCAAAAAAATTTGCAGTCCTAGCCCTCTTACTTCTTCTTGGCTCATCTACATCCTCAACTTGATCATCAACTTGATCATCTAAGTGATCATCTGTTTGATCAGCTATGTAATCATTTCATGGAACTCTGAATCCCTTCTTGGAGAAGACACAGAAATACATTTTCAAAGAAAGATGCATTTCTTGATTCCATAATAGTATTCTTGTGTATATCTGGAATAACATACCTATACACAAGAAATCGATATACACTGCTATTATTTGCATATCCAATGAATACACAATCCACTGACTTCGGTCCTATCCAAACCCGCTTGGGTATAGGCACCGACACTTTTGCAAGACACCCCCACATTCGTAAGAATTTATAAGAAGGCTTGATGCCTTTCCATAACTCATACGGGGTCTTGTCCACCTTCTTCCTATGTACTTTATTTAGAATGTAATTCGCGGAGAGAATTGGTTCCCCCAACATGTTCTGTGGCAATCTAGAACTTATCAACATTGCATTCATCATCTCCTAAAGTGCCCTATTCTTCCGCTCAGCAATCCCATTTGGAAACAAACAGTAGCATGCACAATGAAATCTAATTGTTACAAATTTCATATGAATCTAAATATCTTATGTCATGATAAACACATTAATTTATTTTAAGTGTGTTGTACATTTTGTGTAATTAAATAAAACAAATAGATTCATATTGAACAAACAAATTGAATTTCAAAACAAGAACATGCTGGAATTGACAGAAATTCATAATAAAATAAACTAGCAAAAGAAAGCAAACCGAAGCTTGCACTAGACAGTCTTCTTAAAGCAGATTCGCCACCTCACCGGCTGGGCGCTAGAGGTTGTTTGACGTCTGTCTTTCAGGATATGATGGTTGGACTAGCTATGCAATGCACCGACTGAGTAGCTTCAGCGAACAGAACTTTGCAGCACTCTCTCTCACATGAAAAATAAAAACTGGAAAACTTTTGAAGACAGGAAAAGGCAGCAATTTTCCGGTTCGAAAACTGAAGGAGAGGGGTCTCATTTTATACACATTGAGGAGGAGAGAGGAGGAGCCTCCTACTACAAATGCATGATTTAATTCTGAGAATTAATTTGCTAAACTAAAAACCAAATGCTGCAAAGCTGATAGATTTAATCCATCACCATTATAGAGGAGTTACATAGTGTTATACACATGTGACTGTGTATAATTCTGTAGCCTACAACCTGACTTGGCCTAAAAAGATTAATATGGGTGGGCCAAGCCTAACCCCCACGGACCTGGCCCGGTCTAGGCAGGCGGGCACGCACGTGTGGCAATTTTAGCATTACCAACTTGGACCATAGTCTTGACCAAAGTCCATCATTGAAGCATCCATAACTCCCTTTTTTTTTCGGAAAATTTGGATGCCCTAAAGGGCTTACACCCTTATAGAAAAAATGGGATTTAAATACCCATTAATGTTCTCCTCTATAATCAATGTGGGATACAAGGTTTTACATCTTTTCCAATACCTCTTTTATGAGGTCAACTTAATGAGTCAATTTCTCATTCAAACTTTAATGGTTTTTGGTCATTGTTTTTGTGGTGTAAAGATCTTATTACAAAGAATCTAAACCCACTTTACTCCACCTCAATTGAAGATTGGCACCCATTTTAATACTGCATTAAAGTCAAGAAAAAACTATTATTTTTCCAACATTATAAAATATGAATTTATATATATAAAAAAATGGCATCTATTTTATCAAATAATTTATCAATTTTATCATTCTTGCTCCAAGTTTAAGTTGATCATATGAATCAAATAAAAATTGTTTAAGCTGATCAATATATAAATGTTATATGATATGTTTATGATCATGATGAATTAATTTTTTATTTGTAATTTTTGTTAAGATTATAGGATGTTAACACATTGTTAGTACAATTATGGCGAATCAAATACGCAAGCACGAATATAAAATAGAAGAATAAGAAATATAATTGAGATTGAACATTTGCTACAAGACATGTTTCAAGGATGGTTGTCTTTTAGGTAATATTTTCTAGCATTTGGATTGAATCATGAATACAAAATGAAATGATAAATTTTTTTTCTTCAAAATACAATACAATATTATCGATATAAACTCATATGTAAAACATAGTGTTGGAACTCTATTTATGGAAGACAAATTCTTGTTGGATCGAGTGCCATATGAAATGATCAAATCCTATGTTTCAAATTTCGCTCTCTATTATAAGCAATAAGGTGCGATTCTTACCAAGAGTTAGCCGCTAGTAATAGATCTAACGGTCCAGATTACACCATTCGGATGGTATAATTGTTACCGATTGTCGATCATCCAATTTTAGTTTATCGAGCCAAAATCATGCAAAGTAATGAACCAGATAGTTAGGAGTCCATTCGCCACAAATAGTGCAAAGTAGTAATGAATCAAATTAAGGGTATTTATTCAATAGTCTCGAATAATTAGGAGACCAAAAAACTAGCCACTATGTGTTATGGTTTTCATCGTCTAGCAATATTTCTCAAATTAAACACTTTTGCCTAACAAGATGCCACTCTATTTTAGAAACTCTGAAAATTTTAATAATAATCCAACATTTATAATGTAGAAAATTCTACTATAAAATATTTCAAAACAATAACACATCATCATTTATCCTAAAGACCATGATCTAGAATCAGTTTTTCAGCTTCTAAAAATGGTTATCCATTCAAGTAAATCTCACTGAAAAACAAAGAGAAATTTGTAGTGTCATGAAATGATTAACATAAAACTTAATTTATTCATTATGCAAAAATTAGTTGTTGGAAAATAATGATTTTTCAACACCTTTATCTAGATTAAAGTGAGATCCAACTGTCGATTGAGGTGGGTCCAAGTGGATTTATATTTTCTTAAGTGAGAAGATTACAATACAGAAATAATGAGCCAAAACCATTATGTTCTGAATGAGAATTGTCTCATAAAGTGGGCATCAATATAAGTTGGGCTTAAAGTTTTGGTTTGACTAGGCCTAGGCTTGTGCTTGTGCATATGCTGGGTTTGGTCTTGGCCTTGGACTTGGACTTAGTCTTAAGCTTGGGCCGGGCTGTTTTGTGTTAGCTTGTGCATATGGTTGAGACTAGGCTTCGATCAGGTTGTGACCCACACCTGTATCCATTTGCAACTCATCTGGTTTAATTCTCAAACTTACAAATTATATACACATAATGATTTATATAATGCTTTTGGAGTTTTGTACCTTTTTAACTCTAGCCCTAGTGGCTAGACTTGATGACATTTGATGGCCTTGGTTAATGGCAATTAATGCCATAGCTTTCACGACTAGGGATTCCCCTACTTGTGTAAATAGAGGCATTTTCCTTCCAACTTGGTAGGATGATTTTGAAAAGATTTTTGAGATGGAAAATATAGATGGTATTTTGAAATAATAAAGTTTGAGATGATTTTTACATCAAAGAAATTTTTCTTGTCTTCTTTTTGCTAGCCCTTTCTTTGGTTCTTGTTAGAGAGAGAGTGTTCTCATTTTCAAATTCGTCGAAGCTATTCAAAAAGTGCTTCTGGATTTGCTAGTTTCGAACGTTGTATCTTAGGAAATAGACGTTGGTGTTCCTCTAGCACTCATTGGTGAGGTAGAGAATCTATTTTTAGGAAACTGTGTATACCACAGGTTTCGATTTGCATCATTTATCTTTTGTTCATCAATTTTTTTAGATTTAATCTATTTCTTGTATATTATTTTGTAAGTCCATGTGAATCTATCTTGTAATATATTCTAATGTTGTAATCTATTTTCTAATGTTATGTTTTCTTTAAAATTAAAAGCAAAATTGTTTTATCTTTGATTTTTTTTTTTATTTTGTATAATTTAGTTTTCTATTATTGAGAAAAATACCAACAATCTTAAAATAGATTTTTATAAATAGTTTTTGATAAAACAATTTAGGTTTTATTTTAATTTATTCTAATAACTCTTGGAATTAAAATTAATTTAATTGCCTAGAATTATTGGATTGCTTTGAGTTATTTATGTCTAGTAATTTATTCATACAATTTATTTTATGTTAATTAGTTGTTATTGTATAAGTTATTTGATTGTTAGTGCTTAAGTTGTTAGGAGTTTATAAAAATAAAATAAAAATTTTATTTCTTATGGTTCTTACTAATTTATATGATTTGTTTGTTATTTGTTTTCTTTTATAGCTAACTTTCTCTACAGATTTACCCGAATGAGAAAGGAAGAAACAAAATACAAATGAACGAAACAAATTGAAATTAATAGTTTTGGACTACTAACTGGTTTTGAATAGGATTACCTTAATCTAAGCATGGATGAAAATTTTGGACCTTCATATTTTTGAATATATTTGTGAATTTAAGTGTTTACTTTAATGTAGGGAACTATTTTGGATTTATTTCGTATGTTGTATTGCAAGATTTGTTAACAATTTCGATTTAATTCGATTAATTAAATTCTAAAAAAATCATATTGTTGGAATTCGTGTTTTGAGAATTTCAGGAAATTCCTCTCGTCGAGATATTTTCGATGATATAAAGAATGTCTCAAACGAATTTCGGATGAACCCACATGGCTACATGAAAGTTTGGTGTCAAAAAATTATTCTTCATTATCTCCCTTGGAGGCTACTGTGTGTTTTTTCAGGTGATGTTGATAAACATGACACAACCAATGACATCATTATAATACAAAGATGATGTCAGTACACAGTTAGCGCCACGTAGTTGCCTAATCACTAGTCATGTCAGTGACACGAGACAAACCAGTCGGCAAAACAGCCATGTCAACAAATTTTTTAGAAATTACATTTTGGTCTCTAAATTTCAAGATAATTTCATTTTGACCCCAATTTTTTTTTGAAATTACATTCTTACCCCTAAAGTTTCATATATTTACATTTTGGTCTCCAAATTTCTAATATTTTCAATTTGCCTCTTATAGACACCCCATTTTTGACAGCCCTTAAGACTTGGGCACCACTGATTGATCACTCAATGATGAATATGTACGCTTGTCAAATGCTTGACTTCCTCAGCAGGAAACCTCAGTGTTGAACCTATAAACCTTGTGCCTTGTTTTGGACCAAAATAGTGTTTTTTCAAGCCTTTGCATCCAGGGACTTGCAGACCCACTAGTGTGGCATGCTGCCCACTAATGTGGCCTGACAGCCACTAGTGCAAAAAATCAGATATTTTCTGCCAGCTGTTCCCCTATGTGCATGCACCATTCCAGTTGTATGTATGTAGATATTTTCGAGATAGGCACATGATTTTCTATATATAGATGACCTCTCTTTTGTTAGAGAGGTTGAAAAAATTTAGGAGTGAGAAAATATTTTTGAAAAAGCAAAATTTTGGAAAATTCTCTCTCTCTATAATTCTCTCTCTTTCTCTATTGCACCTTACATAGCCTTTGCTTATACATTGTAAACCAAAGCTAGAGAATTACTTGCTGAGGTGATTTGGGCTTGAATTTTAGCTCTTGAGGCACTTGAGAGTGTGAAATTGGTGGTTTGTAACTCAAGGGATTATTCTTCTTTAAGAGGTATACCTTTTAGTGCTGTTGTACCATCTTTACACTACTTGTTTTCTATATTTTCTTGCTGTTTTTGAGCTATTGATTACCTGTCTTTTTGGGCTGAAACTTGTGGTTTAAGGCCATTAAAGGTAGAGGGGTTGACAACCCTTCTTTGAACCTTGCTTCTAAGGCCTTTGCCCTTGTGTTTCCCACATTCTCATCACATTTTTTGGAGCTTTTTACCACTGATTTTTAGAGGAAAAAGAATCATGTTTTGAAGTCCTAAAAGTGGAGGGGTTATGTGCTACTTTGAATTCTTCAATATTTTAGCTAGTTGTTGTAGTTGTTTTTTGTCTTCATTCCAGCACTTTTTTGGACTGTTTTAGGACTATTTTTATCTGTTAGCTTCATTCATGCTTTGTATAGTATGCTTATAGTGTAATGGTCCTCATAGGCTTGGTGGTTTAGGCCTTAGCCACCAACCTATTTGAGTTGATAGCCTTTATTTCTTGCTTTCCATAATTGTGTTCACCTCTAAGCATCTCTGTAACCTCCCCCATTTCTTGGTTTTTCCTTTGCTTTGAGGGTGGTTTCAAACTGATTGTTTGTTTAAGCTTGAGATTGAGGTTGTTGTGCTTAATGTTTTAATCCCTTTGGGGGTTCATTACCAACGACATGACATCTCTCTCATGTCTAAAATAACATTTGGTTTGGCATTTCTCTCCACTACAGGACTTAAAGATCATTTTTGGACTCAATGAATTAAGGAATGAAAGGTAATTAAAATGAGGTAATAAAACTTGAACTAAAATGGAACAAGTTAATAAGCTAATTTGGTGTTCAATCGGACGTTAATTGAACACATGGAGACTTGAAGCATTTCATACTTGTTAGTGATGAAATGTTTCAAGTTTGCAAGGTCAACCACTTTCCTTGATCAATCCATGATAGGGAGGAGGTTTTGTTGGTCTTTCCTTATGCATTTATTGAAATTGTGTCCCTTGATTCATAATTCATCATGCAATGAAATTGCATCGATTGATGACTTTCGAACCGAGCCTACCCCTTCTTTGACCTGTTTGCTGATAAGGAGAGGTAGGGTGGACAAACAACCCCCGAGAATACTCTAGTTTGTGCTCTGTTTGTCCTCTATTGCTGTAGGAAAGAACCAACATTAGTGGCCGGCAAGCCACTTTTACTGGACGGCAACCCACTATTTGTGGCTGGCTGGCCACTACTTCTAGGTTGCCGATCACTTTTTCTAGGCAGTTAGTGTCCTTTTTCCAGCAGAGCAGAGTAGGGGCTGAGGTGAAAAAACTGTGCAATTTTCTAACTATGCAACAGAGGCCTTCCAGTAGCAAAATAGAGAGCATTATCGGGTGAAAATCTACATCCATGCATGGGCCATCCCTTGATTCTTGGGACTCGTTGAAGTGATTTTCTAATATTAGTATGTTATGCTTGGAGTAGTGGATTTGTAACTAATTAGTTAGAGTAACTAGTTAGTTAAATTTGTTGTTGTAATAATTAGTTAATTAGCCAGTGTTGTTAATTTATTCATTTAGTTTGTAATAATTAGTTAATTCATAGCAGTTAGCTAGGGTATTTATTCGGACCCTCTTGTGCGAGGGCCAAACTTGTAATAATGTGTATGTCTTCCAACCCCACGCATTTCTCCCTTTTATTTACTTGCTTATAATGGGTAGTTTAGATCATTATGTTTCTTTTAGTATTTCCCATGTTTGCATTCACTTGTCTTGTATGCATTGAGGCTCGGTTCATCATTCTAACAAAGCATAGTAGTTTACATACTTTGTTGAATACGTGTTTAAACCGCATGCTATCAAATTGATTTACATGTCATAATTAGTAGTTGAGCCTATTAGTTACATATCGTATGTGTTGCGTTAGTCATTTTGCATCCGTAAGATCATGCATTTTTTTTTCTAACTCTTTTATTTCTTTCGGGCTTGCCTTGGAGTACTAGGTGAGCTTTTATTTGCTTTAGCATATCGTATGTGTGTGATTGTTTCCATGACTAGCATGCTTGCCATGAGGCTAATTGCTTAAGCGATAAATTGCTTAAATGCCTGTGGATGAAGGCTAATTGCTTGAATTGGAACAATTTGAGAAATGTACATATGCGATCACTTTTTCAAGTGGTACATATTCGAAACAATTTTTCAAACATACATGAGATCAAGTGTTATATTTTTTGCAAATTAGTTTATATTTGTGTGCAACACATAGTGGGTGTTTGGGAAGTGGGTTTTTATGTAGGTTTTTTTAGTTGTAGGATATTATTGAAGAAATTTTTTTTTATGTTTGGAAAGATAGTTGGGTTTTTTTGTGGTTGGATATGATGTTTGTGAGAGAAAAAGTGAAATGATTATGGGGTTGGATGTGATATTTTATTTGAATTTGTTTTTTTTGGTTTTGCAAAAACTTTGTCTTTTAGTGAAAAAAATAAAAAAAAAAAAACCCAAAATTTTTTTCCCTCCAAACACCGCTATAGTAAAGTTAGCCTAATAATCGGAACAAGAGCATATAATGTAAATAAGATTCACATCATGATTAGTAAAGTCCGATCTTTGATCGAGAAAGTGGGGTGCTCAATTCATGACCTTCCCCTCTTGTACCTAAGTTTCCAAGCCGAGACAATCTTGGTGATGACGGACACATGGCCTTTGGCATGAGTCATGGGTTTTCTAAATTTTTCAAAATATTTAGGTGGCGACTCTGTATCTAGAAAAGCAGTTCATTTTTGGTATTTTGATTCAAAATCGATTTTCCAAAAGATTTGCCGGAGTTGGACTCTTTTGTGTTTATCTATTTCATATTGCACTTGAGAGATTAGATTTAGAACCACGAGAGTCCGAACTGTAGGGCTAGTCGTATCCGGAAGGAGCACGAAAAGTTGAGTTACAGTTCCTGGCGACTCTATTGGGAAATTTAGAGAACTTGACTCGAACTTCATGATGTGAAATTTTATCTATACTTATATGATTCTTTGCATTGCATTTGCATTGGTGTGCTTAAGTCACGGTGTTTGCCATATGCTATTCTTGGATGGTTTGCCAGAGGCTTGCCCAAAAGCTTGCCAAAAGGTTGACCGGTCGTGGGCTCTGCCATGATGGGAACACAACCCTTGGATCTAGACTACCGCTGTACCTTTTGATCCTCCTTTCACTTCTTGGTGTTAGGTGTGAGAGGTATATTAGGTAGTCTTGTTGAGGTACCCCCTTTTTGACCATTTAGCCTAGCTGCATATAGTAAAGCCTTTGTGACTGTTCTAAACTAGGACATGATGCTCACTCGTATGCAAGATTGTGTGAAACCGCTTGATTAAAATAGTGAAACCTAATCCATGACAAAACTAGGATAAGGTAACCTTACCCCCTCATAGGGGTGTTTTGGCTCTCTCTTAACTGGTATGTGCTTTATAGTGAAATTGTACAGGAATATGCATAGTAGTTGCAAAATTGGTATTTGTTTTGGGGGGCCGAATTTAGTGTGGAGTACAGTCCTATAGCTTTGATCATGTCTGTGTTGATAAACATCTTAGCTGAGGTGCTGTGCAGTTTCTGATTACTGCTCTTTTGCTTTATTTCTTTTGCTAGGTAGTTTAAAACCATAGCTTCAAAAAGTTCGGATATCCTCCAAGTACTCTAGACCCGAGTTAGAAGACTTTGTAAAGTCGAAGATCTTGTTCGGGGATAACCCGCATTTACCTCACTCCCACTGGTTATAAGACGGAGGAGAATTAGGCAGAGTTCACCAGTTCAATTTTTATAGCAATCACCCCTTAACTCACCTGTGTCCAGTTTGGTTTGGGAACGGTCATCTACCTCTAGCCTAGTATGAGATCAATCACCTATTCCAACGGCATAGTATTCTCCAGCCAGTATGGAAGAACTGATACACCATCTGCAACAGACAGTTGAAACCCTACAGCAGGATGAGGCCCTCCTGGCTGAGGTTATAACCAGGTTACAACAACAGTAACCACAACCGGCTACGACATCTGTATCCCATGCACCTACCGCGGGTATCCCAGCACCCAGAGCCACCGTTCATGCTGCCAATGTTTAAGAAAACTAGGGCATTCCAGTAAAGCCAATCCCAGCACAAGCCTATAAAACCCCTGTTTGTCAGACTGAGGCTTCGTTCAAGTTCAAGGTTGACCCAACTGCACTCAAGGTTAATAAACTGGAAAAGTTATTCAAGAGAGCATAAGGGGTTAACTCCATCCCGGACATAGAGGACGTGTATACTGATTCTGAAGTTACATTGCCAGATCGGTTTATAATGCCGCACCTCGATCGATTTGACGGCTCCGGGGATCCAATGGCCCACTTGCGTTTGTTTTCAGATATCTTGCGGCTGATGGGCTTAACTAGACTACAGAAACTGTCTCTCTTCGGTCGTACCATGTCAGGTACAACGACCATTTGGTATGTTAAGTTGGAAGATTCTGTCAAACATAATTGGGAAGAGATGGCCGAGGCCTTCATTGCTCAGTATTCTTACAATACACAGATTGAGGTCACAACTCGTGATCTCGAGACAACACACTAAGAGCCGAAAGAGGGTTTCTCTGAATTTGTGACAAGATAGAGAGCTAAAGCCTCGATGATGACCACAAGGCCTTCTGAGAAGGATCAGATCAGGATGGTCATCCGAAATTTTCATGGCAAGTTGTTGTAAAAGATGATTGTTCTACCTCTATTTACATTTACAGAACTCCTTGAAATAGGGGTGCATATCGAAGACGCCATGAAGCAGGGGCTTATTACAGATGAGAAGGAGACGGCGAAAAGGCAGTTTGTTCACTGTTCCAATACTACTAGTGGTAGCATAGCTGCGAGGTCGTCAGATGTAAGTGTTGTCACCATAACCAAGACTACCAACCCCTTTGCCAACACAAGCTCACCAACATCATCCAACCCTAGAGGACTTTTAACCAACTGTACATGACTTTCTCTCAAGCGATGAAGGTGCTAGTCAAGAAAGGGCACCTCAAACCCTTAGAATCTCGTCCACTTCCTGATCCTCTCCCACCCAAACACAACCTCGCAAAATGCTGTGCATTTCATTAACAGCATGGTCATAACACCGACCAGTGCTTTTGATTGTGTCATGAGATTTAGGATCTCATTGACAAGAAGGTGATCGCTTACCTCAGAAACCAAACGTAACCACAAATCCACTCCCAACCCATAATCAAGTCCCCCCACCTCGAAATCTGAACCTGATCTATACACTGGCCACCTCTTACGACCACAGCGTATATATTACTCCCTCCCACCTACCAAAATCGACGTTGTTCATTCTGGAAGGTGCATATCTGTGCATGATGGACATGTCCAAACTTCAACCCAAGCCTGTGGTGATGAGACTTACAATGGAAAGGAAGTCGACCTTGGAGGAAGTACTAGTCTGTTGCCAGAGTGTTCTGAAGGCTTATTTGATAGGATGTATGATCCAAGTTGCTACATTGTGTCAACTAGTCAAATCAAGCCTAAATTGGTGCTGCCAACATTGGTAGACATCAATGTGGTCAGAGAAGATTACCTGAGCTAGGGGTTGGATGATTTGGTAGATCTCGAAGAGGATTTGGACAACCTACAGTTTTTTGATTAGCAGGGTTAGGGAGATGTACAGATCGGGTGGTTCGACCTGAACCAATCAACTGACAACACTGGATGGCTGAGTGATGAGCCAGACAAGGAAGAAGAAATTGGAATGAAACCAGAGGGAAAAGAAGCAGAGATAGTTGTAGTAACCGAAAGGGTTGATGAGAAATGAAAGTTGCCAGAGAGCGCTGGTGTGGAAAACCCAGCCCGGGAAGTAGGCGCTGTGAACACCGTAGATACTGAACAGGAAGCTACACTGAGGCAGCTTGAATGATAAAGAATTGAAGACAGCCGGGAAACTATAAATTCACAACACCCTGTGGGGGACACCTACGATGTGAAGGTGATACAAGCAGAGCCAAACAATTGTTTGTCCATCGCTGAGGGTGAATGATGGAACGATAATGATCTACATCTGGCCCATACTGACAAAGACTGGGGTGATTGTCTTCTGGACAATACGTGGTATGCTGAGGAAATAGACCATTTGACAAGAAGTGGACGGTATTTTAAGCCGCCGCACCTGGATCAAGCAGAGGCATTTGGAAAGGACAGAGAGACTGAGAAATAGAAGGAAAAACAACTAGAAAAAGAGGTAGTATTGAAATAGCTTAAGAAAATTTGAGCTGATATCTTCATCTGGGGTTTTCTTATGGCCTCATGCATACATCGGCAGGCAGTATTGTTGGCAATGGACAAGGCTAAGTTGTCCATTGACACCACGCCTGAGCAGCTTGTGGGTTTGGTCTTTCCAAGTGGTGCCAGGCCGACACTTACTTTCTCGGAGAATGAGCTGCCGTCGGAGGGCTCGGCTGATAATAAACCGTTGTACATATCTGTGGAATGCAGAGAGAAATGGGTGCCAGTGATGTTAGTAGATACCAGTTCGGCCATTAATGTCTATCCTTCCTGTGCTGCCTACACAATTGGCCTCAAACCAGCGGACTTTGTTCCCACAACCCAAGTAATTCAGGCATATGATAACACGAGTAGAGAGGTCATGGGTACAGTGCATGTGAGAGTTCATGGCCCATCAGAGCCAGAGATCATGTTTTATGTCTTGGATGTGTCAGTTATCTTCAATTTGCTATTAGGGAGGCCATTGGTTGTACCATGTGAAGGTTGTCTCTTCCATTCTCCATCAGATGTTGAAGTACCCTCATAGGGGAGGAGAAACAATTGTTTTTGGGAATTTATCCATCCATCTACCGCCAGAGATGACTACACCAGTGCTAGAGATCAACCATGGCGACGAGGACGTATTTATCTCGAGATTCACTATGGCTGAAGCCCGGGTAGTACATACCATTCTGGCTACAGACGAAGGCATGTATATCAATGCCTAGTCCATCTATTTCGTGAACAAACTACACCATATTCCAGGAATGGGGCTCAGTAGGGGTGGTCAGAAAGATGTTGCAGCACTGACAGATGTGCCACACAACCCACATGCCTTTGGACTGGGTTATGTGCCCACTAAAGAGGATTGGATCAGAAAAGAGGGAAGAAATGAGAGGTAGAGCCAAGGCCAAGCAAGTCGAAAAACGTTATGAACTCATCCACAAGCCAATCCAAGGGACACTGAATGTCCGTTTTGTTTAGGAAGGAGAGGATTTTCCTTTTTGTGCCTTTCCCGAGCCTTGGGTAAATTCATCGAAGCAATGTGTCCCTGGGTTTGAGATTTTTTTTGACCATCAGTTGCATGACAATGATGATGAGGAAAGAACTGAACTAAGCATCAAAGTTGAATAGAGCACAGAAGGTGACTCAAATGACACCAAACTTGGAGTAGGGGTAGCACTGGCTAGTCTACTGATAGATCCTGCGACCGACCTAGAGAACTTGAGGGATAACTTTACTATTTCCATGATTAGGGAAGAACCTGGTGTGAACCCAACCAGTGGCATTTTGGATGTATCAGAGATACCATCTCTTACCTGGCAGCTGGAGGAAGGCTATTTGTTCAGTTCTGAATCGGGTGATGAGCTAGAATCTGATTCCACTGAGTCTGTGGGGTCGGGATAAAATTCAAGTTCTTCTGAGTCTGAGTCTGAGTCTGAGTCTGAGTCTGAGTCTGGTATTTTTGGGGGTGGTAACCCGGATTCCAAAGTCTTGTCTAGGTTTTCATTCAGCTTTTCTTTTGAGTTTGTAACCGAAGATTTGGACATTTTGAATGAAAACTCTACAGATTCTGTGTACTTTTTTGTGCTATTGGTTTATTGTATTGACCAAGATTTTAAAATTTTTAATGAAAATGAAGAGGAAGAAATTCCTCTAGCTTTAAAAAACTTGATTAATCGAGAGGAGGAGAGGTTTGCTAAACCCTGTGCTGATGAAATCATTGCCATTAATGTGGGTACAAAGAAGGATCCACGCCCGGTCCAGATTAGATCCACGTTGTCTTTGGAGGAGCGCAAGCGTTCAATCGCTTTATTAAAAGATTTCAAAGATGTTTTCATGTAGTCCTATGAAGACATGCCTAGAATCGATCATGAGATTGTACAGCACCGGATCCCTCTTGACCCTGAGGCCAAACCAGTCAAATAGAAGTTACATAGAATTCGTCTGGATTGGGTGCTGAAAATCAAGGAAGAGATCACCAAGCAGATCGAGGTAGGTTTCTTGTTACTATTTGAGTTATCGACTTGGTTGGCCAACATCGTCCTAGTGTCGAAGAAGGATGGTAGAATCTGGGTGTGTGTAAACTTCCGGGACTTGAATAGAGCCAGTCCAAAAGATGACTTTCCTTTGCCGCATGTTGATGAGTTAGTGGATTTCACTACGGGCCATTCATTGCTATTGTTTATGGATGGGTTTTCCGGGTACAACCAGATTCTGATGCCACCTAAGGACAGAGAGAAGATCGCATTCACTACGCCATGGGGTACCTACTGCTACTAGGTTATACCGTACAGGTTGAAAAATACTGGAGCTACCTATTAGAGGGCTGCGACCACTATTTTGCATGAGACGATCCACAAAGAACTTGAGGTGTATGTAGATGACATGATTGTTAAGTCCAAAGAACGAGAAGGCCACTACACCACGCTGAAGAAATTTTTTCAACGGATCAGGGAATACAGATTGAGGTTAAACTCGCAGAAATAGACCTTCGGCGTAATGACAGGAAAAATGCTGAGCTTTCTGATCACACAAAGGGGAATTGAAGTAGATCCTTCAAAAATCAAGGCCATTTTAGAAATGCCACCACCAAGGACCGAAAAGGAGGTGCGTGGCTTTCTAGGTAAAATACAATTCATAAGACGGTTTATTTCCAAATTAACCTTGATTTGTGAACCATTATTTAGTCTCCTGAAGAATGGGAAGAAATTCCGATGGGATGATCGATGTCTGTTTGCCTTTGAACAAGTTAAGCAGTTCCTCCAAAATCTTCTTATTTTGTCACCACCGAAGCTAGGGAAACCTCTGATTCTGTACTTATCAGTAACAGATACAACCATGGGATGCATGCTCACTCAGGAATCTGAAGATAGGGTGGAGAAAGCCATCTACTACTTGAGCAAGAAGATGCTGTATTATGAGACCCGCTACACTCCTTTGGAGAAAGCTTGCCTAGCCTTGGTATGGGCTACCAGAAAGTTGAGGCAGTACTTGTTAGCTCACTCTATAATCCTAGTTTTGAGATTAGATCCCATCAAATATCTCTTTGAGAAACCAACGCTTACGAGTAGGCTAGCTCGTTGGTTGCATCTTCTCTTCAAATTTGATTGCAAATATGCCACCTGCAAGTCAGTTAAAGGAAGAGTTGTAACGGAGTTCTTAGCAGACAACCCGGTAGAAGGAGATGAGGTAGTGGAATACTTGTTCCCAGATAAAGACATTTTGCAAGTTGAGGAGGAAACTTGGACGATGTACTTTGACGGAGCATCTAATCAGTACGGTTATGGGATAGGTGTGTTGCCGATAGCACCCGACGACTCGCATATACCTTTAGCCTTCAAACTCTGGTTCAATGTATCCAACAATGAAGCAGAATATGAAGCGTGTATTATTAGTTTAGAAGCCGCCCTAGAACTAGGAGTAATAAGGTTGGATGTCATCGGGGACTCGAACTCGGTTGTTTCTCAAGCAAACAGAGACTGGAAAGTCAACGAAGAGAAGACAAGGGTTTACCATCAGACCCTGGATGTTCTGATTCCTAGGTTTGAAAAAATGACATTCACGTATCTATTAAGAGAGAACAACATGTTTGGTGATGCTTTAGTAACTATATCTTCTATGGTAGACATCCCATTTGGAGTCCGAATGCGTCCGATTATCATCGAACAAAAATACAAGCCGGTTTATGAAACCATTGCCGCGATAGATGAAGTGCAAGACAGAAACCCCTGGTATCACGATATTTGGAACTTTCTGGAAAAAGAGATATATCTACCAGGGGCAAATACCATCCAATTTATCATCTGCCGGAGTAAGATGTACAAAAGAGGTCATCTGAGAATGCATAAACTATGTGTGGAAGAAGAGGAATCGAAGTGCCTTATGGAGGCTATTCACGACAGAGAATGCGGGGTGCATATGAATGGTGTGATGTTAGCACGAAAGATCTTTAGAGAAGGCTATTATTGGTCCACCATGGAGGAGGATTGTATTGGTTTTGTGCGGTGACGCCACAAATGTCAAATTCATGCCAATCACATGAATATTCTGCCGTAAAGCTTTACAACATGACTTCGCCATGGCCTTCCTCAGTCTGGGGAATCGACGTTATCGGTGTTGTCTTGCCAAAAAGGTCGAATGGACATGAATATATCTTGGTGGCGATTGATTATTTTACAAAGTAGGTGGAAGCTTAGTCCTATTCAGTGTTGAAGGCATCGCATGTGGCCAAGTTTAAAAGAAACAATATCATTTGCTAGCACGATGTCCCGAACGAGATCATATTAGATAACGGCTCCCACTTCAAGAAAGAGGTTATAGACTTGTTGGAGAAATACAACGTGGCTATTCATAAGTCATCCACATACAGGCCACAAACCAATGGAGCTGTTGAAGTTGCCAATAAGAATATCAAGAACATCTTGTAGAAGATGGTTGAGACCTACAGGGACTGGCCAGATAAACTACCATTTGCACTCTAGGGCTACAAAACCTTGATCTAGACGTCTACAGGGGAAACCCCTTATTCCCTCGTCTATGGGATGGAAGCCATTTTGCCAATTTAAATTTAAGTCCCATCGCTACGAGTTATGGCTGAGCGTTAGATAGCGGAGGTGGACTGGCAATAGAGCAGATTTAAGGAGTTAATGTTGTTTGATGAGAGAAGGCTAAAGGCATTGTATCATGTTCAGGGTTGCTAGCACAGAATTGCCAAAGCTTTTAACACGAAGGTTAAGTCTAGAAATCTCAAGGAAGGAGATATGGTATTGAAAGACAACCAAGCTCCCATCCATGACCCTAGGGACAAGTTCAGACCTAATTGGACTGGTCCTTACATTATCAAAGCTATCTAGTCAAGAGGGGCGGTTATTCTCATGGACTTAGATGGCCTGGAATTTTCACAGCTGATTAATATGGATAAGTTGAAGAAATGTTACCCCTAAGAGGCTCGCTAGGCCGAAAACCTGAAAGGGCGACCTAGGCAAAAGTTAAAGCATGAAAAATTAGAAATAAATAAAAACTGAGCTCGTAAGGTTGAAAACCTTAAAGGGCGACTTTGGCAAAAGTTAGAGTGCAAAAAGAGAGAGTTAATACTTGAGTGAACCTGAACCAAACTACGTAAGGCCTAATTTCCATCTTTGGGATATGTAGGCAACTTCATCTTGAAGTTTGGCCGTAAATATCTCCAATTCAATTGTCCTGTCAGTTTTTCTAATTAGGTTATCTCTGTTCATCATTTGCTAATTCGGTTGTGATCTTCATTTTTTTGGAAGAAAAGATGGTTACAATGTGGAGCAATAGTGATATGCAATCAGGGGCAGTTATGATCTTTTGATTCAAGGTTGTACATCTTAAGGGTTCGATTCTGTGCATGTCAGGTAGGAATGACAATGGGCCGGGCTAGGGTCGGGGATCACACTCCCCGTCCTTGATCCCCGATTATGAAAATCTCCCCGTTCCTGGCCCCGATCCTCGACGGGGAACCTACCATCGTTCCCATCCCTGCCCCCTAACGGGAATCGGGTTTCCCTGACCTCGAAAATTCCTTACCCCCCCAATCTGTTTCAACACCACCACCACCATCAACAACAACATCATCATCATCATCATCAACAGAATCATCAACATCAACATATCAACAAAATCATCAATAGATCATAAACCCAAAAAAAAAAAGGACAGATACACATAGATGTACATGTATACATACATACACAAACATATTTGAGATCTGTGTCACAGAGAGAATGGACGATCGGCATCATCAACAGATCCACTAACAAAAAAAAAAAAAATTAGATAGATACACACACAAACATATCTGTGTATCTGTGTCACAGAGAGAGAGAGAGAGAGTGGACGATTGGCGGCGATGGACGACGGAGGAGATCGGATGAGGAGATGGTGGACGAAAGAGGACGATGGCGTTGTGGACAGTGGCAATGGACAATGAAGGAGGACGATCGAAGATTTAGAGGCGATGGGTGGCTGTGATTGCGACGATGGAGGCGATGGACGACAGAGAAGGCCAATCGGCGTCGTGAACAGTGGCGTTCGGCGTCGTGAACAGTGCGAGAGTGAGAGAGAGAGTAGAGGGAAGAGAGAAAGAGAGAGACACAGAAGACAGAACTGAGATGAAAGGATGAGGGTTTGGTTACCATATGTATATATATAAGGGTAAACTAGTAATTTCACTTTGGGGACAAACGGGGATGGGGACGGGCCGAGTACGGGACTGGGACACTTATCCCCATCCCCGGTCCGATTCTAATCGAGGATTGATTTTTAAATACCATCCCCGTCCTGTTGGGAATATTTTTCGGGGAAAAACTGCATAAATCGGGGTTGGGGAGTCGGGTCCTCGTCGGGCTGGATTCAAATTGCCATCTCTAGTGTCAGGTAGTGATCATTTTCGAAAATGGTTTTGAAAAGTTTTAATAAAAGCTGATTTTGTTCAAAATTTACTTTTTATAACTTAGACCATTTTTTGGACTGAAAGGAAAATTTTTAGTGCTCACAACTTTAATTCCATTAATTTCAACACATATATTCTCCAACTCTCTGATACAAATCAAAGTTGCTTTTACATCATAAAACTTGAAAAGAAAGGTCAAAGCAATAAACTAGGGGTGAGTCAGGTGCTTCTGCATCCTCTACTCGTGCTTGCGCAAGCTTCTGCAGCTAAAGTGGGCCCGGCTTGTGCCTCATCCTCGAGCCATGCCAAGCATTCGCCAGAAAGGGCATAGTTGAAACTAGAGGCAGGGGCCAAAAGCTCTCTCGTCTTCTAGGCAACAAGGTACCTAGCCAGGTGTGAACTAGGAATCGGGAATGAAGCCGGGTATTCTATCTCATCTTCTGAGCAGGTCTGATCACGTCCAAACGGGCGTCTGAACAGAAAGGGAAAGTAAAACATGTAGTGCGTGAGGCCACTCAACTGTGTGCTAGGCTGCCGGGTTATGTTGTAACTTATCTTAGTCAGATTGAGCCAGGGGCAACACCAAGCTATGTCAATTGTAGACCTGCTGCACATTCAGTTGCACCATCATCCCTCATTGGGAAAGTCCATTAGTCGCTAGCAGAAGAAATAAGCTTGAGCTGAATAATCAGGGCAAGGGTCCACCAATTTCTGCTTATCCATGAGCCATATGTGGGAAGGGATGAAAATAAGAGAGATTAAAGAATAGAGAGATGTACATAGAGAGAAAAGTAAAGAAAGGGCCTTAAGAGAAAATAGAGCATGGGTGCCAAGTGATGTACGAAGCATATATCAGAAAGGGTGGAAAACAATACCTAAAGAAGTAATGGACTCCCCGCAAATTTGGTGGTCTCTCGCTAATGAAAAGCATCTAAGCCCATCAAGGTCTCGGCTAATGTCAAACTGATACAACTCTTATCTTCTTTCAGACATTGGGCCGCTTCTATCAACTGAATGCTCGTTCCGTCGTAACTAGGGGCAAGAAGGAAATGTGCAAGCATACATAAACAGAGGGCATGCTGCCGAAAACCTCGCTAGAGAGGGTTGCCTCTGTCACTGATGTCAGAAAAAATCAATGAATCAAGCGAGTATATCTAGCTCTCCGTCATGGGCCAAAGATCGAGTTTCATGCAAAGTAAGCCCACATGTAACGCCCTCAAAATAATATGTAAAACCCATCACTTTAGACAAGCATTGACATAAAAGAAATCAACCATCTATCCATTAATCAGAGTAGTTCTTACAAAAGTATTACATGTTAACAACAAAAGCAAGTGCTCTACGGGCTTACAGCTTTCCAAGTTAACACTTGGTTAAAAAAAAAAGAGTACTAACTCAATACATATAAAGCCCTTCGCTTGAATTTACATGTAATACATCAAACGAAAGCAAACAACAAAAGAAATCTGCCTGCCTCTAGCCTCCCAAGGTATGTCCTTGGAGGTGGCATGCTACCTGTACCTGAAAATGATGTCCCATAAAGGGTGAGCCACAGCCCAGTAGAAATATACTAAACCAGCTATGAACAATGACTAAAAGATCAGCAGTTGATAGATGGTCAACACAGATGCATCCACATACATTACATTTCGGTTTCATGACATTAAGTCCATGTTACATTTCATTTGCCATGTCTTTCCAACTTTGAGTTTGAAAATAAGGCTCAACACCTAGCCAAATAACTTAATGAGATTTTAGACTCATCTTTAAAACACTTTCAAAATTTATGAGGGATACACATTTTAATACTGTATCAATAACACATACGCCATTTCCACACCATACGAACGATACACATTGTGGTGCTGTATCAACATGACATAGAAACACTTCTATACATCACAATTGATAACGATATACATTTTAGTGCTATATCAAATCAATTTAAACACTTCTATAATCAACACTTGATACACATTGTAGTGCTGTATCAATGTCACACGAAATCTAGTTTAGAGGTCTATCCCCCATCTTCCAATAAACCGCGGAGTACATCCCCCATCTCCCCCCACACAATGCAATGTATAGAAATAATTATCGTATACAAATTAAATCAATCAATACACATTTTAGTGTTGTATTGTACCAACCACCATATTCAATGGCTTACTCAATTGATTAGTTTTAGTTTGCCTAATCATCATGCATTGTCTACAACAATCAAGACTATCCTCCACCGATAGTCCAAAGCAGTTATTTCTAAACAGAAAATAAATGCACCAAATGGATATATTATCAACATTCAACTTTGGTGAGCGATTAAATGAATCCAACCACACCCGTTAATCCCATAATCTCTTTCAATTTGAATACTCTCAATTCAATTCCTCATTTCTCAAAATTAATTATACAAATTAATTTATCCAACTAATTAGGGCATTTTCCCATAATTAACATAACAACCCCAAGGTTCCACTTTATCCATACTTCATCATCTATATCATTTCTCTATGCCAAACATGCATATAGGTTTAATTATAAATAAAACCCCATCTTTTGTAAAATTACACAAAGACCTAAACTTTCTCAAAATTACCCAACAACCCCCAACTCATCAAAATGCTAAAATTCAGAGACAAAGCTCATGAGAAGGAGTAAGATATCCCTACCTCGAAGTTAGAGCTCAAACGGGAAAGTTGAAGAAAACCAAAATGCTCCAAACTCAAAGATCCACGGATCAAAATGGAGCCCTCGACGATCAACACACTTTTTACAAAGGCCAGAGGATAGGGAGACACTCTAACTAGATCAAACCCTAGAGAGAAGGGAGATCCTAGAGCAAGAAGCTCTCAAAAACGTTTTTAGAAAGTAAGAGAGAGAGAGAGAGAGAGAATGAAAAAGTGATTCAAAAATGCCCAACTGTTATCTGATATACGACAGGTACGCTCGAGTGGAAAACACAATGCTCGAGCGTCAAGAACAAAAAGCATGGTCCGCTCGAGCGCAAGAAGGCCAGCTCGAGCGCCAAGACACAGAGATAAAGCACATCCGCTCGAGCGCGAAAACCAGTTCGCTCAAGTGTTGATTTTCATCTCCCAGAACTTTCACCAACGAGGTACTACCTGCTCGAGCTCCAACAATCCCGCTCGAGCGTAACCCGCTCGAGCGCAAGAAACCCACTCGAGTGCAGAAAACACACCTGCAGAAGTTTTGCAGGGACTCAAAATGCTGGAAGGGTGTAAACTCCGCTCGAGCGCAAGAAGACTCGCTCGAGCGGTCAACCAAAAGTAAACTCCGCTCGAGCGCAGATTGTCCCGCTCGAGCGTAACACCAAAACTCTAGGCAACAACACTTGAGACCAAGACTCAACCTACCTGCTCGAAACATGCCCAACACATCCTAAAATTCAAACAAATGGATTTAAAGGACGACAACAAGATAGATACAGCTACCAACTCCACGGAATCGAGTCCGGAATACAACTGAACAGTAAAGGGACAACCGGGATCACTATAACCTCCCCCCCTTAAAGAATTTCGTCCCCGAAATTAAATACAAGTTTTCAAAAACAAGTTTTCCTCAATTTCCAACAATGTTATAACACAACATTAAACAATCCGACTCATTACCGGTCGATCTCATCTCCTTTTCAAGAGGCAAAACACATTATACATATATTAACCTGCATTATCAACATGCATTCCTTTGAAATTTACCAATTTCAATTCATTTTCCACGATTCCTTAATACATGTAACATTAACATCATGCTTGCATTTCCACAATACATTTAACACATACGAGATGTTAAAACAAACTTCCAGTTTTAAGGCAAGTTCTACAACATTTCCATAAACCAAAACATTACTATGTTTTACAACTTAAGACATATACAATGCCCTTAAGGCTCAACAATATTACAAAATTTCAATACATAATTATACATCAACAAACAAGTCTGGATAATTCTCACGAACATCCGCCTCACGTTCCCAAGTGGCTTCCTCCACTCCGTGATGTTTCCACAAAACCTTTACCAAGGGAATGGTCTTACCTCGCAAGACTTGATCCCTCCTATCCAAGACCCGAACCGGTCTCTCCTCATATGAGGCATCCTCATCAACCTCTAAGTCAGTCCAATCCAACACATGGGATGGATCCGGCTCGTATTTCTGAAGCATACTCACGTGAAACACGTCATAAACTCCGGACAACTGCAACGGCAAAGCTAAACGATAAGCAACCTCGCCAATCCTCTCAAGGATCTCAAAAAGGCCAATAAACTGAGGGGACAACTTCCCACTCTTCCCAAACCTCATCAATCCCCGCCTAGGTGATATCTTCAGAAAGACATGATCACCCACCTCGAATACCAAAGGTCGCCTCCTACGGTCGGCATAAGATTTCTAACGACTCTGGGCTGTAACAAGCCTCCTACGGATAAGCTCAACTTTCTCCGTCGTTTCCCTCACCAACTCCGGACCCAACAAAGGTGCATCACCCACCTCGGCCCAAAAAACTGGAGACCTACACGGTCGGCCATACAAGGCCTCAAACGGTGCCATACCGATACTCAACTGAAAGCTGTTGTTGTAGGCAAACTCCACCAAGGGCAAGTGCCTCTTCCACGTCCCACTAAAATCAAGGACACAACCCCGAAGCATATCCTCAAGGATCTGAATAGTACGCTTGGACTGTCCGTCAGTCTGAGGTTGATAAGCCGTACTAAAGGTCAACTTAATGCCCAAGGCACTCTGCAAACTCTGCCACAACCTAGCAGTAAAACGAGGGTCTCTATCTGAGACGATCGTCACTGTGACCCCGTGCAATCTCACTATGTCCCGAATATACAAGTCATCGAGATGATCTACCGAATCTCTCACGCGCATAGGAATGAAGTGCGCTGACTTAGTCAACCGGTCTACAACCACCCAAATGGCATCACTACCCCGCTGAGTCTTCGGAAGACCTACAACGAAGTCTATAGTGACATGCTCCCACTTCCACTCGGCAATAGGCAAGGGTTACAACAAACCCGATGGCCTCTGATGCTCGGCCTTCACTTGCTAGCAAGTAAGGCACTTCGATACGAAAACAACCACATCTCTCTTCATACCCCGCCACCAAAACTGGCGACCCAAATCCCGATACATCTTAGTGCCTCTCGGATGCACCGCAAGGCGTGAATGATGGAGCTCTCGGAGTACTTCCTCTTGGCAAGACTTTTGTACAAACAAGCGGTCTCGGTATCTCACACTCTGGTCGGGATACACCGCCAAGCCCTTCTCAACCTTCCCACTGGAGATCTTCTCTCGGAAGGACTCTACCTCAAGGTCACCTCTCTGTGCCTCTAATACTCGGGTCACAAGTGCAGGCTGCGCAACAACAGAAAACAAGGCCGCAGCCTCAACAGATTCGCCCAGGAGCAGATCAAACTCGCCAAGTGCACCCAACATCTCCCATTCCCGGATGGCTATACAAGCTACATCACTAATGGATTTCCTACTAAGGGCATCGGCCACAACATTGGCCTTTCCCGGGTGATAGTGCAACTCAAAATCATAGTCCTCAATGAACTCCATCCATCTCCTCTGCCTCAAATTCAAGTCCCTCTGTGTAAACAGATATCTCAAACTCTTGTGGTCCGAGAACACCTAGAACCTCTCACCAAAAAGGTAATGCCTCCAAATCTTCAAGGCGAAGATCATTGCTGCTAACTCTAGGTCGTGTGTTGGGTAATGTTTCTCGTGTATTTTCAACTGATGTGAGCCATAGGCTACCACTTTCCCCTCTTGCATCAACACACAACCCAAACCCTTTCGTGAGGCATCATAATAAACCGCGTAACCCAACCCTCTCTCCGGAATAATCAAAACCGGAGCGGTGGTCAATCTAACCTTCAACTCCTGGAACGACTTTTCGCAAGTCTCACTCCACACAAACTTGACCCCTTTTCGCGTCAATCTAGTCAACGGCGAAGCTAGCCTGGAGAAATCTTTCACAAACTGACGGTAATACCCAGCTAATCCCAGAAAACTGCGGATCTCAAACACATTCTTAGGCTGTGCCCAATCTTGCATTGCCTCCACCTTGGATGTATCAACAGACACCCCTTCCCCGGATACCACATGGCCTAAGAATTTGACCTCTCCTAGCCAGAACTCACACTTTCCAAACTTGGTATACAGCCTATGGGCTCTAAGCAACTCAAGCACCACTCTCAAGTGTTCCTCGTGCTCCTCCTCAGAAGGCGAATAGATAAGGACGTCATCCACGAAAACGACCACAAATCGATCTAAGAATTCCCAGAAAATCCGGTTCATCAAGTCCATAAAGACTGCCGGTGCATTGGTAAGCCTGAATGGCATCACCAGAAACTCATAATGGCCATACCGCGTACGGAATGCCGTCTTAGGAATATCCTCCTCTCTGACCCTCAACTGGTGGTAACCCGATCTCAAGTCTATCTTAGAGAAACAACGGGAACCCTTCAACTGGTCAAACAGATCATCTATATGGGCATAGGGTACTTATTCTTGACCGTAGCCCAATTCAACTTCCGGTAGTCTATACACAGTCTCAAGGCACTATCTTTCTTTTTAGCAAAGAGGCCCGGTGCTCCCCACGGCGAAACACTAGGGCGAACAAAACCCTTATCTAGCAATTCCTGGAGTTGAATCTTCAACTCACTCAACTCGGTTGGGGCAAAACAGTAAGGTGCCATAGAAATCGGCGCTGTGCCAGGCACTAAATCAATAGAGAACTCTATCTCTCGGTGAGGTGGCAAACTAACGAGATCCACGGGAAAACATCTGAATACTCGCAAACCACCCTCGGCAATACAATCTGGGTCTCATCGCACTCACCACTCAAAAAGCTAGCAAGTAAACCACTAAGCTCACTCTGCCCTCGCGGATCATACAATGGTGGCAACACACTACCAACCCCATCCCCCAAGAAATGGAAACACTCCCCGCTCAAGGTACATGCTGTGACCCTTTGGCGGTAGCAATCAATAACAGCCCGGTATGACGATAGCCAGTCCATACCCAAAATAACATCAAAACCCTTCATGGGCATGACAACAAAAGGAAAAGGAAGCCTATGATCGGCGACCTCTATATCACAACCTCTAATACCTTGTTTCAAGATCAACTCACCACCAACAGGTGATACTACACATATAGGAGATGTTAACTGTGCCAACTCCAATTCCAAAACAGATGCAAATGCAGCAGATACAAAAGAATGAGATGCACCTGTATCAATCAATACACTAGCAACTGAGTTGCAAAACAAGAAGGTACCTCTCACAACTGACGGAGCAGGTACAAGATCCTGCGCGGTAACAGCATACACGGGCCCTGTAGGCCCTTGATCCAACTGCTTACCCCTCGGAGCAAACGACTGCTGCACTGACTGGGATAACGAAGCTCCCGGATTGGCCCTCGAGGCCTGCACAGACTGAGCTGGCTGAAAACCCTGCGTCTGCCTAGAACCAGACGCGCCCGAAGTGGCACTCAACTGTGGGCAAAACCTCGTCAGGTGCCCAGGCTGACCACACTGATAACAAGACAAGGGCTGACCTCTGCCCTAACTCTGGCTCTGCGGTCTAGCTGAAGATGAAGCAGCTCTCCGACCTCCTCCCCTCTGTGGGCAAACTGAAGCCTTGTGGCCCAACTGACCACACTTGTAACAGGTGAACTCCCCCTGATTACCTCTCCCCGAGTCTGCACTCGGCACCGGAAAGGTCGACCTAGCAACACCACCTTGAGATTGCTGAGGGTTAGCACCCCTCTGTCTCCTGCCATCACCCTGACCATCTTGGCTCCTCTTGGAGCCTCTCTGACCCTCCTCTTCCTGCATCATGATCTCCATATGGGCTGCAGCATCAACCAAGGGCCCATAATCTCGGATCATCGAACCTCCAACTCTCATCTTGAGGCCGCGCCTCAACCTCTTCTCGAACTCGATACAGCGGCGTTCCTCGGACGCCACAAGTTCAGGTGCGAACCTGGACAAGCTAGTGAAAGCAACCTCATACTCGGCTACTGAAGAACTCAACTGCAAAAGCTGACAGAACTGGTCTTTCAACTTCTCCCTGACTGTCGGAGATAAATACTTCTCCTGAAAAGCCTCCACAAAAGCCTCCCATGTGCCAGCAATACGGCGCCTCATGTATTTCCACCATTGACCCGCACCCCCTTTAAGTTGGAAGGATGCCAAGGTCACTTTCAACGCTCCGTCCTCGATGCCAAGCATCTCGAACGTCTTACTCATTTGCTCTAACCACTAGTCAGCCTTCAGTGGCTCCTTCGGATCCCCAATAAACTTGTCCGGGTTAGACCGGAAGAACTCCCTTTTCAAGAAGGAAGGCCCTACCTCAACAAACTGGGCCTGAACTGGAGCCTGAATTGGATTCTCGGCTCTAAAAATACCCACAGACTCCCTCAAAGCATCGGCTATCCCTCGGGCTAAAGCGCCCATAGCCTCCTGACCTGCTGGCTCGGCCACATTGGCATGGCCGACCCCCTCCTGCTGTGCCGAAATATCATCCGGTAAAGGCATCTCCTGCCTACCACGTCCTCGTCCTGCCATCCTAATAAAGGTAACGAAGAACGTTAGCACATTCATAAATGTGCCAAAACTAAACACTTGTGTCCTAATACATGGACAACTGTAATTCATTCCACGTAAGCACATAAACACATAAGCACTTACGAATTTCATTTCCGGATAATGATAGTCCCGAGGCATTACTAGAGTTCCGGTTAGAAACAGCATTGATCAAGTGCTTTTCCAACAAGACTCACAGAAACCCAAGGATCCAATCAACATCCTAGAAACTAAATCCCATACCTAGGTAGTCACATAAACATGTTATCAAATAAACACATAATGTCGCACATAAGTCTCTAACAAGCGAGACAAACCCATTGTGATACTAATCACTTCCCACGTACCCAAAGTATTCGAACCCGATACGCTCTGATGCCAAGTTGTAACGCCCTCAAAATAATACGTAAAACCCATCACTTTAGACATGCATTGACATAAAAGAAATCAACCATCTATCCATTAATCAGAGTAGTTCTTACAAAAGTATTACATGTTAACAACAAAAGCAACTGCCCTACGGGCTTACAGCTTTCCAAGTTAACACTTGGTTACAAAAAAAAAGAGTACTAACTCAATACATATAAAGCCCTTGGCTTGAATTTACATGTAATACATCAAAAGAAAGCAAACAACAAAAGAAATCTGCCTGCCTCTAGCCTCCCAAGGTATGTCCTTGGAGGTGGCATGCTACCTGTACCTGAAAATGATGTCCCATAAAGGGTGAGCCACAGCTCAGTAGAAATATACTAAACCAGCTCTGAACAATGACTAAAAGATCAGCAGTTGATAGTTGGTCAACACAGATACATCCACATACATTACATTTCGATTTCATGACATTAAGTCCATGTTACATTTCATTTCCCATGTCTTTCCAACTTTGAGTTTGAAAACAAGGCTCAACACCTAGCCAAATAACTTAATGAGATTTTAGACTCATCTTTAAAACACTTTCAAAATTTATGAGGGATACACATTTTACTGCTGTATCAATAACACATACGCCATTCCCACACCATACGAACGATACACATTGTGGTGCTGTATCAACATGACATAGAAACACTTCTATACTTCACAATTGATAACGATATACATTTTAGTGCTATATCAAATCAATTTAAACACTTCTATAATTAACACTTGATACACATTGTAGTGCTGTATCAATGTCACACGAAATCCAGTTTAGAGGTCCATCCCCCATCTTCCAATAAAACGCGGAGTACATCCCCCATCTCCTCCCACACAATGCAATGTATAGAAACAATTATCATATACAAATTAAATCAATCAATACACATTTTAGTGCTGTGTTGTACCAACCACCATATTCAATGGCTTACTCAATTGATTATTTTTAGTTTGCCTAATCATCATGCATTGTCTACAACAATCAAGACTATCCTCCACCGATAGTCCAAAGCAGTTATTTCTAAACAGAAAATAAATGCACCAAATGGATATATTATCAACATTCAACTTTGGTGAGCGATTAAATGAATCCAACCACACCCGTTAATCCCATAATCTCTTTCAATTTGAATACTCTCAATTCAATTCCTCATTTCTCAAAATTAATTATACAAATTAATTTATCCAACTAATTAGGGCATTTTCCCATAATTAACATAACAACCCCAAGGTTCCACTTTATCCATACTTCATCATCTATATCATTTCTCTATGCCAAACATGCATGTAGGTTTAATTATAAATAAAACCCTATCTTTTGTAAAATTACACAAAGACCAAAACTTTCTCAAAATTACCCAACAACCCCCAACTCATTAAAATGCTAAAATTCAAAGACAAAGCTCATAAGAAGGAGTAGGATATCCCTACCTCGAAGTTAGAGCTCAAACGGGAAAGTTGAAGAAAACCAAAATGCTCCAAACTCAAAGATCCACGGATCAAAATGGAGCCCTCGACGATCAACACACTTTTTACAAAGGCCAGAGGATAGGGAGACACTCTAACTAGATCAAACCCTAGAGAGAAGGGAGATCCTAGAGCAAGAAGCTCTCGAAAACGTTTTTAGAAAGTAAGAGAGAGAGAGAGAGAGAATGAAAAAGTGATTAAAAAATGCCCAACTGTTATCTGATATACGACAGGTACGCTCGAGCGGAAAACACAACGCTCGAGCGTCAAGAACAAAAAGCATGGTCCGCTCGAGCGCAAAAAGGCCAGCTCGAGTGCCAAGACACAGGGATAAAGCACATCCGCTCGAGCGTGCAAACCAGTTCGCTCAAGCGTAGATTTTCATCTCCCAGAACTTTCACCAATGAGGTACTACCCACTCGAGCTCCAACAATCCCGCTCGAGCGCAACCCGCTCGAGCGCAAGAAACCCGCTCGAGCGTAGAAAACACACCTGCAGAAGTTTTGCAGGGACTCGAAATGCTGAAAGGGTGTAAACTCCGCTCGAGCGCAAGAAGACCTGCTCGAGCGGTCAACCAAAAGTAAACTCCGCTGGAGCGCAGATTGTCCCGCTCGAGCATAACACCAAAACTCTGGGCAACAACACTTGAGACCAAGACTCAACCTACCTGCTCGAAACACGCCCAACACATCCTAAAATTCAAACAAATGGATTTAAAAGACGAAAACAAGATAGATACAACTACCAACTCCACGGAACCGAGTTCGGAATACAACTGAACAGTAAAGGGACAACCGGGATCACTATACCACGTATTCGTCCCAAAGCCTAGGCGTGGCCAAAACGGGGCTGACGCATGATTTTCTCATCGTGCTGGGTTTCCGTCAATGCTCGAAATTCTTCAAGAGTTGGGCACATTTCCTGTGTTTCGAAGCGAAATACATGCGTAATTGGGTCCCCGCATTGAGCCGCGACATAGAGGAACGAAAAGCAAAGTAGAGTATGGCTTAACGAAAAAAGCGCGTTTATGCCGAAACCTTAGAAATTTACCTTTTCCGTGCCATCTAATGTGACTATCCAATCTATGTGCTTCTCGGCAAGAAATATCTCCATTTGTGGAAGAAACTGAAACAAAATAAGGTTCTGCTGAAGAAATCACGAAAAAATACCTTTTATAGAAGATAGGGCTGTGAGTGGAAGCCAGCTGTTAGCTGTCTGGTGGATCCATCACAAGTGGCCGACAACCCACTTTTAGTGGCTGGCTGTCCAGTTTTTCTAGCCTGCCGTCCACTTGTGGGTTTGGCAATTTTGGCAGTCTGGTTTTGTCTTGGTCTTTGTGTTTTGAGGTCTTGTTTTGAGTCTTTTGGTTTTAACAAGTATGCATATCTGTGTTCGAGTTGTTTTTGCTTTGTTTATGGAGTTGTATTTTGTATTTTGGTCATTTTAGCAAGTATGCATGCCTGCCTTCCACTTGTGGGTTTGTCAGTTTTGGTAGTCTGGTTTTGTCTTGGTTTTTGTGTTTTAAGGTCTTGTTTTGAGTCTTTTGGTTTTAACAAGTGTGCATATCTGTGTTTGAGTTGTTTTTGCTTTGTTTATTGAGTTGTATTTTGTATTTTGGTCATTTTAGCAAGTGTGCATATCTGTGTTTGAGTTGCTTTTGCTTTGCTTATCGAGTAGTATTTTGTATTTCGGTCGTTAGTCGACTCATTTCCCGATTAAGAACATCGTGCCAATACAAGTTTTTATTTTTGGTTTCAAATTCAACTCCATGTTCATTCTGCAAATCTGGTGCTCATGATGCAAGGACGATAACACTTTCCATAAAATTATAGGGTTTTCCCCCGATGATAGATTTTTACAAAAGAGAGTACAAGTTTTCAAAAGTAAAAGTAAAAGCCTATCTAAAGGTATACATGTACTGAACTACCAAAATAAAAGAAACTAAGGAAAAAAAAGTACAAAAATCGGCGCTAGTAATCTCAATCTCGAGAGGCCCTCTTCGTCATTTTCCTTTGAGGGGACTTAGGGGCATTGTCTCCGTCAGCACCACTATCAGAATCAGACTCTGAGCCACAGCTGGTCTCATCATCTCCACTCTCTGCCTTAGAGCCATCCTCGGCGTCATCTCCGCTCCCTGACCCGAGCCAGCATCATCGCCTCCACTCTCAAACGACTCAGAATGTCAGCTCACTGTATCCTCAGAGTCGCGGGTCTCAGTATCATCCCCGCTCAATATGGGCTTGGACTCGCTGCTCTGGCTTTGAGCACCCCTGCCTCTACCTCGACCTCGTCGCTCATCCCGGCCGGGTGATGAGACCTGCCTACATCTCCTTCCTGCCATCGGATGAGGTGTCGCTGTGGCTGGTGTCCTCGGTACAGATGGGATTTGGAAAACAATTGTCGACATATCAGATACAGTGTATGTATGCGGTATGAGTGCAAAAGGTACATTATGAGTACAGTATGAGTATAGTGTGTCAATATAGTGAATCAGTGCAGTATGGGGTGGTGTGAATGTTGTGGCATGCATATCAGTGTACTAGTGAGAATATGGTAGTGTGGTGCACAACAGTGTGAGGTAGTAGTGAAAGGTATTTGGAAAATAGAAAAGAATACTTGGGTACCATGTAGATCAAGCAACGTCTCTCTCCTTTGCACCATGCCAATCTGAGAAGCAACCAGCTGGAGCAGGTCCTTTGTGTACTCAGTCGGTGCCTACAAGTGCATTTGAATGATCAATATGTAGAGTAATTAATATTTAATATTTGAAAAGGGAGAGTTCAGTTACAAGTTGTAAAGTGTGGTTCATACTTGAGGTGCGCCACGGGCTCTGACGTACTCATGCCCTGCCTCAAGTGGTTCTATCAGAATTTGATAGGTTGACCCGGTCGGCCGCCAACATGTAAGCGCAGTGGGAATCACTCGCCAACCAGCAACCTGCATAATGGGAGGGCCCCCGCTAATATCGGCCTCAGTCTCCTGAGCAGCTTTACCCGCCAAGGGAGCACCTGTTACATCACCCGTGCAAACGCCTGTCAGAGGGGGCATGCGATGAGTCTGGATGAAAGTTGCATAATCGCCCTCCGCTCTAAAATAGTCAGCATCCAACCCTACCATAAACTGAATAATAGCCCCAACTAGGAGGCTATCAACTGTCCTCATAGATGCTGGGGGTGGCATAGGAACGACTGGGATAGGTGAGCCTAGAGTCTGGCATATGAAACGCTCACCCAAGAACTAGCCCCAACAAACTGGGCCCTCTAGCAAAATCTGGAATCGAGATGTGGCCCAAGCCCCGGCATATTGGTCCCTCACTCCAGCTAGCATCATAGCCCAGGGTTGCCTAATGATCTGCAAACAAAGAATGTATAGACTAATAGTTGTCGTCAATTGTTGAAATATGAATCAAAATAGTAGTAAAGCAAAAATGATTGTGAGTTTTGGATTAACTCATGGGCAACCACCGTATTGAAATTTCGGTAGTAGAAGGCAAAGGTCATGTTGTCGAGGCTCCGGCGCTAACACTGGCCGTCATATCACTGTGAGTAGGGCACGACAGAAAGGATCTCATCTACTGGCTCTGGAGCCAGAGCCGGAAAATAGGTGTAAACCCATAACTGTAAGAAAAGGTTAGCAGTGTTATCCACAATGTGTCAACATATATAAAACAAAAAGTGCAAAGTAGAAAGCACAAGTTATGAACAGATGTAAAACAAAAAGTGCAAAGCAGAAAGCACAAGTTGTGAACAGATATAAAATAAAAAGTACAAAGTAGAAAGCACAATGTGTTAACAGAAAGTGCAAAAGCAGAAAGGTGTGATGCATACCTTCCAGGCTCTCCAGTATTCTCCGACCCAATCTCCTCTCATGCGGGAAGTGAAACTCATATAGCCATAGAGTGTGGCGAGGCTAGCTCCATTCCAGTCATAGAACTGAACTCGGGGTAAGGTCACGAGGGCACTCAGTAAGTATAAACCCACGGTGTTTCATCTGTTCGCAAACAAGATGGTATTGAGAAGGAACATCAAGAAACCTTGGACATACTACTTTACCTCCTCTGGTGTCTCGGGCTCACTCCTGCAGAAGTGCTCGGGGAACCAACTGTATCTCACAATCGTTGACCTGTATATAGTTGGGCGCGCTCCAAGCAGGTAGATCCAAGCCACCTCCTACTGGCTCATATCCATATCAAAGGGGATCGGATCACCCCCTACTCCTAAGCCTATGATCATAGAGAAATCATAGGGAGTCATCGTCATCTCTCCAGCAGAAAAGAAGTGGAAAGAGTTAGTGGTGTTCCACCACCTCTCCATCAACATTCCAAGAAGAGCCCAACTCGCCATATGTTGTGAGAGTTCAGTGCAGAATAGGCCAAAGATAGCCTCATCAACGAGGTTGCAGACCTCGGGAGGGAGCTCATAATACCAGTCTCTTATTGTCACTACCCCATATCCCCTATAAGAACGAGAGTCCCCTTGTGGCAAAGAAAGGTTGAATCAGATGAAAGACAATGATAAAAGAGCATTCAGACGAAAGGTAGTGTAAGAAATATAGTCAAATGAAAGGCAAGAAAACATGAAAATAAAGTTTGTACCTTAAAAGCATCGCAGGAAAAGTGGGAGTACGGCTCTCTCAGCAAAACGTGCTCTGGCATGCCACCAGCAAAATCATCAAAGCGCATTATGTTGCCAGGCGCCAGTATGTGCGTGCGAGGGTGATAAGTGATCGGATCAAAGGGCCGTATCCTCAACGGTTGTGGCTTAGGCTCGAGTCCTGGTGTGAACTTTGCCTTAAAGTCGGCTGCAATGCCCTCTGTCGTCTCGCCGACCTCAACGACTGCCAGCTCCTCAACCTTGACAGGGGGTGATAGTGGAGGTGAACCTCAAGAGGAGCACCATCATGTGGAACATCATCCGCTATCTGGAAAGTGGGTGAAAAATGAAGAAAAATGGAGAAAAGAGGGAAAACATGGAAAAGGTCAACCCTAGGAGAGACAAAATGAAAGAAAAAGTCAAAACCTGAGAAAATTTGCAAAACCCAAGAGAAACTCGAGGGAAACAAGCCCGAAGTGTTGAAAATGCAAAAAAATCAACGAAAACAAAATCTGATAGGTTCAAAGTGTAGAGGATCAAGGGTTTATGAAAAAAGTTTGCATGGGGCATTGGAAAACACGTACAAAGCATAGATCTAGAGAGATGAAGCACCTAGAGAGAGAGAGGGAAGGATTTCGGACTTGGGTGTGTGAGGAAATGAGGTGTGGTGATGTGTATATAAAGACTTGTGCCGAAAAGACATTTCTGCCCTGATTTTTACATTAGTGGCTGGCAACCCACTGTTAATGGCTAACAGACTTCACTTATGGCCGACAGCCTTCTCTTGTGGCTTGGTGTTGGTTTTGTTCCTCCTTTGCCCTGCCATTGTATGAGAGGTTCTCTTTTGGGTCTAGATTGATTCTTAAGGAGCTTGAAACTGTGTTCCGATTGTGCCGTTCCCAATACCCGCTTTGTTCCGGTGCGTGAACGCTTTTCACTTGCCAAAATGAATAGGGTGTATCCTTTCGAGCATGTTGCAAAGTCTCCGAGGGGTAAGTCGAAGGTTGTTGCCGAGCATCATTTTTGTTCATTCTGTCAAATTACGTATTTGTTGTCTTCTTCTGCATAGAATGTGCATTTCACATTCACTTATGCTGCATGCGTGCCCTGCATCGTTCATGATTCATGCGTAGAATATGCTTTCAATTTTGCATAGAATATGCTCTTATTTCTTGCATAGAACATGCTTTCAATTAACATCCTACATCGGTTATCTATCTTGCATGGAACATGCGTTGTCACTATATTGATTTGTAATCTTGTTTACTTTGTGAATCTATCGCACTTGTTCACTTCGTGCATCTATTGCACTTGTTCACCTCATGCATACTCTTTCATTATATTGTGTGTTTTTAGTATAGTCTCGTGGCTTTTGCCTTTATCTCAGGACGTGTGAAACGCAACCCTGAGTAGTCTTTATCTTAGGATGCGTGAAACGCAACACTAAGCACATTTATCTCAGAATGCATGAAACGCAACCCTGAGCGGTCTTTATCTTAGGACGTGTGCGACCCTGAACGGTTTTTCTCCTCTTCTCACTATTTCAGCGTGATTAGAGTATCTCAGGATGCGTGAAACGCAGCCCTGAGCGGTTTTTCTTTTTTTCTTGCGATTTCAACGTGATCAGAGTATCTCATGATGTGTGAAACGTGACCTTGAGCGGTTTTTCTCTCCTCTTTTCATGGCTTTGGCGTGGTTAGAGTGTGTTTTTTTAGTTCTTCCTGCGTGAAACGTGTCTGAACTTCTTGTTATTACTTATTGCATCTCTTATTGCTTAGTGCATCATCTTGCATGATCATAACTTTTCAAAATAGCTGACTTCACGAAGGGTATGAGTTCAGCTTTCAAAGTATTTTTCGTGCATAACATTTGCATCCTGCCCCAAAACTACGCTGGTTTGATTCTCTACAAGTGGATACGTAGGCAGCTTGCGAGCTCAAACCATTTTATTTATGTCGTGGCTATTTGCCCAAGTCTTACGGCCTTATCAAACTGGGTCGTCTTTGGGCTTTGACATTTACTCACATCATGTCATGACTTCGAGCTCTGTCAAAGAGGGGCAACTATAGACACTCTATTTTTGACAACCCTTAAGACTTGGGCACCTGTAGCCCAACTTTTCCGTGGTCCTTTTGAAGGGTGAATAGCCCTATAGTTTGGACTCCACTTGTGGTTTTGAATCTGATTTCACAAGTGCAATGTGAAATAATGAAAACACAAAAAGAGTCCAAATTCGGCAATTCTTTTAGGAAAATCGATGTTTGAATCAAATGCCCAAAATGGACTGCTTTGCCAGATTTCAGAGTTGCCATCCAAATATTTTTTAGAAATTTAGGAAACCTGAGACTCGTGCCAAAGGCCATTAGTCCGTCATCACCAAAGTGTCTTGGCTTGGGAACTTAAGTACGAGAGGGGAAGGCCATGAATTGAGCGCCCCACTCGCTAGATCAAAGATCGACCTCTACGAATCATGATGTGTTTTTTATTTACATTATATGCTCTTGTTCAGATTTATTAGCTATAGTACTATGTGATGCGCACACAAGGTATAGACTAGTTTGCAAGAATTGGATCACTTGATCTCATGTTTTGTTTCGAAATTGTTTTGTGAATTTGCCACTTGAAAAAGTGAGCTAAAATGGACATTTAATCAAACCATTCCAATTCAAGCAACTATCCTTCATCCACAGATATTTAAACAGTTATATCATTTAACCAATTAGCCTCATGGTATTCATGCTTTGACATGGCAACACAAACATTCGATACAAGACACTTAAACATAAAATTACTCACCTAGTACTCCAAGCCAAAACAAAGCAAAATAATTAGAAAAATATGCATGTTCCTAATTAGTGCAATATAACTAATGAAACTCGCACATTATGTATTTTACAGGTTCAGCTATGAGAATGGCATATGATTCCATTCAAGACATGCGAGAGAGCACGTAGTCAAGTAATGAATTTGAACATTTGATATCGGGTTAGTGTGATGAGCCGAACCATAGATGCATGTAAGACAATGGATGCAAAGCATAAGAATGCTAATGAAACGTGATGTTTCTAAACTAACCACCATGAGTGAATAAGTAAAAGGGAGAAAGACGTGGGGTTAGAAGACATACAACTTATTACAACATTGCCCTCATGCAAAAGGGTGCGAATCAAAGTCCAAAGTCTGAATTAAACTAATTATTACGAAGCCGAATGAATAAATTAAAGCATTAACTAGCTAACTAGGCTATTACAATAAGGGTAACCATGATAAATAAACTAGCTATAAAAATTATAAATAAACAATAATAATAATTAATTAATTACAACATTAATAATTAACTAGACTAATTATAACAAACAATATTAAATACATTAATTAACAACAACAGTGCACGAAGCATTAAAATGCAAGGGTTGCATGCACAAGGTCCAAGAACATCACTGTCTGCCTTAGGTTGCTCTGTTTCACCTTCAACCACTGTCTTCCTTTTTTTTTTTTTTTTTTTTGCAAAAATACATTGCTGACCACACATTGATGACCGACTGACCCTCAATGAAGCTTAGCTCGGCCTAAAGAACGCCGGCCGTGTCTTAATTTCATGCAAAATTCTGTTTTGTGCTCTGAGGTGAAAATAGTGTAGACAGAATATTTTGGACTCTGTTTGTCTCTCTCACACATCTCTATCATGGGAAAGTCTCGAGAGAAGGCTAGAATTGTTTCCAAAACCATCAATGAGCAAGTTGATTGCTTGATGATTTCAATGCACAATTTTGGACAAAAATCAATAAATGAAATGAACAACAACCACCCCTTCCTCCTATCATGGAGTGAAGTCAAAGAGGGAGGTAGAGACGCTTCAAGATCCATCAAAACATCATGAATTGATGTTAGACAACTCTTGGCACAACGGATTCGGCATAACATCCGACTGAACCCTAAGCAATATAATTCATTTTCTTTATGTGAGTTGGTTTATTTTAAGCTAAATTCATTAGCCTTTGCCATCCTTTAATCCATTAAGTCCAAGGTGATTGTTATGTCCACTAACTGAGAAATACGCCAATCCAGAGGTGATTCTCAACGTGAAAGAGAGACTACACCATTGGCAATGAACCTCTGTAGAGATTAAGCCATTAAGCATAAATTGCTAGTTCACATTTTGAATAACTGTCAATCGATTGAAACAACTCTCAAATGAAAGAGATGAATGGTAAGTTGATTATTAAAATGAGGTTCTTAAATAAGGAAATGAATTGAATAAAAGCCTTAAACAATAGACAACAAGCCATGTATACAAATTTATGAAACAACAATTATGCTAATCGAAGCATGAACTATTTAAACAACTTAAGACAGCTCTAAAACAACCCTAAATAGATGAAAAGTAGTGGCTAAAAATGCAAGAAAAGAGCCTAAAAAGGTAAACAACAAAGAGCGGAAACAAGGCTAGTAAGCAAGAACAAGGAGAGGTGGGTAACCTCTCAACTTTTGAAACCTCAAAGCATGGTTTTTAGCCTTTTTTAAAGTCTGAAAATCAGTGTAGAGAAGAAAGAAAAATAGGTAAAGGTTTAGAAAGAGTAAACTCTCCCTACTCTTTTGGAACTCTTCAAACCCAAACTTAAACACCTAGAATAGGATCAAAACAACACAAAACAATAAGAACTAGGTAGCAAATGAAAGAAATGAAAACAAGAGGGAAGATAGCAAGCGTTTACCTCTCAAGGAAGTAAGCTTTTTGTTTGTGATCAAACTAAGCTCCAACATACTCTCAAGCTTGAATTATGGTGTTCAAGGCTCAACCAAGGTTCCTAGACCACGGTATGAAGGTGTGTATGGTGTATGAATATAGGTTCAAGGTGGTAGGTTAACTCAAAGTGTTGCTTGCACAAGAAGAAGGGGAAAAAGGAGCTCTCAAGGTGGTATATAGACTTTCTTGAAATTCTCCAGCCCTCAAAACAGAGATATATGGTCGTTTTTATAGAATTTGAGCCAAAAATATCATAAATATCTTCAAAAATGGATAGCTGGCGGCCTCTCGTCCAGAATAGCGTTTCTTGCTACTAAAGCCAGGCCGGTCCTCAATAGCCACGACCGGCCTTCATTGAGGCACGGCCGGGCCTTAATGCATTCCCCTGTTTTTCTGTTTCAGCCTCAACATAAGGTAGCACAAGGTGTAAAAGTGGATTTCTTGGGTATAATCATTGGAAATATGGGAGATTTGGGATTGTTTTAGAGCTTAAAACATGGCCCCTTCATTGAGACCTCGAACCATGCACAATACCACTTTCATCATCGAGTGTACCAGAAAAAATGCTTGAGCCTTGCGTGTGGTCAAAAATGGAGTGTCCACAGCACTACTGATTGATCACTCAATGATGAATGTGTACGCTTGTCAAGTGCTTGACTTTCTCAGCAGGAAACCTCAGTGTTAAACCTACAAACCTTGTGCCTTGTTTTGGACCAAAATAGTGTTTTTTTTAGGCCTATGCATCTAGGGACTTGCAGACCGACTAGTTTGGCATGCCACCCACTAATGTGGCCTGCCAGCCACTAGTGCAAAAAATCAGATATTTTTCTGCCAGCTGTCCCCCCATGTGCATGCACCATTCTAGCTATATGTATACATATACTTTCGAGATAGGCACATGATTTTCTAGATATAGATGACATTCCTTTCGTTAGAGAGGTTGGAAAAATTTAGGAGTGAGAAAATATTTTTGGAAGAGCAAAATTTTGAAAAATTCTCTCTCTGTCTCTCTCTCTTTATAATTCTCTCTCTCTTTTGCACCTTACATAGCCTTTGCTCAAACACTCTAAACCAAACCTAGAGAGTTCCTTGCTGAGGTGATGTGGCTTGAATTTTAGCTCTTGCGGCACTTGAGAGTGTGAAATTTGTGGTTTGTAACTCAAGGGATCATTCTTTTTTAAGAGGTATACCTTCTAGTGCTTTTGTACCATCTTTACACTACTTGTTTTCTATATTTTCTTGATGTTTTTGAGCTGTTTATTACTTGTCTTTTTGGCTAAAACTTATGGTTTAAGGCCATTAAGGGTCGAGGGGTTGACAACCCTTCTTTAAACCTTGCTTCTAAGGCCTTTGCTCTTGTGTTTTACACCTTCTCATAACCTTTTTTAAGTTTTTTACCACTAATTTTCAGAGGTTTTTTTAGAGGCAAAAATTATGTTTTGAAGTCCTAAGAGTGAAGGGGTTAGCCTCCTCTCCTTGTGCTTGTGTGCTAGTTTAAATTCTTCAATATTTTAGATAGTTGTTGTAGTTGTTTTTTGTCTTCATTCCAGCACTTTTTTGTACTGTTTTAGGATTGTTTTTATGTGTTAGCTTCATTCATGCTTTGTATAGTATGCTTGTAGTGTAATGGTCCTCATAGGCTTGGTGGTTTAGGCCTTAGCCACCAACCTATTTGAGTTGATAGCCTTTATTTCTTGCTTTCCATAATTGTGTTCACCTCTAGGCATCTCTGTAACCTCCTCAATTTCTTGGTTTTTCCTTTTCTTTGAGGGTGGTTTCAAAGCGAAGATACAATCCTGACGCATCACATGCGAGAGGATTGAAAGGTGGTGTGAACGAACAAACGCACCTGCCATTTTTAATCGAAGGTACAATCCTAACGCGTCGCACGCGAGAGGAGGAAAGATGGTGTGAACGAACATGCACACCTGCTGTTTTTAACCGAACAATCCTAACGCATCGCATGCAAAAGGAGGAACAATTGGTGTGAACACCGAGCGCACCTGATGTTTTTTATCGAAGATACAATCTTAACGCGTCACACGTGAGAGGATTGAAAACTGGTGTGAACGAATAGGCGCTCCTGTTATTTTTAACCGATGGTACAATCCTAACACGTTGCACACAAGAGGAGGAAAGATGGTATGAACGAATAGGTGCACCTGTTGTTTCTAACCGAAGGTACAATCCTAACGCGTTGCACGCGAGAGGAGGAAAGATTGGTGTGAACACGGGCCGCACCCAATGTTTTTAACCGAAGATACAATCCTAACGCATCACATGTGAGAGGATTGAAAGGTGGTGTGAACGAACAGGCGCCCCTGCCATTTTTTACCGAATGTACAATCCTAACACGTCACACATGAGAGGAGGAAAGATGGTGTGAACGAACAGGCGCACTTGCCATTTTTAACCGAAGATACAATCCTAATGCATCGGACGCAAGAGGAGGAAAGATTGGATTGATAAAAGAACAAACAAATCGCCTAAGCGTGAATAAGAAACATGAATTAAAACAATTAAAGCGAAGTAAAGTGAAAGCCAATCTACCAATGTGTTGAAACAATGGGCACAATGCATGGCGTTTCAATTTAGTTGCAAATGGATGATGATTTTACTGTGGCACGAATGATTTTATCTGGAACTCCTTTGAATGAACCGTACATACAATATCGTTTGTTTACGATATAACAAAACAAACAATTTAGGCAAAACAATTTATAAACTAATAGAACAGTTTAAACAAATTTAAACAGATTAAATTGCGACTTAAACTATGAGTTAAACAAATGAGTTTAAACAAACAAATTATGAATCAAATCATGCATTCGTATAATAAATCCAAATGAACAAAAATTCTTTATTTTCTTTTTCACTCTTTTCATATTTTCCTTTCCTTCTCTTTGCTTTCTTCTCTTTTTTTGCTCTCTTATTTTCCTTGTTTTCCTTTTCCGACTCTCTCTCTCTCTCTCTCTCTCTCTCTCTCTCTCTCTCTCTCTCTCTCTTTTCAACTTTCTTGTTTTGGTTTTTTTTCCTTTTCAACCCTATTTTTTTCTCTTTATTTTTTTTTTCTTGTTTTCTCTTCATAATACAAGAAACAAAATACAACAAAGAAAAACAAAAACTAGACTAGGTTTACACTAAGAGCCGGCCAAGCCTCAATGAAGCATGGTCGGGCATCACGACAGCCGGCCGGGCTTCGATAGCGGTAGGGGCAGTTTCGGCCTATCCTCGAGGTTTATTTGTTTAAAACAAACTCAAACCCTATTTTCGCAAACCCTCTCATCCAAAATCCCTTCCTCTCTCTCTCTCTCTCTCTCTCTAGATTTCCCCCTTTATTTGCAATACCTAATAACCCTTGCCATTTTGCTTCGAAACCCTTTTCCTCCTCTATATTTTGAACCGATTGGATTTTGATTCGGTCAAATTTTAAGGTTTCTCATTGTTTTTAACTTGTTTCTTACGGGTTTTCTTGGTTTTTTGTGTACTCACTCTCGTGTTTTCACTTTCCCCTCTCATTTTCTCTGTCCTAGGGTTTAGTCCCCTACATTTTTGTTGTTTTCTTTTCATTTGCTCCACTCTTCTCCATGGCTAGTGACAAAGTTCCCATCCTGAACCTCGCCACTGGTATTGGGGCTACCCTAGGCGCAGACATGGAGGCCGAAGACGCTTCCGTATTGCCTCCCCTCATTAATAGGCCATTTGATGCAGCCACCAGCCGATCACGCACACATGCTCCACCCCCGGATGGTATTTTGAGATTCAATGGCCTCATCCCCGGGATAGACGAGGATATCTTGCTACGAGAGCCCACGAAGCACTTGTCTGCCGACGCCTCCACGGTAAGCAAATTTCCTTTGTTTTCGTGCATTGTTGAATCTCACAAGTAGACCACTAGTTAAATGCCATATATTTCCCATTTACATATGATAGCCAGGAGGATTGGCGGATACGGATCCATATCCAGACCCCAGCGCTGCTATGATAGGCTGCTTGCAGAGGTCCGCACACTAGTTGATACATCCGGCTTTGGGCCCTTCTACTCAGGGCTCATACAGATGAGGGCCGAGTTGCTGTTGTAGGGGGCCTTGGTTGAGAGATGGCGGGACACCATAGATTCATTCCACTTCTCATCGATCGGGGAGCTGACTTTAACCCCGCACGATTTTTTGATGCTCATTGGTTTGTGGGTTGGAGTTGGTGGCCCGATTCCATGCAATCCTGACATGACGCAGTGGAGAGCCGCACATCGTCAGCTTCTTGGAGCGATCTCGGACATCACCAGTCACGGGATGGTGAGGTACATTGGTTTTATGATTATTTCTCTGAGTCCTAGCTCACTACTATAGATAAGGTCGCATAGTACACCCGCAGTTTCTTTATGTATCTCCTCGGTACTTCCTTGTTTGTGAACAGGTAAAATACCGTGGGGTTGTACCTTTTGGGGGCACTGGTGCACCTCTTCCAAGTGACAGGGTATGATTGGGGTGGCGCCGGCCTGGCCACCTTATACTACTATATGAGCTCCTTCTTTTTCCGCAAGGCGGATTCACTTGCGGCTACTTGGGGGTTTAGGAGGTATGCCTCACACTCATCTTTTCCGTGCATTTTGTTCATTCTACCTTTTCTACTTATCTTGGCTTGGCATTTTCTGCTTAGTTACTTCATTCATCTTTTTGTATTTGTAGCTCTATGTTTATACATACTTCACCTCTTTGGCTCCAGTCTCGGTGAGGTCGATCGAGTTGTCAGTACCCTGCTCAACTCTAGATTTGAGCTCCGTCGCTGCGTAGACCGAGATTTCCCCTACTTCCATTGTTTCTTTGACATGATCACTGCAGACTAGGTAACAAAATACCACCATTTAACTGTTACATACTATAAGCATACTGCACTATTTCCCACACAACACAGTCATTCTCATATTGTTGCTTTTATACCGCACTGCCATTCTCATACTGCACTGATTTCTGACACTGCACTGATTTCACAGGTTGACTGTCATCCTTGGGCAGACATTCCCTAGGCATCGAGGATGACCTATGTCATTGCATGGCATGCCTTTACCATGTGGATTCTATTTGAGGGCCTCTTTGGCTGGGCTTAATACTTGGGAGGGAGGTTCATCCGCCAGATGCGGGGCGTTGCTGACCCTGACATTCCACATCCTCCTCCTCCAATCATGAGGGTAGTTGATGACCTGCAGGACGGTCCTCAGATTGACCTCCTGATGTTGGGCGAGGATGGTGATCGACATCACGAGTCGGGCGACTTCATTACATTCTTACACACTCGAGTGATGGTGTCTCTTACCTCGGGCATAGTTCTCGTTGTGTTGGAGGTTGTTGCTGCTGCTGCAGTTGGCGACGCCCCTATTGGAGGTGCCCTTGTCGTTGCTCCCATTCCTGGGTTTCCAGTAATTCCCACTGAGATCATGTACATGCGTCCAGATGGAGTGATTGAGCAGATCCCGCTTGAGCACATCGAGGAGAAGGACCGCAGGCTAGTGTTCGCTCTTAGCATCGAGCAGGTACACATTTCTTTATGCTTCTACTCTCTGCACTTTACTTTATTTTGTTTTTTTTTCTACCATTTCTGTTCATTATTCTCTATCACTTTTGTCTACCTTTCTCAAATTCTATTCCATTTAAAGATACCCCATGTGTATGCTGATGACCTCTTTCGGACGATCGATCAACTGCTCTTTATAGTATGGAGGAGGCAAACCGCTTTAGTCACTCATGGGATAGAGGTACATTCCGTCTATAGTTCAATTTTGTTGCCATACTGTTTATTCTTCTATTAGTCCATTTTGATACTTGTACTCTTTTCAGCTTGAGCAGGTGCCAACAGTGCCTGCAGGACCTCCTACAGCCAGCAGACGAAGACAGGGCCCAGTAAAGGGCTGAGGGGGAGCCGATCGAGGGAGAGGCTGAGCGAGGCGTCGCTCACCTTCTGAGGAGTCTTTTGACGGGTCTACAACCCCTGAGGATGAGGGAGGGGAGGTTGACTTGTAGTCCAGTAGCCTTAGCAACGATAGTGACGCACCTCTCCCGCAGCCGAGGAGGAAGAGGGCGAGGATGGGTTATTGATGAGGATGACGATTTTGTTTTAGTTTTAGTTTTAGTGTTTTTTTTTTTTTTTTGCTTTGTAGTTAAAGACTAGCTTCAGATAGACCCTTTTGTTTGGTTTGAAAGATTTTCTTTTATTTTTTTTTGTTTTTTTGCCTTGTAAAACGCTAATCGGGGTTGGACCCACTAGTTATAAAAGACAAGTTTTTTAAATGATTTCCTTGCACAATGTGATGAATGGTATTTGCATGTAATGAATAGCATAACCTTTGCATGGTAACTTCACATAAGACTTAAAACAACGAATATTTGCTCTTGCATTCATCCTTGAATTAGATAACTACCCACAACCAGACAAAATGTGAAACACAACTCGATAATAGGAAAACAAAATAAAAACAACTTGAAAATACTAAAAAACATTTGATACAAACAAAACAAGACTCAAAATACAACTGTGGTATGTCAAGGCAAATGTTAGCTTTTCCTGCAACTGCACTAATCTGAGCCATCATTTAGACTCGGCCGGGCTTAAATATGCACTGCCGAGCTTCATTGAGGCACGACCGGGCCTCAGTGTGTGATCGGTCAGTGCTACCCAGCTGTCAAGCACAGCTCCTTCTCATTCTCTATAAATGCTGTTTTTCTGGTAGAATAGCAAGTCTTTGATATTTTGCTCTCAAAATGGAGACACTATGCAACAATAGGCTCCAAGACTGGATAGCCACTTTAGACGGCTTGGAAAAGGTGAATTTCGCGTTTTGGCCTAAATGCCCTTTTTCCTCTGAGTTGCACTTCTCTTTGTTTTCCATTCCTTCACGCCGCTATTTGATGTTGGAACCCAATCACACATGTGTTTCAATTTGGATCACAAGAGGTGTGTCTAACACTTGAGGAATTTCAAGCATTAATGGAGTCCTGGCGCAATGAAGAAATCATGCCGCCACCCCATTTTGGCAATGCCCAAGCTTTGGGATGGATGTGTGGGTTATCATTACCTGAGGCTCGGTCTTTGGCACATGATGGGGAGCTAGACATCCCCGGTTTAGTTTATCAATTTTTCGCTATTGGAGACACGAGTGACCTTCATTAGCGAGGCTGCTGGCAACATGCTCTCTGTTTATGCCTTCTCTCACAATTCCTCCTTGCCCTTAGTTTCGGCGGAGCTAGCATCCGGTTCATCGAAGTAACATAACGTCTGAAAGAGGGTAAGAGTTGCATAGGTTTGGCATTGGCTGAAGCCTTGATGGGTTTAGATGCTTTCTGCTGCGGAGAGATCACTCCCGACAGGGAGTCTGCTACTTCTCCAGGTATTATTTTCCACCCTTCTAATTTATGATTCTTACATCACTCAACACTCATTCTCTGTTTTTCTCTTAAAACCCCTTTCCTTACTTTTCTCTCACCGTACACCTCTCTATTCTTTAATCTCTCTTATTTTTCATCCCTCCCCGGGTACGGCTTATGGATAAACTGCAAGTAGCAGCTCCTTGCCCTGAGTATTCGGCTCGAGCTTAATTTTTTTGTCAACAACTAGTGGATTTCCCCTCAGAAGGGTTGTGGTGTGATTGGATGTGTAGCCGGTCCGCATCTAACATAACTTGGCGTTGCCCCTGGCTCAATGTGGTTGTGATGAGCTACAACATGTCGCGACAGTCGGGTGCAGAGTTGATTGGCCTTACACATTGCGTATTCTATTTTCCTCTTTGGTTCCAATGCCAGTTCGGGCATGATCAGATACGTCCAGATGAGGGAGTGGAATATATAGCTTCATTTTCAGTTCACGCCTCGCACCTGCCCCGGTATCTTGCGGCCTGGAGGGCGAGAGAGATTTTGGCCCCTGCCATTAGTTTCAGTTACATCCTGTCTGAGGAGTGTTTGGCTTGGCTTGAAGAGGAGGCAGAGGTTGGGCCGTTTTTGGCATAGAGCCACTTGACTTAGTTGTGCCCCTAGTTTTACTATTTTAATATTTTCTTTTCAAGTTTTAAGATGTAAAAAGCAACTTTGATCTAAATCAAAGAGTTTGGAGAATGTAATTGTGTTGAAATCAATAAAATTAAAGTTGCGAGTACTGAAAATTTTCCTGTCGGTCCCAAAAAAGGGCCAAGTTGTAAAAGGGTAAAATTTTGAACAAAATTAACTTTTATTAAAACTTTTCAAAACAATTTTCGGAAACGATCACCACTTGACAGGCACAGAATCGATTCTCAAGATGTACAATAACAAATCAAAAGAAATCATAATTGCACCTGGCTGCATATCACTGCTGCTTTGCAATGTCATCAGCTTTTCTCCTCGAAATAAAGAGCACATTCGAACTAAGAAATAGGGAACAAAGATGACCTGATCAAGAAAACAAATAGGACAATTGAATTAGAGATACTTACAGTCGAACTTCAGGATGAAGTTGTCTACGTATCCCAAAAATGGGAATTAGGCCTTATGTAGTTCGGTTCAGGTTCACTCGATTATTAACTCTCTCATTTTGCGCTCTAACTTTTACCAAAGTTGCCCTTTAGGGTTTTCAGCCTTGTGAGCTCAGTTTTTCTTTATTTCTAATTTTTCATGCTTTAACTTTTGCCTAGGTCGCCCTTTTGGGTTTTCGGCCTAGCAAGCCTCTCAGGGGTAGCATTTCTTCAACTTGTCCATATTGATTGGTTGCGAGAACTCCAGGACATCCAAGTCCATAAGAATAACCGCCCATCGTGACCAGATTGACTTGATGATGTAAGAACCAGTCCAATTAGGTTTGAACTTGCCCCTGAGGTGATGAATGAGAGCTCGATTGTCTTTCAGCACCATGTCCCCTTCTTGAAGATTCCTGGACTTAACTTTCTTGTTAAAAGCCCTGGCAATTCGGCGTTGGTAGTCCTGAACATGATACAACACTCTTAGTCTTCTCTTATCAAACAACATCAACTCCTCAATCCTATTTTGCTGCCAATCTACATCTGCTATCTGACACTCAGCCATAACTCGTAATGAGTGCACTTCAATTTCAATTGGAAAAACAACCTCCATCCTGTTGACAAGGAAATAGGGGGTTGCCATGTAGATGTTCGGAATGAGGTTTTGTAGCCCCAGAGTGCAAATGGCAATTTATCTGGCCAGTCCATGTAAGTTTCTACCATCTTCTGTAGAATTCTTTTAATATTTTTGTTTGTAGCCTCGACAGCTCCATTGGTTTGTGGCCAGTAGGTCGATGACTTATGGAAAGCCACATTATATTTCTCAAGCAAGTCTATCACCTCTTTCTTGAAGTGCGTCCCGTTATCGAAGATAATCTCATTGGGCACCCTGTACCTACAAATGATGTTGTTCTTGATGAACTTAGTCACATGCGATGCTTTCAGCACAAAGTAGGACTGGTCCTCTACCCATTTTATGAAGTAATCGATTGCTGCCAGAATGAATTCATGCCTGTTTGATCCATTTGGTGTAACTGCGTCGATAACATCTGTGCCCCAAATAGAGAATGGCCATGGTGAAGTCATATTGTAGAGTTTAGACGGTGGTATGTTCATGCGATTGGCATGAATCTGGCACTTGTGATATTGCCAAACAAAACCAATAAAATCCTTTTCCATGGTTGACCAGTAGTAACATTGTCTAAGGATTTTTTAGGTGAGCTTCACACCGTTCATGTGGGCTCTACGCTCTCCTCCGTGGATAGCCTCCATAAGGAGATTTGATTCCTTTTCCTCAACACATAGCTTGTACATTCCCAAATGGCCTATTTTGCACAACTTGCCTCTGCAGATGATAAATTGAATGGCCAGACGTCGAATTCCCCTCTTGTCCTTGGCATTTGCTCCTGGCGGATACACCTCATTTTCTAGGATATTCCAAATATCATACAACCAGGGGTTCTTGTCTAAAGCCACATCTATCGCAACAATGGTTTCATAGGTCGGCGTGTACTTCTGTTCAATAATTATCGGACGCATCGTAACTCCCAATGGAATGTCTACCAAAGAAGATAGAATTGCTAGTGCATCAGCGAATCAGTTGTTCTCTCTTAGCAGATGTGTAAATGTCAACTTCTCAAACCTCGGAATTAGTATATTCAAGACCTGATGGTAAACCTTCATTTTCTCTTCTTTAACCCACTAATCTCCATTGGCTTGAGACACGACCAAGTTCAAATCCTCGATGATGTCCAACCTTTTTGTCCCTAGTTCCAGAGTGGCTTCTAAACCAGCAATACATGCCTCATATTTTGCTTTGTTGTTGGATACTTTGAACCGGAGTTTAAGGCTAAGGGTATATGGGAGACATCAGGTGCTATCAGCAACACACCGATCCCATAACTGTATTGATTGGCTGTTCTGTCAAAGTACATCATCCATGTTTTCTCTTATATTTGCAGAATATCTTCATCTGGGAACAAGTACTCCAGCACTTCATCCCTCTTTACTAGGTGATCTGCTAGGAATTCCGCTACAACTCTCCATTTAACCGACTTGCGTATAACATATGTAAGATCAAATTCGTAGAGAAAAAGCAACCAACGAGCTAGCCTACTCGTAAGCGCTGGTTTCTCAAAGAGATATTTGGTGGGATCTAATCCTGAAACCAGGATTACGTAGTGAGCTAACTGGTAGTGCCTCAATTTTTGGGTAGCCCATACCAAGGCTAGACACGATTTCTCAAGGGAAGTGTAACGGGTCTCGTAATCTAGCATTTTCTTACTCAAGTAGTAAACGACTTTCTTCACCTAGGCCTCTGACTCCTGAGCTAACATACACTGTCATGACCCAATCTCGCCCCTATGGATTAGAGTCATAACCGGCCAGTAATCACTAGATTACCTACAGCCTCAGTTAGAAATCAAGTCATATTTAACAGTAGAGGGCCAATTTGTGAAAGCAAAATTTACAAAGATTGTCCAATGAGCTGTGCATACATGGCTTAACCAAAACATATTCATTTTCATGTAATAACTCACACCATACAAACATTCACATTATGCATGTATTACATACGTCCAGGATCATTTAGTAGTCAGTATTAACAAAACCAAGGTTGTACAGAATTGGTCATACGTGACCTCAAAAGATCAAAAGGACAAGTAAAACAAAAGAAAGGCCTCTTGCGTGAGGCGACCTTGGTTGACCTCTTAGAACTTGGTTTCTCATTGCTCACTAGGACTGGGGCTGAACATCCCTCTGCTCACCTACATACATAAATATAAACAGTGAGCTAACGCCCAGTGAATAATACCAAAACAAAGGAGTTCATGAATAAGATTCTTAAAATCACAATTCACTATCACACTTGATAGTCGATGTTAAAGTAGAACGACTTCAGGTCCTTTCTATTATATTCCAAACAAAAAAAGACCTTGGGTCCATGTAGCATACAGAACGACCTTAGGTCCATCATAGGCAAAAAGACCTCGGGTCCAACTTACATACAGAACAACCTTGGGTCCAACTTTCATACAGAATGACCTTAGGTCCAACTTTCATATAGAACGACCTTAGGTCCATTCATGTCCTTATTCCGAAAGGCCTTCGGCCCATTTAACAATTATACAAAATGGCCTTGGGCCCAATCCACATCCTTACTGAATATACTGAACATGCTTAGGCTCATTTCATACCCATACGTTGATCACTTCGCATACTTTATTTCGAATTGAGTGATTAGAATACTCATTCATAATATCACTTCAAAGGTTTAGAACCTTACCACATAGGCATTGTTTAGAAAAATAATGTGTATACAAAAATATCTTTGCTAAGATATTACTCACCGTGTCCCAGTGCTTGATTCGTCCTTGCACTTGACCTTACATAATTCACAACCTTTGGGTCATAATACCATTCAATCCGTTCTTTAGTTTACTTAATGTACTAAGGCTTCTTTCATGACCTTTAATTCATTTACAATATTCTATGCATGCTTAAGAGTGCTTAGAAATGAAAGAGAACAGAAAACGAATCATAAAACAACTTTTCAAAATTTCTGAAACAGGGCCCTCCACTTGAGTGTATCTTTTCCCGCTCGAGTGGACCCTTTTGGTTTGGAAAAGGACTAGTCACCTCCTTTTTACGCTCAAGCATGACTTTCGTAGCTCGAGCCAAGAATCAAAACATATGAGTGGCTGCTGGAGCGCAATTCTTCTCGCTCGAGCGAACATCAATGTCTACAAAACTTTTAGGAGCTTGATTTTTATGCTCGGGCAGACATGATGAATTCTGGAATTTCCAGAACTGTGTTTGAAGTTCAAAACTTGATCCTAAAAGTTCAAAACTCATAGTTTTGGTACAAAAACATGGAAAGACATTACATGACATAGGAACATAGGTCATTTGAGACCAGTTGTCAAAAAATGATGATCTAATTCTGAAATCATTTCACATTCTTCTTGGCATGTTCAAAGTTTATGCATTCAAACTTCATATCTTCATGAATCATGCATACATGATAATTGTTAACTCCAATCTTACTTCAAATGGCACAAATGATGCTCAAAATCATAAGGTTCAACAAAATTATGCAAGCATGAGTGATTTGGCACTCAATTCTTCATGATCATGCATATTCATGGTAATTCTTTACATGCATGGAGATATTAACTTCAATTTCATCAAACACTAAAATTTTGTTCTTGATCACCAACTCTCTTGGAATTCACATAATTACAAATTTAAACTCATGAATTAAGGGTTAGTAACTCACCCTCCAATTCTCCCCAAATATGGTTAAGCCTTGAGCTAATCCACCTAGTTCTTGAATTCCTTTGCAAAAGCTTCAAGGATGACCCTTTTCTCTCTCTAAATTTGGCACACACTCTCTCTAGAGTGTAATCTCATCCAAGTTGGAAGAAAATGAGCTCAAAGGAAATAACATAAGTGTATATAGGCCTATATATATAGGCTTTCTTAATCAAATTGATTAAGGCTAAGTAATTGTGCTCTAATTCAATCATATCGAATCTAATTATTTTGATCTGAATCAATTTTTAATTAAATCTCACTGTAGGCTCTAAAAATTATGCTAATCGCAAAAATATAGTCAATTCCAATTTTTGTCGCTTCTACGACCTTCATTTAAATTTTATAACAGAAAATCAAACAGATTTTCCTACGATGAACATATAGAAATTCCGAAACACATATAATCATATAATTAGCACTCAAAATCATATCAAGCTCATAATTATAATCATAATTAAGCTCAATTAACATAACGTAGAGCAGGGTTATCACATGCACCCCATGGTTGAGTTTGTCTCTTACAGGTACAACTTACAAGATCAGTGCTTTTCTTGGTTCTGGCGTGAAAACACAGGAATATTCTGCAGGTACTGCTTGATCTGTTCAAAAGCAAACTGACAGTGATCATCCCATTGGAACTTCTTTTCTTTCTTCAGGAGACCAAATAGTGGTTCACAAGTCAAGGTTAGTTTTGAAATAAATCGCCTTATGAATTGCACTTTACCCAGAAAGCCGCATACCTCCTTTTCAGTCCTTGGTGGTGGCATTTCTGAGATGGGCTTGATTTTGGAAGGATCTACCTCAATTTCGCTCTGTGTGATTAAGAATCCCAGCATTTTTCCTGTTGTTACATCGAAAGTGCATTTTTGCAAGTTCAACCTCAATCTATACTCTTTGATTCGCTGAAAGAATTTCTCCAAGGCGGTGTAGTGGGCCTCTCAATTCTTGGACTTGACAATCATATTGTCTACGTACACCTCAACCTCTTTGTGGATCATGTCATGCAAAATGGTAGTTACAACCCTTTAATAAGTGGCCTCAGCATTCTTCAACCCAAACGGCATGACTCAGTAGCAAAGGTGCCCGATGGAGTAGTGAAAGCGGACTTCTCCCTATCCTTGTGTGCCATCAGAATTTGGTTGTACCCAAAAAATCCATCCGTGAATGAGAGCAATGCGTAGCCTATGGTAAAGTATAGGGCTAGCCTTATTCAGATCCCTAAAGTCGACACTGACTCCGATTCTGCCATCCTTCTTTGGAATTGGAACAATATTGGCTAACCACGTCGAATACTCAGATACAAGCAAGAACCCTGCCTCAATCTGTTTGGTTACTTCTTCCTTGATCTTCAAAGTCTAATCTGGAAGAATTCTGCGCAACTTTTACTTAATTGGTCGGGCCTCAAGGTCAAGACGGATTCGGTGCTGTATAATCTCATGATCGATTCCAGCCATGTCTTCGTAGGACCACGCGAAAACATCTTTGAAATTTTTTAATAAAGCGATTAAACTCTCGTGTTCCTTCGAAGACAGCGTGGACCCGATCTAGACCAAGCAAGGATCTTCCTCAGTACCCACGTTAATTGATACGATTTCATCTGTATAGAGCATAACACGCCTTTCCTCCTCATGATCAGCCAAATTTTTCAAAACTTGAGGAATTTCTTCCTCTTCGTTTATGTTGAAATTTTGAAAATTAAGATCAATACAACAAACCAAAAGCACAGAGAAGTAGGCAACATTCACAGCATTCCCATTCAAAAAGTATGGATCTTCGATTATAATGGACTCAAAAGAAAAGCTAAAAGACGACCTGGACATGACTTTGGTATCTGGGTTACTACTCCCAGAAATACCAGGCTCAGAGGAACTTGAATCTGATTTTGACTCCATAGACTCAGTGGAATCAGATCCAGACTCACTATTCGATTCAGAACTGTTGATGACGCCTTGCTCAAAATTGCAGACTAGGTGTGGACCCTCAGATGCATCGACGATAAGATTGGAGAAATCCGCTACTGGGTATCCCCGATCATTGAGATAGTAAAACTATCCCCAAGTTGGTGGTCTCAGCTCTAGCAGTCGAGCTCATTAGTAAGTTAGCCAGTGCCTTTCCCAACAGCTCCTTCTCTTCGATGTCTAGGTTTGCAGCCCTTTCTTATCCATACCAATGCTTTGGTTTGCTTGTTTATCCTCCTCTTCTGGTAGCTGGTGTCCAAAAACGATCTCAAACCCCGGATACCTTGTTTTTGTTTCCCAATCATACCAGGGCTCTGGGAATTCACATAAGGGGAAATATTCCCCTTGGCGGACAAAACGTCTGTTTAATGTCCCCTATATTGGTTTGTGGACTAACTCATACTGCTTCCCAGTCCTCTTTGTTTTCATCCTTTCTCTCAGCTCCTGACCTTTCCTTTGCCAATCTGTAACGGTACGTTTGTATCCCAGCCCGAAGGCGTAAGAGTTGTGACTAATCTTCTTAGCAACAGTACCTCCCTATCTGCCACTTCGGCCTAGTCCTGACTTGGGCATATGCCCTTGTTTGTTCATCATGTATATTGATTGCGTACTCACATAATCTCCATCGTTCTCTGCCATGATGGTTTGGACCAATCGGGCTTCTTCTAGAGAAAAGCCAGAAAGGAACACATCTTCTTTCCCATGTATGATTTCCAATAATAGTGTAGTGGTTCCCTGGGAGGGATGGATCACAAAGTTACCGTACACTGTGGCAATCCCGCATTTGAAGGGGTATTTCACTAACTGATGGACTGTTGATGATATTGCCTTCATCTGATGTAGCAAGGGCCTTCCCAGTAGTAGGTTGAATGTGGCCGAAACATCCTTGACATGGAATTCCACCTCATGTTCGAATGAGCCGATTAGGATATTGCTCTTAAATGTTTCTATAACATCTCGGCTCGTATTGTCATAAGCCTGGACAACTTACGTCGTAGGTGTAAAGTCAATCGGTCTTAAACCGATAATATAAGCAGTTCTCCTGGAGACACATTGATCGCTGATCTGGTATCTATTAACGTCACCAGAATCCATTTTTTTCGACTTTCTAGGGTTACATACAAGGGATGGTTGTGGTTGGCACCCTCGGGAGGCAATTCTTTATCCGTGAAGGATATTACTGGCATAACATCTCCAGAGGTGACTAACGACACCAATTGGTCATGATGGCGTCGATGGGTAGTTTGGTTCGGTTTATTGCTTCGAGCAGGGCTCGTCTATGCTCCTAAGATGCCATTATCAGTTCCTAGATGGATATGTCGGCCTGAATCTTCTTTAGTTATTTCAAGACCAGGTTTTCCTCAATATCTTTCTTCTTTGCTTTCTCAGCGTCTCTATTGGAAGATTTTGGCTGATCTAAAGTCAAGGGTTTAAAGTACCGACCACTGTAGGTGAGATGATCAATCTCATAAGTACACCACTTATCATCAGGGGTCTCATCCTTCCACCCTTCATCTGTGTATACGTGGCTTAGATTGCTATCTTTGCACCACTCCCCTACGGTCATCGCTGGACTGCTATCAGGTTCTATTCTGAGCATGTTAACATCACGTGTCCCATCATCGTACCATTCTTCCTCTGCCACTATATTGGTTTCTGAATCCCAATATTTTCTGAGCTTCCTTAACATCCTGTTTTGATCACTGGGTTCCCACTTGGTTTTCTTGGCATTTTGAACACTGTCGGTTATGGATTTAGCTTCTTCATTCTCTTTTCCTCTTTTCTATTCCAGAGCTATTTTTACCTTGATTACATCTATTCTTTGAAATTATTCTAGCACATGTTCTTTCCCAGTCAGAGGTTCAGCTTTAGCTTTGCCACTAACAGTGATTTCCTCTTCTGTCGCAATCTCTCTTGTCTGTTCCTCTGCATCAGACTCTTCCTCACTCAACCATCCATTGCTTGTTTCTTGCAAGCTCGGGTCCCACCATCCCATCTGCATACAGCTTGTATCTTCTTCCTCGAAGAAGTAAAGATCCTCCAGATCCTCTTCTAATTCTGCCAGATCCTCCTCTAGGTTTGCGAAGTCATTCAGGCCTTGCTCGAGCCACTAATTCTGATTCCAAACCATTCGGTCTTCCCCAATAGCACTAATGCTGAGAAAGTCCGGCAGTCTGACCACTGGCTTCGGTTGATCAATGGCCACAATATATAAATTGGGATCGTACTCCTTCACGAGCGAGACCTCCTTCTTTATGACACGGGTATCAGATGACCTTGTCATCAGTGCATTCTTCTCTTTTTTCGTTTCCACTAACATGGGATTGGATTGGGTTTGTGGTGTTAGATCCATCATGCACATGCCTGTGTTTTTTGGAATGACCACCTCTGGTTTTGGTAGGTGAGATGAAGTAATGTATATGTTAGGGTTGAAGGTGGGCGGTAGTGTATGGATGTTGTTAATATTTCTAGGAGGGGGGACTTGGTTGTGTGTAGGAAGTGGATTGGTTGTTACATTTGGCTTAGAAGGTGGGGCGATGACTTTGTTGTTGATGAGATCCTGGATCTCACGACGTAGACAGTAGCACATGTCCGTGGGATGGCCATGTTGTTGGTGGAAGATACAATACTGGGTAAGGTCATGTTTGGGTGGCAATGAGTTTGGAAGTGGATGAGGATCGAGAGGCTTGAGATGCCCCTTTTGCATTAATAGCTTGAGGGCGTGGGCTGGGCTCATATGGAGGGCAGTAAAAACTCTTCGATTCCGGGGGTGGACCGGTATTTTGTGAAGGTTGTGAGGTTATGGCAGTAGTAAAGGGATCAGTCATCTTGGCCGTTGAAATAACAGTACTGACATCCGCAAGCCATGGAATAGTGCTACTACTAGTATTGGTATTCCCGGAGAATGGCCTTCATGCGGGTTCACTTGTTCTGTGAATGATACCCTTTTTGAATGCACACTTGATTTGGACCCCCAGCTCATGTAAGGAGACAAATGTGGACAACAGCGCCACTATCATTCTCTATAACATGTTTGGCTCAAGGTTCTGGACCACATCAGATAGGATTCTTCCAAATAACGAAAGCTTCTGTGCTCGAGACAAACCCATGGGCTTCAATACATCAAAAAACAACCGGACATGCACAATCGGATCTTCACTCCCATTGAATCTGTCGATGTGGGGCATCTTAAATTTCTTCAGTAATCTGATCGAAGCCTCAGTGTACCTATCTTCGATATCTGGAATGCAGTTGAAGCCCTGGGATTTCTTCAATGCTTTATCCAATCTAGTGATCTTGACCAAGGCCAGATCAATTTCATTTATATCGAAACGAAAAATCCCTACATGAGGTTGAACTGGAGGCCGATAAGTTGGAGCCAGGGAAAACATGTCCTGAGGATCTGGGACTGGTAGATTTTCTAATGGTGGGGGTAGATCGGGATTTGGTTGAGCAGCCGGGATCGAGTGCACGGTTGATGCTAATGCCCCAGATGTACGCCGTGGGTTGGTAATGACTTCACCTTGTGCAACCATCCTCTAGTTTACGGTGTCCATGGTCCTTTGGAAGAAAGTCATCATGGTAGCGAATTCCTCTGCGTTCTATGCTATATTCTATGCCATTGCTAGTCTAGGTGAACTAGATACCAGTGAACTAATTGAGTGAGAATGGGTAGGTGTTTGTGGAGTGCTTTGTACTGATGCTACTGACCGTCTGTTCCTTCTCCGTCGAGTGACTGGAGGAAGTGAGACTAACATGGGTTGACCACCAACAAGGTCTTGAGCTTTACACAGCCTACTGAAATGAGTCCACACAACTTGGGGAATGTTAGGTCTTTCTGAATGTATGATGGTAAACTGCCTAGCAAAAAGAAATAAAGAAAAAAAAAATCAAAATCGGACGACACTTCAGCCCCAATTTATAACAGTCATAACACATAGCTAAACTGTAATCCCCACTAAAATCTGTTTTCAAACTTTATACTGATATGGACCATCCTGTACAGTCTCACTGTAAAAGCACATATCAAGTAAAAAAAACCAAAACACCCCTATGAGGGTGTAGGGTTACCCTGTCCTAGATTTTTGGCATGATCTAGGCTGCACTAATTCAAATAATGAGTTTCACAACATCCTGCAAATGGGTGGTATCCTGTCCTAAGTTGGAATAGTCATTATAGCCTCACTATATGCAACTTGGTTGAATGCTCAAAAGGGTACCTCCGTAAGAATATCTAATATACCTTTCATACCTAACACCGAGAAGTGAAAGGTGGATCAAGCGGTACAGCGATAATCCAGATCCAAGGATTGTGTTTCCAACATGGCACAGCCCATGACCGGTTAGCCTTTTGGCGAGCCTCTAGCAAATCGTCCAGGAATAGCAGATGAAAAACACAGTGATTTAAAGAAACCATGCAAATGCAATGCAAAAAACATATAAGTGTAAATAAAAATTCACATCATGAGTTTAAAGTCAAGTTCTCTAAATCTCCAATAGAGTCGCCAAAAACTATAGCTCGACTTTCTGTGCTCCTTTCAGAAGGCGAATAGCCCTACAGTTCGGACTCCACTTGTGGTTCTGAATCTGATTTCACAAGTGCAATGTAAAATAGTGAAAACATAAAAAGAGTCCAAATCCGACAATTCTTTTTGAAAAATCAATGTTTGAATCAAATGCCCAAAAAGAGTCCATTAGTCCATCATCACCAAAGTGTCTCGGCTCGGGAACTTAGGTACGAGAGAGGAAGGTCATGAATTGAGCACATTCCTCGCCCGATCAAAGATCAGCCTCTACTAATCATCATGTGTTTTTTATTTACATTATATGCTCTTGTTCAGATTTATTAGCTATATTACTATGTGATGTGTAATCAAGGTATAGATTAGTTTGCAAGAATTGTAATGCTTGATCTCATGTGTTTGTTTCGAAATTGTTTTGTGAATTTCCCACTTGAAAAAGTGGGCTAAAATGGACATTTAATTAAATCATCCCAATTCAAGCAACTAGCCTTCATCCACGGGCATTCAAATAGTTATATCATTTAAGCAATTAGCCTTATGGTATTCATGCTTTGACATGGCAACACAAACATTCGATGCAAGATGCTAAAACATAAAATTACTCACCTGGTACTCCAAGCTAAAACAAAACAAAATAATTAGAAAATTATGCATGTTCCTAATTAATGCAATATGACTAATGCAACTCGTACATTATGTATTTTACAGGCTTGGTTATGGGCATGGCATATGATTCCATTCACGACATGCGAGAGAGCACATAGTCAAGTAATGAATTCGAACATTTGATATCGGGTTAGCGTGATGAGCTGAACCATGGATGCATGTAAGACAATGGATGCAAAGCATAAGAATGCTAATAAAATGTGATGTTTCTAAACTAACCATCATAAGTGAGTAAGTAAAAGGGAGAAAGACGTGGGGTTGGAAGACATACAACTTATTATAACATTGCCCTCGTGCAAGAGGGTGCGAATCAAAGTCCAAAGTATGAATTAAACTAATTATTACAAAACCGAATGAATAAATTAAAGCATTAACTAGTTGACAAGGCTATTACAACCAGGGTAACCATGATAAAAAAAACTAGCTATAACAATTATAAATAAACAATAATAATAATTAATTAATTACAACATTAATAATTAACTAGACTAATTATGACAAACAATATTAAATACATTAATTAAGTACAACAAAGCACGGAGCATTAAAATGCAAGGGTTGCATGCACAAGGTCCAAGAACATCATTGTTTGCCTTAGGTTGCTTTGTGTAACCTTCAGCCACTATCCTGTATTTTCTGCAAAAATACACCGCTGACCATACATTGATGACTGGCCGGCCCTCAATGAAGCCTAGCCGGGCCTAAAGAAGGCCGGCCGGGCCTCAATTTCATGCAAAATTCTGTTTTGTGCTTTGAAGTGAAAATAGTGCAGACATAATGTTTTGGACTCTGTTCGTCTCTCTTATACTTCTCTCTCATGGGAAAGCCTCGAGAAAAGGTTAGAATTGTTTCCAAAACCATCAATGAGCAAGTTGATTGCTTTATGATTTTATGCAAAATTTTGGACAAAAATCAATAAACGAAATGAACAACAACCACCCCTCCCTCCTATCATGGAGTGAACTCAAAGAGGGAGGTAGAGACGCTTCAAGATACATCAAAACATCATGAATTGATGTTAGACAACTCTTGACACAGCGGATTCGGCATAACGTTTGGCTGAACCCCAAGCAATATAACTTATTTTCTTTATGTGAGTTGATTCATTTTAAGCCAAATTCATTAGCCTTTACCATCCTTTAATCTATTAAGTCCAAGGTGATTGTTATGTCCACTAAATGAGAAGTATGCCAATCGATAGGTGAGTCTCAACATGAAAGAGAGACTACACCGTTGGCAATGAACCTAGGTAGAGATTAAGCCATTAAGCGTAAATCGCTAATTCACATTTTGAATAACCGTCAACCGATTGAAACAACTCTCAAATAAAAGAGATGAATGGTAAGTTGATTATTAAAATGAGGTTCTTAAATATGGAAATGAATTGAAGAAAAGCCTTGAACATTAGACAACAAGCCATGTATGCAAATTTATGAAACAACAACTAAGCTAATCGAAGCATGAACTATTTAAACAACTTAAGACAGCTCTAAAATAACCCTAAATAGATGAAAAACAATGGCTAAAAATGCATGAAAAGAGCCTAAAAAGGTAAACAACAAAGAGAGGAAACAAGGCTAGTAAGCAAGAACAAGGAGAGGTGGCTAACCTCTCCACTTTTGAAACCTCAAAGCATGGTTTTTAGCCTTTTTTAAAGTCTGAAAATCAATGTAGAGAACAAAGAAAAAGAGTGTAAAAGTAAGGGTTTAAGCTATAGGTAAAGCTGTAGAAAGAGCAAACTCTCTTTACCCTTTTGGTAGCTCTTCAAACCCAAACTTAAACACCTAGAATAGGATCAAAACAACACAAAACAATAAGAACTAGGTAGCAAATGAAAGAAATGAAAGCAAGAGGGAAGATAGCAAGCTTATACTACTCAAGGGAGTAAACTTTTTGTTTGTTATCAAACTAAGCTCGAACACACTTTCAAGCTTGAATTATGGTGTTCAAGGCTCAACCATGGTTCCTAGACCAAGGTATGAAGATGTGTATGGTGTATGAATATAGGTTCAAGGTGGTAGGTTAACTCAAAGTGTTGTTTGCACAAGAAGAAGGAGAAGAAGGAGCTCTCAAGGTGGTATATAGACTTTCTTGAAATTCTTCAACCCTCAAAACAGAGATATATGGTTGTTTCTATAGAATTTAAGCCAGAAATGTTATAAATATCTTCAAAAATGAACAGCTGGCGGCCTCCCACCTAGAATTGTGTTTCTCTCTACTGTAGCCCGGCTGGCCCTCAATAGCCATGACTGGTCCTCATTGAGGCATAGCCGGGCCTCAATGCATTCCCTATTTTTCTGTTTCAGCCTCAACATAGGGTGGCACAAGGTGTAAAAGTGGATTTCTTGGGTATAATCAATGGAAATATGAGAGGTTTGTGATTGTTTCGAAGCTTAAAATATGGCCCATTCGTTGAGACCTGGAACCACGCACAATACCACTTTGATCATTGAGTGTACCAGACAAAGCGCTTGAGCCTTGTGGGCAGTCAAAAATGGGGTGTCCACAGCACCACTGATTGATCATTCAATGATGAATGTGTATGCTTGTCAAATGCTTGACTTCCTCAGCGGGAAACCCTAATGTTCAACCTACAAACCTTATGGCTTGTTTTGGACCAAAATAGTGTTCTTTCAGGCTTGTGCATCCAGGGACTTGCAAACCCACTAGTTCGGCATGCCGCCCACTAATGTGGCCTGTCGGCTACTAGTGCAAAAAATCAGATATTTTTCGCCAGCTGTCCCCCCATGTGCATGCACCATTCTAGCTGTATGTATACTGATATTTTCAAGATAGACATATAGTTTTCTATATATAGATGACCTCTCTTTTGTTAGAGAGGTTGGAAAAATTTAGGAGTGAGAAAATATTTTTAGAAGAGCAAAATTTTAGAAAATTCTCTCTCTCTACAATTCTCTCTCTCTCTCTCTCTCTTTTGCACCTTACATAGCCTTTGCTCAAACGCTCTAAATCAAACCTAGAGATTTCCTTGCAGTGGTGATTTGAATTTTAGCTCTTGAGGCACTTGAGAGCGTGAAATTGGTGGTTTGTAATTCAAGGGATTATTCCTCTTCAAGAGGTATACCTTCTAGTGCTTTTGTACCATCTTTACACTGCTTGTTTTCTATATTTCTTGTTGTTTTTGAGCTGTTTATTACCTACCTTTTTGGGCTGAAACTTGTGGTGTTTCAGCCCATTAAAGGTAGAGGGGTTGACAACCCTTCTTTGAACCTTGCTTCTAAGGCCTTTGCCCTTGTGTTTCCCTCATTCTCATCACCTTTTTTTGAGCTTTTTACCACTGATTTTCAGAGATTTTCAGATGCAAAAATCATGTTTTGAAGTCCTAAAAGTAGAGGGGTTAGCCTCCCATCCTTGTGCTTGTGTGCCAGTTTAAATTCTTCAAGATTTTAGCTAGTTGTTGTAGTTGTTTTTTATCTTCATTTCAGCACTTTTTTGGACTGTTTTGGGGCATTTTTTTTTGTGTTAGCTTCATTCATGCTTTGTATAGTATGCTTGTAGTGTAATGGTCCTCATAGGCTTGGTGATTTAGGCCTTAGCGACCAATATATTTGAGTTGATAGCCTTTATTTCTTGCTTTCCACAATTGTGTTCACCTCTAAGCATCTCTACAACCTCCCCCATTTCTTTGTTTTTCCTTTGCTTTGAGGGTGGTTTCAAACTGATTGTTTGTTTAAGCTTGACGTTGAGGATATTGTGCTTAATGGTTTAATCCCTTTAGGGGTTCATTACCAGTGGCATGACATATCTCTCATGCCTAAAACAACATTTGGTTTGGCACTTCTCTCTATTAGAGGACTTAAAGCTCATTTTTGGACTTAATGAATTAAGGAATGAAAGGTAATTAAAATGAAGTAATAAAACTTGGACTGAAATGGAACAAGATAATAAGCTAATTTGGTGTTCAATCGGACGTTAATTGAACACATTGAAACTTGAGGCATTTCATACTTGCTAGTGATGAAATGGTTCAAGTTTCTAAGGTCAACCACTTCCTTTGATCAATCCATTATAGGGAAGAGGTTTTGTTAGTCTTTTGTTATTCATTTATTGAAATTGTGTCCCTTGATTCATAATTCATCATGCAATGAAAATGTGTTGATTGATGACTTGCGAACTGAGCCTACCCTTTCTTTGACCTGTTTGCTAAAAAAGAGAGGCATAGTGGACAAACATCCCTTGAGAATACTCTGGTTTGTGCTTTGTTTGTCCTCTGTTGTTGTAGGAAAGAACCAACATTAGTGGCCGACTAGCCACTTTTACTGGACGGCAACCCACTATTTATGGCTGGTCGGCCGGCCGGCCACTATTTATGGGTTGTCAGCCACTTTTTCTAGGCAGGTAGTGTCCTTTTTCCAGCAGTGCAAAGCAAGGGCTGAGCTAAAAAAACTATCCAATTTTCTAACTGTACAATAGATGCATTCCAGTAGTAAAACAGGGAGCATTATCGGGTGGAAATCTACATGCATGCATGGGCCATCCCTCGATTCTCAGAATTCGTTGAAGGGATGTTTTAATATTAGTATGTTATGCTTGGAGTAGCGAATTTGTAACTAATTAGTTAGAGTAGCTAGTTAGTTAAATTTGTTGTTGTAATAATTAGTTAATTAGCTAGTGTAGTTAATTTGTTCATTGGTTTGTAATAATTAGTCAATTCGTAGCAGTTAGCTAGGACATTTATTCGAACCCTGTTGTGCAAGGGCCAAATTTGTAATAATGTATGCCTTCCAATCCCACGTCTTTTCCCCTTTTATTTACTTGCTTATAATGGATCGTTTAGATCATTATGTTTCTTTTAGCATTTCCCATGTTTGCATTCACTTGTCTTGCATGAATTGAGGCTCGGTTCATCATTCTAACAAAGCATAGTAGTTTACATACTTTGTTGAATACATGTTTAAACCACATGTTATCAAATTGATTTACATGTCATAATTAGTAGCCAAGCCTATTAGTTACATATCGCATGTGTTGCGTTAGTCATTTTGCATCCGTAGGATCATGCATTTTTTCTAACTCCTTTGTTTCTTTTGGGCTTGCCTTGGAGTACTAGATGAGCTTTTATTTGCTTTAGCATATCGCATGCGTGTGATTGTTGCCATGACTAACATGCTTGCCATGAGGCTAATTGCTTAAATGCCCATGGATGAAGGCTAATTGCTTGAATTGGAACAATTTGAGTAATGTACATATGCGATCACTTTTTCAAGTTGTATATATTCAAAACAATTTTTCAAACATACATGAGATCAAGTATTCTAATTTTTGAAAATTAGTTTCGGTGTGTTTGGTAACGTTTACGTTTTCAGTTTACATTTACAAAAATTTTATAAACTGGTTTTTGTTTATTTTTAGAAAAACATAAACTACAAACGCACTTGGTAATTGACAAAATGTTTAAAAAATTTTAAAAATATAAAAAAGAGAGAGAAATGGCAAGTGGTGGCAAGTGGCGGCGGAAGACGGTGGTGGAAAGTGGTGACGATGGGTAGTGGGTAACTGGTGGTGGTGGGTGGTGGTGGTGGTGGTGGTGGTGGTGGCGGGTGGTGGGTGGTGGTGATAGGTGGGTGACGGATGGCGGGTGGTGGTGGCGGGTAGGCGGGTGGGTGGTGGTGGTAGGTGGGTGGCGGATGGCAGGTGGTGGTGGCGGGTGGTGGTGGGTGGGTGGGTGGGTGGGTGACGGTGGCAGGTGGTGGGTGGAGGATGGCAGGTGGTGGCGGGTGGGTGGTGGGCGGTGATGGTGGGTGGGTGGGTGGGTGACAGTGGCGGGTGGTGAGTGGTAGCGAGTGGGTAGTGGTGGTGGTGGCGGGTGGTGGTGGCAGGTGGGTGGCGGATGGCAAGTGGTGGTGGGTGGTGACGGGTGGATGGTGATGGTGGGTGGGTGGGTGATGGTGGCAGGTGGGTGGCGGATGGCGGGTAGTGGTAGGTGGTGGCGGGTGGTGGTGGTGGTGGGTGGGTGGGTGATGGTGGCGAGTGGTAGGTGGTAGCGAGTGGGTGGTGGTGGCAAGTGGGTGGTGGGTGATGGTGGTGGTGGGTGGTGGTGGCGGGTGAGTGGCAGGTGGCTGGTGGTAGTGGGTGGCTGGTGGTGGCAGGTGGTGGCTGGTAGTGGCAGGTGGGTGGTGAGTGGTGGTGGCAAGTAGGTGGCGGGTGGTGGTGGCGGGTGGTGGTGGCGGGCGGTGGATGGTAGTGGCGGGTGGCGGGTGGATGGCAGGTGGGTGGTGGGTGGTGGTGGCGGGTGGTGGTGGGTGGTAGTGGCGGAAGATGGTGGTGAAAAATGGTGGCGGGTGGTGGCTAGTGCTGGGTGGTAAAAAAAAAAAAAACTGAAAACTCAAAATGGAAACACATTTTTTGTGTTTTCATTTTTTGGCCAAATTTATAAACTGAGACCACTAATTTATAAATCAAAAATTTTACCAAACAAGTTTTTATTTGAGTTTTTAAAATTTTTGTAAATATAAACAAAAAACTGAAAACGTAAGTGTTACCAAACGACACCTTTATATTTGTGTGCAACACATAGTAAAGTTAGCCTAATAATCGAAACAAGAATATATAATGTAAATAAGATTCACATCACGATTAGTAGAGGCAAATCTTTGATCGGGCGAGTGGGGTGCTCAATTCATGACCTTTTTTGGGATTTTGATTCAAAATCGATTTTCCAAAAGATTTGCCGGATTTGGACTCTTTTGTGTTTATCTATTTCACCTTACACTTGTGAGATCAGATTCAGAACCATGGGAGTCCGAACTGTAAGGCTAGTCGAATCCAAAAGGAGCACAAAAAGTCGAGCTACACCCCTTGAACTTCTTGATATTTGCATTTTGACCCTTAGAGTTTGAGGTATTTGCAATTTAGCTTGTAGAAGTTTATGAAGTTACGATTTGACCCTTGGAAAAATGGAGGAATGTGTTCTTAGCTAAACAGACTATTCCAGTGAATTCTGATTTTGCAGATTAGGACAATTTATAATTGTAAACAGTTGCATATCCATTTGTAGTAGTTTTAATTTTTAATTGGTAATACTTTGACCTTAGTGAAAGGAAAAGGCAAAAAAAGAATTTATAAACTTTCGGGTTTAGAGAAAGTCTTTGAGATTAATTTTATTATTCCTAAAGTATTTGGGTTTTTTGTAATAGAAACCAAACTTTGGCTTTGGATAAAGAGTTTTCCTGATTTGTATTTAGAAATGAAAACTGAAACAGATTTTGTTTTTGATGGGTTGCAAACATTTGGGGTTTAATCAAATCTTTGGGTTTAATCTATTTTTCCCAGAGTAGTAGAAAATCAACTTTTGAGTAAATCTTTGGTTATAATCTGATTATTTCCAAAATGGTTTGGTTTTGGAAAAAGAAACCAAATTTTAGCATTAGTTAAACTATTTCTGATTTTTATTTAGAAATAATGGGCTCGGTTCCTGGAGTACCGATTAATTTTTATAAGTGGTGTAATTCAAGTAGCAATTTTTATTTGCTTGGGAATTTTTTGTTATTTTAAACTTTGCTTATTCCTTGGAAGCCTAATTCTGAATTTGTTTTCCATTGACAATGAGTCAACAAGCTCTTGAAAGTTTCATCTAAGGTTGATTGGGTTTTAAGTGGGACCATTGTGACACTTCCAGTCTTCCTGGAAACTTTTTTGACCTTGTTAGATTTATGGAGTTAGTGGTAAGATTAATTTTGAATTAATTTTCAGTATTTGGGGATTTTCTAGTGCTAATTTGCTTTTTGGAGAAAAATAATAGTTGAAATTTTGTTGTAACTTTCAGAAATGGCTTCAAGAGATGACAGCAAAAGATGTTGTTCCACCTGACAACCTCAAGCCTTGCGAGATTCTTAAAAGAAAATCAAAAGAGATCAAGTGTGAATAAATGAAATCACAAGGTTGCATGATAATATCTCTGAATTAATCAGAGTCAATTAGTATGTTATCCTTGTGTCAATTATAACAAGCATGATAGGGAAGTGACTTTGCTTAAAAGCAATGATGAGACAACCCGTTATGGTAGGTGAATGTATTTTTTGAATTTTTATACTTTTGAATATATTCTTAAATTGATGGCTCCTAGTGAGTGCAAAATTATTTACCACAGAGAAAGGAAACCGGTGGCTCCTAGGAAGTGTTGGACTACTAGCTACGCAGTTATGAGTTTGTATTTCCTAATAGTGAACATATTGTCGATCACATGTTAAGACATGATGGTTCCTAGTAATGAAAGGGTCTACTGATCATATGTCAAGACGTGAAGATTCCTAGTAATGAAAGTGACTACTGATCACATATTAAGACATTGTGATTCCTAGTAGTAGAAAGTCTACTGACCACACGCTGAGAAATTAGTGATTTCTAGTGATAAGATTATTGGCCATGTTATGAAGTTCCGAATAATAGACTATTGAACATTGGATTTGTGTTTTCTAATAGTAAGGCTATTGACTTAATAATGATATGTTGGACCAAACTTGTTTTGGTGCCTTGAATTTGGAAAGACCTAATTTGGTTGATGACGGTCTGGGAATATTTTCCTGTGATATGATTTTTAGAGTCTCATATCATTGTTACACAAGGAATTGTATAAAGACCCTGTTTAAATTTTTGAAAAGGCTGAAAGTTTTCATATAAATTCTACAAATGTGGGGGTGTTATGCAAAATATGGCAATACCTAAACCCAAGCAGGTAAGATATGCCTAAAAATCCCTTGACTTTATGTTCAATGGTTATGCACAATATAGTAATGCATACCAGTTTCTTGTGGATAAAACTGAAATTCAAATTTACACAAGAATACCATCATGGAATTGAGGAAGCATTTTTAGTAGAAAAGAGATGAGTCTATGTAGACACCTCATTTTTGACCATCCTCAAGACTTGGATGTCATCGTTTGAACACTCGATGATCATCCATGTTCGTGTTCGTTTTGAGTTCCCGGAGGTCTCGGCCGCGCGCCTTGCCTTAAGATCTCTCAACATGTCTGTTTTGTGCTTGGTTGTGGACAAAACACTTATGTTTTTGCTTCTGAGGGAAGAGGGTGGCTTGTTGTCCATCTCCTCAACCCATCGGCCAAGGCATGAAGCCATTGGCCTTGTTTTCTTGCCATCGGCCAAAGGTTTTGGCCGATCGACACTCTTTTTAGTCGATCGGCCCTTGTGTTGGTCGATCGGCCATATTTTCTGGCCGAACCCTGTTCATCTGCTTTTTGTAGATATTTTATGCCAGCTGTCACAGCTGGCATGCGCAATTCACCCCCATACACGTGTATAGAGGGATTTGCCCCTTTGGCTTAGCTTCTCCAAGAAGCTTTGGAATTGAATTCTATATGAAGGAAGCTCCTCCTCCCTTCTCAGAGGTTCAGAAAATTTAGGGTTGAGTGATACATATAGTTTTGTATCTATATTCTCTTGTTTGTTCTTATTTTGTGTTCAAAAGTGTCATTTTTTCTTAATATTGTACACAAACACACACTAGAACACCATCCTCTTGGAGCTGAGGTCCCTTGAGGTTGATTTTAGTGTTCTTGGAGTGGTTTTGATAAGAGAAAGCTGCTGGAGTTGTGTTCTTGAAGGTGGTCTTCAAGGGTGAGTTTTTTACTTTTAGACATACTTGCTTATTGTTTTAAGCTTGACTCTTAACTGATAAAAGTTCTCGTTTTTTATGCTTTAGATCTTTGTTTAAGATCACTTTTTGGTTTGGGGTTGTTTACTCCCTCTTAGGCCTTGTTAGGCCTTGTTTGGAGCCATCCCTTTTGGCCTTTGTTCTTGTCTTTGCATGACCTTTCTACCAATGAAATCTAGAGGATTTTCAGTGGTGGAAAAGGTGGTCTTGGAGCCCTAAATAGGAGGGGGTCATCCCCTCTCCTTGCTGTCTTGTATGCCAGTGTAAATGGCTTATATTGGTAGCATGTTTGCTTAGCTTGTTTTAGCTCCATTTCAGCAAGTATTCGGTGTTATTTTTCCATGTTTCACCTCTGTCTAAGGTTGGTTTAATGGCTTCTTGCGTGCACCATGTACTTGTCCTGTAATCCTCTGTATTGCCTTAACATGCATCTTGTGTTTAGACCATCATGCTTGCATATTTTGGCTCAACTCAAAGGAGCTTTTAGTTATGTTTTACCATGCTTCAACTCTATTTCATGTTGTTTTGATCATATATGCCATGCTTTGTATAGCTACCATGCAATCTAGCTTGTTAACTTTGAGTGTCCAAGTCACTAGCATGCTTTACTTGAGCCATTTCAGTGATTTGGCATCACTTGTTATGTTATTTCAGTCCATATAGTATGCTCATATACTTGCACTTATCACTCCTTTAATACTTTAAAGAGTTGATGTTTTATGCCTCATGAATGGACCATTGTGCATGCCTCCATGCTTAGGTCATTTGGATGCCATCTAAGTGGGTTTTTGGTCTTGTTTTACCATGCCATAACTTTGTTTTTATTGGTTTATGTCATGCCATGTTTGGTTTTGATAGGTGTAGTGTAACACCCCTTTTGTAGCCTTGCATGGCTCATGCTTTTGTCCCTTTGTTCTAGCTTATTTTGGCTTTGGTCCTTGCATGTTTTAGGCTCGTTTTGACATGATCTAGGACTGCTTTGGATTATACTTGCCATTTGCTTCATGTTTCGCTTGGCCATGGTTTGAGTCCCTTGGCTAGTTCCGTTGCTTTGGGCTTTCTTGCATGCTATGCTTGCATTATTTAGTTGGTTTGGCACCTCTTCATGCATGATTTTAGAGCCTACCATGTATGCCATATGTCCATGTTTGTCCTCTTTTAAGTGCTCTTGAAAGTTTCCCTCTTATGCCTAGGTGTTAGACCATTTACATGTTCATGTTTGCTTTGCATTTTCATGCTTCCAATTCATGACTTTGGCCACTTATTTGGGCACGTTTAAGAGTTGTCCACTTTAGTTTAAGTTCATCTTTGCACGTTGTTACATGCTTGTCTTGCATGTTGTTGCATGCTTGCTTCGTTTTACATGTTATTGCATGCCATGCATGTTTACATGTTTAGGTTGTATGCCTATTGCATATTAGATGAATTGCATGATCTTGTTGCATACTTGTTGCATGCTTGGGTTGTTCGCATCATGCTTACATGTTTGCATTGCATTATGTGTGCATCCCTTGCCTCTTGATCAAGCATGATAGAGGTTGGGGTCCCTTATGTGTTTTGTGCATTTCATTTGATATTGAATTGCACACTTGGCTCCTTTAGCCATCATGTATTGGAATGCATGATTGGTGGCCCGAGGGTCGAGAACTACACTCCTTTGAGTCTTAAACATGATAAGGGGTGTGGTTGCAAACATTTCTTGCAAATGCATTGCCATGCTCTATTTGTCCTCTGTTGCAGTAAAATGAGCAGTCAGCAGTAACAAATGGTCGATCGACCATATTCAGTGCCGATCGGCTAACAATATCTGGCCGAGAGCCTTATTTTTGGTCGATGACCTTCATCTCTTGGCCGATGGCCTTTCCAGTTGGTCGATGGGCTCTCAGCATGTCCATGAAGTGGTTTAGAGCATCACAGGACTTTTCACAGTTTTCGGAGGTGCAAAGCCGTGCAAACAAAGGCAACATGAGGCATGACAACGGATTTCCGAGAGAAGCCGACCGAGCATGCATTCGTTCCTCTTCCCGAGGCTGTTTTACTGTTTTCATAGCTTAATTAATTTGTTTAATTAGTTAAGGGTTGTGTAATGATTAATTAGCATGTTAGTTAGTTAATTAGATGATTTGTATTATTCTTTCGGTCCTTCCGCCGAGAGGGCACAATTTTGTAATAAGCGTGCGTGTGTGTGATGCATGTCTTCCAACCCCTATTTCTTTCTCCCTTTTACTTAACCGCTTACGATGGTTAGTTTTAGGGCATATTTCATTTAGCATCCTTATGCTTGCTTGTTTGCATCCATTCATCTATGTTGCATGCACGGGGCTCAGCGCATCATACTAACTGCATTGCATTTCAATTCCAAAGTTGAATACATGTATCAATTGTCGCATTTCACATGCCATTTTAGATTAGCGGAGCCTATTTCTAGTTCCATTTTGCATGTGTTGCATTATCCATCTTAACATGGACTAGGTTCATGCATTGATTACTAACTAGTTCTTTATTTTGGCTCGGAGTACACTGTAAGTGTTTATGCTTTACCATCTTGCATGTGTGTGAGTGTTAACATGATAGCATGCTTGCCATGAGGCTAATTGCTTGTGTGATATAACTGCCTAAATGCCTGTGGGTGAAGGTTGGATTACTTGAATTGGAACGATTCATTGAAATCCGTGTTTTAGCCTACTTGCGAGTAGCAAACTTCAAACCATTTCCAAACAAACGGATATGCGATGCTTTTTTCCAAATTAGGCGATCTAGTCTATACTTGTGTGTTGTGCGCATCACATAGTAATTCTAGCTAATTAACCGAAATAAGAACGCATGTATTTTCAAAAACAAGATATCATGCTTAGTACAGGCTGATCTTTGATCGGGCGAGCGGGGGTGCTCATAGATGACCTTTCCCTCTCGTATCGAAGTTCCCGAGCCAAGGCAACTTTGGTGATGACGGACACGTGGCCTTAGGCACGAGTCAGGGTTTCCTAAATTCCCTCAAAATAAATATTTAGGTGGCGACTCTGCATCTGGTAAAGTAGTCCATGTTTGGCACTTTTTTACAAAAATTAGTTTTCCAAAATGATTTGCTGGATTTGGACTCTTTGGTGATTTATCAATCTCACATCGCACATTGTGAGATCAGATTAAGAACTGTGACATTGAGTCCGAATTGTAGCATGAAGCCCAAGGGCGTGTCTACAGTTTCTGGCGACTCTGCTGGGGAGTTAGAGGACTTGACTCGAACTCATGATTTCTTGTTTTTATTACACTTGTGTTTCTTTGCATTGCATGTGCATTGGTGCGCCTAGGACACCGTGTTTTCCATATGCTATTCCTGAACGGTTTGCCGGAGGCATGCTTTGAGAAGTGTGCCATAAGGCTGACCGGTTGCGGGCTCTGCCACGACGGGAACACAAACCCCGGTTTTTACCGGGGCACCCTTTTTGACCATTCGACCTAGTGCATATCGGAATCCATAGTGACTATTCCAAGCTAGGACAGGTTGCTTACCCGATTGTAGGTTGTTTGAAACCACTGCGTGCGTAGTGAAACCCTAGTTCCTGAGAAATAGGACAGGAAAACCCTACCCCAACATAGGGGTGTTTTGGCTCTCATTTGCTTGCTATGTGCTTTTAGAGTGCGTCTCTACAGGAATGTATGTATCAGTTTGCAAGTCTGGATATCAGGCCTGAGGGCATCAGTACTTCGAGGATCAGTTATATCTGCAGGTATCAGATTCAGATTTGGGGCAGTGATTTTGGGAACAGTGATCAATGGTTGAGAATGGTTCATTCAGCTCGTGCTTGCCAACTGTGTGTTGTCTTTATTTAAGCTGTTATGCTGTCCGTTTTTCTGGTCATTTTATTTTCCTTATTATGCATTATTTATCTTTTTGCAAGGTAGTTTAGCACAATTGCATCCGACCAGATAGATATTCCCCGAGCACTCTGGGTTAGAGGTTGTAGACTTAATCGATCTAGGGATCTGATAGACGGACAAGCAGTGTTCCTTTCTTTACCCCAGTTACCAGACAGAGGTTAAAGAGGCGCAGTGTATCGATACAGTGGTCGCCCAATCAGTGGTCTACTCCACCAGTAAACAGTCAGGCTGAGGTCTTAGTTTCTATTGCAGGGACAGATATACCAGTTATTCAGTTAGATCAGCACAATATGGTAGGCTTGGAGGAGATGATGCGTCAGCTCCAGGAGAGTATGAAAACCATGCAGCAGGACGCTGCTCATCAAACAGAATTTGCCACCCACCAGGCCGAGGTTATGGCCCAACAGGCAGAGATAATTACCAGGCTACAATAGCAAACTGGAGCATCTTCTTCACACCAGGTTCCTCTCCCACCAAGAGTTCCCATACTCGGGGAGACAGTTACCGTCCAGGATGATACAAACATTCCAATCGGGCCGGCTCCACCCCCGATCCTACCCTAGCTATCCAAGGCACAAACCAGCCTACCGGATTCTCCCTTTGAGTTCGAGGTGGACCCCATAGCGTTAAAAGTGAGTAAGCTAGAAAAGCTGTTCAAGAAGTCTCAGGGTGTGAAGTCCATTCCGGACATTGAAGATGGGTATACCGACTCAGCCGTGACTCTGCCAGACCGATTTAAAATGCCACACATAGACCGTTTTGACGGGTCTGGAGATCCTATGGTGTATTTGCGGCTGTTCTCGGACATACTAAGGCCGATGGGCCTCTCCAGATTACAGAAGCTTTCCTTGTTTGGCTAGACTTTGTCGGGTGTAGCGGCTATTTGGTATGCAAAACTGGAGGATTCCGTCAAGAGGAGTTGGGAGGAGATGGCTGAGGGCTTCATAGCTCAATACTCCTACAATACACAGATTGAGATTACAACCCATGATCTCGAGACAACTAGGTAGGAGCCGATGGAGAACTTCTCCGATTTCGTGACCCGGTGGAGGGCCAATGTCTCCATGATGACCATCAGGTCTGTTGACAAGGATCAGATACGAATGGTTATGCACAACCTCCAGCCCAAGCTTATGGAGAAGATGATCGTCCTCCCCCTTCCCACCTTTGCAGATCTACACGAAATTGGAGGATGCTATGAAATAGGGTCTGATTGACCAAGATAGAGAGCAGCCCATGAGGGCATTCAACCGCAGTACAAATGCAGGCACAAGTAGTGCTGCGGCTGGCCGATCTTCAGATGTGGGAATGGTCACCACCACCACCCCGAGAACTCTTGTAGCTACACCATTCACCGGTGTGTCCAGACGTAGCTCACAAACAACCAAGTATTCACCTCGAGGCCAAAGAACCTTCACTCCACTATACATGCCCCTGTCCAAAGCTTTAGGGGGTTTTGATTAGGAAAGGGCACTTGAAGCCCCTAGAGCCACGGCCACTACCAGATAAACTCCCTGCTTCCCATAACCCAACTAAGTACTGTGCCTTTCACCAACAGTATGGTCATGACACCGACCAATGCTTTCGATTACGTCATGAGATTCAGGATCTCGTTGACAATAGGGTGATCGTGCCTCCGGAGAAACCGAATGTCACAACCAACCCTCTTCCACCACATAACCAAGCTTCATCTGCCAAACGCATCAATCTTATCCAAATTGGGGTTGTGTTATACGACCCTAGCATATATATCATCTCTTCTCACCGACCCAAGTCGGAGGTGTTCATTCCTGACAGCATTGACTTGTGCATGTTAGACATCTCTCAAACCCAGCCTGAGACGATGGTGGTGGCTATCGAAGATAGAAGTGGGTCGATTGTAGGGGTAGATCAGATTGATGATACAGAGCCTAAGGGGTCTGAGAACATCATGAATGACCCGAATGGTTACATTACATCGATAGGCCAGGCTAGGTTGAGAATGGAATTGCCAGTGGGGGTAGAGATTTGTGTAGTACGAAAGAATGGACCTAATCAGGAGCTAGATGACCTAGCGAATCTGGAAGAGGACATTGCTAACCTTCAGTTTTTCGATGAGTAGGACTCAGGGGACGTGGCAGTCAATTGGTTTGATGAGTCAGCGAAATCTACTGGGTGGCTTGATGACCAGCCGTATGTTGTTGAACAGCCTCAGCTAGAACAGGGTCCGTCAGGCATGGAGACATCAATAATGACCGGAACGGCCGAGAATCTGTTTGCATCGTCGGAGAGCACCGATGTTAAGAATTTTGCTCATGATATGGCCAGTTTGGGAACATAAGAAATTGAACAGCAGGCTGTACTAAAGTAGTTTGAGCGGGAAAGGGTCGAGGATTCTGAGAGAGTCAGAAAGGCCAAAGCCCCTGAGGGGATAGAACGTACTGTGTGCACAAGAATAGAATGCGCCACAGGCACAGGAACAGAAGTTGCCGTGGGCACAGGGATGGTTGTAACGGAGCTGGGCAGATGTCTGTCAGCTGCTGATGGTATGTGGTGGGAAGATGATGATCTATGTCTTGCTCACACCGATGAAGACTAGGGACAAAGCCAACCGGATGATACCTGGTATATTGGCGAAGTTGACCACATGGCTAAGAGTGGGCGTTATTTTAAACCCCCGCACTTAGATCAACTAGAGGCGTCTGAAAAGAACAATGAGGCAGAGAAGCAAAAAGATAAGCTACTCGAAGAGGAGGCTGTGCTGAAACAGTTGAAGAAGATACAGGCAGACATCTCCATCTGGGAATTGTTTATGGCTTCAAGAGTACATAGACAAGCCGTCCTCTCTGCAATGGGCAAGGCTAAACTTTCAATAGATACCATGCCTGAGTAGCTGGTAGGATTGGTTTTTCCGGGAGGAGCTTCCCCGACGTTGACCTTTTCTGACAAGGAACTGCCACTTGAGGGCGCAAATCACAACAAACTTCTCTACATCTCTATGGAATGCAGAGGCAAGTGGGTACCTGTGGTTCTTGTTGATACAGGATCCGCTATTAACGTATGCCCATCGAGGACAACATATGCAATCACGTTGAAGCCCGTGGACTTTGAGCCAACTGCCTAGGTGATAAGGGCCTATGACAATACTAGAAGAGAAGTGATGGGGAATGTGAAGATTCACACTCAGGTTGGTCCAGGACAACACGAGATTGACTTTCATGTCTTGGACGTTCCCGCAACCTTTAATCTACTCTTGGGGCGGTCGTGGCTGCATCAAGTAAATGCGGTTTCTTCCACCCTGTATCAGATGTTGAAATACTCCCATGGGAAGGGGGTGGCTATTGTTTTTGGGAATTCGTCAATCCATCCGCCGCTAGGGGTCTTTACACCGGTTTTGGAAATCGAGCATGGTGCAGAGGATGTGTGCCTATTAGGATTTACCCTGACCGAGGCCCAGGTTGTATAGAACATCTTAGCTGTTGATGAGGGGTTATATGTCAGTGCACAGTCAGTGTACCTCATGAACATGCTCTAACATATCCCTGGGATGGGACTAGGAAAAAGTGACCGGAAGGGCATTGCAGTATCGGTCGAAGTGCCGCACAACCCGCATACCTTTGGTTTGGGTTATTTGCCCACCAAAGAGGACTGGGTGAGGAAAGGCAAAGAAATGGCTGGAAGAGCCAGAGCCAAGCAGATCAGGAAGCAATTTGAGTTGATGCATCGGCCTATTCAAGGCACCCTGAATGGACGCTTTGTCCGGGAGGGGGAAAACTTTCCCTTCTGCAGCTTCCCAGAGCCATGGTTAAACGTAGAGAAAGGGCGCCTGCTGGGATTTGACATCTTCTTCGACTTCCAATTATCCAGGGATGATGTTGCCGAGGAGCAGACAAATCCATTGGCTGAGGTTGAGCAGTGTGAGGAAGTGGATTCTGAGTGCACCGAGATTGAAATGGGGGTAGCACTGGCTTGTCTACTATCAGATCCTCTGATCGTACATGAGTGCTTGGGGGATGGTCTCTCAGTGTCTATGATTGGGAATGAAACGGCTGCGAGCACGCCTTTGAGCATTTTGGATGCATCCATCGCACCTTCTCTCGTTTGGCAGTACGAGAAAGGATTCTTATTGAGCAGCACTGGGTCAGGTACTGAGCCGAAATCTGATTCCACCGAGTCTAGTGAGTCGGAATCAGGTTCTAGCTCTTCTGAGTTTGAGTCCGGTATTCCTAGGAGTGATAACCCGGATGCCACAGTCTTGTCCAGGTCGTCTTTTTCTTTCTCCTTTGAGTCTGTTGTAACATAGGAATCCGATGGACTGGATAAAGTGATTAATGAGAACGGAATGGCTGTGGCTTTCGATTATTGTTCTGTGCCTTTGATTTATTGCATTAATTCAGACTTTCAAAATTTCGATAAAAACGACGAGGAAGAAATTCCTCCTATTTTGAAATATTTGCTAGATCAAGAGAAGGAGAGGTTTGTAAAACCGCTGGTTGATGAAATCACCCAAATTAATGTTGGTACTGAGAAGGACCCGCGGCTGGTCCAGATCGGATCCACGTTGTCTTCGAAGAAACACGAGCGCTTAGTCGCTTTATTAAAAGATTTCAATGATGTTTTCGCGTGGTCTTACGAAAACATGCCTAGAATCAATCCTGAGATTGTACAGCACCGGATCCCTCTTGACCCAAAGGCCCGACTTGTCAAGCAGAAACTCAGAAGGATCCGCCCAGACTGGGCTATCATGATCAAAGAAGAGGTCATCAAGAAAATTGACGCAGGGTTCTTGCTGGTATTTGAATACCCAACTTGGTTGGCTAACATAGTTCCAGTGCCGAAGAAAGACTGTAGAATTCGGGTATGTGTGAACTTCAGGGATTTGAACAAAGCCAGTCTGAAGGACGACTTTCCTTTGTCGCATATCGATGAGTTAGTGGACTTCACTGCAGGGCTTTTCAGGCTACAATCAGATTGTAATGGCACCCGAAGATTGGGAGAAGACTGCTTTTACCACCCCGTAAGGGACTTATTGTTATAGGGCGATGCCATTTGGGCTGAAGAATGCAGGGGCTACATATCAATGGGCTGTGACCACAATATTGCATGACATGATCCACAAAGAGGTTGAGGTGTACGTGGACAACATGATTGTCAAGTCCAAAGAAAGAGAGGGCCGCTACACTGCCTTGCAAAAGTTCTTTCAAAGGATCAGAGAATTTCGGTTGCGGTTGAATCCTCAGAAATGTACGTCTGGTGTTACAGCAGGGAAAATGCTGGGGTTCTTGATTACACAGAGAGGTATCGAAGTCAACCCTTCCAAAATCAAGGCCATCTTAGAAATGCCACCACCATGGACTGAAAAGGAGGTGCGTGGCTTTCTGGGTAAAGTGCAATTCATAAGGCGGTTTATTGCTAAATTAACCTTGACTTGTGAACCACTCTTTGGTCTCCTGAAGAAAGGAACGGAGTTCTAATGGGACGACCGATGCCAAACTGCTTTTGAACAGATCAAGCAATATTTACAGAACCCACCCGTGTTGTCACCGCCTGAGACAGGGAAACCGTTGATTTTGTATCTTTCAGTGACTGAAACTACAATGGGCTGCATGCTTGCACAAGAGTCTGAGGAAAAAATGAAGAGAGCTATCTATTACTTGAGCAAGAAGATGCTGGAGTATGTGACCCGCTACACTCCGCTGGAGAAGGCTTGTCTAGCCTTGGTATGGGCTACCAGGAAGCTGCGGCATGACCTGTTAGCTCACTCTGTAATACTGGTTTCGAGATTAGATCCCATCAAATATCTCTTCGAGAAACCGGCACTTACGGGTAGGCTAGCTCGTTGGTTGCTTCTGCTTTTTAAATTCGATCTGAAGTATGTGACGCGCAAGTCAGTAAAGGGGAGAGCGGTAGCAGAGTTCCTAGCCGATCACCCAGTTGAAGGGGATGAAGCAGTTGAGTACCTATTCCCAGACGAGGCCATTTTGCATGTTGAAGAAGGGTTTTGGACAATGTACTTTGACAGAGCGTCAAACCAATACAGGTATGGGATAGGGGTATTGCTGATAGCACCCGACAATTCCCGTATCCCTCTAGCATTCAAACTCCGGTTCAAAGTTTCGAACAACGAAGCAGAGTATGAGGCATGTATTGCTGGTTTAGAAGCTGCCCTAGAACTAGGGGCAAAACGGTTGGACGTCATCAGGGACTCGAACCTTGTTGTATCTCAAGCTAAAGGAGATTGAAAAGTCAAAGAAGAAAAGATAAGAATCTACCACCAGACCTTGGATTTGCTGATTCCTCGATTTGAGAAACTGAATTTCGCTCATCTGTTAAGAGAGAACAATAGGTTCGCAGATTCATTAGCAACTCTATCTTCTATGATAGACATCCCATTTGGAGTCCGGATGAGTCCAATCATCATTGAACAAAAATTTATGCCGGCCTACGAGTTGATTGCTGCCATAGATAAGGTTCAAGATGAGAACCCCTGGTATTACGATGTTTGGAACTTCTTGGAAAAAGATGCATATCCACCAGGGGCAAATGTCAAAGATAAGAGGGCAATTCGAAGAATGGCTGCTCAGTTCATCGTCTGCGGGGGTAAACTATATAAGAGAGGTCATCTCGAGATGTATAAGCTGTGTGTTGATGCTGAAGAATCGAAGCGCCTAATGGAGGCCATCCATGGAGGAGAGTGCGGAGCACACATGAATGGGATGATGCTAGCCCGGAAGATCCTTAGGCAAGGTTACTACTAGTCCACCATGGAGAAGGATTGTATTGGCTTTGTTCGGCGATGCCACAAATGCCAGATCCATGCAAACCGCATGAACATTCCGCCGTCGAAGCTGTACAACATGACTTCGCCATGGCCGTTTTTAGTCTGGGAGATTGATGTGATTGGAGCCGTCACTCTGAAGGGGTCCAATGGGCACGAGTTCATTCTGGTCGCGATAGACTATTTCACGAAGTGGGTTGAAGCCCAGCCTTATGCGGTGTTAAAGACTTCGCATGTTGCTAAGTTCATCAAGAATAACATCATATGTCACTACAGGGTCCCAAACGAGATCATTTCAGATAATAGTTCCCACTTCAAGAAGGAAGTGACGACTTGTTGGACAAATACAATGTGGTTTTTCACAAGTCATCTACATATCGGCCGCAAACCAACGGAGCAGTTGAGGCTGCCAACAAGAACATCAAGCACATACTGCAGAAAATGGTGAAAACCTATCGGGACTGGCCAGATAAATTGCCATTTGCTCCGTGGGGCTACCGAACTTCAATTCGAACTTCTGCTGGGCGACTCTGTATTCATTGGTCTTTGACGAGAGAAGGCTGAAAGCATTGTACCATGTTTAGGGTTATCAACGCAGAATTGCCAGGGCTTTCAACGAGAAGGTTAAGTCCAGGAATTTGAAAGAAGGAGATTTGGTGCTCAAAGACAACCGAGCTCCTATCCATGACCCTAGGGGCAAGTTCAGACCCAATTTACATCATTAAGTCTATCTGGTCGGGTAGAGCTGTCGTTCTGATGGACCTAGATGGCCTAGAGTTCTCCCAACCGATCAACATGAACAAGTTGAAGTAATATTTTCCCTGAGTGGCTCGCTAGGCCAAAAACCTGAAAGGGCGACCTAGGAAAAAGTTAGAGCATAGAAAATTTGAAATTATAAAATCTAAGCTCGCAAGGTTGAAAACCCGCAAAGGGCGGCCTTAGCAAAAGTTAGAGCATAAAAGGTGAGGGTTAATACACGAGTGAACCTGAGCCGAACTACATAAGGCTTGATTCCCATCTTTGGGATACGTAGGCAACTTCATCCTGAAGTCCAGCCATAAACACTCCCTCGATCAACTCTGTGCATGTGACCATGCTTGGTCATTTTGTCTATTCTGCATTCAGGAGCTTGGTTGTGATCTCCGGTACAGTGCTATTCAAACTAGGGGCAACTTTCCAGTTACTGGGATCCGGGGTTGTACATCTCAGTGATAGATCTCAGGCGTGTCCAGTTGTGATCCATATTGAAAATGGCTTTGAAAAGTTTTAATAAAAGTTGATTTTGCTCAAATTAATCTTTTTACAACTTAGACCATTTTTGGACCAAAACGGAAAATTTTCAGTACCCACAACCTTCAATTTCATTGATTTGAATACAGAGTTCTCCTACTCTTGAATACAAATTGAAGTTGCTTTTCATTACATTCATAAAGAAAACTTGACAGTTCTGATTAAAGTAAATAAATCCGGGGCATAGTCAGGTGTTCCTGCGTCCCCTCCCTGAGCTTGTGGAAGCCTCTGATGCCAAAGTGGGCCCTACCTGTACTTTTTCATTGAGCCAATCTATGCACTCATCAGAGAGGGTGTAGCTAAAAGTAGGAGCGGGGGCCAGAAGCACTCTCGTCGTCCATGTCGTGGCATACCGAGCTAGCTGCGCGCCTTGGACCGGAAATGTATCAGGGTACTCAATCCCTTCTTCTGGGAAAATCTGATCATGTCTGAACTGGCGCCAGAACCGGAACGAAAAATAGAAGACACAGTGTGTCAAGCCAATCAACTGAATCCCGGGCTAACGGGTCATGTTGTAACTCATTGCCGATAGATTGAGCCAAGGGCAACGCCAAGCAATGCGGTCCGCGGGTAAACTGCGCATCCAGTTGCACCACCATCCCTCGTCGGGGGCATCGACTAGACGTCGTTGGAAGAAATAGCTGCGAGCTGAGTATGCGGGGCAGGAGTCCACAATCTTCAATTTGTCCATCAACCATATCTGGGGATGAATTAAAAATGAGAGATTAAAGAATAGAAAGGTGCATATTGAGAGAAAAAGTGAGAAAAAGGGTTTTGAGTGAAAAACCGAGCCTGAGGGCCGAGTGATGTGAGATGGGGTGGGAAACATTACCTGCAATAGTAGTGGACTCCCCGCCAGGCTAGCCGTCTCCCGGTGATGAAAAGCGTCCAAGCCTATCAATGTCTCAGCTAATGTCATGGTGATGTAACTCTTGCCCTCTCTTAAGCCTTGGGCGACTTCAATTAAACGAGTGCTAAACCCACCAGAGCCTAGGGCAAGCAAGAAATGAGACAACATGCACAAGCAAAGTGCATGTTGCCGATAACCCTGCCTGTCATGATTGCCGCGGTCATCGGGATCAGAAAATCGACGAATCAAGCTGGGGATATCTAGCACTCCATCGTGAGTCAATGACCGAGCGTCATGCAAAGTGAGCCCACACATCCATCCTAAGGCTTGGACGTGGCCAAAGTGGAATTGCGGCAAAATTTCCTCCTCGCGCTCAGATTCCATTAAAGCTTGGAAGTCTTCAAATGTATGACACATCTCTTGTCCGCTAAAGCTAAAGACGTGTGTTACTGGGTTCCAAAACCTTTCCGTGGCATGAAGAAACAAAAAACGCAGCGGGGTGCGGCTTAGCGTAAATAGTGCATTTATGCCAAAACCCCAGAAATTCACCTTTTCCGAGTCATCCAAGAAAGCAATCCAATTTGTGAGATTTTGGATGAGAAACGCCTCCATTTTGGTGCAAAATTGAGTTGGAATGAGGGAACCACGAAGCTGGAACCTTTGTAAAGGATAAGACACTGTTTGGAGGACAAGTGTCAGAAAACTGGAGGTTCCCAGGTCAAGTGGTTGGCCGACCACTTTTCTGGTCGGCCAGCTACTTTTTTTTGGGCTGCAGACAGAAAAACTGGTCGGCAGGCTTCTATGGTGGCCGGCCATGAGCATGAAAGTGGTTTACACCTGTTTCTTGCCTCCAGGAGCGAGTCTCTAACTTCCCCGTGCGCTGGGAGTGCTGAAGGTTCGAATTTACCTCTGTTTCGGATGCATTTCGTCGCTTTGTTTATCGAGTTATTGCTCATTTATTTATCGAGTTGTTGCTTCTTTGTTTATCGAGTTGTTGCTCATTTGTTTATCGAGTTGTTGCTTATTTGTTTATCGAGTTGTTAATTCATTTAATGAATTGTTTTTGAGTTGAGTTGTTTAGTTTGTTGCGTCGGTTCACTACCTGACTTCGCAATACACGTTGTTCTATTTTTTTCCAAATTTCATTTTTGTGCAAAATGGTGCGATGCGATGCGATGCTCAAAATACAAACACAGCACTCTTTAAACGAAAAGTCGTTTTTATTCCATCATAGCTTCTTTTTTTTTACAACATTTTAGAAAAGGGTACAAGTTTTGGAAGAAAAATAAAACCGCCTAAGCTGTACAATGTGCTACAACTACATGTAAAAAGAAAAATAAAGCAGGAACATCTGCAACAGTGCCATCAAGCTCAAGACCGAGAGGCCCTCTTCACCCTCTTCAGCAGAGCAGCCTTCGCGCCATTGGCACCGGCACCATCATCTAAATCGGAGTCACCGTCAGCGAAATCTCCTCGGCGTCGCCTCCGCCCTCAGCACTGGAACCAGAGTTGTCATCCCTGCCTGCAGATGTCTCTAGCTGTGGATGTGCCAACTCCTCCTCCTCGCTAGACTCGTCATCCTGTCTGATAGGTGCCCTGCGTCCCCCTCGGTAGTGTGCTGAGACTCCTCTTCTAGCTGCTCGAGAAGGCCTGGATGGCCCACTCCGCAGAGGCGGGACCTGAAGAGGATAGTTTGAATGCGTCAGCTAGTATGTATGTCAGATGCAGATGCGAGAATTACATAGAGTGGGTGCATGCAGATATAATATGTGAATGCGATGTGTCAGATGTGCTGTACATATGTAATGAATCAATACAGTGAAATGTTCAGTTTCCATATGTCATCAGAAACATGATAAATGCGAGGAAATTGGAAAGTACCTGAACGCCGGAGGCACAAAGCATCGTCTCCCTTCGCAGAACCATGCCCTCGAGTGAAGCCACCACTCCGAGTAGCCCCTCAGTATACTCCCTGGGAGGTTGTACACACAAGTTCAAGTCATCGGTGAATGAATGAATATCTAAATAACTGAGTGATAAATGAAAACTGTAAAACATATCGGTGGTGAGTCCGGGTCACTGACGTATCGATGGTCGGGCATCGGAGGCTCCGGTGGAATCGGGTAAGAAGTCCCATACTACCAGCCTGTCAGCTCGGTCGGAAGACCTGGCCATCCAACATACTGGCAAGTCGAGGGCATCAATCTGGTCCCGCCCCTCGACGAGCCTGCCCCGCTGGTCGAAGGAATGCCTCAAGCTCGGGCACGACTCGAGGAAGGCATGTCAGTAGCTCTCCTCCTTGGAATACGGACACCTGACAGCGGAGGCATTAGGTACGTATGGCGATATGTCGCGTAATCCCCCTCATCCAGAAAAAGGACTGCATCAATACCCAGCATAAGGCCCTTCGTCTTTCAGGGCGTAAGATCCCCTGTGGACCGCATCTCTGGTGGAGGCAATGAGGGAACATCCTGATCGGAGTTGCCCATCGTCTGGCGCATGAAGCGCTCTCCGAGGAACTAGGCTCTGCCGACCGGTCCCTCAAGCAAGACCCTGTATCGCGAAGTGCCCCATGCCCTAGCGAATAGAAATCGAGGATTCCCTGGCATGGCTATCCAAGGCTGCCAGGTCACCTGCGGGTAGCAAGTGCATAAATTGATTAGATGTCATAAATATGTAAGATAAATCAAAGCTGAAAGCATGAAGAACTGAGAGTTCTGGATTACCTCCATCGCCCGTACAGTATCGAAGAACTGCCAGAGAAAGGGCAAAGTGTCCCGGGGCCTGGGCCGACACTGACCCTCAAATCTACGCGAGTAAGGGATCTCAAGGGGTGCCTTGACCTTGCCAGCGTCGGGAAGTACGCATAAACCCACAGCTGTGAAAGGCAAGACATCGGTTGTCAGGATATAGAATGCTGAATGCGGAATGCTGAGTGTATAATGCTGAGTGCGGAATGTTGAGTACAGAATGCTGAGTGCTGAATGTTGTGTGTAGTGTATGGTATACAGAATGCTGAGTGCAGAATGCTGAGTACATAATGCTGGGTGCAGTGTACAATATACAGAAAATACAGGAAATACAGATTGCTGAGTGCAGAATGTAGAATACAGAATGTAATGTGTGTAGTGTGCGGTGTATAGATAATGAAAAGCAGAACTGTAAATCAAGAGGGCAGAATGTACCTTCCAGGCTTGCCAGTAGCCTCCAACTATGGTCCCCCGCTCACGAGAGGTCTCGCTCATATAGCAGTAAAGGGTAGCGAAGGCAGCGCCACCCCAATCAAAGAGCTGGACCCGCGATAGGTCCACCAGAGCACTGAGCAGATAAAGCCCAACTGTGTTCCCCTTGTCAGAGAACAGTGTGGTTCCGAGGAGGAATATAAAAAATCCCCGGGGGTACTGCTGTACGGTCTCAATGGTCTGGGGCGAAGTCCCCCTGTATCGCTCGGAGAACCAGGTGTACCTGACCCTGCCTGATGATTTGTCGATCGGTGGACGGGCTCCGAGCAAATAAATCCAAGCGGCCTCCCACTGACCCATATCTACTCATATGGGATCGGCCGGCCTCCTACCTCAAGGCCCGTCAGCATGGAGAAGTCAAATGGGGTCATCGTCATGTCCCCAGTGGCCGAGAAATGGAAGGAGTTGGTGGTGTCCCACAATCTCTCCACAAGTGCCCCCAGGAGGGTCTTACTCACTGGATGACGTGACAATCCTCCACGGAATAGGCCAAACCCTGCCTCGTCCACTATATGTCGGACAGCATCTGGGAGCTCCATGTACCACTCCCTCGCGAGGATGGACCCATAACCCCGTGTGAAACGGGAAGATACATGCATTTAGAATGAACAGATGTATTCAGTTTTAGAATGAAAAGTATGAGCTGCGTGCTCAAAGTGAAAAGTATGAGCTGCGTGCTCAAAGTAAAAAGTATGAGCTGTGTGTTCAGAATGAAAAGTATGAGCTGCGTGTTCAAAGTAAAAAGTATGAGCTGCGTGTTCAAAATGAAAAAGTGTACTGCGTTATGGACTGTGTGTTTAGATTGAGCAGTGTGCTAAAAAAATAAATACCGTGTATGGACTGCGTGCTCAGATTAAGTGGTGTGGTATGTTATGAAAAAGTGTACTGCATTATGGACTGTGTGCTCAGATTGAACAGTGTGCTAAAAAAATGAATACCGTGTTATGGACTGTGTGTTCAGATTGAGCGGTTTGCTATGTTATGAAAAAGTGTACTGCGTTATGGACTGCGTGTTCAGATTGAGCAGTGTGCAAAAAAATTGAATACCGTGTTATGGACTGCGTGTTCAGATTAAGCGGTGTGCTATGTTATGAAAAAGTGTACTGCGTTATGGACTTTGTGTTTAGATTGAGCAGTGTGCTAAAAAATCGAATACCGTGTTATGGACTGTGTGTTCAGGTTGAGCGGTGTGCTATGTTATGAAAAAGTGTACTGCGTTATGGACTGTGTGTTCAGATTGAGCAGTGTGCTAAAAAAACTGAATACCGTGTTATGGACTGCATGTTAAGATTGAGCGGTGTGCTATGTTATGAAAAAAAAATGTACTACGTTATGGACTGTGTGTTCAGATTGAGCAGTGTGCTAAAGAGACGAATACCGTGTTATGGACTGCGTGTTTAGATTGAGCGGTGTGCTATGTTATGAAAAAGTGTACTGCGTTATGAACTGTGTGTTCAGATTGAGCGGTGTGCTAAAAAAACAAAATGCTATGTTATGGACTGCGTATTCAGATTGAGCAGTGTTATGAGCTGTGTGTTCAAACTAAACAAAACGCTGTGTTATAGACTGCGTGTTCAGATTGAGCAGTGTTATGAGCTGTGTGTTCAAACTAAACAAAATGCTGTGTTATGGACTGCATGTTCAGATTGAGCAGTGTTGTGAGCTATGTGTTCAAACTAATCGAATGCTGTGATATGGACTACGTGTTCAGATTGAGCAGCGTTATGAGCTGTGTGTTCAAACTAAACAAAATGCTGTGTCATGGACTGTGTGTTCAGATTAAGCAATGTTATGAGCCGTGTGCCAACTGAACAAAATGTTATGGACGCAGTTCAGATTGAGCAGTGTTATGAGCTATGTGTTCAAACTAATCGAATGCTGTGTTATGGACAGCGTGTTCAGATTGAGCAGTGTTATGAGCCGTGTGCCAACTAAACAAAATGCTGTGTTATGGATTGCGTGTTTAGATTGAGCAGTGTTATGAGCTGTGTGTTCAAACTAATCGAATGTTGTGTTATGGACTGCGTGTTCAGATTGAGCAATGTTATGAGCCGTGTGCCAACTAAACAAAATGCTGTGTTATGGACTGCGTGTTCAGATTGAGCAGTGTTATGAGCTGTGTGTTCAAACTAATCAAATGCTGTGTTATAAACTGCGTGTTCAGATTGAGCAGTGTTATGAGTTGTGTGTTCAAACTAATCAAATGCTGTGTTATAAACTGCGTGTTCAGATTGAGCAGTGTTATGAGCTGTGTGCCAACTAAACAGAATACTGTGTTAGGAACTGCATGTTCTGATTGAGCAGTGTTATGAGTTGTGTGCTCGAGGTGTGCTGTGTGCCAAAAATGAGCCGCGTGCCAAGTTAGCAGAGTGTTGTGTATGAATTGTGCGTTCGGAACGAGTGAAGTGTTGTGTATGTAAATGTGCAAAAAGTGCAAAGTACATTGTAGGAAATGCAAAAGTGAAGTACGTAACTCATGCGCGTGATGAGATAGATGGGACTCCGGCTCTCGTAGCAGCAGGTCTGCAGGTGATCGCCGCGCGAAGTCCGTGAAGTGGTAGAAGGTGCTAGGAGGAAGGATGTGCTCCTCTGGGTCGTACTCCTCTAGGTCGAATGGCCGTATCCTCGAAGGCAGCGGCATGATGTCGGGCTTGTCCTCCACATATGGAGGATCTCCGCCATACGGGATATCGTCAACCATTTGAAGAAATTTGTAAAAGATACAAAAACGAGCGAAATGAGTCAAAATTGCAAAAGGTCAACAAAAGTCAACTCTCGGAAAGAGAAAAAGTCAACAAAAGTCAACGCCCGAGAAAGGTTGCTAAACTTTGAGACAAACATACCTCATGTGGTGAAAATGGAGAAAGAAGCTCCAAAAACAAATTCTAATCGGTTCAAAATGAAGAGAATCGAAAGTTTTCATGAAACAACTTCGCGTGGGGCATTGGAAAACGCGTATAAAGTGCAGATCTGAGAGAGAAAAGGGTCTGGAAGCAAAGGAGAATGTATTTCGGCCTTGGAGGTGTGATACAAACTGATGTGGAGTTGGATATTTAAAGAACCGAAGCTAAAAGACCAAACTGCCGCGAAATTCTATAAACTGGTTGGCCGATGTTATTTTAGCTCCATTTCAGCAAGTTTTCGATGTTATTTTTCCATGTTTCACCTCTGTCTACGGTTGGTTTAATGGCTTCTTGCATGCACCATGTACTTGTCTTTTAATCCTCTCTATTGCCTTAACATGCATCTTGTGTTTAGACCATCATGCTTGCATATTTTGGCTCAACTCAAATGAGCTTTTAGTCATTTTTACCATGTTTTAACTCTATTTCATGTTGTTTTGATCATATATGTCATGCTTTCTATAGCTACCATGCAATCTATCTTGTTAGCTTTGAGTGTCCAAGTCACTAGCATGCTTTACTTGGGCCATTTAAGTGATTTGGCATCACTTGTTATGTTATTTCAGTCTATATAGTATGCTGATATACTTGCACTTATCACCCCTTTAATGCTTTAAAGAGTTTATGTTTTATGCCTCATGAATGGACCATTGTGCATGCCTCCATGCTTAGGTCATTTGGATGCCATCTAAGTGAGTTTTTGGTCTTGTTTTACCATGCCTTAACTCTGTTTTTATTGGTTTATGTCATGCCATGTTTGGTTTTGATAGGTGTAGTGTAACACCCCTTTTGTAGCCTTGCATGCCTCATGCTTTTGGCCCTTTGTTCTAGCTTATTTTGGCTTTGGTCCTTACATGTTTTAGGCTCGTTTTGACATGATCTAGGACTACTTTGGATTATACTTGCCATTTGCTTCATGTTTTACATGGCCATGGTTTGAGTCCCTTTGCTAGTTCCGTTGCTTTGGGCTTTCTTGCATGCTATGCTTGCATTATTTAGTTGGTTTGGCACCTCTCCATGCATGATTTTAGAGCTTACCATGTATGCCATATGTCCATGTTTGTCCTCTTTTAAGTGCTCTTGAAAGTTGCCCTCCTATGCCTAGGTGTTTGACCATTTACATGTGCATGTTTGCTTTGCATTTTCATGCTTCCAATTCATGACTTTGGCCACTTATTTGGGCATGTTTAAGAGTTGTCCACTTTAGTTTAAGTCCATCTTTGCATGTTGTTGCATGCTTGTCTTGCATGTTGTTGCATGCTTGCTTCATTTTACATCTTGCTGCTTGCCATGCATGTTTACATGTTTAGGTTGTATGCCTATTGCATATTTGATGCATTGCATGATCTTGTTGCATACTTGTTGCATGCTTGAGTTGTTCGCATCATGTTTGCATGTTTGCATTGCATTATGTGTGCACCCATTGCCTCTTGATCAAGCATGAGAGAGGTTGGGGCCCCTTATGTGTTTTGTGCATTTCATTTGATATTGAATTGCACACTTGGCTCCTTTGGCCATCATGTATTGGAATGCTTGATTGGTGGCCTGAGGGTCGAGAACTACACTCCTTTGATAAGAGGTGTGGTTGCAAACATTTTCTTGCAAATGCATTGCCATGCTCTGTTTGTCCTCTATTGTAGCAAAAGGAGCAGTCAGCAGGAACAAATCGTCAATCAACCATATTCAGTGCCGATCGGCTAACAATATCTGGCCGAGAGCCTTATTTTTGGTCAATGACCTTCATCTCTTGGCTGATGGCCTTTCCATTTGGCTGATGGACTCTCAGCAATGTCCATGAAGTGGTTCTAGAGCATAACAGGATTTTTCACAGTTTTCAGAGGTGCAAAGCAGTGCAAACAGAGGCAACATGACGCATGGCAACGGATTTCCGAGCGAAGCCGACCGAGCATGCATTTGTCTCTCTTCCCGAGGCGGTTTTACTGTTTTCATAGCTTAATTAATTTGTTTAATTAGTTAAGGGTTGTGTAATAATTAATTAGCTTGTTAGTTAGTTAATTAGATGATTTGTATTATTCTTTCGATCCTTCCATCGAGAGGGCACAATTTTGTAATAAGCGTGCGTATGTGTGATGCATGTCTTCCAACCCCCATTTCTTTCTCCCTTTTACTTAACCGCTTACGATGGTTAGTATTAGGGCATATTTCATTTAGCATCCTTATGCTTGGATATTTGCATCCATTCATTTGTGTTGCATGCACGGGGCTCGGCGCATCGTACTAACTGCATTGCATTTCAATTCCAAAGTTGAATACATGTATCAATTGTCGCATTTCACATGTCATTTTAGATTAGCCGAGCCTATTTCTAGTTGCATTTTGCATGTGTTACATTAGCCATCTTAACATGGACTAGGTTCATGCATTGATTACTAACTAGTTCTTTATTTTGGCTCGGAGTACACTATAAGTGTTTATGCTTTAGCATCTTGCATGTGTGTGAGTGTTAACATGATAGCATGGTTGCCATGAGGCTAATTGCTTGGGTGTTATAACTGCCTGGATGCCTGTGGGTGAAGGTTGGATTACTTGAATTGAAACGATTCATTGAAATTCGTGTTTTAACCTACTTGCGAGTAGCAAACTTCAAACCATTTCCAAACAAACGGATATGCGATGCTTTGTTCCAAATTAGGCGATCTAGTCTATACTTGTGTGTTGTGCGCATCACATAGTAATTCTAGCTAATTAACTGGAATAAGAATGCATGTGTTTTCAAAAACAAGATATCATGCTTAGTACAAGCCGATCTTTGATCGGGCGAGCGGGGGTGACAGACACGTGGCCTTAGGCACGAGTCAGGGTTTCCTAAATTCCCCCAAAATAAATATTTAGGTGGCGACTCTGTATCTGGCAAAGCAGTCCATGTTTGGCACTTCTTTACAAAAATCAGTTTTCCAAAACGATTTGCCGGATTTGGACTCTTTGGCGATTTATCAATCTCACATAGCACATTATGAGATCAGATTAAGAACCGTGACATTGAGTCCGAACTGTAGGATGAAGCCCAAGGGCGCGTCTACAGTCTAGAAGAATGGCCAAGACTTTAAAGTTCTTTTATCTAATCTTCTTAAACCTATATGGTGGTGAGCAAGGCCCAAAGCTTATTTGAAGGTGTGATTTCTCTAGGAAGAAGTTATTAAATTAACTCTATCTTGCAAGATCCTACCTAGGAATAGGTAGTAAGCCTTGGGATGCAAGTGAACGAAAGCCGATGAGATGGGCTTGTTATCAAAGGCTACCGGCGAAAAGAATGCCTGGATTACTTTGTTCACCAACTATGGTGTTTGTGATCGCAGTTGTGCTAAATCCGAAGTTACATCAAATGGGTGTTAAAGACAACTTTCCTAAATGAAGATTTAGATAATAAAACAACCTAAAGGGTTTTTCATTTCCAGGACAAGGAAAGTATGTATGTTTGAGAATCATTTTATGATTTCAAGCAAGTTCCGAAACAATGGCATGAGAGATTTGACAACATAATGTTGTTAAGTGAGTTTTAAATAAACAGTTATTGGCAAATGTATGTATGTCAAAGACACTGACAAATAGATATGTCATTTGGTGTCTGTTTAGAATTACCCAGAGGTTGTCAAACTTAAGTTTAAAATGAAGAATGGGCTTTGCAGATATATATTTGGGAATTAAGATTTCCAGAACATTTGATGGAGTTATACTTTCTTAGTATCATTATTTTGATAGGAGTCTTGAAAAGTATAAGTCAGATACAAGTGTGTTAAAGACTTCAGTAGATTTTAATCTCCATTTGACGAAGAATAATGGAATATTCTTGGATCATAGGAAGTCTAAGTCTCTAATAAGTTTTATAAAGCCAAATATAACCTACTCAGTTAGCAGGCTAAGTAGATACACGAGTAATCCTAATGCCTATCCTTAGAAGGAAATTGTGTAGGTACTAAGGTACTTACGATATATTCGGTATTATGGGTTGCATTACGCTAGATATCCAGCTATACCAGAAGGGTATAGTGAAATCATCTGGATATTTGATATAAAGACTACAAATCCATTAGTGGATTTGTTTTCACTATTAGAGGTGTAGTTGTGTCTCAGAAATCTTCCAAGCAGATGTGTATCACGAGATCGATGAAGAAATCGAAATTCAATACTTTAGATAAAGCTATTGAAGTAGCTGAATGTCTTTGCCGCTTTCTTAGGAATATTTCATGTTGATCAACACTTATGTCAGCAATTTTGTATACTTTGTGACAACCAATCAAGTTTTGGTAGGGCATAGAGTAATATGTATAATGGAAGGTTTAGACTTGTTCGTTGAAGATATAATTTCATACGACAACTATTCTCGTGTGTTGTCATTATAGACTATGTACAATCTAAAGGACAATCTTACAGATTCATTAACCGAAGCATTAAATCGAGAGTTAGTAAGAAATCGTTTAGGGCAATATAGCTGAGGCCTTTTGCAAGAATGTTACCGAAACAGAAAACCCAACCTAGTTGACTAGAGATCCCAAGATCTAGGTTCAAAGAGACAATCTAATTGCGTGTAACAGTTGAGTCACTGTGGAGGTAAATCCTCCTACCCATTCCTATATACAGTGATACCCTGTGGGATGGAAGGTTAAGCTGATGCTATTAATGAACTATATGCCACTACAACAAATTTAGGTTTTTACGGCACAAAATACATGCTATGGATACGATTCTACGACGTGCAAAGTAAAGTCGTGTTATGACCAGTTATGGAAAGTCATTCACTTCGATGACATGCCACAGTACTCTGTTAAAACCCCTTTAACAGTGGATCTTGTGAGTTGTGTTTGATTTCTTTACAAATACTTTTGCACTCCGTTAAAAACCTTCTAACAGCGGATCTTGTGCGTAGTGTTCGATTTTTATGCAACTAATTTTGAACGCCGTTAATTCCTGGGATGAATCACAACTCTTATTACTCGTCGTAAAGTATGTAATACAACGACCTATTATGCCTGTCATAAAATATGTATTTTTTTTTTCAACAGGTTCTGTTTGACCTGTTCTGTGTAATCTAACAAACATAACCAACAAGTTTCACAAAATATCAATCAACCACCAAAATATTGTTTCAAGCATAAAAAGAAACTATATTCATAAATTATGAATATTCAACAATTGTCTATACATTTTAAACATTCAAAAACTATATCCTTAAGTTCTAAACTGTCCAAAAAGTTTAAACCATCCAAAAACTATGCATATCTAGGTTTCTAAACATATCCAAAACTATTTAGACATTATCCAAAACTACCAACCACAGTTCCTGCAACAGTTACAGCTGCAACAAACCCGGTTGCTCCTGTCACAGGGATGAGGGTGCCCGATGTATATGCTAAGGCACCTAAAACCGTGACAATAGTTGGAGCAGCTAACCCTGTTGCCAATAAAATATGAATTCATTGGGAAAAATCAAGAAATGCAAACTTAGATAATCAAATCAATAATTAAATTTAAAGACTTAAAGAAAAAGCAAGCATTACTAGCTAACCACATAGATAATCAAATTTGAACAGTGCTACCTCATTACAGCATTGAGGAACTTCCAACGTTCTGATGAGGAAAAAAATGTACGTCATTAATCTAAAGAAGGGCAATCTAGGTATAGTAACACTACACTTCAAGTTACCTCCCAAACATCATAGGAATAGTATTGGACTTGAGCCTTCCTCTAGATTGTCTTGTAACATCATTCCATACATTATCGAACTCTTTTATTCTAATGCCATCCAGTGGCCAGAAGTACTAAACCTACAGATTAATGAAATTTTAACCACATAAAAGAGATTTAAACACAGAGTTGCATGGTACAACTATTAATTTTCATTTGTTTCCTTCTGTTTTGTCAATAAGCTAAGAAACAAATTGTTGGTGGTCACTTGCCAGATAAACTAGAAAATCGCATTGGCCATATATAAACAAATTAATAAAAGTCCTAACCAAAGAAAAGGAGAAAAAAGAAACATAAAATGGGAACCTAATTGGTAATTGAAGTCGTATTAAAATTAAGAACAACTTTCCACCTAATATTAGATGAAATATAATAGTGAGGAGTTTCTATAAAATAAAACTAATCACACAAGCGGAAAAACAAAAATTTCTTTTCTTCTTGTAGATATCTTTATAGATGGTAACAAGGAGATTTCCTACAAAAGTTCTAATAACAGCAACTTGTTATCTGTGGTAACAAGGAGACTTCCTACAAAAGTTCTGACACAGATTTCTAAAATAAAAAAGAAAAAGCTATAAGCAAAGTCCCATAGGCTGCACCAAACAAGATCAAAGTTATATTGGACCAATTGGAAACCTATTATACTGATTATTCTACTTGAAGTGTGCCACAACAGTCTTGTTTGACCTAAAATTTTTAAATATACCAGCATTGATAAGTTATGAGCTATGGAAATAGAAAATAAAACAGTTAATTTCATGAGTCTGAGAAATATAATCCATTCTTCATATGTAGGGGGAAAAAATAACTTTGCTATTAGCTTTCTTTCTTTCTTTTTTTGTTGTTCCAATAATCATTTACATTCAAATAATCATTTACTTCTAAGCTTGCTACAATACTTTGAATTAGATGAGGACAATATTGGATACAACAAGGATAACAAGCTCAATGCAAGTTGACAACACTTGACAACACAATAAAAATTATTATCATAAATTCAGTTACCTATTTTTAGTTTCAGCTAAGCTTCATTTTTTTTTACAAATTTATTTCCTGTGAGATGCGGATTTCTAAACCACATGTTTGGTAATATTTTGGGCTTGCAAAATATTTTGTTAATAAGATGAGGAAGATAGGCAAAGATAGACATATTAATTAGTAACAGACTACAACAAATGGCTTATTTTGAACCAAAAGAAGATTACACTTGGATTCTAGATGTGGAGTCTTACAATTGACATACAAGCTACAAGAACTTTACAAGAACACATGAAGGAACCATTTTTAGAACCAGTTGTAAAGAAACTCAGTTGTGTTTGTAACCAAACGCGGCTTCTAGATTGAGATCTACCCACATTGGAGCTTCGATTTTGACCTGTATATGTGAAAATCAGTAGCAATTGTAACACAAGACTCTCTAGGAAATTAATACAAACACAAAAGACACATTTTAGATGTCACAATTATTGGATTCAAAACAAGATAAAATGCAAAGTAGACATGACGAATATTAAAGCAAAAAGGAAGAGAGATGAGGAAGAATTTATTATTATTATTATTATTATTATTAAAGGTCGGAAAAGAAAGGGAAAAAAGCAGATCAATAGTATGAGATTAAAAATAAATAAATAAAAAGATTCAAAGCAATAATTAATCCCAAGAAGATGAAAACCCAGATTTAAACACGAAACATGCCAATATCAATAATCCATAACATATTGAAGTGAATATATCATTCCCAGATAAAAAATCAACCAATCAACTGAAACGAAAAAAAAAACCCATGAATTTTTTTCTTCAAAATCATAAGAAACACTAATGAGTCCAATCATTTCCAAGATTTAAACCAACCAATAATCAATGTGGGTGATGAATCAACAAGTAGACCATGAAGAAAATGAACAATAAGAAGTTACCAGAAAAGCCCTTCCTAGGAGGAGCAACTACTGTATCTCTGTTTTCGGCAATTTCTGGGTCTTCTTTACCCATTGAAAGGGATTATTGGTTTTTCTTGGAACCATTTTCGAGAAAAATAGACTTCAAAGATGAAATTGATAGGTAGAGTTAGAAACGATTATTGATAGATCAATTGAGGGCGTTTGAAGAGGACCTCTCAAAATTGATCTTATTCATTCTGTTGGGTTTTCTTTGGAAACAAACAGGGTAAGAAGAGTTTATTTGCTGCTGAACCAGTGCTTCAAATCCTCTCTCTTCTCCATCTCTTCTAGGTTTTGCAACTTTTAGAACCCAATTAGAAGCCAACGGGTTTTTTTTTTTTTTTTTTGAACCCTAAAGCCAAAGAGCTTGTATTTTGATAATTTTTAAAAAAATATATTTTTGGTGATTAACCCCAATTGGGCGAAGAAACCCAGATATAGGGAAGAGTGTTTTTCTTTTATTGATGTTGGGGCTGAAGAGTTTGGGCCTTTTTTCTTTTTTTTTTCTTTTAAAAAAAAAATAAATTTGGTGTTTGGCGCTCGAAATTTTCATTTTGGCGCTACTTTTTTATTTTTTTTAATTTTTCCTTTGGTCGTACCTTTCACGATAGCAATTGCATGTCGTTGAAAGTGTAATATTTTAAATGGTTGGCTTTTTGTGTCGTGGAAAGTGAAATTTTTATCGGCTGGCTTTTTGTGCGGCGCGAAATATTCAATATTTTTAACAGCTGATGAACGCATGTCGTGTATAGTTGATGTATTAATGGCATGCCATATGCACGTCATAGAAAGTTTTATTATTTATGGCTAACATTGCAAGTCATAAAAAAATCATCGTTATTAGCATTCGTGACCTACGCAATAGACACGTCGTGGTTGGTAAATTAATTAAGACATGCCAAAAAAACAAGTCATAAAAGTGAGAAACCACGACTTGCATTTACTGTATGTCGTTGATGTGAAGCCATAAAAACCCAACTTTGTTGTAGTGATGCATTGATGAGTCAAGCATGGTATAGCGAGATACCTTAAAAAAGGTCACCTATGTGAGTGTGAAGTGGGTCTGTTCCTGTAAGAATTGACAATGCCGAATTCTTTAAAAACACTCATTGAAGCAGGTGAGTGTTCCAGGGCCAAACATGACACAATAGTGAGAAAAAACGATTGTTGGAGTGACTCCTGTGTGAGGTCTATTGTCTCAGTTTACACAAACGGCAGAACAATTCAAGACCTCATATTCACTGGTCAACCAGTAAATCTGATGGACTTTCACTAAGAAAGGTTCAAGCCCAAAAGTTACATTCTCTAATGAAGGGTTATTTTGTGTGCTCTCTCTCCGAGTCTTTGTTATCTCTCGTTCTTTCTTTATTTGGCCAATTTTATTCACACTACAAGAAATAACATTTTTACCGACCAACTTTTTGGTCCTAAAGAGCTCATATCTAGTCGCTGATGGTTTTCAGTGACCAAAAAAACTTGGTCGCAATGTAATCAGTAAAAGCGGGTCACAGAAGGTTTTTGGCGACCAAAACTAAAGTTGGTTGTGAAAAGTAAGCATTAGTGACAATATACTCGGAAAGGATTCAATTTCTTGTAAGTGGTTCATTTTGTGACCAAAAATGTAGTCGCTAAAAGGTATCAATTGCGACCACCAATTTTAGTCGCTGAAATGTTGTCATTAATGGTATTTCATGACCAAAAAATTTGGTTGCCATTAGTCATGGTTTTTGGCAGCTACAACTTACCTTAGTCGTGGAAAGTTATCATTTAGCGACAACATATTTTGGTCGTGAAAAGTCCATTACAACAACTACTCCTACAGCTACTTAAAGACCTATTGTGACTAACATTTTATTCGTCTAAAAAAACTTTCAATTTTAAACATCATTTTTGTAAATGTAATGCTATTTTTTTTTTTTTTTGTAATACCTGCAATACATTTGCAATCAATGCATAATTCATGTCCATCCAATTAATTTCAACATACCAATCCATCAACAATCCAATCTACAAATAAAAAATCATCGAAAGGAAGTCAAAATAGTAATTAATCTATCTAATTACTACCACCTGTCAACATGAATACATTAATATTTGACAAAATAATCATCTACCCATCCATTTAGTTTACAAAATAACCATCCATCCATCCATCCATCCATTTAGTTTACAATGAATTCACCACATCAAAAGCATATTGAACGAAACCATCAAAGATATCTAAAACCATTCATATCCAAGTGCGTGTCATATTTGTCTGACCCGAAATACATCAAAAACTCCATGTATAAGCACAACTTAGAAATAATGCACTAGCAAACTCATGTCCATAAACATGCATGACTACACCTCTAGCTACCTGTAATTAAAAAAAAAATGAAGAAATCGTTGTTAATAATAATATTTTTTCTTACAATTTTATTTAATTTTGTAAAATTCTGTGGATCTAAGTCCATGCCCAAACTAGCAATCACACAGAGCCTTATTGGCAATCACACAGTGCCTTTTGAACATCATGATCGCATCTAACATATTGTATTAAGATGATGATTTTATCATATATTGAGTTTCCTCCCCATGATACAAACTCATTAAACATTTAAGGATTTGGATCCTGATTGGAAAATAAAAGATCCAATGAATCTCATTTAAACATCATAATAACATCTTTGGACCACTATTACTGAACCTTATAATTGAAGGGGATTATAAATAAAAATGAAATCTTAATATTTTTAAACCACAGAGAGGACATAAATCCTTACTTCTATTAAGTATGCCCATAATTCAAGGGGACCATATATACATAAAACAAATACTTAACATCCTTTAAGACTAAAAAAACACATTAAAAAAAATACAATTTAGACTCTTTCGCAGTACTAATTCTATAAATAGTGAAGATAATAGAATTAATCCAAAGCCACTTCATTAATTCATTCATTCTAAGCACAGAGGCAGGTTCTAAGACTAACAAAACACATCAAAAAAATAATGAACTAGTGTTTTCTTTACAAATCTTCAAACAAATCCTCCATCAATGTAGATTTAGATATCTTTAATGGAACAAATATTAAAAGTCACTTCAAGAACATGCATAAAGGGAACAAGTGAAATTTGTTAGTTATAACATATTATTAGTTTAAAAACACTAATTTACGTAATAACATTTAAAGTACTTACTCATCAAAAGATTCATATCTAGTATGATCGCCCTGCATTTGTCTCATAAAGTGTTTGAACTGCTCAAAGTGTCCTTTATAGGATTGAATTATCCCTTTCAGTGATGCTACCTCTTCTTTAAGGCCCTTAACCTCTTAATCATGTGCTTGTGACTTAGCTGTAGACTTGAAAAAAGACGGCTTTAGACCAACCTCGAAACCTTTCAAATACCCTGATGTAACGCCCCCAAAATAATTACAATAATCTAACTTCAAACACCAGTACAAAGTGATATAGATACAATAAGGAGCTTTCATTAATCAATGTTAATGTACAAAAGGTGAAACATGTGATATACATTCATAAATCGTTTATCCTGAATCTACAGCATGTGTTACAAGACGTAATAAAGAATGAAAGCTATACGTGTATTCATATGCCCTACAGGGTTACACCTTTCCAAGACCATGCTTATTTATAACAAAATGAATCATATGCTTAATACAAATAATGCCCTAGTCTCAACAGGTAAATTCGAAATAAAAAGAAATTGAGCCTTCAGCTCCACAATCCTCTCAAGCTAAGTCCTTAACGGAGACATATCACTCGCACCAGAAAATGTTTTTCCCAAGTAGGGCAAGCCAAAATCCAGTAGAGACAATTTAGCACAATATATGAATCTTAACAAAGATATAACTATGATATGTATATACAATGCCCATGATAAAATCATTCGTATTGTTGCAAGATCATCATATGCCAAGTTTTGTATCTCAAGCCATTTTATCTTAATTTATTTCATAACAATTCATTTGACCTCAATCCATGAGTCAAGTCCATTGTTATCCAGACAACCCAACTAAGGCTACAACTTAGTGATTCTCTAACCAATACAATCATTACACAAACACTTCAAATTGGTCATTTTATGAAAATTTCATTCGCGAGAATCAGCACCCATGTATATACACATGCGGTTTTTGGGACTTTCACCCTGGACACATAGGCTAACTTAATTCAATGGAGTCCATCCCACATTTTCTTGCCAACATAGAGTACATCCCCTTTTTTCTCTTAAACATCATACATATACAACATATTAAAAACACAGTCATATTCAATGACAACCGATAAGAGGTTAGTTTCAATTCACCTAATCCTCATGCAATTTCTGCAACAATCATAGCTATCCTCCACCGGTAGCCCAAAATAGATATTTCTAAATAGACATACAATCTCCAAGACAGATAAATTATCTAAATTTCTACAGGTAAGAGATAATAAGCATCCAACTCCACCATTTATATGAACGTCTGACCAATTTCACATTTCCATTACCAATTCCATTATTTATACAGAACAATAATTTGAAACATTTTAGGGCAAAACTCCATTCCCTTCCAAATTCAATCCATGTGTCAAAATCAACAAATTTAACACAACACATTCCTCTTTTGATTTTAAACCAAAACACTAGGTTTGTTTAAAACCATCCCAAATTCCAATATTTCTTACACATTAACAATAGCTAAGTTAAAAACTCATAGAAGAGTGTAGAAAGTTCCTACCTCAAGTTTAGAAGACCAAAGGAAGAGATGGAGAGACTCAAAGATACCGAAACCAAGCTCTATTCAGATCAAAACGTAGCCCTCGAGATGCTCTACCTTTTTAACAAAGGCACATGGGTAGAGAAATCACTAGATCTAGGCGAAAATGTAGAGAGAATGTGAGTTTTAAAGAGAGAGACTCTAGATGTAGGGTTTTGAAATGTTTTAGAGAGAAAGAGATGAAAAAGTGATGTAAAAAATGGCTGTTACGAATTGATATATGCACAGTCCGCTTGAGCGCAAGAAGTGACGCTCGAGCGTCAGACACAATAAATTGTTCCGGTCAAGCACAATAAGTGACGCTCAAGCGCAGAATGCACACTCATAGTAGTTTTGTAGACAACAGATTAACGATTGAACGCAAGAAGGGACGCTCAAGCTGAGCCCGCTCCAGTGCAGAAAGAACCGTTCGAGCGTAGAATACACTCTCTCAGTAGTTTTGTAGACCTGCAAAAGTATTGAGAGTTCACAAATCCTGCTTGAGCGCAAGAAGTGTCGCTCGAGTGGAGGAGCAAAATTCTAGGCAACAAAGGTTTGAAAACTAAGCAACCAACCTATTCCAAACACAACCACTACAATCCAATAATCAAATTTAAGGATGTACAAGGGAAGAAAGACATGAACAACAATACGAATTCATGAAACCCGAATCCAGAATACAAAATGGGTTGGGTTTAAACTAGAATCGCTATAACCTCCCCCCTTAAGGAATTTCATCCCCGAAATTTCAAATCAAGTTTTAAAGTTATGCTTAAACCAATTACCATAATAATCATCAATCAATTCCATCATCATGACCTATTCCCCGGTCATCTATTCTCATCAACAAGATGAACAATTTCTTAGTATTGAATGTACAATTCATATTTTCCAAAACATATGCAATGTTCACATTAAACCCATGTTTCCAAACATATACAACATATACAGTGTTTTCATATTCTCAAAACATATACAACGCTTTCATAATTCATTAACATAATCAAAATTCCAATACATGCTCAAACATTAACAAATAAGTCCAGATACTTCTCACGGACCTCCAACTCATGTTCCCAAGTTGCTTCCTCAACCCCGTGATGTTTCCACAATACCTTAACCAAGCGAATTGTCTTGCCTTGCAAAACTTGGTCTTGGGTATCCAAGACTCTCACCGGTTTCTCCTCATATGAGGTATCCTCATCTACCTCTAAGTCAGTCCAATCCAACACGTGTGATGGATCGGACTCATACTTCCGAGGCACGCTAATATGAAACACATCATGAACCCTAGAAAACTGTGGCGGCAAAGCCAAACGATAAGCTACCTCCCCAATCTACTCAAGGATCTCAAAAGGCCCAATGAATCGAGGGAATAACTTCCCACTCCTCCTAAATCTCATCAAACCTCTCCTAGGTGATATCTTTAAGAATATATGGTCTCCCACCTCAAAAGACAAAGGTCTCCTCCTACAGTCGGCAAAACTTTTCTAGTGACTCTGGGCAATAACCAACCTCTTATGGTAAGTGAAACTTTCTCCGTCGTTTCCTGGATTTACTCCAGACCCAACATTGGTGCATCACCCACCTTTACCCAACACACAGGAGATCTACACGGTTAGTCATACAAGGTCACAAATGGTACCATGCCAATACTCGACTGGAAGCTATTATTATAGGCAAATTCCACCAAGGGCAAATATCTTTCCTATGAACCGTTAAAGTTAAGGACACAACCTCGAAGCATATCCTTAAGGATTTGAATAGTACGTTAGGACTGCCCGTCAGTCTGAGGATGATACTCACTCCTAAAAGTCAATCTCGTACCAAAGGCACTCTGTAGGTTCTGCCACGACCAAGTTGTAAAACACGGATCTCTATTCGAAACAATTGTCACAGGGACTTCGTGCAACCTCACTATGTCCTTAATGCAAAGGTTGGCAAGATAATCTACTGAGTCACTGACGCGCATAGCTATAAAGTGCATCGACTTAGTCAACCGGTCAACTACCACCCAAATTGCATCACTACCCTGTTAAGTCCTCGGAAGGCCCACAATAAAATCCATCATGACATGCTCCCACTTGAACATTAGCCCAGTCCTCAATCTTTAATCATCGACCGGGCCACTTTGAACATTAGCCCAGTCCTCAATCTCTTTTCGAACCCTAAACAATGACGCTCTTCAGTCTCTATGAGTTCTAGTGCAAACCTCGATAAGCGAGTAAATATGGCCTCAAACTCGGCCACGGGAGTGTTCAGCTGCACAAGCTTGGAGCATTGGTCTTCTAACTTCTCCCTAACCATGGGAGGTAGAAACTTGCCTTGGAAAGTGCTGACAAAAGCCTCCCAAGTCACCCCAATGCGCCCATGTGCATACTTCCACCACTAACCCGTATCTCTTTTTAGCTGGAAGGATGCGAAGGTCATTCTTAGCTGGTCATCCTCGATGCCAAGCATCTCGAACGTTTTCACTATTTGCTCCAGCCACTCATCTGCCTTCAGTGGTTCTTTGGGATCACCTACAAACTCATCCGGATTTGACCAGAAAAACTCTCGCTTCAAGAAAGACGGCCCTTCCTCCGTTGCTTGGGCCTGGACTTGATTCTCAGCCCTAAGAATGTCCATAGATTCTGGCAATGTTCCGGTCATTTCGCGGGCTGAGGCACCTATGGCCCATTGACCAACCGATTCGACCATATTGGCTTGACCAACCCCTTCTTCCTACTCCAGAATCTCATCTGGTAAAGGCACTCCGTGCCTCTTAAGCCTACCACACCTACCACCACCATGTCCACATCCTGACATCCTAATGAAGGTAACAGAATAGATTAGCACATTTACAAATGTGCCGAAGCTAACTCACTCATGTCCTAAAGTAGTGGACAATAGTAATTCACTCCACCTAAGCACATAGTCACGTAAACACATACAAATTTCATTCCTGGATAATGACCGTCTCATGGCGTTGCCAGAGTTTTAATTAGAAACAGTAGTGATCAAGTGCTCTTCTAATAAGACTTCTAGAAACTCATAGACCCAATCAACATGCTAGAAATTATATCCCATACCCATATAACCACATAAGCATCTTATCACCTAAGCATACTATACACACTAATATCTCTATCAATCAAGACGATCCCAATGTGGTAATAACTACTTCCCACGTATCCAAAGTATTCAAACCCGGTACGCTCTGATATCAAGTTATAATGCCCCCAAAATAATTACAATAATCTAACTTCAAAAACCAATACAAAGTGATATAGATACAATAAGGAGCTTTCATTAATCAAGGTTAATATACAAAAGGTGACACATGTGATATACAGTCATAAATCGTTCATCCTGAATCTACAACATGTGTTATAACACGTAATAAAGAATGAAAGCTATATAGATATTCATATGTCCTAAAGGCTTACACCTTTCTAAGACCATACTTGGTTACAACAAAAATGAGTCATAAGCTCAATACAAATAAAGCCCTAGGCTTAAAAGGTAAAGACAAAATAAACAGAAATTGAGCTTTTAGCTCCACAGTCCTCCCAAGCTAAGTTCTTGGCGGAGGCATATCACTAATACTTGAAAACATTTTTCCCAAGTAGGGTGAGCGAAAGCCCAATAGAGACAATCTAGCACAATATATGAATCTTAACAAAGATATAAGTATGATATGCATATACAATGCCCATGATAAAATCATTCACATTGTCACAAGATCATCATATGCCAAGTTTCGTATCTGAAGCCTTTATCTTAATTTATTTCATAACAATTCATTTCACCTCAATCCATAAGTCAAGTCCATTGTTATCCAGACAACCCAACTGAGGCTACAACTTAGTGGTTCTCCAATCAATACAATCATTACACAAACTCTTTAAATTTGCCATTTCATAGAAATTTCGTCCGTGGGAATTGACACCCATGTATATATACATGCAGTTTTCGAGACTTTCACCCTGGACACACTGGCCAACTTAATTCAATGGAGTCCATCCCATTTCTTCTCCCAAACATGGAGTACATCCCCTTTCTCCTCCCAAACATCATACATATACAATGTATTAAAAACACAGTCATAGTCAATGACAATCGATAAGAGGTTAGCTTCAATTCACCTAATCCTCATGCAATTTCTACAACAATCATAGCTATCATCCACCGATAGCCCAAAATAGATATTTCTAAACAGATATACAATCTCCAAGATAGATAAATTATCTAAATTTCCATAGATGAGGGATAACAAGCATCCAACTCCACCATTTATATGAACGTCTAACCAATTTCACATTTCCATTACCAATTCCATTGTTTTTACAAAACAATAATTTGAAACATTTTAGGGCAAAACTCCATTCCTTTTCAAATTCAATCCATGTGTCAAAATCAACAAATTTAACACAACACATCCTCATACCTACACCCACAACCATTTTCAATGCCTTAATTTGAAAATTCCTCTTTTGATTTTAAACCAAAACCCTAGGGCTTTGGTTTAAAATCATCCCAAATTCCAGTATTTCTTACACATCAACAAATAGCTTAGTTAAAACTCATAGAAGAGTGTAGAAAGTCCCTACCTTAAGTTTAGAAGACCAAAAGAAAAGATGGAGAGGCTCAAAGATGCTAAAAGCAAGCTCTATTCGGATCAAAATGTAGCCTTTGAGATGCTCTACCTTTTTAACAAAGGTACACGGGTAGAGAAATCACTAGATTTAGGTAAAAATGTAGAGAGAATGTGAGTTTTAGAGAGAGAGACTCTAGATGTAGGGTTTTGAAATGTTTTAGAGAGAGAGAGAGAGAGAGATGAAAAAGTGATATAAAAAGTGGCTATTACAAACTGATCTATGCACAGTTCGCTCGAGTGCAAAAAGTGACACTCAATCATCAGACACAACAAGTTGTACACTTGAGCGTAATAAGTCACGCTCGAGTGTAGAATGCACACTCTCTGTAGCTTTGCAAACAATAGACCAATGCTTAAGCGCAAGAAGGGACGCTCGAGCTGAGCCCGCTTTAACGCAGAAGGAACTGCTCGAGTGTAGAATAAACTCTTCCCGTAGTTTTGCAGACCTGCAAAAGTACTGAAAGTTCACAAATCCCGCTTGAGCGGAGAAGCAAAATTTTGGGCAACAAAGGTTTGAAAACTAAGCAACCAACCTGTTCCAAACATAGCCACTACAATCTAATAACCAAATTTTAGGATGTACAAGAGAAGTAAGACATGAACAACAATACAGAACCATGAAACTTGCGTCAGGAATACAAAATGGGTCGAGTCTAAACTAGAATCGCTATACCTGATCCCTTTCTAAGGACTTGAACATAAATTTGCTCTTGTGTCATCAGGGTTGCTCCAGGTTGTGAAGCTTGCCACAAAGCTGGTCCATCTTCTCCTGTCAATTTTTATTATTATTATTTATTTTAAAAGGGTTAATTGCATTTTCTTGATACACAAATTACATGTCCTGTTTATAGCCATATATAATGTTCTATGTTCTTTGTATAAAAAATTCCCACTTGTATCAAAAATTGGATGGCCTATTCTGAGGCACACAATTCCATCTATTGATAATTCATCACTAAACCTATTTTTTGGACAAGTTCATCTAATGCTGTTGGGATTGGTTTGGTGATTAATTTGCTCTAGTATTAATACCTACTCCTACGAGTGCTCAAAGACTGCAACTATTGCTACAATACTTCTTGTGCTCATATAGGTGTGCTTAATGATTGTAACTGTTGTTATTGTGTTGCTGCAATGGACATATGTTGCTATTGCTATCATACTTTTGTTATGGATATATGTTACAAACACAAGTCATGTATAGCTAGAAGCCTAAAATGGTTGTTCAGGTTCAGTTTGTATATAACTTCCCAGGTTCCCTATCTCGTAGGACATGGTTTTTGAGCAATAGGGATGTCCAAATGTCCTCTATTACTTGTGTTTGGTAGTGTTAAGCCCATTGATGTACTTTTGTAATTTTGGTTTGGCAGGCCTTACTCCAAATCACATGGACGTTATGTATATTTTTTTATACTTTATGTGGGTAAAGTGGTTTTGAGTAAAACTTTGATGACTAGTTTTTTTGTACATCTCTTTCACTCATTGTCTTCATTGGGTTCGTTGCATTCGTAAGTTTTTTTCTCAACTTCCTGTCCTTGTTTATTCTAGGTAAGTGTCATTTGTTTCGGAGGGTGCACGGTCGAGTTTGGAGGGTCTGGAATCGAACTAGAAAAATTCTGGGCTGGAGGACCAGGGCTGCACGTTCGGGAGAGGACCGCACGAGTGGGAGATGAAGCCGCACGTGCAGGGAAGTGAGGTTTTTTCTGCTTGCACACTGCATTATATGCAGGTGCGGAGTGAGGTGCAGGGGTGAAGGGTTTTTCTGCTTGCACACCGTCAAATTTGGGGTTTATCATCTCTTTTCTCCCCAAGAACTTGAGGTAGGGACTTCTTCAAGTTGTATATATGTTTTTGCTAGGTTGATCTTAAAAATTGGAGCTTCTTGATGATAATATGAAAGTTTTGATTTTGGTTAAAGAATGTTAGGAATACATACATATATATATATATATATATATTTTGAAGTGGGTTTAACCTTGTTTCTTTTAAATAATCTCTTGAGGGTTGAATCACTTTGAGCAAGGAGATGATGTCCTCTTTTGTTTGGGTTTTCTTTCAAGTGTTTGGGGTGTTGTAACAAGCCCGCGGGGGACCTCGCTGCAGCTCGGACTCGACTTTGTCAGTCATGGTTCTAAATCTGAACCACAGAGTCCAAATCCGGCAAATCGTTTTGAGAAAACAGATTTTTTTGAAAGAAGTGCCAAACATGGACTGCTTTGCCAGATACAGAGTCGCCACCTAAATATTTTATTTTGGGAAATTTAGGAAACCCTGACTCGGTGCCAAAAGGCCACGTGTCTGTCATCACCAAAGTTGCCTCGGCTCGGGAACTTGGGTACGATTAGGGAAGGTCACTTCGTGAGCACCCCCGCTCGCCCGATCAAAGATCGGCCTCTACTAACCATGATATCTATTTTTGAAAACTTTGTGTGTCCTTATTCCGGTTATTAGCCTAGGTTACTATGTGATGCACACAGCATATAAGTATAGACTGGGTCGCCCGAATTGGAACAAAACATTTCAATGTTTATTTGATTGAGAATGGTTTGATGGTGCTACTCGCAAGTAGGCTAAGATGTGGATTTGCCACCCTCAGGTGGGCTTAGAAAACATGATTTTGCCACTATCTAGTGGGCTTAAAATACACATTTGATGAATTGTTCCAATTCAAATAACCCAACCTTCACCCACAGGCATTCAGGCAGTTATATCACATAAGCAAATAGCCTCATGGTAAGCATGCTATTCATGGCAGTCACTCACACGCATGCAAGGATGCTAAAGCATAAAACTTACCGAGTACTCCAAGCCAAAACAGAAACTATGTTAGAAATCATGCATGGTCCTAAACATACAGAAATGCCTAATGCAACACATGCAAAATGCAACTATAGTAGGCTCGGCTATTCTAAACATGGCATATGAGATGCAACAGCTAACATGTATTCAATTTGGAATTGAAAGTACAATGCAGTTAGTATGATGCGCCGAGCCCGGTGCATGCAAAACAGATGAATGATGCAAACATGCTATCATACTGTATGCTAATTGAAATATGCCCTAATCTAACCATCAAAAGCGGATAAATAAAAGGGAGAAAGACGTGGGGTTGGAAGACATACAACACACACACGCACACTTATTACAGTTGTGCCCTCGCGCAGAGGGTCCGAATAAATAATACAGTCCCAAATGAAAGAATATTACAGTCCAAATATTACAGCCCAAATAATGTACAAATTTCTAATTAATTAATGAATTAACTAAGAAAGCGGTAAAACTGGCATGCAAGCCAGGGACTGCCTTGCTTCTGATGGATGATGCATGTCCGGGTTGTCTTGCCCGGAAATCCACCGGGATGCCCCAATTAGCCTCTATTTACACCTTTTCTTGAAATACGCGCCAAGCTCCAAAAAGTTGCCGATTATTCATTTTGCTGCAATAGAGAGCAAGAAAGGGGCATAGCAATGTATTTGCACAAATATATGCATGCCTCGATCCTCGTTTCACCAATCACGCATACCGAGGCATGATGGCCGAGGAGTCGAATTGCACATTTTAATGTGGGATGAATGCACATGAAAACACAACAAAACCTAACTCCATCATGGATGATCCAGAGTGTCGGGGACTGGGAAATTGAGACACATTCCGTCACTCGGAGTACGAAATGTACCTCGTTTCCCGTGCCCGGGCTAATTCTTATCCCGAACACGATGCAATATGCATGGTATGCATGAAATGCAACTAAGATACAATCCTAACATACACAATGCTATGAAAATGAGATGCCTCGAAATGCGTGCACATGGGCACGCAAACCGAGAAAATAACAGAATGCGATCTAAGATACAACCTAGTATGCACTATGCTGTAAAAATGAGATACCTCGAAATGCGTGCACACTGGCACGCAAATCGAGAGAATGGCAGAATAAAAAAGAGATGCCTCGAAGTGCATGCACACTGGCACGCAAATCGAGTAAATGACATACGCAATGCAAATGACATGGGAATGTGATATAAGATGCAACATGGACTTATACTAACATGAGAGAGCCTCAGCCGCACTCACATAAGAGACCGATGAATGAAAATGAAGTGCCTCGAAATGCGTGCACACGGGCACGCAAACCGAGGCAATGGCATACGCAATGCAATAGCATGGAAATGGCATATAGAATGCAACATGGACTTATACTAACATGAGAGAGCCTCAGCCGCACTCACATAAGAGGCCGATGGATGAAAATGAAGTGCCTCGAAATGCGTACACACGGGCACGCAAACCGAGACAATGGCATACGCAATGCAAATGGCATGAAAACATGATATGGGCTTATACCAACATGAATGAGCCTTAGCCACACTCACATAGGATGTCGATGGATGAAAATGAAGTGCCTCGAAATGCGTGCACACGGGCACGCAAACTGAGGCGATGACAGAATGCGATGCAATGGCATGGAAAATGCAACATGGACTTATACCAACATGAATGAGCCTCAGCCACACTCACATAGGATGCCGATGGATGAAAATGAGGCGCCTCGAAATGCGTGCACACGGGCACGCAAACCGAGGCGATGATATAATGCGATGCAATGACATAGAAATGGAAAGAAATCATTCTAATAGAATTTCAGCACTAAAATATGGGGGAAAACAGTCCCGAAATGAGGCGAAATGGCACTAAATGCATGGAATTGTCCCGAAATGCGAATTTAGGCACACGAAATGGCCTATAGCTATGCCAAACATGCACAATATGGACATGTGATGCAAAGACAGAAGCTAGGCAGTCCCAAAAAAGGCACTTTCACAGTTATAAACATGGCCAAAGAGCGAGCATAGGTAGGGCAAAAATGGCATGCAAGAATAGGGGCCAAGAGAGGGGTAATGAAGCAAGTGATATAAGAAAAATCCAAACTGAAAAATTCCCTTCTACAACACTGAAGAGGGACCAAAAATATGCACATTTACAGTTTATGGAAGCCTCAAAATCAGTATACAAACATGATAGAAATGCGATGCAAAATGAAGCTCAAAAGTGGCTATAACATGAGGTATGCAAAATATTCACCAAACAGCCAAAGACCCTTAATAAAACATGTAGAAGGGGCCAAAATAGGACTATTTCCAGAACTATAAAATGGCCAAAAACAAAAGCATGATAGGCTAACTAAACATGCAAGAATGGGGAATAAAAGAGAGATATAACATGAAGTGGCATATGGAGGTCCCAAACCATGAAGGGACCTAAATGAAACATGAATAATGGACCAAAATAAGCACTTTTTCAAAACTATAAAATGGCCAAAAACAAAAACATGGTAGGCTGCCATTGCATACAAAAAAGGGACCAAAAGGGGAGTATAAAGGTAAGTACAACATGGAAGTCCCAAATGGTGTTGAGCCCTTCTTCAATGTTAAAGAGGGGCTCAAAATAATCCTATTATCAGTTTACAATATGCTCAAAAACATATTACTCATGGGCCAAAAATAGCATGCAAGATTATAACATATAAGAGGATCAATGAAGCAAGTGCATCATGGAGGGCTCAAACAGGGTTGAGCCCTTAATAAAAAGTGAAGATGAGCTCAAAAGAGGGCCCATTTAAGTTAGGGCCGGAGCTTGAAAAAAAAAGCATATAGGGCTTACAAATGGATCAAGAAAAAGGGTCAAAGAGGAGAAATGTTACTCACCCTTGAAGAGTAAAGCTTTTGTTGCTTCTTGGACCAATTTGCAGCTCCTTTAGCCTTTGAGAAGCCCTCCTTGTTTCTGGAAATGAAGTGGTGATGGTAGAGCTTGGTGGTGTAGAAGAAATGGTGATTAGGGACTTGGAAGTTTTTTTAGGAAATGAGAGGGATAGAGAGGGATTTGGCTATGGAAGCTTGAAGACAATTTTTTCTAACCCCAACATATGATATGGCTTGCTGGTTATAAGGGCAAAAGAGGGGGTGCAAAGGTGGGGGAAAAGGAGGGCAACTTTCCCCCACAAAATATCCCCCGGATATTGATATTTTCTGGGGGATAAAGCTCTACAGCTGTAAAGTGAACAGTGCAAGGATCTCGGCCGGCCAGTTACTTTTGCTGCAGGTGGCCGGCCGGCCACACCCCCTAGCCGGCCGGCTAGGGGTCAAAAGGGTCAAGCAGATTTAGTGGCCGGCCACCACATGATGGTGTCCTCCCATGTGTGTACATCACAAATATGTGGTTCAAAGTTCAAGAATGTGGGTCCAAGGGGTTCAACATTAGCCCGGAAGGAGGGGTTCAAAAGGGTCAAGCAACATTAGTGGCCGGCCACAATTTTTTAGGATCCTCCCATGTGTGTACATCACAAATATGTGGTTGAAAGTTCAAGAAAGTGGGTCCAAGGTGTTCAACATTAGCCCGGAAGGAGGGGTTCAAAAGGGTCAAATTGAATTACTGGCCGGCCATCACTTTTTAGGATCCTCCCAAGTGTATACATTACAAATATGTGGTTCAAACTTCAAGAATGTGACCCCAAGGTGTTCAACATTAGCCCGGAAGTGCGAAAAACGGGCGCCGGAGGGCGTCGGAGGATGTATAACTGGTTGCTGCAACAATTACTGGCCTCCCACCCTTCAGTGACCTTCTTAGTGATAAAACAGAGGTACCTGCCAAAAATGAATGAAAACCGTTGCAAAACGAATGTTCGGGGGCCAAAACACGCAGTTCGGGGTCCTGAAAATGGACTGCTAAGCACCGAAAGTGGCATTCGGCCACGAAGTGGGTTTCTCAGACCCCAGGGTCCCTCAAAAGGGATTAAATAAGATGTATGCCAAAAATCAGAACAAACGGAGATGGTTAGGCGGTCCCGAACCGAGGCACACGGCCAACGATCCCGAAAAACCGGAAACCGGACTCCGAAATGGGCAAAATGGCCTACGACCACAAAATGTAGCCTACGGACATTGAGAGATGGTCTACGGGACCTCTCCCTTCCCTCAGGAAAAGAAACAAAGAAAACTGAGCCTGGTTCGCAAACCGAGGCAAAGTACAAAAGAGGGTTCGGAAGTCCGGAGGCAGGGCTCACGGCCGCAACTCTGAAACTTCTGAACGAGCACATTATGCAACATCACCAAGCGCTCAATCAGTGATGTCTGAGTCTTAAGGTCGGTCAAAAATGGGGTGTCTACAGTTGCCCCTCTTTGACAGAACTCGAAAGTCATAAGTGACGGGAGTGAATGTCAAAGCCCAGAGACGACCCATTTTTGACAAGGCCGAAGACTTAGACAAACGTACAAGATAAACAGAGATGTGCCCGCAGGCATGCCCGCAGGCAGGGGGCAAAGTGCAAAATGATATGCAAGAAGATTTTGAAGATTGGACTTATACGCTACGCGAAGCCGGTTTTGAAAGTTGGACTTATACGCTACGCGAAGCCGGTTTTTAAAGTTGGACTTATACGCTATGCGAAACCGGTTTTGAAAGTTGGACTTATACGCTACGCGAAGCCGGTCATCACTCATGATCATGCGAATGCAGCAAGCTGTAATGAGGCAAATATTCGCAAATAGATGCAACAGTTTTAAGCAAGAATGCAAAGCAACAACTACATTTTATGCAGTTAAGAAATGTGGAGGATTATTCAATCCCCGCCACGTCTCACACGAAGAAGATACGATACCTGCGCGATTCGTCTGGTCGCACCAGCCTCAATTGAACCGTACATACAATATCGTGCCTGCAAAAGAGAGAAACTCAACGAGCACAATATGCTAACAACATATATTTAATGTGATTCCGAAAGTTCGACACACGCAGTGCCGGTGAGTGAATGCATCGCAATGCAAGAGTGGAACATGCGTGACAACGTATGCTCAAGCATAGAGGTATGCCAATGTCAAGAAATGTGCATAGAAATGTGAGTATGATAGTACAAAGCAAGCATGAATCAGGGCACCCGTTTGTCATGAAATAACGAGTACGGAAACGCGTGTTTCGGCGAAGGTAACTCGATCACGGCCTCCGATCCGCTTCCCGGAAAGGCTACAACTCATTCAAAAAGGATATACTTCGATTTCGATGAATGATGATGAGACATATGTCAGAGCTTGAAGCTGAAGTCCCGGGGGAGCTATTTTGCGACTGGAAGTGTACTTTTCTTAAACTTTTTCAGGTCCCGAGAACTCCAATCTTCCTCAAAATTTGCAGGGAGCTAGGTGAGCCTGTGAGGGACATGGCCGGCCATTTATCTTCCCAAGGGGAGGCCACCGACCGGTTTTCCATAAAGTAAAAGGCTGGCCGGCCGGTTGTCCAAAAAGGAAATGGCTGGCCGGCTAGTAAATGTGGCCGGCCGGCCATCTGCCCAAATCCGGGGGCACTTTGGTCTTTTTACCTTCTTTCTTTATGCTCCTTCAACCAAGACCTTGAGCCTATATAAGCCAGCCGAGATCTTCCCCTTTCTCACCTTCTACACCACTTTCTTCTCCAGATCTGAGTTCTATACGCGTTTTCCAACGCCCCACGCAAATTGTTTCCGCAAAAACATTCAGTTTTAAACACTTTGAAGCGATTAAATTTCGGTTTCGGAGCTTCTTTTCTTATTTTCGCCACTTGAGGTAAGTTTGTCTCAATATTTGGAAGATTTTCTCAGGAGTTGACTTTTGTTGACTTTTTCATTTCCCGAGAGTTGACTTTTGTTGACTTTTTTCAATTTTGGCTCATTTTCGCTCATTTTTGCTCCTTTTGCAGATTCTTTGAAAATGGAGGGCAATTCTCCCCACGGCGGAGGCTTTCCAGGTGCCGGGGACGATTTTGATCCCATGACTCTACCCCCGAGGACCCGACCTTTTATTCCCGGGAGGTACCATCCGCCAGCACATGTCCTCCCTCGTGCCGTCTTCCGTCACTTCACTAGCTTTGACGAGCGAGCACCCGGGGATCTGCTTCTCCGAGAGCCAGAGCATCACCTCTCTCATGAGGCCCAAGAGGTATTTACTTCATTTTCTGTATTTTTTGTACATTTCGCACCTTTGCCCTGCTTGAACACGCAGTTTGGCTTATGACATAGTACTTTGCTTGCATCCTGAACATGTAGTTTCAACACTCGAATTTCTGAACACTCGGCTCATTAATTAATTGCGAACACACAGTACACATTAGTTTAGAGGTGAACACACGACTCAAACACTGATTTGTCGAACACACAGCCCAAATTCGAAACTGAACACACAGCCCACACTTTAAACTTTCTAAACACGCAGCCCAGATTTAGAATAGTGAACACGCAGCCCACACTAGTTGAAATTTGAACACGCAGCCCAAACTTTAAATTTTCTGAACACGCAGCCCAGGTTAGATAGTGAACATGCAGCCCACGCTAGTTGAAATTCGAACACGCAGCCCAAACTTTAAATTTTCTGAACACGCAGCCCAGGTTAGATAGTGAACACGCAGCCCACACTGATAGAAAGTTGAACACGCAGCCCAAACTTCAAATTTTCTGAACACGCAGCCCAGATTAAATAGTGAACACGCAGCCCACATTGATAGAAAGTTGAACACGCAGCCCAAACTTTAAATTTTCTGAACACGCAGCCCATGTTAGATAGTGAACACGCAGCCCACAGTAGTTGAAATTCGAACACGCAGCCCAAACTTTAAATTTTCTGAACACGCAGCCCAGATTAAATAGTGAACACGCAGCCCACACTGATAGAAAGTTGAACACGCAGCCCAAACTTCAAATTTTCTGAACACGCAGCCCAGATTAAATAGTGAACACACAGCCCACACTGATAGAAAGTTGAACACGCAGCCCAAACTTCAAATTTTCTGAACACGCAGCCCAGATTAAATAGTGAACACGCAGCCCACACTGATAGAAAGTTGAACACGCAGCCCAAACTTCAAATTTTCTGAACACGCAGCCCAGATTAAATAGTGAACACGCAGCCCACACTGATAAAAAGTTGAACACGCAGCCCAAACTTCAAATTTTCTGAACACGCAGCCCAGATTAAATAGTGAACACGCAGCCCACACTGATAGAAAGTTGAACACGCAGCCCAAACTTCAAATTTTCTAAACACGCAGCCTAGATTAAATAGTGAACACGCAGCCCACACTGATAGAAAGTTGAACACGCAGTCCAAACTTCAAATTTTCTGAACACGCAGCCCAGATTAAATTTGCATGTAGCTTATTTCACTTCATCGGCACACAGCCCATTTCATTCCATTGGCACGCAGCCCATTTCATCTCATTGGCACACAGCCTATTCATTTCGTTATTGACACATGTATTCATTCTGAATGCAGGTTGGTTCCCGCAGCGTACGGGGGTATGGTTCCACCGCCGCACGGGACTGGTACGCTGAGCTCCCGGAGGCTGTCCGAGATTTGGTAGACTTGGCAGGGTTCGGGCCCTTCTACGTTGGGTTGTCACGTTGTTCGGCCAGGAGGACTCTGATGGCGGCCTTGGTAGAGAGATGGTGGGACACCACCAACTCCTTTCATTTCTCTGCTACCAGGGACATGACCATGACGCCTCTAGACTTCGCTGTGTTGACTGGCTTAGACATAGGAGGTTGGTCTATCCCCTATGATGAGGATATGGGGGAGTGGGAGGCTGCTTGGATGTATCTATTGGGGGCTCACCCGCCTGTTGACAGGGTTTCTGGGAGAGTCCGATACACTTGGTTCTCTTCCCACTTCCGGCGGGCGGAGATGGTGCCCGAGACTCCTGAGGAGACGGAGCAGTACGCCTGTGGTTTCCTTATGTTCCTCTTCGGGACTACTCTGTTCGCCGATAGAGGGAACACAGTCGGGCTATACCTGCTGAGCGCTCTGGTTGACCTATCACAGGTCCATCGATATGACTGGGGTGGCGCCGGCCTGGCTACCCTTTACTTTTATATGAGCGCGACCTCCCACGGGTGGGGAGATTTACTTGGCGGCTACTGGAGAGCCTGGGAGGTACTTTTCTGTCCCCTTGATTTACATTTCTGCTTTTCATTACTTGTACATTGCACTCACAGCGCACTTTTACAGTCTGTATTTTGCTCTCGGCATTTCGTACTTACATTCTGCACTGCTTTTCTCAGCTATGGGTCTATGTATACTTCCCAGCATTTGCCCCAGAGTTGGAGGTGGCAGGGGTTCCCATGACCCCATACTCACTAGTGTTCGAGGGCCCGCACCGGCCGAGACCTCGAGAGACCCTCATTTACCTGCGACAGTACTTTGACACTGTGCGGCATTCGGAGGTACTTCAGAACTTTCAGTTCCTTTCATTTTCATCTTTGATTTGCTCTGTATATTCCCGATTTCTGATTGATTTATGCATTTATCATCCGCAGATCTCATGGCAGCCTTGGGCGCCCCTGGGTGATGGTCTCCGACTTCAGTATACCGGAGGGTCGGGCATCTCCCAGTATAGGGTCCTGCTCGAAGGGCCGGTTGACAGGGCATGGTTCCTGGGGGAACGCTTTCTGCGCCAGGTATGGGGGTATCTTTCTCAGGATCCTCCCGCAGTACCCCCGGTCAGTATGCGGACTGCTGACAGGCTCTCTTACTCGGAGGTAGTCGGCGCTATGCTGGGTAGCGATGCTTTATTATATCTTGAGGAGGGGGACTACGCCACTTACCGTCACATATATTTGATGCCTCCATTGACGGGAGCTCGCCCCCCGATGACGAGGCCTGCCGGTATGTCATCCTCGGGCCAGGCCCGAGCTCGGGCTGCAGACGCCCCTTCTACTAGCAGGGCTGGTACATCTAGGGACGGGGGTAGACCGGTTCATCCGACTCCGTCGACTTATCCTCATCCTGGATGGCCAGATATGCCGACTGAGTTGATGGCGTGGCAGTATGGGGCTATCTCTCCGACCCCGATCCCGCTAGAGCCTCCGATGCCCAGTGATCGATACGCCATTGATCCTGACTCACCGCTGGTATGCTCCACTATTTTTTTCATTCATCATTCAGATGTTTAGACATTCTTTTGTTCACTGATGATTATGAGCTCATATTTGCAGCCATCGCGAGGGTACATGGAGGAGGTGGTTGGACTGGTGACCACACTCGAGGGCATGGTCCTGCGTAGGGAGGCACAGTTGTCTGTCGCGGGCATTCAGGTACCCTTCAGTTTTCTGGCATTTATCATACTTCTGATGACATGCTGATTTCTACTGCATCGATAGACTACTTGTGTAGAGCACATCTGACACACACCCCACTTGGACACTGTATTTACATGCACCTACTTCACGTAGCTTTTGCTTGTATCTGCATCTGATGTATATATTTGGACTGATGTATTCGAATTGAACTTTTTGTTTTCAGATGCCTTCATGGTCCGGTCAGCCGCAGGCCAGGCCACCTGGGCCTCCTTGGGGAGCTGGGTCATCTGGACCTTTTCAGGGAGTTGGGTCACCCGGGCTTTTTCAGGGGGCGGGGCCATCCCGGCCTTCCCGAGGAGCCGGGCCATCTAGGCCTTTTCGAGGAGCTCGAGGAGGGCCTGTCCGTAGACGCAGGGCTCACATTGTAGAGGTGGAGCCTGATGAGGAGGAGGAGGATGCTGAAAAGGAGGAGGAGGAGGCTACCGATCGTCAGTCAGAGACATCTGCTGAGGAGGGCTCCGGTCTTGGTTCGGGGAACAGAGGCGAGGCTGAGGGGGATCCTGAGGATGACAGCTCCGACTCAGATGATGATGATGGTGCAGAGGTTGTCCCGCAGAAGAGGATGAGGAGTGCTTCTCGTTCCCACTCCCAAGGACATTGATGCTGTTATTTCCTGCTTTATTTTTCTTTTTGCTAGTAGTTTGTAGCACTTTGCACATTGTTAGGCAGTTTTATTTTTTGTAAAACTTGTACCTTTGTTTGTTGTAAAGCATGATGGAATGAAATAGCTTTTGAAAAGGTGTTTGTATTTTAAACTTTTAGCATCGTATCGCATCATTTATTTTGCACAAAAATGAAATTGAATGGGAGTGTGCATTGTGTAATCACCAAGTCAGGTAGTGAACCGACGCAACAAACTAAGCAACTCAACCTACTAAGATATAACAGAACCTTAGAAAGTTTACAACTCGATAAACAAAATGCAATAACGTTGACAACGCAAATAAACAAGACTTAAACAAAGATTGCTTAAACAGAGCGCAATGACTCAAAAACACGAAACACGTCCGCTCGAAAAACAACTCGATAAGCAAAACAACAACTCGATAAACAAAACTCAGCAACAGCAGAGCGTACTTCTGACGATCTGGGCACCGGAACACATCCGAAACAGAGGGAAATGAAGGTCTTTGACTCTCCCGTTGCATGGAAATGCTTGAAACTTTCCCTCGAAGAGTAAAACAGGGCCAAGGAGATACACTGCAGCATTGCCGGCCACCTTTGGGAGCCGGCCGGCCAAATTTGTGGAGAGAGACAGCTGGCCGGCCATTTTTGTAAAAAGTAAATGGCTGGCCAGCCAAAAAAAGTGGCCGGCCGGCCACTTAGTCCTGCAGCCAGCTGGTTTTTGACACGTGTCCCCGTGAATAGTGTTTTTCCTTCTATAAAAGCCTCAACTTCGGGAACATTCATTTCATCTTAGTTTTACACAAAGATGGAGGCATTTCTCGCGGAAAATCTCACATCTTGGATCTCTTCTCTAGATGGCTCGCAAAAGCTGAACTTCCGGGGTTTCGGTTTGAATGCATCTCCCTTTTCTCCATGCCGCGGCAAGGTTCTGGAATCCAGTGACCGCACGTTTTTAGCTTTGGCGGCCAAGAGATGTGTCCCACTTTTGAAGATTTTCAGGTTTTGATGGAGTCTGAATGCTCTGAAGTGATCTTGCCCCAGCTCCGTTTTGGCCATGCTCAGGCTTTAGGGCGGATGTGTGGGCTCACGGCGCATGACGCTCGATCTCTGATCTGCAGTGGAGAACTGGACATCCTCGGCTTGATCCATCGTTTTTCCGACGCTGGTGACCGCAGCAACCATTATTGGCAGGGTTTCCGGCAACACGCCCTCTGCTTATGTTTGTTGTCTCACTTTCTGCTTTCCTCGGGCTTCGGCGGGGCTAGCATTCGCCTGATTGAAGTCACCCAAGGCTTGAGAGAAGGAAAAGGCTGTATTGCCATGACCTTGGCCGAGACACTGATGGGCTTAGATTCTGTCTATCGCCGGGAGGCGACTAGGTTTGCCGGGAGTCCACTGCTGCTGCAGGTAATATTTCCCACCTGACCTCACATATATATTTGCTCACATCACTCGACACTCAGGCTCGGTTTTTTCTCACAAAACCCTTGTCTTACTTTTCTCTCATCGTACATCTCTCTGTTCTTTATTCTCTCATTTTCCATCCCTCCCCTAGGTATGGTTAATGGATAAGTTGCAGGTTGTGGACTCTTGCCCAGCCTATTCAGCTCGAGGCTACTTCTTTCGACAGCGCCTAGTCAATGCTCTTGACGAAAGGTGGTGGTTCGATTGGATGTGTAACTTGTCCGCAGACGGCATTGCTTGGCATTGTCCTTGGCTCAACCTCCCGGCAATGAGCTATAGTATGTCTCGGCTGATTGGGATCCAATTGATTGGTCTAACCCACTGCGTATTCTATTTTCCGTTCCGGTTCCTGCGTCAGTTTGGTCATGATCAGACTTGCCCACCGGAGGGGATTGAGTACCCAGCCACTTTCCCGATCTGGGGTGCACACCTTGCCCGATATGCCACAGCATGGAGGACTAGAGAGCTCCTGGCCCCTGCTTCCACTTTCAGTTGCACTTTGTCCGATGAGTGCTTGGATTGGCTCAATGAGGAGGCACAGGGTGGGCCTAGCTTGGCATCAGATGCTTCGTCCAGCTCTGGGAGGGGACGCAGAGATACTTGATTCAACTATGCCCCAAATTTATTGCTTATTTAGCATTTTCAAGTTTTCTTTATGAATGTACTAAAAAGCAACCTCGATTATAATGCTCAGTTTTGAAATCAATGAAATTGAAAGTTGTGGTACTGAAAATTTTCCGCTTTTGGTCCAAAATGGTCTTAGTCGTAAAAAGATTAATTTGAACAAAGTCAACTTTTATTAAAACTTTTCAAAACTATTTTCGATGCGGATCAAAACTGGACACGCCGAAGATCTGTCACTGAAATGCACAACCCCAGATCCCCGCAACTGGAAAGTTGCCCCTAGTCTGAAGAACAACGCGGCACTTCATAGCAACGGAAAGTTGCCCCTAGTCTGAGTAACTTTGCACCGTCGCGGCAACGGAAAGTTGCCCCTAGTCTGAACAGCACTGTACCGGAGATCGCGATAAATGCTGATGGACAAAGATGACTGAGATGATCGAAATGGACAGAGTTGATCGGGGAAGAGTTTATGGCTGAACTTCAAGGTGAAGTTTCCTACGTATCCCAAAGATGGGAATCAAGCCTTACGTAGTTCAGGCCGAGGTTCACTCGAGTATTTTCACTCTCCTTTTGCGCTCTAACTTTTGCCAAGGCCGCCCTTTGCGGGTTTTCAACCTTGCGAGCTCAGTTTTTATATTTTCTAATTTTTTGTGCTCTGACTTTTGCCTTGGTCTCCCTTTCGGGTTTTCGGCCTAGCGAGCCTCTCAAGGATAGTATTTCTCCAACTTGTCCATATTGATCGGTTGTGAGAACTCTAAGCCATCTAGATCCATCAGAACCACAGCTCCACCTGACCAAATAGCTTTGATGATGTAAGGACCAGTCCAATTGGGTTTGAACTTGCCCCTTGGGTCGTGGATGGGAGCTCGGTTGTCTTTGTGCACCAAATCTCCTTCTTTCAGATTCCTAGACTTAACCTTCTTGTTGAAAGCCCGGGCAATTCTGCGTTGATAGCCTTGGATGTGGTACAGTGCTTTTAGTCTTCTTTCATCAAAGAGCATGAGTTCTTCGAATCTGCTTTACTGCCAATCTGCTTCGACTATTTGGCATTCAGCCAATACTCGTAACGACGGAACCTCAATCTCGATGGGTAGAACAGCCTCCATTCCATAGACCAATGAATATGGAGTTGCTCCAGTAGAAGTTCTGATTGAAGTCCTGTAGCCCCACAGAGCAAATGGCAGCTTGTCTGGCCAATCCCGGTAGGTTCCCACCATCTTCTGCAGTATACGCTTGATATTCTTGTTGGCGGCCCCAACCGCTCCGTTGGTCTGCGGCCGGTATGTAGATGACTTATGAAAGGCCACATTGTATTTCTCCAACAAGTCTATCACTTCTTTCTTGAAGTGGGAACCATTATCTGAAATTATCTCGTTTGGCACCCCGTAGCGACAGATGATGTTGTTTCTGATGAACTTTGCGACATGCGACGCCTTCAACACTGCGTATGATTGGGCCTCGACCCACTTTGTGAAATAATCTATCGCTACTAGGATAAACTCGTGCCCGTTTGACCCCTTCGGGGTAACAGCTCTGATCACATCAATTCCCTAGACTGAAAAAGGCCATGGTGAAGTCATGTTGTACAGCTTTGACGGTGGTATGTTCATGCGGTTTGCATGAATTTGACACTTGTGGCATCGCCGAACAAAACTAATACAATCCTCCTCCATGGTTGACCAGTAGTAGCCCTGTCTGAGGATCTTTCTGGCCAGCATTACTCCATTCATGTGTGCACCGCACTCCCCCCCATGGATGGCTTCCATCAGGCGTTTCGACTCTTCAGCTTCTACACAGAGCTTATGCATTCCCAGATGACCCCTTTTGTACAGCTTACCCCCGCAGATAATGAACTGAGCAGCCATTCTTCTGATGGCCCTCTTATCCTTGGCATTTGCCCCTGGTGGATATGTCTCTTTTTCCAAAAAGTTCCAAATGTCGTAATACCAGGGGTTGCCGTCTTGAGCCTCATCTATGGCGGAAATCGACTCGTATGCTGGCGTAAACTTTTGATCAATAATGACTGGACGCATCCGGACTCCGGACGGGATGTCTATCATAGAAGATAGAGTTGCCAGTGAATCTACAAACCTGTTGTTCTCTCTTACGAGGTGGGTGAAATTTAGCTTCTCAAACCGAGGAATTAACAAATCCAAGGTTTGGTGGTAAATTATCATCCTTTCCTCCTTGACTTTCCAATCTCCTTTTGCTTGAGACACAACAAGGTTCGAGTCCCCAATGACGTCCAACCGTCTTGCCCCTAGTTCTAGGGCTGCTTCCAGGCCAGCAATACATGCCTCATACTCTGCCTCATTGTTCGAGACTTTGAACTGGAGCTTGAATGCTAAAGGGATACGGGAATCGTCAGGCGCTATCAGCAACACCCCTATCCCATACCCATACTGGTTTGACGCTCCGTCAAAGTACATCGTCCAAGTTTCATCTTCGACGTGCAGAATGGCTTCATTTGGGAATAGATACTCAACTGCTTCATCCCCCTCAACCGGGTGGTCGGCAAGGAACTCCGCTACCGCTCTCCCTTTTACTGACTTGCGCGTTACATACTTCAAATCAAATTCGGAGAGCAACAGCAGCCAACGGGCTAGCCTACCCGTAAGTGCTGGTTTCTCGAAGAGATATTTGATGGGATCCAAACGCGAAACCAACATTACTGAGTGAGCTAACAGGTAGTGTCGCAGCTTCCTGGTTGCCCATACCAAGGCCAAACAAGCCTTCTCCAGCGGTGTATAGCAGGTCTCGTAATCCAACATCTTTTTGCTCAGATAGTAGATGGCTCTTTCCACTTTATCTTCTGACTCCTGCGCGAGCATGCAGCCCATGGTAGTCTCAGTTACCGAAAGGTACAATATCAACGGTCTCCCCGGCTCTGGTGGTGACAACACGGGCGGGTTCTGTAGATACTCTTTGATCTGCTCAAAAGCTGCTTGACATCGACCATCCCATTGGAATTTCTTTCCTTTCTTCAGGAGACCAAAAAGTGGTTCACAAGTCAAGGTTAATTTAGAAATAAACCGTCTTATGAATTGCACTTTACCCAGAAAGCCTCGCACCTCCTTTTCAGTCCTTGGTGATGGCATTTCTAAGATGGCCTTGATTTTGGAAGGGTCAACCTCGATGCCCCTTTGTGTAATCAGAAACCCTAGCATCTTCCCTGCTGTAACACCAAACGTGCATTTCTGGGGATTCAATCGCAACAGAAACTCTTTGATCCTTTGAAAGAATTTTTGTAAGGCGGTGTAGTGGCCCTCTCTTTCTTTGGACTTGACAATCATGTCGTCCACATACACCTCGACCTCTTTATGGATCATATCATGCAATATTGTAGTTGCTGCCCGTTGATACGTAGCTCCAGCATTTTTCAACCCGAATGGCATCACTCTATGACAATATGTACCCCACGGGGTAGTGAACGCAGTCTTCTCCCGGTCTTCGGGTGCCATTACTATCTGATTATAGCCTGAGAAACCATCCATAAACGAAAGCAAAGCGTGTCCTACCGTGAAATCCACCAATTCATCAATGTGTGGCAAAGGAAAGTCGTCCTTCGGACTGGCCCTGTTCAAATCTCTGAAGTCTACACAGACCCGAATTCTGCCATCCTTCTTCGGCACCGGAACAATGTTGGCCAACCAAGTTGGGTATTCAGATACCAGCAGGAACCCTGCGTCAATTTGCTTGGTGACCTCTTCCTTAATTTTGAGAGCCCAGTCCAGGCGAATCCTTCTGAGTTTCTATTTGACAGGGCGGGCCACGGGATCAAGAGGGATCCGGTGCTGTACAATCTCAGGATCGATTCCAGGCATGTCTTCGTAGGACCACGCGAAAACATCTTTGAAATCCTTTAATAAAGCGACTAAGCGCTCGCGCTCCTCCGAAGACAACGTGGACCCGATCTGGACCAGCCGCGGGTCCTTCTCAGTACCAACATTCACAGTAGTGATTTCATCCATTAAAGGTTTAACAAATCTTTCCTGCTCTTGATCAATTAATCGTTGCAAAACTGGGGGAATTTCTCCCTCGTTGTTTTCATCAAAATTTTGAAAATCCCGATTTAAGCAATAAATCAAAGGCACAGAGAAATACTCAGAAACCACATCCACATCATTCTCATTAAATATTTCCAAGCCATCAGATTCCTCTGTTACAACAGACTCAAAAGAAAATGAAAATGACGACCTAGACAGGACTGTGGCATCCGGGTTATCACCCCCAGGAATACCAGACTCAGACTCAGTCGAGCTGGAATCTGATTCCGACGCACAAGATTCGGTAGAATCAGATTCCGGCTCACTACCTGACTCGGAGCTGCTAGATAAAAAGCCTTCTTCATATTGCCAGATGAGAGAAGGTGCGATAGATGCATCCAAGATCGGCGCTGGAAAGCCTGCAGCTATTTCATCTCCAATCATAGAAACCGAAGAGTTATCCCCCAAGCACTCTTGGTCGATCGGAGGATCTGATAGTAGACACGCCAGTGCTACCCCCATTTCAAGCTCAGTGCTCTCAGGATCCACTGCTCTACACTGCTCAACCTCAGTTGGTGGGTCTGTCTGCGCTTCGGCAACGTCATCCCCAGATAATTGTATGTCGAAGAAGATTTCAAAACCAGGCACGCGCTTCCCCTCCGCGTTTAGCCATGGCTCCGGGAAGCCGCAGAATGGAAAATCTTCCCCCTCCCGGACGAAGCGTCCGTTTAGGGTACCCTAGATGGGCCTATGCATTAACTCAAATGGCTTCCCGGCCTTCTTTGCTCTGGCCCTTCCGGCCATTTCTTTCCCTTTCCTCACCCAGTCCTCTTTGGTGGGCAGATAACCCAGTCCAAAGGCGTGAGGGTTGTGTGACACTTCGGCCAACACTGAGACGCCCTTCCGGCCACTTCTCCCTAATCCCATCCCGGGAGTATGTTTTAGCTTGTTCATGAGGTAGATAGATTGAGCACTAACGTACATACCCTCATTCACAGCCATGACATTCTGCACCACTTGAGCCTCGGCCAAAGTGAACCCCGACAAAAACACATCCTCCGTGCCGTGCTCGATCTCCAAGACAGGTGTGGACATTTCCGGCGGCGGATGGATTGATGAATTCCCAAAAACGATCGCTACCCCTTTCCCGTGAGGGTATTTTAGCATCTGATGTAGAGTGGAAGAGACTGCTTTGACCTGGTGCAACCACGGTCGCCCCAAAAGTAGGTTAAAGGTTGCGGGAACGTCCAAGATATGAAATTCGATGCTGTGTTGTCCTGGACGAACCTTGGTTTGAATTTTAACAATCCCCATCACTTCTCTGCTGGTATTGTCGTATGCTCTGATCACTTGGGTAGTTGGGACGAAGTCCACGGGCTTCAACCCGATTGCATATGCCGTTCTGGTCGGGCAGACATTAATCGCAGACCCGGTATCAACAAGTACCACCGGTATCCACTTATCTCTACATTCCACAGAAATATAGAGAGGTTTGTTATGATTTGTGCCCTCAGGCGGTAGTTCCTTGTCCGAAAAGGTTAATGCCGGGGAACCTCCTCCCGAAAAAACCAGCCCAACCAGCTGTTCAGGCGTGGTGTCTATGGAGAGTTTGGACTTGTCCATAGCAGATAGGACGGCTTCTCTATGTACTCGTGATGCCATTAGCAATCCCCAGATGGAGATGTCTGCTTGTATCTTTTTTAACTGTTTCAGCACAACTTCATCTTCAATCTGCTTCTCCTTTTGTTTCTCCGCTTCTCTATCCTTCCCGGATGCCTCGGGTTGGTCCAGGTGTGGGGGTTTAAAGTACCGCCCACTTCTCGTCATATGGTCAACCTCATCGAGGTACCAAGTGTCATCCGGTTGATTATTTCCCGAGTCTTCATCCGTGTGGGCAAGACATAAGTCATCGTCTTCCCACCACATTCCATCGGCAGCCAACAGACACCTGTCTGGCTCCGGTTTAGTTGCATTCACAGTACTCCCTGTCCACATGCTCGCAGCATTCTCTATCTTCGTGCACACAGCACTTTCAGTCCCCTCAGGGCCTTTAGCTTTCCTAATTCTCTCAGCCTCCTCAAACTTTTCTCGTTCCAGCTGCATCAGTATAGCTGTTTGTTCAACAATTCCCGTATCCATAATGCCCATGTCCCGAGCGGAATTCTTAGCACCGACGCTCTCCGGCGATACAACTTGACTTTCGGCCATTCCGGCCACAACTGATATTTCTGCCCCTGCCGGGCTCTGTTCTGGTTGGGCTTTCCCCACTGCATCTGGTTGATCCTCGAGCCATCCAGTGGCCTCCGCTGACCCCTCATAATCATACCAGTTGATTGATGCATCCCCCAGTTCCTGGTCATCGAAAAATTGCAGGTTGGCAAAGTCCTCCTCTACGGCTGTCAGATCATCTGCCCATAGCCTAGATTCATCCCCCCGGATCATGCATAGCTCTCCTGCCTCTGGCAATTCTATACCTAGCCCAATTTGGCTCGTTGATAGGATGTACATGCTTGGATCATAGGCTCCCCTAGCAAAACTCTGTCCAGTCTCAGATTCAACAATCTCATTCTCTCCCAAAATCTGCCCTGCCCCGTCTTCGACGGTCACCACCATCGGTTCTGGTTGGGTTTTGGAGATGTCCACCATGCACAAGAAATCAGTGCAATCGGGGAGGAGCACCTCCGGCTTGGGTAGGTGTGTGGGCGTAATATAGATGCTAGGATCGTAAGATGCGACCCCAGTCTGGATAAAATTAATTCTGTTAGGAGGGGGAGGTTGGTTATGTGGTGGGAGAGGGTTGGTTGTGACATTGGGTTTATCAGGAGGCGCGATCACCTGTTTGTCAATAAGATCCTGGATCTCATGACGTAATCTGTAACAACGGTCGGTGTCGTGACCGTGTTGTTGGTGATACGCGCAGTATTTTGCTGGGTCATAAGAGGGGGGGAGTGGATTTGGTAATGGCTTTGGCTCCAGGGGTTTCAAATGATTTTTTCTGATCAATATTCCCAGAACTTTGGTCAGGGGCATATATAGTGGGGTAAAGGTTCTTTGGCCTCGCGGTTGGAATCTGTTGGTTTGTGTGTTGCTTCCGGACGCGCCGGAGAAGGGTGTGGCAGCCATGGGCCTTGGAGGGGGAGGGGGAGTGGTGGTGACCATACTAACTTCCGAGGCTCTTGTATTTGCAGCGCCACTCGGGCCCGCATTGTTGTTACGGTTGAACGTCTTCCTCGGTTGTTCTCTGTTGTGGTCAAATAGACCCTGTTTCATTGCATCTTCGATTTGCACCCCCATCTCATGTAAATCTGCGAAAGTAGGGAAGGGGACTACAATCATTCTCTGCATCAACTTTGGGTGGAGATTGCGCACAATCATCCGGATTTGATCTTTGTCAGTGGGCCTTAAAGTCATCATTGACGCCTTTGCCCTCCATCGGATCACAAAGTCCGAGAAAGTTTCCTTGGGCTCTTGCCTTGTCGTTTCAAGATCATGGGTTGTGATCTCGATCTGAGTGTTGTATGAATATTGAGCGACAAAGGCCTCAGCCATTTCATCCCAATTCTTCTTCACTTCATCTTGTAACTTTGCGTACCAATGGGCGGCCACACCCGACAGGGTTCGGCCGAATAGTGAAAGTTTCTGTGGTCGTGTTAGGCCCATTGGCCGCAAGATGTCTGCAAACAGTCAGAGATGGACCATGGGGTCGCCGGACCCGTCAAAGCGGTCGATTTGTGGCATTTTGAACCTATCGGGGAGTGTTACGGCCTCCTCGGTATATCCATCCTCGATATCCGGCATAGCCTTGACCCCTTGGGATTTCTTGAAGAGCTTCTCCAGTTTGCCCAATTTCAGAGCTGTATGATCAACCTCGACCTCGAATGGAGAGTCCGGGTGATTGGATGTATGGACCTTGGACAATTGTGGCAGAAGCGGGGGCGGAGCTGGCCCCGTTGGAAGATTTGTGTCCTCTTGCAAATTCTGGATAGTCGGCACAGTATTCTGGGTGTTTGGAGGAGCGTTCTGAACAACAGGTGTCTGCTCAGGTATTGGAGCCCTCGCCGGAGGAGGAATTTGTTGTGAAGCAGATGCTGTATTCTGTTGTTGCAGCCTGGTAATCAGCTCAGCCTGCTGGGTCATAATCTCAGCTTGTTGCTTAGCGAGTTCAACCCGGCGAACGGCATCTTGCTGCATGGCCCACATGGTTTCCTGCATTTGGCGCATCATTTCCTCAACTCCTGTTGGTGCCGTCATACTATTTTGATCTATCTGAACTACTGGCAGATCTGTCTCAATGGGGATCTCAATCCGACTGTCCACTGATGGGGGAAACCACTGTTCTGGTGATCTCTGTTCAGATACACTGCGCTTTTTCTGCTTTCTTCTGGTAACAGGGGGTAGAGAATGGAACACTAGCTGTCCGTCGATTAGATCCTCAGATCGATAGAGTCGACGACCTCGTGTCCAAAGTGCTTGGGGAATGCCTGCTGGGTTGGAAGCAATTGTGCTAGAACTGACCTAGCAAAAGATAAATAAAGCGAAAAGGAAATAAATAAACAGATAAACGGACAGCATAACAGCTTAAAATAAAATGCATGACACACAGCCGGGCATAATCAACACACAGTCAATAAGCTGAATACACACTGTCTTCAAACACTGATTATTATCCCTGTATCACTGTCCCCTAAAACAGAATCTGATATCCGCAGATAGTTGATTCTCAAATACTGGCTGATGCCCGCAGGCCTGATACCCATAATACTGAACTGATGCCCACAGGCCTGATACTGACAATACTGAACTGATGCCCGCAGGCTTGATACCCAAACTCATATACTGAACTGATGTCCGCAGGCCTGATGCCCAAACTCATATACTGATACATGCATTCCTGTAGAGACGCACTCTAAAGCACATAACAGATAAGTGAGAGCCAAAACACCCCTATGTTGGGGTAGGGTTTCCCTGTCCTATTTTGTCAGGAGCTAGGGTTTCACTACGCATGCAGCGGTTTCAAACAACCTATAAACGGGTAAGCAACCTGTCCTAATTTGGAATGGTCACTATAGATCTGAATATGCACTAGGTCGAATGGTCAAAGAGGGTGCCCCGGTAAAACCGGGGTTTGTGTTCCCATACTGGCAGAGCCCACAACCGGTCAGCCTTATGGTCATGCCTTGACAAGACAAGCCTCCGGCAAACCGTTCAGGAATAGCAGATGACAAACACGGTGTCCTAGGCGCACCAATGCAAATGCAATGCAAAGAATCACACAAGTGTAATCAAAAATAGATATCACGAGTTCGAGTCAAGTTCTCTAAATCCCCAGCGGAGTCGCCAGAAACTGTAACAAGCCCGCGGGGGACCACGCTACAGCTCGGACTCGACTTTGTCAGTCACGGTTCTAAATCTGAACCAATGAGTCCAAATCCGGCAAATCGTTTTGAGAAAACAGATTTTTTTGAAAGAAGTGCCAAACATGGACTGCTTTGCCAGATACAGAGTCGCCACCTAAATATTTTATTTTGGGAAATTTAGGAAACCTTGACTCGGTGCCAAAAGGCCACGTGTCCGTCATCACCAAAGTTGCCTCGGCTCGGGAACTTGGGTACGATTGGGGAAGGTCACTTCGTGAGCACCCCCGCTCGCCCGATCAAAGATCGGCCTCTACTAACCGTGATATCTATTTTTGAAAACTTTGTGTGTCCTTATTCCGGTTATTAGCCTAGGTTACTATGTGATGCACACATCATATAAGTATAGACTGGGTCGCCCGAATTGGAACAAAACATTTCAATGTTTATTTGTTTGAGAATGGTTTGATGGTGCTACTCGCAAGTAGGCTAAGACGTGGATTTGCCACCCTCAGGTGGGCTTAGAAAACATGATTTTGCCACTATCTAGTGGGCTTAAAATACACATTTGATGAATTGTTCCAATTCAAATAACCCAACCTTCACCCACAGGCATTCAGGCAGTTATATCACATAAGCAAATAGCCTCATGGTAAGCATGCTATTCATGGCAGTCACTCACACGCATGCAAGGATGCTAAAGCATAAAACTTACCAAGTACTCCAAGCCAAAACAGAAACTATGTTAGAAATCATGCATGGTCCTAAACATACAGAAATGCCTAATGCAACACATGCAAAATGCAACTATAGCAGGCTCGGCTATTCTAAACATGGCATATGAGATGCAACAGCTAACATGTATTCAATTTGGAATTGAAAGTACAATGCAGTTAGTATGATGCGCCGAGCCCGGTGCATGCAAAACAGATGAATGATGCAAACATGCTATCATACTGTATGCTAATTGAAATATGCCCTAATCTAACCATCAAAAGCGGATAAATAAAAGGGAGAAAGACGTGGGGTTGGAAGACATACAACACACACACGCACACTTATTACAGTTGTGCCCTCGCGCAGAGGGTCCGAATAAATAATACAGTCCCAAATGAAAGAATATTACAGTCCAAATATTACAGCCCAAATAATGTACAAATTTCTAATTAATTAATGAATTAACTAAGAAAGCGGTTAAACTGGCATGCAAGCCAGGGACTGCCTTGCTTCTGATGGATGATGCATGTCCGGGTTGTCTTGCGCGGAAATCCACCGGGATGCCCCAATTAGCCTCTATTTACACCTTTTCTTGAAATGCGTGCCAAGCTCCAAAAAGTTGCCGATTATTCATTTTGCTGCAACAGAGAGCAGGAAAGGGGCATAGCAATGTATTTGCACAAATATATGCATGCCTCGATCCTCGTTTCACCAATCACGCATACCGAGGCATGATGGCCGAGGAGTCGAATTGCACATTTTAATGTGGGATGAATGCACATGAAAACACAACAAAACCTAACTTCATCATGGATGATCCGGAGTGTCGGGGACTGGGAAATTGAGACACATTCCGTCACTCGGAGTACGAAATGTACCTTGTTTCCCGTGCCCGAGCTAACTCTTATCCCCAACACGATGCAATATGCATGGTATGCATGAAATGCAACTAAGATACAATCCTAACATACACAATGCTATGAAAATGAGATGCCTCGAAATGCGTGCACATGGGCACGCAAACTGAGAAAATGACAGAATGCGATCTAAGATACAACCTAGTATGCACTATGCTGTAAAAATGAGATACCTCGAAATGCGTGCACACTGGCACGCAAATTGAGAGAATGACAGAATAAAAAAGAGATGCCTCGAAGTGCGTGCACACTGGCACGCAAATCGAGAAAATGACATGGGAATGTGATATAAGATGCAACATGGACTTATACTAACATGAGAGAGCCTCAGCCGCACTCACATAAGAGGCCGATGGATGAAAATGAAGTGCTTCGAAATGCGTGCACACGGGCACGCAAACCGAGGCAATGGCTTACGCAATGCAATAGCATGGAAATGGCATATAGAATGCAACATGGACTTATACTAACATGAGAGAGCCTCAGCCGCACTCACATAAGAGGCCGATGGATGAAAATGAAGTGCCTCGAAATGCGTGCACACGGGCACGCAAACCGAGACAATGGCATACGCAATGCAAATGGCATGAAAACATGATATGGGCTTATACCAACATGAATGAGCCTCAGCCACACTCACATAGGATGCCGATGGATGAAAATGAAGTGCCTCGAAATGCGTGCACACGGGCACACAAATCGAGGCGATGACAGAATGCGATGCAATGGCATGGAAAATGCAACATGGACTTATACCAACATGAATGAGCCTCAGCCACACTCACATAGGATGCCGATGGATGAAAATGAGGCGCCTCGAAATGCGTGCACACGGGCACGCAAATCGAGGCGATGATATAATGCGATGCAATGACATAGAAATGGAAGGCAATCATTCTAATAGAATTTCAGAACTAAAATATGGGGGAAAACAGTCCCGAAATGAGGCGAAATGACACTAAATGCATGGAATTGTCCCGAAATGCGAATTTAGGCACCCGAAATGGCCTATAGCTATGCCAAACATGCACAATATGGACATGTGATGCAAAGACAGAAGCTAGGCAGTCCCAAAAAAGGCACTTTCACAGTTATAAACATGGCCAAACAGCGAGCATAGGTAGGGCAAAAATGGCATGCAAGAATAGGGGCCAAGAGAGGGGTAATGAAGCAAGTGATATAAGAAAAATCCAAACTGAAAAATTCTCTTCTACAACACTGAAGAGGGACCAAAAATATGCATATTTACAGTTTATGGCAGCCTCAAAATCAGTATACAAACATGATAGAAATGCGATGCAAAATGAAGCTCAAAAGTGGCTATAACATGAGGTATGCAAAATATTCACCAAACAGCCAAAGACCCTTAATAAAACATGTAGAAGGGGCCAAAATAGGACTATTTCCAGAACTGTAAAATGGCCAAAAACAAAAGCATGATAGGCTAACTAAACATGCAAGAATGGGGAATAAAAGAGAGATATAACATGAAGTGGCATATGGAGGTCCCAAACCATGAAGGGACCTAAATGAAACATGAATAATGGACCAAAATAAGCACTTTTTCAGAACTATAAAATGGCCAAAAACAAAAGCATGGTAGGCTGCCATTGCATACAAAAATGGGACCAAAAGGGGAGTATAAAGGTAAGTACAACATGGAAGTCCCAAATGGTGTTGATCCCTTCTTCAATGTTGAAGAGGGGCTCAAAATAAGCCTATTATCAGTTTACAACATGCTCAAAAACAGATTACTCATGGGCCAAAAATAGCATGCAAGATTATAACATATAAGAGGATCAATGAAGCAAGTTCATCATGGAGGGCTCAAACAGGGTTGAGCCCTTAATAAAACGTGAATATGAGCTCAAAAGAGGGCCCCTTTCAGTTAGGGCCGGAGCTTGAAACAAAAAGCATATAGGGCTTACAAATGGATCAAGAAAAAGGGTCAAAGAGGAGAAATGTTACTCACCCTTGAAGAGTAAAGCTTTTGTTGCTTCTTGGACCAATTTACAGCTCCTTTAGCCTTTGAGAAGCCCTCCTTGTTGCTGGAAATAAAGTGGTGATGGTAGAGCTTGGTGGTGTAGAAGAAATGGTGATTAGGGACTTGGAAGTTTTTTTAGGAAATGAGAGGGATAGAGAGGGATTTGGCTATGGAAGCTTGAAGACAATTTTTTCTAACCCCAACATATGATATGGCTTGCTGGTTATAAGGGCAAAAGAGGGGATGCAAAGGTGGGGGAAAAGGAGGGCAACTTTCCCCCACAAAATATCCCCCGGATATTGATATTTTCTGGGGGATAAAGCTCTACAGCTGTAAAGTGAACAGTGCAAGGATCTCGGCCGGCCAGTTACTTTTGCTGCAGGTGGCCGGCCGGGCACACCCCCTAGCCGGCCGGCTAGGGGTCAAAAGGGTCAAGCAGATTTAGTGGCCGGCCACCACATGATGGTGTCCTCCCATGTGTGTACATCACAAATATGTGGTTCAAAGTTCAAGAATGTGGGTCCAAGGGGTTCAACATTAGCCCGGAAGGAGGGGTTCAAAAGGGTCAAGCAACATTAGTGGCCGGCCACCATTTTTTAGGATCCTCCCATGTGTGTACATCACAAATATGTGGTTGAAAGTTCAAGAAAGTGGGTCCAAGGTGTTCAACATTAGCCCGGAAGGAGGGGTTCAAAAGGGTCAAATTGAATTACTGGCCGGCCATCACTTTTTAGGATCCTCCCAAGTGTGTACATTACAAATATGTGGTTCAAACTTCAAGAATGTGACCCCAAGGTGTTCAACATTAGCCCGAAAGTGCGAAAAACGGGCGCCGGAGGGCGTCGGAGGATGTACAACTGGTTGCTACAACAATTACTGGCCTCCCACCCTTCAGTGACCTTCTTAGTGATAAAACAGAGGTACCTGCCAAAAATGAACGAAAACCGTTGCAAAACGAATGTTCGGGGGCCAAAACACGCAGTTCGGGGTCCCGAAAATGGGCTGCTAAGCACCGAAAGTGGCATTCGGCCACGAAGTGGGTTTCTCAGACCCCAGGGTCCCTCAAAAGGGATTAAATAAGATGTATGCCAAAAATCAGAACAAACGGAGATGGTTAGGCGGTCCCGAACCGAGGCACACGGCCAACGATCCTGAAAAACCGGAAACCGGACTCCGAAATGGGCAAAATGGCCTACAACCACAAAATGTAGCCTACGGACATTGAGAGATGGTCTACGGGACCTCTCCCTTCCCTCAGGAAAAGAAACAAAGAAAACCGAGCCTGGTTCGCAAACCGAGGCAAAGTACAAAAGAGGGTTCGGAAGTCCGGAGGCAGGGCTCACCGCCGCAACTCTGAAACTTCTGAACGAGCACATTATGCAACATCACCAAGCGCTCAATCAGTGATGTCTGAGTCTTAAGGTCGGTCAAAAATGGGGTGTCTACAGTTGCCCCTCTTTGACAGAACTCAAAAGTCATAAGTGACGGGAGTGAATGTCAAAGCCCAGAGACAACCCATTTTTGACAAGGCCGAAGACTTAGACAAACGTACAAGATAAACAGAGATGTGCCAGCAGGCATGCCCGCAGGCAGGGGGCAAAGTGCAAAATGATATGCAAGAAGATTTTGAAGATTGGACTTATACGCTACGCGAAGCCGGTTTTGAAAGTTGGACTTATACGCTACGCAAAGCCGGTTTTGAAAGTTGGACTTATACGCTACGCGAAACCGGTTTTGAAAGTTGGACTTATACGCTACGCGAAGCCGGTCATCACTCATGATCATGCGAATGCAGCAAGCTGTAATGAGGCAAATATTCGCAAATAGATGCAACAGTTTTAAGCAAGAATGCAAAGCAACAACTACATTTCATGCAGTTAAGAAATGCGGAGGATTATTCAATCCCCGCCACGTCTCACACGAAGAAGATACGATACCTGCGCGATTCGTCTGGTCGCACCAGCCTCAATTGAACCGTACATACAATATCGTGCCTGCAAAAGAGAGAAACTCAACGAGCACAATATGCTAACAACATATATTTAATGTGATTCCGAAAGTTCGACACACGCAATGCCGGTGAGTGAATGCATCGCAATGCAAGAGTGGAACATGCGTGACAACGTATGCTCAAACATAGAGGTATGCCAATGTCAAGAAATGTGCATAGAAATGTGAGTATGATAGTACAAAGCGAGCATGAATCAGGGCACCCGTTTGTCATGAAATAACGAGTACGGAAACGCGTGTTTCAGCGAAGGTAACTCGATCACGGCCTCCGATCCGCTTCCCGGAAAGGCTACAACTCATTCAAAAAGGATATACTTCGATTTCGATGAATGGTGATGAGACATATGTCAGAGCTTGAAGCTGAAGTCCCGGGGGAGCTATTTTGCGACTGGAAGTGTACTTTTCTTAAACTTTTTCAGGTCCCGGGAACTCCAATCTTCCTCAAAATTTGCAGGGAGCTAGGTGAGCCTGTGAGGGACATGGCCGGCCGTTTATCTTCCCAAGGGGAGGCCACCGACCGGTTTTCCATAAAGTAAAAGGCTGGCCGGCCGGTTTTCCAAAAAGGAAATGGCTGGCCGGCTAGTAAATGTGGCCGGCCGGCCATCTGCCCAAATCCGGGGGCACTTTGGTCTTTTTACCTTCTTTCTTTATGCTCCTTCAACCAAGACCTTGAGCCTATATAAACCAGCCGAGATCTTCCCCTTTCTCACCTTCTACACCACTTTCTTCTCCAGATCTGAGTTCTATAAGCGTTTTCCAACGCCCCACGCAAATTGTTTCCGCATAAACATTCAGTTTTAAACACTTTGAAGCGATTAAATTTTGGTTTCGGAGCTTCTTTTCTTATTTTCGCCACTTGAGGTAAGTTTGTCTCAATATTTGGAAGATTTTCTCGGGAGTTGACTTTTGTTGACTTTTTCATTTCCCGAGAGTTGACTTTTGTTGACTTTTTTCAATTTTGGCTCATTTTCGCTCATTTTTGCTCCTTTTGCAGATTCTTTGAAAATGGCGGGCAATTCTCCCCACGGCGGAGGCTTTCCAGGTGCCGGGGACGATTTTGATCCCATGACTCTACCCCCAAGGACCCGACCTTTTATTCCCGGGAGGTACCATCCGACAGCACATGTCCTCCCTCGTGCCGTCTTCCGTCACTTCACTGGCTTTGACGAGCGAGCACCCGGGGATCTGCTTATCCGAGTGCCAGAGCATCACCTCTCTCATGAGGCCCAAGAGGTATTTACTTCATTTTCTGTATTTTTTGTACATTTCGCACCTTTGCCCTGCTTGAACACGCAGTTTGGCTTATGACATAGTACTTTGCTTGCATCCTGAACATGTAGTTTCAACACTCGAATTTCTGAACACTCGGCTCATTAATTAATTGCGAACACACAGTACACATTAGTTTAGAGGTGAACACACGACTCAAACACTGATTTGTCGAACACACAGCCCGAATTCGAAAGTGAACACACAGCCCACACTTTAAACTTTCTGAACACGTAGCCCAGATTTAGAATAGTGAACACGCAGCCCAAACTTTAAATTTTCTGAACAGGCAGCCCAGGTTAGATAGTGAACACGCAGCCCACGCTAGTTGAAATTCGAACACGCAGCCCAAACTTTAAATTTTCTGAACACGCAGCCCAGGTTAGATAGTGAACACGCAGCCCACACTGATAGAAAGTTGAACACGCAGCCCAAACTTCATATTTTCTGAACACGCAGCCCAGATTAAATAGTGAACACGCAGCCCACATTGATAGAAAGTTGAACATGCAGCCCAAACTTTAAATTTTCTGAACACGCAGCCCAGGTTAGATAGTGAACACGCAGCCCACAGTAGTTGAAATTCGAACACGCAGCCCAAACTTTAAATTTTCTGAACACGCAGCCCAGATTAAATAGTGAACACGCAGCCCACACTGATAGAAAGTTGAACACGCAGCCCAAACTTCAAATTTTCTGAACACGCAGCCCAGATTAAATAGTGAACACGCAGCCCACACTGATAGAAAGTTGAACACGCAGCCCAAACTTCAAATTTTCTGAACACGCAGCCCAGATTAAATAGTGAACACGCAGCCCACACTGATAGAAAGTTGAACACGCAGCCCAAACTTCAAATTTTCTGAACACGCAGCCCAGATTAAATAGTGAACCCGCAGCCCACACTGATAAAAAGTTGAACACGCAGCCCAAACTTCAAATTTTCTGAACACGCAGCCCAGATTAAATAGTGAACACGCAGCCCACACTGATAGAAAGTTGAACACGCAACCCAAACTTCAAAATTTTTGAACACGCAGCCCAGATTAAATAGTGAACACGCAGCCCACACTGATAGAAAGTTGAACACGCAGCCCAAACTTCAAATTTTCTAAACACGCAACCCAGATTAAATTTGCATGTAGCTTATTTCACTTCATCGGCACACAGCCCATTTCATTCCATTGGCACGCAGCCCATTTCATCTCATTGGCACACAACCTATTCATTTCGTTATTGACACATGTATTCATTCTGAATGCAGGTTGGTTCCCGCAGCGTACGGGGGTATGGTTCCACCGCCGCACGGGACTGGTACGCTGAGCTCCCGGAGGCTGTCCAAGATTTGGTAGACTTGGCAGGGTTCGGGCCCTTCTGCGTTGGGTTGTTACGTTGTTCGGCCAGGAGGACTCTGATGGCGGCCTTGGTAGAGAGATGGTGGGACACCACCAACTCCTTTCATTTCTCTACTACCGGGGACATGACCATGACGCCTCTAGACTTCGCTGTGTTGACTGGCTTAGACATAGGAGGTTGGTCTATCCCCTATGATGAGGATATGGGCGAGTGGGAGGCCGCTTGGATGTATCTATTGGGGGCTCGCCCGCCTGTTGACATGGTTTCTGGGAGAGTCCGATACACTTGGTTCTCTTCCCACTTCCGGCGGGCGGAGATGGTGCCCGAGACTCCTGAGGAGACGGAGCAGTACGCCCGTGGTTTCCTTATGTTCCTCTTCGGGACTACTCTGTTCGCCGATAGAGGGAACACAGTCGGGCTATACCTGCTGAGCGCTCTGGTTGACCTATCACAGGTCCATCGATATGACTGGGGTGGCGCCGGCCTGGCTACCCTTTACTTTTATATGAGCGCGACCTCCCGCGGGCGGGGAGATTTACTTGGTGACTACTGGAGAGCCTGGGAGGTACTTTTCTGTCCCCTTGATTTACATTTCTGCTTTTCATTACTTGTACATTGCACTCACAGCGCACTTTTACAGTCTGTATTTTGCTCTCGGCATTTCGTACTTACATTCTGCACTGCTTTTCTCAGCTATGGGTCTATGTATACTTCCCAGCATTGGCCCCAGAGTTGGAGGTGGCAGGGGTTCCCATGACCCCATACTCACTAGTGTTCGAGGGCCCGCACCGGCCGAGACCTCGAGAGACCCTCATTTACCTGCGACAGTACTTTGACACTGTGCGGCATTCGGAGGTACTTCAGAACTTTCAGTTCCTTTCATTTTCATCTTTGATTTGCTCTGTATATTCCCGATTTCTGATTGATTTATGCATTTATCATCCGCAGATCTCATGGCAGCCTTGGGCGCCCCTGGGTGATGGTCTCCGACTTCAGTATACCAGAGGGTCGGGCATCTCCCATTATAGGGTCCTGCTCGAAGGGCCGGTTGGAAGGGCATGGTTCCTGGGGGAACGCTTTCTGCGCCAGGTATGGGGGTATCTTTCTCAGGATCCTCCCGCAGTACCCCCGGTCAGTATGCGGACTGCTGACAGGCTCTCTTACTCGGAGGTAGTCGGCGCTATGCTGGGTAGCGATGCTTTATTATATCTTGAGGAGGGGGACTACGCCACTTACCGTCACATATATTTGATGCCTCCATTGACGGGAGCTTGCACCCCGATGACGAGGCCTGCCGGTATGTCATCCTCGGGCTGCAGACGCCCCTTCTACTAGCAGGGCTGGTACATCTAGGGGCGGGGGTAGACCGGTTCCTCCGACTCCGTCGACTTATCCTCATCCTGGATGGCCACATATGCCGACTGAGTTGATGGCGTGGCAGTATGGGGCTATCTCTCCGACCCCGATCCCGCTAGAGCCTCCGATGCCCAGTGATCGATACGCCATTGATCCTGACTCACCGCTGGTATGCTCCACTATTTTTTTCATTCATCATTCAGATGTTTAGACATTCTTTTGTTCACTGATGATTATGAGCTCATATTTGCAGCCATCGCGAGGGTACATGGAGGAGGTGGTTGGACTGGTGGCCACACTCGAGGGCATGGTCCTGCGTAGGGAGGCACAGTTGTCTGTCGCGGGCATTCAGGTACCCTTCAGTTTTCTGGCATTTATCATACTTCTGATGACATGCTGATTTCTACTGCATCGATAGACTACTTGTGTAGAGCACATCTGACACACACCCCACTTGGACACTGTATTTACATGCACCTACTTCACGTAGCTTTTGCTTGTATCTGCATCTGATGTATATATTTGGACTGATGTATTCGAATTGAACTTTTTGTTTTCAGATGCCTTCATGGTCCGGTCAGCCGCAGGCCAGGCCACCTGGGCTTCCTTGGGGAGCTGGGTCATCTGGACCTTTTCAGGGAGTTGGGTCACCCGGGCTTTTTCAGGGGGCGGGGCCATCCCGGCCTTCCCGAGGAGCCGGGCCATCTAGGCCTTTTCGAGGAGCTCGAGGAGGGCCTGTCCGTAGACGCAGGGCTCACATTGTAGAGGTGGAGCCTGATGAGGAGGAGGAGGATGCTGAAGAGGAGGAGGAGGAGGCTACCGATCGTCAGTCAGAGACATCTGCTGAGGAGGGCTCCGGTCTTGGTTCGGGGAACAGAGGCGAGGCAGAGGGGGATCCTGAGGATGACAGCTCCGACTCAGATGATGATGATGGTACAGAGGTTGTCCTGCAGAAGAGGATGAGGAGTGCTTCTCGTTCCCGCTCCCGAGGACAATGATGCTGTTATTTCCTGCTTTATTTTTCTTTTTGCTAGTAGTTTGTAGCACTTTGCACATTGTTAGGCAGTTTTATTTTTTGTAAAACTTGTACCTTTGTTTGTTGTAAAGCATGATGGAATGAAATAGCTTTTGAAAAGGTGTTTGTATTTTAAACTTTTAGCATCGTATCGCATCATTTATTTTGCACAAAAATGAAATTGAATGGGAGTGTGCATTGTGTAATCACCAAGTCAGGTAGTGAACCGACGCAACAAACTAAGCAACTCAACCTACTAAGATATAACAGAACCTTAGAAAGTTTACAACTCGATAAACAAAATGCAATAACGTTGACAACGCAAATAAACAAGACTTAAACAAAGATTGCTTAAACAGAGCGCAATGACTCAAAAACACGAAACACGTCCGCTCGACAAACAACTCGATAAGCAAAACAACAACTCGATAAACAAAACTCAGCAACAACAGAGCGTACTTTTGACGATCTGGGCACCGGAACACATCCGAAACAGAGGGAAATGAAGGTCTTTGACTCTCCCGTTGCATGGAAATGCTTGAAACTTTCCCTCGAAGAGTAAAACAGGGCCAAGGAGATACACTGCAGCATTGCCGGCCACCTTTGGGAGCCGGCCGGCCAAATTTGTGGAGAGAGACAGCTGGCCGGCCATTTTTGTAAAAAGTAAATGGCTGGCCAGCCAAAAAAAGTGGCCGGCCGGCCACTTAGTCCTGCAGCCAGCTGGTTTTTGACACGTGTCCCCGTGAATAGTGTTTTTCCTTCTATAAAAGCCTCAACTTCGGGAACATTCATTTCATCTTAGTTTTACACAAAGATGGAGGCATTTCTCGCGGAAAATCTCACATCTTGGATCTCTTCTCTAGATGGCTCGGAAAAGCTGAACTTCCGGGGTTTCGGTTTGAATGCACTATTCACGCTGAGCCGTACTCCACTGCATCTCCCTTTTCTCCATGCCGCGGCAAGGTTCTGGAATCCAGTGACGCACGTTTTTAGCTTTGGCGGCCAAGAGATGTGTCCCACTTTCGAAGATTTTCAGGTTTTGATGGAGTCTGAATGCTCTGAAGTGATCTTGCCCCAGCTCCGTTTTGGCCATGCTCAGGCTTTAGGGCGGATGTGTGGACTCACGGCGCATGACGCTCGATCTCTGATCTGCAGTGGGGAACTGGACAACCTCGGCTTGATCCATCGTTTTTCCGACGCTGGTGACCGCAGCAACCATTATTGGCAGGGTTTCTGGCAACACGCCCTCTGCTTATGTTTGTTGTCTCACTTTCTGCTTTCCTCGGGCTTCGGCGGGGCTAGCATTCGCCTGATTGAAGTCGCCCAAGGCTTGAGAGAAGGAAAAGGCTGTATTGCCATGACCTTGGCCGAGACACTGATGGGCTTAGATTCTGTCTATCGCCGGGAGGCGACTAGGTTTGCCGGGAGTCCACTGCTGCTGCAGGTAATATTTCCCACCCGACCTCACATATATATTTGCTCACATCACTCGACCCTCAGGCTCAGTTTTTTCCCACAAAACCCTTGTCTTACTTTTCTCTCATCGTACATCTCTCTGTTCTTTATTCTCTCATTTTCCATCCCTCCCCTAGGTATGGTTAATGGATGAGTTGCAGGTTGTGGACTCTTGCCCAGCCTATTCAGCTCGAGGCTACTTCTTTCGACACCGCCTAGTCAATGCTCTTGACGAAAGGTGGTGGTTCGATTGGATGTGTAACTTGTCCGCAGACGGCATTGCTTGGCGTTGTCCTTGGCTCAACCTCCCGGCAATGAGCTATAGTATGTCTCGGCTGATTGGGATCCAATTGATTGGTCTAACCCACTGCGTATTCTATTTTCCGTTTCGGTTCCTGCGTCAGTTTGGTCATGATCAGACTTGCCCACCGGAGGGGATTGAGTACCCAGCCACTTTCCCGATCTGGGGTGCACACCTTGCCCGATATGCCACAGCATGGAGGACTAGAGAGCTCCTGGCCCCTGCTTCCACTTTCAGTTGCACTTTGTCCGATGAGTGCTTGGATTAGCTCAATGAGGACGCACAGGTTGGGCCTAGCTTGGCATCAGATGCTTCGTCCAGCTCTGGGAGGGGACGCAGAGATACTTGATTCAACTATGCCCCAAATTTATTGCTTATTTAGCATTTTTAAGTTTTCTTTATGAATGTACTAAAAAGCAACCTCGATTATAATGCAAGAGCGGGAGAACTCAGTTTTGAAATCAATGAAATCGAAAGTTGTGGTACTGAAAATTTTCCGCTTTTGGTCCAAAAATGGTCTTAGTCGTAAAAAGATTAATTTGAACAAAGTCAACTTTTATTAAAACTTTTCAAAACTATTTTCGATGCGGATCAAAACTGGACACGCCGAAGATCTGTCACTGAAATGCACAACCCCAGATCCCCGCAACTGGAAAGTTTCCCCTAGTTTGAAGAACAACGCGACACTTCATAGCAACGGAAAGTTGCCCCTAGTCTGAGTAACTTTGCACCGTCGCGGCAACGGAAAGTTGCCCCTAGTCTGAACAGCACTGTACCGGAGATCGCGATAAATGCTAATGGACAAAGATGACTGAGATGATCGAAATGGACAGAGTTGATCGGGGAAGAGTTTATGGCTGAACTTCAAGGTGAAGTTGCCTACGTATCCCAAAGATGGGAATCAAGCCTTACGTAGTTCAGGCCGAGGTTCACTCGAGTATTTTCACTCTCCTTTTGCGCTCTAACTTTTGCCAAGGCCGCCCTTTGCGGGTTTTCAACCTTGCGAGCTCAGTTTTTATATTTTCTAATTTTTTGTGCTCTGACTTTTGCCTTGGTCGCCCTTTCGGGTTTTCGGCCTAGCGAGCCTCTCAAGGATAGTATTTCTTCAACTTGTCCATATTGATCGGTTGTGAGAACTCCAAGCCATCTAGATCCATCAGAACCACAGCTCCACCTGACCAAATAGCTTTGATGATGTAAGGACCAGTCCAATTGGGTTTGAACTTGCCCTTTGGGTCGTGGATGGGAGCTCGGTTGTCTTTGAGCACCAAATCTCCTTCTTTCAGATTCCTGGACTTAACCTTCTTGTTGAAAGCCCGGGCAATTCTGCGTTGATAGCCTTGGATGTGGTACAGTGCTTTCAGTCTTCTTTCATCAAAGAGCATGAGTTCTTCGAATCTGCTTTGATGCCAATCTGCTTCGGCTATTTGGCATTCAGCCAATACTCGTAACGACGGAACCTCAATCTCGATGGGTAGAACAACCTCCATTCCATAGACCAATGAATATGGAGTTGCTCCAGTAGAAGTTCTGATTGAAGTCCTGTAGCCCCACAGAGCAAATGGCAGCTTGTCTGGCCAATCTCGGTAGGTTCCCACCATCTTCTGCAGTATACGCTTGATATTCTTGTTGGCGGCCCCAACCGCTCCGTTGGTCTGCGGCCGGTATGTAGATGACTTATGAAAGGCCACATTGTATTTCTCCAACAAGTCTATCACTTCTTTCTTGAAGTGGGAACCATTATCTGAAATTATCTCGTTTGGCACCCCGTAGCGACAGATGATGTTGTTTCTGATGAACTTTGCGACATGCGACGCCTTCAACACTGCGTATGATTGGGCCTCGACCCACTTTATGAAATAATCTATCGCTACTAGGATAAACTCGTGCCCGTTTGACCCCTTCGGGGTAACAGCTCTGATCACATCAATTCCCTAGACTGAAAAAGGCCATGGTGAAGTCATGTTGTACAGCTTTGACGGTGGTATGTTCATGCGGTTTGCATGAATTTGACACTTGTGGCATCGCCGAACAAAACTAATACAATCCTCCTCCATGGTTGACCAGTAGTAGCCCTGTCTGAGGATCTTTCTGGCCAGCATTACTCCATTCATGTGTGCACCGCACTCCCCCCCATGGATGGCTTCCATCAGGCGTTTCGACTCTTCAGCTTCTACACAGAGCTTATGCATTCCCAGATGACCCCTTTTGTACAGCTTACCCCCGCAGATAATGAACTGAGCAGCCATTCTTCTGATGGCCCTCTTATCCTTGGCATTTGCCCCTGGTGGATATGTCTCTTTTTCCAAAAAGTTCCAGATGTCGTAATACCAGGGGTTGCCGTCTTGAGCCTCATCTATGGCGGAAATCGACTCGTATGCTGGCGTAAACTTTTGATCAATAATGACTGGACGCATCCGGACTCCGGACGGGATGTCTATCATAGAAGATAGAGTTGCCAGTGAATCTACAAACCTGTTGTTCTCTCTTACGAGGTGGGTGAAATTTAGCTTCTCAAACCGAGGAATTAACAAATCCAAGGTTTGGTGGTAAATTATCATCCTTTCCTCCTTGACTTTCCAATCTCCTTTTGCTTGAGACACAACAAGGTTCGAGTCCCCAATGACGTCCAACCGTCTTGCCCCTAGTTCTAGGGCTGCTTCCAGGCCAGCAATACATGCCTCATACTCTGCCTCATTGTTCGAGACTTTGAACTGGAGCTTGAATGCTAAAGGGATACGGGAATCGTCAGGCGCTATCAGCAACACCCCTATCCCATACCCATACTGGTTTGACGCTCCGTCAAAGTACATCGTCCAAGTTTCATCTTCGACGTGCAGAATGGCTTCATTTGGGAATAGATACTCAACCGCTTCATCCCCCTCAACCGGGTGGTCGGCAAGGAACTCCGCTACCGCTCTCCCTTTTACTGACTTGCGCGTTACATACTTCAAATCAAATTCGGAGAGCAACAGCAGCCAACGGGCTAGCCTACCCGTAAGTGCTGGTTTCTCGAAGAGATATTTGATGGGATCCAAACGCGAAACCAACATTACTGAGTGAGCTAACAGGTAGTGCCGCAGCTTCCTGGTTGCCCATACCAAGGCCAAACAAGCCTTCTCCAGCGGTGTATAGCGGGTCTCGTAATCCAACATCTTTTTGCTCAGATAATAGATGGCTCTTTCCACTTTGTCTTCTGACTCCTGCGCGAGCATGCAGCCCATGGTAGTCTCAGTTACCGAAAGGTACAATATCAACGGTCTCCCCGGCTCTGCTGGTGACAACACGGGCGGGTTCTGTAGATACTCTTTGATTTGCTCAAAAACTGCTTGACATCGGCCATACCATTGGAATTTCTTTCCTTTCTTCAGGAGACCAAAAAGTGGTTCACAAGTCAAGGTTAATTTAGAAATAAACCGTCTTATGAATTGCACTTTACCCAGAAAGCCTCGCACCTCCTTTTCAGTCCTTGGTGATGGCATTTCTAAGATGGCCTTGATTTTGGAAGGGTCGACCTCGATGCCCCTTTGTGTAATCAGAAACCCTAGCATCTTCCCTGCTGTAACACCAAACGTGCATTTCTGGGGATTCAATCGCAACCGAAACTCTTTGATCCTTTGAAAGAATTTTTGTAAGGCGGTGTAGTGGCCCTCTCTTTCTTTGGACTTGACAATCATGTCGTCCACATACACCTCGACCTCTTTATGGATCATATCATGCAATATTGTAGTCGCCGCCCGTTGATACGTAGCTCCAGCATTTTTCAACCCGAATGGCATCACTCTATTACAATATGTACCCCACGGGGTAGTGAACGCAGTCTTCTCCCGGTCTTCGGGTGCCATTACTATCTGATTATAGCCTGAGAAACCATCCATAAACGAAAGCAAAGCGTGTCCTACCGTGAAATCCACCAATTCATCAATGTGTGGCAAAGGAAAGTCGCCCTTCGGACTGGCCCTGTTCAAATCTCTGAAGTCTACACAGACCCGAATTCTGCCATCCTTCTTCGGCACCGGAACAATGTTGGCCAACCAAGTTGGGTATTCAGATACCAGCAGGAACCCTGCGTCAATTTGCTTGGTGACCTCTTCCTTAATTTTGAGAGCCCAGTCCGGGCGAATCCTTCTGAGTTTCTGTTTGACAGGGCGGGCCTCGGGATCAAGAGGGATCCGGTGCTGTACAATCTCAGGATCGATTCCAGGCATGTCTTCGTAGGACCATGCGAAAACATCTTTGAAATCCTTTAATAAAGCGACTAAGCGCTCGCGCTCCTCCGAAGACAACGTGGACCCGATATGGACCAGCCGCGGGTCCTTCTCAGTACCAACATTCACAGTAGTGATTTCATCCATTAAAGGTTTAACAAATCTTTCCTGCTCTTGATCAATTAATCGTTGCAAAACTGGAGGAATTTCTCCCTCGTTGTTTTCATCAAAATTTTGAAAATCCTGATTTAAGCAATAAATCAAAGGCACAGAGAAATACTCAGAAACCACATCCACATCATTCTCATTAAATATTTCCAAGCCATCAGATTCCTCTATTACAACAGACTCAAAAGAAAATGAAAATGACGACCTAGACAGGACTGTGGCATCCGAGTTATCACCGCCAGGAATACCAGACTCAGACTCAGTCGAGCTGGAATCTGATTCCGACGCACAAGATTCGATAGAATCAGATTCCGGCTCACTACCTGACCCGGAGCTGCTAGATAAAAAGCCTTCTTCATATTGCCAGATGAGAGAAGGTGCGATAGATGCATCCAAGATCGGCGCTGGAAAGCCTGCAGCTATTTCATCTCCAATCATAGAAACCGAAGAGTTATCCCCCAAGCACTCTTGGTCGATCGGAGGATCTGATAGTAGACACGCCAGTGCTACCCCCATTTCAAGCTCAGTGCTCTCAGGATCCACTGCTCTACACTGCTCAACCTCAGTTGGTGGGTCTGTCTGCGCTTCGGCAACGTCATCCCCAGATAATTGTATGTCGAAGAAGATTTCAAAACCAGGCACGCGCTTCCCCTCCGCGTTTAGCCATGGCTCCGGGAAGCCGCAGAATGGAAAATCTTCCCCCTCCCGGACGAAGCGTCCGTTTAGGGTACCCCAGATGGGCCTATGCATTAACTCAAATGGCTTCCCGGCCTTCTTTGCTCTGGCCCTTCCGGCAATTTCTTTCCCTTTCCTCACCCAGTCCTCTTTGGTGGGCAGATAACCCAGTCCAAAGGCGTGAGGGTTGTGTGGCACTTCGGCCAACACTGAGACGCCCTTCCGGCCACTTCTCCCTAATCCCATCCCGGGAGTATGTTTTAGCTTGTTCATGAGGTAGATAGATTGAGCACTAACGTACATACCCTCATTCACAGCCATGACATTCTGCACCACTTGAGCCTCGGCCAAAGTGAACCCCGACAAAAACACATCCTCCGTGCCGTGCTCAATCTCCAAGACAGGTGTGGACATTTCCGGCGGCGGATGGATTGATGAATTCCCAAAAACGATCGCTACCCCTTTCCCGTGAGGGTATTTTAGCATCTGATGTAGAGTGGAAGAGACTGCTTTGACCTGGTGCAACCACGGTCGCCCCAAAAGTAGGTTAAAGGTTGCGGGAACGTCCAAGATATGAAATTCGATGCTGTGTTGTCCTGGACGAACCTTGGTTTGAATTTTAACAGTCCCCATCACTTCTCTGCTGGTATTGTCGTATGCTCTGATCACTTGGGTAGTTGGGACGAAGTCCACGGGCTTCAACCCGATTGCATATGCCGTTCTGGTCGGGCAGACATTAATCGCAGACCCGGTATCAACAAGTACCACCGGTATCCACTTATCTCTACATTCCACAGAAATATAGAGAGGTTTGTTATGATTTGTGCCCTCAGGCGGTAGTTCCTTGTCCGAAAAGGTTAATGCCGGGGAACCTCCTCCCGGAAAAACCAGCCCAACCAGCTGTTCAGGCGTGGTGTCTATGGAGAGTTTGGACTTGTCTATAGCAGATAGGACGGCTTCTCTATGTACTCGTGATGCCATTAGCAATCCCCAGATGGAGATGTCTGCTTGTATCTTTTTTAACTGTTTCAGCATAGCTTCATCTTCAATCTGCTTCTCCTTTTGTTTCTCCGCTTCTCTATCCTTCCCGGATGCCTCGGGTTGGTCCAGGTGTGGGGGTTTAAAGTACCGCCCACTTCTCGTCATATGGTCAACCTCATCGAGGTACCAAGTGTCATCCGGTTGATTATTTCCCGAGTCTTCATCCGTGTGGGCAAGACATAAGTCATCGTCTTCCCACCACATTCCATCGGCAGCCAACAGACACCTGTCTGGCTCCGGTTTAGTTGCATTCACAGTACTCCCTGTCCACATGCTCGCAACATTCTCTATCTTCGTGCACACAACACTTTCAGTCCCCTCAGGGCCTTTAGCTTTCCTAATTCTCTCAGCCTCCTCAAACTTTTCTCGTTCCAGTTGCATCAGTACAGCTGTTTGTTCAACAATTCCCGTATCCATAATGCCCATGTCCCGAGCGGAATTCTTAGCACCGGCGCTCTCCGGCGATACAACTTGACTTTCGGCCATTCCGGCCACAACTGATATTTCTGCCCCTGCCGGGCTCTGTTCTGGTTGGGCTTCCCCCACTGCATCTGGTTGATCCTCGAGCCATCCAGTGGCCTCCGCTGACCCCTCATAATCATACCAGTTGATTGATGCATCCCCCAGTTCCTGGTCATCGAAAAATTGCAGGTTGGCAAAGTCCTCCTCTACGGCTGTCAGATCATCTGCCCATAGCCTAGATCCATCCCCCCGGATCATGCATAGCTCTCCTGCCTCTGGCAATTCTATACCTAGCCCAATTTGGCTCGTTGATAGGATGTACTTGCTTGGATCATAGGCTCCCCTAGCAAAACTCTGTCCAGTCTCAGATTCAACAATCTCATTCTCTCCCAAAATCTGCCCTGCCCCGTCTTCGACGGTCACCACCATCGGTTCTGGTTGGGTTTTGGAGATGTCCACCATGCACAAGAAATCAGTGCAATCGGCGAGGAGCACCTCCGGCTTGGGTAGGTGTGTGGGCGTAATATAGATGCTAGGATCGTAAGATGCGACCCCAGTCTGGATAAAATTAATTCTGTTGGGAGGGGGAGGTTGGTTATGTGGTGGGAGAGGGTTGGTTGTGACATTGGGTTTATCAGGAGGCGCGATCACCTGTTTGTCAATAAGATCCTGGATCTCATGACGCAATCTGTAACAACGGTCGGTGTCGTGACCGTGTTGTTGTTGATACGCGCAGTATTTTGCTGGGTCATAAGAGGGGGGGAGTGGATTTGGTAATGGCTTTGGCTCCAGGGGTTTCAAATGATTTTTTCTGATCAATATTCCCAGAACTTTGGTCAGGGGCATATATAGTGGGGTAAAGGTTCTTTGGCCTCGCGGTTGGAATCTGTTGGTTTGTGTGTTGCTTCCGGACGCGCCGGAGAAGGGTGTGGCAGCCATGGGCCTTGGAGGGGGTGGGGGAGTGGTGGTGACCATACTAACTTCCGAGGCTCTTGTATTTGCAGCGCCATTCGGGCCCGCATTGTTGTTACGGTTGAACGTCTTCCTCGGTTGTTCTCTGTCGTGGTCAAACAGACCCTGTTTCATTGCATCTTCGATTTGCACCCCCATCTCATGTAAATCTGCGAAAGTAGGGAAGGGGACTACAATCATTCTCTGCATCAACTTTGGGTGGAGATTGTGCACAATCATCCGGATTTGATCTTTGTCAGTGGGCCTTAAAGTCATCATTGACGCCTTTGCCCTCCATCGGATCACAAAGTCCGAGAAAGTTTCCTTGGGCTCTTGCCTTGTCGTTTCAAGATCACGGGTTGTGATCTCGATCTGAGTGTTGTATGAATAATGAGCGACAAAGGCCTCAGCCATTTCATCCCAATTCTTCTTCACTTCATCTTGTAACTTTGCGTACCAATGGGCGGCCACACCCGACAGGGTTCGGCCGAATAGTGAAAGCTTCTGTGGTCGTGTTAGGCCCATTGGCCGCAAGATGTCTGCAAACAGTCGGAGATGGACCATGGGGTCGCCGGACCCGTCAAAGCGGTCGATTTGTGGCATTTTGAACCAATCGGGGAGTGTTACGGCCTCCTCGGTATATCCGTCCTCGATATCCGGCATAGCCTTGACCCCTTGGGATTTCTTGAAGGGCTTCTCCAGTTTGCTTAATTTCAGAGCTATATGATCAACCTCGACCTCGAATGGAGAGTCCGGGTGATTGGATGTATGGACCTTGGACAATTGTGGCAGAAGCGGGGGCGGAGCTGGCCCCGTTGGAAGATTTGTGTCCTCTTGCAGATTCTGGATAGTCGGCACAGTATTCTGGGTGTTTGGAGGAGCGTTCTGAACAACAGGTGTCTGCTCAGGTATTGGAGCCCTCGCCGGAGGAGGAATTTGTTGTGAAGCAGATGCTGTATTCTGTTGTTACAGCCTGGTAATCAGCTCAGCCTGCTGGGTCATAATCTTAGCTTGTTGCTTAGCGAGTTCATCCCGGCGAACGGCATCTTGCTGCATGGCCCGCATGGTTTCCTGCATTTGGCGCATCATTTCCTCAACTCCTGTTGGTGCCGTCATACTATTTTGATCTATCTGAACTACTGGCAGATCTGTCTTAATGGGGATCTCAATCCGACTGTCCACTGATGGGGGAAACCACTGTTCTGGTGATCTCTGTTCAGATACACTGTGCTTTTTCTGCTTTCTTCTGGTAACAGGGGGTAGAGAATGGAACACTAGCTGTCCGTCGATTAGATCCTCAGATCGATGGAGTCGACGACCTCATGTCCAAAGTGCTTGGGGAATGCCTGCTGGGTTGGAAGCAATTGTGCTAGAACTGACCTAGCAAAAGATAAATAAAGCGAAAAGGAAATAAATAAACAGATAAACGGACAGCATAACAGCTTAAAATAAAATGCATGGCACACAGCCGGGCATAATCAACACACAGTCAATAAGGTGAATACACACTGTCTTCAAACACTGATTATTATCCCTGTATCACTGTCCCCTAAAACAGAATCTGATATCCGCAGATAGTTGATTCTCAAATACTGGCTGATGCCCGCAGGCCTGATACCCATAATACTGAACTGATGCCCGCAGGCCTGATACTGACAATACTGAACTGATGCCCGCAGGCTTGATACCCAAACTCATATACTGAACTGATGCCCGCAGGCCTGATGCCCAAACTCATATACTGATACATGCATTCCTGTAGAAACGCACTCTAAAGCACATAACAGATAAGTGAGAGCCAAAACACCCCTATGTTGGGGTAGGGTTTCCCTGTCCTATTTTGTCAGGAGCTAGGGTTTCACTACGCATGCAGCGGTTTCAAACAACCTATAAACGGGTAAGCAACCTGTCCTAATTTGGAATGGTCACTATAGATCCGAATATGCACTAGGTCGAATGGTCAAAGAGGGTGCCCCGGTAAAACCGGGGTTTGTGTTCCCATACTGGCAGAGCCCACAACCGGTCAGCCTTATGGTCATGCCTTGACAAGACAAGCCTCCGGCAAACCGTTCAGGAATAGCAGATGGCAAACACGGTGTCCTAGGCGCACCAATGCAAATGCAATACAAAGAATCACACAAGTGTAATCAAAAATAGATATCACGAGTTCGAGTCAAGTTCTCTAAATCCCCAGCGGAGTCGCCAGAAACTGTAACAAGCCCGCGGGCGACCTCGCTACAGCTCAGACTCGACTTTGTCAGTCACGGTTCTAAATCTGAACCAAAGAGTCTAAATCCGGCAAATCGTTTTGAGAAAACAGATTTTTTTGAAAGAAGTGCCAAACATGGACTGCTTTGCCAGATACAGAGTCGCCACCTAAATATTTTATTTTGGGAAATTTAGGAAACCCTGACTCGGTGCCAAAAGGCCACGTGTCCGTCATCACCAAAGTTGCCTCGGCTCGGGAACTTGGGTACGATTGGGGAAGGTCACTTCGTGAGCACCCCCGCTCGCCCGATCAAAGATCGGCCTCTACTAACCATGATATCTATTTTTGAAAACTTTGTGTGTCCTTATTCCGGTTATTAGCCTAGGTTACTATGTGATATAAGATGCAACATGGACTTATACTAACATGAGAGAGCCTCAGCCGCACTCACATAAGAGGCCGATGGATGAAAATGAAGTGCCTCGAAATGCGTGCACACGGGCACGCAAACCGAGGCAATGGCTTACGCAATGCAATAGCATGGAAATGGCATATAGAATGCAACATGGACTTATACTAACATGAGAGAGCCTCAACCGCACTCACATAAGAGGCCGATGGATGAAAATGAAGTGCCTCGAAATGCGTGCACACGGGCACGCAAACCGAGACAATGGCATACGCAATGCAAATGGCATGAAAACATGATATGGGCTTATACCAACATGAATGAGCCTCAGCCACACTCACATAGGATGCCGATTGATGAAAATGAAGTGCCTCGAAATGCGTGCACACGGGCACGCAAATCGAGGCGATGACAGAATGCGATGCAATGGCATGGAAAATGCAACATGGACTTATACCAACATGAATGATCCTCAGCCACACTCACATAGGATGTCGATGGATGAAAATGAGGCGCCTCGAAATGCGTGCACACGGGCACGCAAATCGAGGCGATGATATAATGCGATGCAATGACATAGAAATGGAAAGCAATCATTCTAATAGAATTTCAGCACTAAAATATGGGGGAAAACAGTCCCGAAATGAGGCGAAATGACACTAAATGCATGGAATTGTCCCGAAATGCGAATTTAGGCACCCGAAATGGCCTATAGCTATGCCAAACATGTACAATATGGACATGTGATGCAAAGACAGAAGCTAGGCAGTCCCAAAAAAGGCACTTTCACAGTTATAAACATGGCCAAACAGCGAGCATAGGTAGGGCAAAAATGGCATGCAAGAATAGGGGCCAAGAGAGGGGTAATGAAGCAAGTGATATAAGAAAAATCCAAACTGAAAAATTCCCTTCTACAACACTAAAGAGGGACCAAAAATATGCACATTTACAGTTTATGGAAGCCTCAAAATCAGTATACAAACATGATAGAAATGCGATGCAAAATGAAGCTCAAAAGTGGCTATAACATGAGGTATGCAAAATATTCACCAAACAGCCAAAGACCCTTAATAAAACATGTAGAAGGGACCAAAATAGGACTATTTCCAGAACTGTAAAATGGCCAAAAACAAAAGCATGATAGGCTAACTAAACATGCAAGAATGGGGAATAAAAGAGAGATATAACATGAAGTGGCATATGGAGGTCCCAAACCATGAAGGGACCTAAATGAAACATGAATAATGGACCAAAATAAGCACTTTTTCAGAACTGTAAAATGGCCAAAAACAAAAGCATGGTAGGCTGCCATTGCATACAAAAATGGGACCAAAAGGGGAGTATAAAGGTAAGTACAACATGGAAGTCCCAAATGGTGTTGAGCCCTTCTTCAATGTTGAAGAGGGGCTCCAAATAAGCCTATTATCAGTTTACAACATGCTCAAAAACAGATTACTCATGGGCCAAAAATAGCATGCAAGATTATAACATATTAGAGGATCAATGAAGCAAGTGCATCATGGAGGGCTCAAACAGGGTTGAGCCCTTAATAAAAAGTGAAGATGAGCTCAAAAGAGGGCCCCTTTTAGTTAGGGCCGGAGCTTGAAACAAAAAGCATATAGGGCTTACAAATGGATCAAGAAAAAGGGTCAAAGAGGAGAAATGTTACTCACCCTAGAAGAGTAAAGCTTTTGTTGCTTCTTGGACCAATTTGCAGCTCCTTTAGCCTTTGAGAAGCCCTCCTTGTTGCTGGAAATGAAGTGGTGATGGTAGAGCTTGGTGGTGTAGAAGAAATGGTGATTAGGGACTTGGAAGTTTTTTTAGGAAATGAGAGGGATAGAGAGGGATTTGGCTATGGAAGCTTGAAGACAATTTTTTCTAACCCCAACATATGATATGGCTTGCTGGTTATAAGGGCAAAAGAGGGGGTGCAAAGGTGGGGGAAAAGGAGGGCAACTTTCCCCCACAAAATATCCCCCGGATATTGATATTTTCTGGGGGATAAAGCTCTACAGCTGTAAAGTGAACAGTGCAAGGATCTCGGCCGGCCAGTTACTTTTGCTGCAGGTGGTCGGCCGGCCACACCCCCTAGCCGGCCGGCTAGGGGTCAAAAGGGTCAAGCAGATTTAGTGGCCGGCCACCACATGATGGTGTCCTCCCATGTGTGTACATCACAAATATGTGGTTCAAAGTTCAAGAATGTGGGTCCAAGGGGTTCAACATTAGCCCGGAAGGAGGGGTTCAAAAGGGTCAAGCAACATTAGTGGCCGGCCACCATTTTTTAGGATCCTCCCATGTGTGTACATCACAAATATGTGGTTGAAAGTTCAAGAAAGTGGGTCCAAGGTGTTCAACATTAGCCCAGAAGGAGGGGTTCAAAAGGGTCAATTTGAATTACTGGCCGGCCATCACTTTTTAGGATCCTCCCAAGTGTGTACATTACAAATATGTGGTTCAAACTTCAAGAATGTGACCCCAAGGTGTTCAACATTAGCCCGGAAGTGCGAAAAACGGGCGCCGGAGGGCGTCGGAGGATGTATAACTGGTTGCTGCAACAATTACTGGCCTCCCACCCTTCAGTGACCTTCTTAGTGATAAAATAGAGGTACCTGCCAAAAATGAACGAAAACCGTTGCAAAACGAATGTTCGGGGGCCAAAACACGCAGTTCGGGGTCCCGAAAATGGGCTGCTAAGCACCGAAAGTGGCATTCGGCCACGAAGTGGGTTTCTCAGACCCCAGGGTCCCTCAAAAGGGATTAAATAAGATGTATGCCAAAAATCAAAACAAACGGAGATGGTTAGGCGGTCCCGAACCGAGGCACACGGCCAACGATCCCGAAAAACAGGAAACCGGACTCCGAAATGGGCAAAATGGCCTACGACCACAAAATGTAGCCTACGGACATTGAGAGATGGTCTACGGGACCTCTCCCTTCCCTCAGGAAAAGAAACAAAGAAAACCGAGCCTGGTTCGCAAACCGAGGCAAAGTACAAAAGAGGGTTCGGAAGTCCGGAGGCAGGGCTCACCGCCGCAACTCTGAAACTTCTGAACGAGCACATTATGCAACATCACCAAGCGCTCAATCAGTGACGTCTGAGTCTTAAGGTCGGTCGAAAATGGGGTGTCTACAGTTGCCCCTCTTTGACAGAACTCAAAAGTCATAAGTGACGGGTGTGAATGTCAAAGCCCAGAGACGACCCATTTTTGACAAGGCCGAAGACTTACACAAACGTACAAGATAAACAGAGATGTGCCCGCAGGCATGCCCGCAGGCAGGGGGCAAAGTGCAAAATGATATGCAAGAAGATTTTGAAGATTGGACTTATACGCTACGCGAAGCCGGTTTTGAAAGTTGGACTTATACGCTACGCGAAGCCGGTTTTGAAAGTTGGACTTATACGCTATGCGAAACTGGTTTTGAAAGTTGGACTTATACGCTACGCGAAGCCGGTCATCACTCATGATCATGCGAATGCAGCAAGCTGTAATGAGGCAAATATTCGCAAATAGATGCAACAGTTTTAAGCAAGAATGCAAAGCAACAACTACATTTCATGCAGTTAAGAAATGCGGAGGATTATTCAATCCCCGCCACGTCTCACACGAAGAAGATACGATACCTGCGCGATTCGTCTGGTCGCACCAGCCTCAATTGAACCGTACATACAATATCGTGCCTGCAAAAGAGAGAAACTCAACGAGCACAATATGCTAACAACATATATTTAATGTGATTCCGAAAGTTCGACACACGCAGTGCCGGTGAGTGAATGCATCGCAATGCAAGAGTGGACACATGCGTGACAACGTATGCTCAAACATAGAGGTATGCCAATGTCAAGAAATGTGCATAGAAATGTGAGTATGATAGTACAAAGCGAGCATGAATCAGGGCACCCGTTTGTCATGAAATAACGAGTACGGAAACGCATGTTTCGGCGAAGGTAACTCGATCACGGCCTCCGATCCGCTTCCCGGAAAGGCTACAACTCATTCAAAAAGGATATGCTTCGATTTCGATGAATGATGATGAGACATATGTCAGAGCTTGAAGCTGAAGTCCCGGGGGAGCTATTTTGCGACTGGAAGTGTACTTTTCTTAAACTTTTTCAGGTCCCGGGAACTCCAATCTTCCTCAAAATTTGCAGGGAGCTAGGTGAGCCTGTGAGGGACATGGCCGGCCGTTTATCTTCCCAAGGGGAGGCCACCGACCGGTTTTTCATAAAGTAAAAGGCTGGCCGGCCGGTTTTCCAAAAAGGAAATGGCTGGCCGGCTAGTAAATGTGGCCGGCCGGCCATCTGCCCAAATCCGGGGGCACTTTGGTCTTTTTACCTTCTTTCTTTATGCTCCTTCAACCAAGACCTTGAGCCTATATAAGCCAGCCGAGATCTTCCCCTTTCTCACCTTCTACACCACTTTCTTCTCCAGATCTGAGTTCTATACGCGTTTTCCAACGCCCCACGCAAATTGTTTCCGCAAAAACATTCAGTTTTAAACACTTTGAAGCGATTAAATTTCGGTTTCGGAGCTTCTTTTCTTATTTTCGCCACTTGAGGTAAGTTTGTCTCAATATTTGGAAGATTTTCTCGGGAGTTGACTTTTCTTGACTTTTTCATTTCCCGAGAGTTGACTTTTGTTGACTTTTTTCAATTTTGGTCATTTTCGCTCATTTTTGCTCCTTTTGCAGATTCTTTGAAAATGGCGGGCAATTCTCCCCACGGCGGAGGCTTTCCAGGTGCCGGGGACGATTTTGATCCCATGACTCTACCCCCGAGGACCCGACCTTTTATTCCCGGGAGGTACCATCCGCCAGCACATGTCCTCCCTCGTGCCGTCTTCCGTCACTTCACTAGCTTTGACGAGCGAGCACCCGGGGATCTGCTTCTCCGAGAGCCAGAGCATCACCTCTCTCATGAGGCCCAAGAGGTATTTACTTCATTTTCTGTATTTTTTGTACATTTCGCACCTTTGCCCTGCTTGAACACGCAGTTTGGCTTATGACATAGTACTTTGCTTGCATCCTGAACATGTAGTTTCAACACTCGAATTTCTGAACACTCGGCTCATTAATTAATTGCGAACACACAGTACACATTAGTTTAGAGGTGAACACACGACTCAAACAATGATTTGTCGAACACACAGCCCGAATTCGAAAGTGAACACACAGCCCACACTTTAAACTTTCTGAACACGCAGCCCAGATTTAGAATAATGAACACGCAGCCCACACTAGTTGAAATTTGAACATGCAGCCCAAACTTTAAATTTTCTGAACACGCAGCCCAGGTTAGATAGTGAACACGCAGCCCACGCTAGTTGAAATTCGAACACGCAGCCCGAACTTTAAATTTTCTGAACACGCAGCCCAGGTTAGATAGTGAACACGCAGCCCACACTGATAGAAAGTTGAACACGCAGCCCAAACTTCAAATTTTCTGAACACGCAGCCCAGATTAAATAGTGAACACACAGCCCACATTGATAGAAAGTTGAACACGCAGCCCAAACTTTAAATTTTCTGAACACGCAGCCCAGGTTAGATAGTGAACACGCAGCCCACAGTAGTTGAAATTCGAACACGCAGCCCAAACTTTAAATTTTCTGAACACGCAGCCCAGATTAAATAGTGAACACGCAGCCCACACTGATAGAAAGTTGAACACGCAGCCCAAACTTCAAATTTTCTGAACACGCAGCCCAGATTAAATAGTGAACACGCAGCCCACACTGATAGAAAGTTGAACACGCAGCCCAAACTTCAAATTTTCTGAACACGCAGCCCAGATTAAATTTGCATGTAGCTTATTTCACTTCATCGGCACACAACCCATTTCATTCCATTGGCACGCAGCCCATTTCATCTCATTGGCACACAGCCTATTCATTTCGTTATTGACACATGTATTCATTCTGAATGCAGGTTGGTTCCCGCAGCGTACGGGGGTATGGTTCCACCGCCGCACGGGACTGGTACGCTGAGCTCCCGGAGGCTGTCCGAGATTTGGTAGACTTGGCAGGGTTCGGGCCCTTCTGCGTTGGGTTGTCACGTTGTTCGGCCAGGAGGACTCTGATGGCGGCCTTGGTAGAGAGATGGTGGGACACCACCAACTCCTTTCATTTCTCTGCTACCGGGGACATGACAATGACGCCTCTAGACTTCGCTGTGTTGACTGGCTTGGACATAGGAGGTTGGTCTATCCCCTATGATGAGGATATGGGCGAGTGGGAGGCCGCTTGGATGTATCTATTGGGGGCTCGCCCGCCTGTTGACAGGGTTTCTGGGAGAGTCCGATACACTTGGTTCTCTTCCCACTTCCGGCGGGCGGAGATGGTGCCCGAGACTCCTGAGGAGACGGAGCAGTACGCCCGTGGTTTCCTTATGTTCCTCTTCGGGACTACTCTGTTCACCGATAGAGGGAACACAGTCGGGCTATACCTGCTGAGCGCTCTGGTTGACCTATCACAGGTCCATCGATATGACTGGGGTGGCGCCGGCCTGGCTACCCTTTACTTTTATATGAGCGCGACCTCCTGTGGGCGGGGAGATTTACTTGGCGGCTACTGGAGAGCCTGGGAGGTACTTTTCTGTCCCCTTGATTTACATTTCTGCTTTTCATTACTTGTACATTGCACTCACAGCGCACTTTTACAGTCTGTATTTTGCTCTCGGCATTTCGTACTTACATTCTGCACTGCTTTTCTCAGCTATGGGTCTATGTATACTTCCCAGCATTGGCCCCAGAGTTGGAGGTGGCAGGGGTTCCCATGACCCCATACTCACTAGTGTTCGAGGGCCCGCACCGGCCGAGACCTCGAGAGACCCTCATTTACCTGGGACAGTACTTTGACACTGTGTGGCATTCGGAGGTACTTCAGAACTTTCAGTTCCTTTCATTTTCATCTTTGATTTGCTCTGTATATTCCCGATTTCTGATTGATTTACGCATTTATCATCCGCAGATCTCATGGCAGCCTTGGGCGCCCCTGGGTGATGGTCTCCGACTTCAGTATACCGGACGGTCGGGCATCTCCCAGTATAGGGTCCTGCTCGAAGGGCCGGTTGGCAGGGCATGGTTCCTGGGGGAACGCTTTCTGCGCCAGGTATGGGGGTATCTTTCTCAGGATCCTCCCGCAGTACCCCCGGTCAGTATACGGACTGCTGACAGGCTCTCTTACTCGGAGGTAGTCGGCGCTATGCTGGGTAGTGATGCTTTATTATATCTTGAGGAGGGGGACTACGCCACTTACCGTCACATATATTTGATGCCTCCATTGACGGGAGCTCGCACCCCGATGACAAGGCCTGTCGGTATGTCATCCTCGGGCCAGGCCCGAGCTCGGGCTGCAGACGCCCCTTCTACTAGCAGGGCTGGTACATCTAGGGGCGGGGGTAGACCGGTTCCTCCGACTCCGTCGACTTATCCTCATCCTGGATGGCCAGATATGCCGACTGAGTTGATGGCGTGGCAGTATGGGGCTATCTTTCCGACCCCGATCCCGCTAGAGCCTCCGATGCCCAGTGATCGATACGCCATTGATCCTGACTCACCGCTGGTATGCTCCACTATTTTTTTCATTCATCATTCAGATGTTTAGACATTCTTTTGTTCACTGATGATTATGAGCTCATATTTGCAGCCATCGCGAGGGTACATGGAGGAGGTGGTTGGACTGGTGGCCACACTCGAGGGCATGGTCCTGCGTAGGGAGGCACAGTTGTCTGTCTCGGGCATTCAAGTACCCTTCAGTTTTCTGGCATTTATCATACTTCTGATGACATGCTGATTGCTACTGCATCAATAGACTACTTGTGTAGAGCACATCTGACACACACCCCACTTGGACACTGTATTTACATGCACCTACTTCACGTAGCTTTTGCTTGTATCTGCATCTGATGTATATATTTGGACTAATGTATTCGAATTGAACTTTTTGTTTTCAGATGCCTTCATGGTCCGGTCAGTCGCAGGCCAGGCCACTTGGGCCTCCTTGGGGAGCTGGGTCATCTGGACCTTTTCAGAGAGTTGGGTCACCCGGGCTTTTTCAGGGGGCGGGGCCATCCCGGCCTTCCCGAGGAGCCGGGCCATCTAGGCCTTTTCAAGGAGCTTGAGGAGGGCCTGTCCGTAGACGCAGGGCTCACATTGTAGAGGTGGAGCCTGATGAGGAGGAGGAGGATGCTGAAGAGGAGGAGGAGGAGGCTACCGATCGTCAGTCAGAGACATCTGCTGAGGAGGGCTCCGGTCTTGGTTCGGGGAACAAAGGCGAGGCTGAGGGGGATCCTGAGGATGACAGCTCCGACTCAGATGATGATGATGGTGCAGAGGTTGTCTCGCAGAAGAGGATGAGGAGTGCTTCTCGTTCCCGCTCCCGAGGACATTGATGCTGTTATTTCCTGCTTTATTTTTCTTTTTGCTAGTAGTTTGTAGCACTTTGCACATTGTTAGGCAGTTTTATTTTTTGTAAAACTTGTACCTTTGTTTGTTGTAAAGCATGATGGAATGAAATAGCTTTTGAAAAGGTGTTTGTATTTTAAACTTTTAGCATCGTATCGCATCATTTATTTTGCACAAAAATGAAATTGAATGGGAGTGTGCATTGTGTAATCACCAAGTCAGGTAGTGAACCGACGCAACAAACTAAGCAACTCAACCTACTAAGATATAACAGAACCTTAGAAAGTTTACAACTCGATAAACAAAATGCAATAACGTTGACAACGCAAATAAACAAGACTTAAACAAAGATTGCTTAAACAGAGCGCAATGACTCAAAAACACGAAACACGTCCGCTCGACAAACAACTCGATAAGCAAAACAACAACTCGATAAACAAAACTCAGCAACAACAGAGCGTACTTCTGACGATCTGGGCACCGGAACACATCCAAAACAGAGGGAAATGAAGGTCTTTGACTCTCCCGTTGCATGGAAATGCTTGAAACTTTCCCTCGAAGAGTAAAACAGGGCCAAGGAGATACACTACAGCATTACCGGCCACCTTTGGGAGCCGGCCGGCCAAATTTGTGGAGAGAGACAGCTGGCCGGCCATTTTTGTAAAAAGTAAATGGCTGGCCAGCCAAAAAAAGTGGCCGGCCGGCCACTTAGTCCTACAGCCAGCTGGTTTTTGACACGTGTCCCCGTGAATAGTGTTTTTCCTTCTATAAAAGCCTCAACTTCGGGAACATTCATTTCATCTTAGTTTTACACAAAGATGGAGGCATTTCTCGCGGAAAATCTCACATCTTGGATCTCTTCTCTAGATGGCTCGGAAAAGCTGAACTTTCGGGGTTTCGGTTTGAATGCACTATTCACGCTGAGCCGTACTCCACTGCATCTCCCTTTTCTCCATGCCGCGGCAAGGTTCTGGAATCCAGTGACGCACGTTTTTAGCTTTGGCGGCCAAGAGATGTGTCCCACTTTCGAAGATTTTCAGGTTTTGATGGAGTCTGAATGCTCTGAAGTGATCTTGCCCCAGCTCCGTTTTGGCCATTCTCAGGCTTTAGGGCGGATGTGTGGGCTCACGGCGCATGACGCTCGATCTCTGGTCTGCAGTGGGGAAAAGGACATCCTCAGCTTGATCCATCGTTTTTCCGACGCTGGTGACCGCAGCAACCATTATTGGCAGGGTTTCCGGCAACACGCCCTCTGCTTATGTTTGTTGTCTCACTTTCTGCTTTCCTCGGGCTTCGGCGGGGCTAGCATTCGCCTGATTGAAGTCGCCCAAGGCTTGAGAGAAGGAAAAAGCTGTATTGCCATGACCTTGGCCGAGACACTGATGGGCTTAGATTCTGTCTATCGCCGGGAGGCGACTAGGTTTGCCGGGAGTCCACTGCTGCTGCAGGTAATATTTCCCACCCGACCTCACATATATATTTGCTCACATCACTCGACCCTCAGGCTCGGTTTTTTCTCACAAAACCCTTGTCTTACTTTTCTCTCATCGTACATCTCTCTGTTCTTTATTCTCTCATTTTCCATCCCTCCCCTAGGTATGGTTAATGGATAAGTTGCAGGTTGTGGACTCTTGCCCAGCCTATTCAGCTCGAGGCTACTTCTTTCGACAGCGCCTAGTCAATGCTCTTGATGAAAGGTGGTGGTTCGATTGGATGTGTAACTTGTCCGCAGACGGCATTGCTTGGCGTTGTCCTTGGCTCAACCTCCCGGCAATGAGCTATAGAATGTCTCGGCTGATTGGGATCCAATTGATTGGTCTAACCCACTGCGTATTCTATTTTCCGTTCCGGTTCCTGCGTCAGTTTGGTCATGATCAGACTTGCCCACCGGAGGGGATTGAGTACCCAGCCACTTTCCCGATCTGGGGTGCACACCTTGCCCGATATGCCACAGCATGGAGGACTAGAGAGCTCCTGGCCCCTGCTTCCACTTTCAGTTGCACTTTGTCCGATGAGTGCTTGGATTGGCTCAATGAGGAGGCACAGGTTGGGCCTAGCTTGGCATCAGATGCTTCGTCTAGCTCTGGGAGGGGACGCAGAGATACTTGATTCAACTATGCCCCAAATTTATTGCTTATTTAGCATTTTCAAGTTTTCTTTATGAATGTACTAAAAAGCAACCTCGATTATAATGCAAGAGCAGGAGAACTCAGTTTTGAAATCAATGAAATTGAAAGTTGTGGTACTGAAAATTTTCCGCTTTTGGTCCAAAAATGGTCTTAGTCGTAAAAAGATTAATTTGAACAAAGTCAACTTTTATTAAAACTTTTCAAAACTATTTTCGATGCGGATCAAAACTGGACACGCCGAAGATCTGTCACTGAAATGCACAACCCCAGATCCCCGCAACTGGAAAGTTGCCCCTAGTCTGAAGAACAACGCGGCACTTCATAGCAACGGAAAGTTGCCCCTAATCTGAGTAACTTTGCACCGTCGCGGCAACGGAAAGTTGCCCCTAGTCTGAACAGCACTGTACCGGAGATCGCGATAAATGCTGATGGACAAAGATGACTGAGATGATCGAAATGGACAGAGTTGATCGGGGAAGAGTTTATGGCTGAACTTCAAGGTGAAGTTGCCTACGTATCCCAAAGATGGGAATCAAGCCTTACGTAGTTCAGGCCGAGGTTCACTCGAGTATTTTCACTCTCCTTTTGCGCTCTAACTTTTGCCAAGGCCGCCCTTTGCGGGTTTTCAACCTTGCGAGCTCAGTTTTTATATTTTCTAATTTTTTGTGCTCTGACTTTTGCCTTGGTCGCCCTTTCGGGTTTTCGGCCTAGCGAGCCTCTCAAGGATAGTATTTCTTCAACTTGTCCATATTGATCGGTTGTGAGAACTCCAAGCCATCTAGATCCATCAGAACCACAGCTCCACCTGACCAAATAGCTTTGATGATGTAAGGACCAGTCTAATTGGGTTTGAACTTGCCCCTTGGATCGTGGATGGGAGCTCGGTTGTCTTTGAGCACCAAATCTCCTTCTTTCAGATTCCTGGACTTAACCTTCTTGTTGAAAGCCCGGGCAATTCTGCGTTGATAGCCTTGGATGTGGTACAGTGCTTTCAGTCTTCTTTCATCAAAGAGCATGAGTTCTTCGAATCTGCTTTGCGGCCAATCTGCTTCGGCTATTTGGCATTCAGCCAATACTCGTAACGACGGAACCTCAATCTCGATGGGTAGAACAGCCTCCATTCCATAGACCAATGAATATGGAGTTGCTCCAGTAGAAGTTCTGATTGAAGTCCTGTAGCCCCACAGAGCAAATGGCAGCTTGTCTGGCCAATCTCGGTAGGTTCCCACCATCTTCTGCAGTATACGCTTGATATTCTTGTTGGCGGCCTCAACCGCTCCGTTGGTCTGCGGCTGGTATGTAGATGACTTATGAAAGGCCACATTGTATTTCTCCAACAAGTCTATCACTTCTTTCTTGAAGTGGGAACCATTATCTGAAATTATCTCGTTTGGCACCCCGTAGCGACAAATGATGTTGTTTCTGATGAACTTTGCGACATGCGACGCCTTCAACACCGCGTATGATTGGGCCTCGACCCACTTTGTGAAATAATCTATCGCTACTAGGATAAACTCGTGCCCGTTTGACCCCTTCGGGGTAACAGCTCTGATCACATCAATTCCCTAGACTGAAAAAGGCCATGGTGAAGTCATGTTGTACAGCTTTGACGGTGGGATGTTCATGCGGTTTGCATGAATTTGACACTTGTGGCATCGCCGAACAAAACTAATACAATCCTCCTCCATGGTTGACCAGTAGTAGCCCTGTCTGAGGATCTTTCTGGCCAGCATTACTCCATTCATGTGTGCACCGCACTCCCCCCCATGGATGGCTTCCATCAGGCGTTTCGACTCTTCAGCTTCTACACAGAGCTTATGCATTCCCAGATGACCCCTTTTGTACAGCTTACCCCCGCAGATAATGAACTGAGCAGCCATTCTTCTATGGCCCTCTTATCCTTGGCATTTGCCCCTGGTGGATATGTCTCTTTTTCCAAGAAGTTCCAGATGTCGTAATACCAGGGGTTGCCGTCTTGAGCCTCATCTATGGCGGAAATCGACTCGTATGCTGGCGTAAACTTTTGATCAATAATGACTGGACGCATCCGGACTCCGGACGGGATGTCTATCATAGAAGATAGAGTTGCCAGTGAATCTACAAACCTGTTGTTCTCTCTTACGAGGTGGGTGAAATTTAGCTTCTCAAACCGAGGAATTAACAAATCCAAAGTTTGGGGGTAAATTATCATCCTTTCCTCCTTGACTTTCCAATCTCCTTTTGCTTGAGACACAACAAGGTTCGAGTCCCCAATGACGTCCAACCGTCTTGCCCCTAGTTCTAGGGCTGCTTCCAGGCCAGCAATACATGCCTCATACTCTGCCTCATTGTTCGAGACTTTGAACTGGAGCTTGAATGCTAAAGGGATACGGGAATCGTCAGGCGCTATCAGCAACACCCCTATCCCATACCCATACTGGTTTGACGCTCCGTCAAAGTACATCGTCCAAGTTTCATCTTCGACGTGCAGAATGGCTTCATTTGGGAATAGATACTCAACCGCTTCATCCCCCTCAACTGGGTGGTCGGCAAGGAACTCCGCTACCGCTCTCCCTTTTACTGACTTGCGCGTTACATACTTCAAATCAAATTCGGAGAGCAACAGCAGCCAACGGGCTAGCCTACCCGTAAGTGCTGGTTTCTCGAAGAGATATTTGATGGGATCCAAACGCGAAACCAACATTACTGAGTGAGCTAACAGGTAGTGCCGCAGCTTCCTGGTTGCCCATACCAAGGCCAAACAAGCCTTCTCCAGCGGTGTATAGCGGGTCTCGTAATCCAACATCTTTTTGCTCAGATAGTAGATGGCTCTTTCCACTTTGTCTTCTGACTCCTGCGCGAGCATGCAGCCCATGGTAGTCTCAGTTACCGAAAGGTACAATATCAACGGTCTCCCCGGCTCTGGTGGTGACAACACGGGCGGGTTCTGTAGATACTCTTTGATCTGCTCAAAAACTGCTTGACATCGGCCATCCCATTGGAATTTCTTTCCTTTCTTCAGGAGACCAAAAAGTGGTTCACAAGTCAAGGTTAATTTAGAAATAAACCGTCTTATGAATTGCACTTTACCCAGAAAGCCTCGCACCTCCTTTTCAGTCCTTGGTGATGGCATTTCTAAGATGGCCTTGATTTTGGAAGGGTCGACCTCGATGCCCCTTTGTGTAATCAGAAACCCTAGCATCTTCCCTGCTGTAACACCAAACGTGCATTTCTGGGGATTCAATCGCAACCGAAACTCTTTGATCCTTTGAAAGAATTTTTGTAAGGCGGTGTAGCGGCCCTATCTTTCTTTGGACTTGACAATCATGTCGTCCACATACACCTCGACCTCTTTATGGATCATATCATGCAATATTGTAGTTGCTGCCCGTTGATACGTAGCTCCAGCATTTTTCAACCCGAATGGCATCACTCTATAACAATATGTACCCCACGGGGTAGTGAACGCAGTCTTCTCCCGGTCTTCGGGTGCCATTACTATCTGATTATAGCCTGAGAAACCATCCATAAACGAAAGCAAAGCGTGTCCTACCGTGAAATCCACCAATTCATCAATGTGTGGCAAAGGAAAGTCGTCCTTCGGACTGGCCCTGTTCAAATCTCTGAAGTCTACACAGACCCGAATTCTGCCATCCTTCTTCGGCACCGGAACAATGTTGGCCAACCAAGTTGGGTATTCAGATACCAGCAGGAACCCTGCGTCAATTTGCTTGGTGACCTCTTCTTTAATTTTGAGAGCCCAGTCCGGGCGAATCCTTCTGAGTTTCTGTTTGACAGGGCGGGCCTTGGGATCAAGAGGGATCCGGTGCTGTACAATCTCAGGATCGATTCCAGGCATGTCTTCGTAGGACCACGCGAAAACATCTTTGAAATCCTTTAATAAAGCGACTAAGCGCTCGCGCTCCTCCGAAGACAACGTGGACCCGATCTGGACCAGCCGCAGGTCCTTCTCAGTACCAACATTCACAGTAGTGATTTCATCCATTAAAGGTTTAACAAATCTTTCCTGCTCTTGATCAATTAATCGTTGCAAAACTGGGGGAATTTCTTCCTCGTTGTTTTCATCAAAATTTTGAAAATCCTGATTTAAGCAATAAATCAAAGGCACAGAGAAATACTCAGAAACCACATCCACATCATTCTCATTAAATATTTCCAAGCCATCAGATTCCTCTGTTACAACAGACTCAAAAGAAAATGAAAATGACGACCTAGACAGGACTGTGGCATCCGGGTTATCACCCCCAGGAATACCAGACTCAGACTCAGTCGAGCTGGAATCTGATTCCGACGCACAAGATTCGGTAGAATCAGATTCCGGCTCACTACCTGACCCGGAGCTGCTAGATAAAAAGCCTTCTTCATATTGCCAGATGAGAGAAGGTGCGATAGATGCATCCAAGATCGGCGCTGGAAAGCCTGCAGCTATTTCATCTCCAATCATAGAAACCGAAGAGTTATCCCCCAAGCACTCTTGGTCGATCGGAGGATCTGATAGTAGACACGCCAGTGCTACCCCCATTTCAAGCTCAGTGCTCTCAGGATCCACTGCTCTACACTGCTCAACCTCAGTTGGTGGGTCTGTCTGCGCTTCGGCAACGTCATCCCCAGATAATTGTATGTCGAAGAAGATTTCAAAACCAGGCACGCGCTTCCCCTCCGCGTTTAGCCATGGCTCCGGGAAGCCGCAGAATGGAAAATCTTCCCCCTCCCGGACGAAGCGTCCGTTTAGGGTACCCCAGATGGGCCTATGCATTAACTCAAATGGCTTCCCGGCCTTCTTTGCTCTGGCCCTTCCGGCCATTTCTTTCCCTTTCCTCACCCAGTCCTCTTTGGTGGGCAGATAACCCAGTCCAAAGGCGTAAGGGTTGTGTGGCACTTCGGCCAACACTGAGACGCCCTTCCGGCCACTTCTCCCTAATCCCATCCCGGGAGTATGTTTTAGCTTGTTCATGAGGTAGATAGATTGAGCACTAACGTACATACCCTCATTCACAGCCATGACATTCTGCACCACTTGAGCCTCGGCTAAAGTGAACCCCGACAAAAACACATCCTCCGTGCCGTGCTCGATCTCCAAGACAGGTGTGGACATTTCCGGCGGCGGATGGATTGATGAATTCCCAAAAACGATCGCTACCCCTTTCCCGTGAGGGTATTTAGCATCTGATGTAGAGTGGAAGAGACTGCTTTGACCTGGTGCAACCACGGTCGCCCCAAAAGTAGGTTAAAGGTTGCGGGAACGTCCAAGATATGAAATTCGGTGCTGTGTTGTCCTGGACGAACCTTGGTTTGAATTTTAACAGTCCCCATCACTTCTCTGCTGGTATTGTCGTATGCTCTGATCACTTGGGTAGTTGGGACGAAGTTCACGGGCTTCAACCCAATTGCATATGCCGTTCTGGTCGGGCAGACATTAATCGCAGACCCGGTATCAACAAGTACCACCGGTATCCACTTATCTCTACATTCCACAGAAATATAGAGAGGTTTGTTATGATTTGTGCCCTCAGGCGGTAGTTCCTTGTCCGAAAAGGTTAATGCCGGGGAACCTCCTCCCGGAAAAACCAGCCCAACCAGCTGTTCAGGCGTGGTGTCTATGGAGAGTTTGGACTTGTCCATAGCAGATAGGACGGCTTCTCTATGTACTCGTGATGCCATTAGCAATCCCCAGATGGAGATGTCTGCTTGTATCTTTTTTAACTGTTTCAGCACAGCTTCATCTTCAATCTGCTTCTCCTTTTGTTTCTCCGCTTCTCTATCCTTCCCGGATGCCTCGGGTTGGTCCAGGTGTGGGGGTTTAAAGTACCGCCCACTTCTCGTCATATGGTCAACCTCATCGAGGTACCAAGTGTCATCCGGTTGATTATTTCCCGAGTCTTCATCCGTGTGGGCAAGACATAAGTCATCGTCTTCCCACCACATTCCATCGGCAGCCAACAGACACCTGTCTGGCTCCGGTTTAGTTGCATTCACAGTACTCCCTGTCCACATGCTCGCAGCATTCTCTATCTTCGTGCACACAGCACTTTCAGTCCCCTCAGGGCCTTTAGCTTTCCTAATTCTCTCAGCCTCCTCAAACTTTTCTCGTTCCAACTGCATCAGTACAGCTGTTTGTTCAACAATTCCCGTATCCATAATGCCCATGTCCCGATCGGAATTCTTAGCACCGGCGCTCTCCGGCGATACAACTTGACTTTCGGCCATTCCGGCCACAACTGATATTTCTGCCCCTGCTGGGCTCTGTTCTGGTTGGGCTTCCCCCACTGCATCTGGTTGATCCTCGAGCCATCCAGTGGCCTCCGCTGACCCCTCATAATCATACCAGTTGATTGATGCATCCCCCAGTTCCTGGTCATCGAAAAATTGCAGGTTGGCAAAGTCCTCCTCTACGGCTGTCAGATCATCTGCCCATAGCCTAGATCCATCCCCCCGGATCATGCATAGCTCTCCTGTCTCTGGCAATTCTATACCTAGCCCAATTTGGCTCGTTGATAGGATGTACTTGCTTGGATCATAGGCTCCCCTAGCAAAACTCTGTCCAGTCTCAGATTCAACAATCTCATTCTCTCCCAAAATCTGCCCTGCCCCGTCTTCGACGGTCACCACCATCGGTTCTGGTTGGGTTTTGGAGATGTCCACCATGCACAAGAAATCAGTACAATCGGGGAGGAGCACCTCCGGCTTGGGTAGGTGTGTGGGCGTAATATAGATGCTAGGATCGTAAGATGCGACCCCAGTCTGGATAAAATTAATTCTGTTGGGAGGGGGAGGTTGGTTATGTGGTGGGAGAGGGTTGGTTGTGACATTGGGTTTATCAGGAGGCGCGATCACCTGTTTGTCAATAAGATCCTGGATCTCATGACGCAATCTGTAACAACGGTCGGTGTCGTGACCGTGTTGTTGGTGATACGCGCAGTATTTTGCTGGGTCATAAGAGGGTGGGAGTGGATTTGGTAATGGCTTTGGCTCCAGGGGTTTCAAATGATTTTTTCTGATCAATATTCCTAGAACTTTGGTCAGGGGCATATATAGTGGGGTAAAGGTTCTTTGGCCTCGCGGTTGGAATCTGTTGGTTTGTGTGTTGCTTCCGGACGCGCCGGAGAAGGGTGTGGCAGCCATGGGCCTTGGAGGGGGAGGGGGAGTGGTGGTGACCATACTAACTTCCGAGGCTCTTGTATTTGCAGCGCCACTCGGGCCCGCATTGTTGTTACGGTTGAACGTCTTCCTCGGTTGTTCTCTGTCGTGGTCAAACAGACCCTGTTTCATTGCATCTTCGATTTGCACCCCCATCTCATGTAAATCTGCGAAAGTAGGGAAGGGGACTACAATCATTCTCTGCATCAACTTTGGGTGGAGATTGCGCACAATCATCCGGATTTGATCTTTGTCAGTGGGCCTTAAAGTCATCATTGACGCCTTTGCCCTCCATCGGATCACAAAGTCCGAGAAAGTTTCCTTGGGCTCTTGCCTTGTCGTTTCAAGATCACGGGTTGTGATCTCGATCTGAGTGTTGTATGAATATTGAGCGACAAAGGCCTCAGCCATTTCATCCTAATTCTTCTTCACTTCATCTTGTAACTTTGCGTACCAATGGGCGGCCACACCCGACAGGGTTCGGCCGAATAGTGAAAGCTTCTGTGGTCGTGTTAGGCCCATTGGCCGCAAGATGTCTGCAAACAGTCGGAGATGGACCATGGGGTCGCCGGACCCGTCAAAGCGGTCGATTTGTGGCATTTTGAACCTATCGGGGAGTGTTACGGCCTCCTCGGTATATCCGTCCTCGATATCCGGCATAGCCTTGACCCCTTGGGATTTCTTGAAGAGCTTCTCCAGTTTGCTCAATTTCAGAGCTGTATGATCAACCTCGACCTCGAATGGAGAGTCCGGGTGATTGGATGTATGGACCTTGGACAATTGTGGCAGAAGCGGGGGCGGAGCTGGCCCCGTTGGAAGATTTGTGTCCTCTTGCAGATTCTGGATAGTCGGCACAGTATTCTGGGTGTTTGGAGGAGCGTTCTGAACAACAGGTGTCTGCTCAGGTATTGGAGCCCTCGCCGGAGGAGGAATTTGTTGTGAAGCAGATGCTGTATTCTGTTGTTGCAGCCTGGTAATCAGCTCAGCCTGCTGGGTCATAATCTCAGCTTGTTGCTTAGCGAGTTCATCCCGGCGAACGGCATCTTGCTGCATGGCCCGCATGGTTTCCTGCATTTGGCGCATCATTTCCTCAACTCCTGTTGGTGCCGTCATACTATTATGATCTATCTGAACTACTGGCAGATCTGTCTCAATGGGGATCTCAATCCGATTGTCCACTGATGGGGGAAACCACTGTTCTGGTGATCTCTGTTCAGATACACTGCGCTTTTTCTGCTTTCTTCTGGTAACAGGGGGTAGAGAATGGAACACTAGCTGTTCGTCGATTAGATCCTCAGATCGATGGAGTCGACGACCTCGTGTCCAAAGTGCTTGGGGAATGCCTGCTGGGTTGGAAGCAATTGTGCTAGAACTGACCTAGCAAAAGATAAATAAAGCGAAAAGGAAATAAATAAACAGATAAACGGACAGCATAACAGCTTAAAATAAAATGCATGACACACAGCCGGGCATAATCAACACACAGTCAATAAGCTGAATACACACTGTCTTCAAACACTGATTATTATCCCTGTATCACTGTCCCCTAAAACAGAATCTGATATCCGCAGATAGTTGATTCTCAAATACTGGCTGATGCCCGCAGGCCTGATACCCATAATACTGAACTGATGCCCGCAGGCCTGATACTGACAATACTGAACTGATGCCCGCAGGCTTGATACCCAAACTCATATACTGAACTGATGCCCGCAGGCCTGATGTCCAAACTCATATACTGATACATGCATTCCTGTAGAGACGCACTCTAAAGCACATAACAGATAAGTGAGAGCCAAAACACCCCTATGTTGGGGTAGGGTTTCCCTGTCCTATTTTGTCAGGAGCTAGGGTTTCATTACGCATGCAGCGGTTTCAAACAACCTATAAACGGGTAAGCAACCTGTCCTAATTTGGAATGGTCACTATAGATCCGAATATGCACTAGGTCGAATGGTCAAAGAGGGTGCCCCGGTAAAACCGGGGTTTGTGTTCCCATACTGGCAGAGCCCACAACCGGTCAGCCTTATGGTCATGCCTTGACAAGACAAGCCTCCGGCAAACCGTTCAGGAATAGCAGATGGCAAACACGGTGTCCTAGGCGCACCAATGCAAATGCAATGCAAAGAATCACACAAGTGTAATCAAAAATAGATATCACGAGTTCGAGTCAAGTTCTCTAAATCCCCAGCGGAGTCGCCAGAAACTGTAACAAGCCCGCGGGGGACCTCGCTACAGCTCGGACTCGACTTTGTCAGTCACGGTTCTAAATCTGAACCAAAGAGTCCAAATCCGGCAAATCGTTTTGAGAAAACAGATTTTTTTGAAAGAAGTGCCAAACATGGACTGCTTTGCCAGATACAGAGTCGCCACCTAAATATTTTATTTTGGGAAATTTAGGAAACCCTGACTCGGTGGCAAAAGGCCACGTGTCTGTCATCACCAAAGTTGCCTCGGCTCGGGAACTTGGGTACGATTGGGGAAGGTCACTTCGTGAGCACCCCCGCTCGCCCGATCAAAGATCGGTCTCTACTAACCATGATATCTATTTTTGAAAACTTTGTGTGTCCTTATTCCGGTTATTAGCCTAGGTTACTATGTGATGCACACAGCATATAAGTATAGACTGGGTCGCCCGAATTGGAACAAAACATTTCAATGTTTATTTGTTTGAGAATGGTTTGATGGTGCTACTCGCAAGTAGGCTAAGACGTGGATTTGCCACCCTGAGGTGGGCTTAGAAAACATGATTTTGCCACTATCTAGTGGGCTTAAAATACACATTTGATGAATTGTTCCAATTCAAATAACCCAACCTTCACCCACAGGCATTCAGGCAGTTATATCACATAAGCAAATAGCCTCATGGTAAGCATGCTATTCATGGCAGTCACTCACACGCATGCAAGGATGCTAAAGCATAAAACTTACCGAGTACTCCAAGCCAAAACAGAAACTATGTTAGAAATCATGCATGGTCCTAAACATACAGAAATGCCTAATGCAATACAAGCAAAATGCAACTATAGCAGGCTCGGCTATTCTAAACATGGCATATGAGATGCAACAGCTAACATGTATTCAATTTGGAATTGAAAGTACAATGCAGTTAGTATGATGCGCCGAGCCCGGTGCATGCAAAACAGATGAATGATGCAAACATGCTATCATACTGTATGCTAATTGAAATATGCCCTAATCTAACCATCAAAAACGGATAAATAAAAGGGAGAAAGACGTGGGGTTGGAAGACATACAACACACACACGCACACTTATTACAGTTGTACCCTCACGCAGAGGGTCCGAATAAATAATACAGTCCCAAATGAAAGAATATTACAGTCCAAATATTACAGCCCAAATAATGTACAAATTTCTAATTAATTAATGAATTAACTAAGAAAGCGGTAAAACTGGCATGCAAGCCAGGGACTGCCTTGCTTCTGATGGATGATGCATGTCCGGGTTGTCTTGCGCGGAAATCCACCGGGATGCCCCAATTAGCCTCTATTTACACCTTTTCTTGAAATGCGCGCCAAGCTCCAAAAAGTTGCCGATTATTCATTTTGCAGCAACAGAGAGCAGGAAAGGAGCATAGCAATGTATTTGCACAAATATATGCATGCCTCGATCCTCGTTTCACCAATCATGCATACCGAGGCATGATGGCCGAGGAGTCGAATTGCACATTTTAATGTGGGATGAATGCACATGAAAACACAACAAAACCTAACTCCATCATGGATGATCCGGAGTGTCGGGGACTGGGAAATTGAGACACATTCCGTCACTCGGAGTACGAAATGTACCTCGTTTCCCGTGCCCGGGCTAACTCTTATCCCGAACACGATGCAATATGCATGGTATGCATGAAATGCAACTAAGATACAATCCTAACATACACAATGCTATGAAAATGAGATGCCTCGAAATGCGTGCACATGGGCACGCAAACCGAGAAATTGACAGAATGCGATCTAAGATACAACCTAGTATGCACTATGTTGTAAAAATGAGATACCTCGAAATGCGTGCACACTGGCACGCAAATCGAGAGAATGACAGAATAAAAAAGAGATGCCTCGAAGTGCGTGCACACTGGCACGCAAATCGAGAAAATGACATACGCAATGCAAATGACATGGGAATGTGATATAAGATGCAACATGGACTTATACTAACATGAGAGAGCCTCAGCTGCACTCACATAAGAGGCCGATGGATGAAAATGAAGTGCCTCGAAATGCGTGCACACGGGCACGCAAACCGAGGCAATGGCTTACGCAATGCAATAGCATGGAAATGGCATATAGAATGCAACATGGACTTATACTAACATGAGAGAGCCTCAGCCGCACTCACATAAGAGGCCGATGGATGAAAATGAAGTGCCTCGAAATGCGTGCACACGGGCATGCAAACCGAGATAATGGCATACGCAATGCAAATGGCATGAAAACATGATATGGGCTTATACCAACATGAATGAGCCTCAGCCACACTCACATAGGATGCCGATGAATGAAAATGAAGTGCCTCGAAATGCGTGCACACGGGCACGCAAATCGAGGCGATGACAGAATGCGATGCAATGGCATGGAAAATGCAACATGGACTTATACCAACATGAATGAGCCTCAGCCACACTCACATAGGATGCCGATGGATGAAAATGAGGCGCCTCGAAATGCGTGCACACGGGCACGCAAATCGAGGCGATGATATAATGCGATGCAATGACATAGAAATGGAAAGCAATCATTCTAATAGAATTTCAGCACTAAAATATGGGGGAAAACAGTCCCGAAATGAGGCGAAATGACACTAAATGCATGGAATTGTCCCGAAATGCGAATTTAGGCACCCGAAATGGCCTATAGCTATGCCAAACATGCACAATATGGACATGTGATGCAAAGACAGAAGCTAGGCAGTCCCAAAAAAGGCACTTTCACAGTTATAAACATGGCCAAACAGCGAGCATAGGTAGGGCAAAAATGGCATGCAAGAATAGGGGCCAAGAGAGGGGTAATGAAGCAAGTGATATAAGAAAAATCCAAACTGAAAAATTCCCTTCTACAACACTGAAGAGGGACCAAAAATATGCACATTTACAGTTTATGGAAGCCTCAAAATCAGTATACAAACATGATAGAAATGCGATGCAAAATGAAGCTCAAAAGTGGCTATAACATGAGGTATGCAAAATATTCACCAAACAGCCAAAAACCCTTAATAAAACATGTAGAAGGGACCAAAATAGGACTATTTCCAGAACTGTAAAATGGCCAAAAACAAAAGCATGATAGGCTAACTAAACATGCAAGAATGGGGAATAAAAGAGAGATATAACATGAAGTGGCATATGGAGGTCCCAAACCATGAAGGGACATAAATGAAACATGAATAATGGACCAAAATAAGCACTTTTTCAGAACTGTAAAATGGCCAAAAACAAAAGCATGGTAGGCTGCCATTGCATACAAAAATGGGACCAAAAGGGGAGTATAAAGGTAAGTACAACATGGAAGTCCCAAATGGTGTTGAGCCCTTCTTCAATGTTGAAGAGGGGCTCCAAATAAGCCTATTATCAGTTTACAACATGCTCAAAAACAGATTACTCATGGGCCAAAAATAGCATGCAAGATTATAACATATAAGAGGATCAATGAAGCAAGTGCATCATGGAGGGCTCAAACAGGGTTAAGCCCTTAATAAAAAGTGAAGATGAGCTCAAAAGAGGGCCCCTTTCAGTTAGGGCCGGAGCTTGAAACAAAAAGCATATAGGGCTTACAAATGGATCAAGAAAAAGGGTCAAAGAGGAGAAATGTTACTCACCCTTGAAGAGTAAAGCTTTTGTTGCTTCTTGGACCAATTTGCAGCTCCTTTAGCCTTTGAGAATCCCTCCTTGTTGCTGGAAATGAAGTGGTGATGGTAGAGCTTGGTGGTGTAGAAGAAATGGTGATTAGGGACTTGGAAGTTTTTTTAGGAAATGAGAGGGATAGAGAGGGATTTGGCTATGGAAGCTTGAAAACAATTTTTTCTAACCCCAACATATGATATGGCTTGCTGGTTATAAGGGCAAAAGAGGGGGTGCAAAGGTGGGGGAAAAGGAGGGCAACTTTCCCCCACAAAATATCCCCCGGATATTGATATTTTCTGGGGGATAAAGCTCTACAGCTGTAAAGTGAACAGTGCAAGGATCTCGGCCGGCCAGTTACTTTTGCTGCAGGTGGCCGGCCGGCCACACCCCCTAGCCGGCCGACTAGGGGTCAAAAGGGTCAAGCAGATTTAGTGGCCGGCCACCACATGATGGTGTCCTCCCATGTGTGTACATCACAAATATGTGGTTCAAAGTTCAAGAATGTGGGTCCAAGGGGTTCAACATTAGCCCGGAAGGAGGGGTTCAAAAGGGTCAAGCAACATTAGTGGCCGGCCACCATTTTTTAGGATCCTCCCATGTGTGTACATCACAAATATGTGGTTGAAAGTTCAAGAAAGTGGGTCCAAGGTGTTCAACATTAGTCCGGAAGGAGGGGTTCAAAAGGGTCAAATTGAATTACTGGCCGGCCATCACTTTTTAGGATCCTCCCAAGTGTGTACATTACAAATATGTGGTTCAAACTTCAAGAATGTGACCCCAAGGTGTTCAACATTAGCCCGGAAGTACGAAAAACGGGTGCCGGAGGGCGTCGGAGGATGTATAACTGGTTGCTGCAACAATTACTGGCCTCCCACCCTTCAGTGACCTTCTTAGTGATAAAACAGAGGTACCTGCCAAAAATGAACGAAAACCGTTGCAAAACGAATGTTCGGGGGCCAAAACACGCAGTTCGGGGTCCCGAAAATGGGCTGCTAAGCACCGAAAGTGGCATTCGGCCACGAAGTGGGTTTCTCAGACCCCAGGGTCCCTCAAAAGGGATTAAATAAGATGTATGCCAAAAATCAGAACAAACGGAGATGGTCAGGCGGTCCCGAACCGAGGCACACGGCCAACGATCCCGAAAAACCGGAAACCGGACTCCGAAATGGGCAAAATGGCCAACGACCACAAAATGTAGCCTACGGACAATGAGAGATGGTCTACGGGACCTCTCCCTTCCCTCAGGAAAAGAAACAAAGAAAACCGAGCCTGGTTCGCAAACCGAGGCAAAGTACAAAAGAGGGTTCGGAAGTCCGGAGGCAGGGCTCACGGCCGCAACTCTGAAACTTCTGAACGAGCACATTATGCAACATCACCAAGCGCTCAATCAGTGATGTCTGAGTGTTAAGGTCGGTCAAAAATGGGGTGTCTACAGGTGTGTGTGTAGCTCGGCTTGTTCATGCTCCCTTTCGGAATCTTGAAAAGAAAGCCCTACAGTTTGGACTCCTGTGGTTCTGAATCTAAGCTCACAAGTGCAATGTGAAACTGATAATCACCAAAGAGTCCAAATCCGGCAAATCATTTTGGAAAATTGATTTTGAATCAAAATGTGCCAAATTTGGACTGCTTTGCTAGATACAGAGTCGCCGTCTAAATATTTTATCTTGGGAAAATTTAGGAAACCCGTCACTCGTGCCAAAGGCCACGTGTCCGTCATCCCCAAAGTTGCCTCGGCTCGGGAACTTAGGTACAAGAGAGGAAGGTCATGAATCAACACCCCTGCTCGGCCGATGAAAGATTGGCCTATACTAATCATGATATGATTTTTTATCAACATTATGTGTTCTTGTTCCGGTTATTAGGCTAGCTTTACTATGCGATGCACACAAGCAAGTATAGATTAGTTTGCTCAATTTAGAACAATTCAACTCATGTTTGTTTGCGAAAATGGTTTGAATTTGCAACCTCAAGTGGGCTTAAAAGTTTGCGGGTTTTCCACCGAACACAGTGGGCATAAAACTGATTTGCCACTTAACAAAGTGGGCTTAAAACGCACATTCGTTGAATCGTTCCAACTCAAACAACAAGCCTTCATCCACAGGCATTCAAACAGTTTATCGAGTAAGCATTTAGCCTCATGGAAAGCATGCTAATCATGGAAACATTTACACTCGTGGAAGTATGCTAAAGAATAAAACTCACCTAGTACTCCAAGCTAAGAAGATGTGAGCTAGAAAAATATGCATGATTCCTAACTATACAAGATGCCTAATGCAACACATGCAATATGCAATTAATAGGCTCGGCTACTAATATGGCATATGAATCAATTTGATAACATGCGATTAAACATATATTCAAAGAATATTAAAATGACAATGCAGTTTGAATGATGCGCCGAGCCTCAGTGCATGCAAGACAAATGAATGAATGCAAGCATAAGATATGCTAATTGAAACATGTCCCTAATCTAACCATCAAAAGCAATTAAATAAAAGGGAGAAAGATGTGGGGTTGGAAGACATACATGCACACATGCACACTTATTACAACATTATGACTTCGCGAAGGAGGGTCTGAATAAAACTAGCTAAGCTACACTACTTAACTAATTATTACAACACTTTAAATGAATTAACTAACCATTCTAAGCTAATTAAGTAAAATAATTAAATAATTAACTATCTAAGTTAATGAAATATTACAAAGAAAACTAATTAGCTAAATACTTAGCTAATTAATTACAAAGTGACTAAGCTAATTAATTACAACATGAATTAATTAACTAATCTACCTAAATAGTTATAACATTTGCATGAATTAGTTACAACTAATTAACTAAGCAAATTAACTAAAATGGCCTCGGGAAACGAGGGATGCATGCATGTTTGGTTTCTGCCTAAAGAACATCCATTGTCTGCCCTTGAAAGCCTTTGTTTGCACAACCTTTGCACTATTTCCTTCTCTAGATCAACTCTGCCATACCTTATAAGCATACTGCCCAAAATTCACTAGTGGCTGGCAAGCTAGAAGTGGTGGCCGGTCAGCCACCACTGAGGGGTTGATGTTCAACACTGATGGCTTGCCGGCCAGTAATAGTCGCTGGCCGGCCACTGGTGATGCACAATCCGAAGCTGCAACAGAGAGAAAATAGGATAAAGAGAGGGTATTCTCACAAGTTGTATGTACTGTATACCTCTCCTTATCATCAAAACAAGTTCAAAGGAGTGATATACTTGGCCCTCAAACCATCAATCAAGCAATTTTCATGGATAATGGCTAAGGGACCAATTTTGTACAAGTTCAATGAATGAAAAACAAGACTCAAATGCCATCACTCTATCATGCACGATCAAGGGCAACGAAGCCCTAGGAAAGTGGCATATTTCATCACTTTTGAGTATGAAATGTCCCATTTTCCTTATGTTCAAATTAACGTCCGATTTGAACACATGCAATGCAACACAAAAAAATGCTTATCTTATCACTTTTACTTGCCAATTTTGTTTACACATTTTATTTACCAAATCATTCTTTAAGCAATTTGTCCATTGGTGAGTGTCCTCTAAGATGAAAGAAGTGTCAACCAAGGGATAATGTAAAGCAAGAGAGAGATCATGCCGTTGGTAATGAACCCTCAAAGAGGATTAAACCATTAAGCATGACCTCAATCTCAAGCTTAAAGGATCTTAAGCTTGAAACAACCCTACAAAGCAAATGAAAGAGTGAATCAAAGAAGAAGGTTGCAGAGTTTATAGTATTGAAATGGAATGAAAAACAACACCAAAAGATGCTATCAAGTCAAACAAGAGGTGTCTAGGACCCTAAAACACCAATTTGTGAGGACTATTACACGACAACCATGCAAAGCAAGACTCAAATGAACTAACCAGCCCAAAACAGAGCTAAAGCAGTCTATTTTAGAGCCCAAAACATACTGGACTGGAGCTAAGTTAAGCTAGAAGAACATGCTAACATATAGAGCTAACTAGGCATGCAAACACGACACAAGAAGGGGAGGCTAACCCCTCCAACTTTAGACTTCAAAATCAGTTTTTTGCCACTAAAAAATCTCAGAAATTTAGTGGTTAAAAGGCCCAAAAAAGTTAGTTTCAAAGTGGTGAACAAAGGTACAAAAGCTTTACAAGCAAAAAAGTAAGAAGCGTGAACCACCCCTTAGCTGAAAATGGCCTCAAACCACCACCTTTAGTCCACAAAAACAAAGTTTTTTACGGTTCAAAATCATCCTAAAAAATAGTTGAAAGAGATGGAAAAACAAGTATGCAAAACAATTGTAAAAATGGAGTATTATACCTCTTGAAGCAAGCAACAATTTTAGGCACAAAGTCAAGTCAAAAACACTTTCTATAGCTCCAAGAAGGCTTCCAAGGACCTCAGCTCAAAGGTGATCAAGTTTGATTAAGGAAGTGTATGCAAAAGTGTAGGACTTGTGAGCAATTGTATACAAAATTGCAAGAGAGAGAGAAATCTAGAGAGAGAGAGAGAGAATTTTGCTTTAAAATTTTCTAACCCTCTACAATGGGGGAGAAGGTCCCATATTTATAGAAAAACAAGATTTTGGCTGAGTTATATTAGTCCATACACGTGTATGGTGATTAAACCTACTGTGCCAACAGCTGGAACAACTGTCAAGAAAATATCTGCAAAAAGGCATTAATGGCTGGCCGGCCACCAGTGATGGCCAGCAAGCCACTTGGGTGGCCGGCAGCCACCAAGGGTTGTAAGCTTGAAGATTTTGGTCCAAAACAGGGCACATATTGGATGGGGTTTGAAGGCTCAAAGATAAAGCATTCCGTCGAGGACTTCGGGCAACAAAACGAGCACAAATAGTCACAATCATTGAGTGCACAAACGATGACATCCAAGTCTTAAGGACGGTAAAAAATGGGGTGTCTATAGTTGCCCCTCTTTGACAGAACTCGAAAGTCATGAAATGACGTGAGTGAATGTCAAAGCTCAGAGACGACCAATTTTTGACAAGGCCGGAGACTTGGACGAACAAACAAGTCAAAAACAAATGGTTATGCCCAAAGCCTGCCTACGTATCCCTTTACAAGGAATCAAACTAGCGTAGTTTTGGGGCAAGATGCAAGTGATATGAACGATGCAAGAACACAACTTATAATCATGCAATGAGGCTGTAATGAAACATTTAAATGCAAATGCAATGCAATGAAAATGCCATATTCAACCAAACCGAAACGAAGCATAGCAATCTCAAACATGAAAAGAAGACCACGCGCCATGCGCGAGAAACACAAGTCCAAACTACATTTCATGCAGAGAGGATGTAAGAAAATTATGCAAGCTTAACTACGCATCAGGCAAGAAAGACAAAGAGCGACGTAACCGTCGAGCACACCCGAGGTCTCAACCGAGATCCTAATGTGTTTCATACGGAAGGAGAAAAGGGATGGTGTGATTATCGGGCGCACCCATATGTTTGTAACCGATTGGAAATCCTAACACGTCTCACGCGAGAGGAGGAAGGGATGGTGTGAACACCGGGCGCACCCGAGTATTTCTAATCGAAGGGTTGGCGTGAACACCGAGACGCACCCAAGTGTTTTTAACCAAAGGGTTGGTGTGAACACCGGGACGCACCCGAGTGTTTTTAACCAAAGGGTGGTGTGAAAAATGAGACACTCCCAAATGTTTTTAGCCAAAGGGTGGTGTGAACACTGGGATGCACCCGAGTGTTTTTAACCGAAGGGTTGGTGTGAACACCGGAACGCACCTGAGTGTTTTTAACCGAAGGGTTGGTGTGAACACCGGGACGTACTCGAGTGTTTTTAACCGAAGGGTTCAATCCCAACACATCGCACGCGATAGGAGGATAGGTGGAAAGATTCAAATCGAAGGGCACAAGTGGTCTTGACTGGAACTCCTCTGAATGAACCGTACATACAATATCGTGCATGTGGAGGAATGAGACTTAATAAACGCAATACAATATGAATGCATGTTCAATGCGAGATAAACAATCGAGAAACAATGTTAATGGCATGTTCTGTGCAAGAAACAAAAGCATTAGCATACTCTATATGCGTGATTGATAATAGTAGCATATTCTATGCGTAAAAGCGAATGCACGTTCCATGCATGATTCGAAAACAGATGCAAGATGAGCATGCAATGCCTGTGAGATGCATATCTTTTAACAACATATGTGAAATGCATGTTCTATGCCACAAAGTGAAGTGCATGTTCTATGCAACAACGAAAAAGAAATGCATATTCTATGCAAGATAACAAAACATGATTTGATGAAACAAACTCAAAGGTAACTTCCGATTCACCTCTCGAAAGAATTACAATGTTTTTAAGGGATACACCTCGTCCACATTGACAAGTGACGAACATCGCGCACTAAAAACACAGTTTCGAGCTTCCGCAGAGACATTCTGAACCAAACAATGAACAACCCTTCAATCCTTGAAGACCAAAGACACAAAGCAGCATTAGGACTCCAAGGGAAACCTCAGAACTCTTGCCGGCCACCTGCCGGCTACTAGTGGTCACTGTCGGCCACCCGTGGCAGATTCGGGACAGATTTGGTATTTTGCCTCGGGTCTTTAAGTATAGGGCATGGCACTTCATTTCCACACAATCCCACACCCGAAATTGCTCCTCCTCTCTCTCTAGACACTCCTTCTCTCTAGATCCGCGCTTTCTACGCATTTTCTAACGCCTCACGTGACGTTTATTCACTAAACCCTCTTTGTTTACTCCGTTTTGAACAGATTGAAATTTGATTTTGGTGTTTTTTCTTGGAGTTTCACCTTTTGAGGCTCATTCCCCCAGAGTTTTTCTTGGGTTTTGCACCTTTTCCTAGGCTTTGACTTTTTCCTCCACTTTCTCTCTCTTAGGGTTGACTTTTTCTATGTTTGCCCTTTTTCCTCCCTTTTTTTACCACTTTCTCATCTTCTTTCCAGATAACGGACGACATACCTCATAACAGAGCTCCCCTGGGGATCCCACCTCAGTTGTCTTCAGAGATGGAGGTGGAGCCTGAGGCAATGCTACTACCACTCGGGATTCGACCCTTTGATCCAACGACATACCATCCTCAGACACATGTGCTACCTCCCGGGGGATTAGGCACTTCAGAGCATTTACGCAACGTGCACCAGAGGACCTCTTGCTATGAGAGCCGGACTCCTATTTGTCTTATGGTGCCACCGAGGTACACACTATACGCTCATGTTTACTTCACTATACATTGCATTTCTTGCTTTAACTATGTTCCTTGCTTCAACTGTAATGTTTACACTGCATTTCTTGCCTCTTACTGCCTTTCTTTCCCTAATTACACTCTTGCACTGTATTTCTTACACTGCTTTTTCATCTTATTGTTCTCATATCATGGAATATCATTGTTTTGATCACAAGGGGACTCTCGTGCTATCAGGGGCTATAGAGCCATGTCCGTGAGGGACTAGTATATGGAGCTTCCTGTCGGTGTCTGCCATATCATCGACGAGTCGCTCACTTCTTGGTGCATTAGTGGAGCGATGGTAGGATACCACCAACTTCTTCCATTTCCCTGCTACTAGGGAGATGACGATGACTCTTCATGACTTCGCCATGCTCACAGGCGTAGAAGTAGGGGGTCATTGGATCCCTTATGATATGGACATGGGCGAGTGGCAGGCCACCTGGCTACACCTGCTAGGAGCACGTCCACCACTCTTCCGACCCGGGATGGTACGATATAGCTGGTTCACCGAACATTTACAAAGGAGAGAGCCAGAGACTCCAGAGGCGATCGAGCACTACGCCCGAGGCTTTTTGATGTTCCTTTTCGGTGCCACCTTGTTTGCGAACATGTGGAATACCGTAGGGTTATATCTTCTGAGCGATCTAGGGGACTCATCTCAGGTCTAACTTTATGATTGGGGCGGTGCTGGCCTAGCCACATTATATGGCTATATAAGCTCGACATCCTGCAGGAGGGGAGACAGAGTCGGAGGCTACTGGCGAGCCTGGGAGGTACAGTTTACATTTCTGTTTTACATTTTCTGCCCGCCATTTCTGTGCTTTCTGCTTTGCACTTTCTGAATACTACACACTCCATTCTGCTTTCTACACTTTGCATTCTCTGTATCTGTACTTTATGTATACTAGACATTCTGTTGTCTGCATTATGCATTCGTATTTGTTGTACACTGTATACTTACTGTCTCTGTCTCTTTGTAGCTATGGGTATACGCATGTTTCCCTACCCTTGCTATAGAGCCAGAGGCAGAGATGCCTCATGTTGTGCCATACTCTCACTGGTATGATGGGAGATGCCTGCGAAGGACCCGGGAGACCTTCGCATTCTTCCGTCAGTACTTCGATACAGTGACTACTGCCTAGGTAACTCAAAACTCACAATTATTTTTGCTTTACTCCAACAACTGATGATGACTAACCATATGTATAACCCCTATTTGTGGATCGCTTGGCAGCTTTTGGCGTTGATGCCGGATGAAGTCCGGGACCAGTATGCCAGAGCTCGGGGGGCTTCTCATTTTCGGCTTCTACTTGAGGGCTTGGTTTGCCGAGCTTGGTTTCTAGGTGAGCACTTCATGTGCCAGACCTTAGGTTTTCCCGTGCCAGTAGTTGCCATGCCGTCTCCGGCATCTATGAGGGCCACAGAGAGCCTCTCTTCCCAGGAGATGATTCAGTTCACCAGGGGCCTGGACGTCAACTACTTCCTTGGGGAGGGAGATTATGCGATATTCATCCAGACACACCTTATGCCTCCCCTGAAAAGTGCTCGTGCAGGTAAAGCAGCAGATGCCCCTTCAGCGAGTAGGACCCGGGGGATATGGGCCAAGGCTAGAGGGATTCCTCTCACTGGACAGGCTACTACTTGGCCAGAGATCCCGACCACATTGACATGCTGGAGGTCGACCGGGACTTCGTATCAGATTCTGATTGAGTCAGTAAAGGCCGGGCATAGATACGTCTGAGCTCACGATGCACCTCTAGTATGTACCACATTTTCTCTTGCTCTCAATTTTCCTTCTGATATTTGTTCATTCCGGATACTAATCATACTCAATACATTTATAGGCACCCCCGGGATACATTGAGGGACTGCTTGAGCTAGTAGCCTTATTTGAGAGCATGATTTTGAGGAGGGAGGCACTACTCAGTCTCCATGGCATTCAGGTATTCTTCCACTACTTTTTGCCAGTATTCTAGCATGTTCCACACTGTTGTGCACTGCATTCTAACTGAAGCATTGATACTCATCTCATGGTATGCATTTTTCCCCTTGTCATATCACACTGATATGCTGCACCGACATACTGTAATGCACTTGCACTGTATCTGGCTCATTGCATTCTTCCATTTTTATTATACTGCATTGGCAACTATACTTTGTATCTGATGCGTCAATACTGTATCTTTTTAGGTTCCAACCATATCGAGAGCACCAACGGCAGCAACCGAGCCTATACCATCACCACCTTCTTCAGCAGAAGAGGGGAGGAAGAGACAACCCCTAGTCATGGTCGAGGCTAAAGGAGCCCTTCAGAGCCAATGCTGACTGATGACGATGCCGATACCAGTGGCTCCGAGGAGGCAGTGAGTCTACAGTCTGAGTTCTCTGAGAGTGGAGATGATAATGACTCTAGATCTAAGAGTGAAGGTGATGCTGAGTCGGGCTCTAAGGCAGAGAGTGGCAATGATTCCGGTTGTGGCTCGGCACCTGAGTTAGATAGCAGTGCTGACGGAGACAGCTCTGAGTCCCCGTCCAGGAAGAGGACGAAGAGGGCCTCTCCAGCCTGAGATGACTGACGCTGATTTTCTTGTATTTTTGCGTAGTTTCTTTTGTTAGTAGTGTTAGCACTTCGTACAGCTTCAGACAGGCTTTATTTGCTTTAAAAACTTGTATTGCACTTTTGTGAAAAAAACAACCATGATCGGAATGAAAACCAGTTGTTCTTTGAAAAAATGTTGTATTTTGTATCATGAGCACCACTTAGCACGGAATGGAGATTGAGTTTGATACTGAAAACCGAATACTTGTATTGTCACAACAGTCTTAATCAGGTAATGAACCAACCAACAACTAAAATTCTAAACACAACATACAACTCGATAATCGAAGTAGCAACAACTCGATAGGCAAAACAACAAAACAAGTCGATAAAGAAAACAAAACAAAACAACTTGAATACAACTCAACAAACCTGCTAAAACTAAAAGGACTTAAAACAAGACCTTAAAATGCATAAAGAACAGAACAAAACACATGTTTTCAACATTCTCAGCACATAGGTGGACAACAGAACACACAAGATAGTTGTCGGCCATTTAGAGAGCTTGATGGGCCACATGCCGGCCATGGATGGAATGTGCCGGCCACCAGCAGTGGCCTGCCAGCCACAAGAGTGGCTTGCCGGCCACTAATGTGCAAAACCTCCAGATTGTTGATAGCTGGCTTCCACTAACTACCTTATCTTCTACAAAAGCTTGGATCTCGTAGTTTTTTCATTTCAGCTGCAAATTCTTCACAAATGGAGCCATTTCTTGCCAAAAAACTCTCGAATTGGATTGCAGCTTTGGATGGCTCAGAAAAAGGTGAATTTTTGGGGTTTTGGCATAAATGCACTATTTTCGCTGAGCGTTCTCCACTTTGTTTTTTCATTCCTTCATCCCGCGACTAAGTGTTGGAACCCAATTACACATGTCTTCAGCTCCGGGGGACAAGAGATATGCTTGGCAATCGACGAATTTCAAGCGTTAATGGAGTCCGGGCTCGATGAGGAAATCTTACCTCAACCCCATTTTGATCACATCCAAGCTTTGGGACGAATGTGTAGGCTTACTCTACACGAGGCCTGATCCTTGGTTCACAATGGAGAGTTGGGTATTCCCAGTGTGATCCATCGATCCTCTATCGTTGGCAACCACAACGATCATCTTTGGCGGGGTTTTCGGTAACACGCCTTTGTTTGTGCATGTAAGCTCATTTCCTACTTGCCCCTGATTTTGTCGGATCTAGCATTTGGCTAATTGAAGTGGCCGAAGGGTTGAAAGAGAGAAAGAATTGCATTGGCTTGGTATTGGCTGAGACTTTGATGGGCTTAGATGCCTTCCATCGACGAGAGACCACAAAATTCACGGGGAGTCCGCTACTTCTGTAGGTAATGTTTCCCACCCTTTCTAATATGTGTTTGTCATCACTCAACACACAAGCTCTATTTTTCTCTCAAAGCCCTTTTCTCACTTTTCTCTCAACATATATCTATCTATTCTTTATTTCTCTTTTCTTTAATCCCTCCCCAGATATAGCTTATGGACAAGCTGAAGGTAATGGACTCTTGCCCTTCATACTCAACCCGAGCATACTTTTTCCGCCAATAGCTAGTGAATTTCCCGAATGAGGGATGGTGGTGCCATTGGATGTGCAACAAATTTGCTGCCAACATTACTTAGCGTTGCCCCTGGCTTAATCTGATCGAAATGAGCTAAAGCATGGCTCGGCAACCTGGCATTCAGTTGATTAGCTTGACACACTATGTATTCTACTTTCTGTTCTGGTTCAGGTGTCAATTTCGACATGATTAGACTTGCCTAGAGGAGGGTGTAGAATACCCGGTTTCATTCCCAATCCGAGGTTCACATTTCGCTAGGTACCTCACTGCTTAGAGGACGAGAGAACTTCTGGCTCCTACCTCAAGTTTCAGTTACGCACTTTCTGGCAATTGCTTGACTTGGCTCGAAGACAAGGCGTAATCCAGGCCCACTTTAGCATCCGAAGCTTCCACAAGCACGAGCCGGGGGACGCTGGAACACTTGACTCATCTATGCCCCTAATTTATTGCTTTGATCTTACTTTTCAAGTTTTATGAATATAATAAAAGCAACTTTGATTTGTATCGAGAGTCGGAGAACTTTGTATTGAAATCAATGAAATTAAAGTTGTGAGCACTGGAAGTTTTTCCTTTTGGTCCAAAAATGGTCTAAGTTGTAAAAGGTAAATTTTGAGCAAAAGTCAACTTTGATCAAAACTTTTCAAAACCATTTTCGATAAGGAACACAACTTGACACGCACAAAATCTATCCTCGAGATATACAACCTCGAATCCAAAAGTCACAAATTGCCCTTGACTGAATAACACTGCTTAGTACTATAACCAGTTCTTCTCTCAGAGTAAAGATCACAACCGAGCTTTCAAATAAAGAAGAGACAAACATGACCTGATCAGACACATGGACAGTTGAGTTGGAGGTGTTTACGGTCGGACATCAAGATGAAGTTGCCTACGTATCTCGAAAATGGAAATCAGGACTTACGTAGTACGGTTCGGGTTCACTCAAGTATTAACGCTCTCTTTTTGCGCTCTAACTTTCACTAAGGCCGCCCTTTAGGGTTTTTCAACCTTGCGAGCTCAATTTTTCTTTTTTTCTACTTTTTTTATGCTCTAACTTTTGCCTAGGTCCCCTTTTTGAGCTTTCGGCCTAGCGAGCCTCTCAAGGGCCATATTTCTTCAACTTGTCCATGTTGATCAGTTGGGAAAATTCTAGGCCATCCAGGTCCATAAGAATAACAGCTCCACCCGACTAGATAGTTTTGATAATGTAAGCGCCAGTCCAATTGGGTCTGAACTTGCCCCTAGGGTCATAGATGGGAGCTCGATTTTCTTTCAGCACCAAATCCCCTTCCTTGAGATTCCGGGGACTTAACCTTCTTTTTAAAAGCCCTGGCAATCTTGCATTGATAACCCTGAACATGGTACAATGCTTTCAGCCTTCTCTCATCAAACAGCATCAGTTCTTTGAACTTGCTTTGTTGTCAGTCCGCCTCGGCTATCCGACACTCAACCATAACTCACAGCGACGGAACTTCTATTTTGATCGGCAGAATAGCTTCCATCCCATAAACAAGGTAGTACGGAGTTGCCCCAGAGTGCAAACTAAAATTTCTTTGGCCAGTCCTTGTAGTTCTCAACCATCTTCTGCAGAATATGCTTAATATTCTTGTTGGCAGCCTCAACAGCTCTGTCGGTTTGTGGCCGGTATGTAGATGACTTATGGAAAGCCACATTATATTTCTCCAACAAGTCTATCACTTCTTTCTTGAAATAGGAGCCATTATCTGAAATGATCTTATTTAGGACTCCATATCGGCAAATGATGTTGTTTCGAATGAACTTAGCCACATGCGTTGCTTTCAACACTACGTAGGACTGAGCTTCCATCCACTTTGTGAAGTAATCAATTGCCCCCAGAATGTATTCACGCCCATTTGACCCTTTCGGTGTGATTGTGCCGATAACATTGCTTCCACAGACCGAGAAAGGCCATGGTAAAGTCATGTTATACAGCTTCGACGACGAGATGTTCATGCGATTTGCATGAATTTGGCAATTGTGGCATCTCCGAACAAAACCAATACAATCGTCCTCCATAGTAGACCAGTAATAACCTTGCCTAAGAATCTTCTGAGCTAACATTACTCCATTCATGTGCGCTCTGCACTCTCCCTCATGGATGGCCTCCATTAGGCGCTTTGATTCTTCTGCGTCAGCACACAACTTGTGCATTCCCAGATTACCCCTCTTGTACAGTTTACCTTCGCAGATGATAAAGTGAGCGGCCATCCACTGTATTGCCCTCTTATCTTTGGCATTTGCCCCTGGTGGATAAACCTCCTTCTCCAAGAAGTTCCAGATATCATAAAACCAAGGGTTTTGATCTTGCACTTCATCTATTGCAGCGATAGTCTCGTAGGCCATTATATACCTCTGCTCAATGATGATCAGACGCATTCGAACTTCAAGCGGAATGTCTATCATAAAAGATAGAGTTGATAAGGCATCATCGAACCTGTTGTTCTCTCTTAGAAGATGTGTGAAAGTCAGCTTCTCAAACCTAGGAATCAGAACATCCAAGGTCTGGTGATAGAACTTCATCTTTTCTTCTTTAACCTTCCAGTCTCCTTTTGCTTGAGACAAAACCAGGTTCGAGTCCCCAATGACATCCAACCTTTTTGCCCCTAGTTCCAGGGTGGCTTCCAAACTAGCAATACATGCCTCGTATTCTGCTTCGTTACTGGATACCTTGAACTGGAGTTTGAAGGCTACGGGCATATGGGAATTGTCAGGTGCTATCAGCAACACACCTATCCCATAACCGTATTGATTAGACGCTCCGTCAAAGTACATTGTCCAAATCACTTTCTCGACTTGCAGAATAGCTTCATCTGGGAACATGTATTCTACCGCTTCATCCCCTTCCACTGGGTGATCTGTCAGGAACTTCGTTACCACTCTCCCTTTGACAGACTTGTGAGTAACATACTTCAAATCAAATTCAGAAAGGAGAAGCAACCAACGGGCTAGCCTACCCGTGAGCGTTGGTTTCTCAAAGAGATATTTGGTGGGATCTAATCTTGAAACCAGAATTACAGAGTGAGCTAACAAGTAGTGCTTCAACTTCCTGGTAGCCCATACCAGGGCTAAGCAAGCTTTTTCCAGCAGCGTATAGCGGGTCTCATATTCCAGCATTTTCTTGCTCAGGTAATAGATGGCTTTCCCTACTCTATCCTTAGATTCCTAAGCGAGCATGCATCCCATCGTTGTGTCTGTTACTGACAGATACAAAATCAAGGGCTTCCCCAACTCTGGCGGTGACAACACAGGGGGATTATGAAGATACTACTTGATCTGCACAAAAGTGAATTGATATCGATCATCCCATCGAAACTTTTTTTCTTTCTTCAGAAGAACAAATAGTGGTTCACAAGTCAAGGTTAATTTATAAATAAACTGTCTTCTGAATTGCATTTTACCCAGAAAGCCTCGCATATCCTTTTCAATCCTTGGTGGTGTCATTTCTAGGATGACCTTGATTTTGGAAGGATCTACCTCGATGCCTCTCTGTGTGATCAAGAAACCTAGTATTTTCTTTGTTGTTACCCCGAAAGTACACTTCTATGGATTCAACCTCAGTTTGTATTCACTGACCCGTTGAAAGAATTTCCTCAAGACGGTGTAGTGGCCCTCTCTTTCTTTGGACTTGACAATCATGTCGTCCACATACACCTCGACCTCTTTATGGATCATATCATGCAAAATTGTGGTTGTAGCCCTTTGATAAGTAGCCTCGGCATTCTTCTGCCCACACGACATTACTCTGTAGCAGCAGGTTCCCAACAGCGTAGTAAAGACAGTTTTCTCTCTATCCTCGAGCGCCATCAGAATCCAGTTTTACCCGAAAAATCCATCCATGATGGAGAGCAATGCATGATCCGCGGTGAAGTTCACTAATTCATCAATGTGCCGTAGAGGAAAATCGTCCTTCGAACTGGCTCTATTCAGATCTCTGAAATCCACACACACCTGAATTCTGCCATCTTTCTTTGGCACTAGGACAATGTTGGCCAACCAAGTCAGATACTCAGATACTAACAAGAATCCTATGTCTATCTACTTGGTGACCTCCTTCTTAATCTTCAAAGACCAAACCGGGCGTATTCTCCGCAACTTCTGTTTGATGGGTTGGCCTCGGGGTCAAAAGAGATCCGATGTTGTACAATCTCAGGATCGATTCCAGGCATTTGTTCGTAGGACCACACGAAAACATCTTTGAAATCTTTTAATAAAGCGACTAAGCGTTCGTGTTCCTCCGAAGACAACATAGACCCGATCTGGACCAGACTCAAATCCTTCTCAGTACCCACATTAAAAGCAATGATTTCATCAGTGAAGGGTTTTGCAAACCTCTCATCTTCTTGATCAATAAAATTTGTCAAAACTAGAGGAATTCCTTCATCGTTGTTTTCATCAAAATTTTGAAAATCGTGATCAATGCAACAAACAAGAGGCATAGAGAAATAATCAGAATCTACCGTGGCATTCTCATTCACAAGGTCAAGCTGATCTAGTTCCGCAGTTACAACCGCCTCAAAGGGAAAAAAAAAAGACGACCTGGACAAAACCTCGGCATCCGGGTTATCAACCCCAAGAATATCGGACCAAGACTCAGAATAACCGGAATCTGATTCTGACTCCACAGACTCTGTGGAATCAGATTCTGGTTCCCTACTCGACTCAGACCCGCTAGATAGGTAGCCCTCCTCCAGCTGCCAAACCAGGGATGGTGCGTCAGATGCATCCAAAATACTACTAAAAAGGTTCACACCCGGTTGGTCCCCGATCATGAAAACGATTAGGTTATCCCTTAAGCTCTTTGAGTTGATCGGAGGATCCGAAAGGAGACATGCCGTTGTTGTTCCTATCTCAAGCTCGTTACTGTTGGAATTACTTTCTGTGCTCTTTGCAGCTTCAGTAGTTGGTTTAGTCTGTTCCTCTATTTTAATGTCTTATAGCTGCAAGTCAAAGAAAATCTCAAAGCCAGGAACTCGCTGCCTCTTAGAGTTGAACCAGGGTTTGGGGAAACCACAGAATGGGAAGTCTTCACCCTCTCGAACAAAATGACCATTCAGGGTTCCCCGGATAGGTTAGTGCACAAGCTCATAACGCTTCCTGGTCTGCTTAGCCTTGGCTCTTCCTGTTATCTCTTTCTGCTATCTCTTTCTCTTTCCTCACCCAATCCTCTTTGGTGGGTGCCTAGCTAAGACCAAAGGCATGCGGGTTATGTGGCACATCGGGCAATGTAGTAACGCCCTTCCGGCCAATTCTTCCTAATCCCATTCCGGGCATGTGTTGTAGCTTGTTCATGAGGTATACAGATTGGGCGCTAACATACAAACCCTCATCAACAGCCAGGATATTCTGAACTACTCGGTCCTCAGCCAAGGTAAACTCCGAAAGGAAAACATCCTCTTCGCCATGCACAATCTCCAGCATAGGTGTAGTGACCTCTAGCGGAGGATGTATAGATGAATTCTCGAAGACTATGGCCACCCATTTTCTATGGGGGCACTTCAGGATTTGGTGGAGGGTGGAAGAGATAGCTTTCACATGGTGCAACTAGGGTTGTCCAAGTAGTAAGTTGAAAGTGACTGGAACATCCAGGACATGGAACTCGATGTCCTGTTGAGTTAAGCCAACCTGTACTCTGATCTGCACTGTTCCCATCACCTCTCTACTTGTATTGTCATACGCCCGGATCACCTGAGCTGTAGAAATGAAATCGGCCAGTTTTAGGCCAATAGCATAAACCGTGCGACAAGGAAAAACGTTAATTATTGAGCCGGTATTGACCAATACCACTGGTATCTACTTTTCTCGACACTCTACTGATATGTATAGAGGCTTGTTGTGTCCAGAGCCTTCTGGCGGCAATTTCTTGTCTGAAAAGGTCAAACTTGGTGCAACGCCTCCCAAGAAGACTAATCCCACCAGTTGTTCCGAGGTGGTGTCGATGGACAACTTAGCTTTATCCATCGCCGATAGTACGACCTGTCTGTGCACTCACGAAGCCATAAGCAGACTCTAGATAGATATATTAGCTTGAATCTTCTTCAATTGTTTCAACACAACCTCTTCCTCTAACTGTTTTTTTTTTTTTTCTGTTTCTCAGCTTCTTTATCCTTCCCGGATGCCTCGGGTTGGTCCAAATGTGGGGGCTTGAAGTACCGCCCACTTCTAGTCATGTGGTCCACCTCTTTAGAATACCAAGTGTTGTCTGGAAGGTTTTCACCCCAATCCTTGTTAGTGTGGGCAAGATGCTGATCATCATCTTCCCACCATATTCCTTCGGCAATCGATAAGCAATTGTCCAGTTCCGTTCTAAACATTCCTTCATCAGAAGTATCCGCCGCAAGGCATTAAGCTATTCCAGCCTTTTGGTTCCCTTGATCCCTTTCTTGCACAAACTGCTTTAATGCGGCTTCCTGTTCAGTGTCTGCCATGCTCACGGTGCCTAGTTCTCGAGCAAAATTCTTAGTATTAGGACTCTGCCGCAATTTCCCGTTGTCTTTGGCCATTCCGGCCACTGTAGTTACTCTTGGTTCCTTTTCTTCAAGTCTTGGTTCAATTTCTTATTCTCGGTCAAGTTCATCACTAAGCCACTCAGAGTTATCCGTCGATCCGTTCAGATCAAACCAATCAATATGCACGTTCCCTCTTGCTCGTCAAAGAACTTTAAATTGTCTATGTCCTCCCCCAGGTTAGCTATATCATCTAATCCTTGACTTGGCCCATCTTCTCAAACTACACTGACTTCCATCCAAGTCGGCAACACCACTTCTGGCTTTGCTTGATTGATTGGCACAATATAGTAGTATGGGTTGTACATTCATTTAGATAAGTTCTTAGAGCCCTTGGGCAATGGACTGACGTTCTCCACCAAGGCTGACCTCCTTCTATCTTCCACGGTCACCACCACTGGTTTGGGTTGGAGTGTAGACGTGTTCATCATCCACAAGTCCGTGCTCTTAGGGATGAACAACGCCGGCTTAGGTAGGTAGGAAGGAGTGATGTATATACTGGGGTCATAACGGACGGCCAGCGCGTGGATGAGGTTTATATGCCGGGGTGGAGGGAGTTGGCTATGTGGTGGGAGAGGATTTGTAGTGACGTTGGGTTTTTGGGGAGGTGCTATCACCTTATTGTCAGTGAGACCTTGAATCTCATGACGCAACCTATAACATTGATCAGTGTCATGACCGTGCTACTGTAGACGTGCCCGTACGTCCCGGAAAAATCTCGTTTTGTTTAATGGGCTTCACTACAGTTCGGGAAACTGTGGACGCGCCCGAACGTCTCGGGAAAATCTCGTTTTGTTCATTTGGGCTCACTACAGTTCGGACTCAAATGTCACGGTTCTGAATCTAATCCCGTAAAGTGCAATGCAAGACCAATAAATCACCAAAGTATCCAAATCCGGCAAATTGTTTGGGAAAAATGATTTTCGTAAAGAAGTGCCAAACATGGACTGCTTTGCCAGATACAGAGTCGCCACCTAAATATTTTATTTTGGGAGAATTTAGGAAACCCTAATTCATGTCTAAGGCCACGTGTCCGTCATCACCAAAGTTGCCTCGGCTCAAGAACTTGGGTACGAGAGGGGAAGGTCATGCAATGAGCACCTCGCTCGCCCGATCAAAGATCAGCCACTACTAAACATGATATCTTATTTTTGAAAACACATACGCTCTTATTCCGGCTATTAACCTAGAATTACTATGTGATGCGCACAGCATACAAGTATAGACTGGATCGCCTAAGTTGGAACAAAACATCTCATGTTTGTTTTTGAAAGCGGTTTGCTACTCGCAAGTACGCTAAAATGTGGATTTTGCAACCCTCAAGTGGGCTTAGAAAATATGGTGATTTACCACTCTCAAGTGGGCTTGAAAAGTCGCAATCAATGAATCATTCCAATTCAAGTGATCCAACCTTCACCCACAAGCATTCAGGCAATAGTATCACATAAGCAGTTAGCCTCATGGCAAGCATGCTATCATGGCAGTCACTCATACACATGCAAGGATGCTAAAGCATAAACACTTACCGAGTACTCCGAGCCAAAACAAAAGCTATGTTAGAAATCAATGCATGATCCTAGTTCACGTTTAAGATGGCTAATGCAACACATACAAAATGCAACTAAGATAGGCTCGACTATTCTAAGATGGCATATGAGATGCTACAGATAACACGCATTCAACTTGGAATTGAAATACGATGCAGTTAGTATGATGCGTCGAGCCTGGTGCATGCAAAACAGATGAATGGATGCAAACATGGGAGCATAACGATGCTAATTGAAACATGCCCTAAAAGTGACCATCGTGAGCAGGTAAATAAAAAAGGAGAAAGAAGTGGGGGTTAGAAGACATGCATCACACACACGCACACTTATTACAAAATTTTCCCTCTCGACGGATGGCCCGAATAAATAATACAGAACCACCTAGCTAATCTAAGCTAATCTAATTAAACTAGTTATTACACGACGAAATGAATAACAAGTTACAACTACTTATTACACAACATTAACTAAGTAAGCAATCTAAATGAGGATGCAAACTAAATGAATGTGGGTTGCCCCAGCCCTGCTTTGAATGACAAAGGATGCATGCATGCTTGAATTGCCTTGTTCAGAAATCCCTCGCGACGCCCCCACTTGCCTCTGTTTGCAATTGACCTCAGAACCCTGCCAAAGCTCCAGAAGGTTGAAACTCCACCCTGGGAATCTGTGGGAAGCCTGCTGACCAGCTATTGGCCTTGGAGACCACCTGCCGACCACTTTTGTGGTGAAAAATCAGAAAAAGTGGTCGGCCAGCCACTAAATCTGGTTGGCCGACCAGTTTCTGCCCCTGGTTTCTGGTTTTCTGCAACAGAAGGCAAGAGAGAAAGATGGCAAAGTATTCGCAACACATGTGTGCACGACCACTCTCCCCATCATTCCATCAGCTCAAGGGAGTGTAGTCCTTGACCCTCGGGCCACTAATCACGCATCTCGATGCAGGATGGCCGATGAGTCGAATTGCACGACTCAATGTGAAATAAATGCACATACAAGCACCTAACGCCAACAAACTCTGTCATGGGTAGTCAAGAGTGTCGGCGAGCGGGAATCGATGCACGTTTCATCATTTCAAGCATGAAACGTCCCTCGTTCCCCTTGTTTGGACTAACCCCTATTCCAAACACAATCCAACAAACAAGGCATGCACCAATGCAACTCTAGCATGCAATCCCAATGCAATGCAACTAAGTCATGCAAACATGCAATGGATGGCATGCAAACATGCAACTAGCATACACAATGCTATGAACTAACAATGGCATACTCAATGCACATGACACTTAGCATACACAATGCACATAGAAACTAACATACACAATGAGATGAACAAGGCATGCATAATATAATGATCAATCATGAGACAACATGGCATACTCAATGCTATGAACTACAATGGCATTCTCAATGCAAAATGGACTTAAAACCAAAAATGGATGGGCCTCAGCCACACCCAAATCAGTGGCCAATAGATGATGGAAATAAGGCATCAAAACACATACGATCATGCACAATGCAACGGCCCCAAGTCTAAGGCACAAAACACAACTTTCCAAACGCATTGAAAGGATGAAATATGGAGTGCAATTCAGCTCTGAAATGGCATACAAAATGACTTCGAATTATGCAAACAACTCATGTAATGCATGTTGAATGGCTCAAGCATCGAATCTAGTGGTGTGTATTACACTATAGGCATGCAAGGCAATGCTCAAATGGCCAAACCAACTCCAAACAGACCCTATGCAGGCCCAAAGCAGTAGCAAAATGAGTTGGAATGATGGCTTGAAAGGCACAAAAATGAAGCTCATGCAATGGCTCACAAAATAGGGTATAAAAGCACAACTCTCAAGGGCACTTAAAGAGTGGAAAAAATGAAAGTATGACAGCCCTATATGCTCTGAAATATCATGCTCAATGATGCCAAAACATGAAAATACCTCAAGTTAAGCATGCAAGGGACTTCAGAACTTGAAGCTAGTCAAGGCTATTACACTACAAGCATGTATGGCAAGCATCTTTCGACCAAGAGGCCTCAAAACAGAGCTAAGGTAGCCCAAAAGATGAACAAAACCAGGTTGGAGCATGGCCAAAATATGCTAGAATACAGGGCCAAAACATCATGCATTTTAAGCTAGTAAACATGATTTACACTACAAGCATATGAAGCATGTGAGAGGCTACCAAACCATCCAAAAACAGAGTCATGGCATGCCAAATGATGACCGAAAACCCACTGAAATATGACAAATACATGCAAGAATGACATGCTACTTTGATAAGCTACAAGAGGGATTACTCTACACATGCAAGAGGCAAACCCAAGGTGACCAAACCAGCCATAGACAGAGTCTAGACAGGCCCTAAAAGTCAGCAAAAAGTCCCTGAACCGAGCCTTGAAAGTATGGAAGCATATGCTCCTTTGATAGGCCAAAAATGCACGCAAACAAGACCAAAAGAGAGAGGGTCACCCCTCTCTGATTTAGGGCCTCAAAACCACATGCCAACCACTGAAAATCCACTGGATTTCAGTGGCTAAAAGGCCATGCAAAGATTAACTCAAAGGCCTTATGGCATGGCACAAAACAAGGCCAAATGAGGCATGCAAGAGGGTAGAAGACCCTCAACACCAAAAGAGCCTGAAACAAACATCAAAAACACTTAAATATGAAGCCTTTTTTTAGTTGAAAAAAAAAGCTCAAATAAGCATGCAAGTATGGCTAAGAGAGTGACCAAGACAAAGCTTAAAAGGGAGAAAAAGAGGTTACCCTTGAAGCTCAGCACAACCAGCAAGTTTCTCAGCCAAAAACCAGCTTTTTAACCTCCAAAAATATCCTCTAGGAACCTCAGTTCAATGGTAAGGATGCATGGTTAAGAGTTGAGGTGTTAAAGTGATGAACAACCCACTCTTTTGGTCCAAAATATAGAGATATAGGGGGAAGTATATACTTGAACCTTAGGAAATTTTCAGAACCTCAACCAAGAAGAGGGAGGCCCTCTCTTATAGAAAAACAAAGGGTTCAAGCTTCTTAGAGAAGCTAAACTTGGATGCAATCCCTTCGTACACGTGCATGAAGGATACAGTCTGTGTCCTCTAGCTGGCACAACTGGCATCCATTCAGTCAGACAAAATAGGAGGAAACCTCCCGACCAGAAAAGGTGGTCGCCCTGCTACTTTTAGTGGTAGGCCGACCACCCAAAATGGTTTTCCAAAAAAAAAAAGTGATCGGCCAGGGTAATTGGTGGTCTCCACACTGAAAGCAAGCCAATGGTGGGGTGGGAAACCAGAAAATGTGGCTCAAAGACCAAGAAAACCAGTTTCCCGACCAGAAAACCGGCTGGCGGGGAGAAAAGTGGTTTCCAAGGAGAAAGCTGGTCTCCCACCCTTGTACCACCTTCCAAACAAGGAAAACAAGGTTCGTGCCAAGAACGAAACAACACGGATGCCAAACGAGTGTTCGGAAGGCAAGACGCGCGGCTGGGGGCCTCGAAAACTGGCTGTTGAGCACAAAAAGTGGCGTATGACCACAAAAGTGGTCTCTCGGACCACAGTGTCCCTCTAAATAGAGGAAACAAGGTGTGTTCCAAAAAACGTGCCAAACAGAGAATGTTAAGCGGTCCTGAACCGAGGCGCACGACCGACGGCTCCGAAAATCAGAAACTAGTCTCCAAACGGGAACAGTGGCCTATGACCACTGAGAGATGGTCTACAAGACCTCTCCCTCCCTTCGGAAAGAGAAAACAAGACTTGGTCCACGAACCGAGTGAAAGAACAAAGGGTCCCCAGATTCAGAGGCGGGGCTCTCAGCCAAGAACTCCGAAACCTCGAAACGAGCACAACATGCGCAATCACCGAGTGCTCAATCGATAACGTCTGAGTCTTAAGGTCGGTCAAAAATAGGGTGTCTACAGTTGCCTCTCTTTGACAGAACTCGAAAGTCATAAGTGACGGGAGTGAATGTTAAAGCCTAGAGATGGCCCATTTTTGACAAGGTCCAAGACTTGGACAAACAGGCGAGCTAAACAAAGAGATGTGCCCGCAGGCAGGGGCAAAATGCAAAAGACATGCACGAGGCCGAACATAACTTATGATCATGCAAAGAAAATTATAATGAAGCAATTATACACAATAAATGCAATAGTTTTAAGCAAGTAAATAACAACCAAACTACATTACATGCAGAAAGGATGTAAGAAGATTATGCAATCTTAGCGGGCATGTGCGATAGATACACAAAAGTGAACGAAGTGTGATAGATACATAGAGTGAGTAAGTATGTGCGATAGATACACAAAGCGAGTGTAGTGATAGATATACTAAAGTGAACGTGTGATGGATACATGAAGCAAACGAAGTGTGATAGATATGCTAAGCAAACGTGTGATAGATACACAAAGTGGACATCTGATGGATACACAAAGCGAGCGTGTGATAGATGCACAAAGTAAACGTGTGATAGATACACAATGTGAGTGTGTGATAGATGCACAAAGGGTGAACACAAAGTGTGGCAGATGCACTTAGTGAACAAAGTGTGATGGATACACAAAAGGTGAACACAAAGTGTGATAGACGCACTTAGTAAACAAGTATGATAGATACACTAAAGGTGAACACGAAGTGTGATAGATACACTAAGTGAACAAGTGTAATGGATACACAAAAGGTGAACACAAAGTGTGATAGATGCACTAAGTGAACAAGTATGATAGATACACTAAAGGTGAACACAAAATGTGATAGATGCACTTAGTGAACAAAGTGTGATGGATACACAAAAGGTGAATACAAAATGTGATAGATGCGCTTAGTGAACAAAGTGTGATGGACACACAAAAGGTGAACACAAAGTGTGATAGATGCACTTAGTGAACAAAGTGTGAAGGATACACAAAAGGTGAACACAAAATGTGATAGATGCACTTAGTGAACAAAGTATGATAGATACACTTAAGGTGAACACGAAGTGTGATAGATGCACTAAGTGAACAAGTGTGATGGATACACAAAAGTAAATGAAGTGTGATGGATACACTAAGGTGAATGACCTTAAATGGAACTTCTCTGAATGAACCGTACATACAACATCGCTTGGTTGCGCCAGTTTCAAATGAACCGTACATACAATATCGTGCATGAATGACAAAGAAACTTGATAGGTACAATGCAATACAATGCAAGATGTTTAAGGAATGCAATAAACAAACCTAGCGGCGCTTTAGAAAGCACCTCATGGGGTGAGTGGCGATGAACTGCTCTACTCTGACGGGGATCTCCCCTCATGCTCTTCGAACACTTACCTTCAACTTACAGTACAAAGGCTCTGAAATACTGACAAGGGTTCTTCACGTAGAACACTTTGGGTGCTGCCTTTCTTCCTGATCATATTCACAACTTTCCCTATTTTCCAACGGCGTGACAGACTAGGTTGGTTCAGTATCCAGAATTGAGGTGCATACACGCTATCTCAACCTATGGGGCTTCCATACAGATTTCAAGCTGAGGACACGCCTTTAGGTATTTAAACTAGACTTTAGTCTCGGAAATCCCAAACCTTTGTGTTCTAGGCAACAGCCATTCGAACTCTAGTTTCCACCGTCGCAGTTGGTCTCCTAGGAACTCATTCAAAACGCTGCCAAGATGCCTCTGGCGGGGAATGGTACTCAGGGAGAGCACTTCTGATTGCCATTCTGGCTTTGAAACAGTCAATGCAGTATTCTGTTCACTCTGAACACACAACTCATACGCACACTGCTCATTCTGAATACATAGCTCATAACACAGTACTCGGTTTATTTGTTACACAACTCACACATCAACTGCTCATTCTGAATACACAACTCATACCACAATACTCGGTTTATTCGGCACATAACTCACACATCAAACTGCTCATTCTGCACACAGCTCATACCACAGTACTCAGTTTATTCGGCACACAGCCCACACATCACACTGCTTATTCTGAACACACAGCTCATACCACAGTACTCAATTCATTTTGTACACACGGGATGCAAAGACGGAACTGGCAGGAGTCGAAACAAACTCAAATGTTCCAAAATTTCCCTCTCTTCTTTTGCTTCGCAGCCCGGAACCCATGTAGCTTCAGTTAGGTCCTAGTTCTACTGCTCTAACACGACCTGGGTTGAACCCTGCGGTTTTACGAAAGAACAAATCCTGTTTTGCACAAATGTAGAGAATGGCACAGCACTCTGAGCACAAAACAAATCATTTTGAAATTTAAGAAATGAGTTCTTAACTGGGCATTGAGCCCACGACTGACCACAGTACAAACGACTCAACAACAGAAAACAAAAAGTAAACAACCTAAACACATCGAGAAACACTCGAAACGACTCAAAACAAGAATCGAGACAAAACAAAGGGCACGACACTCAGACGTACACAAGGAGCCTGTTTCTCTAGGTATTGTTTCCCAACCTTTCTCATTTGTGATTCTCACATCACTCGGCCCTCAGGCTCTGTTTTTCTGAAAAAGCCCTTTTCTCACTTTTTCTCTCAGCGCATATCTCTCTATTCTTCAATCTTTCATTTTTTTATCCCTCCCATTGGTGGTTGATGGATAAATAGGAAGTTGTGGGTTCGTGCCCCTAGCATTCTGCTAGATTCTCATTCTTCTACGCACATCTAGTGAGTTTTCCTACAGAGGGGTCGCACTACGGCTGGGCGCGTAGCAAATCTGCAGGTGACATCGGTTGACGATGTTTTGCTGGGGAGTTTGGACGTGATTAGATCTGTCCAGACGAGAGTGTGGAATGTCTTGATCCATTCCAATTTGTGCTTCGCACTTGGCTTGATACCTTGTTGCTCGGAGGATGAGATAGATTTCGGCATTTTGCTGTTAGTTTCAATTGTGCGCTTTCTAGCAGGTAGAGTGCCCTTTCTGGCAAGTAGAGTGCCTTTTTCTGGCAAGTATGTTGATAATGGGGAAAAGACAGAACACCTGACTCAACTATGCCCCTAGTTCATCGTTTTGACCATTTTTTTTTTTTTGTTTTGGTTTTCCACTAAAACAATTTTGACTAATATGAGAATTAGATTAACATACTTGCTCGATTTTCTGATTTAAAATCATGAAAGTTAGGTTATGAACACTGAAAATTTTCCTTTTTGGGTCCAAGAAAATGGTCCAGTTTTGGAAAAATGGAATAATTTTCGAGAGAATTAGTCAACCTCAGTAAAAATTCTCAAAAACTATTTTTGTAAATGGCCACTGCTTGACCAACGTAGAATTGACTCTTGAGATGCACAACCTCAGATCCAAAAACAATGGAAAATTGCCCCTTGTCTGAAGGACACTGCACGACAACAGAAAGTTGCCCCTTGTTTGAATAGCACCGCAGCACACTGTATGGCAATGGAAAGCTGCCCATTGTTTGAATAGTACCACAGTGCACTGTAACCAGTTCTCATGGTGAAGGTCACAACCGAACTATTGGATACGGAGAAGACCAAGATGACCCGTTCAATCTCATAGACAAGACAGTTGAATTTGAAGTGTTTTATGGTTGGACTTCAGAATGAAGTTGCCTACGTATCCCAAACATGAGAATCAAGCCTTACGTAGTTCGGGGTTAAGGTACACTCGTGTATTAACCTCTTCTTTTGCGCTCTAACTTTTGCCAAGGCCGCCCTTCCAGGTTTTCAACCTTGCGAGCTATGTTTTTCTTTTTCTTTCCATTTCTTTTCTTTTCTTTTTTTTCATCTTTTCCTTTCATTTTCTTCATTTTTCTTCTTTTTCTTTTTTTTTTCATTTTTTGCATTTTTCTTTTTTTTTATTCTTTTTCTTTTTTTTCTTGCTCTAACTTTTGCTTGGGTCGCCCTTCCGGGTTTTCGGCCCAGCGAGCCTCTCAAGGGTAAAAGTGTAGCTTTGTTCATGTCAAATGGTTTTGAGATCCTGAAGTCATCTGAATCCAGGAGAATGGCTGTTGTTCGTTGACGATGCAGGAGTCCATCCAATGGGGGGTTGAATTTGCCCCTAGTGTTGTGGATAGGAACTCGGTTATCCTTCAGTAATACTTTCTTCTTTCCTCCCCTTTGGGATTTGGCATTCTTGCTGATCTTTGTTAGCTTGAGAAACATCCTAATTTTTTTGACTCTTTGAGCACCTTTGGCATTTTTGCCCGTAGTTCGAGGGGTGCTTCTGATCTAGCTTCGCAAGCTTCTTTTGACGACATCTGATCTTCTTGATCTGACTTCCCTGCCCCTAGTTTGAGGGCTGCTTCGAATCTGGCCACACAGGCCTCACATTGTACTTGATCGTTGAACATTCTGAATTCAAGTTCAAGGTTTGAAAGTGAGGGGTCGAGTCTCAAGGCTGAGAGCGATCCTAAGCTGCACAATCTCGAGCGATTCCACACAGGTCTTCGCAGGACCGTGCAAAATATTTTTTGAAATCTTTTAAGAAAGCGACTAGTCGCTCGCGCTGAAGACAGTGCGGAACCAATCTAGATCAAGCCAAGATCCTTCTCAGTACTCACATTAACAAACATGATCTCATTCATTAAGGGCTTAGCACGCCTCTCTTTCTCTCAATTGATCAAATTTTGCAAAACTCGAGGAATTCCTTCCTCTTCGTTTTCATCACAATGTTCAAAAAGGTTTTGAAAAACTTGGGTCGATGTAATGACTTAAAGGCACAGAAAAGCAGGTGAAAAACACTGCCGTTTCATTCAAGTTTGCTGGCATAACAGGCTCAAAGCAGAAACAAGCACAAAAGCATGAAAACCACAGCTATTTCAGTTAGATCTTCTGGTGTAACTAGCTCTCCGGCAGAAATAGACTCAAAAGAAAGCGAAAAGACAAACAGAAAACAAAATAATGATATCCGAGGTAACGCCCCCGGGATCACCCGACTCTAACAAAATAGGACTGACTTGATACAACAAGACAGATCCAACTGACTCAGTATGAAAAGACTGACTCTATACAATGAGACAGACTCTAAACGACATAACAAAACTGACTCAATACCCGAGTCAGAAAGTACAAAAATCAGCATTCACAAATGCTCAAAACGGTGCGTGCCATACGCCACATCTGGAGTAAACTGAGCGCCGCCCGCAGGTGGTTCATCCCCTGATCACATATTCATACTATCCCCCAAGTTCACTGATCTAGTGGCGATAGACTTTGCTGAGCTGGTGCGGCGATGACCTTGTTGTCAAACAGATCCTATACATCATGGCGAAGACGAAAGCAACTGTCAGTGTCATGACCGGTTTGTTGATGGTAGGCACAGTATTTAGTCTGGTCATGCTTTGAAGAGATAGGATCGGGTAGAGGCCGCTGTTCCAATGGTTTCAGATATCCTTTCCAGAGTAAGACCTCTAGAGCCTTTGACAAAGGCATATAAAGTGGGGTAAAAACCCTCTTGACTCGATGTGGATATTTGGTTTTTTGTGAGCTACTTCCGGACGCACCGGTGAATGGGGTAGCTGTTTTTGATGTGGTGGTGGTGACCATGCCCACTTCAGAAGATCTTGCAGCTACATCAGCACTGGTGGTCGCGTTCAAACTGCGGGAAAATGCTCTCCTGGGCTGCTCCTTCTCTTGGTCAATGAGGCCCTGCTTCATAGCGTCCTCGATCTGTACCCTAATCTCATGTAGATCTGCAAAGGTGGGGAGGGAGAGAACGATCATCCTCTGCATGAGCTTGGGCTGGAGGTTGCGCACAACCATCCAAATCTGATCTTTGTTAATAGGCCTGATGGTCATCATCGAGGCCTTAGCCCTCCATCGGGTTACAAAATCGGAGAAACTCTCCTTCGGCTCTTGCCTAGTGGTCTCAAGATCACTGGTTGTAATCTCAATCTGCGTGTTATAGGAGTATTGAGCTATGAAGACCTCAGCCATCTCCTTCCAATTCCTCTTGACGGAGTCCTCCAGTTTTGCATACCAAATAGCCGCTACACTCAACATGGTTCGGCCAAACAAGGAAAGCTTCTGCAATCTAGAGAGGCCCATCAGCCTTAGTATATCTGAAAACAGCTGCAGATGCACAATAGGATCTCCAGACCCGTCAAAGCGGTCTATGTGTGGCATCTTAAATCGGTCCGACAGCGTCACGGCCGAGTCGGTGTACCCATCCTCAATATCCGGAATGGACTCCATACCCTGAGACTTCTTGAACAGCTTTTCAAGCTTGCTCACTTTTAACGCTGTGGGGTCCACCTCAAACTCAAAGGGAGAATTCGGTAGGTTGGTCTGTGCTTTGGATAGCTAGGGTAAGATCAGGGGCGGAGCCGGCCCTATTGGAATGTCCGTATCATCCTGGACGTTAACTGTCTCCCCGAGTATAGGAACTCTTGGTGGAAGAGGAGCCTAGTGTGAAGCAGATGCTCCGGTCTGCTGTTGTAGCCTGATAATTACCTCTGCCTGTTGGGCCATGACCTCAGCCTGCTGTTTGGCAAGTTCTTCTTGACGAGTAGCGTCCTGCTGCATGGTTTTCATACTCTCCTAGAGCTGACGCATCATCTCTTCCATTCCCGCCATATTGCCCTGATCTAACTGATCTATCGGTATGTTTGTCTCTGTGGTAAAACCAGATATCTCAACCCAGCTGCACACAGGTGAGATGGATAATGACTATTGATCCGAAGACTGTTGAACTGATGATCTACGCCTGACTGACCTTTTTACCCTGCCTCTGGCGAAGGAACACTGATTTGCCCTTGAACTGAATCTCTGATCTGACAAAGTCTATCAGCACAAGTCCAACGTACCCGGGGGATATCGGAGCCTTCTGAATCTATGGTTCCCAAGACTACCCTAGCAAAAGAGAAAACAGGCAACATCTCAGCCTAATTTCACCAGAACCAATATGAGCAAAGCTGAAGGACTGTGCCCTCTTCTAAATTCTGCCCAAAATTCTGCCTGTAAACTGATACCCTCAGGTAAAACTGATTCTCCACATACTGATGCCCGCAGGCCTGATACCCAGACTTGTAAACTGATACGTGCATTCTTGTAGAGGCCAACCCTAAAAGCATATAGCAAGCAAGTGAGAGCCAAAACACCCCTATGTTGGGGTAGGGTTTCCCTGTCCTATTTTGTCAGAAGCTAGGGTTTCACTACACACGCAGCGGTTTCAAACAACCTACAATCGGATAAGCAACCTGTCCTAGTTTGGAATCGTCACTATGGATTCCAATATGCACTAGGTCGAATGGTCAAAAAGGGTGCCTCGATAAAAATCGGGGTTTGTGTTCCCATCGTGGCAGAGCCCGTAACCGGTCAACCTTATGCCACGCAGCCTCCGACAAACCGTTCAGGAATAGCAGATGGCAAACACGGTGTCCTAGGTGCACCAATGCAAATGCAATGCAAAGAAATACGTAAGTGTAATCAAAACAACATATCATGAGCTCGAGTCAAGTTCTCTAACTCACCAGCAGAGTCGCCAGAAACTGTAGATGCACCCGAATGTCCTGGGAAAATCCCGTTTTGTTCGTTAGGCTTCACTACAGTTCGGGAAACTGTGGACGCGCCCGAACGTCTTGGGAAAATCCCGTTTTCTTTATTTAGGCTCACTACAGTTTGGACTCAAATGTCACGGTTCTGAATCTAATCTCGCAAAGTGCAATGCAAGACCGATAAATCACCAAAGAGTCCAAATCCGGCAAATCGTTTTGGAAAACTGATTTTTGTAAAGAAGTGCCAAATATGGACTGCTTTGCCAGATACAGAGTCGCCACCTAAATATTTTATTTTGGAGGAATTTAGGAAACCCTGACTCGTGCCTAAGGCCACGTGTCCGTCATCACTAAAGCTGCCTCGGCTCGGGAACTTGGGTACGAGAGGGGAAGGTTATGCAATGAGCACCCCCGCTCACCCGATCAAAGATCGGCCACTACTAAACATCATATCTTGTTTTTGAAAACACATGTGCTCTTATTCCGGCTATTAGCCTAGAATTACTATGTAATGCGCACAACATACAAGTATAGACTAGATCGCCTAAGTTGGAACAAAACATCTCATGTTTGTTTTTGAAAGCGGTTTGCTACTCGCAAGTACGCTAAAATGTGGATTTTGCCACCCACAACTGGGCTTAGAAAACATGGTGATTTGCCACTCTCAAGTGGGCTTGAAAACTCGCAATCAATGAATCGTTCCAATTTAAGTGATCCAACCTTCACCCATAGGCATTCAGACAATTGTATCACATAAGCAGTTAGCCTCATGGCAAGCATGCTATCATGGCAGTCACTCACACACGTGCAAGGATGCTAAAGCATAAACACTTGCCGAGTACTCCGAGCCAAAACAAAAGCTATGTTATAAATCAATGCATGATCCTAGTTCATGTTTAAGATGGCTAATGCAACACATGCAAAATGCAACTAAGATAGGCTCGGCCATTCTAAGATGGCATATGAGATGCTACAGATAACACGCATTCAACTTGGAATTGAAATACGATGCAGTTAGTATGATGCGCCAAGCCTGGTGCTTGCAAGACAGATGAATGGATGCAAACATACGAGCATAAGGATGCTAATTGAAACATGCCCTAAAACTAACCATCATAAGCGGATAAACAAAAAAGGAGAAAGAATTGGGGGTTGGAAGACATGCATCACACACACGCACACTTATTACAAAATTTGCCCTCTTGACGGAGGGTCCGAATAAATAATACAGAACCAGCTAGCTAATCTAATTAAACTAGTTATTACATGACGAAATGAATAACAAGTTACAACTACTTATTACACAACATTAACTAAGTAAGCAATCTAAATGAGCATGCAAACTAAATGAATGTGGGCTACCCCAGCTCTGCTTTGAATGACAAAGGATGCATGCATGCTTGAATTGCCTTGTTCAGAAATCCCTCGCGACGCCCCGACTTTTCTCTATTTGCAATTGACCTCAGAACACTGCACAAAGCTCCAGAAGGTTGAAACTCCACCCTGGGAATCTGTGGGAAGGCTGTCGACCAGCTATTGGCCTTGGAGACCACCTGCCGACCACTTTTGTGGTGAAAAATCAGAAAAAGTGGTCGGCCAGCCACTAAATCTGGTCGGCCGAACAGTTTCTGCCCCTGGTTTCTGGTTTTCTGCAACAAAAGGCAAGAGAGAGAGATGGCAAAGTATTCGCAACACATGTGTGCACGACCACTCTCCCCATCATTGCATAAGCTCAAGGGAGTGTAGTCATTGGCCCTCGGGCCACCAATCACACATCTCGATGCATGATGGCCGAGGAGTCGAATTGCAGGACTCAATGTGAAATGAATGCACATGCAAGCACCTAAAGCCAACAACTCCGTCATGGGTAGTCAAGAGTGCCGTCGATTGGGAATTGAGGCACGTTTCATCATTTCAAGCATGAAACGTCCCTCGTTTCCCGTGTTTGGACTAACCCCTATTTCAAACACAATCCAACAAACAAGGCATGCACCAATGCAACTCTAGCATGCAATCCCAATGCAATGCAACTAAGTCATGCAAACATGCAAGGGATAACATGCAAACATGCAACTAGCATACACAATGCTATGAACTAACAATGGCATACACAATGCACATGACACTTAGCATACACAATGCACATAGAAACTAACATACACAATGAGATGAACAAGGCATGCACAATGCAATGATCAATCACGCGACAACATGGCATACTCAATGCTATGAACTACAATGGCATACTCAATGCAAAATAGACTTAAACCAAAATGGATGGGCCTCAGCCACACCTAAATCAGTGGCCAATAAATGATAGAAATAAGGCATCAAAACACATACAATCATGCACAATGCAACGACCCCAATTCTAAGGCACAAAACACAACTTTCCAAACGCATTGAAAGGATGAAATATGGAGTGTGTAGACACCCCATTTTTGACCATCCTCACGACTTGGACGCCACCGTTTGAACACTCGGTGATCATCCATGTTTGTGTTCGTTTGGAGTTCCCGGAGGTCTCGGCTACGCGCCTTGCCTCAGGAACTCCGAACTCGACTGTTTTGTGCTTGGTTTGACACCAAACACTTGTGTCTTGCCCTTGAGAGGCAGGGTAGAGCTTGTAGACCATCCCCATCTACCACCGGCAGTGGCTAGAGGCCACCGGCTGGTTTTTGTCTCCATCGGCACTGTAGTTTGCCGGTCGGCATATTTTGTTGCTGGTCGGCACTTTTTGGTGCCGGTCGGCACTCTTTTTGGCCAAGATGGCATTTTTGGCCGGCCGACTACTGTGCATCTACTTTTGCAGATATTTTAAGACAGCTGTCTTGCTTTTGGCTCCCCTCCATACACGTGTATGGAGGGATCTCTCTCTTGGAAGCTTGTCTTGTAAGCTTTACAAGACAAAAGCTTCTATATGGAGAGGGGTTGGTCTCTTGGCTTAAGAGGTTAGACACTTAAGATATTTTGAGAGCTTAGACAACCATTGTTAGGGTTTGAGTTCTAGGGTTAGGGTTAGATACACATCTTATCTCTCTTTCCCTCTCTTTTGTGCTCTTGTATGTGTTTTAGTCCATACTATTGCACACAAGCACCTAGTGTTTCACCTTCCTCTTGGAACTGAGGTTCTAAGGGACTGATTTTGAAGTTTTGGTGTTGGATTCAAGCTAAGGAAGGCCATTGGAGCATCATTGTTGAAGAGGGCTTCAAGGGTAAGAATCTCACCCCTTTTTACCCCATTTTTGCATTATATTTCTACCTATCTTAAATTCGTTTTTGAGATTAGTGTATAATACAAAAAAGTTCTGTTTTTAAGCCCTCTTGGTTGTTTGTTAAGAGTGTTTTGTGGTTTGGGTAAGTTTGAATACCCTTAGGCCTTGAAAGGCCTCATTTTGTGCCCTTTTGTGTGAACTCCGGGATTTTGGTGTTGGGGTCTCTTCACCAGTGAAATCTTGAGGGATTTCAGTGGTGAAGGTGATGCCTTGAAGTCCCAAGAAGGAGAGGGCCACCCCCTCTCCTTGTTGTCCTTGAAAAGGGCATGTTTTGGCCTCTTGAGGGAGCACCATGTTAGAGGGTGTATTGACCATGACTTGGTTGCTTTTTATGCTTAATATGTCATGTTATGCCTCTGTTTTTACTTGGTTTTGGTACTCCATGCATGCTTAGCATAGTTGCCATGTAATGCCTTGTGATTCCTTAACATGCCTTAGGTTGTGTGCCTTTGTTTCTAGCATGTTTTAGGCTTATATTTGTGAAGGTTTTGTGCTCACTTTGCCATGTTTTAGCTCTGTCCATAGTCATTTGGATTGATCTTGGCATGCATAGTATAGCTCCTTTGCATTTGAGTTTGTATGCTTCAAGTATGTGAATGTGTAGAATGTGTTTCTTGAATCATTTTGGTGGTTTGGAATCATCCACCATGTCATTTCAGTCCTATTTGCATGCCTATATGTTTACCTTGGATGCATCTTTAATGCCTCATAAGCTTGTGTAGCAATGCTCCATGTTTTGGTGTTTACGCATGCCTTTGTTTTTTGAGTCATTTGGATGCCATCTAAGTGTTCCTTAGGCTTTGTATTAATGTCCCAAAACTCTGTTTTTGGTCAATGAGTTCATGCCATGTTTGGTCTTGCTAAGTGTAGTTCAATACTCTATTGGTTTGCTTTGAGCATTTGGGCCATTTGTTGCATGCTTGGTTTGATTTATTGCTTGGTTTGGTACCATGTTTTAGCATGATTTTAGAGCCCATGTTGCATGCTAATTGTCCATGATTCCCCCTTTCAAGCGTTCTTGAGAGTTGTTCAATTTGTGCCTAAGTGTTGGGCCTTAACATGTGCATGTGTGTATATGTGTTTTGGTCTCTTCTTTTGGTCGTTTTAGCCCTTGTTTTAGGCCTTATTGGAGCTGCCTAAACCATGCCTAAGCCCACCTTTTCATTGGCTAGCATTGCCTCATGTTTGCTTGCATGCTTGCATAAGTGTATCGCCATGCCATGTTGCATCCTTAGCTTGCATGCTTAGGTTGCATTGCATCAACACTCATTCCTTGCCCCTTGATTTGGTGATAGGGATTAGGACTTTGGTTTGATTTTGTTTGCATGCATTTGTAATCAAAGTTGCATACTTGGTTCTTTGGGCCATCATGCATGGAAATACGTGATTGGTGGTCCGAGAATCGAGGCACATGCCCCTTTGAGTCATTATCATGATAAGGGACATGGTTGGTGCATATATGTCTTGAATTGTGCTGCCACGCTTTGCCTTGCCCTCTGTTGCTGTCATTTGTAGATTCTGCAGGAACACTCTGCCGACCGGCAATGTAAGGTGCCGACCGGCAATCATTTCTCTGCCGATAGCTTCACTTTGTGCCGGTGGCCACATCACACTACCGGTGGAAATTCCATGCAGCTGGTGATGTCTCCCAACATCCAAGGAAGCAGTCCTGAGGTTTTGGCAACCTCCAGAGGAGTGAAGGAAGGAAAACAGAGGCAGCCTATGCATGGCGGCACGTTTCCTGAGGCGATTTCCTGTTTTCTTAAGTTTTAGTTAATTTGCTTAGTTGATTAGGCAATTTGTAACATTAATTAGCTTGCGTAGTTAATTAATTTGTAATATTTATTTGGTCCCTCCGAGTGAGGGCAAATCTGTAATAAGTGTGTGTGGGTGGTGTGTATGTCTTCCAATCCCCACTTCTTTCTTCCCTTTTATTTACCTGCTTATGATGGTAGATTAGGGCACGTTTAATTTAGCATACCCTATGCTATGCATGTGTGCATCCATGCATTTGTATTGCATGCATTAGGCTCGGTACATCACGTTAACCGCATTTGTACTTCAATTCAAAAATTGAATATGTGACAGTTGATCGCATTTCATATGCCATGCTTAGGTTAGCCGAGTCTATCTAATTGCATCCTGTATGTGTTGCATTAGGCAATTTAACATGAACTAGGACACGCATGTTTGCTAACTAGTTTATTGTTTTGGCACGGAGTACGATGTAAGTATTTACGCTTTAGCATCCCGCATGCGTGTTAGTGTTGCCATGACAGCATGTTTACCATGTGGCTAGATACTTATGTGATAAACTGTTTTGAATGCCTGTGGGTGAAGGTTGGATTGTTTGAGTTGGAAAAACTCGTTGAAATCCGCATTTTAGCCTACTTGCGAGTAGCAAATCCAAAACATTTTCCAAAACAAACGGATATGCAATGCTTATTTCCAAATTAGGCAATCTAGTCTATACTTGTTTGCTGCGCGCATAACATAGTAATTCTAGGCTAATAAATGGAATAAGAACACGTAATGTTTTCAAAATCGGATATCATGGTTAGTAGAGGCCGGTTTTCGGACCGGGCGAAAGGGGGTGCTCATAGCTGACCTTCCCCGATCGTACCCAAGCTCCCGAGCCGAGACAACTCCGGTGATGACGGACATGTGGCCTTCGGCACCAAGTCAGGGTTTCCTAAATTTCCCCATTTAAAAAATATTTAGGTGGCGACTCTGTATCTGGCAAAGCAGTCCATGTTTGGCACTACTTTTTCAAAAATCTGTTTCTCAAAACGATTTGCCAGATTTGAACTCTTTGGTTCAGATTAAGAACCGCGACAACAAAATCGCGAGTCCGAACTGTAGTAGCATAAGGCCCCCCTCCGCGGGCGCGTCTACAGTTTCTGGCGACTCTGCTGGGGATTTTAGAGAGCTTGACTCGAACTCGTGATATCCTATTTTGATCTCATTTATGTGTTTCTTTGCATTGCATGTGCATTGGTGCGCCTAGGAACACAGTGTTTGCCATCTGCCATTCCTGAACGGTCTACTGGAGGCTTGTCTTGTCAAGGCATGACCATAAGGCTGACCGGCTATGGGCTCTGACAGTATGGGAATACAAACCCCGGTTTACCGAGGCCCCCCTTTTCGACCATTCGACCTAGTGCATATTCGGATCCATAGTGACCATTCCAAGTTAGGACAGATTGCTTACCCGATGTTAGGTTGTTTGAGAACTGCTGTGTGCGTAGTGAAACCCTAGCTCCTGACAAAATAGGACAGGGAAACCCTACCCCAACATAGGGGTGTTTTGGTTCTCTTTACTTGCTATGTGCTTCTAGAATGTATTTCTACAGGGAAAGTACATGTCAGTTTGCAAGTTTGAGTATCAGACCTGAGGACACCAGTATCAGTATCAGTTATGAGAATCAGTTATCTGCGGGTATCAGGGTTCAGTTTTCGGGAACAGTGGTTTCTGGGAACAGTGATCAGCAGTAGGGTACAGTTGTTTGGCTACACCTGTGTTTGATCAGTTTGGGCTGAAATGCTGTCTGTTTTTCCTTTCAATTCAGAGAGTCGCAGAGTTGATACAGAATAGCCAGTGTCTCCCCTTGCCGAGGCAGGATTTATGGCGGCACAAAATTCAGAAGAAATTGTGGTTATGACGGCCGCATTGGAGCAGGGGACCGCTCCGTAGAGTGAGGCCAGCATCAATATGTCGCATCCACCCAAGTCGGCCGTTGTGCACCCGGTCTAGGCTCCCCAGTTATACCAGGCTCGTGAGCCCACCACCTTTGAATTGATGGGGATGATAGGTGACCTCCAGAGGTCCGTGGCCGATCTGGCCTATGGAATGTCGGCTTCACCGCCAGTGGCGCCATATGCCGGGAATTTCACACCACAGGAACCCCCGCTACTGGGGCGGATTGTGATAGAGCTCAGCCAGCCAGAGGTGGCTTCCAGCTACAGCCGCGACATGCCAGCACCAACCCAGACCCTTGATCAGGCTGAGGCTAGAGGAAAAGACAAGGCGAAGGTAGATGCCGATCCTATTGAACAACTGCTGTGGGCAATCGAGGCTCTGAAAGTCAGAGGGATGAACAAGCAACAAACATCTGCGATCGTGACCAAAGTTGTGGATGATGCTTTCCCCACTCCAATCAAAGGCAGTTTAAGCCAGGTAAAAAATCGGGATGGGCCTCGTCATGCCCAGACAATTCCTGTCGTTCCCAACCCTGCACCGGGAAAGGGTCAAAAACCAAGGCAGTGCCAGCCGACCCTTTCGCTAGCGCATCTGGCAAGAATCCTCAAACTTCAAAGTACCTGCCCCGAGGGCGCAGGGTCTTTCATGACCTCTACATGCCTTTGTCTAGGGCATTGCTAATATTGGCGAAGAATGGGCATCTTAAACCTTTGGAGCCTCGGCCACTCCCGAAGAATCTCCCCGCCACGCATGATGCTACCTTGTACTGCGCGTACCACCAACAGTCCGGTCACAGTACCGATGGTTGTTCCCGCCTTCGTCATGAAGTGCAAGATTTGATCGACAACAAGGTTATCCTCCCACCCACCTCAGCCAAGTCCGTCACCACCCAGTTGTTGGATTTCGAGGACTCAGATACTGCGAGTATGTAAAGTGAACCGCCTGCGGGCGACATTTGGTATATTTTGGATATAGCGTCTGGCACGCATTTTTGAGCATCGGTGAAACCAAGTTTTGTAAATCCTGGCTTGGATATCGAGTCAGTCTTTTGTTTTGAGTCTGTCTCTTTGTCTTGAGTCAGTCTTTTTGCTTAAGGGTCTGTCTTGTTGTATCGAGTCAGTCCCCTTTGTATATAATACCAGGTGATTCTGGGGTTGTTGTCCCGAACACCGTTTTGTCTTGTAATTATTTGTTTTTGTTTTGAGTCTGTTTCTGCCGAGGGGCCAGTTGCACCAACAAATCCGAGTGAAACAGCTGTTGCTATCTCAACTTCATGCTTGCTTTCAGCATAAGTGCCAAAGAATTTGATTGGGCTGACAGTACATCTCGCCTGCTCTCCTGCGCGCCAAACTCATTGCATTAACCTAAGTTTTTCAAAAAACAAACCTTTTGAACACAACGGTGATAAAAACGAAGAGGAAGGGATTCCTCGGGTTTTGCAAGATTTTTGATCATTTTGAGAGAAAGAGAGGCGTGCTAAGCCTTTTTATGAATGAAATCATGCTTGTCGGCGTGAGTACTGAGAAGGATCCTGACCTGATCCAGATTGGTTCCACACTATCTTCGGCGCGAGCGATTTGTCGCTTTCTTAAAAACTTTCAAAAACAAATGTTTTACGCGGCCCTGCGAAGACCTGTGTGGAATCGCTCTTGAGATTGCGCAGCCTAGGATCGCTCTCAGCCTCAAAATTTAACCCATCCGTTTCAAACTTTGAACCCGTTCAGACCGTTCAAAAGTTCAACGGTCAAACGCCATGAATGGTCTATATGGCCAGTTTCGAAGCAGCCCTCGAGGAAGAGGCACCAAAGCCGAATCGGAAGGAGTAGATCTCACCGGAAGAAGCTCGTGGAGCGGCCATGATGGATTCTCCTATAAATCATTGCAACAGCCGTTCTCTTAGATACAGAGAGGCTTCAATTCAAAAAAAACCATTTGGCATGGACTTGTTACACTTTTACCCTTTGAGAGGCTTGCTGGGCCGAAAACCCGGAAGGGCGGCCCAGGCAAAAGTTAGAGCAAGAGAAAAATACAAGAAAAAGAAAAAAAAGAAAAAGCAAAAATACAAAAAAAGAAGAAAAGAAAAGAAATGAAAAAAGAAAAGATAAAAAAAAAGAAGAGAAAAAAAAGAAAGAGAAAAAGAAATAGAAAATGAAAAGAAGCTCGCAAGGTCGAAAACCCGCATCGGGCACCTTGGCAAAAATTAGAGCCTGAAAAGTGAAGGTTAAAATACCCGAGTGTACCTTAACCGGAACTACGTGAGGCTTGATTCCCATGTTTGGGATACGTAGGCAACTTCATCATGAAGTCCAGCCCCCAACGCTTTCATAACGTCTCAGTCCGTGCAATGGTTTCGATTTCATCCCAAAGTCCAGTTGCCAACACCCTTCAAGGTGATTGTGTCCATATATGTGTTGTGACCGTCTTCGTCATCTCTGTGTCCGAGAGTTCGACCACCGCCAATGAAGATTGTCTGCGAATTGCTGCGGCAGCATCCCAAACAAGGGGCAACTTTCCGTTGCCGCGAGCCAGTGTGAGACGCCATTCAAACCAGGGGCAACTTTCCATTGCCTTCCCCTCCTTTTTTCGAACCAGAGGCAATTTTCTATTGTCTTCGATCCGAGGTTGCGCATCTCAAAGAGTAAGTTCCATGCCCGTTGAGCATTGACTGTTTGAAAAATAGTTTTTGAAAATTTTTACTGAGGTTGACTATTTTCTCGAAAACTATTCCATTTTCCAAAACTGGACCATTGTCTTGGACCCAAAAAGGAAAATTTTCAGTGCTTGCAGCCTGACTCGCATACTTTTCAAATCAAAAATCGAACAAGTACGTTAATCCGACTCTCATTTTGATCAAAACTGTTTTAGTAGAAAGCAAAAACAAAGAATGAACTAGGGGCACAGTTGAGCCAGGCGTTCTGTCTTTCCCCCGTCATCGACGTACTTGCCAGAAGAGCGCTCTACCCGTCAGAAGAAATGGCCGTGAGCTAACGGTGTCGAGCATGAACCCACACCTTTCTATTTATCCATCAATCACCCCAGCGAGGGATGAAAAATGAGAGAATGAAGAATAGAGAGTTGCAAGTTGAGAGAAAAGTGAGGAAAAGGGTTTTGAGAGAAAATCTGAGCTCGAGGGCCGAGTGATGTGAGAATCACAAATCAGAAAGGGTGGGAAACAATGCCTAGAGAAACTGGCTCCTCGTGATCTGAGGTCCCCCGTCTTCGTTAGCGCGTCTGTATGTCATGTCTTCGGTTTTGTTTACCTCAACCTTTGTTTTAGGTATTTTTCGAGCGTGTCTCGTTGTGTTTAGGTCGTGTACCTATATTTGAGTCCTCCCCGCTGTGTTCAGTTGTAGGCTCGATATCCCGGTTTGAAAAACCCTCATTCGATTTCAAAAATCATTTACACTCGGAATGCTGTGCCATTCTCTACATTTGAACGTGTTTCGACTCCAATCGGTTCCATCTTTGAGCTCCGTCTTGTCAGATTGGGCTGTTTGTTCGGGATGTGCTATGTGTAGAATGAACCGAATGTTGTGTTATGGGCTGTATGCAGATTAATCCCCAACAGAGTAAGGGCTATGTGTCCAAGAATCAGGCAGTGGATTGCTTAGGGTTATTTTGTTGTTGGCTGTTTAGTTATCTAGTTATTACGGTGCAAGTGTTCAATTTTCAGACAACCAATCAATTTCATCTACATTGAGGTGTAGCATGATGGAATGCGATGAAATGCATGAGATATGTAAATGTAACACTTTTTAAGCAAAAATCTGTTCATTTCATAATCTTTTTCAACTATAAAGTTCTGAGGAAAACAAAATCTGCCTGCAGCAGTACAAGGTAATCTAACTACCAAGGAAAAGAGCAAAAGTACAAGAAAGAAGAAAAATAACAAAAATCCGCATCTGTGTCGAGCACTCCAAGGGCCATCAGTCTATCCTGGTCCACTTCCTGGACGAGGGTCCAGGAGCGTCATCAGCATCGTCGTCAGAGCCCGAGCTAGAACCGCCTCCGGACTCCTCCTCCGATGACTCGGACTCCACCTCTGCCTCTGCCTCTGACTCCTCGTCATCATCATCGTCCGGGACTGGACCTCGTGAGCTGCTCCCGATATGAGCGCGTCCCGCCTTGGAGCGGGGGAATACTCGGCCCTCCTCATCTCTCCCTCGGGCAGGGACAGAAGGTCCAGCTGGAGCACCTCCTGCCATGGGAATCTGGAAAGGAGGCTGAAAAAAGGGAAATGCATCAGTATACTGTAGACAGTTTATCAGTGCAGAATGGAATGCAGAGTACAGTGAGAATGTCGTGAGCAGTTTATCAGTGCAGAATGCAGTGTATGAGTACATTGTGAATGCCGTGAGCAGTTTATCATCACAGAGTACAGTGCGGAATGCAGTGTATGCAGTGTATCAGATACTCTGAGATCAGTGTATCAAGTGTTGTGCCGTGCATCAGATTATGTGAAGCAGTGTATGAACGGTTTGAGGCCAGTGTCAGAAGAACATACCGGTATGCTGTAGAGGGCTAGGAGGTCAAATGTCCGCTGAAGCATCCCCATCATCGAGGCATTCATCGCCAACGACTGACGGGTGTACTCAGAAGAAGCCTGCAAAAGTATCAGATGCATCAATATTCTGTGGAATATCAAATAAACTGAAAATGAATGATTATACAAAAGTGCAGTAATACATACCGGAGGTAAGTCGGGGACACCGACGAACTCGTGATCAGCTGGCGGAGGGGCGAAGGGGATCTGATAGGTCGCCCCACCCTGCCCCTGGAAAGTCAGTATAGTAGGCAGGGCGGGCCAGCCAGTCCCCCGTCCTCCCTAAGCTCCGCCCCTGTCACGGACTCGGGCCCTCCTCGCAGGCCCTACTCCAACTCCCGCTCCGGCCCCAGCCGCCGATGCCACAGGCCTGGCCCCCTCCGCTCGACGGCCGCCACTCAGAGGTGGTATCAGGTACGTCTGCACGTACTCCCGATAGTCGCCAGTGCCTCTGAAGCCGGCCTCCTCCCAGCCAATGGTGTAGTCGTCCATCTGCTCGCTGGTGAGCCTCTCGGTCTCCCTCATATCTGCAGGGGGGTGAACCGGGACTATCTGCTCAGGTAACCCCAGGGTCTGGCGTAGGAAACGCTCACCCAGGTACCAAGCCCGACAGACCGGGCCCTCTAGCAAGATCCGGAAACGTGTGGTCTCATCGGCACCGGCAAACCGATCTCGAGTCACAGCTGGCAACGGAGCCCACAACCGCCAAGTGATCTGAAAGTGACAGACAGTTTGTTATCTACTGTTATTGAAATATACAGTGGGAAAGCGAAGCTTAAATGAACTGCAAGTAAAACATACCTCGGTCGGGGTAATGGTGTAGAAGTATCGGCAGAAAAAGCCGAAAGTCTCTCGCGGCCGCCGGGTGCATCTCCCGTCAAAGCGCCGTGAGAAGGGGACGACCGGGGGAGTCTCTGTGACTGGTACGGGGGCAAGCCTAGGAAAGTAGGCGTAAACCCACAACTGCAAAACAGATGTCAGGATGGCTATCAGAAAAAGCAGAATATACAGAATAAGGCAGAAATGGCAAAGCTGTGTGTTGTGCAGTGTATTGTGTGCAGTGTACAGTGTGAGCAGTGTACAGTCAGTGTGAAGCAGAATGTATGTGTGTGCCGTGTGTACAGTATACAGCAAGTATAAAGCAGACTACAGTGTGTGCAGTGTATAGAGTACAGAAAATATCGGGCAGAAATGAAAAGCGGAGAAGAAGTGTACCTCCCAAGCCCGCCAGTAGCCTCCGAGTAACTGGCCGCTGCCGCGCGAAGCCGAGCTCATATATCCATAAAGGGTGGCCAGAGCAGTGCCACCCCAATCATAATGCAGGATGTCCCGGACGTCCACCAGTGCGCTGAGAAGACAGAGAGGCACGGTGTTCGCCCGATCGGCGAAGATGGTAGTCCCGAACAGGAACATGAGGAAGCCGCGAGCATACCTCTCCACGTCCTCCTGGGTCATCTGCGCCTCCTCCTCCAACACGGGCTGAACCCGAAACTGTACCTCGAACCAGGAGTACCGCACGAAGCCTGGACGAGCAAGAGGTGGGGCCTCCCCCAGTAGATGGACTTGAGCGGCGGTCCACTCATCCATGTTGATATCGAATGGGATCGGATCACCCCTACCCCGATGCCAGTGAGCATCGAGAAATCGTAAGGGGTCATCGTCATGTCCCCTGCAGCGAAAAAGTGAAAAGAATCTGTAGTGTCCCACCACCTCTCCGCCAGAGCGGCAAGGAGAGGTCTGCATGTGGAGAGCCTGGAGAGTCCTCGGCAGAAGGCGCCGAAACTCGCTCGATCCACGATGCGTCGGACCGCATCAGGGAGCTCATCGTACCACTCCCGAGCGCCAGTATTCCCATACCCGCGAATGGTATGGGAACCCTCCTGTAAACAGAAAATAACAATTGCAAGACAACATTCAAAATGTAGTTTTGAAAAAGCAGATAAAGCATGTGTGCAAGTTTGTCAGATTTAAACAAATACCGGGTGCCGGTGTGTTTACAGTGAACTACAACGTGTGATGTGTCAGCGTGTTTGGGTGTGTCAGAACAGATATAGCATTGTGTGCAAATTTAACAGATTCAGACAAATACTGGGTGCTAGTGTGTATGCAGTGAAATACAGCGAGTGCAGTGTGTTTGAGTGATTCAGGGCTAGTGCAGTGTGTGTGCATGTGTCAGTCTCAAGCAGATATCAGTTGTATGTATGTTTACAGTCAACTACAGTCTACGGTATATCAGATTCAAGCAGTTAAAGAGTACAACTAACTATGACAGTTTTGTATCCTACATTGCAGAAAGTAAAGCAGAAGAAAGAGAGTTACCTCGGAAGTGCCGAATGAAAGGTGGGAGGTAGGCTCGCGCAGTAGTAGCTCAAGTGCCACGTGCCTCTCGAAGCTCCGGAACTGACGCAGGCCGTCGGGGGTCAGAACATGGATCGCCGGTCAGTAGGTCGCCGGGTCGAACGGGCGCTCGCTCAACGGTAGGAGCTCGACCCCGGGATCCATCTTGTGGTTCGGGGGAGTCCCGCCACGTGGAATGTCGTCCGCCATGTCAGGAATGATGTGAAAATGGCCGGAGGAAAGAAAACCGGGCCGGAATACGGAGAGTCAACCGGAAAGTCAACTCCCGAGAAGGTCGGAAATGACCGGAAAAGCCGGAATGTGAAAAGGCACGGGAATGAAGAGGAAAGCAAGGGGAACAAACCCCGAAAAGGTGGGAACGCCAAACGAGGCACCGAAACAAAAATGTGATCGGTTGAAAATGTCCGAAACGCGAAGAAAATCGCGAATCCGACGACGAAACGGGCGTAGAACGCGAAGAAATGGGCGAAAAATGAGAGAAAAACACTCTAGAGAGAGAGGGTTAGAGTTTTCAGTGGTGGGGAAGTGAGGAAATAGGGTTTGAAGCCGTATTTTAAAACACCCGAAGTGAAAAGTCGAATCTGCCCCGACTCAGCAACTGTTTGCCGGTCGACAATATTTTGTGCCGACCGGCATTATTTTGTGCCGATGGATTTATTTTTTAGCCGGTGGCCTCCCCTCCCGGCCGGTGGTGTTTCCACAGCCTTGTTTAGGCCATGTGAGAAGTTTTTGGTCTTCATAGCTCAAAGAAGGTGCAAGAAAGTGCATTTTCGACGCTCAACCGGCCTCCGTTGTGACCTCGGGTCGTGTCTTCCGTGCGTGGCACTCCAATTCATACAAGGTGTATCCTTTTCGTATCCTTTTGACTTTTACAAGATCCAAAAGTTGCCCCATGTGTATCACATATCGTCACACTGTTTTGTGCATTTCAAATCGTCGCACTGTTTTGTGCATTTCAAACCGTCGCACTGTTTTGTGCATTTCAAATCGTCGCACTGTTTTGTGCATTTCAAACCGTCGCACTGTTTTGTGCAATTCGAATCATCGCACTGTTTTGTGCATTTCAAACCGTCGCACTGTTTTGTGCACTTCAAACCGTCGCACTGTTTTGTGCAATTCGAATCATCGCACTGTTTTGTGCATTTCAAATCATCGCACTGTTTTGTGCAATTCGAATCATCGCACTGTTTTGTGCATTTCAAACCGACGCACTGTTTTGTGCATTTCAAACCGTCGCACTGTTTTGTGCATTTCGAATCATCGCACTGTTTTGTGCATTTCAAACCGTCGCACCGTTTTGTGCATTTCAAACCGTCGCACTGTTTTGTGCATTTCAAACCGTCGCACTGCTTTGTGCATTTCAAACCGTCGCACTGTTTTGTGCATTTCAAACCGTCGCACTGTTTTGTGCATTTCAAACCGTCGCACTGTTTTGTGCAATTCGAATCATCGCACTGTTTTGTGCATTTCAAATCATCGCACTGTTTTGTGCAGTTCGAATCATCGCACTGTTTTGTGCATTTCAAACCGGCGCACTGTTTTGTGCATTTCAAACTGTCGCACTGTTTTGTGCATTTCAAACCGTCACACTGTTTTGTGCAATTCGAATCATTGCACTGTTTTGTGCATTTCAAACTGTCGCACTGTTTTGTGCATTTCAAACCGTCGCACTGTTTTGTGCATTTCAAACCGTCGCACTGTTTTGTGCAATTCGAATCATCGCACTGTTTTGTGCATTTCAAACCGGCGCACTGTTTTGTGCATTTCAAACCGTCGCACTGTTTTGTGCAATTCGAATCATCGCACTGTTTTGTGCATTTCAAACCGTCCTGCTGTTTTGTGCATTGCATTCCGTTGCGCGGTTTTACGCATCTCATTACATTACCTGCGTAGACCGCATTTTTGTAATCATTTCTTTACTTGCGTGGACCGCATGTTAATTACATTACCTGCATAGACCGCATGTTTGTAATCATTTCTTTACTTGCGTAGACCGCATGTTAATTACATTACCTGCGTAGACCGCATGTTTGTAATCATTTCTTTACTTGCGTAGACCGCATGTTAATTACATTTCCTGCGTAGACCGCATGTTTGTAATCCTTTCTTTACTTGCGTAGACCGCATGTTAATTACATTACCTGCATAGACCGCATGTTTGTAATATTTTCTTTGCTTGCGTAGACCGCGTGTTAATTACATTACCTGCGTAGACCGCATGTTTGTAATCCTTTCTTTACTTGCGTAGACCGCATGATCATCTTATTTCATTATCTACGTAGACCGCATGTTTGTAATCCTTTCTTTCCTTGCATAGACCGCATGATCATCTCAATTTCTTTACCTGCGTAGACCGCATGTATTGCTTGCGTAGACCGTATAATTGTTCAATTTCTTTATTTGCATAGACCGCATATTTATTGTTCGATTTCTTTACCTGCGTAGACCGCATAATTGTTCAATTTCTTTATTTGCATAGACCGCATATTTATTGTTCAATTTCTTTACCTGCGTAGACCGCATGTATTGCTTGCGTAGACCGCATATTTATCGTTCAAATTCTTTACCTACGTAGACTGCATGTATTGCTTGCGTAGACCGTATAATTGTTCAATTTCATTACCTGCGTAGACCGCATTATTTCTTTACCTGCGTAGACCGCATGCTTTGATTGCGTAGACCGCATCATTGTTCAATTTCATTACTTGCGTAGACCGCATGTTTTGCTTGCGTAGACCGTATAATTTGATTGATTTCATTACCTGCGTAGACCGCATGCTTATGATCAATTTCGTTGCCGGCGTAGACCGCATGCTCCACTTACATGTTTGTATTTCCACAGCATTGTTATGCTCCCCACTTGCTTTGCGCTGTCACGCATTTCGAGTATACTACTATGCATGTTGCTAACGATATTGTACCTGTTAAGTTTGTTTTCTTTTCAGGCACGATATTGTATGTACGGTTCATTTGAGGCTGGTGCAACCAGACGAGCCGCACAGGTATTGTATCTCCCGAGTGAGACGTATTGAGAATTGCATAATTCTCTTACATCCTTTCTGCATTGTAGTGTAGTTCGGTGTATACTAGCTTAAAACTGTCGCATGTATGCTTCGTTACAGCTTTCTTTGCATGATCATAAGTTATGCTCGACTTCGTGCATTGTCTTGCATTTTGCCCCTACCTTCGGGCGCATATCTTGATTGTCTTGCATGTTTGTCTAAGTCTTCGGCCTTGTCAAAAATGGGTCGTCTCTGGGCTTTGACATTCACTCCTGTCATTGTTATGAGTTTCGAGTTCTATCAAAGAGGGGCAACTGTAGACACCCCATTTTTGACCGTCCTCAGGAACTCCGAACTCGACTGTTTTGTGCTTGGTTTGACACCAAACACTTGTGTTTTGCCCTTGAGAGGCAGGGTAGGGCTTGTAGACCATCCCCACCCACCACCGGCAGTGGCTAGAGGCCACCGGCTGGTTTTTGTCTCCATCGGCACTGTAGTTTGCCGGTCGGCATATTTTGTTGCTGGTCGGCACTTTTTAGTGCCGGTCGGCACTCTTTTTGGCCAAGATGGCATTTTTGGCCGGCCGACTACTGTACATCTGCTTTTGCAGATATTTTAAGACAGCTGTCTTGCTTTTGGCTCCCCTCCATACACGTGTATGGAGGGATCTCTCTCTTGGAAGCTTGTCTTGTAAGCTTTACAAGACAAAAGCTTCTATATAGAGAGGGGTTGGTCTCTTGGCTGAAGAGGTTAGATACTTAAGATATTTTGAGAGCTTAGACAGCCATTGTTAGGGTTTGAGTTCTAGGGTTAGGGTTAGATACACATCCTATCTCTCTTTCCCTCTCTTTTGTGCTCTTGTATGTGTTTTAGTCCATACTATTGCACACAAGCACCTAGTGTTTCACCTTCCTCTTGGAACTGAGGTTCTAAGGGACTGATTTTGAAGTTTTGGTGTTGGATTCAAGCTAAGGAAGGCCATTGGAGCATCATTGTTGAAGAAGGCTTCAAGGGTAAGAATCTCACCCCTTTTTACCCCATTTTTGCATTGTATTTCTATGTATCTTAAATTCGTTTTTGAGCTTAGTGTATAATACAAAAAAGTTTTGTTTTTAAGCCCTCTTGGTTGTTTGTTAAGAGTGTTTTGTGGTTTGGGTAAGTTTGAATACCCTTAGGCCTTGAAAGGCCTCATTTTGTGCCCTTTTGTGTGAACTCTGGGATTTTGGTGTTGGGGTCTCTTCACCACTGAAATCTTGAGGGATTTCAGTGGTGAAGGTGATGCCTTTAAGTCCCAAGAAGGAGAGGGCCACCCCCTCTCCTTGTTGTCCTTGAAAAGGGCATGTTTTGGCCTCTTGAGGGAGCACCATGTTAGAGGGTGTATTGACCATGACTTGGCTGCTTTTTATGCTTAATATGTCATGTTATGCCTCTGTTTTTACTTGGTTTTGGTACTCCATGCATGCTTAGCATAGTTGCCATGTAATGCCTTGTGATTCCTTAACATGCCTTAGGTTGTGTGCCTTTGTTTCTAGCATGTTTTAGGCTTATATTTGTGAAGGTTTTGTGCTCACTTTGCCATGTTTTAGCTCTGTCCATAGTCATTTGGGTTGATCTTGGCATGCATAGTATAGCTCCTTTGCATTTGAGTTTGTATGCTTCAAGTATGTGAATGTGTAGAATGTGTTTCTTGCATCATTTTGGTGGTTTGGAATCATCCACCATGTCATTTCAGTCCTATTTGCATGCCTATATGTTTACCTTGGATGCATCTTTAATGCCTCATAAGCTTGTGTAGCAATGCTCCATGTTTTGGTGTTTACGCATGCCTTTGTTTTTTGAGTCATTTGGATGCCATCTAAGTGTTCCTTAGGCCTTGTATTAATGTCCCAAAACTATGTTTTTGGTCAATGAGTTCATGCCATGTTTGGTCTTGCTAAGTGTAGTTCAATACTCAATTGGTTTGCTTTGAGCATTTGGGCCATTTGTTGCATGCTTGGTTTGATTTATTGCTTGGTTTGGTACCATGTTTTAGCATGATTTTAGAGCCCATGTTGCATGCTAATTGTCCATGATTCCCCCTTTCAAGCATGCATGAGTGTTGTTCAATTTGTGCCTAAGTGTTGGGCCTTAACATGTGCATGTGTGTATATGTGTTTTGATCTCTTCTTTTGGTCGTTTTAGCCCTTGTTTTAGGCCTTATTGGAGCTGCCTAAACCATACCTAAGCCCACATTTTCATTGGCTAGCATTGCCTCATGTTTGCTTGCATGCTTGCATAAGTGTATCGCCATGCCATGTTGCATCCTTAGCTTGCATGCTTAGGTTGCATTGCATCAACACTCATTCCTTGCCCCTTGATTTGGTGATAGGGATTAGGACTTTGGTTTGCATGCATTTGAAATCAAAGTTGCATACTTGGTTCTTTGGGCCATAATGCATGGAAATGCGTGATTGTTGGTTCAAGAATCGAGGCACATGCCCCATTGAGTCATTATCATGATAAGGGACATGGTTGGTGCATATATGTCTTGAATTGTGCTGCCATGTTTTGCCTTGCCCTCTGTTGCTGTCATTTGCAGATTCTGCAGGAACACTCTGCCGACCGGCAGTGTAAGGTGCCGACCGGCAATCATTTCTCTGCCGATAGCTTCACTTTGTGCCGGTGGCCACATCACACTACCGGTGGAAATTCCATGCAGCCGGTGATGTCTCCCAGCATCCAAGGAAGCAGTCCTGAGGTTTTGGCAACCTCCAGAGGAGTGAAGGAAGGAAAACAGAGGCAGCCTATGCATGGCGGCACGTTTCCCGAGGTGATTTCCTATTTTCTTAAGTTTTAGTTAATTTGCTTAGTTGATTAGGCAATTTGTAACATTAATTAGCTTGCGTAGTTAATTAATTTGTAATATTTATTTGGTCCCTCCAAGTGAGGGCAAATCTGTAATAAGTGTGTGTGGGTGGTGTGTATGTCTTCCAATCCCCACTTCTTTCTTCCCTTTTATTTACCTGCTTATGATGGTAGATTAGGGCACGTTTAATTTAGCATACCCTATGCTATGCATGTGTGCATCCATGCATTTGTATTGCATGCATTAGGCTCGGTACATCACGTTAACTGCATTTGTACTTCAATTCAAAAATTGAATATGTGATAGTTGATCGCATTTCATATGCCATGCTTAGGTTAGCTAAGTCTATCTAATTGCATCCTGTATGTGTTGCATTAGGCAATTTAACATGAACTAAGACACGCATGTTTGCTAACTAGTTTATTGTTTTGGCACGGAGTACGATGTAAGTATTTACGCTTTAGCATCCCACATGCGTGTGAGTGTTGCCATGACAGCATGTTTACCATGTGGCTAGATGCTTATGTGATAAACTGTTTTGAATGCCTGTGGGTGAAGGTTGGATTGTTTGAGTTGGAAAAACTCGTTGAAATCCGCATTTTAGCCTACTTGCGAGTAGTAAATCCAAAACATTTTCCAAAACAAACGGATATGCAATGCTTATTTCCAAATTAGGCAATCTAGTCTATACTTGTTTGCTGCGCGCATAACATAGTAATTCTAGGCTAATAAATGGAATAAGAACACGTAATGTTTTCAAAATCGGATATCATGGTTAGTAGAGGCCGGTCTTCGGACCGGGCGAAAGGGGGTGCTCATAGCTGACCTTCCCTGAACGTGCATGTGTGTATGTGTTTTGGTCCTTTATTTTGGTCACTTTGGCCACTGTTTTGGGCCTATTTAGAGCTGCCCAAATCATGTATAAGTCCATCTTTTCATCCATTTGCATTGCCTCATGTTTGCTTGTATGCTTGCATAAGTGCCTTGCCATGCCATGTTGCATCCTTAGCTTGTATGCCTAGGTTGCATAACATCTCGCATGCGTGCCTTGTTCCTTGACTTGGTGATAGGAATTGGGCCTTGGTTTGTTTGTTTGGTTTGCATTTCATTTGACATGAAAGTTGCACACTTGACTCCTTGGACCATCATGCATGGAAATACGTGATTGGTGGTCCGAGAATCGAGACGCATGCCCTTTTGAGTCATTACCATGATAAGGGACATGATTGGTGCATATATGCCTTGAATTGTGCTGCCATGCTTTGCCTTGCCCTCTGTTGCTGTCAATTGCAGATTCTGCAGGAACACTCTGCCGACCGATAGTTTCTAGTGCCAACCAGCAATCATTTCCCCGCCGATGGATTCATTTTGTGCCGGTGGCCACATGCTACTGCCGGTGGCAATCCCATTCAGCCGGTGGTGTTCCCCAATGTCCAAGGAAGAAGTCCTGAGGTTTTGGCAGCCTCCAGAGGAGTAAAGGAAGGAAAACAAAGGCAGCCTATGCATGGCGGTGCATTTCCGAGCAGGACCGAGCGTGCATTGCATCGAGCTCTTCTCCCGGGGCGGTTTATCTGTTTTCCTAGCTTAAATTAGTTTGTTAGCTGATTAGGCAATTTCTAATATTTAATTAACTTGCGTAGTTAATTAATTTGTATTATTTATTTGGTCCCTCCGAGCGAGGGCAAATCTGTAATAAGTGTGTGTGAGTGGTATGCATGTCTTCCAATCCCCACTTCTTTTTTCCCTTTTACTTACCTGCTTTGGTGGTTAGTATTAGGGCACGTTTAATTTAGCATACCTTATGCTATGCATGCGTGCATTCATGCATTTGTGTTGCATGCATTAGGCTCGGTACATCACGCTAACTGCATTTGTACTTCAATTCGAAATTGAATACGTGATAGTTGATCGTATTTCACATGCCATGCTTAGGTTAGCCGGGCCTACTCGAATTGTATTTTTGCATGCGATGCATTAGCCATTTTTAACATGAACTAGGACATGCATGTTTGCTAACTAGTTTATTGTTTTGGCACGGAGTACTATGTAAGTATTTTCCTGCTTTAGCATCCCGCATGCGTGTGAGTGTTGCCATGACAGTATGCTTGCCATGCGGCTAAATGCTTATGTGATAAATTGTTTGAATGCCTGTGGGTGAAGGTTGGATTGTTTGAGTTGGAAAAACTCATTGAAATCCGTGTTTTAGCCTGCTTGCAAGTAGCAAATTCCAATGCGCTTTTCAAAACAAACGGATATGCAATGCTTGTTTCTAAATTAGGCAATCTAGTCTATACTTGTTTGTTGCGCGCATAACATAGTAACGCTAGGCTAATAACTGGAATAAGAACACATAACGTTTTCAAAAACGGATATCACGGTTAGTAGAGGCCGGTCTTCGGACCGGGCGAGAGGGGGTGCTCATAGCTGACCTTCCCCAATCGTACCCAAGCTCCCGAGCCGAGACAACTCCGGTGATGACGGACATGTGGCCTTCGGCACCGAGTCAGGGTTTCCTAAATTCTCCCATTTTAAAATATTTAGATGGCGACTCTGTATCTGGCAAAGCAGTCCATGTTTGGCACTACTTTTCAAAAAACCAGTTTCTCAAAACAATTTGTCGGATTTGAACTCTTTGGTTCAGATTAAGAACTGTGACACAAATTGAGAGTCCGAACTGTAGTGAGGTCCCCGGCGGACGCGTCTACAGTTTCTGGCGACTCCGCTGGGGAAATTTAGAGAGCTTGACTCGAACTCGTGATATCCCGTTTTGATTTCACTTATGAGTTTCTTTGCATTACATGTGCATTGGTGCGCCTAGGAACACAGTGTTTGCCGTCTGCCATTCCTGAACGGTTTGCCGGAGGCTTGTCTTGTCAAGGCATGACCATAAGGCTGACCGGCTATGGGCTCTAACAGCATGGGAACACAAACCCCGGTTTTACCGGGGCACCCTTTTCGACCATTCGACCTAGTGCATATTCGGATTCATAGTGACCATTCCAAGCTAGGACAGGTTACTCACCCGATGTTAGGTTGTTTAAAACAGCTGTGTGCATAGTGAAACCCTAGCTCCTGACAAAATAGGACAGGGAAACCCTACCCCAACATAGGGGTGTTTTGGCTCTCTTTACTTGCTATGTGCTTTTAGAGTGTATCTCTACAGGAACGTACATACCAATTTGCAAGTTTGAGGATCGGGCCCAAGGGCACCAGTATCAGTGTTGTTGAGAATCAGTTATCTGCGGGTATCCGGATTCAGTTTTGGGGACAGTAATTCTGGGGAACAGTGATCAGTAGTGGAGTACAGTTATCCGGCTACACCTGTGTTTGATCCGTTTGGGGCTGAAATGCTGTTTGTTTTTCCTTTCAGTTCAGAGGGTCGGAGAGTTGATACAGAATAGCCAGTGTTCCCCCTTTGCTGAGGCAGGATTTATGACGACGCAGAATTCAGAAGAGTTCGTGGTTATGACCACTGCATTAGATCAAGGGATCACTCTGCAAAGTGAGACCAACATTGATATGCCACAGCCACCCAGGTAGCCTGTTGTGCACCCGGTCTGGGCCCCCCAGTTGTATCAAGCTCGTGAGCCCACCACCTTTGAACTAGTGGGGATGATAGGTGATCTCCAGAGGTCTGTGGCGAATCTCGCCTACGGAATGTCAGCTTCACCTCCAGCCGCACCATATGCCGGGAGTTTTGTACCCCAGGAGCCCCCGCTGTTGGGGCGAATTGTGATTGAACTTAGCCAACCGGAGATGGCCTCCAGTTATAGCAATGACATATCGACATCAACCCAGACCCTCGATCAAGCGGAGGCCAAAGGAAAAGACAAAGCGAAGGTAGACGCCGATCCTATTGAACAACTGTTGTAGGCAGTCGAGGCTTTGAAAGCCAGGGGGATGAATAAGCAACAGATATCTGCAGTTGTGGCAAAAACTGTGGAGGATGCTTTCCCTACTCCACCTGAGGGGAGTTCAAGTTAGTCAGAGAATCGGGACAGGCCCCGTCATGCCAGAACAGTTCCTCCTATCCCCACCCCTGCACCCGGGAAAGATCAGAAAGCTAAGGTGGCGCCTGCCGATCCTTTCGCTTGTGCGGCTAGTAAGAGCGCTCAGACTCCAAAGTACTTGCCCCGAGGGCGCAGGGCCTTTCATGCTCTCTATATGCCTCTGTCCAAGGCACTTCAGATGCTTGCCGAAAGGGGACATCTTAAACCCTTGGAGCCTCAGCCACTCCCGAAGAATCTCCCCGCCACGCATGATGCTGCTCAGTACTGCGCGTACCACCAGCAGACAGGCCATCCAACCGACAATTGTTCCCGCCTCCGTCATGAGGTGCAAGATTTGATTGATAACGAGGTTATCCTCCCGCCCACCTCAGCCAAGTCCGTAACCACCCAGTTATTGGATTTTGAGGGCTCAGATGCTGCAAGCATGTAAAGTGAACCACCTGCGGGCAGCATTCGGTGTATTTTGGATGTAGCGTCTGGTACGCGTTTTTGAGCATCGGTGAAACCGAGTTTTGTAAATCCTGGCTTGGGTATCGAGTCAGTCTTTTGTTTTGAGTCTGTCTCTTTGTTTTGAGTCAGTCTTTTTGCTTAAGGGTCTGTCTTGTTGTATTAAGTCAGTCCCCTTTGTATAGAATACTAGGCGATTCTGGGGTTGTTGTCCCGAACACCGTTTTGTCTTGTAATTACCTATTTTTTTAGTCTGTTTCTGCCGAGGGGCCAGTTACACCAACAAATCTGAATGAAACAGCTGTGGCTATCTCATTTTCACGTTTGCTTCCAGTGTAAGTTAATTGTGCCAGAGGATTTGAATGAACTGACAGTACATTTCGCCTGCTCTCCTACGCACCAAACTCATTGCATTAACCTAAGTTTTTCAAAAACCCCTTTTCGAACACTGCAGTGATAAAAACGAAGAGGAAGGAATTCCTCGGGTTTTGCAAAATTTTGATCATTATGAGAGAAAGAGAAGCATGCTAAGCCCTTAATGAATGGAATCATGCTTGTCAGCGTAAGTACTGAAAAGGACCCTGGCTTGATCCAGATTGGTTCCACACTATCTTCGGCACGAGCGATTTGTCGCTTTCTTAAAAACTTTCAAAAACAAATATTTTACACGGCCCTGTGAAGACCTGTGTGGAACCGCCCTTGAGATTGTGCAGCCTAGGATCGCTCTTAGCCTCAAGATCCAACCCGTCCGTTTTGAACCTTGAACCCATTCAGCAAGTTCAACGGTCAAACGTCATGCAAGGTCTGTATGGCCAGTCTTGAAGCAGCCCTCGAGCAAGAGGCACCAAAGCTGAATCAGAAGGAGTAGACCTCGCCGGAAGAAGCTTGTGGAGCAACCGGGATGGATTCTCCTGCAAAACAGTGCAACAGCCGTTCTCCTAGATACAGAGAGGCTTTAACTTCAGAAACCATTTGGCATGGACTTGCTACACTTCTACCCTTTGAGAGGCTCCCTGGGCCGAAAACCCAGAAGGGCGACCCAGGCAAAAGTTAGAGCAAGAGAAAAATACAGAAAAAGAAAAGCAAAAATACAAAAAAAAAAAGAAAAGAAAAAGAAATAAAAAAAAGAAAATGAAAAGAAGCTCGCAAGGTCGAAAACCCGCATCGGGCACCTTGGCAAAAGTTAGAGCCTGAAAAGTGAAGGTTAAAATACCCGAGTGTACCTTAACCGGAACTACGTAAGGCTTGATTCCCATGTTTAGGATACGTAGGCAACTTCATCCTGAAGTCCAGCCCCCAACGCTTTCATAGCGTCCCAGTCCATGCAATGGTTTCGACTTCATCCCAAAGTCTAGTCGCCAACACCTTCCAAGGTGATTGTGTCCATATATCTGTTATGACCGTCTTCGTCATCTCTGTGTCCAAGAGTTCGACCACCGCCAATGAAGACTGTCTGCGGACTGCTGCGGCACCACCCAAACAAGGGGCATCGTGAGCCGCCATTCAAACTAGGGGCAACTTTCCGTTGCCATGCGGCGTTCTTCAAACTAGGGGCAATTTTCCATTGCCTCCGATCTGAGGTTGCGCATCTCAAAAGGTAAGTTCCATGCTAGTTGAGCATCGGCTGTTTGCAAAAATAGTTTTTGAAAATTTTTACTGAGGTTGACTATTTTCTCGAAAACTATTTCGTTTTCCAAAACTGGACCATTTTCTTGGACCCGAAAAGGAAAATTTTCAGTGCTTACAGCCTGACTTGCATGATTTTCAAATCAAAAATTGAACAAGTATGTTAATCCGACTCTCATTTTGATCAAAACTGTTTTGGTTGAAAACCAAAAAAAAAAAAAATGGTCAAAATGATGAACTAGGGGCACAGTTGAGTCAGGTGTTCTGTCTTTCCCCCGTCACCAACATATTCGCCAGGAGGGCACTCTACCCGCCAGAAGAAATAGCTGTGAGCTGACGGCATCGGGCATGAACCCGCAACTTTCTATTCATCCATTAATCACCTTGGGGAGGGACGAAAAATGAGAGAATAAAGAATAGAGAGATGTACGAGGAGGGAAAAGTAAGAAAAAGGGTTTTGAGAGAAAAACCGAGCCTGAGGGCCGAGTGATGTGAGAATCACAGATCAAAAAGGGTGGGAAACAATACTCAGAGAAACTGGCTCCTCGTGATCTGAGGTCCCCCATCGTCGACGCGCCTGTGTGTCGTGTCTTTTGTTTTGTCTACTACAACCTTTGTTCTAGGTTTCTCCCGAGCGTGTCTCGTTGTGTTTAGGTCGCGTACCTCTTTGTTTGAGTCCTCCCCGCTGTGTCCGGTTGTAGGCTCGGTACCCCGGTTAAGAAACCCCCTTTTCCGAAAGTTAATCGTTTATGCTCAGAATGTTGTGCCATTCTCTATATTCGATTGTGTTTCAACTCCAACTGGTTTCACCTCCGTAATCCGTCTTGTTAGATTGGGCTGTTTGTTCGGGATGTGCTATGTGCAGAATGAACCGAATGCTGTGTTATGGGCTGTTTGCAGATTAATCCCCAACAGAGTAAGGGCTGTGAGTCCAGGATCAGGCAGTGGGTTGCTTGGGTTATTTTGCTGTTGGTTGTTTAGTTATCTGATTATTACAGTGCAAGTGTTCGACATTCAGACCACAGATCAATTCCATTTACATTGAGGTGTAACGTGTTATGATGCGATGCAATACATGAGATATGCAAATGTAACACCTTTTTAAGATAAAAAGTTTGTTCATTTCATAATCTTTTAAGTACAAAGTTTTGGAAAGCAAAAACCTGCCAGCGGCAGTACAAGGTAATCTAACTACCCAACAAAAGGAAAAGTACCAAAAAAAAAAAAAAGAAAGAAAAAATAACAAAAATCTGTATCCATGACGAGCACTCCGGGGGGCCATCAGTCTGTCCTAGTCCTCTTCCTGGACGAAGGTCCAGGAGCATCATCAGCATCGTCGTCAGAGCCCGAGCTAGTGCCGTCTCCGGTCTCCTCCTCTGATGACTCTGACTCCGCCTCTGCCTCCGCCTCTGACTCCTCGTCATCATCATCATCTGGGACTGGAGCTCGCGAGCTACTCCCGACATGAGTGCGCCCCGCCTTGGTACGGGGAAATGCTCTGCCCTCCTCATCTCTCTCTCGGGCGGGGACTGAAGGTCCAGCTGGAGCACCTCCTGCGATAGGAATCTGGAAAGGAGGCTGAAAAAGTACATAAAAAGGGCAAATGCATCAGTATACTGTGGACAGTTTATCAGTGCAGAATGCAGTGTATGGGTACAGTGTGTGAATGCCGTGAGCAGTTTAACAGTACAGAATGCAGTGTATGAGTACAGTGTGTGAATGCCGTGAACAGTTTATCAGTACAAAGTACAGTGCAGAATGCAGTGTACGCAGTGTATCAGATGCTGTGAGATCAGTATATCAGGTGTTGTGCCGTGCATAAGATTATGTGAGGCAGTGTATGAATGGTTTGAGGCCAGTGTCAGAAGAACATACCGGAATGCTGTAGAGGGCCAGGAGATCAAAGGTCCGCTGAAGCATCCCCATCATGGAGGCATTCATCTCCAATGACTGCCGGGTATACCCAGAAGAAGCCTGCAAAAGTATCAGATGCATCAATATTCTATGGAATATCAAATAAACTGAAATGAAATGACTATACAAAAATGCTGTAATACATACCGGAGGCAAGTCGGGGACACCGACGAACTCGTGATCAGCTGGCGGAGGGGCGAAGGGGATCTGATAGGTCGCCCCACCCTGCCCCCGGAAAGTCAGTACAGCAGGCAGGGCGGGCCAGCCAGCCCCCCGTCCTCCCTGGACTCCGCCCCTGCCACGAACTCGGGCCCTCCTCGAAGCCCCTGCTCCAGCTCCCGCTCCTGCCCCAGCCGTTGGCGCCACTGGCCTGGCTCCCTCCGCTCGACGGCCGCCGCTCAGAGGTCGCATAAGGTATATCTGCACGTACCCTCGGTAGTCGCCGATGCCTCTAAAGCGGGTCTCCTCCTAGTCGATAGTGTAATTGTCCATCTGCTCGGTAGTGAGCCCCTCGGTCTCCCTCATATCCGCAGGAGGGTGAACCGGGACTATCTGCTCAGGTAACCCCAGGGTCTGGTGTAGGAAACGCTCACCCAGGTACCAAGCCCGACAGACCGGGCCCTCCAGTAAGATCCGGAAATGCGAGGTCTCCTCAGCACCGGCAAACCGGTCCCGCATCGCGGCCGGCAATGGAGCCCAAGGCCGCCACGTGATCTGAAAGTGACATACAGTTCGTTATCTACTATTTTTGAAATATGCAGTGAAAGGAAAAGCTTAAATGAACTGCAAGTAAAACATACCTCGGCAGGGGTGATGGTGTCGAAATAGCGGCGGAAAAAGCCGAATGTCTCTCGTGGCCGCCGGGTGCATCTCCCGTCAAAGCGATGTGAAATGGGGACGACCAGAGGAGTCTCTGTGACTGGTACGGGAGCAAGCCTAGGAAAGTAGGCGTAAACCCACAACTGAAAGGTAAATACCAGTGCATTTATCAGATAAAGAAAAATACAGAATAAAGTAGAAATGGTAGAGCCGTGTGTTGTGCAGTGTATTGTGTACAGAGTGTGCAGTGTGAGCAGTGTACAGTCAGTGTAAAGCAATGTATGTGTGTGCCGTGTGTACAGTATATAGCAAGTATGAAGCAGACTACAGAGTGTGCAGTGTACAGAATACAGAAAGCAGAAAGCAGAATGAAAAGTGGAGAAGAAGTGTACCTCCCACGCCCGCCAGTAGCCTCCGAGCAACTGTCCGCTGCCGAGGGAAGCTGAGCTCATGTACCCGTAGAGAGTGGCCAGAGCGGCGCCACCCCAATCATAATGCAGGATGTCTCCGACGTCCACCAGTGCGCTGAGAAGGCAGAGAGGCATGGTGTTCGCCCGGTCAGCGAAGATGGTCGTCCCGAATGGGAACATGAGGAAACTGCGAGCGTACCTCTCCACGGCCTCCGGGGTCATCGGGGCTGCATCAACAAGAGTGGGCTGCACCCTGAACTGCACCTCGAACCAGGAATACCGGACAAAGCCTGGACGAGCTAGAGGTGGCGCCTCACCCAGCAGATGGACCTGAGTGGCAGTCCACTCATCCATGTCGATATCAAAGGGGATCGGATCACCCCCTACCCCGATGCCTGTGAGCATCGAGAAATCGTAAGGGGTCATCATCATGTCCCCTGCTGCGGAGAAGTGAAATGAATCGGTGGTGTCCCACCACCTCTTCGCCAGAGCGGCGAGAAGAGGTCTGCATGTGGTAAGCCTGGAGAGTCCTCGGCAGAAGGCGCTGAAGCCCGCCTGGTCCACTATGCGACGGACCGTGTCAGGAAGCTCGTCATACCACTCCCAAGCGCCAGTGTTCCCATACCCGCGGATGGTATGGGAATCTCCCTGTAAACAGAAGATAACAATTGCAAGACAACATTCAAAATGCAGTTTTAAGAAGCATACAGATGTAGCATGCGTGCAAATTTGACAAATTGAAACAAATACCGGGTGCCGGTGTGCTTACAGTGAACTACAGCGTGTGATGTGTCAGCATGTTAGGGTGGTTCAGAATAGATGTAGCATGTGTATAAGTTTGACAGATTTGAACAAATACCGGGTGCCGGTGTGCTCACAGTGAAATACGTGTGATGCGTCAACGTGTTCAGGTGGTTCAGTACAGTATAGCATGTCTGCATGGTTTGACAGATTCAAGCAATGCTGGGTACCAGTATGCATGCAGTGAAAATACAGTGTGTTTTGGTGATTCAGGGCTAGTGTAGTGTGTGCATGTGTCAGTTTCAAGAAGATATCAGTTGTACGTATGTCTACGATCAACTACGGTATACAGCATATCAGATTTCAGCAGCTAAAGAGCATAAATAAGCTATGACAGTTTTTATGCCCTACATTGCAGAAAGTAGAGTAGAGGAAAGAGAGTTACCTCGGAAGCGCCGAAGGACAGGTGGGAGGTAGGCTCACGCAGCAATAGCTCGGGTGGCACATGCCTCTCGAAGCTCTGAAACTGGCGCAGTCCGTCGGGGGGCAGAACATGAATCGCCGGCCGGTAGGTCGCCGGGTCGAACGGGCGCTCGCTCAAAAGTAGGAGCTCGACCCCGGGATCCATCTTGTGATCCGGGGGACTCCCGCCGCGTGGAATGTCGTCCGTCATGTCAAGAATGATGAGAAAATAGCCGGAGGAAGGAAAACCGGGCTAGAATACGAAGAGTCAACCGAAAAGTCAACCCCCGAGAAGGTCGAAAATGGCCGGAAAGGCCGGGATGTGAAAATGGTACGGAAATCGAGAGGAAAGCGAGGGGAACAAACCCCGAAAAGGTGGGAACGCCAAACGAGGCACCGAAACAAAGATGTGTTCGGTTGAAAATGTCTGAAACGCGAAGAAAATCGCGAATCCGACGACGAAACGGGCGTAGAACGCGAGAAAACGGGCAAAAGAGGAAAGGAAAACGCTCTAGAGACAGAGTGTGGGAGTTTTCGGCGGAAGAGGAAGTGAGAAATAGGGTTTGGGAACCCTATTTTAAAACACCCGAGGTGAAAAGTCGAATCTGCCCCGACTCAGCAACGTTTTGCCGGTCGGCAATATTTTGTGCCGGTCGGCAGTATATTGTGCCGATGGAGTTATTGTTCAGCCGGTGGACAGCCAGTGGCCTCCCCTCCCAGCCGGTGGTGTTCCCACAACCTTGTTTAGGCCATATGAGAAGTTTTTGGTCTTCATAGCTCAAGAAAGTGCAAGAAAGTGTATCTCCGACGCTCAACCGGCCTCCGTTTTGACCTCGGACCGCGTCTTCTGTGCGTAGCACTCCAACTCATGCAATGGTTGTATCCTTTGATATCCTTTTTGCCTCTTATGAGATCCAAAAGTTGCCCCGTGTGCGTTGCACGCGTTCATCGCACTATCTCGGTGCATTACATCGCGCTATTACGCGCCTCACAGTTGTATTGTTATGCACATACTACATGCGTTGTAACACGCACCCCTTGCATTGTCATGCACATCTCTCATGCATTGTCATTGCATTTTTATTACAAGCATTGTCATGCATTTCAATGCATACGTCGCCTCGCGCATCGTTCGCATTGTCGTGCATTCCTTTACCATGCATTGTCATGCATTCCGAAACACATGCGTTGTTACGCATTTAAGTCCATTTACATTTTACATTCCGTACGGCATGCGTGTCACACTTAGCATCATTTTACGTTCCGTGTGGCATATGTGTCACACTTAGCATCATTTCACATTCCGTGTGGCATGCGTGTCACACTTAGCATCATTCTACATTCCGTACGGCATGCGTGTCACACTTGGCATCATTTTACATTCCGTGTGGCATACGTGTCGCACTGAGCATCATTTTGCATCATATGAGGCACACGTGTCTCATTTGTTTCATTTTGCACCTTATGAGGCATGCGTGTCTCATTTGTATCATTTGGCATCCTACGGGGCATGCGTGTTTCATTTTGTGTCATTTGCATCAGCATGCGTGCCTCATTTTCATCGGCACGCGTGCCTCATTTTCATCGACACGTGTGCCTCATTTTCATCGGTATGCATGCCTCATTGGCATCGGCACGTGTGCCTCATTTTCATCAGCATGCGTGCCTCATTTTCATCGGCACGTGTGCCTCATTCCCATCGGCATGCGTGCCTCATTTGCATCAGCATGCGTGCCTCATTTTCATCGGCACGTGTGCCTCATTCCCATCGGCATGCGTGCCTCATTTGCATCGGCATACGTGCCTCATTTGCATTGGCATGCGTGCCTCATTTGCATTGTCTTACATTCCTTGCGACCTGCATTGTCTTGCATCCACTTCGCAATGTTATGCATGTTAATTACATTACCTGCGTAGACCGCATGTTTGTAATCAATTTGATTACTTGCGTAGACCGCATGTTTGTAATCAATTTCATTACTTGCGTAGACCGCATCATTGTTCAATTTCATTACCTGCGTAGACCGCATGTTTTGCTTACGTAGACCGCATAATTGTTCAATTTCATTACTTGCGTAGACCGCATGTTTTGCTTGCATAGACCGCATTATTGTTCAATTTCATTACTTGCGTAGACCGCATGTTAATTACATTACCCGCGTAGACCGCATGTTTGTAATCAATTTCATTACTTGCGTAGACCGCTTGTTAATTACATTACCTGCGTAGACCGCATGTTTGTAATCAATTTCATTACCTGCGTAGACCGCATGTTTTGCTTGCGTAGACCGCATAATTGTTCAATTTCATTACTTGCGTAAACCGCATGTTTTGCTTGCGTAGACCGCATTATTGTTCAATTTCATTACTTGCGTAGACCGCATGTTTTGCTTGCGTAGACCGCATTATTGTTCAAATTCATTACTTGCGTAGACCGCATGTTTTGATTGCGTAGACCGCATTATTGTTCAATTTCATTACTTGCGTAGACCACATGTTTTGCTTGCGTAGACCGCATTATTGTTCAATTTCATTACTTGCGCAGACCGCATGTATTGCTTGCGTAGACCGCATAATTGTTCAAAATTCATTACCCGCATAGAACGCATGTTTTGATTGCGTAGACCGTATATTTGTTAATATCATTACCTGCGTAGACCGCATGCTTATGATCAATTTCGTTGCCTGCGTAGACCGCATGCTCCACTTACATGTCTGTATTTTCACAGCATTGTTATGCTCCCCACTTGCTTTGCGCTATCACGCATTTCGAGTACACCACTATGCATGTTGTTAACAATGTGGTACCTGTTAAGTTTGTTTTCTTTGCAGGCACGATATTGTATGTACGGTTCATTTGAGGCTAGTGCAACCAGACGAACCGCACAGGTATTGTATCCTCCGAGTGAGACGTATCCAGAATTGCATAATTCTCTTACATCCTTTCTGAATTGTGGTGTAGTTTGGTGTTTGTTGGCTTAAAACTGTCGCATGTATGCTTCATTACAGCTTTCTTTGCATGATCATAAGTTATGCTCGGTTTCGTGCATTGTCTTGCATTTTGCCCCTGCCTTCGGGCGCATACCTTTGTCTGTCTTGCATGTTTGTCTAAGTCTTCGGCCTTCTCAAAAATGGGTCGTCTCTGGGCTTTGACATTCACTCCCGTCATTGTTATGACTTTCGAGTTCTGTCAAAGAGGGGCAACTGTAGACACCCCATTTTTGACCGTCCTCAAGACTTGGACGTCACCGTTTGAACACTCAGTGATCATCCATGTTCATGTTCATTTGGAGTTCCCGGAGGTCTCGGCTACGCGTCTTGCCTCAGGGTCTCCGAATTCGACCGTTTAGTGTCTGGTTGTGCACCAAACACTTGCATTTTGCCTTGGAGGGGCAGGGAATGCCTTTTGAGACATCCCCACACACCACCAGCAGTGGCTACAGGCCACCGGCTGGTTTTTGCTGCCACCGGCAATGTATATTGCCGGCCGTCGGCACTATTTGTTGCCGGTCGGCACTCTTTTTTGCCAAAATGGCATCTTTGGCCGGCCGACTACTGTGCATCTGTTTTTACAGATATTTTAAGACAACTGTCTTGTTTTTTGCTCCCCTCCATACACGTATGGAGGGATCTCCCTCTTTAGAAGCTTGTGTTGTAAGCTTTACAAGACAAATGCCTCTATAAAGAGAGGGGCTCTCTCTTGTTGCAAGGGTTAGACACTTGAGACACCTTAGATATTTTTAGACAGCCATTTTTAGGGTTTGGAGTTCTAGGGTTAGAAACCATACACTTTCTATCTCTATATCTCCCTCTTGTGTGTGTTAAGGTGTGTTTGTGTCTTACTATTGCACACAAACACATAGTGTTTCACCTTCACTTAGCTACTGAGGTTCTAAGAGGTTGGTTTTGAGGTTTTGGAGCTATTTTCAACCTAAAAGGAGCTGTTGGAGCATCATTGTTGAAGAGGTCTTCAAGGGTAAGAATCTTACCACTTTTTACCCCATTTTTGCATTGTATTTTTACCTATCTTAAAATCATTTTTGAGCTTAGTGTATAATACAAAAAAGTTTGAGATCCCTAGTAAAATCCTCATAATTTCACCCACAATAATGTGAAATGATAAATGTCAACTTTTGATTTGTCACATACTCAATTATATAGGGTTTTACTTCATTGCCACATCATTGATGGTGTATTTGAGGGTCTCAAATGTAGGTCTCTACCATTACTCTTGTAACGCCCCAAAAAAATAACGATGACTATCTTATGATGTTCAATAGAAAACACCAGCTTGGGAAATATTAACCTTTTATTTATATTTCTTTATCGTACAAAGGATGACATATGTATAAATACATTCATAAATCCTAGATCATGAATCTATAGCATATGCCATGTATGAGCGAATTAAAAATAAAATGGAATACAGATAAGTTTATGTCCTAATGGCTACATCTTTTCAAGACATTGCTCGGTTATAATAAAGTGGATCAAGTCCAAAATAATTAAATGCCCGAGACTTGTATAAAAGATAATTACAATAATAGGAACAAAAAAGAGCCTTTAGCTCCATGGTCCTTCCAAGTTAAGTCTTTAGTAGAGACATATCATCAGTACCTGAAAGTTGTTTTCCACATAGGGTGAGCTAAAACTCAGTAGAGATACTCGAACACAACATTTAAATCTTAACAAAATCATATGGTGATTACAATGCAATGCCATGCCATTTTTCCAAAATATCGTGCTTCATTTTTCAAAACAGTGCCATGACTCTATTATATATGATTCAATTCAATAAACAATACTTTTTCAGTTTAAAAAACAGGCAGTGGATGCAAAATACTAGGAATCTCTATGTACGTGTCTGCTTAGTAGGCCATACAAGCACTACCAAAGCTATTTTACAAGACTAATCGGAAGGATTGACACCTAATCATGTGGGTTTCTGGACTTTTACTAAGGATATACAGGCCAACATAATAACCACAACCACACCCCTAACCAGATTTACCAAGGTATGCATCTATTTTTTTTCAAAACAATACATTTTCAATGTTTAATAATGAAACAATGCTCAATGCAAGATGTATGAGTAATTAGTTTCAATTAAACTAATCCTCAAGCAATTTTTACAACAATCAAAACTATCCTCCACCGATGGCTCAAAACAGATATATCCACTCAATATATAAATTTCCACAAGTATAATCTCATAATATTTCAAATGGGAGTGATACATATATCCAACTCCACCCTCATTATCAACATATATATTCGTTTCATCCTTTTAAAAACCCAACATCATTCATTTTTCTTTCATAAATCAAACATTTATGATTTTCAAATCACACACCCTTTACTTTCAAAAACACTTTTAAAGAAGGTATTTCTAACATTTCAACATAACTCAGCAGTAAACACGTCCCCACAACCTTTCTCAAGAACTCGTTTGAAAACCCCTCTTTTACATTTTAAAATTTAAACCTTAAATCAAAATCCCCATTTCCCAAATCTCAATACATGACAAGAAACACATAACTAAGTTAAGAATCATACTAGAAGGTTGAACAAATCTCAACTTCAAGATTAGAAGAAGAAAAGAGCAAGTGTCAAAGTTCAGTGAAGCCGAAAATGAAATCTATTCCGATTAGATTGACCCCTTCAAAGAGCTCTAAGTTGTACTCCAAAGCACAGTGGTGATGAAATCAATGGATGAGGGTGTATAGGAAGGTTTTAAGTAAGAACTAGGGAGAGAATGAGAAGAAATTAGGTTTTGAAAGGTTTTAGAGAGAGAGAGAGGAAATAAAAAAGTGACAAAAATTCATTTTCCCTGAATTGATATATGCACAAACCACTCGAGTGACCAAACTACCGCTTGAGCATCAGACACAATAAGTGACACCGCTCGAGCAACTGAAAACACAGCTGAAGTGCACAATATCCCCCTCACAAAAATTTTACAAACTGCAGAAGACCGCTTGAGCGCAGGAAATACTGTTCAAGCGAAGATCACCCTACTCCTAGAAAATTTGTAGACCTACAAAAATACTGGGAGATCTCAAAGACCGCTCGAGCAACCAAAACACCGCTCGAGCAAAGAAGATATGGATTGGATAGCAACTTTTTTGAAAAACCAACTTCCAACCTGTTTCAAACATAACCAACAACTCCCAACGACCAAACTCATCTAACAACAAGGTGAAAAGGTTATAAACAACAATTAAATATATAGGATTCCGGGTCTAAGAACATGAGAAAGGTCGAGTCTAAACTAGAACCGTTATAACTTTAAACTTTATATACTTTAGATTGAAGTCATAATTTTTTTTATGAATATGTAATTATTTTAAGCTAGTAACCACTGATTTGTAAATTCTTTAAAAAAAAAAAAACAAATTGGGTTAGGTTTATCTCAAGTGTGAGAATTTGAGAGACTTATGGAGCCCACCATGGGTTTTATTTTGATAATTTAAATTGTTTATTTTGTAAACCCCTCAATGAATATCATCTATGAAAAAAACTGGATTGAACTGATAATCATAATTTTTCATTTATCGTGCTTGTCTCTGAAAAAATGAACAAGTGTATTTTTTAAAAGATGTGATTCATTTTTTTTAAGGGCATTTATTCATAAATCTCTCTTCATCCACTTATGTTCTACTTAATCCAAATTATTTTTCAATGTTCCAATAATTCTTATGGGTGACATATGTGGTAAAAAAAAAAAAAAAAATTCCAACTTAATGGGGGTAACCTAAATTAGTCCTAACAAGGGGCCTAGTCCAAGCAAGGAGGCCTATCAAGCAAATGTCTAGGGCAAGCCACACCCACCTCTATGAAAGGAAAGCATCACCATAGAAAAGAGGTATGCTTGATTCCCCATATTACACCACACATTTCACATTTCAGATTATTTTGCTTCTGTTTCATAAATGAGAACTAACTTTATCATTGGAGTGTCCCCAGTCAGTAACCTAGGTTGGGTGGCATCAACCGTGTTTATTTTTGCAGATCTACAAGGCAAAGCTCATCTCTTTGTTAGATCTCTTCGACAATCCATGTGAGAGAATTTTTTAGGTCTTACAACTGGTGCCATTTGTGGGAAAGATTGAAAGAATTCAACGAAGAAGATAACAAACAACACACTCAAGATTCTTCGGTTATTGTTACATATTACTATAAGTAAAGATCTAATGGCACTTTAATGGTAAAGCACCAAGGTCAGTGATCCTACTTTTAACAAAATTAAAGTTCAATTGCTGTCAAGCTTATACCAATGAAAACAAGTTATTCAATGTTCATGTAATCAATCTCTTTCTAGGAAACAAGACACATAACTGGGATTTTTTTTTTCTCTCTTTTTGATTAAACTTATTTTTAAAGTTTATTCTTGATGTATATATAAAACGATGTTGGTTTAGACCAGACCCGTTTATTATGTTGGATCCGGGTTTCCTTATCCTTAATAGTTGTTCATTTTCTTATTTATCTTATTCCTTGTTAAATTGGGTTGTGTAAGCCTTGTGGATGCATCTGGAACAGGTTAGGGGTTTGTCTTTCAAAGGAGTCTTTGCCCAAAATTTTGTTTATTTGCTCAAGCGGTCTTTTACAGTTTAAAAAACTACTGAGAGTTTGATATCTGCGCTTGAGCGACGCTTCTTGCACTCGAATGAACTTTTATAGGTCTGAACTATTGGGAAGGGTGCATTGTGCGCTCGAACGACCATTCCTATGCTTGAGCGGTGTCTTCGTTGTGTCTGGTTGCTCGAGCGACCATTTCTGCACTCAAGCGGTCTGCGCGTATATCAGTCTGAGAAAGTCACTTTTTAGTCATTTTCTCACCTCTCTCTCTTTCTAAACATTCTGAAACCTAGATCTACACACTCTCTAGAAAACCATCTTTAAACCTCAAATACACTATCATCCATTGTCCTTTAGGAAAAAGGGCAGAGCTTGCCTATAGCTTCCTTTTGATCGGAGCAAAGTTGATTTTCGGCTTTGTCAAAGTTTCTTCACTCTCTCCCGTGTCTTCTAGCTTTGAGGTAGGCATTTCTCCACACGTTTGTGTGGTTTTTAACTTGGTTATTTTCCTTTCTAAACGATATTGTGATTTGAGGATTTTTGAACAAAAATCTAGGGTTTTGGTAATAAAAAAAAAAAAAAATCAAAAGAAGGGTTTTCAAAGGGATTCTTGAATATGATTATGGGATTGTAAATGTGGTTGAGTTGTGATAAAATGGTGGATTTTTATCATTGGAATTGATTTATAAATAAAAAGGGATCTTGCCCTAAAATGTGAATATTTGATTTTGGAAAGAAGAAATGGAAATAATGACGGATTTTATGAAATGAAGAAATGGAAATAATGACGGATTTTATGAAATTTGAATGATGATGATGATGATAATGATGATGATGATGATGGTGGTGGAGTTGGATACACATTATCACTCTCATCTTGAAATTTTGGAAAGTTTATCTTTATTGGAAATTATCTATATGTTTAGAGATATCTATTTTGGGCTATCGGTGGAGGATATCTATGATTGTTGTAGAAATTGCATGAGAATTAAGAGAATTGAAACTAATTTCTCATCCATTTGCATTAAGCATTGTTGTATACTTGACACATTGAAAATGTATATTGTTTCAAGAAAAATAGGTGAATACCTTGGTGAATCTGGGTATGAGGTGTGGTTGTGATATTATTGTTGGCCAGTGTGTCCTTGGTGAAAGTCCAAAAACCCGCGCGGTTAGGTGTTGAGCCTTCCGGTTAGTACTGGTAAAAATGACAATTGTTAGTGCTTATATAACCTACTTGTAGACACATACTTAGAGATTCCTAATGTTGTATCCATTGCCCTGTCTTCTATTGTAAAGGAAATGATTTCATGAAATGTGATATAATCTGGCATTACATGGTTTTTGGAAAGAGATATAAAATGTTTTGGCACGAGCAATGCATATGTATTCACTTTATAACCTTGTTAAGATTCATACGTTGTGTTAGAGGATCTCTACTGGGCTTTGGCTCACCCTATGTGGAAAACCATTTTTAGGTATTGATGATATACCTCTGCCAAGGCCATAGCTTGGGAGGACTTAGAACCAAGAGCTTCTTTTTTGTTATTGTTGTAATTATGCTTTGTACAAGCCTAGAGCTTAAACTGTATTGAGTTAAAACTCATTTTTGTTGTAACTAAGTATCGTCTTGGAAAGTTGTAGCCATTAGGGCATTTACATATATATATATATATATATATATTTGTTTAACTTTTATTTCATACCATTAAATTGTGTCACATGCTGTAGATTTAGGGTTAGGGCTTATGAATTTATAGTTGCATGTGCCATCTTTTACAAAATTGAATCATGTGAATATAAAGTGATCAGATTCAGATATGTATTGTTAATTATCATGAGATGGTATTATTGCTATTTAATAATTGTAATGTGATGAATTGTGACTATTATTTCGGGGTGTTACAACTTGGTATCAAAGTTACCGGATTTGAATACTTTGGGATTGTGGGATGTGGTTTTTACCTTAATGGGTTATCTCGCTAGTTTGTGTTAAAAGTAAACCTGATATACTATGTGATAACATGCTTATGTAACTAGATGGGTATGGGATTTAATTTCTAAGATATTGATTGAGTCTACAAGTTTTTAGAAGTTCTGTTAGAAGAGCACTTGATCATTGCTATTTCTAACTGAAACTCTGGCAATGTCATAGGACGATCATTATGTAGAAAGGAAATTGATATGTGTTTAAGTGACTACGTGTTTATGTGTAGTGAATTAATTGTTGTCTATCGCATTAGAACGCAAGTGAATTAGCTTCGGCACATTTGTAAATGTGCTAATCTCTTGTGTTACCTTAATTAGGATGTCAGGACGTAGACGTGGTGGTGGTAGGCGTGGCAGGCCAAGACGGCAAGAGGTGTCGTTATCGGACGATATTCCACCGTAGGAGAAAGGAGTTGGTTAGGCCAATGTGGTCGAACTAGTTGGCAGCAGGCCATGGGTGCTTTAGCCAATGAGATGGACGAAGCTTTAAGGGAATCCATGGACATTCTAGGAGCTGAGAATCAAGTCTAGGCCATGTTGCTGAGACAGAGCCATCTTTTCTAAAGAAGGAGTTCTTCCGGTCTAATTCTGATGAGTTTTTGGGCCATTCGAAGGAGCCATTGAAGGCAGATGAGTAGCTAGAGTAGATGGTGAAGATGTTCGAGATGCTTGGCATCGAGGATGACGGGTTGAGAGTGACCTTCGCATCCTTCCAGTTGAAGGGAGATACGAGTCAGTGGTGGAAGTATGCGCGCGAGCGCATTGGGGTGACTTGGGAGGCCTTTGTCAACGCCTTCTAGGACAAGTTCTTACCCCCACTGCTAGGGAGAAGTTGAGAGAGCAGTTTCTGAAGCTTAAGCAGAACGTCGTTGCATTAAGTTCGAGAAGAGGTTGAGGATTGGACTTCTTTTCAAAGTGGTTAGGTCCATGATTAGGGACTGCAGACGCCTTGTGGAGACAACGACTCATCTAAAGGCCGTGGTTCAGTCGGAGGAGGAGTTGAAGAGGGGTTCTGGACAGAGGGGTCAGGAGGTTTAGGAAGAGACTCAAGACATTAAGAGGCAGAGTGGTTCTACTCCACAGCAGTCTTAGAGAGTACATTCTAGATCCATTTTTCCTGTATTGAGTTATGGGTTAGGGATAGGTGGTCAGAGTGGGATCACTTGTTTCAAGTGTGGTCAGTTGGGCCATAAGTCTTTAGTTTGCTCGTAGAAAGGAGGAAGGCAACAATCTACACTGTCTGTGGCTTGTCCTCAGAGCCAAAGTTAAGGGAGAGGGCAACCACCTACCTGTTATCAGTGTGGGCAGTCAGGGTACGTGAAGAGGTTTTGCTCTCAGTCGAGTGACATATTTAGTGCATCTGGTTCGAGGCAAACATAAAGCCATCAGCCTACATCGTCAACACAGGCATCAAGGGCCAATCAGGGAGCCTCTTCGGCTCAGTTAGTGTATTAGACTTATGCTCTGAGGAGTGAGCAGGAAGAGTAGAGACCTACAAGGCGTATGTATGCTATTAGCATGCCAAATTTGTTGCCAGCACCTTTCGGTAGTGAGAGGTAACTTTTTGTTGTGTAGTTGATTGATACTGGTGCATCACATTCTTTCATTTTATCTGCATTCACATCAGCATTGGGGTTAGAAGTGGCTCAGTTAGCATCTCCATTCAGGGTAGAGTCACCTATTGGCGGTAAGATTGTGTTGGACTAGGGGTGTCGGGGTTGTGAGATAGAGGTTGCTGGTCGCCGACTTCCTTTTTCTTTTGTGTTGATTGATATGTTGAGCTTTGATGTCATTTTGGGCATGGATTGGTTGTCATCCTATGGGCCATTATAGACTGTTACCATCAGAGAGTCACGGTGTGCACCTCAAGTGGTGATTGTTTTTATTTCCTAGGGAACCGAGTTGATAGAGCCTTGTTGCCAGTGTATGATTTGCATGGTCGGGGCAAGCTTAGCCTCCTTCTTGGTACTTTCTTGGGTGTTGAGAGTGATGTGGTCTGAGTAGAGTTACCGAGGGTAGTTTGTGAATATTCGGACGTCTTTCCCGAGGATCTCACTAGTTTACCACCTCACCGTGAGATTGTGTTCTCTATTGATTTAGTACCTGGCACGGCATGACACCAATTTCCATGGTACCGTATAGATTTACACCCACCGAGTTGAGTGAGTTAAAGATTAAACTCTAAGAATTATTAGATAAAGGCTTTATCTGCCTTAGTACATCACCTTAGGGAACACCAACTCTCTTTGCCAAGAAGAAGGATGGCACATCGCGACTTTGTATTGATTACCGGAAGTTGAACCGGGTAGCTGTTAAGAATAAGTACCCACTACCTTGTATAGATGACTTGTTTAACTAGTTGAAGGGGTCTTGTTGTTTTTCTAAGATAGACTTGAGATCGGATTATCACCAGTTGAGAGTAAAAGAGGAGGTTATCTAGAAAATGACATTTCGTACGTGGTATGACCATTATGAATTCCTAGTGATGCCTTTTGGGCTAACTAACACACTGGCCTTGTTTATGGATTTGATGAACTGAACATTCCGTGAGTTCTTAGATCGTTTTGTGGTTGTCTTTGTTGATGACATCTTGATTTACTCACCTTCTGAGGAGGAACACAAGAAACACTTGCGGATTGTACTTGAGTTGCTTAGAGCCCACAAATTGTATGCTAAGTTTGGGAAATCTGAGTTTTGGTTGAAGGAGGTGAAATTCTTAGGCCATGTCGTATCTGGGAAATGGGTGACTGTAGACTCTTCTAAGATAGAGGCTGTGCAAGATTGGGAATAACCTAAGAATGCCTTTGAGATCTAGAGTTTCTTGGGGTTAGCCGGGTATTACCGTCGTTTTGTGAAGGATTTTTCTAGATTAGCCTTACCCGTTGAGTAGACTGACAAGAAGAGGAATTAAATTTGTGCGAAATGAGACTTTTGAGAAGTCATTTCAAGAGCTCAAGGTTAGACTTACCATTGCTGCAGTGTTGATTATTCCAGAGAGTTGTTTGGGTTACTTAGTGTATTATGATACATCTCGGGAAGGTTTGGGTTGTGTCTTGATGCAAGAGGGGAAGGTAGTGGCATATGGCTCACGTCAATTGAAACCACACAAGAAAAACAATTATACTCATGACCTACAGTTAGTAGCAGTGATTTTTGCTTTGAAAATCTAGAGACATTATCTTTATAGTGAGAGATTTGAGGTATTTTCCGATCATAAAAGTCTGAAGTATCTGTTTTCACAGAAAAATTTGAATATGAGGTAGAGAAAGTGGATGAAATTTATGGAGGATTATGACTTTGAGTTGCACTATCATCTGGAGAAGGCCATTGTAGTGGCCGATGCCTTGAGTAGGAAGTTCATTAGTAGTGTAGCTAGTATTGCCATCCAGGAATGCGAGATGTTAGGTGCTATTGGCGAGTTTGACTTGTATCTTAGCGAGTCCGTTAAGTCGGCAACCATGTTTACCATAGTTGCACAACCTACGCTTGTGAGCTGAATTATAGAAGCACAACAGGGTGATTACAAGGTAAAGTCCATCTAGGGGAAGATATCTTATGGGAAGCTAGAGAAGGGCTTGAACGTGTATTCTGACTCGAGTGTTAGATACCTTGACCATCTTTTTGTGTTAGAGTCGTGTAAGGAGGAGATACTCTGAGAGTTCCACTATTCATGCCTTGCGGTATAGCCAGGAGGCACAAAGATGTATCATGACCTTAGCCGCTAGTTTTGGTGGAGGGGGATGAAGAGAGACGTAGCCTTGTTTGTATCGAGGTGTCTTACTTGTCAGCAAATGAAGGCCATGCAACATAGGCGAGCGGGTTTGTTGTAACCTGTACTTATAGCCAAGTGAAAGTTGGAGGAGCATATCACAATGGGTTTTGTTGTGGGTCTTCTGAGGACCCAACGGGGTAATGATGCCGTGTGGATGGTAGTCGACTGGTTAACCAAATCTACACACTTATACCTATGTGCACGAGTGACTCGGTAGACTATCTTGTCGATCTATATGTTAGAGACATAGTGCGGCTTCATGAGGTCCTGGTGACTATCGCATTGGATAGGGGCCCACATTTTACGACTCAATTGTGGTAGAGCATACAGAGTGCCTTAGGCACTAAGTTAACTTTTAGCATTGCTTATCATCCTCAAACTAACGTGTAGTGTGAGCACACCATTCAGATTTTACAAGACATGCTTCGGGCTTGCGTTCTCGATTTTAAGGGGTTGTCGGAGAGGCATTTTCCTTTGGTAGAGTTTGCCTATAATAATAGCTTTCAAGTTAGTATTGGAATGGCACCTTTTGAGGCCCTGTATGGCCAATCATTGATTGGTCATTTTACACATAAAAAATAAACACTAAACTATACCAAATTTCTTAGAATAATGGTAAGTCCAGATATCAATTCACAAGGACAAATGTGAAATTAAACTAATTTAATTGTTAAATTCCTAAATTAATTTTAATCAAAGAGATAATTGTTCATAAACTAATGATAATTAAAATAACTAAGAGATTAAACTAGTAATTAAAAGTAAAGATGAAGTTACTGATTTTGGAAAAAAAAACCTAGGGTAATGAATTCACCACTAGTTACATAAATAATGTCTCAATTTGAAAACCAATTATGTTATGGTTCAAATCATATAATACTTCGCAACTACAAGTCCAAAGCATTGATCAAGACAATTATCATGTTCAATGTATAGGCATGAACCATTTCAAGTAGCATGAGTCATTCGCTCTAAACTAGGGTAGCAATACGACTTATCCCTTGTAGTATGGCTCATCTCTTACCTTGAATATGAAAGAAAATAAAACCATTGTATGGAAAGCATTCAACAATCACAGAAAGTAGAACACTTGAAAGAAATAATGGAAAATATATTTAAAAACTTCTTGACTACCATACAACTTGTTCAAACCATTACACAGTCAAAACCAAAAAGAAAACCCTATTTACTTGGCTAGGGTTTCATCAAAACCTTAGAAATAGAAGTCTAGCCACTCATGGAGGAGTGGAAAGAGGTAGAAGAAGAAGAAATCCCCATGAAAAATGTTGTTGAAGCTTGAGAACCCTCATTTCCAAACCCCAGCCCCCCTCTTTTTTGAAATATCTCGGAACCATAGAGCACCCTATTTTTTATTTTTATTTAATTTATTTATTTTTATTCTCAGTAGAATGAGCTCAAAATTTTGGGCACATGCCTCTAGGTGGGCTGCTCGTGCACCCATAATTTCCACTCGAATGGTGGTGGGCCACACGTACGGTGAACTGGCAGGCTGAGAATTTTCACTACTTGTGCGGAGAATCTACTTTTGTGTCACTTTTTGCCTGAATTTGCATGTTGTTTGCCAAATTTGTGCAAGTGCACAAAACACATCATGTTCGCCAAATAAACAAAATTCAAAGACTATAAATGTAACTTATAGTCCAGGAAGAGGCCTTAATGTGGTACCTTTCGGCCTACATCAACTGTGTATCTCTTGTGTGTTAGGTTAAGGTGGGTGACACATATATGTTAGGTTAGGAATTAGTCCAAGAAGTGATAGAGAAGGTCACGCTTATCCATAAAAGGTTGGTTTCGGTTCAAAGTCGAGAGAAGAGTTATATCGACCGAAGGAGGAGACACTTGTCTTTTGAGGTGGGGGATCACGTGTTTCTTAAAATCTTATTGAGACGGGATTTGATGAGATTTAGGAAGAGTGAGAAGTTATCTCCTAGATTCATTGGACCCTTTAAGATTCTAGAGTGGATTGGGGAAGTAGCTTATCGTTTAGCGTTGTCGCCTCATGTGTTTCATATATGTATGCTCTGAAAGTACGAGCCTGATCCTTTACACATGTTGGATTGGACTGATTTAGAGATAGATGAGGATGTCTCGTATGAAGAGAGATCGGTTTGGGTATTAGATACATGGGATCAAGTCTTGAGAGGCAAGAGTATTCCATTGGTCAAGGTGTTGTAACAACACAATTGAGTCAAGGAGGCAACTTAGGAGTGTGAGGTTGAAGTCCTTGAGAAGTACCTAGACCTGTTTGTTGATATTTGAATCTTTTGTACTAAATGTCACTTGTGTTGTAATATATATAAACATTATGAATGTTTTGGAAATTTGAGGTCAATATGATCGGGATGGATTGTTATGTCTTTTATATTGTTTGTTAGCATGATTTATCGTTATTGTTGATGGTTATTGCATTATCATTGTATTAGTTCAATTTTGTGGACGGAATTTCCTAAGGAGGGGAGATTATAGTGGCTCGGGTTAAGACCGACCTTTTTATATTCTTTGGTTTGGGATCTGGTACACATGGATGTTGTTTATATTTCTTGTCTCCTTGTTGTAATGTGGGATTGGTTGTTTGCTGTTGTTGGTCATGTTTTGAACAATTTGGGAATTACAATTTCAAATGAATTTCTGTCTGTTTGTTGTTAAGTTCGCTTGAGCAGTCTTTGGTTCCTCCTAGTATTTGTGTTTGCAATTTGAACTTTTGGGAGTGAAGGTGTTCTTCGTTCAAGCCATGGGTTGGTCGCTCGAGCAGTATTCTGTGTCTAACGCTCGAGCGGTATTTCTTTAGCTTAAGCGATCTCTTTGTAGGTCTAAACTACTGGGAGGATGTTAGTGTGCACTCGAGCCATGATTTGGTCTCATGAGCAGTTCTTTGAATCTGACGCTCGAGCGGTGTTTTAATCGCTCGAGCTACCTGTGCATCTATCGATACGGAAAAAAAAAGATATTTTCTTTCACTTTTTTTTATCTCTTTCTCTCTCTCTAAAAGGTAACTTTATCAGATCTTTTCTCTCTCTCTCTCTCTCTCTCTCTCTCTCTCTCTCTAGTTCTTGTCTAAACACCTTTATATAATCAAATCCGTTGGTCTCGCCACCGTAGTGCTTTGGAAAAAAATGTAGAGCTCGTAGAGGTGAACATTCTAATCAGAAAAGTTCTAGTTTTCGGCTCCGTCAAACTTTGGATCGTGTTCTTCTCTCCTTCTAATCTCGAAGTAAGGATTTTCTTCAACCTCTTTTTATGATTCTTAACCTTCTTATGTTTTCCTTGAAAGTATAGTGATTTGGGAGTTGTGGGTTTGATTTGGGTTTGGTTTTGAGAGTATAAAAGATGGGTTTTCAAATGGGTTTATGAGAAATGTTGTGGAAATGAGCATATTATTAAATTGGGGTGAAATCTTGAAAATCTCTCCATTAAATGTGTTTTGAAAGGAATATGTGTTTTTTTGGAAATCTGGGAAATCATTAGTTTTGAACTAAGGAAATAAGGGAAATATGTTGAGTTTTTGCAATAATAATATGAATATACCTTTTGATGATAAGAATGGAGTTAAATATGTATTATCACTCCTCTATTGAAGAGATTTATCTTTTGTATAAAGATGTTTGTTTTGGGCTATCAGTAGAGAATAACTTTGATTGTTGTTGAAATTACATGAGGAATAGGTTAATTGAGACCAATTACTCATACATTTTGCATTGAACGTTGTTTCATATTTATACATTGAAAATATATTATTTTGAGAAAAATGGGTGAACACATTGGTGAATCTGGTTAGGGGGTGTGATTGTGGTGTTATCTATATTGGTCTATATGTCCTTGATAAAAGTCCAAAAATCCGTGCGGTTAGGTGTCGATCCTTCGGGTTAGTACTAGTAAAATGGCTTTAGTAGTGCTTGTATAGTCTACTGGCAGACATGTACCTAGAGATTTCCAATGTTGTGTATCCACTATCTTGTTTTTTTATTTAAGTTTTACGAATTGATTTATAATCATGGCATTGCATTATTTTGAAAGAGAAAATGTAATGTCTTGGTAAATGGCATGCATATGCATTCACCATATGACTTTGCTAAGTATCATACAGTGTGTTAAGTTATTCTCTATTGGCCTTAACTCACCTTATGTGGAAACAAACTTTCAGGTGTTGATGGTATGCCTCCGCCAAGGACTTAGTTTGGAAGGATCTTGAAGCTGAAGAGTTATATGTTTTTGCATTGTAAATATCTTTTGTACAAGTCTCTGGCTGTTTATTTGTTTTGGGCTTGACCCAGTTTTGTTGTAACCAAGTATCGTCTTGGAAATATGTAACCATTAAGGCATAAACTTGTTTGTATTTCCATTCATTTCTATTTTTGCTCTATGTGTCATACGCTATAGATTCCGAATTTATGGTTTATGAATGTATAATGCATGTGACACCTTTTGTAATGTTTACTAGAGAATTAGTGAAAGACCGTTACCTTATTAGTTTTCCGCGTATATGGTGTATATTATGTGTTATTCTGTTGTTACATTTTGAGGCCTCATAATAAGTTTAATTTACCATTTTTTATGAACACACAAATCCTTCCTTTATTAATAAAATCTTAACTTTCTCTCATGCACACATGTGCAATTAGATTGTCTTTTAATAATATTTATTTATGCATTAAGTAACGTTATTTTTTAATTGAGAAAATTGGTGAAAAATATAATTTAAAAAGGGTATAAGGCATTAAGTCTGCTGGGTATTTATTTATTTATTTTGATGAGAAGTACACTCTTTGTAAACTATTGTGGTGAGAAATACATTTTGTTATTTTTTAGGACATTTTGTTTCTAATTTAGCCTTTTAGTTTTTATTAACATCTAATCTGTTGAAATTTTTTATTCTAACTTTTTATTCATCTGTGTGAAATTCTATCTATTGAAATTCTTGTACTAATTTTTCCTATCTGTTGAAATTAACCAACTTGATTTTTCTAATCTGTTAAATTTCAACAAAGTTGTGTTTTTCCTATCTGTGAAATTTTTATTTTGTTCCTTATTAAACCCAACTAGAAATAAACAATTGTAGTAAAAAAGAAAACTAGGAATCTGTATATAATCAAAAACTATATCAATCCAACAATTACACCTAACTCTACAGGTACATACATATCCAAATAATTATTTTTCAATTCTAGACATTGTGAACCCCCAAATCTAAAATTGAATTCAAACCTGGCTATAAGACCTTCTCAGATTATCCACTATCGAAAGCAACGGCCATACGACTATTCTTAATCATTGACATCGTCGAGAAACCTAATCGCAACGTGTAAGCAAACCATAGAGGTCGAAAGCATCATTGAAATGATGACATTGAGCCATACATACGTGAGTCAAAATTAGGGCAAAAAAAGTGATGAGACTAAGAAGAATTAGTATTGGAGTTTTAGAGTGTCACATCATACCTGTCATGTTAGAGTGTCACATGTCACGTCTGGGAAACGTATACTAAGGAGCTTTTAATTTTTTTTGAGTGTCACATCATACCTGCCACGTTGTTACGTTTGGAAAAAGTACACTAAGGAGTTTTTAATTTTTTTTAGAGTGTTACATCATACCCGCCACATTGTTACGTTTGAAAAAAGTACACTAAAGAGTTTTATTTTTTTTGAAGTGTCATATCATACCCGCCACGTTATCACATTTGGAAAAAGTAAACTAAGAAGTTTTTATGTTTTTTAGAGTGTTACATCATACCCATCACATTGTCATGTTTGAGAAAAGTACACTAGGGAGTTTTTATTTTTTTTGAAGTGTTACATAATACCCGCCACGTTGTCAGATTTGGAAAAAGTACACTAAGAAATTTTTATTTTTTTTGGAGTAAAAGTTTTGAAGTGTCACATCATACTTGTCACGTTGTCACATTTAGGAAAAGTACACTGAGGAGTTTTTAAATATTTTGGAGTGTCACATTAATACCTGTCATATTGGATTATCACATAATACCTGTCATATTAATAAAGGGGTATAGCTGTCCATCAAAACACTACCAAAATAAAAAATAGGACCACATGGAAAGAAACTCTCCACTAATAGGACTTAATAGATCAATAAAAAAACTTGGAACTAATTGGAGTACTTGTTTGTGAGATGGGATTTATTGATAAATATCCTTTAATTTTAATTGTCTATTAATTTATTATTTTTATATAGAGAGAAAGCACTTGGTAAATAATACCCATGATGAGAATATATGGAAGAAACATTTAATGTAATCAAACCATCAAGTTTATATGTTGCACATTTTGTGTAATTAAATAAAACAAATAGATTCATATTAAACAAACAAATTGAATTTCAAAACAAGAACATGCTAGAATTTATAGAAATTCATAAGAAAATAAACTAGCAAAAGGGAGCAAACTAAAGCCTGCACTTGACAGTCTCCTTAAAACAGATTTGCCGCCTCACTGGTTGGGTGTTGGAGGTTGTTCGACGCTTGTCTCCCAAGATATGACAGTTGGACCAACTACGCAGTGCACTGACTGAGTAGCTTCGGCGAACAAAACTTTGCAGCGCTTTCTCTCACAGGAAGAATAAAAACTGGAAAACTTTTGAAGACAGGAAGATGCAGTAATTTTCTGGTTCGAAAACTGAAGAAGAGGGGTCTCATTTTATACACATGGAGGAGGAGAGAGGTGGAGCCTCCTGCAGCAAATGTAGGATTTAATTATGAGAATTAATCTGCAAATCTGAAAACCAAATGTTGCAAAACTGATGGATTTAATCCATCATCATTATAGAGGAGTTACATAGTGTTATACACATGTGACTGTATGTAATTCTGTAGCCTACAACCTGGCTTGGCCTAAAAAGATTAATATTGGTGGGCCAAGCCTAACCCTCACACTTTATCCATTTCAGCAAGCCTCAAGCCCAAGCCCAAGTCCAAAATCTAAGATCCATGATCCTCAACCCATGACCCATGGACCACGGACTCAGACCCGGCATAGTTTGGTAGGATGGGCGGTGCACACGTGTAACAATTTTAGCATAACCAACTTAGACCATAGTCTTGGCCCAAGTCCATCCTTGAAGCATCCATAACTCTCTTTGAAAAATTTGGATGCCCTAAAAAAAATGGGATTTAAATACCCATTAATGTTCTTCTCTACAATCAATGTGGGATACAAGGTTTTACACATTTCTCAACACTTCTTTCATGAGGCCAACTTAATGAGTCAATTTCTCATTCAAAACTTAATGGTTTTTGGCAATCTTTTTGTGGTGTAAAGATCTTACTACAAAGAATCTAAACCCACTTTACTCCACCTTAATTGAACATTAACACCCACTTTAATATTGCATTAAAGTCACCAAAAAATCATTATCTTTACAACAATCTCCCACACGAATAAAAATTGACCGAATAATAACAAACGGACAACGCTTAATAGCAAAGACTCGGAGAGAGTGCAGTGGAATAACCCCGGCATCAGAAAAGGTAGCCTTTGGCTTTGAACCCCTCATAGTGAAGTCTATTGGATTTACTGGCTGTCCAGTGAACACGAAGTCTTCGTCTATTCTACTGTTTACGTAAACCAAGACAACAGACCTCACACAAGAATTACTCTAACCATCATTTTGTTCTCACTGTTGTGATACCCCTGTTCCGTAATATGCTAATCGGTCCTTAATTTAAATATGATTATGTGTTTGATATAATTTTGTGTGCCAATTATGTGAATATATGTGATTTTGAAGTTCTATCTGTTCACCGTAGGAATATCTGTTTGAATAATCTTTTTGAAAATTAAATTGAGGGCCTTATCGGCTACAGAACCCGAAATTGATTTCGCCATTGTGATTGGCATAATTTTTAGAGCCTACGGTGAAATTTAATTGAAAAATTAATTCGGACCAGATTAAGCTGAGTTAAGTGATGAATTAGTGCCCAATTATTTTATTCTTATTATATTGACTTAGTGGGATTTGTTGTGTTTTAGCATTACACCTCATTTCTCTCCCTTAGATGATTTAGGCTGATCAAACTCTAAGAAAAGAAAAGAGAGGGCCGGCTGTTAGAGAGAGAGGGAGAGAATTTGGGTGATTTTGGCTCAAGATTTGGGGAACTTCAAGATTAAGCCCAAGATTTTGTTATAGTTTGGGAGATTGAACTCTTGGGTAAGTAAACTCATGGATTTTAGTTTGTAAATTATAAATTCAAGATTTATTAATGGCCAAGAACATGAGTTAGCTGATTATAAGAAAATTGAATTGGTTTTGTTGAATTAAAGGCCATTATGTGCATGCATGTAAGAAAGTACCTTGAATTTGCATGTTTGAGCATGAAAATGTATAATCCATGTACAATTTTAATTGAAGCTCATGTTATAATCATCATTTGTGCTATCTAAGTTGAGAATGTGGCTAATTCATATCATGCATGTACAATTTGAGAAGATATGAGCTTGAATGCATGAATTTGTTATGTTAGTGTTGAGTTTGACACATTTTGGGGCATGCATGTAGATGAATCAAGAAATTGAGCTTCATAGTGTTATAATCTTGCATTGGTGTCATGTTAGTATGATTATATGTGAACTTTGAGCCTTAGAGTGCATGAAAAATTGGCTGGAAAATCGTGTTGGAGCTCAAGAACTTAATCTGGAAATCCCAGATTTTTTACGTCTGCTTGAGCGGGGGAAGTGTCGCTCGAGCGGGAAAATCGTGCTCCCAGCACTTTTGGCAGATATGGTGCCCGCTCGAGCGGGTGAATTGACGCTCGAGCGGGAAGCTATGTAGACATGAGTCCGCTCGAGCGGCCAAGTTCACGCTCGAGCGGGAATTTGAGGTAACCAGCATTTTTGCAGGCTTAAGGGTCCGCTCGAGTGGGGACCCTGTTTTCTGAAATTCTGAAAATGCATTCTGTGTTATTTTTTTTCCGTTCTCTTTCACTTGTAAGCACTCTTAGGCATATGTTAAGCATTGTAAATGAGTTAATGAGATAAGAATAAAGCCTAAAGAGGAATATGTGAATTAAAGAACGGATTGAACTATTAGTGACCCTTTTTGTATTCATGAAATATGTAGGGTCAAGCTCCAGGGCAAATCCACAAGCCGATCACTGTGAGTAATATCGATATTTGAATGATTGTGAATGTCCAATTATTATTCCCTTATAAGCTTTATGAGTTGCTAATTGGGATTGTGGACAAAAGTCTGACAGGAATAAACATAAATGGACCAAAGGTCGTTTTAATAAACATAAATGGATCGAAGGTCGTTTTGATAAAAATAAACGGACCAAAGGTCGTTTTGACCTATATGAACGGACCGAAGGTCGTTTTGACATATATGAATGAACCGAAGGTCGTTTTGACATAAACGAATGGACCGAAGGTCATTTTGACAAAAATGAATGGACCGAAGGTCGTTTTGATAGAAATGAGTGGACCGAAGGTCGTTTTGACATATATGAATGGACCTAAGGTCGTTTTGACATGAATGAGTGGGCCGAAGGCCATTTTGACACGAATGTATGGGTCGAAGGCCGTTTTGACAGAAATGAATGGGCCGAAGGCCGTTTTGACAGAAATGAATGGGCCGAAGGCCGTTCTGATATGAATGGAAATCTGAATGGTCCAAAGGCCAGAATGTTTGGAACTACAGTCACTTGATTTGAATTTCGTATAGTTATATATCTGTTAAATAGAAATATGAATTGGGCCCAAGGCCGTTTGGAACATGTTGTTCTACATTGTTACGTAACTTATGTATTTGATTTGATATTATTCACTAGGCTTTCGTTCACGCTCATTCATGTGTTTGTAGGTGAGCCAAGAGAAGCCCAAACCCAGCCTTAGTGAAGTCTGTGAGGAGCAACAAAGGTTTTGGAGAGTCAGCCCTTGTGTCTCACGTACGAGACCTGTCTTCGTCCTTTGTTATGTATTTATATTTTGTCACGTTGGCGACGACTTGTGTATATCTATACATAGCTGTGATGGGTTGACTTAGTTTTGAATGATCCTATTTGTACAGAACTTATGTCACTATGTTTCTGTCGTGAGTTATTAACGTACATATGTCTGGAATGTTATGACGTGCATATAAGCACAGCTCTATGGACAAAGTTTTAAATTGCTTCCGTTTGGCCCCCATTAACTCTGTTAAAATACGTTTGGTTTGGTTTGAGGCCGTAGGTAATATCATGATTATTGGCCGGTTACGTCCTTAACCCACGGGGGCGGGTTTGGGTCGTGACACAGGTCTCGACCAACGTAGAATATCCTCAATGAACTTGCGAAGCCATTCAGCTTGTTTAGTTGACTAATCCAAAGCAATAAACTCAGATTCCATCGTTGATCTCAATATACACGTTTTCTTGGAAGATTTTCAAGACATTGCTGTCTCTTTGAGGCTAAACACATAACCACTAGTGGATTTGGAGTATTTTATATCAGATATCCAATTAGTGTCACTATATTCTTCTAGTACCACTTCGTATCTGGTATAATGTAGCCCATAACCCCGGGTGTAGCATAGATAACCTAACACCCGCATAATGCCCCTTTAATGAGTAACATTCAGATTATTTGTGTATCTACTATGCCAGCTAACAGAGTAGGCTATATCCAGCTTTGTACAGCTCATTAGATACATCAAACTTCCAATGATTTGAGAATATTCTAGCTGAGAAACACTCTCATCATTATTCTTGGTCAAATGTAGACTCACGTCTACCAGTGTCCTAGACACACTTGTATTTGATTTACCAAATTTCTCAAGTATCTTCTCAACATAGTGAGATTGAGAAAGTACAATACCATCAGATGTTTTGGTAATTTTAATACCTAGAATTACATCTGCAAGGCCCATATCTTTCATGTCAAACTTAGAATTTAGCAATCTCTTGATAGTTCAAATCATCTCATCATTACTACCAACAATGAGTATGCCATCTACGTATAGACACAAAATGACATAACCTTTGTCAGTGTCTTTGATATACACGCATTTGTCACACTCATTGATTCTGAACCCATTTGACAACACAGCATTATCAAACTTCTCATGTCCTTGCTTGGGAGCTTGCTTCAAACCATACAATGATTTGACAAGCTCACATACTTTCTTATTTTGTCTTGGAGCTGAGAACCCCTCGGGTTGCTCCATGTAGATTTCCTCATCTAAATCTCCATTTAAGAAAGTTTTCTTTACATCCATTTGATATATCTCCAGACCACGTAAAGCTGCTATCACAATCACCATGCGGATGGATGTAATCCTCGTCACAAGTGAATACGTATCAAAATAATCCAAGCCTTCGCATTGCTGTATCCTTTGATAACTACTCTAGCTTTATACTTATCAATTGACCCATCAGCTTTCATCTTTCTTCTAAAGATCCACTTACTCCCCAAGGCCTTACTATCTGGGGGTAGATCAACCAACTCCCATGTATGATTCTGCAAGATAAAGTCAATCTCACTCTTAATTGGTTTTTTCCACAAAGGACTTTTAGGTGAAGTCACAGCTTCATGGAAAGTTTGAGGTTCTCCCTCTAACATATAAGTCAAGAAGTCTAGACCAAAAAAATTTGCAGTCCTAGCCCTCTTACTTCTTCTTGGCTCATCTACATCCTCAACTTGATCATCAACTTGATCATCTAAGTGATCATCTGTTTGATCAGCTATGTAATCATTTCATGGAACTCTGAATCCCTTCTTGGAGAAGACACAGAAATACATTTTCAAAGAAAGATGCATTTCTTGATTCCATAATAGTATTCTTGTGTATATCTGGAATAACATACCTATACACAAGAAATCGATATACACTGCTATTATTTGCATATCCAATGAATACACAATCCACTGACTTCGGTCCTATCCAAACCCGCTTGGGTATAGGCACCGACACTTTTGCAAGACACCCCCACATTCGTAAGAATTTATAAGAAGGCTCGATGCCTTTCCATAACTCATACGGGGTCTTGTCCGCCTTCTTCCTATGTACTTTATTTAGAATGTAATTCGCGGAGAGAATTGGTTCCCCCAACATGTTCTGTGGCAATCTAGAACTTATCAACATTGCATTCATCATCTCCTAAAGTGCCCTATTCTTCCGCTCAGCAATCCCATTTGGAAACAAACAGTAGCATGCACAATGAAATCTAATTGTTACAAATTTCATATGAATCTAAATATCTTATGTCATGATAAACACATTAATTTATTTTAAGTGTGTTGTACATTTTGTGTAATTAAATAAAACAAATAGATTCATATTGAACAAACAAATTGAATTTCAAAACAAGAACATGCTGGAATTGACAGAAATTCATAATAAAATAAACTAGCAAAAGAAAGCAAACCGAAGCTTGCACTAGACAGTCTTCTTAAAGCAGATTCGCCACCTCACCGGCTGGGCGCTAGAGGTTGTTTGACGTCTGTCTTTCAGGATATGATGGTTGGACTAGCTATGCAATGCACCGACTGAGTAGCTTCAGCGAACAGAACTTTGCAGCACTCTCTCTCACATGAAAAATAAAAACTGGAAAACTTTTGAAGACAGGAAAAGGCAGCAATTTTCCGGTTCGAAAACTGAAGGAGAGGGGTCTCATTTTATACACATTGAGGAGGAGAGAGGAGGAGCCTCCTACTACAAATGCATGATTTAATTCTGAGAATTAATTTGCTAAACTAAAAACCAAATGCTGCAAAGCTGATAGATTTAATCCATCACCATTATAGAGGAGTTACATAGTGTTATACACATGTGACTGTGTATAATTCTGTAGCCTACAACCTGACTTGGCCTAAAAAGATTAATATGGGTGGGCCAAGCCTAACCCCCACGGACCTGGCCCGGTCTAGGCAGGCGGGCACGCACGTGTGGCAATTTTAGCATTACCAACTTGGACCATAGTCTTGACCAAAGTCCATCATTGAAGCATCCATAACTCCCTTTTTTTTCGGAAAATTTGGATGCCCTAAAGGGCTTACACCCTTATAGAAAAAATGGGATTTAAATACCCATTAATGTTCTCCTCTATAATCAATGTGGGATACAAGGTTTTACATCTTTTCCAATACCTCTTTTATGAGGTCAACTTAATGAGTCAATTTCTCATTCAAACTTTAATGGTTTTTGGTCATTGTTTTTGTGGTGTAAAGATCTTATTACAAAGAATCTAAACCCACTTTACTCCACCTCAATTGAAGATTGGCACCCATTTTAATACTGCATTAAAGTCAAGAAAAAACTATTATTTTTCCAACATTATAAAATATGAATTTATATATATAAAAAAATGGCATCTATTTTATCAAATAATTTATCAATTTTATCATTCTTGCTCCAAGTTTAAGTTGATCATATGAATCAAATAAAAATTGTTTAAGCTGATCAATATATAAATGTTATATGATATGTTTATGATCATGATGAATTAATTTTTTATTTGTAATTTTTGTTAAGATTATAGGATGTTAACACATTGTTAGTACAATTATGGCGAATCAAATACGCAAGCACGAATATAAAATAGAAGAATAAGAAATATAATTGAGATTGAACATTTGCTACAAGACATGTTTCAAGGATGGTTGTCTTTTAGGTAATATTTTCTAGCATTTGGATTGAATCATGAATACAAAATGAAATGATAAATTTTTTTTCTTCAAAATACAATACAATATTATCGATATAAACTCATATGTAAAACATAGTGTTGGAACTCTATTTATGGAAGACAAATTCTTGTTGGATCGAGTGCCATATGAAATGATCAAATCCTATGTTTCAAATTTCGCTCTCTATTATAAGCAATAAGGTGCGATTCTTACCAAGAGTTAGCCGCTAGTAATAGATCTAACGGTCCAGATTACACCATTCGGATGGTATAATTGTTACCGATTGTCGATCATCCAATTTTAGTTTATCGAGCCAAAATCATGCAAAGTAATGAACCAGATAGTTAGGAGTCCATTCGCCACAAATAGTGCAAAGTAGTAATGAATCAAATTAAGGGTATTTATTCAATAGTCTCGAATAATTAGGAGACCAAAAAACTAGCCACTATGTGTTATGGTTTTCATCGTCTAGCAATATTTCTCAAATTAAACACTTTTGCCTAACAAGATGCCACTCTATTTTAGAAACTCTGAAAATTTTAATAATAATCCAACATTTATAATGTAGAAAATTCTACTATAAAATATTTCAAAACAATAACACATCATCATTTATCCTAAAGACCATGATCTAGAATCAGTTTTTCAGCTTCTAAAAATGGTTATCCATTCAAGTAAATCTCACTGAAAAACAAAGAGAAATTTGTAGTGTCATGAAATGATTAACATAAAACTTAATTTATTCATTATGCAAAAATTAGTTGTTGGAAAATAATGATTTTTCAACACCTTTATCTAGATTAAAGTGAGATCCAACTGTCGATTGAGGTGGGTCCAAGTGGATTTATATTTTCTTAAGTGAGAAGATTACAATACAGAAATAATGAGCCAAAACCATTATGTTCTGAATGAGAATTGTCTCATAAAGTGGGCATCAATATAAGTTGGGCTTAAAGTTTTGGTTTGACTAGGCCTAGGCTTGTGCTTGTGCATATGCTGGGTTTGGTCTTGGCCTTGGACTTGGACTTAGTCTTAAGCTTGGGCCGGGCTGTTTTGTGTTAGCTTGTGCATATGGTTGAGACTAGGCTTCGATCAGGTTGTGACCCACACCTGTATCCATTTGCAACTCATCTGGTTTAATTCTCAAACTTACAAATTATATACACATAATGATTTATATAATGCTTTTGGAGTTTTGTACCTTTTTAACTCTAGCCCTAGTGGCTAGACTTGATGACATTTGATGGCCTTGGTTAATGGCAATTAATGCCATAGCTTTCACGACTAGGGATTCCCCTACTTGTGTAAATAGAGGCATTTTCCTTCCAACTTGGTAGGATGATTTTGAAAAGATTTTTGAGATGGAAAATATAGATGGTATTTTGAAATAATAAAGTTTGAGATGATTTTTACATCAAAGAAATTTTTCTTGTCTTCTTTTTGCTAGCCCTTTCTTTGGTTCTTGTTAGAGAGAGAGTGTTCTCATTTTCAAATTCGTCGAAGCTATTCAAAAAGTGCTTCTGGATTTGCTAGTTTCGAACGTTGTATCTTAGGAAATAGACGTTGGTGTTCCTCTAGCACTCATTGGTGAGGTAGAGAATCTATTTTTAGGAAACTGTGTATACCACAGGTTTCGATTTGCATCATTTATCTTTTGTTCATCAATTTTTTTAGATTTAATCTATTTCTTGTATATTATTTTGTAAGTCCATGTGAATCTATCTTGTAATATATTCTAATGTTGTAATCTATTTTCTAATCTTATGTTTTCTTTAAAATTAAAAGCAAAATTGTTTTATCTTTGATTTTTTTTTTATTTTGTATAATTTAGTTTTCTATTATTGAGAAAAATACCAACAATCTTAAAATAGATTTTTATAAATAGTTTTTGATAAAACAATTTAGGTTTTATTTTAATTTATTCTAATAACTCTTGGAATTAAAATTAATTTAATTGCCTAGAATTATTGGATTGCTTTGAGTTATTTATGTCTAGTAATTTATTCATACAATTTATTTTATGTTAATTAGTTGTTATTGTATAAGTTATTTGATTGTTAGTGCTTAAGTTGTTAGGAGTTTATAAAAATAAAATAAAAATTTTATTTCTTATGGTTCTTACTAATTTATATGATTTGTTTGTTATTTGTTTTCTTTTATAGCTAACTTTCTCTACAGATTTACCCGAATGAGAAAGGAAGAAACAAAATACAAATGAACGAAACAAATTGAAATTAATAGTTTTGGACTACTAACTGGTTTTGAATAGGATTACCTTAATCTAAGCATGGATGAAAATTTTGGACCTTCATATTTTTGAATATATTTGTGAATTTAAGTGTTTACTTTAATGTAGGGAACTATTTTGGATTTATTTCGTATGTTGTATTGTAAGATTTGTTAACAATTTCGATTTAATTCGATTAATTAAATTCTAAAAAAATCATATTGTTGGAATTCGTGTTTTGAGAATTTCAGGAAATTCCTCTCGTCGAGATATTTTCGATGATATAAAGAATGTCTCAAACGAATTTCGGATGAACCCACATGGCTACATGAAAGTTTGGTGTCAAAAAATTATTCTTCATTATCTCCCTTGGAGGCTACTGTGTGTTTTTTCAGGTGATGTTGATAAACATGACACAACCAATGACATCATTATAATACAAAGATGATGTCAGTACACAGTTAGCGCCA